>NC_080379.1:1319308-2638617 GCF_014773155.1 Arachis stenosperma | reverse complement strand
GGCTTGGCTAGGTTCAGAATTGTATGGTTAGCAAAAATGATAGCAAGCTTCTTGAATGGGCAGGCTGATATAAACATTTGATATGCTTTCACCATATCTGCAGCAGATTTTCTTTTGGAAGTCAGAGAAGTGTATAGCTGGGTGCCAGAGCCGGCCAAGCGTGCTTCAAGGGCATTTGCAAAACAATGTGCCAGCCTCTGAGACCCATCACCTAGACGTGAAGAGTGCTGTCTAATCTGCTTCAATAACTCATTAGCAGTTGAATGATCATCAGATGAAACAGCTTGTGCGCACAGAACCAATAGGGTCCTCAGATCAACAACTCCCTTTTTATTACCTTGTTTCTTAACACGATTCTTTCCACTGCTAAACTTGTTTGTTTCTTCCTTTTGCTGCACATTCTTGTCTTGCCCATTAGGTTTGTCTTCGTCACAAATGCATCTGGGAGGTGCCTCTTTTCCACACCCTGTGTCGAGCAGTATTTTATCAAACAATTCTGATAGCTCACTGTCTTCCCTGTAAATCGCAGACTGTTTGTTGCTCCTCCCATCTTGTAATTCCACTTGATCTTCCCGCTCGTGATTCTTTCTCCCTTTTGACTCACCAGAAAAATACTCCCTTTCATCTCTCTCCTCCTTAATGTCCACATACTGAGGAGCCTTTTGAAAAGAAGGGTTAAAGGTGCTATTCTCCAAGTCAATAACCAGCGGATTCCCCTTAGGAAGAAACTTACTGGCTTCCTCCATTCCCCTCTTAAACTGCAGCATGGACTCACTTTTGCTCAGAAATGATGAATCCAAAAATCCAGCACCTGAACTCCCCAACAATCCACCACCATTGTTGGCTGTAGTAAAGCTATTTCTATTGTTCGTGGAAGACTGTGTGCCGGGGTTTGAATTCGCCTGAAAAACAAAGTCAGCAGGAAAGGAAGTTTGCAGTATAGAAGGCTTATACTCTGAAGGGTCAAAGTTGCTCCAATGTGACTCAACCAAGTTGCCAGTACTAATGGTGCTGAGGCTGCTACTATAACTACTGAAGTTACTAGAGAGGCTATCATCAGGGCTTTCAACATTGTGGTAGTTTTGAGCTTGATGCTGTATGGAAGGAGGAAGAGGATGAGGAGGAAGATGAGGGTATGTCCCACCAATGGCATCATACAATGATTTCTCAGCAGCTTGTAAAGCCAATGAATCATGGAACATACAAGGCTTCTCCTCCATGTCCTCTTCCATAAGCATCTGGTTTATATATCGTAGTACGGTTGCAGAGAAATCGGTGTCATCCAAGGGAGAATCTTCATCTGCAGTAGTAATGGTGGAAATAGAAGAAGTAGGATTTTGAGAATTGTTTTGATCAGGTGGAAGAAGAAAAGGGTCATTCATGAATCCAAAGTTCATGGTTTCCAACCCATTTACAGGATCAGGGCACTGTTCCTCTACATTGGGGATAGTGGGAACTTGGTTGAATCTAAATCCATTGAGGAAACTGGAGTTGAAATTAGGATCCATTTTCAAAGGCATGAAATCTGAAAGAAAATTCACCTCTTCCATCAATATTATTAATCAAAAGTGTAGTTATGTGTCACCCACCACTACAACAACAACTACTAAACATTGCATGGCTACATGAACCAAACAAAACAAGGCCATAGTATCCTGTCCTAAATCAAAATTAAATTTAAACAATTAACATTTAATCCCCTTTCAGGTTTAAATAGCTACCTTCCCACAATAATATAAGATGTTAATATATACTATATTCCATGGAAAATCAAATGTAGCTAGGGCAGAAGCAGAATGCCATGAAAAAGACAAGGATTTATTGATGGGCAGATAATTACAACACAGCTCACATCAAAACCTTACATGCATGTATTACAACAAGCTGAAGAGGGAAACTTTAGAACCCTAGGAGCTAGAGCCGCGTGATTCATGCGTACAAAAAATGAAATTGAGGAAAAAATAGACAAATTGTTGAGTAAGCAAACCTGATTATCACAACAAGTAAGGAGCTTGAGATTAACAACATGCAGCACAGCAGCAGCAGAAGAGGGTTGTTCCTTTTTTCTTCCAGTTTTTTTTAAAATAATAAATAAAATAATTGGATATAGTTAGCGGAATATGAAAAAGAAAGAGATGCAGAATATAGAAGAGAGAAGGAGGTAGAGAAATGGTTAAGAAAATGAAACGAGGGAATTGTGAAACGGTGGCAACAACAAGTCACACTATGGTCAGAGACAGAGAATCTTAAAAACTAGAAATTCTCATCTTCATCACGTTTGTTGTCACTCACTCACTTTACTGCAACCGCTTATGTGGATAAACTATTGTGAATTTTTTTTTTTTTTTTACCGTATTTCCATTTTCCACAAATAAAAATACTAAAAATCATTTTTAAAATTAATTATTTAATATATATTTTAAATCAATAACTAATTTTAATATATATTTAACATTAGTTGTTTGACAAAAAAATAATTTTTTATAGTTTAAGTTTTATTTAAAAATTTATAATTAATTATTAAATTGTTGTTTTGGATTTGAACATTAACAATTATTTAAATAGATAAATGAGACTAATTTAAAATTATTAAAAGAATAATTTTGCAATTGGTAGTTAAAAAAAAAATATGTGGAAAAAATTATACTTTGTGATTTATTATTTATTTTTAAATTTAAGTTATTTAATATTTTAATAAAAGAAATTTACATGAATAATTAATTATAAAATCATCTAATTCATCGGTGACCTAATATTTCATAAATTATGCAAATACAATACAATATGCATGCATCATGCCATAGTTGATCCTTAGCCACACATTCTCTCAAGTCCCAACCATTTTGGTTAGACATGAAGTTAGCTAAATGAGGCATTTTTTTGTTAGTTTCCCTCAAAAAAGGAATGCTTGCTAGAATTTTCTGACAATTAAAATAAAATAACGTGATCAGTAAGATAAGGGTTGGCAATTCTGCCTGGAATAATTTATGATTTGTATTGAAATGGAATGACAACTCGCACAAAATATGTCTTGATATAGAGATAATAATTAAGACATTATATATTTTACATTAAATAATTTAATTAAAATATATTAAATTAATAAATATTTTTTTTATATGAAAATATATTCATATGAATAATCACTTTCGACTTTAGAACTAACATCATCTCTGACAATGATTCATACTAAGACACTAAGATTAGAATATAAGAAATGTTTAAATTGTAATATGGATTTGTTGGTTGAAGCTTCCCTGTCATAAGATATTTATATTGATATTAAATTTTTTTAATACTTTTATGAATAATTTATTACTATAATTGTTTTCTTTTTCTCATGAATGTCCGTTGTGGAGTTCGCATCAATCAACTTTCAAAGTTCTCTACAAAATTAAGATAATTGTTTTATTGACACTTTGCGCAGATTATGATTTGAGAGTATCGGTGTAAGGAATTATTCACTGAAATTTAACCACTGGGTTACGTAAGTTCAAGGGCATGAGTTATAGATATCTACAATTTCTTGAAGTTTCAAATTAGAAATTTAAATCTAAGAATTTTTTAGTTATAGGTGGTCAATGGTTGGGGTCCAATCATATAATGAAATATTTCCACCATTGCCTAACCTCAACAACAGGATGATGATTAGTTTACGGAAAACATGCTCCATTAGGTTTCAAGCATGACATTGACCCAGGTAACGTTCTAGACTCTACATAGATGATAAGTTTGAATACTACAACCTACTTATTAACATAATTAGTGCTATAATTAAGTGGATCAACCCTTCATACATGACAAATTGACAATGATAGGCACCAAGTTGTATGTGACATAATTAACCATGAAAGTAACCTATTTCTAATAGTAGTAACTTTTGAAAGTATATTAATAGGGGATAGTTATGTAATTAACTTATTTCTAATGAAAAAGTGCGACTAACATAAGAAAATATAAAACAGCCATCACTTTCCTTCTTTTCCTTTCTTTTTTTTTTTTTTCTTTTAAGGTTAAGAATATAAGGTTCAATATAAAACAGGCATCACATGTCAAATCTTGAAAGAATGTCTAATAACCACTAAATATTGATGGGGTTCATACTTCATTGTATTAGGGAGTGTGACTTTGATCCTCTGTGGTAATGTCCTCTGCATGTGTCTACAGACAGACATAAACAATTCTAAAATTCGATTAGACCATATTTTAAAATAGAGCGATCCAACAACAATAATGAATTAATGATTGATTTGGATCAGGCCACTAAGATTCGAATCTTGATGGAATTTTATTATGCCAGTGTTCTCCATTTAATGAATGATGATTGTTATTGTATCTAAAGGTGTTTCTCTAACTTATTAAAAAAAAATAAAAATTAATATTTAATTTTAAAAATATAAAAATAAATAATTATGAATATTTAAAATTTATTATAAAAAATAAATTAAACAAAAAATAGATACCAAATTATAAACATCATAAAATTCACTTTAATTAATTCATACATTGAAATTTTAAGATAAGCTCTCTCTTATTTTCAACGAGTCAATGGCACATGAAATATTTTCAACACACATGAAATGAAACTACCACTGTCCAAAATAATAATAATAATAATAATAATAATACACCACGTACTTATCTAATTAGTAATTACACTTCCACATAGATTTCAATGTCAAGTGGTAAAAAACACACTCACATAACAAGCAACTTAAATATATTTACAGTAACATTGACATCATAAGAATTGTGTTAACCAGCTATCTATTGCATCATTAACTTACATAATAAACTTTGAACAAGGATATTTATTATAATTACAAAACTAAATGACAGCTCAATGAAATTTAGACAGCAACCTATGCAGTTATCCCATGTACATAGCCAGGTCCTATTGGCAACCCTTGATCTAAGAGGTTAGTTTTGTGATGTTGCTTAGTTTGGTGCTGGGACCAATATGTTTGTGCTTTTAGGACCCTGTCCAAAAGATCTTGGGGAACAGGCTCTCCCCGTCTTTGCCGAGGGGATATTCCTGCCGTGTGCACCAGTGTTTTCCATTTATCCTGCTCAATCCCAGAAATGCACTCACAATATAAAAGACTTTATATTCACATCCAACAAGGTATTGCTGCTGTGGTTCTTTTTAGATATCGGGTTTGGAAGTTTGCCATTTTTATGTTCTTGACCACCTAATTAAATGTCCGTTTTTTATTCCGACAATTCATAGAAATTAAACTCTTGTTTGCTTATTTATTTATTTCTGACCCATCACTATATTAAATTATTATCACAGATAATCAAGTATTTATAGAACAAATTCAATTTGTTCAAGATAAGTCATACCAAAAGTATCCTGTCTATCATCCTAGAATTCAACTATCTAACCCTTGACAAAGAAGTTCAAACTTCAAAGATGAAGAAGCAAGAAATAAACCTTTTCGAATCAACACAACATAAAAAAGCTAGTGTAGTTGCCGTGCAGAAGAAGTCACAAACAGTTTTTTTTACCTTTAAATCCACATATGTCCGATGGTCCACGTTACCGAAAGCATGACATTTAACATCGCGCCACCTGATTGTAACAAAAAGTATACAAATATATAAGGGATTGTCAGAGGAAATATCTAAACATATACTCATTTAAAAGAAAGAAGCCAGAAAATTCCGTGCACTTTTATTTCATTATTGCAAACAAATAGAATAGGTATTAGGAACTAATTATTTTCTGTTGGCCTTAATTAGTTACTTATCAATGTATATGTGAAGACCCCATTATAATAATTTAACAAACTTAAATCTTACCTTCCAGTTCCCAGTTTCTCAACTGATTGAATCAGTGCCTCCACTTCATCAACTGAAAAAGGCCGACGAATTCGCCGCTGCAAAATCTCAGATGGCTTTGACTTCTGGACCACAGGTATCATAACTTTTTCATCCTTACTCATTTCAGGAAAAGAAATCAGTGGTTTAGAATCTACGGTACTCTTCTCCTTAGCTTTGTTGATTAGAGAAGGTGCTGAATCATGCTCACTTTCAACATGGTTACCTAAACTGGTTACTTGATGATCAATTAACATGTCAGAAATACCTCGAGTCCTCTGATGAGTTACAGCTGGATTGGAAGGATACCTGAATTATCATATTTAAAATTTTAGATGTGAAATTCAACAATAAAATTTTGTAGAACAAAACTATGTATAATAATTACAGAAAACCATGCTAATGATGCTAGATAATATACTTTGTTAGTTATGGATTACCTTATTAGAGAATGCGATGTTGAAGCATGTAGAGGTGGTAGCCTTTGTGAAACATTAGGCTCCAATGTGAAACCCAAAGCATCCAACTGGTTATCATGGGATATTCCAGCTTGAAGTAGAGTTTTACTGTCATCTCTAACTTTCTTTCCTTGAAGAACGACACCAACATGTAATCCACCTCCAAGCACAGTAGTTACTGCATCCATAACTGTCCGCTGCAGCAGAATAAAGTTGTGTGGA
Organism: Arachis stenosperma; assembly: GCF_014773155.1. NCBI lineage: Eukaryota > Viridiplantae > Streptophyta > Magnoliopsida > Fabales > Fabaceae > Arachis > Arachis stenosperma. The sequence goes on along the minus strand of NC_080379.1, from coordinate 2,632,114 downwards.
AAAAAAATCAGAATGACTTATGTTATGACAAAGCATGTAAATGAAATTTATGATATTACACCTTCAAGGATCCTACGGTAGCAGTTTCTGGAATCTCAATAAAAAGCTCTGGGACTGTAAATGACTTGATCCTAATATTCACTGGTTGAAAGAAAAAAATCTACATGTAAGAACCCCTTTGTAGTCTTATACAAAATCAAATCAGAATGCATAAAGAATCATGTAAGAATCTTCTCATACCAGGATCACCTCTTCTACATCCTAGTGGGGATTCCAAGACTGGTATTCCACAGTCTGCGCAAAAGATTTTGGAATCTATTTAGAAAATATAATCCCAACGTACTTCATTGCTGATAAAAAACAAAAAGCAGTTTGAATAGCAGGAAGACATTTAGATTAAAAGCTTCATGCATCCTTGGAGAGGAATCTTGATTCCTACCACTCTCAGGTGAATAATAAATGTCAGCACTTCTGATAAATCCACTGGAATTTGAAACAGAGCTACAATGAAACTGCTTCCGCTTTTTGAAAGGAATATTCATCTGAGATCTTTGGCGTTTATAGTAGTTCTTCTTACTAGAGTAAGTTGGCTTCAAAGTTTCATCTAAAATTAACATGTTTCCAGTTGAAAATCCAGATTAGTAAACATACAAAGAAGCATGAAAGTTAAAGAAAGAAGAGCTCAGTAATTTCATACCATAAATAATGACTCACCACTGCTAGCAAGTGTATCATTCTTCAACTCCTGAGCAATTTTGCTGTATTTACAACTCAATAATTTCCTTAGTCTTCTACCATGTATACCAGTCACTGGCATAAAGGACTTCGTTTTTGTACAAGGGTGAGTGGACCCAGAAAAGTTTTCGTCATCATCTCTTCTAACTGCTGACACATTGTCACAGCCTTTGGGCAATGAGCTATAGGAAAATATGTCAACATACTTAGACAACTTGGCTTTGCTACCTAAACTGATCCGTGTAGGAGGCTTTTCAGTTGGTGGATCCTCAAAACCACACATCTTAGTCCCAAGATCAATTGAAACCTTCTCAAGCTTATGCAGCTTATCCTTTAGTTTATTAGTTTTACTTTCACCATCTAATTTACAACAATTAACCACTGGATGACCAGAAGAACCTAATATGTCTTTGCTAGTAAAATTTTTCATTTTGTTAGGGCATTTGGCATCCAATAATTTCTCAGAAACTAGCCTTTCTGAGCTACAGGAACTTATTATTACAGAAGCATTGCCTAAATGGACATCAATTTCGTGATTTTGGAGTTCATTCAATGGGCAATTTTGTTTGTTTGTTTGTGAAGAAAAGTGAGGGAAGTGGTTGTTGTCAAAACTTTGTTTGTAAAAAAGCTCATCTTTGAGAGGTTTGTCTGAATCTTGGCACCCTTCAACAAATCCATGCTGATCCTTATCTGTTGATGCATCACTAGGCATGGTTGGATTCCCTTTATCTTGGAAAAAGAATTTACCTGCTAGGGTGGCCAATAAATCAATGGCACACATTTGATCATCTTGGACTCTTCTTTGAAATTTGGTTCTCCTCTAGAAAATATTTTGAAATATAATTATATGGATGGTTTTAATAAATTAAAAGAGAGTATCCCAAATGAGAAGCAGAATATATTTACTCTAGTTGTTCGGGTAGCTCGTGGAACAGCTGGTGCTTCGTAGCCATTAAATCCATAGTCTAACCTCTTCTGCAGCACCATATTTCAGGAACCATGCCAAAATGGATTGATCAAACGCAAGAAACCTGTAATCCAGAAAATATTGATATCATCAAATAAATGCACAATCTTCATATTACTTGACCTCTTTGGCTCTTCATCACACCTCAATACTTAACAGTATACACTCTAAGTCACAAGTAAAGGCTCAGATGTGTTACAGTGTACCAGTTACAAACACTAAATTAAAATAAATAAATAAAAGGTAGGAAGATATCAATATTTACAAACAAAATCGACATCATTTTTCCATTAGCAAGGAATTAGATTCAGCCAAACACCATTTCAAAAAGAATCACTCATAGCTGAAACTTTTAATGCAAGGAAACTCCAATTTAATAATATTCTGAATCCTCTATTTCAAATGAAGCCAACTGATAAAGTTTCACCGGAAGCTGGATCCAATTCCCTTGACGTAAAGGCGAACAAAAAATATATATACATAATACATGTCCATAATCACTCGTTCAAATGTGATAATCACGCGCACAGCACAGAGGATATGGCATAAAAACATATTTAAATGAAATACAAAGTAACTCAAGATTCAACTGTTAAATTCAGCTCAAACTATAAATAAAACAAATACAGCAACTCAGCAAGAGTTTCTGAAAACAATTATGGTGATAAATTATCAACGAACAAGAAAGACAAGTTCACTAGCACAGAAGCAACCGGAATTCAGAATACAATATAGATCACAGATGATACACGATAGATCTCATTGAATAACCAATTCCACTCATCAAATCCAAACAGCTTAAGGCTTAAGCCATTACATTAAGTTCCAGAAAAGAGAGAAAAGATAAAATCATGGAAGCATGAAAACCCTCACTCAGACAACGTGATACACAAGAGTTGAAAAGCACTGAAAACTTAGCGTAAAGAACAAAGAAGTTGATGAAACGGAACACGTGGTCTCACCTCTTGTTACAGTTTGCTGCTCAGAAAAGCGAAATTCCGGCAACGTGTTATGAATTTTAAGGCAAATGTGAGAACGGAGAAGCCAAAGCTAAAAAACATCCATTTCTCTGTAAATTTTCCAGGAAAATTTGTTTGTTTTTTTTTTTAAAAGAAGAATTCAGGAATCAGAAAAACCAAAAACCCTGTCAAAAACCATGGTACACGGAACCTTTACTTAAACCCTCCAAGGTTTTATACCAGTGACCCATGCAACCGGCTCAGTCGGTCATTTTGATCCAGTACACTCATCAAAACATTCAATTATTTTGATGGTTAAAAAAACAGAAATTAATGTCTATAATGTATCAGGTATCAATAGGTGTCAACATGTATTTACTTTTTGTAATTGTAAAAATGGGTAAGTCTATATATGTATTTTACCTAATTGGCCATGGTATAAAAAATCAATTCCAAATTCATATAAAATTTTTTACCCATTTTTACAAAATCATGTAAAATAATTTGGAGGAATAATATAGACAAATATATGTATGTGATTAATTCTTCTGATATTTTATGTTTTTTACATAGTTTAATGAAGCTGAAAATACAAAATGTTTGGATTAGAAAAGAGATAGAAGCATGGTCCTGGATGCAGTGTGGAGAGGGGACCAATGTGAGAGAGAGTGAAAGCATAATAAGCATAAACATGCAAAGCAATCACATTCAATCTCAAACCGTGTAACTATTTTAATTTAATCCAATAATGTGTGGTGAGGTGAGTGCTAACCGCAGGTGTACCTGTTGCTCACTTTTAAATCGTCATCCATTATATTATCGTTATGTTTTCTCCAAATAAATATATATTCTTTGGAAAAACTTGAATCTGCGACTTGTAAGTGAGTATGGAAAGATTATGTCATTTGAAATATAACTGGTTGGTAAATATATATTGTCTTTATCATTATATATTTTTGCAACTTCTATTTTAATGTGGAGAATTTAGTAATTTACACATGGAACATACTATTGAGCTATATATATAACGAACCACATGAACATGTGATGATGAATATTGAATAATAATAAGCCAAGTCCTTTTTGTGACATCTTTGTAGGCATCGTTGCCTAGCTATCTACAACGAACTATGACAAGATCTAAGTTGCCTACTATTTGTTATATAAATTTCATGTTAAGTGAGAAATAATAATCAAGTTTAACCAAATAAAGCTTTTTTTTTTTTTTTTTTTTTTTTGAGAGAGATTGTAGATTTGGCCACTTCGTAATTATAATTGCAAGCCGAAAAGGAATCCGAATCCATTTCTAACCCTAGAAATAAAGCTGGAAAAGCTTTACATTTTTGTCTCTATCTGATGATGATATATTATGTTATTAAGCTAGTTACAGATCTGAGATTCAAAGAATTTATATTTATATACTATACATAAGGAACATACATAACAGACAACACCAACTTATCTTAATCGTATTACAATTGAATAGATCTAACTCAATTCAAAAAACAATTTAAGGGATATCATAAAAGTTTGTGATCTAAAAAAGCACTCGTTGAATTAGTTACATAATTTGGTTACATAATTTCTGTATTATATTTGGTGTAAAATATACAGGATTGAGTTATGTTTTAATATTCTATTCGATTTAAGATAATACATATATAAAATAAGAATATTTATTAAAATATCCTTAGTTATTAAAACAAATATTATTAAAGTTTCGGTTCGACTTCCAGTTTCTGGCTACCAAATACAATCCTGAGTCTTAGTTTTCCAATCTTAGTTTTAATCTTTGAAAACAAACACCACCTAAAGTATGTGATCCATGATGATTAAATTGTTTGTAGCCCGAATAGAGAAATGGTAAAGGTGAAAAGGTTACCAATTGGAATCATCATTGAGCATTATGAATAACTTGTTGAAAAAGTAACCTCCTTTTGAATCCCTCAAGTGGATGTCTCTTTTGCTTATCTCATCAAAAGAATTTAAAGTGCTTTAACTGATTAAGATAGATGATTAATTGACTATCTCATTTAAATAATTCTCTTGAAAACAGCTCAGCTAATTTATAATTATATTGATTCAAATTGAGAATCCTTCAATATCTTGCATGTTTTAGTTTTAATGATAGGAATAGGCCACGAGTGAAAATTATGCTCACAAATTAGGCTGAGTATATACAAGTAATCACAAATAAGGCTCCATTTAAAACACTATATCACAATTAAAACTCTATATCTCAATTAAAATATTAAGTTCAGTTAAGGCAGAACAGAACTTAAGATACAATGTACACAAGCCAACAAGAAAACCAAAATACTCATGATTTCTTCCATGTATCAAGAGGAAGTTACAACAACTTTGGTAGCATCCAAGAACCAAAAGCGATTTGGAACTTGTTCACTCTGTGGACAAGTTACCATATTGCCATGGATTGAATTCAGTTGATTTAACATCAACATTATCAATGCTGCCAGAGTTATCGATAGAAGCCCGGTGTTCGGAATATTTACCATTATACTGGTAGATTTCCAATTCTCCCCATGGAGTTGTTGTCACCTCTTCAGTTAGATCAAACCATCTTGGTGTGAAGTTATGCCCGTTTGCTTCTCGGGTTCTCTTTTCAGCTCGCTGCCTCTCCTCCAAGCTGGAAAAGAACAAAAGCAACATGAATAAAAGAATGGAATTTGCATCTACCTCGGCTCAATAATTTCAATATCTCAACAATAAGCATAGAAGAAAACATAGATCATATTAAACTCTTAAATTAATAATTGTATTGCTTTTGGAATACTTTGCAATGTGTTTGGACATAAGGGTGACAGAAAAAGCAAGAACATAGAGGGTGAGAAACCTGGTTTTCTCTGTTCCAGCTTTCGACAGATCACCCAACTCAAGTGCATATCTATCTGGGCGTAAACGAGAGTCTGATGCCAGCAACTTTTTGGGGGCGGTGTCAAAGCTGTTTATTTTGTGGGCAAAATGTGTGTACTGGAATTTATCATTTGGTGGAACATCAGCAACATGCCAAACCTGCATTAATTAGAGAGGAAATGGCAATGACAATGGTGAAGTATCAGCCTTCTTCATAGCAGCATTGTTATATTTTTAGTACCAGAAACAAGGCCATAAGGATATGTGCATCTCCTCAACAGATATGCATAAATAAGTCATGGTTTATCACGGAAAAGAAAAACCACCTCTTTCATTTCCGTGTTTGGTAGAGGCTCTCCTTCTGGGTCACAAGGTTGGCAACTCAGTGATTCATTCCATTTCCCAGTCATTAATATTTTAGGCTCCTCAGAAGAATTGTAAATATATCCATCAACTTCATAGCGACCAGCACTGCAGCAGATCAGGAAACAGGTAGAGCTAAATCAGGTACATAACAATGGTTGTATGTGCTGACAATAGTAGCTACTTACACAGATGAATGAAGAAATATAGAAGTCATAAATAGATGAAGGAGGAAACAAACTTTACTCAATTATCTTCAAATGATCATATGCATAAATTGTAAGTTAATGGTAGTGAGGGATATGTTTAATTTTTCAAACAGTAGCGAGGGATATGTTACAGACCCAAACCAACCACAGGGTTGAAAGTACAGTACAGCTTTGTCTCCCGTTGTTAAATTTGTCATTATCATTTCCCCGGGTGAATCAACCCAAGTCCGACCAAATATCAAGTTGTTAACCTTTGTAGGTGGAGGCACCAAATCTAAGACAACACCATCTCTCTTGAGGGTCACTCGTGTTCTGCAAACAATAATCCACAAAACTAGTTCCTTCTTAAACAACAAACGACAACATAACAAAGTACCAACAAATTAAATCTCATGATGATTACCTTCCAACAGGATAAACATCAACAGAATTTCCCAAAAACTTTGTTTTTAACTTTGAAGTCACATCATATGCAAAATGGTCATTCTCAGCATGCCCAGCACTCATTGGGGGATGATGACTCACCTGAAATTTAAATTAAAGAACTTATATATACCAAAAGAGAAAAAAAGACATTAACAATATCCTTAATATTCATTCATTTTGACATCAAACAGGAGTGGTTAAACTTCTTGCAAATGCTGTCATACAAAACATATTTTGAGAGAGAGTGATGTACAACAATCTGAATTAGAGAGCTCCGATGAGAATCCCATATTGGATGGATACCTGTTCTGCAAGAAATGTAATTCCACCATGGTTAGCCAATTCATAAGTCTCTCCAAGGATTGGATTGAAAGGCTTCCATGTTCGCTGGTACGCAAAGTACACAGATATAGCCCATGATGCTGACATGATTACATGTATCACAAGAGTGAAGTGTAATTAGAGATAGGATCATAGTTATTCTAATACAAGAAGAAGAACAAATTGAATTGGAAGTCAGTCATGCAAATAATTGAGTACAAGTAGTTTGAAATTTTGAATGCTTCAAATGTCTCTTCTATGCCACTGATTCCTTTCTAATACTATATCTCTAAGTTCGAAAAGGGGTACATGAAAAAGAGGAATAGAAGGGGAATAAGAACTTACATGCATATACCAACCGCATGTATGGATCCTCTGATTCATCAGCCCGATCCAACAAGTAGGAGTACTCCATCAACTAGGTCGTGCGATATAAAAACCCAATCAATTGGCATTACAAAATACATAAATAATAATAACCAACATCTCCTAGTTATCAGACCTCTGCCATTTTCTGAAGCATAGTCATTGGCTCAAAGATAATAACTGGTAGTGTCACCATTGATGTTACATCTGCGCCAATATATTTCTGCATCATCTTCCAATAACTATCTCTATCCTATAAATTCACAAGCCAAAGAGAGGGAACATGAATAATAATGTTCAGACAACAAGCACACAAACAATTTACCTTAGGTAAAGGGTAACTGCCAAAAGGATTTTAAACGCCTGAACAAGGGGTCAGAAAATAACTTAAATATCTTTCTAAAAAGAAAAAGGAAATAAACACCTCCTGCTTCCATCTTCCCCTCTGAGCTTCTTCCTCTGCATCTTCTTTACCTCCCTCTGGATTTATGACTTCTACACCTTCATATCCCAAAAGTCTAGAACCAAAGGTAAATCATATAAATAGGCTTAGGAGTTAGGAAATTGACACACATATAGGATTATATCACAGATGGAACTTCATCTGACTTATCTTTGACTATTTATACTACATAATTCATAATCCATCATAATGATGCACAAAAATTCTTCAAAGCAGCATACAGTAGTTTATCTGGTATGGAGCTAAGAGCTACAAAGCACAGAGAGTGAATTCAGCCAAGTTTCTTTCACCTAGCCGTTTTAATCATGTAAGAACCATGTGGCAAAGTAAGTCAAAACAAATAAAATCTCATGCTTTTAGTTGAAAAAGTGAATTCTTTATCCTATTAGAACACTTATGTACTACCAACTATATGAAGCATTGCAGCAATACTAATACGGGAACCTAAATAGTTCAAATCACATGAACAATCCTAGCATGTGCGTATGCAGAAATCTGGTAAGCATAAGAGAATTAAGCGATGCAATTAAGTGAGTAAAGTCTATAGCTTTGAGGAGTATTGAAGGAATGAGTGATGATGGAAGTACCCATTGACGGATCGGTGCATAGCGTTGCTGAAAACGGAGAAGCTAGAAGATACGGAGGCAAAAAAGCCCTTGCTTTCGTTCTTCTTCGGGCTACCCATTTCTCACTAAAACCCTAACCCTAGTTCGGAAAGAAAGATGAATTGGAAGAAATGGGTCCTTCTTCCGAGCTGAAGTGAAATCAAAGTGAAACAGTGGATGGAGATCAGAAACAGAAAGAGTCATATATGGATACTATATATAAATTTAAATTTAATGATCGGAATTTTGGAATTCAAACGAATAGTAAATTTTTTAAAAGTAAAATTGAATTCAATCCTGAACTAGACCATACTTTAGAAATTTAGAAAAATTACCTTTTTACTTCAAAAGATTTAACTTATTCAATGATACTAAAAAGTAAAAGATTTTAAATTTCCTTTTTCAGTAAAATTTAGTAGAGAAGTTAGTTTTTTTTAGAAATATTTTTAGCAAAATTTAAATTCAAATTTAAATATTATATACTTGTTATTAGGGTTCATAGATTTAAAAAATAAATAATAAATAATAAACGAATTTATGATAAAGAAATATTTGGTGTCTGTTGTCACTGAGAATACAACGCAGCCAGCAGAAGCAAGTGGGTAGTTTAATGGTTTGGTGCCATTGAATCAGATCAAATTCCAAACTTTTTCAATTTTTAAATTCTTCCACCCTCACTCACGTTCTTTTCTGTTTTTCTTGTATTCCAAAACCCTAACCTTCTGTCACCTTCTTCTCTTTTTGTGCTTCCTTCCATTCCAATTACTAAACCTAATCATTGGCCCTTGGATTCGCAATTTCGGTTCAAAAACCCGAACTTTACACGAATTAGCTGATACGCACTACTCAGTTGCTCCTAATTTTAATTCCAATCGGTGAAAATTGTTAATTTCTCACTATGAAGGAAGGTAAATCCGCTAAGCTGAATCATCAACAGCAGCACCAGAATGGTCACCTTTCACCTTCTAAATTCGCTAAATTGTTTGATCCGGAAGCTTCATGGGACAAGGTTTGTACTTCAATTCGTTCATTGACGATCTTTTGTATTTGTTGGTTTTGCTTTCTTTCCCCCTTTCAGCTTGTGTAGATCCATTCCTAGTCCCAGTTTAGATTTTTCCATGTAATTGGCTTAAAATAAAGGACTATTTTTGTATATAGTAAAGTGAAATAATTTACCTACTGAAAAATTGGTCTAAACAAGGATAATATGTTCACACATTATTTAACAATTAATAGAGTCCTTGGTTAACAACCATATTGAATCTTCTTTTATCATACTCTTTTATGTAGTTGAGTTGATCTCATCATGTTAACAGCATGTTTTGTTTTCTGTAGGATCAATTGGGAGACGTGTTGCACTGGATTAGACAAGTCATTGGCCTTGTATGTGGATTAATTTGGGGTGCCATACCTTTGGTTGGAGGAATATGGTTTATCCTGTAAGTTTTTTCCTCCCTCCATTTGTGTGTCCATCTTGTATTTACCATTGAATTTGTATATTCAGTTGCGATATTGTATAAGTGAATTCATGAATTGTGATTGCTCTGTGCCTGCCAATGCATAAATCTTGAAACATCTTATCTGAAAAAAAAAACATACTACTGACAAAATTTTATTGAGAATGTATGATCATGATTATATAGTTTAGGATTAAGTTCAATCTCCAACATTTACATGACAAGGAAGTACATACTGGAGAAAAGGAGATATGAGCGGATGAGATTCTACCATTGATTAATTGATTATGGAGAACATTGAAAGTGAATAACCTTGTAGAGTTGAGACTAGTCTAGGGCACAAGAGATTTTGACCTATTAAAACATCAAAAGTTATTGAGATTTGCATAAATTAAGCTCAATGATGGATCATGGATGCTATTCATATTGATATGTGGCTGTTACTCTAAATAAGAAGATGGCCACTTGGGAAATTGCCCATGTTTATTGTTCACAGCAGCAGCAAGATAAAGTCTATAAATAAGGAGGTTGCTGCTTAGAAAATAGTTGCCCTGTTGTTGATGTTATATCAATACTTTGTTTTCATTTTATGAATTCAATGTACTATTAATTGCAAATTTTCTATTATACTTTTAACATATAAAAGAATTAAAACATCGTTATCTGATTCATGGAGCCATTCCTTCCCATCTAGTGTAACAAGGTTTAGTATATGTTAACTCCTAGAAAAAATCTAGTATTCTGTTGAAATAAATTCAATAATGAGGCAAGATACAAAGATCTTCAAGCTTTTGCAGCCGAAATCATCATTGATATTTTATACAATCATGTATAATATATTATATGCTCATGTAGCAGAAGATTTGATGACTTTTTTAAACTTACTTATGTGAAAGTTTACAGGCTTGATTCTGACAATGTTATATGACTGAATTAAATTATCTTTCGTTTCAGTTATTTCTAAGGCTTGATTTATATTATTAAATCTATCATTGCACTTTTATGTGACTTACAGTATGATGTGATCTTCCGATTAACACTATTTACAAAAAAATGTATTTTATGTTGATGCTATGTTTTCATTTTGTTGCAGTTTCTTAGTGTTGTCAACTTCGTTCATATATGGCTATTATGCAATAATATTGAAGGTTGATGAGGAAGAGTTTGGTGGCCATGGAGCCCTCCTCCAAGAGGGGCTTTTTGCATCTACAACCCTTTTCCTGGTAATTTACTATGTCTGTCATTGTTCTGTCAAGAGTAACAAAATTATACTTAACAAAAAGAAGAGAGATCTTTTACAGTTCGGTAATGTATAATCTGACTTCGCATTTAACATTTGTGCAGCTTTCCTGGACTTTAGTTTACAGTTTGGCACACTTCTGATGGTTTGGGCATTGGAATATTTGCAAATATCTCCAACACGGCTAAGAGATTTACTTGATTACATGACTGCCGGTAGTTGCACACAAAAATGAGGAAGATCTTTTGTATTGCAGTTATTTGCTTTACTTGAGTGTAGAATGTTACTGATTTTTGCAGATTATGAACATTAGCTTCTGCTTTCCATGGTGAATAGCTGTTTCTTCTATTAATTTATAATGACACCTCTTGTTGCAGCGAATTTTGGATTGCAGAACACAAAACTGTGTTTGTTGAACTGTGAAATAAGTTACTTACCACGAAATTCTGAAGGACCATTTATCCTTGGTGTAGCATTAGCATTAGTGGAGAGGTTTTTTTTTTTTTTTCAATCCAAGTTTTCCAGTTTTTCAATTTTGGAAAGGAATGAAGATATAAGTTCAAAATAATAGCAGTAATGTTTAATCCTAGCAAGCCATGTACTTATTCCTCTGAGATAAGTTTGTATGACATAGATCATCTCATCATTAAGGTGTAAAATCTTGCTATGGCCTGGCATAACCCTTTTTTAAGGTTAAAAAATGACTTAATAAGTACTATAGGCTAATTGGTTGCACTTAGCCTAAATGAACTCTCACTAAAACGTTCATTTTGTTTGTAAAACAAATTTCATAGATTACTCTTGTTCCAATTTGAGGGGTTTATTACTTTCTATTTTCATGAACTATTTTTACATAAAGGTTTAGTTGACTTCACGTGAAGTTAATAACTAAAACCCGTTAGATGATTTGACTGATTTGACTAAATTTTCATCTAACAGTTCTCGGCTATCAACTTCACGTGAAATCGACTGCACTTGAGTTTTCAACTTACATAAATCTCGTACCAACCAGCAGGTAACCGTTTTGTGATCAATTATAATGACCAATTTGATCAGAAATTTTGGTGGTTGCAAACTAATTAGGTATTTTAAAATTGTTGGAGAACACTTCGTCTTTTGGATAAATAACGAAATAATTAGATACTGAAAAGGATATTTATTCTTTGTTTTATCTATTTTCTGTTTTGCTTTAAGGCGTACTCGAAATAAAATCAGGTAGATGGATACAAATGGTAAGAATTATAAATTTACAGAACCAATAAAAATTATAACCAGCAATTGGCAGCCAGAATCACAAATAAACCCATGATTTTAACAAATAAAGTAGGCATCTAACCCAGCCTCATGAAATTCATTAGATCACAAGAGTTCGTACGAAACAAAGAAAATAGAGATCAACCTGTATAAATAGGACTTCAGTTCCTGACTTCCTGCTGTAAATTATTGTCTCAGAATTCAATATTCCTCTAATTCTCTGATATCATAATATCCAGAAGAAAAAGAAAAGAAAAGGAAATTCAATTTTGAAATCTTGCATATAACACTAACACAACCAAAACAAAGAATTAGTTGTCCATCCACTAACATGTCAGCTTCCTTGTCAAAAAAGTAAAAGATGATATTTCAGGCAAAACTTGTTCTAGCCTAAAACTAAATATAGGAAACAAATTGGTTGTAATCTGATCCTTTCTATACACAATCATTGATAAAAAATGATAGCCTGGTGCACAAACATCCCGCGTTAACGCAAGGTCCGGGTAAGGACTACACCCAATGGGTGTGATGTACACAACCTAACCTGATAATTACATCAATGGCCGTTTCCACAGCTTGAACCCGGTGACCTTGAGGTTATATGGAAACAACTCGATCGTTGCTCCAAGACTCCCCTTTCACAATCATTGAACAAAGAAACTCAAAAATGGTGGAAAAAAGATCATGAGTTGCTTCTGCTATCGAAATCTTCCTCTTGCTGAGACAAGGTAAATCCGCCCATAAACCCATTTTCTGCCTAATCTTGAGACTGATGATGGCTGCAAAAGGATGACGTCAAGTTAAGTGCAGCATCATATTTTGGAGGGTGCAGTCTAGTTTTATGAATTGCATTTTGGAGGAGTGAAAAACAATCTAAACATTGCTAGTTTACTACCTCTACTTTTGTGCGGAATTCTAAGATACTTCCACACACATGACAATTTGCTCTATGTGGTGAGTCGATATTCCTGTCCATTCTCACAAATGCAAATACCTGAAGGAAAATGAATTAACTCAGTGTGGATGAGTTTGGTGAGTGCCTCTAGCCGGATAGAATTTAGAAACATAATAAATCAAGAAAATTTCACATAAGGAATTACCTCTTCTCCACAATTTGGACATGCACCTTTCAATGCCACCAAATCATTCACCCACAGGCCCTGAAGCACCTTAACTGTGAGAAAGGGTGGTTAGAACTTAGTAATATACAAATACATACAGTGACAACACAACATCTGAATGAATATTTTTCTCTGTTTAAAATAATAATAAGAATAAGAATAATTTAAAAAGATAAAAGGAATTAGATCAATTGAACTAAACAGAAGAGCTTGTTATTTTACACAATTTTCAGCATGCAAATTTGAAGATTAAGACTTTAAATGAAGAACAGAAAATAGAAATTAACAAAATCATTTCACCTGAAGCCGAAACAATTGGGTATCCAATTACAAAACATAGCACGATGAATATGTTATTCACCATGGTTAGTTCTAGACCAGATGGTTGGCTATCAAGTGATAATCCCGAACCGAATGCATTCTGATAAGTCATGCCAACAGTGTATAATGTCGGCCCAAGGCATACTAAACTGCCGAATGCAAGGAACATGGTCCATGTGCTTGCCAATGCAAAAACCATAGACAGATCTTCCTGCCCTACAACCACACGTATCAATATTCTAGTGAAGAAAAGCCAGGAAAAAAAGGCAGATAGAGGACAAGGCTATCAAACTCTCAAGCTGACTCGTAAGCGTTTAAGAGTATACAAGTTGAGTTCTCCTATTCACGTTTACATAAGCTCTACAAGCTTAGCCGAACTATTGGGGAAAACGCTTGTGAACATTCTAACTACACAACTATCTTGATATACCACTAATTATGTATCAGCTACAAGCAGTCGATAGAAACACATCATATCACACACAACACGAACTTTCTGAAACACAATGAGCAAAAAAGTGGAAATCACCAACTCTATATGGGGGTTGGGGGGAAATTACCTCTGCATCAGCATATGCTGATTGCCTCCTGATGCTGCATCGAGGATACTTGATAACCGATTTTGAACGATACCATCTCAGCTTTAACTGTTTCCAACATTGATTTCAGTTAAGGATGTTCATATTCTATACAAAAAGAACTTTGTAATTAGTAGTTTAGGAAGCTACCTCCACTCTATCAAACATGTCATCAACTATCAAAGGTTCGCCACTATAATAAGCATCCCGTGCCTATTGAGAAAAGTGGAAGAGTGAATGTCAAAATTGTTTACTTATCACCTATAAATATTGAACCTGCTCCCTTCTATCTAGGGTTGGAAATAGCATAATAATAATTAAAAGAGAAAACAGATCAACAGATGTTAAAAAACGAAACTTTCAAACAAAAAACTGAATTTTAGACAACACGCACTAGGAAATAGAAGAGGATTAGTGTTACTTGAGAATAGAGAGCTTCGAGGGTTTCTTGGTTGGCGGTTTCGAGAGGACCAACGAAGATGCAGGAAGGAGCGGCGGGGCGGTGGTCGGAGGTGGCGGAGACACGGTGGATCTTGGAGGAGATCCTGAGGGAGAAGGCGCGGTGGTAGTTGTAGTTCCATGGTTGAAGGTCTAAGAGCGTGGTTGTACTCGCCATATGCTTTGATTTGATTTGGAGAAATTGATTTTACCACAAAAACATAAAGAGAATATGAATGGCCACCATTTTCCCCTCTACATTTTGCCGCCTTAATATCTCTCTTTCATGGTTCCTATTTCTTTGGACTCAATTAACTATACCTTAGCTTCTCATGTTACATTATATATTATTATTAATCTATGATTTTATAAATTAAATATATATGTATATAATAAATATGACATATTTTAATTAGGATAAGGTATAATTTTTTGAACCCGAAATCTCTACGTGAGAATGAAGAGATTATATCATTTAAGCTATAATTTATTAGTCTTTTTATATTCACCTAAGAGATATAATTTTTTATCTTTTAAGTTTACTACAAATTTTAAAAATATCTTTAGATTTTATTTTATTTAATTTTATTCTAAAATTTTTTAATTTGCATTAAATATATTTATAACGACTACTTTTTTAAAAAATTTATGACAAATTCAGTAAGAATACCACAAGAATAATCTTTAACACAAGTAAATAAAATATAATTGTCATATATTATTGTTGAATTAGTCATAAACTTTTGAAAATTTAGCTGTTAGAAATATATTTGATGCAAATAAAAATCTTTTATGATAAAATTGAAGCAAAAAAAATTATATTTTATCCTTTTACTTAATAGATTTTGAGTCTAAATATTACAAATAATATTTTTTATAAATTATTTATAGTAAAAATATATTAAAGATAAAACTATATACCAAATTTCTCATATTTTGGTTAGTTAACTTGAACAACACATCTCAATTGTAACAAATCTATTGCACGTCATTTTCTCTTGCAAATACATACTAACTCTTTGGTTGTAATATGAGGTAATTCACATATAGAAGGTATAAAATCCTATTTAAACAACTAATTTAATAATTAATTAATTAATTATACACAAAAAATAATATAAATAGAGCATGGATACTCTTATATTGGTCTAAGAGTTAATGCTTTTTATTTTAATTTTGTATAAAATATAATTTTTATCCTTTTAGTATATATATATATTATTTGTGCAAAATTTTATAAGCAAAAAATAGATAATATTAAGAATATGAATAAATAATATTGAGTTCAGTGACGAGTCACCACAAACCTCGATCCATGATTTTTCACTCAAATCATTTTTATGAGCTCCAAAAGTTTCAATCTTTGGTCATAATTCGTCAAAAGGAGCATGATTGCTGAGGCCCCATCATCTTCCTCCTCTGCCACGGCTCTTAACTTCAAGCCTAGTAACAGCGTTGCTCATGCTCCGGTTGCTCCGCTGGGGGATCATGAAGCTCACCATTTCCAGCCCTTCAAGCGGTGGATCCCGTGGCTGGTTCCGTCGTTCGTGGTGGCCAACGTGGCGTTGTTTATCGTGACAATGTATGTGAATGATTGCCCCAAACATTACGTTGTTGGTGGTTCTTGCTTTGCTCCTTTTCTCGGAAGGTTCTCCTTTCAGCCCCTCAAACAGAACCCTCTTTTTGGTCCTTCTTCATCCACGTGAGTTCTTAGGGGGAAAAAGAATTCATCTTTTATTTTGTTTAGATTGACAATATCTGATCTTCACTATGTTATGATTATAGTTGTAGTTATAGTTAATTACTTAATTTAGTACTACTATTAGGAAAAAGCTCCCAATGTGTCAATTAGATAAATATGTTATTTAAATTTGATAAATGTTTGATATTTTTGGCTAAAAAAGGAGTTGATTTGGTTCCCCCATTTCATAAAAAATTTGGTAGTACTAGGCACTAGCAATACACTTATCATATATTTGTACCCAGAAGTACATGATAGTTAAAAACGGTTAGATGAAATATAACACGCGATCATGTCTTAGTTATCATCTTCATACGAAAATACTGAGTAGCCAAATTGATGGGTGGGATGAAATTTCTTCTTTCAATGTTTCATGATGAATTGCTTACTTGCTTAGTTTATTATATTTGATATTTGATATTTGATATTTGATGCTTCTTGGAGTTGTTTCATGTCCTTTTAACAACACTTGTTCCTCAGATTAGAAAAGATGGGTGCACTCAAAGTGGACAAAGTGGTTCATGGACACCAAGCTTGGCGCCTCTTCTCTTGCATATGGTTACATGGTGGGGTCATCCATTTGCTTGCCAATATGTTGAGCCTAGTTTTCATTGGAATTCGCCTTGAGCAAGAGTTTGGATTTGGTATGAGTCTGGTAGTTAGCCTTGCGTATTTTTTCCGTGTGTGAACTTTGCTTGTGAAAGTTATTCTGTTTGACGATTTGTGAACTTAGAAATGTAGAATCATGTATCTATAAGCTTTTATTGATGTATTTTTCTGAATGGTACAGTATGTTAAATTAGCAATTCTTGATTTGAAAATTGAACAAATCTTTCTTCTTATGATTAACAATGACAACAAATTTCCATTTTTTTGTTGTTTGTTACATAAATTCTCCTTAGCAAACTTAAAAGAGTTGAGTATCTGGAGTGAAATAACTATCTAAACAGTTTTACTTTCACAATTTTGTATTCAAATTTCTACTTTGCGGATCCTTTTGCAGTTCGAATTGGATTGCTGTATGTGATATCCGGGTTTGGAGGGAGTTTACTGTCTGCTCTGTTCATACAGTCGGGAATATCTGTTGGTGCTTCTGGTGCACTATTTGGCTTACTAGGAGGCATGTTATCGGAGCTCTTAACAAATTGGACTATATATGCTAACAAGGTAAAAAAAGAAAAAGAAATGAACCTGTTAATTATTATGGTGCATTGTTATAAATAATCTAATGTATCTTTGTGCCAAAGGCATTTTCATCATTTTTTCCTTTCCATTTTTGTTGTTTGTTTTTTCTGCAGTTTGCTGCTATGGTGACTCTTCTTGTTATCATTGTAATCAATTTGGCTGTTGGCATCCTTCCACATGTTGACAATTTTGCTCATATTGGAGGCTTTATCTCAGGTTTTCTTCTTGGATTTGTCTTCCTGATTCGGCCTCATTATAAATGGGTTAGCCAAAGAAATTCTCGACCTGGGTCTGCACGCCCTCCCGCAAACTCTAAGCACAATCCTTATCAGTATGTACTTTGGATCGTGTCTTTCATATTACTTAGCGCCGGGTAAGTTCTCTTTCTTAATGCACCATTTTCTTTCCTTTCCTTTTTCTTATTTTTTTCTTTTTTTCTATCTTTCTATTTTTCTTTATTGGACATGCAAATATATTTTGTTGCATGTGTCTGAGCTTCCACAGAGCCCAACCCAGCACTTGAGGATGCATTTTTTAATTTTTCTATCAGGGGTTTTATCTGTAATGGTATCTGTGAGAGGATACTTATAACTAAGTCACTAGGCCTTCAATGCTTATTCTTTCTGGAATGGTTTAGGAATAAAGAAGTTTGTTGGAAGAAGGCTTCTATTTGATGTATACTCATGGATTTTTCATGAGCTCTGATATGCATGGGGTGTTATCTTTAAGCTGATTTGTCTTTGTTTTAGTTTTTGACAAATCCTTTTTCTTATTTTTCTTAATTTTTCAACTTCCTAATAATCTGAAAGTTGGATAATTGACAGATTGATTACTGGGCTGGTTTTGCTCCTTAAAGGGGTTAACTTGAATGATCACTGCTCTTGGTGTCATTACTTAAGTTGTGTCCCCACCGCAAAATGGAGCTGCAAACCTCGAGAAGTATATTGTGAAGTGAGTAATGCTTATACTCCTTTTGTTTGTGCGTATGCTTTTTTTTTTAATATGCATAGCTTCCTAGCATGTCTGCACCAATGATAGATGCAATGAATAATGTGATAGTGTGCAAAGAAAATTGAGTTTAGAACATATCATTAGAGTATATTATAGCCAAACTATTTCAACCATTAAAGGAAACTGCTATACCATTTTATTGTTTTCTCACAGTTGGTTTTGAGTACTAACATTCCCTATGGCCATGTTGCAGTCGACACGAATCGGAACCCAACTTAACATGATATGCTTGAGCAACGGGAGAAATCACATGTTTACAGTGCCGAAGAGCAGCTCGGTTCAGGCTCAATTGCTTTGTTCTCAACTTTGTAGTTGATAGATTGGTGCAACACTCATTAAACGAACTTTGTGTATATGTTATGGTTCATTCTTGCCTGTGCAGAGAAGTGTCTGTATTAGCAATGATGATTGTTAACAATGGATGTTGTCTCCACCATATCACTAATGTATTCTTTGTCAGTGATATTACCATCTCCCAGTTATGAATATGTTCTATTATTCATTTATTGGGAGATGGAATGTGTGGAATTTGTACTTCATGAAAGAAAAATAACACACAAGAAAAGAGGAAATGCTGTCCAAAGGACAAAAATGTATCTCTCTAGATTTAGTCAAGGATCTTATTATGGATCACACATCAATTTTCATCATAATGCTTAGTCACTGCAATGGAAGTTATTAATAAAAGTGAAGGATGCGAAATATACAAGCTTAATTGTTTTTCATTTCATTACTTGCCAATGGTGCCTATTGTTGATTGTTCACATTTAATTCCCTTGGAAAATTCAGTTTTGCCAACAAGGCAGGCCTTCAAATCAGTGGCTGGACATGAATTGGCCCTCAAATTTAAAGCTCCATCAGTGTGATAGAACTTAAGCCATTATAGTGTTACTTATTTAGGCAGATTTAGCAGCTGTGAATTCACTGAAGCATTAGTAGCATCCTAGTACTAAAGCTTTGGGAGAAGTTTGACATTGCAAGAAACATCTAATAGCAGCAAAAAACTCTTGCCATTGCCAACTTGTAGCAGCAGCACCTGGTTCATGCCCTGATTAATGAAATGTAATCATTGTTTCACCAGCTTGCTGAAACACAACAATGTATTCTTGTTAATGATGGAGTTGAAGTTCTTCCTAAAGGAGGATAGTGAGAGTTAGATGTTCATGAGCACTTTCAATTATGCAAGTCTTAAGGTGTTATTCATTCTCATTACACAAATTTTTGCATACATTTAACAGCTACTGGAAGAAAGGCAGAAAGTTTTCACCAACACATACTATTTATGCATATTCTGATTCTGATTTGTACCAAATGTTTCTAGTAATAATTGAGTGCATCCACAAGTCTTGGGAATATAAGAGGAACATCAATGCTAGCAAGGTAGATAGATGGTAAATGCTTATCACCACCCTGCCCCCTATTACCTCTCAAACACTCTTTCTTCCTTCAATAGTTCTTTCTATTCCAAGCCAGATTTCATTTCTTTGTCCCCACTTTAGTGTCTCACCAGTCACACCAGAATAGTAATTCAGTTGCTGCGGTTGTTTTTCTGATGGACAAATTAAAGAGTTGTCATCACTGGCAGATGACAAGTCCTAACTCATGCATCTGACACTTGTTGGCACTTTATATGCTCACATTATAGGATTGGAAAATGGGACTAATGGTTTTATGGAGTACTATTATTTTTAAATGGAATTGATTTGAGTGTAATGTACTAGAATGAAACTTGAGGGTAATTTACACCAAATTTATATTATATCTAAATTTTTAATCATTATTTATAGCTTATATATAAAATTGACACAATTTTTAAATTGTTTGCGTATAGTATTAGTATGAGATTATAATAGAATAAATTTTAAATCAT
The DNA here is from genome assembly GCF_014773155.1 of Arachis stenosperma. Classification (NCBI taxonomy): domain Eukaryota; kingdom Viridiplantae; phylum Streptophyta; class Magnoliopsida; order Fabales; family Fabaceae; genus Arachis; species Arachis stenosperma. The sequence goes on along the minus strand of NC_080379.1, from coordinate 2,611,610 downwards.
AATATAAAAAAATTTCAAATGTTTCTAAAACACCGCCATTTTAAAAATATTTGAAATTCTTCTTATAGTATATAATAACTTAATATAAATATAAATACAAATAGTAATTTCTGCCTAAAGAATTGGTAAGACTAAAGTATTGTTTTTATCCCCAACTTTTGGAGTAAATCCTATTTATATTCGTAACGTTTAAATCGTCCTATTTGTATTCCTAATGTTTGTAAAAGTAATTCAATATTATCATACCGTCAATCACATATCATGAGCTTTAGTTGAAATTCTGAAAAAAAAAAATTCTTGAAATTAGAATACAAATGTTTGAAATAGAATCAATGATCCATTCAAGATAATAGTTGATCAAAAGTTGAAACTAATCTATGCAACATTCACATAATTCACTTTTTTATGGATATAAATGAACCTGAACACAAATAGTGGGTACAATATTAAAATTGAACACATCCAAACGAGACCTAATTGAGAATGAATACATTTAAGTGAAAAAAATTAAAAAATACAATCTGATTTGTTAGTATAATTGACGTAAGATAACATTGAATCATTTTTATAAACTTTAGGGATACAATAAAACGATTTAAATATTAGAGATATAAATAGAACTTACGTCAAACGTTGAGTAAAAGATATTTACTCAATTGGTAAAGATGAAAGAGCAACAGACATGGTCTTGATTAGTGCAATGGACACTAGAAGAGGACAGCTTTTGACTATTTTGATGGACATTTGCTTGCTTCAGAAAACCCCTATTTGATGAGTAAAGTTTTGTCTGTTATTTTTTAGACATGCAGAATCTTCGGTCCGTTGACATAGGATATGTAAAGTACATTAAACCAATAATACAGTAAAATGGTCCAAGTAGGCGTGGCTTTTTATAACTACATTCATTTCATGGCATCATCATAAGTTTTCAATATTATGGTTCTTCTTCTACATAAAGGGTAGTAAAGTAGACTGATCCACCATTGGTGTTGATTAGATTTATAATAATATCATTAATTAATATGGCAATTCATTCATGATTATTACAATTGCCACGGCAACAACTCCAATCATTAGCTGATATTTCAAGTTGCAAACTGAATAACTGTATGGTGCATGTACTGTAAGAATTTAAATTCTCTTAATGATATGATTTAATTATTAATTAAGATTATTTAACTAAGGCAACCATTTAATAAAATGTGACTTTACTCATCAATCATGATGTCCTCCCACAATATATACATTATAACAAATTATTGTACGTATATTATTTATGTTCATGTCTGAACAATTTTCACTCTTTGTCCTTCTTCAAAAATGTTTTTCTGAAGTATAAATTAAAAAATGGTAAAGTAAAAATATGAGAGTTCAATGCAATCATCATTTATAATGTGTGAATTTAATTTAATAATTATTAAACTCTTAATTGTTTTTTTTATTCACTTTATTAATTTCTTCTGATGAACTTCGCCTATTTTTCTTAATAGGACTGTGAGTGTCTACAATAATTCCAACGGGATGATAATGTATAAAGCGAAGAAAGCATGAATTATTCTGTTAGTTTATCAAGGAATGAATTAGTGTGTACATATATATGGCTGACAAAGTTGTCCCTCTTTTAAACAAACAAAAATTATTATGTGGAAAAGTATGTAAAGTTGTTTATATATGTTAGAGATATAATCATTTTATTTTATCTCTTCCTATCCGCGGAAGTTTTTTGAATGAGTGATTTTATGACATTGTATCAGAGCTCTATATCCAAAAAATCTTGAGCTCGATCCAAATAAAAGAAGAAAAAAAGACCTATGCAAAAATTAAACAAATCCAAAAGAAGCTCTTGTTTGAGGAAGAGTATTAGAGATATAATTATTCATATTGACTCTTTCTATCGGCTTAAGTTTTTTTTTTTTGCACCAGGGTATCCATCAGGCCGGAAGCCCAATAACTAATCCCTCGGATACTGCAGAGGCACACAAAATGGACGACCCTCCCAAGCAAGCAAGATCCATTCCCATCTTCCAGTAAGTATCGAACCCGGGAGAGATGATTAAGGGACACAGACTCTCATCCATATTGCACATAGATTATTTTTTTATATAATTTGTTTTTAAATCTTTTTCTAATGTTCATCACCTATTTATTTTAGCAGCATTTGTTGTTTTTAACTTATAAGCATATTGTAGTTTTAGTTTAAAAGATTTCTAGCTAACTCGCATACTCTTTCACCTAATTAGATACAATTCATCTCATTCTCAATTCAAAATCTAACTAACTGGAGAATGAGAAAGGGCTCTTTAAATTTTTCACTCTCCTTGGTTTTTAGATACGAGTTATATACATTTCATTCAATAATTAAAAAAAAACGCGGAATTGATATTTTATGTAAAGAAAAAAACAAAAGAAGAAGATAGTTGAAATATAAATGGCAACTTGGACATGCTATAATAATAATAATCTTGTGTAGAACAAACATGAATTTGTGTGCTAGAAACTCAAAAACTGGCTGGCTGAGAATGACATTGAGACTGACATTTGACTCAAATCCAATGAATTTCTTGTTTGATGAGAGGCCATATTATTATTCTCGGGCCATAGCCTGCCCTCAGTTTTCGACTAATTATGACACATTCATGGCCTCATTTCACATGGAGCCATGGAGGGAATATCATAGACAGTGATGGGAATTGGAATGGGAATATAATCAATTAAATTCATCAAACTAAACATATATTAATGGGGCCATACCATCTTGTGGGAAATCACCATTTTTTTAATGTCATCTTTATAATTTAATTTTAATGTACTGTCGTTATAAAGTAATTTTATATCTAATTTCATAATGCCACAATATTAAAAATAATTATATTTTATATTGATGATCACGTGAATAATTATCTAAAAGAACATATGTAAATACATTACTAATGCATCAAAATTAAACTCACCTTTATACACAATAATAAACACTTTAAGAATTGAGTGTGAAATAAACTTAAATTGACAAAGTAACAAATCTTATTGATCCTTCTAATACAAGCAAATTAGATTGTGCATGATCTTCATTCACTATTTTAGCTTTTTAGGGACCTCACTCCTTGTTTAAGCTTCCTTATTATAATTATATATATATGTGCAAGTTACAACTACTCCAACTACATTTTTCCCATCATGAAATTGGCATGTCCCATGAGTATGTGAAATGTTTCAACTAACTCATTACATTACCAATTTAGAGAAAAAGTGTCCAACCCCATTAGTATATATATAATGCATGCATGTGTTTTTCAACAACCAAATATATCAAAATCTATATTATATAAATGCTTCATATGCTGCAATAATCAAGCATAAATTGGCGGGAAACCATGCACACCATATACCTAATAAACCGTCGTATTAGATAAGAGTTTGGACCCATGTATGTCATTAATAAAACAATGATTCATTAGTTCCTTTTCCACAACCACAAGATTACTTATATATGTATGTGGAGAAATATTTAGTGCTTTTGCTTTTGTGAAACTTCTTATTAGTGATATTGTTTCAGCTCTTCTACCCGGTAAATGAATTTGATTTAACTTGCTATGTGTATGTAAATATTAATCACAAATAGATTAAGTGTTTGTTTGAGCGTTATTATTTTGTTTAAAAAAAATTAATAAAAAATATCTTTTTTTATTTTTTAGTGTGTTTGGCAAATTCTAGTAATAAAAATAAAAGTACTAGAAAAATAAAAAATATCTTTTTTGAGAAGCTGTAATTTACATCTTTTTTTAAAAGATACTTTTTTCTTTAAAAAAATATTTTTTATGTAATAAATAAACAAAAAAGTATTTTTATATTGTTATACCCAAACATAATTGATAGATAAAAAAAAAATTTTGCATGAAATATCCAAATATAAAATTACTTTTACTTCTCCATAAAATCTTTTAAAAAAAGATAACTCAAAAAAAAAATTTTTTTCTTAGAAATTCATCCAAACAAACCCTAAAATATGTTAACTTATGTAGGGCTACAAATTAAAATATATTCTCACTTGCTTTTGAAAAAAAAAATTCGTAGATACTAAAAATGACACAAAATGGTAAAAATATGGCCTGGTATTTTGCATGAATATAGTCTAAAAAATAATTTGCCAAACATATTCTAGTATATTCACCTATCACAATTCTGTCCAACATATTCACGCATATTTAGAACTCGTCGGAACAAATTGACATTTTATAAACTTAAAAAAAATTACGATTTGTCCAAATGTTCTTTAAATTTTTAATTCGCCCCATATTTTAAAAAAACACAAACAAACCCCATCCCTCCCCTCCCTCTTTCTGAAATCATACAAATTTCTCTTATCTATAAAATTTTTGGACTTTTTCGTCTTTTATTTTTTAATTTTAAAACAAAAATTAAATATAAATATAAAAATAGGTTGTGTAAAGTGGAAGTGAGTGTCAAAATAGAAATGACAATGGTCAATAGACATTTGTAGGTAGGGTGTTTGTAGTGCGGTTTGGATCGGTTTTGAGTAAAAAATTCATTCGATCTAAACACTAATTTTATTTGTGGTACAGTTTGGATTAGATGTTTTTAAAAAAATTCGATCCGATCCGATCAAATTTCAAGCGGTTTGGATTGGATTGGATTTGCGGTTTATAAATTAAAAAAAATTATACATATAACAAGTATCAACATCAAATAACTAACGAAATAATATCTTAATAAGTCTCAATAATATCTTAAAAAACTAACGAAAACATAACGATAGAAATAAAATTATAGGTTAGTTAAAATAAATAAATAAATAACATTTTGAACATAAAATATTTATTAAATAATAATAATACATGAATAATATAAAAATCTATAAAAAATTAAACATGTTATAAGTATAATTGTAAATATAATAATAAAATAACAATATTATAGCACATTATGCGGTTTGGATTGGATTAGATCGATTGTGAAAAGTGGATCCGAAATCCGATCCGATACAGCGGTTTGTAAAAAATAGAATCCAATCAAATCTAAATTATTGTAGTTTTAATCGATTTTCGGTTTGGATTGAATTGGATGAGCGGTTTAATTTGGATCGGTTTAAATTTAAGCACCCCTGTTCGTAGGGCGATCTTTGTTTCCTATATATATTTAGTAAAATATTTCTCGTTTTTACTTTATTTTTGTCATAGGTCTCCATTTTTTTTTGAAAAGATAGATATCGTAGATATTTATGGATATTAAATTAAAAATTTAACATAATCATAATAAAATTTAATATAATTTAACTAAAATGTATCAAATTAAAATATAATTTTAACATAAATTTAACATAATCAACACACACATAATATTTCTAACATATAAATGAAATAAAATAAAAAAAAATTCACAAATATTAGGAATGAATTAGGATTACATAATTATCACTGCAAAAAAATGTTGAGTACCGTCGAATTTACCGACGTATTAATCAAATAAATCCGCCGCTAAATAGATTACATCAAATTTACCGTCATCCTTGGGTTGACGAAATAAACGTCACCGAAAATTACTTTCCATTAGATTTATTTTGTCTGAGGCTAATTACCAGCGAATTTTCTGTCGGCCTTTTCAATAGATTTGGTAAGATTGCGTTGAAGGTTACCATTGAATATATCTGACGGTAACTTTGGCACCGTTTCACATGTTTAGCCGCCATATTAACGTCAGATTTATCCAACAGTAAATCATACGGTAATTTTAATTTTATTTTTTAAATTCTTTGACACAGTTAAGCCACAAATACTAGACTTTTATTAACAAAATTGTTATCATAAATTTAACTTTGTCTAAAATCAAGAAATTATTTTATTAAAAAATAAATGGTCTAAATGAAATAAAATGTTACAAATGCATAATACAATGAAATAGATAAACAAAAATGCGTAAAACCCTAAACCCTAAAGATCCTGGTAATCTTCGTCGTCGTCATCATCGACCTCGTGGTTCCCTTGCCGAGGCGGCGGAGGAGGTGCTACCGTCGATGCCCCACCAGCAGCGTCGTCGCTAGAACCAGTCGTGCCGCTAGAACCAGCGCGCATCTGCTAGTTGTACTCCTTCATTTGCTGCTATAATCAATCAAGCTGCTCCAACTTTTTCGTCAAGTCTGAGCTCAAGGCAACACGTGCAAGAATCTTTCGATAACTCTACTCAGTCTGCTCCACCTGCTGGTGAAGTTCCTATGTTAGCTTCTGCACCTCCTGCTTCAAGTCGACGACTTCCTAGGATTCAGCAGGGCTGGTGACAAAGACAGAGGCAGAGGAAGCCTCCAACGCAGAGAAGTGGAGGCTATTGGCAAAAAACGACCCCAACTAGAAGCGGCGATTCTTGTGGGGTTCATAGGTAGTGTCGCGCTAAATCCTAAAGGGATCCACCACTGAGGTCTCAAAGCCGGCTTCGTCGGCCCCACTAGGCAGTAGAATTGTTGGGTCGCGGTCTCCAACCTTTGCGTGTACTCCTCCTGTGTCATACACACGTTAGTTGTGATTAGGATAATAGTTAAATAATTGACTTTAAACCAAATAAAATTAAAACTTATGATTAATTTAAACTCATATAATAGGTCGCAGACCGCTTGTAAGCAAATCTCTCATTGTTTGCGTTCAAAATATATGAGTATATTTGAAGGTCTCCGTAAGTGTCACCTCACGATCCAGCGACGTAGATTACAAACTAATATATCAACCAAGCAATAAAATAAACGAATAAATTAAACAATGACAAACATATATAAATATGAACCAAAATACAAGAAATCTTAATTATAATTTCGAAAACATAATTTTAATTTTTTCGATTTTATTGAAAATCTTATGAAAATTTCGATAGAGTCTTCTCTAACATTCGAATTTCTCCACCATTCAAGGGTTCCATCCAAATCAAATATCCATAAGCCCTTTTCAATTGGTTAATTTTTTCAATCATTGTTAAGGTAACATACAAACAACTCAATCATTATTAATACAGTCAAGACTTTTTTTAACAATTTCAGCAACAGAAATCAGCAAACAACTTAATAATCCAACATTTTTCAGCAATCTCAGAATCTAATATAACATATCCTAACCACCTAAATCCACTAAAATAGAAAATTAAACTAACTAATCTCTACCAACTAATTAATTAACTTAATATAACATAATTTGAAATAACTAGTGTTCAAGTAAAAATTCTTGAAGAGGGGTGCAGGTGCAAGGGTGGCAAAAGCAGAAGCGATAGAAACGTTGCATTGCGGCGACAAAAGAGGTTGACAGAAAGGAGAGATGAGAGAGTTAGAGAGAGTGTGAGAAGGTGAGAGGAGAGAGAAAAAGAAAGTGAATTTGAAATGAAGGGAGAGGAGTTTGAGGTTTCAATTAAGGCACGTTTATCGTCAAATTTAATGACGGATATTTTCAACAATAACGTAGTGCGGATCATCAAAACGCAACATTATATTAAATGTCTCTACCATCGAATAAATTTGATGCTAAAGTTTGGTATTAATTTATTGTAGTTTTTTGCTAAATATTATTGACAAATTTACTGTTTGAAGCCCAATATCCATTTGACATGACAAATTTTTTATCAAATTCATTGCTAAATGCGATGTTAATTGTCACCGTTAAATCTGACCATTTTCAATAATTTTTTTTTGTAGTGTATATATAGTTATATATACGCATTTATGTAAATTATTGTTCGCGAAAGTTTCATGGATCGTCATTAGGGGTGGCAACGGGTAGGATAGGGTAGGGTTTGAATCCAATCCTAACCCTACCCGCGGGTTGAGATTTTTATATAAACTCAACCCTACCCTATCCGCGGGTTGAAAATATCCCAACCCTAACCCTACCTGCTCTCAACCCGCGGGTTATAAAAAAGATGCAAAATTATTATATAACTTCATAATAATTTAAAATAGAATTGAATTTTATATAAAAAAATATTAAATTATCAATTAATGATATTTTTTTAGTGACTAAGGATTTTTTATATTTAGTGAGAAGTCTTTGGTTCAACATTTACTTAAAATATATTTTTATATAAATATATAATATATACCTATATAGGGTGCGGGTTAGTCGGGTAAGATTGAAGCTCAACCCGCACCCTATCCGATCGGCACGAGAATCCAATTCATACACTACCCTATACGCTATGGATCGAATTGACAACCCTACTCAATCAAATGGGATCAAATTAAGTACCCGCAAATAGAGTACATGTTGCCACCCTAATCGTCATGAGGCATTAGTCTCTACTCCGATTTTCTATTCGAGAGGACGGATTTTCACTTTCATAAAATTTTGCAAGTCTCGGTTAATTTTTTTACAGATAATCTCGACTCCACGGGTTTTTTTTCATTCCTCACAACATCTGGTAAACATGCAATGGTAAGAGCCAGGTATTGAAGGACACGTGCAACGTTCTTTCTCTTTTTTCCTTTTATCTTTTTAGTTGTGTTTTTTTTTTCTCTCTCACTTTTTACAACACAAGTTTCGACTTTTATAAGTGGTTGCTTGCTCCAGTAGCTTCTGCTGTGAATTACAATTTTAAAAGATAATAAAAAAATTATTTTCATTATTATAAAATGCTTTTCTTTTAGTTTTTTATTTTAATCCAAAATATTTAAAAGATTTTAATTTAGTATCTATTTATTAATTTACTTTCTTAAATACCAAAATAAAAAATTAAAATATTTATATAATACGCCGTGTTATATCAATATTTTAGTTTACCACATCTTCATTTAACATATGAACAAATTATCCGTAAAAATTAAAACTCAAATCTTTAAAATTTTATTAAAAAATTAAAACAACATTCAAACTAAATCCAAAACTTATTTATTTAAACTAAAAAAATAGAAAAAGAAAAAGATAGCTATTGTTGTTGATATGAGCAGCGAGTGAGAATCACACGCTTTAATCTGAGAAAATGATCACTGATAAAGTATGGTCCCGCATGCACCAAATCCAACATCCAATCTCAAACAGTAATAAATGGGGGTTACGTGGATGAATATTATTGGACCACGCGTATAATGAATGAATAGTAGTCTTCACTCTTCACTACTCCTCTGTGCCTAGAGGCAGCTATCACTGCGCCAAGCACATGGCATGGCTTTGGATTAGGGCTGCCTTCCAAGGAAGATGTGACAACCATTCCCAACTACATTCTGCCTTGCCTTATAATTATAAATCAACAATTAATTTATATATAATTATTATAATAAGTACGATTAAGTACATGAAGATTGAAGACCATAACCTAACTTTCATATTATTGATAACGTCATTCTCTTTTCATTATATTTTTTATTTTTTATTAAATCATCTATAATTTTAGGAATACAAGCAAAAAATATATAAAAAAACATTGTTATAACTAATAAGAATTGATAATAATTTTAGTATGCAAATATTTTTTTTAATAATAATTTGGAGTTTTAGAATAGTAAAGCTAGCACGTGGAAAGTTGTTTCATAATGATATTTCCACATGCACGACCAAACCTCCCGATTATGGTTGTTGCATTAATTCCAATTTGAATTTGAGCTCGTGCATGCGCGTTGTCCCCTCCATTTTTTCAGGTTACATTGGTTTGGAGTGTGTCTCAAATTGAAAAAGCACATACATTGGACATTGCATATCCCTTTAACATTTATAATCCACCCAAAAAAGAGGTCATTACACTAAATGACATTATTCAATTTAATTAGTGATAATAATGCCACCAATTAATTGCTGTCTCTTTAGACCCATGCGGCCTCTCATTTTGCGTAAGTGCATAGTGCATATGTGGCAACAAGCATGCACATCTTAATACATGGCTACATTTCTTTCTAATTACTGAAAAGAAAAAGAAAATGTTTCCTCGTTGCGTGACAATATAATGTTCATTAATTAATTAATTGTCCACTAGTATAGCTACTAATACATATCCCATATCGTTTTACACATTTTGTGTAACATTCTATCTTCTCCTACCTCTCTTATTTTTGGTGCACTGAGTTTCATAACAACCTTCACTTATCACGCATCCATGTGTATTGGTCAATTGGACATACATGAATAATGTTATAAGTTAATTTAACTATTTAAGGGTATATATTATTCTTGACCCCATGTATACTCGTACATACTATAGCATATACTAGTATATATATACTACAAAAGTACAAAACAATCACATTGAGTGTATATGATAAACATAATATATATTTCACGTACGAATGAAACCGCGTGACAATAGTAAACTTGAGTTGTAATTTTAATTTGTTAGTTTCACTTTAACTTGAGCTTTACTTCGAATCTAAAATTTCCCTCCTTCCTCCATGTGATATGTTTGAACACACTTTGACAAAATGAGAAGGTTCCCAAGAATAAGATGACTCAAATGATGGATAACAACAAAGTGTAGATGACAAACAGCAACCTGGTGTGTCATCCTCAATCATGTTTTGACATTTGTTGCCATCCAATGCAGCTATCTTACTTTCCAAATTTATTATATTCTACTCTTAATTTAGTACACAAACAAACATATTATTAGTCACTATAACTTTCTATATCATACTGTTTTTTAGGGGTGATGATAATTTTACAACTAATTTGCTATACGTTTTATCTATAAAGGGGAACAAAGTAAATAAGTGAAAATAGAGTGGAGTTTACAGTTAATAATAGTGATGAAATGGAAACACTATTATTCATTTATTTGTGCTTCACATTTTCAACTCCTTAAAAAAAAAAAAAACACCACTATACGACTACCTTTTTAGATGTCCAAATATATATATTTTTTTCTATTTTTTCTTTCTAGTCTCGTTCTTCGATAGTCAATAATTTTTTAGTCAACATGTAGTTATTCTTATAAAAGGATTGTAAAATATAATAATTTTTAGTCAACATGTTTTCTATCAATTTGTGTTTACGTATAAAGTAGATCGATGCTAGCTATATGATTATGTATAAAATGTTGTGTAGAAATTGATATAATATACAAAATTTGGTATATTGACTAACTATTTAGTCAAAGGATATTAGCCTTCTAAAATTTAGTTAAAAAAACTATGGTTATTGGTACGAAAATATTTTAATATAAATATAATTATTTTATTGGTCTTTATAATTTTATTAAATTTATAATTATATTTTTATATTTTTAATTAAATTTTTATATTATTTTTAATTTTATAATAATTTTTTTGTAGAAAAAATATTAAAATTAATAAAATATTTATCCTAAAATTATATAATTATAGATCAAATTAAATTCTTAATTATATGTATTTTTAATTTGTGAAAAAAATAGTTCTATTAGATGTAATATTTTTTACACTAATAAAAATTTAATCACAAAACTAAAATTATTATAGTAATCAATAAAAAAATTCAAAAACTTAATTATAAATTTAATAAAATTATAAAAATTAATAAAATAATTAAATATTTAATATATATATAATTAAAATATGAACACACATTATATTAAATAATTTAATTAAATATATTACATCATCTACTAATGCTTAATTGTTATTTTTGTAGAAAGACAACTTGAGGAGTAGTTACCTAAAGAAAATTCTAGAAAAAAAAAAAAGTGAACAGCGGCGATTGAATGAATAAAGGAAGAACGGGATGGGTTGAGGGGGGAGTTGAAAAAAGGAAAGAGACATGCGTGAATATGAATCCGTGTGAAAGGAGGTATAGACTTGAAGCATGAAGACGAAGCTTCATGCTAGTAATTTTCACTAATTTGGTTTGGTGGGTGTGGCTCGAGAGAAAGAGAAGACGGTGATGCATAGTTCTTTCTTCTGTTGACCCCACTTTACAGTTAAAGGCAAATTTGGGACCGTTGTTTAAGGAGCGATGATTTCGGGAACTAAAAAGGGATTACGAAGTACGAACCCCACCCCCCTTCACACCATGGCCATTTCCCTCGCTTCCTATTCAACATCAATATAGCAACTTAAATGCATGCCTCATTAGTTTACACTAAGATTACTCATAGATTCTTTAATTAGTAGTTAGTACTAGCTTTCAATTTCATACATAAAATAGATAATAAATCAAAATAAAATCCGTAGTGGGCCCTACCATTGCTGCTGCTCTTACTACTACACCCGCTCATCACGCCCTTGCAGTGCAGCCACCCTCTAATCCTAGCGTGATTCATTTAACCTTTGACCCTTTCCCATTTTTGTTTTTCTTTTTTAACTTTATTCCAATACTCTCACTTTCTTCTATTTTAAAATCTACTACGCTCTACGGCACTATAGCAACAAATAGGAAGCTACTATTAAGTACTGTCTCCTTTCCTTTTTATCCCAATATTAACCTTTACCTTTACTTTATGATGTCACGTATAATCTTCATGATGCACAACAGATTCCCAGGGGTGCTTTTGTCCATTCATCTTCAAATTTTTCCTACACTCTGCAGATTTGCTTCATCTATTTGTCCTTTTCACATTATCTATTCTGTTCCCATTTTTCTCTGCTTTATTATTATTTATATTTTTTTAAATATTTTCCTGTTTTCCAATTGCGTAATAACTAATAACGTATCCCTATTGGAGTGAGCCAGCCTTCACAAGATTTTTTTGAAGAAATAATATATTATATTAAAAAAGTGATATACATGAAAAATAAAAAACCCCAAACAATTAAAGCCATTTGCCAAGTTGGAGAAGTTTTTTGTGAGTAATATTATCTATATTTATATAATTTTTTATTTTTAACTTTATTTCTCTTTTCATAAATATTTGCTTATTAAGAGCGTAAGAAGTAATCTCGATAAAATCCAATGGAAATAAGGTTCTGTATATAGTGGACCCCACACCTAACCGCATACATAAAAACACAGTTGGGACGTGTTTCACACGCGATCAAAAATAGAGTAGATACATACCGATATTGGTTCCCCAAAAAAATAAAATTGTATATTTTAATAATGTTTTAAATTATACAAAAATGGCATGGCATTTAATAATAATAGTAATAATATATAATAGATAAATTTGAAAATTCCAAATATTGCCCCTATAGTGGAGGACCATGTAGGCCTTCTCATCGTCCATAAGTAGTCCACCCTCTCCCACTGCCCCAATTGCCTCACACATTTTTCATTCATTCTCTGACTCTGTTCGTTAACACATTATTCTTAATTATATTCCCCGCTCCTTATTAGTCAAAAGAAAAAGAAGTAGCAATGGCTATGGCAAAAAATGTGCTCTACATTGTGCCCATTATCACATTATTAATTTGCATGGTCGAAGCAAGGATCCCAGGTGTCTACACTGGCGGCGCGTGGCAAAGTGCTCACGCCACCTTCTATGGTGGATCTGATGCTTCCGGAACCATGGGTTAGTTTCTACCACATTAGCCCCCTTTTTTATGTGGACTAGTATTTAGGTGAATTACACTCGTGTACGTTTTTAATAAAACGAGAAAATTAAATAACGTAACACTTTAAAGTAAATAAATAGGAACTGAAAATGGTTAAATAATTTGATATATTTTACTAGTGACAATGTGGCTAGTGAAGCAACGTTTTGGTGAAATAAAGGTTTTGTGGTGTTTTGATGTTGTTTTAGGTGGAGCATGTGGTTATGGGAACTTGTACAGCCAAGGGTACGGCGTTAACACGGCGGCATTGAGCACGGCGCTGTTCAACAGTGGTCTGAGCTGCGGTGCGTGTTTTGAGATAAAGTGCGCAAACGACAAGCAGTGGTGCCATTCCGGTAGCCCTTCCATCTTCATAACCGCCACTAACTTCTGCCCACCTAACTATGCGCTTCCAAATGACAATGGTGGTTGGTGCAACCCTCCTCGCCCACACTTTGACCTCGCCATGCCAATGTTTCTTAAGATTGCTGAGTACCGCGCCGGAATTGTCCCCGTTGCTTATCGCCGGTGAGACATCACTTCCACTGTGCCGTTTCCTAATACTTGCTTTATTTGTGTTACAAATTGTTTTGTTTTCTTAATATGCTTTTCGGCTTTCGAAAACGATTTATAACGTCTTAACTCTTAACTAATAGGCGCGTAAAAGAATCTTTATGGGGCCCAAGCTAATGCGTAATATGTGATCCTATAGGAATATATTAACAAAAAATATTATTTATATACTAAAATAGTCTATATAAGACAAAGTGACTATCATATTTGTTCATATTAAAACTAGTATTTGTGTATATATATTGTCTATTATTAGTTAATTAATTTTATTAATTATTACCGAGTGAGGCATAATCGTGTATACATTTGTTTCCTTTACTAAATAATTATTGTTAATGTGATTAGGTGATTAGGTAAGTAACAGACTGAAATCTGAACCTTACGGTATGGGCTTTGTGTCTGATTCAATGCAAGTGGGGTAGGGTTCTTTAAGTGCTTTTGTTTTTTGTCAGAAGATATGGGTTATTGTTCTTGCTACTAGTAAGTTACAACTTTACCCTACAAAATAATATTTAGTTTGTTTGAACTTTATTAAAATTTGTTAATTCGAAACAAAGGAATCTTGGAAAGAGTTAGAAGGGTGACAAGTGGGTGACGGGTTTGGTTGTTATTTACGCAGGGTGCCATGCAGAAAGCAGGGTGGGATTAGGTTCACAGTCAACGGATTCCGTTACTTCAACCTGGTTCTGATAAGCAACGTGGCGGGGGCTGGGGACATCACTAGGACCTACATTAAGGGCTCAAGGACGGGCTGGATGCCCATGAGCCGTAACTGGGGCCAGAACTGGCAGTCCAACGCGGTTTTGGTGGGCCAGGCCCTTTCATTTCGGGTCACAGCCAGTGACCGCCGTAGCTCTACCTCTTGGAACATTGCCCCATCCAATTGGCAATTTGGTCAAACTTTCACTGGCAAGAATTTCCGTATCTGAAAAAATATATATAAAGAAAAAAAAAAATCATTGCTAGTGTCATCATATCAATGACACCCTTTATTTTTTCTTTCCTGGGGTCAATTTACCCAAAAGAAAAAAAAGATTAGGTCAGTTTTTAGGGTTCCCTCCAATTACTTGTTTCTAGGTTGTCTTTTTGACTGGGATGGGTTGTATTGGAGAGAGTGAAGAGTTAATTGGGACTACTAAAATGTGTAATTTTTTTTAATTGGTGGGGTTTGATTAATTAATGTAAAATGTTGATGTGCGTGCGTGAGGAGTGAACTCTTTTTTTTTCTTAATTTTGTATGGTAGGGTTAGTGGTGTGTGTAACTGGGAAGGGCAAAAAAGGAAATTGAAAGGGTTGAGAAAATATGTAGGGAAATTAAGCTGAAGTGGCTATAAGCCAAAAAAAGAAAATGGTAGCCCGCAGCTAATTTGTATTCTATAAAAATATATGAATGGTGTTTATATATATGATATTTTTACAATTGATTCTCTGTGTCTAACACTAATATGGTCAACTTTTAACGTTATGTCCTTTGTTTTAATTGAACTGAAATCTACTTCTATTTGTTATCTTACTCAACTGTGTGGTGCTTCGAATATATATTTTCGGGGACCATATACGATGTAAAATTAGATACAATATGATTTGGGTACTTGCACGTCATTTTCATTGTTGAAAGATGTAGCATAAGATTAAAATAAAAATCAAAATTGAAGATTGGAAAGTGCACATGACCAAACCATATGCAATGTGTTGTGTACTGAGAGAATCCTCTTTCCTTGTCTCGACGACAAAAATAACAATGCCAACTACTACTTTGACGAATAATGAATGATAGGGTTTTAATTGAGGCACCGGCTAGCTTAACTTCACTTTACTTGATCAAAAGGGAAGTGAATCAAATCGGTCTTTATGACCTAATTAATAATGTAAGAGAAAACTTCGAAGATCTACATGTTGATTGAAAATATAGGGTAACATTATTTTGAACTATCATGTTTTAGGCAATTTTTTAACGCGTTATATTTTTGTAGATAATTAGTTGGCACGTATTTTTATGAGATGTTGAGTTGCTTAACTCGCATGGAATGGTTTTGGGTATGATCCAAGCCCAATTAGAGGCCGTTTGAAAAACTTTAGAAGTAATTTTTTTTAATTTTTGACTTATGAAATATAGTAGTATTAATGTTTGGTGTAATTTTTAAAACTAAATTGTAATTTTTTAAGAAGTTATTTAGGAGTTTATAGAGAAGTTAAAAAAATGACTTCTCTCATAATACTTCTACTTTTCATCATATTTCTATAAAATAAACACTTTTAGAGTTAAAAATCCAAATATAAAATAATTTATTTATAAATTATTTTTAATAGAATCATTTATTATTTAAGTTATTTTATCAAAAAGAACTTAATTAAGTTTGTTATCTAAATTGAACCTTAGCCAATTAAATTTAAGGCAACTATATTGTGTTAGGGGTTAGTTTGGCCTTTAGCTTTTTTAAAGTATTCTCTAATTCAGCATGTAAAGGAATAATATTTAAACTCTTGATATAAAAAAAATGAAAAAATGGATAATATTTATTTATATCTAATGAAAAATGATATGAAAATAAGAGTGGATAATCTGAAATTTGATTTCCATTGGTTTGTGTTCCGAATATCATGTATATATGCTGTGGAGGAATAAATAAGATAGAGGAGATGAAACAAGTGGAGGAAAAGACAAGAATGCCAAAAAAATGAAATGATTCTCCCACCAAGACTTAGTTTCGCTAAGGCAATGTATTATTATGTTAGCACACCATAGGCAACAAAAGAAGTCACATCATAGGAAGCACATGGGTGGGGCTTGATTCTTTGTGTTAATGGTATCCAACGGATGAGGGGAGTGATCTACAACTGTGATACCATCCATCATCCACCACCTTCACTTTTATTTTAAAGAAAATTATTTACTTTGGATACCTTAGTAGCTACCTACCTTCTTCAAAAGTGAAAAAAGATTAACAACATAGCATGCCTTAATGCCCACTGCTTCTCATGTCAATTCCTTTCTCGTGCAAATCCATCATCAACATGCAACACCTAATTTCCTCATTATGTCACAAACCACTGCTTTCTCATATTAATATTAGAGTAAATAACTATTTTCATTAATTTTGACAAATAAGTTTTTATATTTATTTTTGGTAAAATAAATCCCAAAACATTTGTTCCATTTCACAAACGATTAGGTCATTTTGTCAAACGAAACTGATATTTAAAAAGTTTATTTTGTAAAAATAAATATAGAGATCCGTATATTTTATTAAAAACAAAATTTTTCAAATACAAAAATGACTATTTATTACTCTAAATATTGAGAGCTTTTTGAGTAATTCATTATTTTAATTACTATGTATAGTTCTTATAAGCAATTAAGCATAGATGCTATATGAACAAAGGAGTCTTAGTGCCCGTAACTTTTGTGATTTGTACTCATTATTAGTTATTAATAGTATTTTTAATAGTGTAAAATATCCAATAGTGTAAAATTACTTATTTTTGTGCTGACCAAATTTTAATAAAAATGCTATCCTCTAAATTTTCTCATATGAACAACTAGTACGTGTTTAATTACAAGTATAACTATTGTAAATAAGTGTTGTTTTGAACTTCTTTAAAAAAAAGCAAAATTATATTTGCACTATTTGTGTGTTTTTTTTTTTTCATAATATAATGATATTTTTTATTATGTTCTTTTTTTTACGAATCACTATTAATACTAAAATTGAACGATATCCAATATTTATAACATTTTTTTAGAAATATACAACTATAAAATGCACCTATTTGTGGTAGTTGCACAGTAATTGTATAGATTAATTATTTGTGTAGCATGTGCTTTATAAGTACTTTGACAAACTTTGTTATTACAAACTACAGTATGACAATGTATAATTTAAAAATCTATACAAAACTCTCTTATCTTATCAGTAAATAAAAATTATATCCTTATTAAGGTAACGTATGTAAAATGATACATAAAATTTGTGCATAAAAATTTCACACCAACTCAATTATGAAAATATCATGAAGTTCCCTTCTCATTTAGATCAAGTACCTTAAGATTAAAAAAGAAAAAAAGGTGTGAGAATGAATCCATGATAGGTAGATTTGCCAACTATTTCCTCGATAGTCTTTCCCCAGCATGCTTTATTGGATACTCAGTTTACAATGACCAATTAGCCATCACTTTCTTTGTATGCGTATGTCTATATCAGATAATATTTACACGCATGCAACGAGTCCATTTTTCTTGGAAATTGAGATCAAGGGATAAATTAACAAACAAAAATAAAATTAGGTATGAATTACTACTAGACAAGACAACGAAACTAAATGAATCTTTTCAATTTAAATGGTGTTGTCAAGTATCATCTCTTACTATGTAATATCTCTTATAATCTTTTATTATACCATTTTTACTATTTTTAGTTGTCTCATGTATCCTTCAATTCGATAAGTCAATAACTAATCTGTTACTAATTTAAAACGACCTTCAATTCGATAAGTCAATGACTAATCTGTCACAAATTTAAATTCCATTTAAAAGTTTATCAGGGCAATCAATAGTTACATGCACAAGTTAGTTTTATACACTATTTAGTTTTTTATTATAATAATCATATTTGACAATACTAGTTGAAAAAGAATCCATTACACTTCTTTTACTTCTTTTTTGGTTCAAAACACACTATTCATCTTCGGCTGTACAAAACAAAACCTCCTGTTAGCCCGAATAACACTTTTGAACGGCCCACTTATGTTATCCAACGTGGCCCAAATGAATTAATAGTTAAAAATTATTAAATAATTTAATATAAGTAATTAAAGTTTTTAACATTACATATGTTCATATCTTAATTGTCATATTTATATAAAAATACTAAATAACGTTATACATTTAAGTCTTTTTATGAACTAAGTCTCGTTAAGTTAAATAATAAAATTAAAAATAATATTAGTTATAACTGATTTTTGTTACCATAGACTAATTTAATTAGAGTTAATTAATAAAAAAATTTGGATATATAACATTATTCCTTGTAGTCATAAACACTAACTATTAATTAACTTTAAGTACATTATTTTCTTTAGACAAATCCTAGTTGCACCTAAAACAAAACAAAAAAGAGAAGAAAAGGAGGAAACAGTGAAATATTATCACCTATAATTGTTTTCCAAAATGGAACCAAGTCTAAGACAAACAGACAATAGATAACAGAAAGTTTCTCAAAAAGATATTAACAACATTAAGTTACCACTTACCACGCTCGTTTAAATATTAACCTACGCTTTCTTAAGGGCGCTATCACACTGAACCCTACTTAAAGGTAACATTCTTCCCTCCAACATTGTAAGCTTCATCATTTATATCCGTTTCCTCCTGAATTTTACAATGACAACATAAAATCAATGCATGGTATCATAAGGACAAATCCAACAACAATTACCACTAAACTATAGATTTAACATAATTGACTAAATTATCATTTAACGAGTAAAGATAATATTCGATAAGTACGAACCTTGTCGATTCCTTCAATATTGGAAAATGGATTCCAGCTAGGATCCTCAAGGTAGCAGTTCCCCTCTGAGGACAAACCCACTTCTTTATCGTCAAAACAAATTCTCTTGGCCACATGAAGAAACGGTTTGTAATCAAGGTCTGCATCACTTTTGATACATGTTGTGGAAATGCTTTTTGAACATTCCTTAAAAAACTGATTTTCACATGAAAATTTCTTATTAGTCTAACTTATTACTCAACATGTTTTGTTTCCTTTAGAACAATGTCACTCACCCTTTGTAAGTCCTCATGCACACCAAGTGTTTGATTCATTGCTTCTAACCTCTTGTATTTGTATTGTTCTTTCTCCTTGAGCCTTTCTTGAATGGTGTCAATCCTTGCACGCATTTCTTCATCACCAGCATCTCCCATATGCCTCATTACTTTCAGAGCCCCTCTCATTTGCTCCGTTTCCAACTCCAGCATGTGCTTCTCTTCAACACCCGTTTCAAAATCAATAATCCCTCTGTGAAGTTCTTCCTTCTGTTTCTGCCAGTGTTGGTAGTAAACTAGTGATCAATAAGTAATTTCAACACACATCAACATTAATGCAAGAACTTGATTAAACTCAGAAACAAACCTTGTGTTTCTCCAACAGTAAGACTAAATTGTGATCAGCTTTTCTTTGTTCCAAACTAGCATTCTCAATCTGCAAGAATAATAATAAAAATGATAATGAAACAGTACTCATTTCACTAGCAAGCTATTCATCAGCTTAGAAGTAACAAAACTCAGGAAATTTTTCAAGTATTCCAGAAATACCGGTGTTTGGGTGATTTTAGCATTGACCATGTAGTAGTCCTAAAATACTTGAAATTCTTTCTATGACTCATTACAAACTTACAAGTTTTAACAAAGAATAAATACTGTCAAATGGCCTAAAAGTTCATCCAAATGATGACACATTTAAAGCATCTTCTTAAACTATCAAAGTATATACCATTAGTTTCTCTTTGTGGATTTTTCCCAACTCAGTTTCATTTAGGACTTGCCCTACAACCAGTGCAGTGCTTCTCATCTCAATCTCCTGCTTCAGCAGCACCCTAACATCCTCACGCTGAGATATGATGTTTTCTAGATACTTCTGTGCACTCTGATGAGCCTCCCCCATATCTATCACACACACAGCAGCACTAACATATGAAGCCATATTACTTTAGTGTAAAGATACTATTCCAAAGTTCAGTTGCCATATTGATTGAATTAACTCACTTTCATTTAAAGCATACATGATTATATGCTCACAATGCATACTCTTGCATAATAAATATACTAATTCTATTGCATTGCTAGCATATAAATTAAACTAATTTTTCCTTTTTTTCTGGTACAATGTAATAGTATCCTTCGGGTTATGAATAATAGCACATGAATTTTAAGATGGTGAACCTTGATGGTAACGTTGAACCACCTCATCCTTTTGCTTCAAGAGATTATCAATAAGGAAGGAAAATCTACCACCCTTTGATGAATGCAACTCACTATTGTAATGCAGCACCGTTTTCTCATCTTGTTCTTCTTCTTTCATGTCATCAAAAACACCCTTCAAGTTCAAACCTCTTGCCTTCCTAAGATGCTGACCAACAATCCCTTCAAACCTGTAATCATCATTGCTAGCAATCCAACCATAGAGAAACTTGTTGGAGGGACAAACAAGAGCGTTGTTCCACTCCCATTTGCCACAACCACCCTTTTGGAAGCTCTTCCCAAACATGGTGGCTTGTTCCAACAAATCAAAGAAAACAAGAGCAAAACCAGAATGACCTCTTTGGCCACAACAAAGGACTTCAACTTTCAAGGGTCTGAACCCTCTCTTAGATAGTTGTTGCTTGAGAACAAAACCACTTGGTCCTACAAAACAACCAGTGTTGCTGTTCCATTGAAGGGGTATGTTTGCTAACACACCAATCAACGGTTGATCTTCAACTTGGGCTTCATCAGCTCCAATGTTGGTAATGGTAGGAGGAGGAGATTGTGGCTCAGCTTTCATTTTCAACTTCATGTTTTTGGTAGCACTAGACATGATCAAATACCAATGAAGTTGTGAGGAGTGAAGAAAGAAATGTTATAATGGATGGATAGCTTGTAGGAGAAGGAAGATATGGGCATTGGTATGTGTAATGAGAATTTTGATTTTGATTTTGATTTTGATTTGATTGATCTGAGTATGGTTGAGCGTCCCCAAACAAGTCATCTTTGGTGCCTACCTACTTTTTATGTTACAGGTCATAGTCTATGCAAAAGCTATGGATTTAAACTACAAACATCTTTGCCCGGTTTAAATTCTTTTTAATTTTATACATGGAATTTAATCCTCTAATCCATAAAGTTTTGACAATATCTTGTGATAATTACACGGAGGAATTAGGATTCATATGCGGTGTCATAAAAGTTAGATTGGATTCATGGCTCAATTTATTAAAAATTTAAGTCTACTTTTATAATTTAAACTTGATTAACTAAAAAGATTATGAATTAATTTTACGAGTTGATTAAAATAGTATGTACATATTTTATATAAGGTATTATATATAAAATTATGAGAAATATTCAAAGACTAGTAGAATTTATTGTTTGTGTCCATCATTTTTTAAATTAATTCAATTTCTTTAGTCTATTAATTTAATAATATATTTTTAATTCGTATTTTTTAATATTGATCACTAACTGCTAGCTTTTTAGTATTTTTCTAAGTTATAAATTATATATTTTGTGTAAATGTTTTCTATAATAAAACTTTTTTTCTTTTGATTTTAAATTAAGATTTTTTTCAAGCTAATATTAAAGGAATATCCGAATATGAGAGGAATATATATATTTTTGCATAAAAAATCTCAAAGGTTAATGATAATAAAGCTAATAATTAAGAGTTTTAAATTCTTTTAAAGTTACACACATAAGAATTATTATGAGAGGAAGACATATTGTTGCATAATGATTTCAAAAGTTAATCATATTAGAAGTAAGATTTTATGATGTATCCTAATAGGGTTAAGTATGATTTTGGTCCCTAATGTAGGGGCTGAAAATTTCTTTCGTCCCTCGGCTTTTTTTCGCTTTAAAATGGTCCCCAAAGTTTCAGTTTGTTTTAAAATCGTCCTTTTTATCAATTATATTTTTTTTATTACCAAATTACCCTTTATTAAAAAATTATAAAATAAAATAAATATAAAATAAATAAATAAAAAAAGAAAAAAAGAAAGAAAAGAGAGGGGGGGATACAGAAGCGGGGTGGGTGGGAGAAAGGGGGGGGGAGAGAAAAGGGAGGGGAGGGGGAGGGTGGAGGGGGGAGAGAAAGGGGATCCATGCCGCCGCATCGTCGCCGCACCGCCGCGCCCGCCCGCCGCTTCTTCTTCTTCCCGTCGCCGCACCGCCGTCCGACACCCACCGCCGTCCGCCACTTCTTCTTCTTCTTCTCCTCCCGCACCCACCGCCGCACCGCACCGCGCCGCCACCACCACCACCACCTTCTTCTTCTTCTTCTTCTTCTTCTTCTTCTTCTTCTTCTTCTCTTCTTCTTCTTCTTCTTCTTCTTCTTCTTCTTCTTCCACCGCACCATCGCCCCTGCCGCACCACCACCATCCGCTTCACCACCGCACCACCAATTCTTCTTCTTCTTCTTTCTTCTTCTTCTGTGAACTTGATTTGTTTGTGAAATTTTTGGATTTTTTTTAAAATTTGTTGTGGAATATTGTTGTTGTTGAAATTTGTTGTGGAATATTGTTGTGGATTTCTGATGATGATGATGATGATGATGATGATGATGATGATGATGATGATGATGATGATGATGATGATGATGATGATGATGATGATGATGATGATGATGATGATGATGATGATGATGATGATGATGATGATGATGATGATGATGATGATGATGATGATGATGATGATGATGATGATGATGATGATGATGATGATGATGATGATGATGATGATGATGATGATGATGATGATGATGATGATGATGATGATGATGATGATGATGATGATGATGATGATGATGATGATGATGATGATGATGATGTGGTGGTTGTGGGTTCTGGTGTTAGTGGTGGTTTTATTCTGGTGGTTTAGGTGCTGTTCTTCTTCTTCTGATGATGATGATGATGATGATGATGATGATGATGTGGTGGTGGTGGTGGGTTCTGATGGTGGTGGTGGGAGAAAACACAGCGCTGCCGAGACGGGGGAGGGGGTGTTGTTTCGGGAAGAGGGGAAAGGGAGAAGAGGGAAGGTCGCCGTCGCAACAGCTCCACGCCGCCGCCGCTCCACGCCGCCACCGCTCCACGCCGCTGCTCCTCCTCTGCCTGTATTTGGGATTCTGCTTCTGTTTCTGGTTGAGGAAGAAGATGGGAGAGAGAGAGGGGTATTTTTGTCCGAAGGACCATTTTACAATAAACTGAAACTTTGGGGACCATTTTCGAGTGAAAAAAAGCCGAGGGACGAAATAAATTTTCAGCCACTACGTTAGGGACCAAAATCATACTTAACCCATCCTAATAAGTAATAATCATGTCATTAATAAAATAATAGAATCTTATGTTATACTGTTGGCATATTATTGTTAGATAAACATTTCAAATGATAACCATTTTAGATGTTAAAGTTTATAGTGAATGGTAATATTTGGATACAAATTTCAAACACTCCTTGTTAAAAACAATGTTCTAGTGTGTTTTACATAGATACATAGAGGGTAGATGGTAAGACTAAGATAACACTAAGGACTCAACAAATTTATAATTTGAGTGAAAGTATAAATAAGATGCTATTTTAAAAAAATACAATTTTTTTTTGTCCGTGTGCCTCACTACTCAACAGGCCCAGACCCATAAGTCATATCCCATGTTGCAGCTTGTACTCTACAAGAATTTGGCCCATGGGCCTTAGACACTCAGACCGACTATAAAAATGTAAGCATAGTGGTTAAATATGTTGTCTCTTAATATGTTTTATTTGAATTTAAATATTAGCGATTGTCACATGATACTTAAGATTGGGAGCTGTCCAATCTATCAGACAAAAGAAAAAAGCATAATGTACCACAATTAATATCACAAAAATTGCCATAATTCCTGTCCAAGAAAAAACAAATTACAATGAGTCACCAAGCCACCAACTACATGCCCATTAGATCCATGACCCCCAACAAAAAAAACTATATGCTCATTAGATGACACTAGAACATAATTAAGGAATTCAATAGTTATCAGAACCAATTATAAATCTTTAAGCATAGAATATCTGTAAAAGGAGAATACTGAACAAAAACAATTGCCTAAAACCTTGCATGCGCATAGCTACTTATGAATCATCACTGAATTATATGCATTAATAAGTGGGAATCATGATTCATGTGGAAGCAGCACTACACTTGGCTACGTTTGTTTAGACATAAAAATAAGAACATAAAAACACAAAATCATATTTGAGAAAAAAGATATGAACACAGACATTATGTTCTAATAAAGTATATAGCAATTGTGATAAAGAATCTGATAAAAAAAAATGTAGTTAGTAGCACTAATGCAGTCACTTAAAGCATAAGACAGTTATGCAGTTATAACAGATTGGTTGCCCACTCTATTCATATAAAAAGCTGCATAATATGTTCTGTAGAGATCAACTTACTAACAATTCAATTCTATCAATAATCACGTTTATTTTTAATACAATTACTCTCGAATCTCAACTTTTCTAGTGTAAAATCTATCATGTTTAGACACAATTAAATAATATATTTTATATCACTTTTATAAAAAAAAAGACAAAAAAAATATTAATAAAAAATATAATTTATTTTTTATTATTTTTATTAATTTTTTATAATTATATTTTTTATTATTATATTTTTCATTCTAAAATTATTGTATGAAAAAAATTATAAATTAAATTTTTATAATTTATTTTTTATATTAAATTTATTATCAAATAAAATATAAAAATATTAATTTTTATATTTATATTATTTGTATCTTTAGCTTATTTTATCTTATTCTCACCACCCACCAAATACAACCTTGAAGTTGAAGTATGTACGCCATTATTATTATTATTATTATTATTATTATTATTATTTGTCTTCAGTGTTGAAGACTTGAAGTTGTGACTTGAAATGACAATACATAATTATTCATGAAAAGTTTTTACCGAATAGGAGGAGTTGTCTTCAAGCAGAAAAGTAATCAAGCACAATATTGTTATCTTATAAGGTATGTGTCGATAATTCAAATATCTAACACAATACTGCTTTGGCACCTGGATTTACCATCCACCAACATGGTTACCATTTAAAAAGGGTCTGTTAACTTAATAAACAACAAAGAAGGGTTTTCTTTTTAAAGGAATTTAACATTTTCCTCTTTAATATGTGTATTGCTTTTAACATTTTATTGCCAGCTGGAAACAGTTTTGCAAACTGTATGTTAGGATAAATATTAAGAATTTTTTAAAATTCTATATTTGAAAATGTTTATTATATTTCATTAAGGATTAATCTCTACATACAAGTATTTTGCATCTACAAGTTTTACAAGTCTGAACGAAACTCACCCATTAAACGCGCTGCTTGTTACGTACCTTTTTAACAGAATTTTAAATCAATTCAAATCAATTAACGCACAAATATATAACTTCCATTTTTCAAAGATTTCGTTTCTTTTTTGAGTTTCTTGCCAAATTTGTTGGATCTCCTTCATGTGTTATCTCTTTACTTCGTTTTTTCGATTTTCAAGGTTTTTGAAATCAAACTTTGAAATCGTTTCGAAGATAATAAAACTTTAGAAATACACCCAAACGATTATAGAAATACACCTAAACGGTTACAGAAATACACCCAAACGGTTACAGAAAAAATTACAGAAATACACCCAAAGAATTTAAGAAATACACCAAAAATAGGGAGAGACAGTATATTTTTTCTTAAAATCTTTTAATGTTTTGATGGTTAAGGATGAGACACATGACAGAGACAATCTAAAAGAAAAACCTAGAAGAACAGTGAAACAGTTCCTTAAATAATGTTTATTCCTTTTTTCTGGTAATTTTTTATGGAGATTTGTATCTTTTCTCCTTGATTTCTTCTACTATTCGCGAGGAGTTGGAACGTTTTTACAGAATCGTAGTAGTTTGTTTTGAATGTCCCTTGAATCTTGATGATTTGCGTTTTGATTGAAGAAGAAGAGAAAGAGTGAACGTGTTGTGGAAGGGGTGCGTGTTTTTTTCTTGATAGTTTGCGTTTTGATTGAGAAAGAAGACGAAGAGTGAACGTATTGTTGAAGGAGTGCGTATTTTTTTTTTTTTGATTTGGAGCAACTTGTATAATTTGTAAGCCAAAAATGCTTATATGTGTAGCATGCCTCTTTCATTAACTATAATACCTTATAATTCAATTTTTTAAACATGCTTGGAAACAAACTAAAATAAATAAATAAACTAAAAGTTTAAGGGTATGTTTGATTTGTATTTGTATTTTTTTTTAATATTTTTTATTTTTTAAATTTTATAAAAAAAAAGTGAAAATAAGAGATAAAAAATTTATTATTTTTATCTTTTTACAAAATTTAAAATATAAAAAATACTAAAAAATAAAAATTAAAATGCAAAACAAACACACGGTTAAACGTCCATTGCGTAACAGTCTGACTTGTGGCTTCAAATTTTTCTTTTAATAGCTAGGCTGCTGCAGTTTTCTTTCAAATAAGAAAAATGTAACCCTCTTGTATTGACGAATTAGAGTGTGATTAAGCATGTGATGAGCTCAGAAGTCAACAACACGTTTATTCAATTTTATGTTTTTTTTTCACAAATAAGCTTTTAAGGAAAAAGGCTTGCTAAACCTTTTAACAAAGCAATATAAAATTAAGGAAAAAGGCTAAAATTAAAAAAGATAGTTTGATTTGAATCATTCCTATTTTCTGAAGAGGCCGTATAAATATTTAGGCAACAGATTGATTATATTACTATATTAGATAGGAGATTAAGAACACACCAACAAGGTAAAAAACTAAAAACTAAAAAGACTTTCATTGAATTGTGTAGAAAAGAATAGTCTAAAGTTTAGAATTTACGGGCACATTATTTGACCCAAAAAAAAAAAAAAAAGAGACAACTTCAAGAGAAGAAAAATGTCTGCAAAATCTGCCCTACTCACACTTCAACTAAGCTATGAGGGGGACCATACAACCTTGTCATGTGATTGTCAGTGTTAGGGTAAGAAATTAACAATTATTTGTGTGTACCTTTTTTTAGGAACATGTTATGGATTTATTCGTCATTTATCCCAAGTAATATCTCTCACAATGGTGACTCATTTTGGTTTTTTGTTTTTTTAATATATTTAATACGGACAAAAAATAATTTTAATTTTTTAATATGTTTTTATTTTATTATTTAAATTATTTAAAATTATAAAATTAGAATTAGTTGAATTTTAAAATTTGATTAATTTAAAAGAATATTTTTGTCTAATCAAATAAAAGAAAAATATTTAAGATTTTTTATAAAATTAAATAAAAAAATATTTTTATTTTAATTTAATTAAAGAGATGTATTAGTAAAAGTTGTGATATAATATATATTTAAAAAAGAAAAAATTAAATACTGACATAGAAAATAAATTCCACATTACTTATTATTACTTGTTCGTATTTTAAATATATCAGTACATATGAATTTATTATCATACCGTAACAAACACCTTTTTTAACACAATAATTAGTTTCAAATATGTGATAATTAGGGTAAGTAAAATGCAAATTCTCACAAGTCAACTTGGTATAATGGTATATATAATATGTGTAGGGTATAAATTTTGAGTCATAATAATTTCTTCTATATATATATATATATATATATATATATATATATATATATATTCTAGGAATCAAATTCCTAATTAAATATTTAATAAGACCAGCTCACCATCAATTATATGTACTAATTTATACTTATCGCTTAATGTTTTAAATTTTTCTATTATTAATATTGATTAATATTTTAATCATAATTTAGACATCTCATGGTGACTCTCTCAGTTTTTTTATATAATTTATTTTTTTATACCACAAGGTAAATATAAAAGTTGTCTATTCATTTAAACTAAATTTCGATGAAGAGAATGATTTTGATTGTTAATTTTTTTTTACCGAATTAGTGGAATATTAGATTGATGGGACATTGTATAGAGAAAAAGTTATTTGTTTTTTTTTTTATTTTATTCATTAAATTATTAGTCGAGCAAATACAAATTTGATCTACACACGTACAAATTGCTTTTGCAAATATGAAGTCCTAAAATAGAAGATTTTTTTTTTTGGTAACTTAAGTATGCTGAGTCTAAGTGTGCGAAAATATAATTAAATGCATAAAATAATATATTTTTATATCGTATTTAAATCAGTAAATAATTAATTTTTTATTTAAATGAAAAAAAAATTCCAAACCTGAGCAGATACCTCAGGACGAGGCAGAGTCATGGATCCTGGTCAAGTGGTCATGTCTTTTTCACTCTACACATAAAAGCACATGTACAAGTGCACAACAGATCCTTAAAAGCAATTATTAAATTAGCTTTATATGATCTTATTAATATTTTTTTCAAGAATCTACTCTAGGCTGATTTTTTTTATATGATTTAATGGTGTGAGTAATGCTTCATTATGATCATTTGGGGAGAATTACACTGTTATGACGGCGTTAAGTTAAGAAATTTAGGGAAGAAAAAATCGGTGGGACCGATTTCAAGCAAAGAGAAGAGGAAATACAAATCGGTTCCAACGATTTGTGGAGAAGAGATGAAAAACACAAATCGGTGCCACCGATTTGTGTAAGATGGAGAAACCAAATCGGACCCACCGATTTGTAGGAGTCCTACTTGATAATATAGTAATCGGTGGCACCGATTTCGGGCGGGAAAAAAAATTTTTTAATACGACTGTGCACCAATCGGAGCGAGCGATTTGTGTGGAACGCGGTCGGTGGGTCCGATTTGCGGTAACTGCTTAAATAAAATGAAGAAAACATCACAGAAGCTTCATTTCTTCGTCTGTGCTCTTCGTCTAAGCTGATGTTCTTCCTCCTCTCCTTTTATTCTTCTCCGTCATTCTTTCCATCATTCTTGTAGAAAAAATTTAAATGAGTGTGAGAATAGACAAGTACGTATACTGATATGGATGATAGAGTTGTGTTGAAAATTTATTGTTATGGGCAGATTTTGTTGCAAACATACGAAGGAGATCAATTTGTGTGTAAAAATCCAGTAGATGTTGTTATTCCGTTCACGTTGTCGTTTGAAGAATTGAAAGGTGTGATTTGTGAGAAGATAGATTCTCAAAGATCTAGAAGAGTATCCTATATTTTGTACAGGTATCCTTTATCTGTGTTTGGTGGGTTCGTTCAATTTCAGACCAAGTACGTGACAGATGAAGCGAATATGCATGAAATATTTTTAATGTATATGGAAAATCGCCACCGAATGTCTTATATCGAGTTGTATGTTGAGTTTGAGCAATCTGAAGCGGACCATAACATTGTGTTGGAATATTATAATAGTGAAAGCGATGATAAATTTGAAAGTAACTATGAGATTGTTGGTCCAGGTGAACACGAAGATGAAGCTGGCGGCGACATGAATGCAGATGTGGCGGCAGTTGTAGATGCACTAGCAAACTCGCATCCGTTTCAGGAGTCTTCTTTCATGCGGTCGTTGGATTTGGAGGCTATGCACGCACCGGAGTTTCCGCAATATATGAATCCAGGTGCATAAAGCTAGATAGCTGTATGAAACTCTTAAGTAGCATATCATTATATCAGATAAGTAATATATGTGATATGTGGATAGTCATTTGTGAGCATAGCATTTGGTTTTTTTATTAATTAATAGTTCTTTGTTATGAGTTATATTTAGATGTTCTTTACGTAGATAGAATAGCGACAAAGAAGACTATTATGATCTTACATGGTAAAGTGTGTTTATTAATTGAGTTGTAATAAATGATTTATTGCTAACTACACAATAAAGGATTTATTATTTTTGATGTATGCAGTGCTTCTTTTTGTGGCGGATGGTGAGTTTACAGTGGGGATGGAATTCAGTTCAAGGGAGGCAGTAATCAAGGCAATGAAAGATTATACCATCCGGAGAGGTGTAGATTATCGGGTATATGAGTCGGAACCGACGACATTCTATGCCAAATGTACAGAATATGGTAATGGTTGTGACTGGTTGATCAGGGTTACCAAAATGCAGAAGAAGTACTGTTGGGAGATAAGGAGGTACAACGGAAGTCACACCTGTACAAGGTCTACTATTTCTCAAGACCATTTGAAGCTGGATTCGAAGACAGTTGCAGAAGCAATTAAGCCATTGGTAGAGGCTGACCCGTCTATGAAGGTAAAATCAATAATTGCTGAAGTCCAGTCAAAGTTTAACTACACCATCAGTTATCGCAAGGCTTGGTTAGCAAAGCAACAGGCGGTGGAATCAATTTTCGGAGGTTGGGAGGCATCGTATGAAGCTTTGCCCATATGGTTTGAGGCGATGTGTCACAAGGAGCCATCAGCAGTGGTTCACAAAGTACTCAATCCCCTAGTGTGGCGGTATTACTGGCGGTGGTGGTGGAGGTACCGGATCGGGTTCCAGTTCCGGCACAGGTGGTGGTGGAGGACCTTCTGGATTCTCTTTGAATACAAGGTTCGACAATTGCAAGTGGTCACCAAAAGCAGCTCGATACCACTGCATGTAAATTTCCAATGGATAATGTAAATGCACCAAGTCATCCGAGAGAGTGTGACTATACCGATTGGTCCACTTCATCACCCAAGAAGAGTGGGTATTGGTCCAATATTGATTCTTAGGCCTAGTAAGAACTTCGTCGTGTGATGCACCTAGAATCTCTGCTTGATTAGGAACACCCTGTGTCAATCCAAATTGTCTCCTGACTCTATCAGATGCATGCCACTCGATGCATTCAAAAGATATAAGTGGCACTGTGGCACTTCAGATAACCGAATTATGATGGATGTCTAAAGGAATCAAGCCTGGGTCGATGTTTCCAATGCCATATGCCTACCAAACAAACTAGACACATCGAACCATCAGATGATTACACAACAATTAATTTACTATACAAGTTACATACGGTACATGTATTTTACAACATACCTGTCCTTCTTGTAGATCATCCAACAATCTCCTGAAGTGCGCAAGAGAATGATATCGGTAGGCATAGTTTTCACGGTCCCAGCTACGCCACCTGCCATCGGACAATTCATTAGTTAACTAATCTTGTAAAAAACATAAACAATTTCTATCATACATTTTAATGCATACTTTAATCAAACTTACCTGTTTGCAATTGGAAACACTCGGAGATTGCCGGGAATAGGCGCTAGAAATGGTAGCCGGATCCAAGCCCAAGTGAGCAAGAGTACCAACGGACCGTCCATCTCCTTGCTTCCGACACGAGTTGCCCTACACAATGATCTATACAAGTGTGCCAGGCATGCCGAACCCCAACTAAACTGTATGATCTGACGAAAGTTACGGAGCAAAGGTAAAAATTTCCAATGAACAGCTGAAGTCGCCTTATCTCCAAACATAACTGTCCCAAATAATAACATTATGTGACACTTTACATACATCTGAATATGCTCAACATCATTCAACACTATAGGATCTCTCAAACCCCTAAACCATGTTAATTTTATAAAGCTCCCTCTACATTCCGTCTTCCTCGGTGCAACTCTAAATTGGTGCAAGCACTCGGCTTCCGTTGCCTCAAAACTACTCATGGTCGGTCCTGTTACCGGAAGACCATTTGTCGGCAGACCGAGAATCATCGCCACATCCTCCAAGGTCACGGCACACTCACCAACTGGAAATTGAAACGTGTGAGTTTCAGGCCGCCATCTCTCAATCAGAGCATTAATCATTGCTGACTGACATGGAATAAATCCAATTTGTGAAACATTATAAAATCCTGTCTCGCGTAAGTGTGACTCAACAATTTGGTTGTATGAATCCGGCGGCTTTAAATGATCACACAGCAACAACTGTGAACCTTACAATATCACGTTTCCACTATAAGTCCCAGTATAATATAACTGTATTCTCAAAAACAAAATTATCATTACATGACCATTATAACTAATTCCAGCATAATTGCATTCCAAATATACACAGTAAATCTGTTATACAAAAATCTTTCAATCATATTCATTATCTTAAAACAAAAATTATTTAACCTTAACTAACTAACCAGAATAACCTCACGATTGATAAACTATTTATTCGTAAAACAGCATACTAATTTTATTATTGTTATTATTACTCATAAAACAGCATACACATTTATTATTATTATTATTATTATTATTATTATTATTATTATTATTATTATTCATAACACAGCAATACAATTTTTTAATCTAAATTTAGTTACTACTAAATTATTTTCTAAATTTTAATGAATTAAAATTCATTTATTATTGATCAAAAATAAAATAATTTATTAAATTTTAATTATTAATCATAATAAATTATTAAACTCAATCAGATGTACTACTACTAATAATAACTACAATCTACTTTAGGGGAGCATGTACAGTATCTGATTTCATTAGTTCATTAACTAAAAAAATAATAATTATTTACAGCTTACCATATACATACATACATACATACATACATACATACATACATACATACATACATGATTAATTTCAATTTTAATTTCTATTACTAACCACCTAATCATACATCCATACATACATACATACATATATACATACATACATACATGATTAATTTCTATTTCTAACCACCTAATAATAAAATCATACATACATATATGATTTAATTAATCTCTACCTAATGCTATTACAATATATATTTCTAATTAAATTTAATATTTATCACTATTATTAATATTAAATCAGATTATTTAAAAATAAAAACTTACATAATTTGGATCTACAAGATAATTAACAATGTGAAGTTCTGGTTGATTTACTTCTTTATTTTTTCGTCTTCTTGGCATTTTCTTTGAATTCTTTTCAAAACCTGTTATTGTTTTAGTGGGGTTGAGGGGGGTTGAGAGAGGGAGATGAAAGTTAAAGAGAGTGAAAGGGATCCGGTGAAGGTGCTGAAGAGAGTGATAGAAAAGTGAAAGAGAGTGAAAGAGAGTGAGAGGGAAACGAAAGTGAAAGAGAATGAAAGAGAGTGAAAGGGATACGCGGATGAGGGATTCTTTTGTTGCAAGGGGTCACGGGTGAACTGCATGCGTGACGCGTGGCGAAGGTACGCAAATCGGTGCCACAGATTTGTGCACCCTGTCCCACCTGAAATCGGTGCCTCCGATTTCCTTGTCTCCAATCGATGCCATCGATTTCTGTTGCCCAACCGTCACAAATCCGTTAATCCCCAATAATCACCATATCGCTACATAACTTCATCAACGGCGTCATATCTAAATTAAAAAACTCTCTACTCAACCCAAATGGTTAATTTTTTTGGATATTGGATAAAAATTGGTGTAATCCTTTAATATTGGTAATTATGGTGTTTTACAAAATTATGGGGGCTATAGAATTCGCAGAGTGCGAATTGTCAGATTAATGTTTTTTTAATTTATAAAGACAATACACAGACTGCGTATTGTATTATTTTAATATTAAATTATAATACGCAGACTGCGTATTGTAAATACACAGTCTGCGTATTGTCAGTACAATACGTGTTCTGCGTATTGTGCTTACACAGAGCAGCGCCTCTATAACACTGTAAAACTCTATTTTTTACAACATTAACGTAAAACTCTCTCCACTCTTCCATATTAAAATAAAAAATCCGTAATTTTGTAAACTATTTTTCATTAATAGGAATATAGGATACATAATTTAGATATTAATAATAAGATGGAGGATTATTTGGATTGAAGGAAGAATATATATATTTGAAAGGATAAACTATTAAAAATGCATTTGAATAATTTTATTACTCATAAAAATAGATTCAAATTTTGTTGTCGACAAAAATATCCTAAATAAAAAATTTAAAAATGTAATAAAAATGTCCAAAATTTTTTTTAAGTGGTAAACGACTTTTGTATTAAATCGTTTATGTATTAGATTCAAAATTTTATAGGAATAATTAGATAAATATTTAAAAAATAGATACAAAAAACTGGATAAAAATTTTATCTCTATATTTTTATTTTTAAAAAATATTGTTGGTTGTTGACAAAAAATCACAATAAAATATATACTTAGCAAAAAATTGTCAAATTTTAAAGATAAAAATATTTCATTTTTCTAATTATGCTTGCAAAAAATCGCATCAAAATTCAACTTCTAAATATTTTTTGAGAATACATATTTAACGTAGGACATTTTTATTGTGTTTTAAAATTATTTTAGGACATTTTTATTTATAACAAAAATTGAGTGAATTTTTAGTAGTTTATCCTATTTGAAAAATCTATTAAATTTATTGTTTTAAATTTATAGATTAAGATGTATAATTTACACATTATTTTTTTTATGGAAACTACATTGGTGTATTGGCTTAATATTGGAAAAGGAAATATTTTGCCGCATTGTGGGTATGAGTTTTAACATGCCAGGGGCTTGGTGACAGGGCGTCAGAGGCGTGGCAGGCGCTCAAAACACACATGGGGCATGGTGAGATGGTTTGCAGGGACGGGTGGCACAAGCCTGACAACTGAATCCTGGCAGCGTAACAGGATCGTTGCTCATTTTCGAGAAGCTGGAGCAACACACAGGGCATGTTGCAATTGGTCTACATGCAAGCGACAGCCCCCACTCCGGTAACCAGCAACGCTTAAAGAAGCTCTATAAATTAAGCTTATGGGGACTATTTTCATGCATAAGCGTTATTGTTGAATGTTTCACAATTTTACCGTGAAAGAAGAAATTGAGAGGCTGAAGAAGAGAGTTAGGAGTTAGGGTTGTTTGAAGGAAAAAAATTATTAGTTTGTACTGATTAAAAATAGTACGTAATTATACGACATTCGAAAAACATATTATCAATTATTTGGATCATTCCGTTTATGTAAGTTCATAAATTTTATTATTTTTTGTATTTAAATTAAAATTTTTTAAATTTTTGTTGTTGTTAGTATTATATGAAAATATAATATTATTATTTCAGTATTTTTTAATTTTATTAATATTTTTAGTTTTCTAATATGATTATATATTTTGTTTTATATAAATGTAAATAATATTTACAATTTTTTTCGAATATAAATATTATTGATATTTATGTATTTTTTAAAATAAATATTATTTATACTTATTTATTTTTAGACATAAATATTATTTATATTTATTTATTTTAGAAAATAAATACTAATTATATTTATGAATAATATTTAAATAAATAAATATTTTTTATGGATGAATAGAAATAACAATATTTTTATATTGATGTAAGTTATAATTATAAATATTTATTTTTAATAATTTTTATTTATTTAAACTAATATTTAGTGAATAAATATTTTTTGTTGAACCAGCCAACCAGGAATTTGATGGTTTGTAAACTGGATCTGCCGCTGATGTGAAATTTGATGGTCGAAAATTACTTACGCTCAACGGAATTCTACCACTTTCCTATGATTGGGTTGATAAGAGGATTTTATCCCTTATTAGCTGCTTTGGTGGAAAGGTGGATGCTAGAAACTCATTTGTTTGTATTGCCGGTGGGTGAGGTTACTGTGACACTATAAGATGTCGCTTATATATTTGGCCTACCCATTGATGGAGAACCTGTGAGCAGATGAACAGATAGTAGTAGCGACTTCCTACAGAGCTAGAGCATCACAATATTCTGTCGCGAACCGATTGTTAGTAGTTCTTTGAAATTTTATATAAAGTTGGGTTGGGTTCGGACTATCAGAGATGCAGAGCCATTGGACACCGGAGAGTCTATTAAGAGATACGTTAGATGCCAGATTTTTTGTTTGTTGCGTTTGACCCTATTTACGGATAAGTCAACCACATATGCCACGCATCAGTTGTCTCGCCCTCCACCAGTGCAAATACGATAGGCACAATGTTCTGGTTCCCATCTTGTAAAGCAGCAACTATAAGTGTACCTTTGTATTTTTTGTGTAGGTGTGTGCTGTCAACCTGAACTAGAGGCTTGCAATGCTTGAGCGCCCTAATGCGTGAATTGAAACTCCAAAATACGCGGTGAAGTATTCTGACACCGTCTGCCTCCTCAGTCCCGTTGTACAGGGGTGTGTTTCTATTTGGACAATTAAGCCAGGTATCTTCTAAGTCATGACTGAGAGCCACCATGGCAAAGTTTGGTAAGAATCCTCCCAGCCACCAAAAGCTTTGGCTATGGACTTCTGCTTTGCCAACCAAACTTTTCGGTAACTGATAATGTAGTTAAACCTTGACTGGACTTCTACAATTATAGATTTGACCTTGATGGATGGGTCACTCTCAACCAATGGCTTTATAGCCTCAGCAACTGTGTCCAAGTTTAACTTTGAATGATCCTGTGAAGTCATTCCGATGGTGCACGTGTGCCTACCATTGTATTTTCGTATCTCCCAACAATCTTTTTTCCGTATCAAGCTGGCTCGGATAAGCCAGTCGCACCCACGCCCACACATCTTGAATTTTGTATAGAACGTCAGTGGTTCAAACTCATAAACATTGTAGTCGACTCCTCTAGAGGTAGTGTAATTTATGATTGCTGCGACGACAGACTTTCTAGAAATATTCTCCATTCCGATCCTGAACTCTCCGTCCTCAGGATCAGCAACACCTACAGAAAGCATAAATTATCATTCATTGATCCATCCGAAATATAAATTTACAAAAACGTATTATTCACTCATAACATACCTATGTTTACATATTTCGAAAATTTCGGTGCATTCATGGCGTCAAAATCCAAATTACGCATAAAAGGTGGGACGTTCATCGGTTGACTAACTGCAGAGTAAACCACTACATTCTTCGTTGCTGCCTCGACTCCTACATCACCATCCTCGTCTTCATCGCCAACTTCATATGTGGCTTCGAAGTCCTCTTCGCTGTCACTGTTCATTCCTTCGTACACTGCAGCTCTATCATTCTCTATATCTAAATCATTTTGAATCTCACTTGCCTCTACGTTTTCAAACTCGACATACAGCTCAATCTGTGGCTGTCGCATTTGAGTCTACCAGTGAATTTGGATCATATTCTGCATACTCTCTTCATCAACGATCGGCATGATATCAAACTATATTAGACCATAAAAAATTATAACTGAATTCCGGTACAACATGTTGCTCACTCTCATTGATATACTGTTTTCCATGCTTTGATAGAGACCGTTTTGAAGCTCGATGAACGTCATGGTGCATGAAACCACAAACGAAAACAGATTATGGCACACAAACCTCACTCCCTCATGAGTATTCCGTATAATCTCACCGTTGCGATACACTACTAAGTTTGCGGTACCCTCAATTACACTAGCAACATACTCAAAGAACAATCTTTTTCGCAAAAAAATGGTACCGAGCTTTGTCTTATATAGATGAAGCACTCGGCATGCCTCCCCCGTGTTGTATCACCAACCAACCAGCCTTAGACACATGTAACACACCCCCTTGTTGACTTAGCACGCCCCTAACGTGTTGCAGTTCCGTGCAACCAAACTTCGCCACGTGGCATTCACGCCCACCCATGTGCTGACTTAGTACGTCTCCCACGTGTTGCAGTCCTATAAAACCAAATTTTGCCACATGTCATTCACGTCCACCAACATGCTGCATGCAATATATCATCCCGCATGTTGAAAGTACCTTCTGATACCCCGCTAATCTGTTAATACACGTATTGCATCCATTTCCAACTAAAATACCAAATTTAAACCCATAACCAAATTATTTAACCTATAATTTAATTCCTTTTTTCTTTCTCATTATAGAAAAATATTCTCATACATAGAAACGAATGAATCATTGAATTGACTAAACACACTAAAAATGATATAATAATGGAAAATCTAAATACTATGCATAAGATTTTAGACTTTAATTTTATGAGTTATGACTGCCAATGCTATAAATAAATAAATGACTAGCAGCCACATTAGGTAGGCAGTTGGTTTGGTTTTATCTTCCATTGCTTTCTTGTGACCACACTAACGCCAATTGCCCCATCCTTTCTTAGTTTAACTTTCAAATTAATTTAAAAACGGTTCACTATATCCTAAGATGATTTGTAAAGATATTAAAGAAGATAACGCTATTTATCAATTTAAAATTTGAGAGTTTAAGTTTCCCTGAAAAAATATTATATAAAAACAAAAAATTAGCTACTAAGTGTATATTTATATATAATTATGTTAAATATACACTAAAATTAGCTACTAAATCAATTTTACTATAATAAAATATACATTAAAATATAAATACATAGTAATTAATTTTAGTAGTTAATTTTAATGTGTAAATATTATTTTTAATTTATATATTATATTATTATTTTACAGATATTTTAATAAAATAATGCATCAAATAATTAAATGTATCTTAATAAAATAATTAAATATATTATAATATATAAAGTACGGACATTTCGTTGAATTGTCACGTTTACGTGTCAGACACATTTTAGATATGACACTCATCGACATTTGTATTTTTTGTGTTTAATCGTGTCTTAATAAGAAATAAAAAAATTATTCTCTAAACACACTTGAACACAATTAACCAATCTTATTTTAAACATATATTTTTTAAATGAGTTTATAAATAATATATTATTAATTATTAAAATACAAATATTTTAAATACTTTCTATAATTAAATGAAGATATTAAAAATAATTAAAAAGTAATTTGTATTTTAATATTAATAAAAAAATATTATATTTTATAGTATGTTGTGTACCTATTCTTTTAAAATTTAAAATTTATGTATATATGTGCCACTGTGTCCTATATTATATCGTGTCGTGTATCTGTACATCATATTTATGATTAAATAATTAACTTTTAACAATAATATAATCAAAATATTTATGAAAAAATAAATATATATTCATATAGGGACTATAATTAAATGTTTGTATATTAAGAAATTTAAAATAAAAAGCAAGAAAGCAGTGTTATTAAGCTATCTTAGTTTAAACAAAAACCTCTAAAGTTATCAATATTATTTCACGTGTATACTAAAAATTAGTATCTAAATTAATTATTTATATAAAATATATATTAAAAATAAATTAATTAATGTACATATTTATATAAAAATATATAAATTTATTTTTTTAACGTGTATATAATATTTTTGTAAAATTATAATTGATAATTCAATCTGAATTTTTTGTGCTAAAAAGTAAGTATGATAAAAATTAAAAAATAATGGAGTGAGTATATATATATATATATATAGGGTAAATCACTCATTTAAATCAAGGGGATAAAAAAATTACATGAATCAGCCAAATAAAAAATTGGTTCATCAATCAATTAAAGAACATTTTTATGTAGTTCGAACTAATTTGATTCGAACTCAATTTTCATGTAATTCGAACCAATTAGGTTCGAATTACACCTTGTAGACGTTTGCCAAATAATTCGAACCAAATAGGTTCGAACTCCAACCATATAATTCGAACCAATTAAGTTCGAATTAGTGTGAAGAAATAGCCGGCAAGTAATTCGAACTAAGATGGTTCGAATTACTAAAAATTCGTTCCACACAACAATTTAAGTTACGAATATAGTTTCTACATCATGGTTTAATAAAACTCGTACAGTTATTTATTCCGGTGTGCATTAGACATACATTTCGTTTAAAACTGCAGAGAAAGAACATATTCATTAACTAAAATCCCATTCAAA
This sequence comes from Arachis stenosperma, assembly GCF_014773155.1. NCBI lineage: Eukaryota > Viridiplantae > Streptophyta > Magnoliopsida > Fabales > Fabaceae > Arachis > Arachis stenosperma. The sequence goes on along the minus strand of NC_080379.1, from coordinate 2,571,185 downwards.
GTACATCACACTGACGTTAACAAATTCTATCAGTCACCAACTACAAGTAAGAAAACCGATAATAGTGGATCCTAAACGCGAAATTGAAACAACAAAAGTACCAAATCCACCAAAACACCTAATCATGCCCCCGTGTGTGCTCTGCTCCTCCGAGCTGTGGGCAACTCCGACGTGTGTGGCTCGGCTGCCGACAAAGCTCACATCTCTTTGGCCGGTTCGGATCTGCCTCGTCCATATTGGTCCGTATCCTAGTGGACCTCGGACGACCCTCTCTCGCACGCCTCTTATTGGGGTCAGGGATGACAGTCGGCCCGTCATATGGTGGCCAGAAACCCTCCGGAATGGGAGGTGTGAAACCCATCCGATACACACTGAAGACCGAACTAAGACGATACACCTGGTGAACGTAAGGGTCCCATGTAAGCCGTGAGTAGGCACAGCATGCCAGTGCGTGGGGACACGGGAAATGAAGTGCCTGGAAGTATCCACAGTCACATGTCTGAGATGCAAGCGAGACTCTGTAGCTACCTAGTGAGAAAGAACCAGTCGGAGTTGTCTCTGCGATGGTGAACTCGGAGTTATCTCTGTTGTACACAGTAACCGTGAAGCACCTAGCCGTCTTCAAGTTGGCCTCTATACACTTCACCAAGTGCTGACTAAATTGTTGTCCGGTTCCCATCTGCGCCTCAACCTCTCTCCCTTTGCGAACAAATAATTCGGCCAACCTTCCGTATGTTGCCTTCACTAGCGAAAATTGCTGACCAACCTGAAACTCTATAAGTCTTGACACTTAAGAGGGCCTCTTCTTTATCCGGAAATTGCTGACCAACCTGAAACTCTGTCAGACCTACAGACCCTTCAGCATCTCTAGCGCCAAATCCAGCCGGCTGCCCAGGTACCCCCTCTTGCCTCATGGCATCCAAGTCCAAAGAGGAAAAATGTGGAGGGTACTGCTGCGTACCAGAGCTAGAACCACCGCCCACCCCAGCAGGCTAACTTGGTCCAGCATCATCGCCACTGTCATCAGCAATCATATCCGACTCGACATCATCGTCCTCTGGATCATCCAAGAATCCATCTCCAACCCCAGCCGGTACAACACACTGTAAAGAGGTCCGCGGATATTCCCCTTCTCCGACCTCGTCGCCTACACTCCCGTTGAGATCAACAGCGAACGAAGGGGAGGCGACAGGTTGGACGGGTGGCTCGTACGCAGGGACGGAGGAAGATGCAACGGCTGGTCTGGAGCTAGAACCGGCTACCGTGGCTAAAGTGGTGGTATTCCGGTTCGAACCCCCCGAGCCGGACACCGCGTCAACCAACTTTGCCAACAGTTCTGGTGTCCTCACCTCTGGAAACTGTCGGCGACAATGAAACATGACCTGCAAGTCATCATCACTCCCGATTGTGAAACAATCGTACTTTCCGGTTTCCTGAAGCACCGTGATTGGAATTCGATAAAAAAACTTCTTAACCCGTTTCACACCTTCTAGACCAAGTTTCAACAGTACAGAGCTAACAAGTTCCTCATACCTCGTCGTAGGCCTTACGATAATACAGAGAGGATCCTTATCAGTGAACTTCACACCGGAACGAGTTTTCCTCTTAATGGATCCTCTGTGGTGAACCAACACTACGAAACTCTCTTCACTAGCCATCTTACCTCCCCTCTAATGATAGCAACTCAAGTTCACACCATATATATACAAGTCTGGTTCTCACTCATTCGAACCACCATAGTAGGTGTAAATCGAACCAAACTGGTTCGAATGACTTAATGTGTGTAATTCGAACCTAATTGGTTCGAATTATATGGTTGGGTTCGAACCTAATTGGTTCGAATTATTTGGCAAACGTCTACAAGGTATAATTCGAACCTAATTGGTTCGAATTACATGGAAATTTAGTTCGAACGTTCTTTGGTTGATTGATAAACCAATTTTTAATTTGGCTGATTCATATGTTTTTTTTATCCCCTTGGTTTAAATGAGTGATTTGCCCTTATATTTATATATATATATATATATATATATATATATATATATATATATATATATATATATAATGCTTTAAAGTTTGGGGGAAAAAAATAAAAAAGAAAAGAAATAAAAAGAAGAAGAAAAAGAGAGTCGATAATTGAATTGAATTGAAAGTTGAAAGTTGAAAGTTGAAACTGAAGAAATGAGAATGGAGTGCAATTGACCCCTTCCAACTTCCAAGTTCCAAGTTCCAAGTTCCAATCTTTTCCTTCTTCTTCGTCTTCTTCTTCACAAATAATCTCAGCAATGAAGTGCTTCCACTTCCCAAGCATCGAAAGAGACCACCGGCGAGACTACGACAACGAAGACGGCATCGTTTCAAGCAGCTGCAGAACCTCAAGGGTCTCATGGGCCCGCTCCCTCAGCGTCGCTTCCTCAACCCTCGTTCGCAACTCCGAGTTCGACGACACCGACTCTTCCTTCAATGACACCCTCGCTTTCCATGACTTCCTCTCTCTCCGTCGCGCCAACAACCTCCTTCTCTTCTCATTCTCTCAGCTCAAAACCGCCACTCGCGGATTCAGCAGGGCCCTCTTGATCGGCGAGGGTGGCTTCGGCCCCGTCTACAGGGGGACCCTTTCTGTTCCTGATGACGGTGACGGTGACGGTGACGGTCTTTCAGAGGTGCAGATGGAGGTTGCAATTAAGCAGCTGAATCGTAACGGCCACCAGGCATGTGTCAACCACCGTTAATGGATTTTCTTTTTTGTGTTTTAAATTTTGATTTTTGGTGATGACCCATTTGCTAGTTGCTTCAGTTTCGTGTATTCAATGCGTCAAAATTCTATTTTGATCATTTCTAATGCAGTTTTGGGGATTTTGCGCGGAATAAAATTGTGCATTAAACACCATTTATTATATTTATATTTCATACCATTTTTTTTCCTTCGGATGATGACCCAATTATGTTTATGATTGATTCAATTGGTACTATGATATGTTTTGTCTGGCTAGTTGCCTCAGTACAGTGTTTAAAAACTTGGATTTTGATCATTTTGGTTGATTACTTATTGCGTGTTTGGTAATAGATTGTCTGTTTTAAGGAGAATAATTGATTTTTTCTGAATGTTGTGAGGGTTTTAATTTTTCGGTTAAGAAAAATTACTGTTTTTGACTAAAAAAATGAGCTAAAAGAAAGAAAAGATATCAGATTTTGCTGTTCTGGTTTTTGCCCTTTTTTCCTAGTCCAATGGGTTGTTAAAGGAGCTATGTTTTAATGGGGTTTTCTGTTCTGTGTTTTGCATTTCTAGCTTTCAGGGGCATAAAGAGTGGATTAATGAAGTGAACTTGTTGGGTGTGATCAAGCATCCGAATCTCGTGAGGTTGGTGGGGTATTGTGCAGAGGATGATGAAAGAGGGATTCAAAGACTTCTTGTGTATGAACTTATGCCTAATAAGAGCTTGGAAGACCATCTTCTGGCTCGAGTCTCATTGATGTCAACGCTACCATGGACCACGAGATTAAAAATTGCTCAAGATGCAGCTCGTGGTTTGGCATACCTTCATGAAGAAATGGATTTTCAGGTATAGATTTTACATGCCTTATTTAAAGCACCTTGAGATCAAGCATAACAATCAAAATTTGTCACATCACAGTCATACAGAAATCAGATCCTAGGTTATCATTTATTGATCTGTTTTGCCAAAGACATGGTTGATATAGTTTCCGTCCAAAAAGTCACTAATTAATACATGTATTTTGGTGGGTTTTTAGCATTTTTGTGAACCTTTTATTATTGTTATTACTATTTTTCTTTCGGTAAATGAAGCAAACTGTTTTATCTTTACTTGTTTAAGGTTCTTTCTTTAACTCTTTTTTTAAATGTAAAAATAATAAAAGAATTATCAAGAACTGGTTTCATAGAATTTCTTATTTAGCATCTTAACAATGTTTTTTATATAAAATAGTTGTGGTTTTGCCATGTTTTATGGCATTTTGCATCAGCTTAGATCCATAAAGTAAGAAACCATTGTGATTCTCATTCCAACTGATGCAGCTAATATTTCGAGATTTTAAGACTTCCAACATTTTGCTGGATGAGGACTTCAATGCAAAGCTTTCTGATTTTGGACTTGCTAGGCAAGGTCCCTCGGAAGGGCTGGGCTATGTTTCAACAGCAGTAAGAACAAGTCCATTCTCCGAAAACTCATTATATATAATTGGTGATAATTATGTTACATGAACTTCTTTTCTCAGTGCTGAATGCTATTTGGAGTAGGTTAGATGAATCCCATTATTTCATTGTTGAATGAGTATCTCATTTGTTTGTGATCCTGATATTCTACTGATGTGAGAAATAAATGACTCATTTCGTCTTCACGAAGGTTGTTGGTACCATAGGTTATGCTGCACCAGAGTATGTTCAGACTGGTAAGCTGACTGCAAAGAGTGATGTATGGAGCTTCGGTGTAGTTCTTTACGAGCTTATCACTGGTAGGAGAGCTGTAGAACGGAACCTACCCAGAAATGAACAGAGGCTCTTGGAGTGGGTAAGACCTTATGTTTCTGATCCTAGGAAGTTCCATGTTATAGTAGACCCAAAACTTGAAGGACAATATTGCATGAAATCAGCTCAAAAGCTTGCTACTCTAGCAAACAAGTGCCTCATGAAGCAGCCTAAGTCACGTCCGAAAATGAGTGACGTGGTTGAGTTTCTCGCAAACATTCTCAACGATACTATTCAGGAAGAAAGCATCCCTCAAGCTGTTGTAGCCAACGGAGAAGAGAAAGTGAAGCCATCATCTGTCAAGGACATAGAACCTGAACCAGCTGCTAAGCAAGGGAACAATTATCTGAAGAAGGTTTTTGAGTTTAGAGACATGGTGAGCTTAAGAAACAAGTCCATTGGAAGGTTAGATTGGAAAAATTGGGCACCTGGGCTTGTAAGAACTTGGTGATATGTAATGTGCATAACTTGAAGTGCCTTGCTCATCACAATGTTTGGTAATCACGTAGTTTTGAATCAGTGAAATCAACATTGTTAGGCACAGAGTTGACATACTCTGCTAATATCCAATTTTGTGTTGATTAATAGTTGTGTGTAGTGTGTACAGGTTAATTATGAGTAAAGCAATAATATCAATTGATCTGGCTTTATCAGAAGATACTACTATTTTATTTCTTTTTCAATAATGCATTCATATCAGATAGACTTGAAATATTACACTTCAATAGTCAAACACAAAGGGAAACAACTAATCTTTATCTCAAAAAGCTTGAGTTAAGCAACAACTGGTGTGAAGTCTTACTTAAGTAACTAAATTTCCCAATCAATCGATAATCTTAATTACCAAAATCTAAAGAGGGTTCAATGTTTTGGAACGTTCTTTAAGATATGAAGCATATCTATCTTTCATTTAATAAGGATATGGCGTTACTATATAGTTGCAACATGCCAAGATTTTGTTGGACTGCAGAGTTCACTTTTGTTTCATTTATATGTCATTTTCTGGATAGGTTGTGCCATGTGGTGGCCATGTCGGATAGACCAAGTTGGATGATGGCCCGAAAAAGGACCATAACCGATTTAATCGATCATGAATCATTCATCAATAGTCACTTTCTAGTGACACAACAATGACCATTGTGGATCATCTTTGCTAAAGATAGTTTCTATAAAGTACAACTTGGCATTCTCAAGTCATTAGCATAGAGTGAGTTCGAAAATGATGTCAAAGATTCCAAAATCCAAACCATTGACATAGTAGAGTCCATTCTGCAACATGTTCTTTTGTTTTCTTGTGGGGTTAGGCTTCTCTATTGAACTACTTACTGCAAAAAGCTTCAACTCTTGGTCATAAACATACAAATAATATAACATTTAAGGTTTAGAATAAATGCTGCTTTTACTCCTTAATGAACCGTTCTTACTTCTTAGTGACACTTAAACCACAGTTTATTCCATCATTCTCCAAAACCAAATCTACAAGGTATCCCTTTTGGCCTAAGGATGAAACAGCAGAACATTACACGAGCAACAAAATAGATCAAGAGAAATTAGGCTCTGAATGTATTAGCTACAGTAAGATATGTACAATCTATTATATAAACTATGATCTAAGCTTGCTCAAGTTCATGGAGATCGAACCAGCAGTAAGTTTCAAGTGCAGAGTGCAGTTGCAGATGGCCGAGGATATGCCGTGCTAATTCTCCCAGGTTTAGCATCATCGGCGCTTCTTCTGCGAACTCTATGGCCATTGCCAGGACGATTCTGATTTACATTGACAATCTGAAGCTGCTCCAAACTGCTAACAACTTCATCCATGCTTGGCCTCAACTTGGACTCTGGTGCTAGGCACCTTAGTGCAAGGACAGCTACCTTAAAGGCCTCATCTGGAGAGTATTGGCCTTCTAGACGGTTATCTATCACTCGATGAACCTTGCGCTTGTTCGCAAGGTATGGCTTCGCCCATTCCACCAAGTTGTGCTGCCCAGAAGGACGGTTCTTATCAACAGCTCTCCGGCCTGATAACATTTCCAATAGGACAACTCCAAAACTAAAGACATCACTCTTAGCAGTGAGATGACCTACAGAAAAAAGTGAATATCCATTAAACAAAATTCTATTAAGCTTAATCTTGGATGCATTAATGATAATTAATCCCACAATACCAGTTGCTAGATATTCAGGAGCTGCATATCCATAGGTTCCCATTACCCTTGTGGAGACATGACTTTTGTCACCGGTAGGGCCATCCTTCGCCAAACCGAAATCAGAAAGTTTTGCATTATAATTCTGTAATTAAATCCACAAATAAATGTTCAGATATGATATCTAATTTGTTTCCTAAGTTCATCAAATCTAGTTCTGATGTGTGTGTACAGAGGACGCATACTGAATCAAGCAACACATTTGAAGTCTTGAAGTCCCTATATATCACTTTTGTTTCGGCACTATGAAGAAATGCAAGCCCTTTTGCAGCACCAAGAGCGACCTTCAAGCGAAGGCACCACGAAAGAGGTTGAAAATATGAGCCTCCTGCCACCACAACATAGCTAATGTTTTAGAAACACTTCTCATCATGTTTAACAATGTGAAAAAAAAAAAAAGATGAGGCAGGAAGAACTCACTCCTGAACAAATGATTCTCCAAGCTTCCACGAGGCATGAATTCGTAGACCAGAAGGCGGTGTTCATCTTCAAGACAATACCCAATCAATTTCACCAGATGGGGATGAGAAAGCTGGCCTAGATAGTTCACTTCAGCCTAAAAGATACAAGTAAAACAAATTACTTAGTTTTTCAACCAAATAACAACTTATTCATACTAAACCAGTAATGAGGAGGATCACATTTTTACTATGCTACTAATTATAGAAATTCAGTTTACCCCAGAGGAGAAACATCAATCAGAAAAGATTACTTGAGATCTGCTTCTTAAATTGCTTGCATATAAGGTAAGAAGTAAAAGAAGCAGATTAAACTCACCAACCACTCCTTGTGACCTTGGAAACCATCCTGATTAAGTTTCTTCACAGCAATAACAATGCCAGTGCCAGGTTTAGCAGCTGCAAATGTCTGCTCATCAATCCATCCCTTAAAAACTGATCCAAATCCACCTTCTCCCAAGACGCTGTCCGGACGAAAATTTCTTGTTGCAGCCTTAAGTTCTATAAAAGTAAAGCTCTTTAGATTCGGTGACTGCAAGATCTCACCCTCAGTTCGTGGATTTTGAGGCATTGAAACCGTTGATACCTTACTATTTTGGTTGCTGAGATCATTTCTATGGCTACCAACATTCTTTGAACTTAACCCTGACAGAAGACCAATGATATTAACACAATTGAACTTTCACTAACAAAAATTTACATGCATACAGCATTCCTTCAATGAACTATCAAATAGGTTCTTAATCCTTCAAAAAATGTTATGAATCTCATTGGTACACTCAGAAGAAAACATGCATGATTTTAAGATTAGGACTCAAGACTACAATCAATGAATATATTGAACTTCCACCAAGAGAAACAATGGGAGAACAAGAAGGCTAAGCTGAAATCCACTTTGCTAATTTGCTTGGTTAAAATAAACAAAAAGTAGATATTTAATAAAATCAATCATCATGAAAGAACATGAATGGATATATCTAAACTAAACTCAGAAACAGAAACCAAACCAAGGTCATGCCAAGGATGAAGGAAAAAAGAATCTTTAATACCAGTGTTATATGGGGTCTCAGCTTTAATTTGGTTGCTCAAACAAATTCCCATGGCCAGAGAAACTTGTTGCCTAAAACATCATCAAAGAGAAGAGCAAATAATCAGAGGGTTCAGCAGAAACCATGATAATTAAGAAATGAAAACCAAGGTACATAAGAACCTGTGGTGCAATAGGACAAGATTGGAGGGAAGATAGTAGAATCTTGAATAGGTGTTGAGGTGGTAGTGGTTGCTTTTATATCGATGGTTGAATGGATTGTGAAGACAAGAAGAAAAGAGATGAGAAGCTCTTTTTTGTTCTGTACTTAAGAACAGACTATTCAAAAGGTCAGAAAAAGCAAGTTGACTCAAGTGGTTTCACCTAAATACAAACTGTGGTACACATAAATATACTTCATCTCCTAAAAGAATGGTTTTATGGCTGGTTTTTTATTTCCAATGGATTGGATAGTCCCTAATTCTAACCATTACATTACAAATTTATTCACACTCACACACTTAACACCAAAGAGATTTACTCTTATGAAAAACATCATTTTTACCTCAGAGTAATTTATATTAGTTTGAAGAAGGAAAAAAAAAAAAAAAGAGAAGAATGCTTGAATATAATATTTTGACTAAATATACTTTTTGTTTTTGAAATTTGGCAAAAGTTCTAAAAATATTTCTAAATTTTATTTTATTTCAATTTTATTCCAAAAGTTTTTTATTTGCATCAAATATATTCTCGATGGCTAAATTTATAAAAAATTTAAGACCAATCTAACCATAATGCATGAAAATTATATTTGATTTGTTTGTATTGATGATTGTTCTTATAAAATTGTTGTCAAATTGGTCTTAAATTTTTTGAAAAATTAGTCGTCAATGGTATATTTGATGCAAATCGAAAACTTCTAGGATAAAATTAAAACAAAAAAAATTTAGGAATATTTTAAAAACTTTTATCAAATTTCAAAAACAAAAAATATATTTTACCTATTTTAGTTTTAATGTATCATATTCTTTTTCCATATAAACTTTTTCCATTTTTTTTAGCCTTGACTAAAATCTGAGACCAAGATTCAAGATTGTTGAATCATCCAAAGATATTTGCATATTAAAATAAGTTACCGTGCAAATTAAATATATAAAAAGCGACAAGAAATCTTAGCTCTGTTCACCACCACTAAAAACCTTTGGGGTTCCATGATGTATGTTTTTGTTTTGGCTTTATATATTTATCTCCCATGTTGGTGATGGATGGCTTGTAACACTTGGCTTCATAGCTGGTTTCTCTTCTCTTTCGTAATTTGTAGTGTTCTCTCATCTAATTTCGTTAACCTTGTCTTGTCCACATCCTCCTCCATAACATAATTGGACCCTTTAGGCATTTGTCTCTTTGAACTTTCATTATCCATTAATAATGTTAAACCACACTTTAAGCAACCACTAAGCAAGTTAACAACAACAATCATGACTTTTTCCCAAAATTATAAATCCAAACTTAGATTCTTCCAATCAAGGGAATTATTGTTCTTCACTTGATTCATCTTGGTTCTTGTCTTATTATTATAATTTAGTGTCCAAATAAATATATGGTATATTATAAAATTTTTAGTTTTAATGTATCATATTCGTTCAATTAAAGATACGTATGATGGAGCTACAATTAGTGTGAAGATTCAAGGTGGTGTGACAGAAAAAATTTTTATTGATATAGAATTACACCAAAAATCATCTTTAAGTCGATACCTTTTCACATTAATTTTAGAAGTACTTATAAAGCACATCTAAGAGCCTGTGCCATAGTGTATGCTTTTTTACCAATGATATCATCCTTATGGGAGAGTTAAGGCAAGACCTAAATAAGAAGTTGGACTTATGGAGAGAAACTCTAGAAGTGTATGGTCTGCGCATAAGCCGTAGCAAGACAGAATATATGGAATGTAAGTTCGGTTTGAGAAGGGAAAACCCTAATATAGAGATGAAGATTGGAGAAAACATGCTACGAAAAGTTAAAAGTTTTAATTATCTTGGATGCATCATACATGATAATGGAGAGATTGAACATGATATAAATCATAAGATCCAAGCAGATTAGTCAAAATGGCAGAGTGGATCTGATTTTATATATGAGAAAAAAGTGTCTAAAACCTAAAGGTGAATTCTATCGCACTGCTAGTCTGCTATAACACCGGTTATGATTTATGGTACGGAGTGTTGGACGGCTAAAAAGGAACACGAACATAAGCTAAGTGTGGTATAGATGAAGATGTTAAGATGGATGAGTAGTCATACGCGATTGGATAAAATAAGGAACGAAGATATAAGGGAGAGAGTTGGAGTAGTATGAAAAAGATGGTAGAATCGCATCTCAAGTGGTTTGGACATGTGAGAAGAAGATCGACAGAACATCTAATCAAGAGGGTGGATGAAATAGAAGATGGATAAGGGGTGAAAGGCAGAGAAAGACTTAAGAAGACCATCCATGAGATGGTCAAACGATATCTACATGTAAATGATCTATCTGTAAATATGATACGTGACAAAGCTCAATGGCGTTATTTGATTTATGTAGCCGACTCCATCTAGTGGGACAAGACTTTGTTGTTGTTGTTGCTGTAATGTATCATATTCTTGATGTTGCTGGTTTAAATTTTCTCTTGAACTTTGCTACACATCTTCTCATCAAAGTAGTTTTGTTCATTTATTTTTGAGTTGGACCCGTTACATATAATAATTCACCTATGTAATTTGACTATAACGTATGTATCACGTGCGAGTTCATAAAGAATGTCAAAGGAGACATGCATGCAAGCTAGTTACATTCACTTTAGATGCAATAACAACGTTATCATCACAGTTTTCTCGTCAGCATTCTGAGATCTATGATATGTTATCTACGAGTCTCTTATTTCATGTGACATTCATAAATATTAATCCCTTGGTTTTTATGGACTATATAAAACCATGTCCTACTGTTACTTTTATGGAAACACCATCAATAAAGGTTTTGATGTGAAACTCTCTTATTTATAAGTGAATTTACTAAATTAGCTACCTAGGGGTGTGAATCCACCGTTCATAATTTTAAAATTAATAATAATGTCAGCATGAATTAAAATTTGAACCACATAATTTTATGTGAATTACGTATAATTTGTAATAGTTGAATCTATATCTTTATCGAATACATAATAATTTGTAATCAGTTATATCTACCATCTTCTTGCAGCTTGTGTTACATCGTATGTATTATAACCTGCATACGCATATTATGTGTATTAGAGTTTGGAAAGGGGAAAATTCAGTTCTGTAAAGGAAACTTCGCCAAAAACAAAAAGAAAGAGCAACGTAACACACATGTTTGTACTTTCCCTTTTTTTTTTTTAATCAGCAATTTGCTCAACGAGTTATTAAAAACAACGGATGGATCGATTAATCTATCTAATGGAAATAATTTTTGAAGATTTTTCGAATAGTAAAATTTTTTAAGAATTAAAATATTTAATTTAAAATCTATTAAAAATTAATGTGTGTTTTTTTTATGCTTATGAAGAGTTAAAAATAACTCTATTTTTTTAGTGTGATCGAAACTTCATAAATAAAATAGAAAAAGGTTTAAATATTAAGTGTTGCCTATTTTTTATAAGCACCTTTAAATAATAATTTAACGTCTCTAAAAAAGCTATATTATATGTTATAAAATATTTGCTAATTATACAAGAATGATATATTTTGCATGATGAAATTAACATCTGAAGTCAAAATGGTAGATTTTATTTATTTATGCATTATTACAAATATATAATGAAAATATAAAAATTTGTTGTATACTTTTTAAAAATATTTCTTATTATAAAAACTAATTCTACTAGTAATAATGATAACCCAATTTAATTTATGAAATGATAGATTAATAGCCACTTATTAATTAATATACTAGTATGGTATATAGTAGTATATATAAAGCTGTTACTGATATTTAAATGTGATGAATATTCCTTCGTTTCCGACACACACCATGGCCACTTGGCCAGCAAAGCCAATCAAGATTAATTGATGCAATATTGCCGCTGTAATGCACAGGGCGTAGCGGGTCCATGCTTTATCGAAGAATAGACAGATAAAATCAAGATGAATAAGATAGAATCAAGAGCGTACAATGTGCGTACTTTTTTTTTCAATCAAATCAAATAATAAAGAAGGAAGCTTCGCCTTCAAAAAAAATCAAAATAAAAGATATCATGCTTTGCCCTTTGTCACCTAATGCTTCGTGTTCTACCATAGTTGGCTCCAAAACAAACCCTACACAAAAATCTAATTTCACACACTTATATCATTAATATTATTATTAGGTAGTTTTTAAATAAAATGTATAACAGAAGCAACTAACTTGAGCTGAGCCTTAATCTGAATTTGAACAAGTGCGTACGGATGATGTCCTACAACTACAATAAGAGAAAATTATTATTTATTTTGTCTTCTCATTATTGTGAGTGGTCAAGTATCTTTTAGATTGGCTTTGATATAATCAATTACTCAATAAAGTCAAGTTATTTGGCATAGGGCTAGTTGCTACTTGCTACTAAGCCAAAACCAAATTAAACTAATAAGTATATTACATTGGGAGAAAAAAGGAAGAGCACTAACAAAATAAAGTGGGGTTAACCAAATTTGTCGGTTTAAACTTTAAAGGATGAGATTCCTTATTCATTGCCACTTGTATTAGGAAAAGTGAAAGCGATGTGCAGTCTACAGAGCAGAACAATTTCTTTCTTTTTCTTTTTCCTCAAGAAAAAAGTCCATTATTCAAACTTATACATTATTCAAATCTAGAATATGCAGTGTTCAAGTATTTTTCTTAGACATGTAAATGTTAATAGTAATAGTAATATATTAAGATAGAACATATTATTCGTTTATATATAAATTTAAATAGGGTTTAGCTTCCCTAAAGCTTGATAAACTTAACTCTTTGAAAAGGCCAAAGCCCATATCCATTGACAACTGATAGCAGCCCCAACTCATTCATAAAATAAAATTCCAAAATAGGGTCTTGTATCTACAAAGACCCTAAAAAGAACACCTCATACGAATAGCATTTTCAGGCCCAAAGAAAAATGAATCATGTTCAATACCCACAAAAAAAAAAAAGAAGAATCATGCTTGACCCGACTGGAAAATTTTATTAGCATACATTACAGCAGAAACAAAAAATTTCTCTAAATAACATAGATATTAGAAAAGTTGAAATTCATTGATGATTTTTCACTTCTAAATTTGAACTAGCATGCTCTGTCGTCTGACCTAAAAAAATTGCATGCGTTCTATAACAATAAACACAAGTAGCTAGAGTTCCTGCTTCATTCCATTTTACGCCTATTTTCAAGCACATAAAGCTAAGCTATTTTGTAAGACATAGAAACCTTTACATGCAGAGAACTCACTTGGGTAGTTCATCTTTCGGAATTTATTTAACACCAGCTCTTGGCTACACAAACCAACCAGGAAAATTCACTTCTCTACAGTATTGTTTGTTTGTTCAAGGGCTAAAATTATAAGTAAACTAACTGAATGACACACAAAAAAAAAAGGATTAAAAAAGAAAAACAGTTTGGCATGGGAAGATTATGAAAGACATCAATCTTGTGTTGGAGCTCCTTGGTTAAGCTCAGCATATCTCATGCCAACGCGCATAGAATGCTTCAGAAACTTCTCAGCACACCTCTTAACACAGGTTTCCTCTTGTTTTTGCAGGGATTTATGCTTGAATGTATCCACACAATCGGTGAAACACTTCTCCACCAATGAATTATACATTCTCAAACTGGAATGCAATCAATATAAATCATAATCATGCCCCAATAATCTTGCACCAAGCAAATAACAGTGAAAACAAACATAAATTTCCATTCATCTATTCAATCATTTACACTCCTTAGAGATAAATAAACAAAAATAATGTCATAATCTAGAAATATAAAGGAACTTATACATTAAAATTCAATTTCAACCATTCTAAATAATTAAAATGTTGTTCCCTTAACGTCCAGATGCAACATTCAAAAGTGGTTACACTGGTTTAAAGGAGAACTTGGCTATGGCTTCAGAACAACGAGCACCACAAAGATCCGAAACTATTTGTGCTGCCCTAACTTAGAATTTAGGAACATGAAGCTCAAATCAAACACATGGAATTAGTTAACAGATAAAGTGAAGAGGAGGTACCTGTCACGGATTTGAACCTGTTCCATCATGGACGCCATTCTTTGCTGATCAGCTTCTGGAAGTGATTCCAAACCAGCTAACATGCTCTTATCCATGATTCAATTCAACCTAGTGTTCTTCATTCACATTAATCAAATAAATCACACACCTCAAGCAATTATAGTACATCCACTTCAATCTCGTTAATTAAAATAAAATACTAATAAAAAAAAAAACCTGTAGAGACGGAATCTCTGGACCGAGAGAGAGGCAGTGAAGGCAACCGGAGAGTTTGGAGAAGAAACTGAAACCCTAAACAGAAATGGGTATTAGTGGGCTTAACGCTGAATATCTACACATCGGGAATGGGCCAAGACCAAAAACCAATCAATTTATTAATCTATGATTGACGGACAATGGACACAAGATACTACATGACATAGAACACGCTAAAATATAAAGTATTTTTTAGATAAATTTTAATAATATTTTAAGATTTATTTTTTTAATTTATTTTTAATATCTATTTTAATTATGTCAAGTATTTAAAATATTTTTTTGTTTTAATAAATAATAATATATACTATATCTAAATATTTCAAGAATATACATTTAGAATAAGACTTGACACACTGACACGTGATGGTATTTAGATATGTTCAAAGCGAAAATTTTTATATTTTTTTATTAAGACACGACAGCAAACACGTATGTCAGTCAAGTATCAGTGAATATGTCGTGTCTAAAATGTGTCCGACACACAGACACGATAATTCAGCAAAATATTCGTACTTTATAGGATTAAATTCTCAAATTAAATAAATTTAAATCCAACAAAATTAATTTATTAAATATGTAACTGAAAGTTAGTACGTATAGAAAAGTTAAACTTAAATAAAGTTTGAGGTTAATTTTGTAAAAGAAAAATATTTTATGTATAATAAAAAGTTAATTATTATATATTTATGTATATTTATATACATTAATTGTAGTAGTATGATAATAATTTTTGTGTGTGTGAGTGAGTAAATAGTATATAATAAAATTTAGCTCAAATTATTTTCTTTATTAATATTATTATGGCAGTGTTAGTGAATTAAAGTTGGAGAAATTAAGATTGAAGCAACATGTACACTGGTATTAATATACACTCACATGTAAGTTACATGAAAATCAAGCCACAATAAATAAAACTCCATTGTCAAACCCTTACATAACATCTACACTATTTACACGAACTCACAGAATCCTATAACACTTGAAGAAATTAAGAACCAAGCAGGCATTTTGAAATAAGTAGTGCATCCACTCTTTCTCTTGAAAATTTTTCATGTGAAGATTATTTCATCTACTAAATCTTTGAAAATATTCTCTTCTAGTTCAAGTGCTGCACATTCCTCTTCATGCTTGAGGATCATCCAGCCATTGTTTTTGGCCAAATCTCCACCAACAACATCATCTAATGTCTGATCAAACTCTGGCCTCAATCTCAGGTATAAATTAACTCTAATCCATACTTCATTAAGAAGATGTTGTTGCCCCTTATGCATTATTGTGAAGTTAGTTGATGATGATGTCTCATATATTTGGAGCAGCACCTCTTTTACTATGTTAGAAAGAAGGAGGTGATGATGATGATGGTTGGATCTGACACTATCTTCTCCATTGGATTCAATTTCATGGAACCTAGATGTATCAAAATCCATGAGCAAGGGTGGATTAATTAGTTGAACAATGTTCTCCTCATTTCCCATGAGGCCTAGATACTCAAGAACATGTTTCACATATTTGAAATTGGAATCAATGTCTTCATTATCTGATTTAATTCCTCTGCTTTCTGCTATTGCATTTGTGTTATTTGGTAATTCAATCTCCAATTCATTCATGCTAGAGCTCCTTGTATTTAGTTCTCTACCTGCTATCATTTGGCAATAGCAAAATTGGATTATATATTGAAATGTATCAAAATCTTCTTTTTTCTTGATAGCATGCAAATCAAATAGTACTACACTAATCTAATTATCTAATGCATATAATCACAGATATCTTACCTTCTACAACACTGGCTTCAAGTGTTGCTATTGCCTCCTTGGCCATACTTATTTGCACTTGTAATTGTTCTTGGAGAAAACTTCCATCTTCTAAAGCTAGCTCATGTGTATCCGATGATACATCATCTTCGAGTTCCCCATCGTTTGTCTCCCTGGTTTTATCAGATAAAGGAGCAGCATTCGCATCGTTGCCACTGATATGCATTGCTTCCTCCATTTCGGTTTCTGTAATGTGATCAAGTGAAATGTTCTTGTTTAAAGGAAGTCTCACTGGTTTTCTCTGAACATGGATATCATTTGCAACAGAAAGTTCCTCGTGTAGAATCAAGAAGTTGAAAGAATCAAGATTAGGCAGGGATAATTTCCTTCTAGAATCCTTAGGAGGACACTGACACAAACTCATGCTATTATCCTTATCCTCATTTGGCAATTTTAAGCTTTTAGACATTGATCCATGACACTTGATATCTTTGCCAAAGCTTTGCTCAAACAACTGAGTGTATCTATCAAGAGACTCATTAAGAGAGGATTCTATTCGCTTGCAGCCACAAAATTTGTGTCTGCTGGAATCAAAACAAAAATATTTATTCTCATCTGAGATTCCATTCTCAGTATTGGTGATGCCATATTCAGATGAAGCTCTATGGTGGTGGATAGCTTCAACAGAAGTTTGGTAGCTACTTTTCTTGAATTCCATAAGAGCATGTTTAATCTTCTGTTTAATAACCTTGAAACGATGAAGAACTAATTGGTTCCACCCTTTGTGATTCAAACCTTGAGGATTGCTTGAAGAGGAAGAAAATCTTTGTTTTTGTTTAATGGATGCAAAGGTCTTTAATGCTTGAGTACTATGAACCAACTTGTTCTTCTTGTCGAAAGGCCAAATTTCGCTTTGCTTGTGTTCAAAGGTGGTAGGACTAATAATGCTTCTCATCTGTGATGTCTGTTGAACTGAACCTGATTTTTTCAAACTTGCTTTGTTATTGAAAGCCAATTGAAGTTGAAGATTTTCCCCACCAACATGAAGATCATGTAAATATTTTAATATCAAATCCTTCTCCACTCCAAGTACCTCCAAAGAATCAGAATGCCTCTTAGAATTAACAGGAGTATCTCTGTTAAGCTTATTTGCTTCCATAAGATTTTGATCAAGGACACCTTCTTTGGTATCATGTGCTTTACTTTGCACAAATTTATGTGATGAACCTAAATTTTTGGATTCACCATGGAAGCTAATGATCCAGCCTTTGGAGTTTTCAGTTTGTGATCTTTTATTTCTGCTCTTGGAAGAACTTTTGCCTTTAGCACTACACTTTTGTTCATGTTGCCTAGCCTGCTATATATATTAAATTTTAGTTGCAATAACTATGTACATAACATTTGGTAGCCAATACCTTAAAATAGAAGCTTAAAGGTTGAAACTTACCAAGAGGGGTTCTGTTTCTTCATCTCCAATTTGTTGGTCTCCCCAATGGCTATGCAAAATGTTTATTCTCTTATCTGAAAGAGTTTCAAACAAGCAAGCTATTATGCCAAATTAGGTTTCTACTTTCTAGTGCTTAATATCTCATTTTAGAAAGATTATTTAAAATTGTATTAACTAGAGATCAATAAAAATGGTTATAGATGTATGCATATAGATTCTACAATATGAAGAGGTACCTATTACTGTTTAGAATTACTAATAATGATTCCATTCAAGTTTAAAAAAGTGCTGATTATGCAGCAAAGCAAAATGATTGAAGCAAAAGTAGAGAAAATAATAAAATGATGTGAAATTTCTTACATGTGGCAAGTCTTGAAGGGTAATGGTGCTTTTTAAGGGGGAACACATTTCTGATATTAAGCCAATGATGGTAATCAAGAATATGAAGCATGCCCCACATGCATCCTGGTCCTCCATCATTATTCTCCTGATGGAATTCAACAGTAGCTGATGTCTTCATGCAAGAAAGAGAGTGCTTCTTTCCCATATTATCTTATGATAATAGTTTTAAATTTCACATTTTGAGTGACAAATTTCTAATCAATTTCTTCCACTAGGCCTTGTTCTGCGGAATCCTGATCAATCACATAAAGAAAAAAATAAGAAACAAAAAGGCCTTATTGCCACTCTGCAAATATTAACATGGATTAAAGAGTAATTAAGTACATACTGTTATTATATTAAAATTCATATGTAACAAATATCATAATGTTTAGACAAAAAGTTGTCTACAATGGAAAAAGAAGGAAATTTTACACAACTGTACTTATAATTTATGAACAGAGGCAGAACCTATACTATATCAGATAAACAGAACATGCTGTTAGATTTTAATTACAAGCTGTAGTTTCATCCAACTTGCTAAAAACTGAAACCAGAATCATAACACTTCAAGACATATGAAACTGACATATATAGCAAAAAATTCAAATAAGAATTGATCTCTAAACATAACTGGTTTGAAACACCTACCTCCAACTTCGAATTTTTTGTTTCCCTGATAGAACTGAATGCAGAAGCACAAGAGTAAAAAGAGAACAAAAAAGGTTAAAGGGAATTCTAACCTCTTAGGCTTGAGAAACAGAAGAAGGTAGCAAGAGAAAATGGAGTTTGTTATATCTCAATGTTATGTTGTCATTGTCTCTTACTCTTTGACTTACATCTACCCATTCAACTTTCTATTGTAAAAGCAAGTCACACATATTATATAACTACTGATATATAAATATCATTCTTATCACTGTCTCTATAAAATAAAATATGAGTGCACTAACACCAAATTCACATTTTTCTAACATAAATTTAATCACTTTTATTCCAATTGGTCTATTTTCTTGAGGGGAAATAGAAACATGCAGAATGAAGTAATCATATTTCGTCTCACTCATTAAAAAAAAACGGTACAACATTATTTTTGCTTTTTTTTGTTGCTAATATTAGTACAAATATTAAAGCAATTTAACGTTTTAAAAAAAAGTTGGAATATATATTCAAGAAAATACTGAGTTAAAGAAACTCCTTAGTCCTTGCACACATATAAATGTAAGAGTATACAAGGTTTTGTTAAGTCACTTGTTATATCATTTTTAAGGACTTATACAAAACAATAATTGAGTGTGAAGTTATAATAACCGAAGCATTTAACATCATCATCTTATATTAACAAAGAAGTCTAAGTTGATAATGGGCCAGGTTCTATGGATCTAAATGGAAAATCAGGCCCGGCCCATCATGATATTAACAAAGTCCATAACATTGTTTTAGACCAAAGTAAGCATGTCCAAAAAAAAAGGCCAAAGTAAGAAAGAGTCCATGGTTGGATAGGCCTGAAAAACCCATTGCTTTTATCCTTAGAAATGTTCACAATTGGAACAGGGTGGGATTTAATTTCAGTATTTCAGCAAACCTTAGGTTAGTATTGGAGGTCATGTATCTGATTATGAAAGAAAAAGGGGAAAAATTACTATTATCTTTGGCAAATAAGAAATAAGAACTAACACAAATCATAACAATAATTCATTAGTAGTAAGTTGACAAGACGAGCCAAAATGCATTTAAATCAATACATTACTAGTAAGCACATAGATAAGCATGTAAACCTAATATAGTGAAAATTTATAGCCAATTACATCATAGAGTTAATAGTTATATGAATTTAGATTTTTTGGCTTAAAAAAATATTGGCATCTATTATAATATTTAACAAACTATTTTGTGTTAAACTAACTTGAGTTAATTTAGTAATTAGTTTACTGATTCGTTTGAATAAATTTTAAAAGTTTAAATCTCACATTATACATACAACAATTTATTGACCAACAAATTAATCATTGACCTACTCGACCGTGAAAAAAAGAAGTTGCGTGTGCTCCCTGATTTGAGAGGACGCATAAGCAAGCATGGGAAACAATGGAATGAAATGAAGTCACATTCACACATCCACACACACATACACGAATTGTCAAAGTTGTGAATGATAATTCATAACACCATACAATCAAATTTTGCGACAAAAACGCGTTTAAGTGTTTTCAAGACATTATCTATATATGTTGCATGTTCATTGCTCACGGCTAATAATAACTTGACTAATGTGACCATATAAATATTAAATATATATATATTCTTCTTAGCTTATTATTACTAAGGTCAAATCTAATGGATTGTGTTTGCTCAATGGCTGCCACTACATACAATAAAAATATCATCATTCACATCTTCTTATTACCTCCCTTCTTAATTCAATTCTATTTCCACACTCATCATGATGCTCATGGATTATTAGCAATTCTTTCTTAATAATCCTCTCATTGAGATCATCATATTCATATATATTATATATATGTACAGTTTCCTTGACTTTGAAAGAGACATTCCATTTGCCGGTCTAACAAATCTAACTTGAGAAAGGATCAGAACATATATATATAAGGTTTCCCAATCAGCTTTGGGTGTTCACAAAATTGAACTAGCTAGCTATATATAAGTTTCAAGTTATTTTTTATTAATATAATAAAAAGAAAAATTCTAGAACTTTTTTACGTATAACCGACTCCAAAAATGTTCACAATGGTATTTAATCCCATTATTAGTCCTACTTTTATATACTATTTTTTTTAAATGAAATATTTTTCATGTCTTGAATATCAGCAAAAGAAAATAATTTATTTAAAAATATAAATTGTTGTTTTGTTTTGATGAAACCTTTTATTATGTGAAAGAATGACTGTTGATTTATTTGAAATTGATCATTTTAGATTGGGAAAAATATATAGAGGATGAATTTTTTTAGGATTTTGTTAGATAGAAAATAATTTTTGTGAGTAATATGAACAATGGATTTTAGAATTGGCCCGATAAAATAAAAAAACACTCCCCTCTTAAATTATTTTCTAAATCTTAACATTAGCATAACCATTCGCACACCTAATTAACATCTATCCATTATTAACTGGGTATGAATAAACTGAATCAAAATAAATAATCATCCAATTAAAAGTAATGAACATAATCATCTTTATACCTATTAAATTAAACATCCGACGTATTTATTGTTCATATTATTTAGTATTCTCATTATCTATCTATATTTTTTCTTTTTCTTTTTTTATGTCTACTAGTTATTGATTGGAGAAGACTATTGTAATGAATTTTACTTTAGTTTTTGATAATTTAGAAGTTCATAGCAGTTTAGTCATATTCATTATCTAAATAATGGTTATACTTTTAAGTTTTAACAATTAAAAAAAAAAACATTGTAATATATAATTGCATCTGTATAGTTTGCATTGCAATCAGAAGGTAGATAATAATGTAAATAAATTTTCATAAAGAAAATATTAATCAAGAATACATATGGACATAATGGCTGAAGTGGAAAGCATTAAGGTGATGAGTACCAAATTGTTGTGGGCAAAAACCAAATGGTCCACGAGGTAATAAGAGACATCGCACTAACTAAGCTTAATTATAAATAAATAAATATCAATGGTTGAAGTATACTCTGAAATTCTCTCAAGTGGAACCATTTCTAATTGCTTATAATAATATTATACCTAAGTCAATTTTAAGGATCAAAAGCTAGATTAATATAATTATTACTGATCCTTTCATCAAGAAGCCCAGTCAATACATTAGTTCATAATGTTTCTTCTAGATACGTTATATTTTTCAAAGATTAAAAAAAAAAATTACAATTGTGCTCCAAAAAGTATTCTTTTTTCATCAGGACACAAAATTATTCTTTAAAAGTGCAACTTGTTTATTTGTTTATTCTAAATGAAAGCTTATTTTCTGGGTTTCAACCATTAAAATATCACTTGTTTAAATGTTTAACATTTACTTTATTAAATATTAAGAAGTAAAATTATAATTAAATTAAACTTTTACACTACTATCCAATGACTTATTTCTAATAATAATAATAAGATTTTTATAGTAATGAACAATTTTCCTTCATATAACTACTTTTGTTGATATAATAAATTAATAATATACAATAAAGATATTTATTCCATAAAAGTTATACACGCACTAACAGTAATAATTTAGTTCGTAACAAGTTAATTTGATTATAATCAAACTAAATCTCTAATATATAGACTGTGATTTGTATGATTAGGCCATAAAGTATGTTGTTATGTGTGTAAATAAAGAAGTCCTATTTGAATTTCATTACTCTTAGTAATAAAATATGAGCAATTTGTTTGTGCAGCTGTTAATGAAAGGACAAGCTAAAATAAAATAATAAAAAAATAATAATATTGAAATGTATGTATATATAAAATAAGAAAGACAAAATATTGAAAGAGAGTAGGTGGGTCATGCAAGCAAATGGATTGTGGAGAAGGTGGCTTAGGAGGGCATTGCCACTTGCAAATAATGAATGATCATCGATACCATTGAAATTTAATTAATCAATTCTATATATGATTATCCCTATTGCGTCTTATTAACATTAGTCACGCTACAATTAAATAATATTATAGTATGATCAATGTAGTTTTTATACATAAATAATAACGATTATTTGTTTGAATTTTACAGTAGTGGACTTTTATCAATTGTCAAATTTTAATTTGTAAAAAATTGGTTGAATATTTAGGTCTAATATTTTTATAAATCTAATGTCTATGAAGTAATAAAATGCTCTACTTTAAATGTTTTATATCATCATGTATTATTAGCAGATTTTATATATTGGGGATGCTCTTATAAAGACACATAAAACGTCTTTTTTTTTTAAGATATTTTTTAATAATTAAAATTTAATATATATAATTATTTAAATTATATTATTTTTGTCAAAATTAGGTAAGATAAATTAATTTGATCAAAAAATAGTGAATCAAATTTTGAATCGATCTAAATTAATATTATTTTTTAAATGACTATAATATCCCTATTATATAAAATGACTAAAATACTCTTATTATATATATTAATTTTGAGAATCATAAAGTCTAGTCATTTTCTATTCTGTCGTTATAGAGTTAGAATTTAAAGTTTTCAAAATTAATATATATATATTATATTTTATAATAAGAATATTGTAGTAATTTTTTATAAAAAATATTAATTTATACCAGTTCAAAATTTAATTTATTAATTTTTTTGTTATACTGATTTATCCGATCTAATTTTAATAAAAATAATATAATTTAATTGATTATATGTATTAAATTTTAATTTAAAAAAAAAGACATTTTTGACATCTTTATTTAAGTGGTTCCCTTTATATATAGCTCACTATTAGTATATATGATAAGCTCGATATATAAAATAATAATGTATGATTTTAGTGATTTAAGTCTGATAATTAAGAGTTGTTCGTTATAAATATATATTATAAAAATTTTATACTTTTATCAAGATATTTTTTATAATATTTAAATTTTACTCAAAATTTAAAAATAAAATAAAAATTTTCACTTTATTTTTTTTAATTTTTATTCAAATTATGAACAACTTTTATGGACACTAAAAAATTCTCCTTCCATCGATCAATTAAACACAAAAGGCGTGTTTTCAAATACCAACATTCATATATAGATATATATTTTTGGCAATTAAAATCATTCATACGACGGATTATCGAATCTGGACCAGGACGTGACTCGTATGTCAATCCCTTAAGCGCGATTCTGGACAATTGAAAAGAAAATTTTTAAGGAAGAAGGTCTGTCTGCGTAGGACTCATTTCAGTACAAGCTATATAAGGGGAGGACTCTATCTCTCCTCCAAGATACGTCACCTAACCCTAATCCTAATTGCAGCCTCTTATAACGGACACTAACTTGAACATTGGAGTCTTTGCAGGTAGTCCCATCTCATCCTCAACTTGTCCAGATTAGCAGCCGCCTCCGCAGCAGTAGTCCGAACCTTCTCCCTCTCTACAACAAGCTCCAACCCAACGTTCTTGGCCTCCAACTCATCCTTCAGACCCTTCACCCTATCATAATCCGCCTTGGCCTCCCCAAGAAAAATCTTAGTAGCACGGACAGGAGACTTTTTAACAACACGAGACAAAGCGACATTGAGATTAGCCATCCGGATACTATTGCTTGATATAAAGTCAAGGTAGTGAAGGATTGACACGTCATTAGTAGAAACCTTGCCAAAAAGAGCAATAAGTTCTAAAGCGAAAGCCACACCATCAAATTCTTTATCATCTAAATTATAAGTCTCAGCGGTCCTCAACTTCTTGGGAGGAGGACCAGATGAAGTATGGGAGGAAGCAGCACCAGAAGTTGCGAAGGAAGACTCGGTAGGAACCGTCCAAACTTGAGGGGTCCGGATGACCTTCGTTGGACCCTAAGGGCCGGACTCTGACTTTTTTGGAGGAACCTGGCTAGAACCCTCTCCCGACGTTTTGTTTTGAATATTTTGGGCAGCTACTGTTTTCTTGGTCTTTCTAAAAAACTTTATCAAATCAAAATTGGCCACCATCTCTGAAATAGAAGGAAAGAGAACCATAGAAACAGTTATACCATGGAGGGATGTAAAAAATATGTATAAACGAAATAATCAAGAAAGACCTCCTTGTAAAGAAGTCGGACACTACCTAGTTCGGATCGGAGGAGAGTTGGATCCCCTAAAAACTTCTTCATATCCAAATGAGGAGGCTCTTCCCAGTGTTCCTCCAAGACACATACAAAGGCCCTCTCTACCTCATCTAGACTCTCCCACGGATACTTAAGGACTACAACATCTTTTTGCCACCACAGGGAAAAGATCGACTCATCATTCTCATCCAAAAAGAAGGGGCGAACACCCTCAACAGCCTAGACTTTGAAATAAAAGTTCTTAAAATCTCGGAAAGAATCATCAAACATGGAGAAAACCTTCTTCCGCTGGGTAGCCCGGAAGAAAATCCAAGAAGCCTTCTTCTTGACTGCTCCCGGTTTAGTCATCACAAACAAATAAAGGAATAGGGAAAGGAAAGGTCGGACACCCAACTCTTGACACAGCAACTGAAAAATCTTCATAAAAGCCCAAGAGTTTGGGTGAAGCTGCGAAGGGGTCACATTACAGTTCCACAGAATTTTGGTTTCGAATGCAGTAAAAGGAAAGGTAATACCTAGTTGGGTAAAGAAATAGTCATAGGCATAAAAGAAAGGACGCTCTGCCCGACTTAAGGGAGAGAAACTAACCCTTTTCTCAGGGTCGGGCGATACCAGCTCATAGCTCTTCTCATCCTCCCTACTCCCACAAATCCTATGAAATCTCCTAAGTTTCTCACAATACTCCGGGTTAGCTACGGTAACACACATTAAGACTATGGAATCTAACCAGTCAGCCATACCAGCGGTGACCTTTGTTCTCATCTCGACAATATTCTTACGATAAGACATAAGAAACTACACCTACAACAAGAAAACTATAAGAAGTGTCACCACCAAAACAACTTGGGCAGAATAAAAAAAGCAAAACAAACACAAAGCAAATGAAAGGGTGGTGCAGTATTTTACAACCACAAACTAACCGGCAAGTGCATCGGATCGTACCAAGTAATACCTTACTTGAGTAAGGGTCGATTCCATGAGGATTGATGGATCAAGCAACAATGATTGATTGATTGGCTTAGTTAGACAAGCAGAAAAGGGCTTTGAGATATTCAAAAGGTTTAAATTCGAACTCAGAATATCAAAAGGATAGACAAATAAATAAATTGGGAATAAAATATGGAGAAAACAGTTAAGGCTTCAGAGTTATCTATTTTTCCGGATTAACTTTTCTTACTAACTATTTTAATTATGTATGATTTAATTCATGGCAAACTATATGTGACTAGACCCTAATTCCTTAGACCTTCTTAATCTCCTCTAAAATTCATTAACTGCCAATTCCTTGGTCAATTAATTCCAATTAAAAAGTGAAGTTCAAATTTCAGTTTATATGCCACAAAAATCCTAATTATCCAAAAATAAGGGGATTATATGTCACGTATCCCGTTAAATACAAACAATTAGAAATTTAGGATAATATGTTTTCAAGCTGTTGTTCAAGTAAAGAGCTTTTCCAAGTTTTACAAAAACTCATGTAGAACATGGGTCATACTTCCGTTCCACCCAAATTCATAAAATAAAGAGCGAAAAACAATTATTGAAATATAAATCAAAACATGGATTAAATTAGAAAGATCAAACGAATCAATCCATACAAATAGACAGAGCTTCTAACCTTAACAATGGAGGATTAGTTGCTCATGGTTCAGAGAAGAAAACAAGGATTCTGGTAAAATGTAATATGTTTTTTTATCTGATGGCATCTCAATTCCTATTTATAACTAATCCTAATAAATTTAAAATCAAATTATCTAAAATTAAAAATAATATCTTTTCCTAAAAATAAGATTTGAATTTAAATTCGAATCAATTAACAAGTCTTCAACTGATGGGTGGGGACCACTTGATTGTCCATTATGCAGCTTCTAATCTGTATTTTCTGGGCTGGAAACTGGGTCAAAACAGCCCAGAAATTGCCCCCAGCGTTTTTCTGCGTTTTTCTGCACGTGGCGCATGTCACGCGTACGCGTTAGTCACGCGGACGCGTCACTGGTCTTCTTCGCAAGTCATGCGGACGCGTCGGTCACGCGGATAAGTCGCTGAGCAGATCTTCAAATCACGCGTACGCGTCAGTCACATGCACGCGTCGCCATGGATACCTCCAAATCACGCGCACGCGTTAGGCACGCGTGCGCGTCGTTCCTCGCAGCCATCTCCTTTGATTCTTGTGCTGCAAAAACTCCGTCAAATTCCGTCAAATGCTACCTAAAATAAATAAAATTGTAAAAGACTCAAAGTAGCATCCATATTGGCTAAAAGATAATTAATTTTTTTATTAAACTCAACAATTTAAGTGCAAATTCACTAGGAAAAGATAGAAAAGATGCTCACGCATCAAAGGGCGCCCCAGGGTTCACAAGAAACAAAGAAAGTCATCACCAAGACCCAGGAACGTCCTTTGGAGGCAACAATGCAGATACAGAAAAGGAAGAACACGAGGAATCGAAACCCTAGCCCCTTTACCAAAAGGAAAAAACGCGAACACAAAACCAAAAACCCAAGCGTCTACATTTCCGCAAACAAGCGACAAAGATAAAAATATCTCAACTTTTGGCAAAGAAACAAAGCTTGCAATAATCGCCATAAGCCAACATAAAGGAAAATCGCAACTATCAACAAACCAGAAAAGCACGAAAGATATATACAGAAATACTAACCTGCAATAAAGAAAAGAGCAACGGATGCACAGCAAACGCACCAACGATCCACGAGCACCTCTCAAGAGCTCCAGAGAAGAAGGAAGCTTGGGGCAAAGTCGTAGGAACCAGATGAAAAAAAAGGGTTTAAACGTAAGAAAAGTAAGAAGCAAAAGAAAAAAGGAAGCTGAAAGAGTAAAAACCCCTCCTTTGGTTTCAAACAAAACTTAAAGAGGGAAAAGAAATGCAAAATGAAATAAAAGGCCAATCAATAAGCTTTA
Organism: Arachis stenosperma; assembly: GCF_014773155.1. NCBI lineage: Eukaryota > Viridiplantae > Streptophyta > Magnoliopsida > Fabales > Fabaceae > Arachis > Arachis stenosperma. The sequence goes on along the minus strand of NC_080379.1, from coordinate 2,543,274 downwards.
AAACACTCGCATACTCCCAAGGAACTGACATTCTCGAGAGCAATGCTGAAATTAACGAAGCGAAGGCGGAAACACCTCACGTTTTGAAAGCATTAAAGACGCAAAGAACTTGCACGAGGAGGAGCAGGCCAGACGCAACCGAATAGATGCTTGAGCACGACTACCCAAAAAAAATAGATCGAAGCATTGGAAGCACGGCCTCAGAGGAAGATCGAAGCTTAAACAGTGGCACTATTCATACCCCGAACCGGACTGTAGGGTCCGGGTTGGACTAAAACAAACTGACCGACCTCTTGCTGATCTAGTCGACTATCGACCTCTTTACAAAGAGGTCGGACGAACCACCACAGGAGACCCAAGAAAGGCCCAATGAGGCCCAAAGAGAAGAGCCACCGCCCATTAGAAGGCGGCTGGCCAAAAGATGATGATCTCAGCCACAAAAGATAAGATAAAATAACAAACTTATCTCAAGAAAAAGTCATCAAGCACTACTATAAATACACTGGAACATCCATGTATAACTCATACTCCAATTCTATAAAAAATCTGCCTAAAATCCGTGCTAACTTAAGTATCGAAGTCTCTTGCAAGTACCACCCTCCTCCGGTGACGAGGACCAGCAGCGCCTCCCATCCCAACAAGTTGGGCACGACAACCTCGATCAGTCTAAAAGATCTTCTCGAGATCGACCTCCCAATTTCAGGTACCTTCAAAATATTAGGATCGAGGAATCCCTCACCAAAATCCATTTTTCAGTTACTCCCACATTCATCACCTCCGAATATGACCCATTCGATATCCGAGTACCGAACAATATTCATATTATATTAATAGTATTCTAACTACTTCTGATATAAATGGAGAAAATGTAACATTATTTTCAATTTTTTTTTTCAGATTTCAAATATTAAAATCTAAATTTAATTTCATGATTCGAAATCGAAATCAATCTTCTTTCTAGATATATGTTTAGTCTTATTCTTTTACCATATATTTTATTTTATTTTATTTTATTTATGATACCTTTTTATCTAATTTAATTTTATTGGTCAAATAATATATAATATATAAGAGATCATACATAATCAAGTCATATGAAATTTTAAATAAAAAACATTGGTTATGATAAAATACAATTATAATTAAAATGACAACAAATATGACACTATATATAAAATAACTGATGTCAATAGCGGTCGTGCTATGCAAGTAATTAAGTGAAAATAATAAATCACAAATAAAACATTTTTTAAACAGGTCAATGTCTATTAAATTAAATAAACTAACATTTGTTGTGAAAAGAACATTTTACTATTCTGTGTATATAGCTGTTAAATTAAATGATACAAGAAAATAATTAAAATATATATAACTTCTCAATATATTTATTGATCTTTTTCTCGTCATCATAATTTTCTCTTTCACACTAGTTTCACTTTTTAAGTTCAATGGTAATTTAATATATCTAGACACGAATTATATATAATTACATTGTAGAATTGAATGTTAAATTTAACTCACTCAATTTGAATTTGAACACTACTTGAAAGTGCTTTCTTCATTTAAGATGTGTTCATTAATCTTATTTTGAAGGCTTTTGGAGAAGACTTTGGAAGGTTAAACCACGTTCACGAACATTATTCAAAAAAGCGAGAGTTTTAGAAGTTTTTTAATTTTCTAAAATTAAACCTTTTAAATTCTTCATTTTTATTTCTTTCTAAATAACAAAATTTACGAGATTTAAATTTAAATTTCCTTTTTTAATTAATTATTTTATCACCAATTACTTTTTTTTATGAAAGATACTTAGCTTTAATAAAGAATAAAATTGTAAATACATATAATAATCTTCCAAAACATATTTTTTCTATTTATATTGAACTCGTAAATAAAAATTTTAAAATCAAATATATTTTTTATTCTTGAAATTTGTTAATTATTTTAAAAATATCTCTAAATTTTATTTTGTTTTAATTTTATTTTTGAAGTTTTTTATTTACATCAAATATATACTAAGTACTAACAACCAAATTTTTAAAAAATTTAAGACTAATATAGTAATAATACATAATAATTATGTCTGATTTAGTTGTATTGAAATTTATTTTTATAAAATTATTACTAAATTAGTTTTAAATTTTTTAAAAAATTAATTATCAAAATATATTTAATACAAATAAAAAATTTTAAAATTAAATTAAAATAAAATAAAATCAAACTTCAAAAATAAAAAATATACACTAACCAAAATTTTAAAATCTCAATCCTTTACTTCATTTTCCCTCCCCCTCTTCAAAACCTTCCATTTTCTCCTCATAATTAAAAAACACACACTTACGCGTCTGTATGTTTTATTATTTAGACTACTTGGATTTGATTATTTGATTTTCATTATTAGTTTTTTTATAGTTATTTTTATACTTTTGTATTTAATTTTATATCAAAAGTCATCGTTATAACTGTTATCTCACTTCATATATGATTCAAGATAAATTAGTCAACCAATTTTCTATTCCAAAATGTTTCAATCAATCGGATGCTTTTTAAAAATAAGAAATTTGTTGTACTACATATTTCCACTTATAATAAATATTTTTGACAATCTAACTTTTTATTAGGGATGATGATAATTTATTATCTCACAATTATAATTTAAATAATACATTGCAATGTACTTGTTATATATATGAAAGGTATATTATTGAAGTAGGGGGTATTAATTATGAGAGATAATATTCAATTTCATCTTTTAATTTGTACATAAATTTTAATTTAGTTTATAAAATTTTAATTATTTTTATTTAATTTTTAAATTTTATAAATGTAATTTATATTAATCTGTTAATGACATAAACAGCCAAATGTTATATTAGACTCTATAAAACAATGATGTTTTTGTTTTGACACTTTAAGAATTCAAAAAAATTATAAGTGATATTTATTAAATTGTTTTTCCTAAAACAAATGATTCAGCATTGTTTTTAGATTATTTAAGTGCAAAAATTATAATAACATCATTTTATAAATTTTAGTATGATATTTAGTTGTTTATATTAATATTTTATTAATATTTTTGTGCCAAAAATTATTTTAAAGATTAATATAAATTATATTTACAAAATTTAAAGATTAAAACAAGAAATTTAGTATACGATTCATGAATCAAATTATTGAGTATTAACTCATTTATTGATGTTGCCGTGTACGAATTTTGTAGCACTACCTGTTCTAAAAAATTGGTATATTTTTGGAAGATTAGCACGACCTTAATTTACAACTTTCTAATATAAGTTGATGATTTATTCAAAGAAAGAAAATAATCTATACTTATTCTAAGTTCTAGCACAAACAAAAATTAATGCTTTTTTTGAATAACTTCTAGCTAGCTGACATAACGCTTGATGTATGTTAACTTGATTATGATTTTGAAAGTTATTAGATGCATTGCAAAAGTAAAACATACATGTATATTACTTTGCCCTATGTATATGTTATCATTATTTATATGGAGAAATAAAAATAATAATATTCTACTACATACTATTAACTGAGGATTTAGGACAACATATAAATTTTGAAATGAGGCAATAATAAAGCATATGTCTTTAGGTTGGCCCAAAAGTGTTTAAAGAAAATAATATTGGACTAAGATATATACAAAGACATGATATTATGATAATGCTTAAAATATATTTCTTTACTCTCTCCGATTACATATCGGTTTCTTTTTACATTACAGTATTTAATTTAAATATAAAAAAAGTCACTATGTCTTTTTTTCAATGCCTTAATTTATTTCCTATTGTTTTAGATGTTGACATATATAAATATTTATTATATACTTTAATATATTATTTTTTGGTGACCATAGTTTAATAAATTTAAAAAAGCTATATCTGTTGAGTTTTTTATTTTTTATTTTTTATTTTTGGAAATATCGTCTGTTAAATATTAAATTCAGACGATAATGACAAAAAATTTTAACCTAATGGTGAATTTTAAAAGCCAAAAACAGAAATATTTTAGGAAAATATCATGGAAAATATAATAATTATCATTGTGACATGTCTTTCAAAAGTTGTCACCTTTGAAAACCTGCTTCATCAAGTAACTGTTTAGTAGAATCTTAGGAATATAAATTCTTTGACTTTGCAAAGTAATAAAATTCTTTGAAACATAATGTCCTCACATCCATTCAAATTAGGTGCAAATTATATATCTTTCTTCTAACATATTTGATAATATATATATCTTTCTACTAACCTATATAATTATTGACATGGATCACTTAATAGCGGTGAAGAGTGTCGTCATTGATGTAATAACTAATAGTTTATTTAAGTATATTTTTAATCCCTATATACAAATATATCATTGCAATTTTGATCGCTTCAATTTTCTTTGAATTGAACTTAGATAATCTTTTTCCGTAATCAAGCCTTGAGTTTCATCAAATACATAACAGTTACAATTATAAGAACCAGCAATTAATTAAAAAAAAACAAGAGAAAAATAGAGACTAAGACCAATGTTAAAAAAATTATATAGATAATATCAAAATTATATGTATAGCTATACAATAAAGAATTTTCCGTGTCTATTTTTTTTTCTAAAATATTCTTCTTCATATAATCATAAATAACTTTTGTTATTTACGACTTAAATTTTAAAAAATAATTAAAAATAAATTTAATAATATCTAATACGTGTTATATATTCGTAATATGAAGAGATCAAATATTATTTAAAAGTTATTAGTTTATATGTTTAAAATATTCAGTTTATTTTAATTTTGTTTATTTAATTACTAAATTAGACTTAAGATTTTCTTTATTTAAACTTAATAAAAGATTAAAAATAGAATTATTCTTCACATTTAAGTAATTTTAACATCTAAATTCATTCAAGTGATTTAAAGTCACGCACTTATTTTTCCTGCTTTCTTCTCCCCTCGCGCTTCTTCTTTTTCTTATTTTTTCAAATTCACGCATGCTTCTTCTTCTTCACCCCAGAAATTACGTATTCTTCTTCTTCTCCTCTTTTCTTTTTATTATTTTTACCATTGTCATCAACACCACCGCCACTTCCTCTTCTTTCTTCTTCTTTTCTCATTGGAATTTCTTCTCCTCCTTCCTTTTCATCCTTCTCCTTCATCGATCATCATCATCATCGTCATCGTCGTGATTGTTGTCTTCTTCTTATATATATCGTCGTTATCGTTATCGTCGTTATTGTTATTGTTATTATTGAATTTTTTTTTCATGTTGATAATGTTGTCTGATCCAAATTAAAATTGATTTTGGATGTGTTTTTTTCACGATTCAGTTTTGTTTGTGTGCTTATTTCCGAATTAAGTTTATGTGTGCAATCATTATGTAATTTCGATTCATTTATGAGTTAATTATGTCGCAAGTGTTATGTAATTTCAGTTCATTTATGAGTTAATTGTATCGCAATCCATTATGTAATTTCGGTTCATTTATGAATTAATTGTGTCGCAATCATTATATAATTTCGATTCATTTATGAGTGAATTAAGGTGCATTTAGACTTGTTGTCCTACACAATTCTTTTTCTTTGTCATCTTTTTCTTCTTCATCTTCTCATTCTTTTTTCATTTTATTATAGTTATTCTTGTTTCACTCTTTTAGGAGGAATAAAACTAAGAAAAAGAGAAGAAAATATCAAACAAACAAAAAAGAAGAAACATATTAATGACGTTGTCTAGTCCAAAATTAATTTTGGATGCGTTTTTGTTCACGATTCAGTCTTATTTGTGTACTTGTTTTCGAATTGAGTTTATGTGTCGCAATCAGTATGTAATATCGGTTCACTTCTAAGTTGATTGTGTCGCAATTATTATGTAATTTCGGTTCATTTCTAAGTTAATTGTCTCGCAGTCCATTATGTAATTTCGGTTCATTTATGAGTTAATTGTGTCACAATCATTATATAATTTCGGTTCATTTTTTAGTGAATTAAGGTGCATTTAACTCGTTGTCATACACAATTCAAACTCTTTCTCCTCACCTTGTACTACAATAACAACAATAACAGTAGCAACAAAAGAATGACAACGAAGAGAAAACACGCGGAGGAGGAGGAGGAGGAGGAGGAGGATGAGGAGGAGGAAAAGGAGGAGGACGAGAAGGAACAAGAAGAAGGCGACAACGATAATGTAAAGCCCTGTACGTAAACGTAAACGAATTGTTTGTAAAAATGATGTGTGTGCATGTAATCAAACTCTTTTTAATGAGAGTAATTTTTGTTGGTATTGGATCTACTTGGTTAGACTTAGATGATAATATTACTTGAATGTATAACATATCTGTTATAAATATATCATAAATTATTGTAGTTGTAATTCAGATATTAGAAATGTAATTTTTTTTTGTTTCGTTATAAAACTATGATATGAACAATTGAGATTGAGTGTATTTTTCTCTTGTTGTATCAGAAAATTAGGTAGAAAATTGAGGAGTCTTTTCAATTCAATTCCTAAATTATGATGAGATTGACAAATTAGATTGAGATGTCACTTTCTTATTACGTCAAGAAATTAGATAAAAAGTAAATAATTTCTTTTACATTCAATTTCAATATATATCATTTATTTTTATTTTTATTTTAATATATTTTTTTATCTAGCTAGTTTGAATTTTTGTTTTATGGTTTACCTCCTTATTTCGTATCAATATTTTAATCTCATATTTTATATATATTGTTCATACCCTGTCCCAATAATAAAGGCCCAGGTCCAAATGAAAGGCCTAGTCCAGAGGATTGAGCCTTGCTGAGCACCGACCTTCGTACTAAGAAGTCGGTGTTAACCCCGACTTACTCTAAAGAAGTCAGAACGGAGAATAGCTGGCAGATAAGCACTCATTCAAATGAGTAACTGCCCCTAACATCTCTCTAACCACTTCATCAAGCCATATCTTAACCTCCCTAAGATAATGGGACGGTTAACACCCTAAAAATATGGCACTACTTCAACGGTGGTTATTGGCTCACCACTATAAATACACTGACACCCCTCAGGTATCTCTAAGCCCAATACTCTCTAGACCTGCTCACACTCTTGCTAACTTAGGCATCGGAGTGTCTTTGCAGGTACTACCCCCCTCTCCTGGCACAAGCAAGTCGGACGGAGCCTCCCAAAGTTGCAGATCCATTCGGAAACCTCCTCCTTCACACGTTTGGGCCAACCAACGCCATCCATCTTATTAATCTCTGGTTACCCACCGTAACATTGGTGCCGTTGCCGGGGACCCGAGAGATCATCCATCGATGGCGGACAGATCCCACGAAGAAGGTCATGTGGAGACAGATTCTGAGCAAGAGAATCTGGACACAGGCAATAACGATGTGGACTTCACCCTCCACCAGGAAATTGATAATCAGCACAGAGAAGGCACCTCCGGAGTAAAGAACCCGAAGGTAAACTCCTCAGAAGGGCGCGAGTCAGAAAAAGAAGAACCACCCCATGTAACTGAACTCATGGGATTAGTCCACAGCCGCCTGGAACAGTTAGAACAAGAGCGGGAGCGACAAAAGGAAACTGAAAAGAGCCTGAAAGAGGAGATGGAACGACGAAAAGAGTTAGAAAGAAAACTCTTAAAGTTAGAATACTCCCTCAAAGGTCGCAACTCCCGTGACGAACAAGAAGAGCCGCCCTTAGGTGGGGAGGATCCTTTCAGCGAGGACATAATGAGAGCAAAAGTTTCGAGGAACTTCAAAAGCCCAGATATGGACCTTTATGACGGAACCACGGATCCAAAGCATCACCTGAGCAACTTCAAAAGTCGGATGTACCTAGCCGATGCTTCCGACGCTACACGATGCAAAGCCTTCCCGACCACTTTATCGAAAGCAGCGATGAAGTGGTTCGATAGCCTCCCCCCGAGGTAGGTTACTAGCTTTGAAGACCTCTCAAAGAAGTTTTTGATGAGGTTCTCGATCCAGAAGGACAAAGTGAAACATGCACCGAGCCTCCTGGGAATAAAACAGGAGGTCGGAGAATCTTTACGAGCCTATATGGAAAGGTTCAACAAAGCATGTTTGGAGATTCAAGACCTGCCCACAGAGGCAGTCATAATGGGGTTAGTCAATGGACTCAGAGAAGGTCCCTTCTCGCAGTCCATATCTAAAAGACACCCCGTTTCTCTAAGTGATGTACAGGAAAGAGCTGAAAAGTACATCAACATGGAGGAAAACGCCAAATTAAGAGACCTGAGTTGGCGACCTGGGCCCCCTCCCTCAACAAAAGAGAGGGAAAGGAAAACCAAGAAAAAGGAAGAACTCGGTCTTGAGAGGCCAAGAAAATATCACTCTTATACTCCCCTGAAAGTCTCTATAGTGGATGTATACAGAGAGATTTGTAATACTGAAAGACTGCCACCCCCTAGACCCATTAAAAAAAAGGGGGAAGCCGCAACGATTACTGCGAGTACCATAAAATATATGGTCACTCCACAAACGACTGTTACGACCTTAAAAATGTGATAGAAAAGCTGGCTAGAGAAGGTCGGCTTGATAGATATCTCATAGAAAGGTCAGACAGTCATGGAAAGAGAAAGCGAGACGATATGGATAAAAGAGACCCACCACCGCAGACACCAGAGAGACATATCCATATGATCTCAGGAGGGTTCGCGGGAGGGGGACTTACCAAATCCTCTCGCAAAAGACATCTCAAAAGAGTCTACCAGGTCGGGGAAGAGTCATTCGACCTCCCTACCATTTCGTTTACAAAAGAAGATGGGCAAGGAATAATCCCTGGACACGATGATCCAGTAGTAATAACTATGATCCTAGCAAATGCCCATCTCCACAGAACCCTAGTAAACCAAGAAAGCTCGGCGGATATTCTTTTTAAGCCCGCTTTTGACAAACTAGGGTTAGATAAGAAAGAATTAAGAGCCTACCCCGACACCCTATACGGATTAGGGGACACGCCAATAAAACCACTAGGATTTTTGCCCCTTCACACCACTTTTGGAAAAGGGGAAAAATCAAAGACTCTGAGTATAGACTTCATAGTCATTGACGTTGGGTCAGCATATAACGCTTTAATCGGCAAAGCTACCCTTAATCGACTCGGAGCAGTGGTATCCACTCCTCACCTCTGCATGAAATTCCCGACCTCAGCGGGAATAGCAACGGTAAGGGGAGATCAAAAGTTGGCAAGGAAATGCTACAATGAAAGCCTAAATCTGAGAGGAAAGGGCAGAGAAGTTCACACGATAGAGCTCGGTGGCGCAAGGGCCAGAGAAGAGCTGCGACCACAACCGGGAGGAAAAACCGAGGAGATACAGGTCGGTAAAGAGGAAGGGAAAAATACTCATATAGGAGCCAACCTAGGGGAAACCCTAAAACAAGGATTGACTAAGCTCCTAAGAGATAACTCCGACCTCTTTGCCTGGAAGGCCTCAGACATGCCTGGGATAGACCCCGAGCTCATGTCCCATAAACTCTCGGTTTATCCGGGATCCCGACCTGTACAGCAAAGGAGACGCAAGCTCGGCCCAGAACGAGCCCTAATAGTAGAAGAACAAGTACAGGCACTCCTGGAAGCTGGCTTCATCAGAGAAGTCAAGTACCCAACATGGCTAGCCAATGTAGTGCTAGTCAAAAAACAGAATGGCAAATGGAGAATGTGTGTCGACTATACCGACTTAAATAAGGCATGTCCCAAGGACCCTTATCCCCTACCAAGTATTGATACCCTAGTGGACTCCAGCTCGGGGTACCAATACTTATCATTTATGGACGCCTACTCGGGATATAATCAAATCCCGATGTATGAGCCCGACCAGGAGAAAACATCATTCATCACACCCAGAGCTAATTTCTGCTACGTGGTCATGCCATTCGGATTGAAGAATGCAGGAGCCACATATCAAAGGTTGATGAATAAAGTGTTTTCCCCTCACCTGGAAAGTCTAATGGAAGTATACGTCGATGACATGCTTGTAAAGACCAAGAAAGAAGTCGACCTCTTGTCAGACCTCTCGCAAGTCTTTGACACCATAAAGCTGCACGGGATGAGACTAAATCCCGCAAAGTGCGCCTTCGCGGTAGAGGCAGGGAAGTTTCTAGGATTTATGCTAACACAAAGAGGGATCGAAGCCAATCCCAACAAGTGTAGAGCCATCCTAGAAATGAAAAGTCCGACTTGTTTGAGAGAAGTCTAGCAGCTGAATGGCCGACTTGCAGCCCTCTCCAGATTTTTGGCAAGATCGGCACTGAAATCCCTTCCACTATTCTCCTTATTAAGAAAGGGATGCCAGTTCGAATGGACTCCTGAATGCGAGGAGGCGTTCCAGGAGTTCAAAAAGTTTTTAAGCCAACCTCCTATTCTAACCCGACCAGTATCTGGAAAAGACCTCGTCCTGTACTTATCCGTAGCGGACAAGGCTGTCTCATCAGCCTTGATAAGAGAAGACGAGGTCGGACAACATCCAGTTTACTTCATCAGTAAAGTTCTACAAGGCCCTGAACTAAGATACCACAAACTAGAGAAGTTTGCCTACTCCTTAGTAATAGCCTCACGAAGGCTACGACCTTACTTTCAGGCTCATACAATAAGAGTCCGTACGAACCAACCCATGAAGCAAATCCTCCAAAAGACGGATGTTGCAGGGAGAATGGTCCAATGGGCAATAGAGCTCTCCGAGTTCGACTTAAGATATGAAACTCGGACCGCGATCAAAGCCCAATGCCTCGCCGACTTCGTTGCAGAATACGCAGGGGATCAGGAGGAAAAACCAACTACATGGGAACTCTATGTAGACGGATCCTCCAACAAAACAGGAAGCGGCGCAGGTATAATACTGGTAGATGAAAGAGGAACCCAGATAGAGGTTTCCTTAAAATTTGAATTTCCAGCTTCAAATAATCAGGCAGAATATGAAGCCCTGATCGCTGGATTAAAGCTGGTAGAAGAAGTCGGTGCTACAAAGGTGATGATATACAGCGACTCACAAGTGGTGACCTCCCAGATAAGTAGAGAGTATCAGGCAAAGGACCCAAATATGAAGAGGTACTTGGAGAAAACTTTGGAGCACCTTGGGCGCTTTGCAGAAATCGAGGTCAAACACATAACTCGGGATCTAAACAGCAGAGCGGACGCCCTATCCAAGTTAGCAAGTACCAAACCAGGAGGGAACAACAGAAGCCTGATCCAAGAAACCCTCCAGGAACCCTCAGTAGTAAAAATAGAAGACAAACAAGAAGTACTTGAGGTAGTCAGTTTAAACCTCGGATGGATGAACCCCTTAGTCGAATACATGAAATTCGACATCCTCCCTAAAGAGGAGAAAGAAGCTAAAAAAGATCCGAAGGGAAGCACAACACTACACCTTGGTGAGAAATATTCTCTATAGAAGGGGGATATCAACACCACTATTAAAGTGTGTACCGACCTCAAGAACTGCCGAGGTATTGGAGGAAGTATATAGTGGAATCTGCGGAAACCATCTCGGAGCAAGGTCACTAGCCAGGAAAGTAATCCGAGCTGGATTCTATTGGCCGACCTTGCAGAAAGATGCCACAGAATTTGTGAAAAAGTGTCAACCATGTCAGATGCATGCAAATTTCCACGTGGCTCCACCAGAAGAGCTTATCAGTATCACTTCTCCATGGCCTTTTGCAAAATGGGGAATGGATTTGTTAGGTCCTTTTCCCCAAGCGACAGGACAAGTCAAATACCTGATCGTGGGAATAGATTATTTCACAAAGTGGATAGAAGCAGAACCATTGGCCACCATCACCGCCCAAAGAAGTCGGAGGTTCCTCTACAAAAATATCATCACAAGATATGGGATACCTTATTCCATCACTACGGATAACGGAACCCAATTCACCGATGCTACCTTCAGAAGCTTAGTAGCCAGTATGAAAATCAAACATCAGTTCACCTCGGTGGAGCACCCACAAGCCAATGGGCAAGCCGAGGCAGCCAACAAAGTCATACTGGCAGGGCTAAAGAAGAGATTGCAAGAAGCAAAAGGAGCTTGGGCTGAAGAGCTCCCTCAAGTGCTATGGGCTTACAGGACAACGCCCCAATCCGCCACTGGAGAAACGCCCTTCCGGCTAGTCTATGGCGTAGAAGCAATGATACCAATAGAAATCAATGAGCAAAGCCCAAGGGTAATTCTCCACGATGAGATCGGAAACATACAGGGGCACAAAGAGGAGCTCGACCTGCTCCCCGAAGTCCGAGAAGATGCCCAGATAAGAGAAGCAGCATTGAAGCAAAGGATGACTACAAGATACAACAAAAAAGTCATTCGAAGAACATTTGCCCCGGATGACTTGGTACTAATCAGAAACGACATTGGAGTCAACAAATCAGGAGAAGGAAAACTTGCCGCTAATTGGAAGGGACCATACAAAGTCAATGAAGTTTTAGGAAAAGGTTATTATAAAGTAACCGACCTGAACGGCACTGAGTTCCCAAGGTCGTGGCATGCTTGTAATATGAAAAGGTACTATAGTTAAAAGCGAACTCTACTCCCTGATGTACTCTTTTCCCAACTTCATGATTTTTTCCCAAAATTAAAGGGTTTTTTCTGGAGAAGGGTTTTTAACGAGGCATCATAGTAGAGGCTAAGGGAAAATAGGCTATTAAAACCCTTAGTAGCAAGAAGGTACCTCCCCAATTAATAAAGATCTTTTTCATCTACAATATCTCTTATAAAATCCTTTTTATTTTCTAAGTCTTTCTACAAAACGCGCCGACTTAAGTTCGACAAAACGTGAAAATCCCATGAACCGACCTAGATGGTCGTCAGGATAAAACGACGAGGTACAAGTCGGTGTAAAGAGGTTATATGAGTCGATCGTAAAAAACTCGGGAACAATCCGACTCATAAGTCGAAATGAGAACCCGAGTAGAAAAGCTCGGAAATACTTCGACCCGTAAATCGGAGTGAAGGACCGAGTAGAAGAAAAACGCATCGCAAAAATAACCTAAGTCATAAGAACTCACTAAAACAAAGTTGAGTATAAGGGATAATAAAAAGAGATTGAAAAACCTAGGAAAAAGTTTAAAGGCTGTCCTAAAGTCCTTAAACAAAAGGCTCAGAAAAACAGACAAGCCAAAGGGAAAGGTTTCCAGAAAAAGATCAAGGGGACTTCGAAAAATCAAAATCAGAAAAGCATACACGCATAAAGGTAACTTAAACCCTTATCCAAAAAAGGGCATTTATTTTGCTAAGTTAACCCTTGTTAAAAAAGGGTACTTATAAAATATTTTTGTTTACGGCCTTAAAAGGCCAAAAGAAATTGTTCAACCGACCAACAACATATAAAGAGTTTAAAAAAGGGGAGACTCACAGGCCGAGCCCCCATATAGCCATAAAAAAAAAGTTATTTTTGCAGAGGAGTAGACGGATCACCACCACTAGAGTCAGGAAGAGCGCCATCAGGACCGGGAAGAGAGGCAACCACGGGAGATGAAGAGGAAGCCGGAGGAACAACAGAAGAACTCGGAGCGTCTTTAGAACGAGGAGGGGACTCAATAATCCTCTGCCCCCGAGTCTTCAATTCTGACTCGGAAACGATTACGGGGGCAGGAGGATCCACAATGGCACCATCAATAACAACTTTGTCAGGATGTAAAGGAGAAAGATCCAAGTCGGGAGCAATAACTCTGACTTGCTCCAGGAAGATCCTCCAAGACTCCTCGGCACCATCAGCGATAGAGTCCTCCAACTCGGCATACGCATTTCGAGAGTTCAGCAAATCCTTCTTCACAGACACAAGATCTTGAAATAAACTCTGATAACTCTCCTGTGCTGTCTTCCTCAAACTCGCCTCCATATTGCATTGGGCCCGCAACTTACTCTCCTTCTCCCGAAGGCTATCTCTCTCCGCCCTCAGCTTGGAGACCTCATCCTTCAACTCCCTCTCATGCTCCTGATAAGAAAGAAGCCTCCCCTCCAGCTCCTCAACCTTCGAGATTAACCCCAAAGAGCTGAGAGGAGTCTTCTCAAAAATATCCAAAAGCTTGCCACAAATACCCGCCGCCCTAAAACTTTCCTCGGCCAGAGTGGTGAGGTGGTTTCGAACAGAAACATCATCCATACTTATATGAGGATAGATGTTCTTTCGGACGAATGCAAGAGCATCCGCCTTAACCCCACCATCAAAAGAAGAGCCAGACTCTAAAGTCTTGCGCTTCTTCTTCTCTGGCTCAGAAAGAAGTCGGGCGGAGGGGAGCGGCCGAGATAAGGCTGAAGAAGAAATCACAATGGGCTGAAAGGGAGTCCCCACGTTTTGAGGAGGAGGAGGAGGAGAGATGATTGCCCTGGCACCACCAGCCCTGGTCCGGGACTTTGCTTTAGCCTCCTGAACTCTCTGGTAAGATTCCTGAGCATTCTTCCTTGCCATGTCTGCAAAAGAAACAATTAGCAAAAATTACAAGTCGGCAAAACTCAAGTCGACAGATACAAGTTGAAAATAAGAAATGTATATACTACCTAGTTGCGACCGAACAAAGGTCGGCGACCCCTGGAGGAATTTCCTAGTGTCCAAGTATGGGGCCCTCCCCCACACTTCTCGGAAAAACCCCACAATGGCCGCCTCCACCTCGTCCAGGTCGTCCAGGCCGTACTTCTCACAAGGGGAGGCCTCCAACCAATAGAGGGGAAAGCGAGGGGAAGAATTCTCATCCAGGAAAAAGGGGTGGTGACCCTCTACAGCTTGCACTTTGAAAAAATAATTTTTAAAGTCGTGGAAGGATTCGTCAAAAAGGGTGAAAATTCTCCGACCTTGTATGGCTCGGAAAGACACCCATTGCTGCTTGTTGTTTAGCCCACTAAAGGGCTTAGTCATGTGGAAAAGAAAAAAGAAAATCCTCAAAGAGGTCGGAAAGTCCAAAGCGTGACTAATAAATTGATAAATTTTCAGAAAACCCCAAGAATTGGGGTGAAGTTGGGTAGGGGCAACTCGACAGTGGTGCAAAACAGACATCTCAAAATCCGAAAAAGGAAGAAAAACACCCAAACGGGTGATCATACATTCATACATAAAGAAAAAATGAGAGGCCGCCTCATTGGCCCTCCCAAAACAAACACGGTCTTCTGGACCCGGGACTACCAACTCATACTTTGGCTCGTCATCCTCAGAAGCACAAATCCTGTGATAAGTACGAAGATGAGTAATAAACTCAGCATCGACCAAGGGTTCCTCCCCTAGGACTGTGACATCAACCCATTGAGAAAGAGCTTCTACAGAAGACATTTTTCTAAAAATACGATGAAAACCTACAAAGGAAAAAGAAAAAGAATAAAAAACGAGAGTCCCTAAGGGGATACGAAACTTAACAGAAGCCTACAACGTCACTTCTCCCTCTCTAAAGAAAATAAAAGCATGCAAACACAAAGCATGTCATGAAAAAAGAAAACACTAACCTTTATCCAAAAGCGAAGGTTGGAAGAAGCAGAAGTCTCCAAACGCAAGAACGAAGCACGAACAAAGAAAGAAGAAATTTGAAAAATTGCAGAAACGAAAAAATGAAAGAGAGAGAAAAGTATTTATAAATACTCTAAGGGCATAATGGTAAAAACGAGGCAGTCATTAATGAGAGTGCACCGTTACCAAAGCCATCAATCCCTAAGTGCATCCCTAACTGACACAACGCTTGAATAGACGTAACTGTCAGAAACAAAAAGTCGCGAAAATCACGTCGGTTTAAAAACCCCCGTCTCCTCCGAGAAAGTCGGCTACGAACCCGAGTAAAATACTCGAACCCAAGTCTTATAGAGATCTTGGGCTCAAGTAGGGGCACTGTTCATACCCTGGCCCAATAATAAAGGCCCAGGTCCAAATGAAAGGCCTAGTCCAGAGGATTGAGCCTTGCTGAGCACCGACCTTCGTACTAAGAAGTCGATGTTAACCCCGACTTACTCTAAAGAAGTCGGAACGGAGAATAGCTGGCAGATAAGCACTCATTCAAATGAGTAACCGCCCCTAACATCTCTCTAACCACTTCATCAAGCCATATCTTAACCTCCCTAAGATAATGGGACGGTTAACACCCTAAAAATATGGCACTACTTCAACGGTGGTTATTGGCTCACCACTATAAATACACTGACACCCCTCAGGTATCTCTAAGCCCAATACTCTCTAAACCTGCTCACACTCTTGCTAACTTAGGCATCGGAGTGTCTTTGCAGGTACCACCCCCCTCTCCTGGCACAAGCAAGTCGGACGGAGCCTCCCGAAGTTGCAGATCCATTCGAAAACCTCCTCCTTCACACGTTTGGGCCAACCAACGCCATCCATCTTATTAATCTCCGGTTACCCACTGTAACATATATATCATAAAATTTAATCTAATAAAAACAAAGAATAACATTTAATTTTGTTTTCACAGTTTTCTTTCATGATTTTTAAATTTTTCTATGATTAGGAATTAATTGAAGTTTTATAAGTGTTCAACTATTCAAAATATTTATATAATAGCATAATTTATGTTTAATCATATATATTAGTAATAATAAAGAGATGGAAGCATAGCTTTCGTGGAAAGCATCATCAAAGAGATCCCAAATGTCAACATTCAATTCAATCTAAAATAAGATAAAAAGTCAATGGAGTAATGGAGCTACGTTTGCATCCACATTAGTCAAATTACCTAATATTCAGGCTCTGCAGTGATGGCAGCATTACTAATATGTAATATCGAACCACCCCACCATAACACATTCAATTAACTACTATTTTCCAATTTCATAATATAATAATATCTTAAATAATAAACACAATTTTTATTTTTTATTTTTACAGGCACAGAGCACTCATAAGTGTTGGCTGACCTCATTATTCACAAGTTGACATACTATCAAATCCAAGCCACCACCCTCAGCCACCTGTCAGTCAACCCTTTGCTTCGTCGCCACTCTCCACTTCATCCAACGGTCATAGTGCCACTCTTTACCTGATCTCTTTTTTTTTTTAAATACCAAAGATTAAGAATTTAATACATGACAATTAATTTATATTTCAATATTTTAACTGAAAAATAATTTTAAAATAACCTATTATATTCAAAATGTTTGAAAAATATTACTTTGAAATGGTATAATTATAAAAAATACAAAATTTGTTGTTTATATTATTTAATATTTGATATTTAAAATTAAATTGATAAATTATTATAATTAAAGAATATATTTTAAAATATTATTTTATTTATAAATTAAAATTTTTACTTAAAACTTTTAGTTTTGATTATAATCTATTTTTAAATGTTACCCGAACATAATTACTTTTTTGGCAAAAATCATTTTACAAAAATAAATCATATTTCGATAATTTTCAAACACATTCTTAATTAATAATAACTAATTAACAACTACAAATTTATTTTTATTACTGTGGTTTAAAAAAATTAATTATCTTTTTTATTTAAAAAAATAAAAAATTAATATTTTTATTAAAATTTAAATAATATTTAATTATTATTAAAAATACTAATAATAATTAATTAATAAATATAAATTATAAAATATGCTCGCTGTATAACACTTGTTGTTTTTTTATATTCAACTACAAAATTTAGTTATATATAACATCATTCAACATTAAAAAATGTCTTATAGTAGTAAATTCGCTTTTCCCCCTTTCCCTCCATGTTGACTTTTTCGATCATTACCCAGAATTTATGACTCCAATTAAAACTTCACCCTCCTTCTTTCCACCAAACATAGGAAAACAAACGTGCTGATAGAGCGCGTGTCACACACCGCAGTTACTCATCGCCATTCTCATCCACTTATTCGGGAGCGTGAAGTGAACGCTCACAGTAACGAGTATTGAGATGCAAAAGCAGGAGTAATAAAACCGGACACAAACCTTTGAGTTCTACTTAAGCTCCCAACCTAGTCAACGCCGCACTCGAAAAATCCGAAACTCATTTCTTTTTTCTATTTATTTTAATAACTTTTTATTTGAAATTTTATTCTAAATAAAACAAAAACCAAAAGAAAATAAGAGAAAGAGAGGAAGAAGAAAACAAGTCCAGTGCGTTTTCTTATTTCCTAAAAAGCCTTATATTCCCAAAAGTCAACGCCTTCTCTCTCTCTTCTTCACACCTTCTCCCTTCTCTCTCTTTCTTTCTTCACCACTTCCTTCTTCTTCTTCTCTCTTGTGTTTTCCTCTCTATCAAGTTCCATAATCCACACCATGAACAACTCGTTGTAGCAACCTTATAATCTCTCTCTCTCTCTATATTCTTTTCTATTCGTTTCTTCTTTTTTTGGTATATTGCGATATGGGAAACGGCATAGGGAAGCTGACGGTGTGCTTCACCGGAAGCGGCGGAGGTGGAGGGCGCCGCCGCAAGCACGACATATCCATCGTATTAACAGAGCCACTAGACGAGGGTCTGGGACACTCGTTCTGCTATGTTAGGCCCGACCCGACCCGAATATCATCCTCGAAGGTTCACTCGGAAGAAACCACCACTTTCAGAACAATCTCCGGCGCGTCCGTGAGCGCCAACACATCAACGCCACTCTCAACTTCCTTTGTGGATCTCTACTCATACGGTTGCATCGATAGAGCTGCGGCTTTCGAGAGCTCAACCTCTTTCGCCGCGCTTCCTCTTCAACCCATTCCAAAGGGCTTCACCAATTCGGGTCCATTTTCCGGTAACTTAAACGGGTTTCCAGCATCGGGTCCTCTTGAGAGAGGCTTCATGTCAGGCCCGATTGAGCGTGGATTTATGTCGGGCCCAATCGACCGGGCCGGGATCTTCTCCGGCCCGATGGATAGAGACAGTTCCGATCAGTTTCAGAGAAGCTTCTCTCATGGCGGTTTGATTTCGGGTATTGGGATTCGACCCGGAACGAGGAAAACCCGGTGGATTCGGGTGCTGCGGAGGGCGATTTCGAAGACCCTTCGGCAAGGTTCGATCGTGGCTCCGATCAAAGGGGTGGCGCCGGCGGGAAGGGAGCCACCGGAGTGGGTTATTGCGGCGGCGGAGAAGCAGAACGAGAACACGGTTAACAGCGTGAATTTCAGCAGCGAAGGGAGCTTCTTGGAGGACGATGATTCAACAACGGCGGCGATGGAAGGTCACCAGAACGTTCAGTGGTGTCAGGGGAAAGCAGGGGAGGACCGTGTCCACGTGGTGGTGTCGGAGGAACACGGTTGGGTGTTCGTGGGGATCTATGATGGATTCAACGGCCCAGATGCACCTGATTACTTGCTTTCGAATCTGTACAACGCAGTGCACAAGGAGCTCAAGGGTTTGCTTTGGGATGATGGGGTTGATGGGAATTCCAATTTGGGGGTTAAAGATTCCATCTTGACAACTGGGGATGATGATGGCGATGCTTGTGCTGGCTGTATTGATCAACAGAATAATCATAATATGAATGACGAAGATGGGTCATCTTGTGCTGCAAGTGGTGCTGGGGATTCTAATTTTGATGATCATGGTTTGAAGAGAAAAAAGCGTGGTGGAAATGGAAATGGAAGTGGAAGGAGTTGTAACAACAAGTACAGAGGCGCTGCAAAGAAATGGGAGGAGAATCAGATGAGGTGGAAGTGCGAGTGGGACAGGGAAAGAGTGGAACTTGATCGGAGATTGAAGGAGCAGCTAACTGGATCCGATGGGTCAATGATGGTGAACCATTCCGATGTGTTGGAAGCTCTGTCTCGGGCTCTTAGGAAGACGGAGGAGGCTTTCTTGGACGTGGCGGATAACATGGTGATGGAGAATCCTGAGCTTGCTCTAATGGGGTCTTGTGTTCTTGTGATGTTGATGAAAGGTGAAGATGTTTATGTGATGAATGTTGGAGATAGTAGAGCTGTTCTTGCTCAGAAGGCTGAGCCTGATTACTGGCTTGGCAAGATTAGGCAGGACTTGGAGAGGATCAATGAGGAGACCATGAATGATCTCGAGTCCTGGGATGTCGATCGATCCACCTTGGTCCCTACTCTCACCTCCATTCAGCTCACCAAGGATCACAGCACCAACGTTGATGAGGTAAACTAAATTACTCTCTGTTTCAGCAGTTCTATGCTTTTCATTTTTGATTCTCATTGGAAAATTGATCTGATCTTGATTCCAGGAAATCCAAAGAATAAGAAAAGAGCACCCGGATGATCCCTTCGCGCTTGTAAATGAGCGCGTCAAGGGATCTCTCAAGGTTACTCGGGCATTTGGTGCCGGATTTCTCAAACAGGTTCGAGTCTTAAATCCATAGTTATAACCAAAATTAATCACAAACTAGCTACTTGTTTATGAAATTGTTGTGAATGTTTGCAGCCCAAGTGGAACAATGCATTGTTGGAGATGTTTAGAATAGACTATGTGGGAAGTTGTCCTTACATAAGTTGCATGCCATATCTAAAACACCATAGATTAGGACCAAAGGACAAGTTTTTGATTCTATGTTCAGATGGCTTGTACCAATACTTGTCAAACGAAGAAGCAGTTGCCGAAGTTGAACTTTTCATCACATTGCAACCTGAAGGAGACCCTGCTCAGCATTTGGTTGAGGAAGTCCTATTTCGTGCTGCAAAGAAAGCTGGTATGTACATTAAATCTTCATTTGAGTTTGAGTCCGTCTTAGATAGAATAATACTTATGCTAGCCATAGTTAATCAAATTCATTGCTTGGATTTCTGATTATATCAAGTTATGATTAGTATGTTTGAATAATAAATGCATCATAGAAACTAAGGTTTGCTGATTTTTGGTTTGGTTTATTAAATTTCAGGTTTAGACTTCCACCAATTGCTTGAAATTCCACAAGGTGATAGACGTCGATACCATGATGATGTCTCCATCATTGTTATTTCTTTGGAAGGAAGGATATGGAGATCATGGGTATAATCATAGTCAAAATCTTATATAATATAATATTAAAAAAAAAAAAAAAAAGAGGAAATGACTCAAATGAGAGAAATTCTGCCTAAGGGTCAAGGCATTACCATTTTGGTGTTTTTACCTTTTTACCCCCCTCATTGCTCACCCTTTTGTAAAATAGCAACTAGGCTATGAGAAACTGGGAGTTTGTCTAGAAGACTAGTTGTACAATTCAACGAGTGATAGGGAGGATTGTAAAGTTATTTAAAAAAAAAGAAGCTGGATTTTGTTCATTATAATTAATTACTCACATGAAAATGTAATTTTGTAATAATAAAAAGCCATTCCTTAAAAAAAAATCTTTATAGTCGTGCATAAAGCACTAGAAACACCCTCCATCACTGTGTGCAACTCTGGTTGGCAAATCAATATTTTGGAGAATAAAAACATAATCAATAAAAATGGATTGATATATACAATAAGGTCAAGGGTTCATGCGGGTTATGTTTGCCACATTTCAATTTGATGTGATCATCATCCACTCTTTGCATTATGTCTTCCCAAGCACTCTCTTTTGTCTTGCAAGATATTCCTTTCTTTCTTTTCCGTTTCTTACCCAATCAATTATTTTTATTCAAAATTAATTTATCACAAAGTTTATTAAAAAGCAAATCGAATTTCTTACACAATTATATTAAGTGTATATTAAAATCAGTTATTAATATAAAATACATATTAAAATATAAAATATATATTAAAAATAAATTAAATAATATATAAATATATAGTGATTAATTTTAATATACAAAATTACAGATAATATTTTTACTAATATTAAAGAGACTAATATATTATAGAATATTAATTTTAAAATAAGATACCCTTTGCATGTTAAAGTTGTTGCAAGTTATAAAAAGCAAAAAATTAATTTAAATTAGTTAAATAATCAATCCCTTCGTTCGTTAGTTGAAATTCTGCTTAAGATAAACAGCAATTCATCAACCACTTAAATCTTTAAATATAGTCCGTGATAGATTAATTTTTTATGAAAATTCAGGTGAAGTCGATTTTACATAAAGTTGATATCTGAGAACCGTTAGATAAAAATTTAGTCAAATCAGTCAAATTATCTAACAACTCTCAAGTATCAACTTCACGTAAAATTGATTGTACCTGAGTTTTCACCATAATTTTTTACCAATTAAAATAGAAAATATTGCAAAAAAAAATTATCAAAGGCAAAAGAAAAAAAGAAACCGTAATAAGATGCTGTTGTGCTGAACCCTAAAAAGTAATAAACACGTGGTGGAATTTCGTAGTAGACACGCTTTTTCATCAAAATCAACTTTGAATTTTATTTTATTTTTGACTTATTTGCCTTATTTCTATAAGCATGTAAGGGTTGACAATGCTTATAAACGTTAAGGTTCAATGAACTGAAATTGGAATAAATATTAGCCAATTCAAGCATCAATTTATTCATTTCATACGAATTCTTGTACCGCACATGTCTTATTGACTGACAACATTCTAATTCGGAAACAGAAACAAATTCAACTTTGTTATAAATTCTAAAGAGGTAAACTTATAGTAATACCAAGCTTATTATTTTATTTTTTCGTTGAATTGAATAGCTGAATAAAACGTGAACAATAAGCAGTTATCATTTTTTTGAAGATATCTACTAAAATACGCGATCTTTGTAGACACACGTTGGTGGTGTTTGTACTATGAAATTCATTAAATTTTGAACTACTAGCTACCATATTATATACTGAGAATTAAATGCATAGATGCAGATAAATGATTATATCTGTCACTTTATTGCCATTAAATTCGGCTCTATTTACTTCAGATTCAGTTATACTCATTGTGTTCTCCGTTTTGATATAAACATATCACAACGACACAACCAACTAAATTCCATAATGTTCCCTATGATATAGGGCTTTGACTGGCCCATGTAGATCATCATGTTTCGGCCCAAAACATTAAGTTTGGGTTTATATTCCAATTCAACTTATGGGCTAGCCCGCTAAGTAATAGTGTAGACTTCCATTACTAATTAATTAACAAAAAAAAATTATGAGCTGGGAGATACCGTGAAAAATTAAAAAAAAATTAATTTGGGTTGATCGAGTGGTTAGCTCATTCATCTGTTTAAGCAAGTGTGTGTATGCGTTTGTAAGGTAATGTCCAAGAGTTGGGTTAGTAGTCAGTTAATTAGTGCTCGTTTAAACAAGTATCGGAAGTTTGAATCTTATTCTGTGCATAAAATAATTTATTAGCAAGCGACAAACCCTTGAATAGAGGTCAGTATGATAAAAAAGAGTGGATTTTAATTTCTAAGGTGTAAAATAAGATATTAATTGAAGTGAATGATAGGGCTATATTTTTGAGGTAGATAAAGTTGAAAGAGGAGAGTAAGACGATGCTTCTACAAGGGCAATCATATATATATTAAGCATTGTTAATGTTCGGCGAAATTTCTTATGTATCTGTTTGATTCTGACTTCCATTCTTGGAATGCTTTCTCTGCAGATTCGTCAGTTACACTTACACCGTACATTGTCGAGGGTGACATACATAGCTTCAATTCAGTTATTTACATGAAAACTATTTAAACCAGAAAAAGGCAATTATACATCAACATGATTACACGAACATGAACTATACTAGTATACTCCATCATTGAAGTTAATTTTGTGGATCTTAAAAAAAATAAATACTTTTGACTTCTGATCATGTTTTTAAATAGATATTTACCACCTACATCTTTTTATTTTTTTTAAAATTCAAAAAAGGTTAAATATTTTCATTTTTCATTTTTCTTTTTATACTATCACTTTTTTTTCTCTTGGTAGTTAGCCGAATTAGTTTAATTCATTTTAAAGTTAGTTTCAAATCAAATTGAGACCCATAAAATTTTAACCTAACATTTTTTAGTAGGCTGAGAATTGGTATAATTATTAGTAATATCTAATCTAATTTTCTTTTGGTTCAATAAGGTTACTGAACATTATTGACATAGTCATTCATAATGTTAGGCTCAACCTCACCCATAACATAACATGCTCTTATAGTCTTATGTCTAGAAGGAGTGAGAAAGATACTAATTATAGAATAATTAGATCATAATTTTATTTATATATGTATAATAAAAATAAAATATAAATAACTAATTTTAAAATTCAAAAAAGACATCCAATAGTCCAATTAAAGTGTTAACTTCATAAAAGTTGACTCCACAAAATACTATGTGCCTATGTTAATCAACATTTACAATGTCAAAAATATTAAAAAAGAAAAATTAAAATTGTCCTCTAAAAACGGCAATTTAAACTAAACAAAACAAATTATTTCTGATTTTCATATACAAATTATAAAATTCTCTATTCCAAAATCCATTTCTCCATTTCACATGTCACTCACATATTGTTTCTTTAATTCAACCTACTCTTCAAAGTTGAATTGTTCTTCTTCATAGACCATGAAGCCTCCCAAACTCACTTCAATAAATTAAAAAAATGAAATAGGATTATGGTTTTGGTGTGTTTTAATAATGGGATAGGATTAGTTGTGACTTGTGATCTCAGCTCTTAAGTCCCATTCAAATCAAAAGTAAGAACTTTGGACTTTACATATTTCCATTCTGTACAGCAACAGCAAAATGGGTACCCCTTCGTTCCATGAATTCAAAAAGCAAGCTTCTTTCTTCCTCAAGGAGAAGATCAAGAGTGCTAGATTAGCTCTCACAGATGTCACCCCTGCAGAACTGTAAGTAAAGCTTGCAACTTTCTCCGACCCCATCATAAAAATTTATATTTTTTTTTTTATGTTTCATTCTGTTTCATAACTATAAGCAAAGGTAGGTATTAGAAGGGGTGGTTTATTGTCGGTTATGTGTGTATGAGAGTGTGATTTTTTGGCATGAGTGGGTGATATTTTAGGTGCTATATGTTTGGTAGATGGATCATGTAATCTTTTTGTTAGTGAATTTTGGATTAGGGAGATTAATTATCTTTGATGGCTATGCCTAAAGAGATTAATTAATTGATTATAAACCATCTCATGAATTATCGAAAAAACAGGTTATTGGATATTTAGATTTGTGATTTATTGTGCCATTGTGTGTACGGTCTTTTACAATTTTCAGGATGACAGAAGAAGCAACAACAGGAAATCCATGGGCCCCAGATATACCAACACTAAGATCAATTTCAAGGGCTGCTTTTGAGGTAGATGATTATTGGAGGATTGTGGAGATTCTGCACAAAAGGTGAATATATTAGTAGGTCCTCTTTTTTTTTTTTTCCTTAGCATGTTTTTGTCACTTTTATGTTAATAATTAATCAAACATATTATGGATGATTAAATGACATAGTATAAATAATTACAAATCAGGTTTCTGAAATTTGATAAGAAGAATTGGAGGGCATCTTACAATTCTCTGATTGTGCTTGAGCACCTCTTGACTCATGGACCAGAAAGTGCCAAAGATGAATTTCAGTGTGACAAAGATGTTATTAGACAGCTGAAAAGCTTTCAATATGTTGATGACAAAGGGTTTGTTTGATTTGAATTTAAAAATTCTTTTTCAAAACTATGGCCATGAATTTTCTTATTGTTTAGCACTACAAGATCATTGATATATTTTGAGTACTTGCAGGTTCAACTGGGGCTTGAATGTGAGGAAGAAATCTGAGAGGATAATCACACTTCTAGAAGAAGCAACTCTTCTCAAGGAAGAGAGGAACCGTGCTAGGAGGTTATCAAGAGGAATTCAAGGTTTTGGTAGTTTCTGTCAAAGGTCAACAACAAAAACTCCAGCACAAGGTATTTTAAGAGAGAAATCAATGCCAACCACATTAGGAAGAAGCAACTCTGAATCCAACAACCTTGAACATGAGGAGAACCATTTCTCTAGTTCAAACAATGGTGTGGAAACCAAGAGCTACCATGATGATGTTGACAACAGTGAAATGGTTCTGAAATCTGAAACAAGTTCCAAAGAGAACAGGGAACCAAGCAAGGATGAGTTCCATCTATGGAACCTTTCCAAAGGGGAGTCAAATCCACTTTTGGATGGTGGAAAAGAAGATTCAAGACTCGGGAGGTTCATGGAAGATAATGATGATGACCACCCTTTCAATTCAACATCAGAAATGCATGCCAGTTCCTCATTGCTTTCTGCTAGAGATGGGATACTACAAGGGTGTTGATGCAATTGGAAGGTTTGGAATTGGGCTAAACAACTTGTTTCCAAATGTTGAATTTTCCATGCACAAGAACGTTTAATGGTACATGAATTCATGTATGTGACTTATATTTTGTTTTTTCTCTTTTGTTTTTTTCTCCCTACAACTTTGCCTCAGTAGTTACGGTTAATTACTAAACTATGAAGAGAGAGATTTGAATGTATATATGTTTCTTTTTAGATTTGACATAACTAGGAGAGCGATCCTCCCCTTGTCTAGCCATCTGTTTATGACTTTATGTTGGTGTCATGCAATTTGAATATTTGACATATCCCTTCTAAGTTAGAAAAAGTGGTTTCCAATCAACTTGTTTTTTTTGGTCTCATAAATTGGTCAAATTATGGCAGCCAAATGGTATGTGAATAAAGTTCTTAAAGGAACAAACTCTAAAATTTAAATTCATGTAGTTTAATCTACAAAGTTTTTGTATTTCCTTACATGCTACCAGATTTCATGAAGATAGGCATTAGAACAACGAGGTAATTGTGCTTTACTTCTTAATCCATAGGTTATGTACACTTTAGTCTCCATTTTAAAAAGTTCAGACCAATTCTAGTTTTTACATGTTTTTGAAATGTGAAAACTAAATTACACAATAGAGGGTAAAATTCAATTATCCCTAGAAAAAAAGCAATATGCTTGATATTTCACTATTTCAATGATTCATGGATACAATAAGATTACAAATATCTAGACTCATCTCCATACTAAATCCTATAATTATTCTAGTTGCAACTTGGAATCTACAAAATAAAAGCCAACACAAGAAAGCAGCCAGCCCTATAACTCTAAAAGCTCAACAATGATTGCTTAAAGTAAGCACAGGGGGCAACTACAGAAATATACAGAGATATTTACAGCAATGAATTAATGAAGCTTCAGGGTTTGCAAAGCCATTCTTGGATAGCAAGTTGAAGTGCATGATTGGGAGTAAGATACAGATGATTCAGTTTCAGATTGGTCATGGGAGAAGTTTCATGTCCATTTTCCAGCCATTCAGTTATGGCATCTCTTTCATAAGTAAATCCATCTGCTGCAACTTGAGGATCGTGCATTATTTCCTGAGGAAGGTGTTCAATAAAAATTAGTCACATATATTGCAATCACTATCTTCATCTTGTAAAAAGAAAATGAGACTTTTCTTCAAAGTTCAAATTAAGAAAACTTGAGTATGGATTAGCACTTGATCCATAAGCCCTTTAAAAGACACGTGCACTTCATCCGTGTCATTGAATCATGTTAGTAATGAAACTGACATAACAAAAAAGAACATGTACCTGAAGGATTGGACACAGGAAAAATGATGGCACAGGTCGCTCTTCCGAAACATGTAACTGCTCCAGTTCTCTCACCAGAGACGGTGTTAACTCTGGTCTGTCTCTACTATATTGTTGGCAGCACTGTAATCCGAGGTCAGCCAATCGTGTTGCCACAGCCAAAGGCCATTCGCCAACCGAAGAATCTAAAATTGAGGACAATCGTCCATATGTAACAGCTTTCTGTACTTCACCAACTAATCCAACTGGGGTCCGACCAGTCAAGAGTTGCAAAATAATGAGGCCAAAGGAGTATATGTCAGACTTTGGTGTTAGTCCAGTTCTCTGAAACTCTGGATCTGTATATGTGAAAGAACCCCTTGGCTCAGTTTCCAAGCCAAAACTAGGAAGATAGAGAGAATCTTCTGTCACCAATCTGCTGAACCCAAATTCACAAATCTTGCAACTAAGTGCAGAATCAAGAAGTATGATGTCAAGATTCAGATCACCATGAATAATAGTTTCCGGTTTGGAAGAATGTAAAAAGCAGATAGCACTAGCAATTTCAGCAATCCATCGTGTTCGGATATTCCATGTTAAAGGGGAAATGTTGCTCCTTCTTAGAAGGCTGTCTTGAATACTTCCATTGGGCAAGTACTCATATACAAGTGACCAGGCTTCAGGGCAAACACCAAGCAAAGTCAACAGATGAGGGTGCTGAAAACTACCAAGAACTTGAACCTAGTCACAAAGCATTAGTTTGATCAAACAAACAAATCGTCTCATAGAAGAATATAACTAAAGAAAAGAAAGAAGGTTTAAAAACCAATACGGACAGTTATTTATTTCCAGAGTTTTGAGTTTTCAGAAAGTCCAGAGTTACCACAGTTTGTATACATACCAAACTGGGTAATCCACTCATCAAATTTTTTATACCAAGGACATTGTTGGTTTACACGGATCATGGCTTTTCAGCTAAAACCATCTAAAGCATCCAAAGTTATGCCAACGATATATATATATATAATTCCAGGGTTGCAATTAGAGCAGCTTAAGCACTTGTAAGATAAACTAGCATGTTACCAAGCCCTATTACTTATTTATCTTTAGATGATTGTTCAGGAGATGAATTATGGTTGTCCTATAGTGTAGCACATCAAAAAACCAAAGGCCATTTTGGTGAACTAACCTCTTGGTGAAACTGTGAAGGTGCTTGCAAATTGTGAGAATGGAGCTTTCTTATAGCAACTGTCCTACCCAACATTTCTCCCTTATAAATAGCGCCATATCCACCCTCCTTAATTTTAAAGCTTTCAGAAAAATTGCATGTGGCATTTTGAATATCCAATAATGAAAATTCTGCTATCTCAGGTAACTCCTCAGCAAATCCTACAACTCCATTACAATGAGCAACTCCAACTTGCCCACGGCTTTTCCACCGGTCCAGCCAGCGGATGGCTTCCATTTTCTGTCGCCTGATCTGCTGTTTTTCGTGCCAGAGTGTGGAGATGGATGCTTGAATTAGTGATAGTTCATCTTCAGCTGCATCTCGCCTATGGTCTGTTTCCTGCACACAACTGTTTAGGATGGCAATACTTCTCATGGTTCTTTGTAACTCACTACCAATTTCTTCATTCTCATCCAAGAGCTTTTGTTGATCCTTTACTGTGGTTCTCAACTCATCCTCTGCCTCTTGTCTGAGCTTTACTTCCTGTGCATGAGCAGATTCAAACAAATTGACCTGAAGAAAAAACATACAACCCAAGTTGGAACAAACACCATGATGAAACTCTAAATCTATCTATTTAATATTATCACTTGTCAATAATTTGAAGATATGCAGCTAAATCACATAATATGGTTTCAAGAAATTTCTGAACAATACATTTTTAGTGTCACAGTTCTGACAAGTTTCGGAAACATGTACATAGGATCCCAGTAATTTGTCAAACTTCATTTAGCACTATATTTCATCCCTGACCCTCACAGCAGGCAAGATTGTGTTTGGCTACATTCCTTACAAGTTACAACAAACACAAAGTGAAAAAATAAAAGCACAAAAACAAAAAAAAACCTTTTGCTACACAACTCTTAATCAATCATTAAGTTATCCTTACCTTCCTTATGGCCTCAGTGGCTTCAGCTTCCAACTTCAATAGCTCAACAAAAGACTCATCTGCTGCTTCATCAGCTTCTTGTTTGACTTCAACAAGTTGACTATTAACTCTTTCTTCTTCAGCCTCTAAATGAGTATTTGAAGAACTCTCAGCAGAATTTTGGGGCAATGGACCGCTGGATGTAGTTGATTCGGTGGCAAAAGTGCCTTCTGTTTCAATTGTTTCACACAGTGATAAAGAACAAGGTTTTTCAGAAGCTTCTCTTGTCCAAATATGTTTACCTCTATAGATAAACCATATTTTACAGAAGGGGGGTGCATTTTTGGCAGCATAATTTGCTTTCCTGGAATTCCTTTTGACTTTCATCCAACTGCAGTTTTCGATTATGGTTTTGTAAGAGGAAAGGTTATTCATTCATCCCTCCAATGAAAGAAAAAGGGAACCAAAAAAAGAAACGGAAACAAGCAGATACTATGCTTCTAGCTATTAGTTGTAAGTCTCTAGAGCAAATAAAGAGATGGAAGGGAAGAAAAAGGGAAAAGAAAATTCTCAGACAGTTTCCACAGAATATTGAGATTCAACAGCAAGTTAGCTGACAATCAAAGCATTACTAACCCTTCGGGTATTGCTCCAATAACAAGCCTCCTAATATTATGCCCGACAACCAAATCAACAATCCCTTTCTGGACTTGATCAGCTTCCGTCATCATAAAGCTTGCCTTAACCTGGGAAAGAAAGTTACACGAAGACCGTCGATAACGGATCTCTTTCCCACAGCTTGCATATCACATATTTGTCTAAAACGAACATTTTAACAACACATACATAGAAGGCAGTTATAATCATTCACATATTCTGCAGCTACAATACATAAAACAGAATGGCAGCCAATAAGATTTGATAGGTCTTGCTCAATATGATTGATTCCTGAGCCACATTTCCCAGGCGGCAAAAATAGTTCTCCTTTAGAAATATAACTAAGAAAAAAAATCACCATAATAATGTAAATGAACAAGCAGAAATCAGCATCAAAAGAATACCTTAGCTGCACGGCAAATTCTCAAGTAATTGTCCAAAAGCCTCATGGCCTGTTCTTTTTCCTCTCTTCTAAAAGCAGAGACCACTTCAGGATTAGCTTGAGATGCAGGTAACTTCCCTACTGCTCAAAGATACCAACTTTAAACCAATCAAATTCATGGGATACCACCAGAATTTAAAAGCAATCAAGATACTCAATTATATTTGGAAGGAAAACAGCTCAATATTTCCTTCTTTTTTTCAAATAAGGCAAACTTATGACCCTAATCTAAATAACCACCGAAATATAAACAGTAACAAAGAAACTCAACTTCTATGTCAAAATTAAATTAAAAAGAAAAGGAATTTTTAGGGTAGAGGGGAATTACATAGTGTAGGGATGAAAGGAGAAGGTTGATGAACATGAAGCAAAAGAATGTGTGGGTTGGTGAAGTTTGAGAAAGCCCATTGAAGCAAAGTGGCACCTTTTCCCACCGACTTGCCAACTGCCACGTGCACCTTGTCCTCTTCAGCGGCGGCTTCAGGAGGGGTTGCCAGCGCGTGGAACTCAACGCGCGAGCTCGTGGAGGGAGGAGGAGAGTAGCGGTGGAGGGCGTCTGCTGCGAGTGGCGGGTCGTGGCGGTGAGGAGGAAGAGGGTGCAAGAGCTCCATTATTGGATTTGGAGGAAGAAGAAGGAGAAAGAGAAATGAAGATCGAACATTTAATTTAGATGAGAGGTGGTGGTGGTTGAAGAGAAGAGAAAGGCTTGACTTTTACACTGACTCGATGGCGTTGGCGTTGGCGTTGGCGTTGGCTTTGGCGTGTGGTGTGAATGTGATTTGCGAAGAAAGAGAGAGAAAGAGAAAGAGCGAGAGAAAGAGGAAGGAAAATGAGACAAAATGGCTCAACTCATCAACATGCACCTAAGCTCATTGATAGAGTAGAAAACTAAAAATTTAATTATCTTTAAATTAAGATAATAAAATTTATAAATTTAATATTATTATTTTTTATTTTATCATTTTATAAATCTACTTATTTTAGGAGTTTTTTTCCATAAAATATAATAAAACTGTAAATTTAGTAATTTTTCTAAGGGAAATAATAATAACGTACCAACGAGATCAAGGATAAAATGTGTATTGGCTTGCACTAGTATTTTAGCAATATATTTTCTTCGTTTTATTCATTTTTTTATATAGAATTATAGATAAACTTTATTAATGTCATTGTATTTCTACTTTTGTTATTTTACCATCTATAAAAATTAGATTGCCATAATTATCCTTCCTTTATTTCAAAACCAACCCCATATTTGTGGAGAAAATCCTAAATTTATGGTATGTAATGGAGTTGACAGTGAGTTTTGTCTTACTTGCATTAAAATAATAAATATATATAAGTTATTGTTACTCTATCCAGAATTATGTAAATACTTTGTAAAAAATTGTTGATTTAAATTTACCTAAAGTTATTGAAATCAAATAAAACTCATAAGTTTTACGTGAATTAATTAAAATAATATGAGACCGATATGTGACTTTGTGCTTTGGTAGGTCCATTTTCATATTTTCCATTTTCCAATCCTAGTAAAGTATAGCATAAATAACGAATATTAGAGAAAAAGAAAATGTAGCAAAAAATTATGTTGTATATAGTAAAGAATGAATTGTTCAACAATGGCGTTGATTTATAATGAAAGATGAACCATGTGTTCAACAATGAGAAACAACAAAAAGAAAACAAATGAAAGAATTATTTTTGTTCCAAGGTAGAAAGAAAAGGTTGCAGCATTTAGAAGCATTTCCTATGCACAATTGAAGGACCAGCTTCGTCGTACTCAGCCTTGGCAATCCACATCTGCATTTGAATGAATTAGTTAGTGTGATATATAGAATGAAATATGAATGATAGAATAATAAGCATGCAAGCAAAGAATGTAAAATGACCTGTTGGAAAGTGCTGAGAGAAGCCAAGATGGAACCACCAATCCAGACAGAGTATTTCCTCTCCGGGGGAGCAACCACCTTGATCTTCATGCTGCTGGGAGCCAAAGCAGAGATTTCTTTGCTCATTCTATCAGCAATACCAGGGAACATGGTGGTACCACCACTCAGAACAATGTTTCCGTACAAGTCCTTCCTAATATCCACGTCACACTTCATGATTGAATTGTATGTGGTTTCGTGAATGCCCGCAGCTTCCATTCCAATCATGGAAGGCTGGAAGAGCACCTCAGGACAACGGAAACGCTCGGCGCCAATGGTGATCACCTGTCCATCGGGAAGCTCGTAGGTCTTCTCAATGGCGGAGCTAGTTTTGGCAGCTTCAAGCTCTTGCTCGTAGTCTAGTGCAATGTAAGCCAACTTCTCCTTCACGTCCCTCACGATTTCACGCTCTGCTGACGTGGTGAAAGAGTAGCCACGCTCCGTCAGGATCTTCATCAAAGCATCGGTGAGATCGCGGCCGGCCAGGTCAAGACGGAGGATGGCGTGGGGAAGGGCATAGCCTTCGTAGATCGGGACAGTGTGGCTGACGCCATCACCGGAGTCGAGAACGATACCGGTTGTACGGCCACTTGCATAAAGAGAGAGGACAGCCTGGATGGCAACGTACATGGCGGGTGCGTTGAAAGTCTCGAACATGATTTGAGTCATCTTCTCACGATTTGCCTTTGGATTGAGAGGGGCTTCGGTGAGCAGAATAGGGTGCTCCTCCGGAGCCACACGGAGCTCGTTGTAGAAGGTGTGATGCCAGATCTTCTCCATGTCATCCCAGTTATTAACAATGCCATGCTCAATGGGATACTTGAGAGTCAAAATACCTCTCTTTGACTGAGCTTCGTCACCGACATACGCGTCTTTCTGCCCCATCCCTACCATCACTCCCGTGTGCCTTGGACGCCCTACGATGCTCGGAAACACTGCCCTTGGTGCATCGTCTCCGGCAAATCCAGCCTTCACCATTCCAGTTCCATTGTCGCAGACGAGTGGCTGAATATCCTCACCGTCTGCCATTTTCTTTCAAGATCTGCAATCAACAATCAAAATTAGAAACAAATTCAAATTCAAAATTATTAACACAGAAAATGGAATTTACCGGAAGAAGAAGATGGAAGTTAGGTCTCAGGTGGCCGCCCGCCCTGGGTTTCAAACACAGACAGAGACAGACGAAGCACGAGTTCGTATCAACGAAATCAAGCGCTTATTATTCACATCTCCCCCACCTTCTATATTCAATTCCTCGCGACACGTGTCCCGTTTTCCATTCCCTTTGCCGCCCTATTTTTTTGCATCACCATACATACGTCGGGTCAAACTATACACCCCATCCATTCCTATTCTTGGCCCAATTTCTTTGGTCAACGCTCCTTTTTTCCTTATTGGGCCTACTTTTTCGCTTTCTTATTTGGACCCCCGCAACACTAGAATATTTTCCACCAAAAATAAAATAAGCTATCATCCCTGTCAACACGCCACTCCTTCCTTTCATATTATTTCTCTCTTTTTTAATTTTTTAGTAAATTGATTCTGGTTTTCTAATTTCAAAAGATTACTAATTCTGGAATTAATAGAGAAAAAGTAATAGTAAAAATAATTCTATTTTTCTTTTCTGATTTTTAATCCTTTTAATAGAAATTAAGTATTTCCTTAAACATTATGTATAAGTAAAAAAATATATATATAAAACGGAAAGAGTAATATATAGTATAGTGATATGTTTTAGAATATTGCATTTTATATGAACTTGAATGTATTTGGTTTCATAACTAGGAAAAAAGGGGAATTAAGGAGTTGAAATTTTTGAAAATTTGAGAAGGAGGTCGATATATATTTGATGATTTGTTGGGCATGGCACTTGGTAAACTAGGATGGGTTGCAAAATCATGAGGCATGACCATATGGGGGTACAACGCAATTATGTTACTCGGGAATCTTTTTTTATCATGTTTTTTCACTTTCATGATACATAATTTCCCCTAGCTTTCTGATATTATGACACCTTTTCTTTTTCCTTTCCTATTTGGTAATTCTTGCCTTAGGTAATAGATTGAAATTTGGCCCCTCTCAGTTATTTAATTAGTAAGAGAGCACCGAAATTTGCCACTTCGACGGAATGGAATGTTTTTTTTTCATGAAAGTGATAAATATGTATTCTTAATGTTGAGCTAAATAGACCTTTTTGTTTTTTGAGAAAATAACAAATAGGTTTTTGACTTTTTTTTTTGGTATTTTTGTTTTTGACCATTGAAAAATACTTTTAAATTCCTAATATCTTTAAAAGTTGGACGGATCAGTCCCTCCGTCTAAATGTCTCCGTCAGACCTAATGAAAAAGTCTAACGTAGCTCCCATAATGCTTGTCACGCATACGCGCGCGTCACCATGAATTCAGCAAATTCTCATTTCTTCATGAATTCTCCACTTTGCATTTTTTTCCATTTCTTTCAATCTATTCTTGCCTTCAAAATTTTAAATTACTCAAACAAACACATCAAGGCATCGAATGGGAGAAAAATAAATTAAATTTAACAATTTAATATCCTAGAAAGCATGTTTTCAATCATTAAGCACACTTAGGAGAAATTCACAAAACTATGCTATTTTAGTGAATAAATGTGAAAAAAGTTGATAAAATCTACCAAATTCAATACAATATAAACCATAAAATTGTGGTTCATGAAGTTTCCCACACTTAAACATTCTTGTGGTTCATCGACTAATATGCAAAATGTATCTACCTACTTAGTTAAAAATGAATTAATCTCCAAGAACATATATGAACAAGTAGGACTAAGATAGTATGATGATTTATGAATTCCACTAATTCAAATCTCAAAATGAAGTATAAATATACTTGCAAGAAAAAAGCTCGTGAAAGTAAGGAATAAGGGATTGAGCATCGAACCCTAATCGGAAGTGTTTGCACTCTAATCTCTATAGTGTTTGAGGGGCGATTCTCTCAATTATCTACTAATTTTATTTTCTAAGACTTGCTCTTCTTTTACCAATCAACATATATTCAATGCATGAATACACATATCAATAGGTCTTTTCAAGAGTTGTAATGGGGTTAGGACTATAAATTTAATTTACTTTTCTCTCATTCGATGCCTTGATATGTTTGTTTGAGTGATTTAAAGTTCTGAAGACAAGAATGGCTTGAAAGAAATGGAAAAAACCATGCAAAGTGGAAAATTCATGAAGAAATGAGGATTTGCTAAATTCATGGCGACGTGTACGCGTACGCGTGAGAGGGAAGTCTTCACGCGTACGCGTGACAAGCATTACGGGAGCCACGTCAGACTTTTTCGTTGGGTCTGACGGAGGTATTTGGACGGAGGGACTGATCCGTCCAACTTTTAAGGACATCAACAATTTAAAAATATTTTTCAATGGTTAAAAACAAAAATATTTGTAGAAAAAAAGATCAGGAACTTATTTGTCTCTTTTTCTTATTTTTTTAAATTTTATTTAAGAATATATTAGTAGATAAATTGTTACATACACACAAAATGAAAGTCAGATTTGCGAGATTTTATTAAACAAACAAGTGAGATAATTAATCGGCTAACCAAATTTATTTGCCAAATTAACAAATAATAAACACGGAAGAATAAGAGTTTATACCAAAGCAAACATGAAAGAAAAAGGTTAATTATTATCATGCAGTCACAAATTAATTATTATAGTCAGTTTTAGGAAAATGCTATAATAGAGCTTTATATTAATATTTATTATACCATAATGTCATCCCAAATTTAGGGTTCATAGAACTAAAATAGTTACATAATATATATCATGATTGTGATCGTTACTTTTAATTAGGTGCATTGTACACACAAATCATTTTGTAGATGTGATGAAACCCAAGCAACCCATACACATATGGGTCCTCCACTACTACTCTATCTTGACTACCAAAGGAAAGGATCCAAGTAGCTAAATTACAAATTAGACAAAAACACATGTGGCCGTATCCCGTTTATGTTTTCTTATCACTCACTTTATTTGTTCCTCATCGATCATTAAAATTAGTATCCCCCCAAAAAACGAAACTTACCTAATCTCTTAACTTCCCTTGATGATGTTTCACATTCAAGTTTAGGGAATCCTAAGTTCAAGTGCCTCCCCAATTTTATATATCTACATTAGAAAATGGCCGGCAGTAGGTCCCTTTTTTTTGGGGGTGAAATTCACCTGCTAAAACCCTTCGATACAACCAAGGCATACTTACTAATTAATAATTACTATTTAATATTAATGCTGGAATAATCAACAGTTTTTTTGTTGCATCTAAATTACATTCTAATTGATTAATATATACAGTTTTTCAACTATTTAAATTACATTAATCATAATAATTAATAATTTACATTGAACATCATTAATAAGTAAGATATGGCTCTTCACAGGAATAACGGTGCAAAACTACAAGCACTGTTTTAACATCAACGTTCAACAGGGTGCACATATGTATACAATGTATAATTCAACTGATGATGATTTGACGTTTGCTATCATTGTCAACCATTGTATTCAGCAATTTTTTAAACATGAAGGAATGTAACATTGAATTGTTTTCTCTCTCTCTTGGTCGTCTTTCCTATACAATTGAAATTCAGCAATCAGGCAACCCTACCTCCTTTTTTTTTTTACAAAATGAGATTCGAATTTATGATTTTTAAGTGAGTATAAAAAAATTATATCATTTGAGATATAATTTATCGATGCAGCACTATCCTTCTATTGCTATAGAATGGGAAATATCATATGTAATAAATTTTAAGGGTGTGCATGGTCCGGTCCGGTCCCGAACACTTTAGAGGCTAATTTGATGTGATTTTATCGGGTTTAGAACTGGATAAGGGTCTCAAAAATAAATCCGGTCATTATTTCGGTCGGGCCCGGACCATGGCTCGGGTCGTCCGAACTCGACCCGGTAATCATACACAATTAATATTTTGTGTTATTAGTTATGGATGATAGCTATTTTTATGTGGAATTTAAGTATTGTAAATCTTAATATTTTGTGTTATTAGTTATTATTTTATGTTTAAAATGCATAAGATTTTAGACTAATGCATAATATAGTGTTATTTGTATTGATTTAAATATTTGGTGTTATAATACAATATTAGTATTGATTATGGTTATGCTTTAATTTTAGAGAAGAGTTGGTTCTTGTTGTATTTTTCTAAGTGAATTTTACCATGTCAAATAATAATTTGAGCATTAGAAATTTGGATATTTTCATATGCTAGCTTATAAGAAGATATCAAAATAATATAATGTTAACGGCCCGATTTTCACCTGATTTTTACCCGGTATAATCGTGGCCCGAAAATGTATAGGTTTTATCGGCTCTTGGGTCGGATTCGGGTATAATAAATAGTCCCGATATATATTTCGGGTCGAATTTGTATCACGTTAAATCCGATTTCACCCGATTCATGCACACCCCTAATAAATTTAAGCTAAACAAACCGAAGAAGATTTGATATTAGTTATTGTATAATAATAAGCAATAATTAATGCAATTAACCAGGTGTGGAGGTGCATTTGGTTTACGTATAAATTGATTAAATTGTGGACAAATTGTATAAGTGTGTGTACTAGAATCTTTTTTTATATTTATTTTTATCAAGTTGTATGACAAAGATAAATATTAATTTATGTAACAACTTATTTTTTGACTAAGTTAAAAATTGTAACTAATTAAGCTAATTTATCTAAAATTTTTACTATGCAAGTTAGACAACTTATAAATAATTGTATGAGTCTTGTAATTTGATAAGAATCATTTATCTTATATTTAATTCTAGGCTAAACTTAAATTTTATAATATTCTTTAATTTTTTCGAAACTTCATTATGCACCTAACATCTAGCTATTTTTATTGACTTCAAACCAAAAGAAAAATGTTTACTTCTTCCTTTTACATATATCATATTCTAAAAGAAAAATTATCAAATATTGAGTATCTTAAAGTGTCTGGGTGCTTACATTATTCTTTAACTTTATGTACACAAAGAAAAAAACTAGACAAAAGAACAAAAAATTTCCATACATTGGCCAAAAAGCAGACAGCAAGGGATATGTTTTGTATGATTTGGCAACTGAATATAAGAGCTTATTGGGAGACTCCTCTACCTTATAATAAATACTAGACATGAGATATGTTATGCTGTGGCCAGGTTGAGCCAGTTTTTTTATTACGCAACTGACAAGCATTTTGAAGCAGCATTGAAATTTCTGTAGTATCTTAAATGTGCACTAGAAATATATAGGTTTATTTTTTTCTTTTACCATTAATCTAACACCATTCGGGTTCTCGAACAGTGACTTAAATATTAGTTAACTTAAATCTCTTAGAATATGTAACTATAATTAGCTAAGTTAGTAGAGTGAAGAGAGCTTGTATGGTGTGATTCACATTTTTCTGTTTGAATAAGACAAAGCCAATTTCTTCTCGTGCAAAATTCTCTCTTCTCCTTCTTCATTATTTCTTTTTCTCTTCATCTTTCAGCTTAGCATCTGAGTTCACACCATAGAGTTGATGAGAGTTGTTTCAACTTCATACTTATCTTTTTTACACATATACCAATTGAAAAGGCAATCATTTTTGAGATTCTGCTTTTTCTTAATACAGTTTGTTTTTTGCCAACCACCATCCACAAGAAAAAAAAATGAACTTTTTATTTTAAAATAATATTAAAAAGACAATAAATACAAAACTATTTTATTTAATTTAATAGTCATAATTCTATATATATATATATATATATATATATATATATATAATAATTACATGTTTATTATATTTAAAATTATTTATTTATTTTAATAATAATTAATAAATATAAAATAAAAAAGTAGACTATTTTAGATTATTTTTTATTTTTCAAATATTTTGTATTATTTTATTGGTCTCATATATATTTTTGTATGTGTATAAGTTGAAGGGAAACGCGTAAATAAAATTTAAATAGGATCGTTATTAGTAGTTGTCGTTTATTATTAAATATATTATCTACTAACTTTGTACAATTCTTTTATACCAAGCTAGCTAACACTTCTTTTTCTTGCTAAGAAAATGATGTATTAGATTATCAATGAATTGGAGAAATTATTTTTTCTCATAAATGTTTGATAACTAAAAAATATTAGTAAAAAATAGTCAAAATTTATCTCATTATTTAATATTAATTAATTATTACAATAATTAATAAATATAAAAAAATCTGACTGATTTTTTGCCTCTTTAGTTTTTTTTTTTTTTTTTCTGAGAATGATTATTTTGTTGGATTAGAAGAAAAACTATGCCTCCAATTGTATTATAATGTATGTTTCCAATACAAATGAAATTAATAATGGTAGAGTAAAAACCGCATATTCTTCTTTATATCCAAGTATTGATGACAATTTAAGTTTTGCATAAATTATCCTACGTATTTAAGATAGTGTTTGGAAGAGAGATAAAGATTAAAATAAGTTTTTGTATTGTATTTGGTGTAAAGTGAGAGATATAGATTGAAATAAAAATGAAGTTCTAATTTAATTTGTATAAAAAAATAAAATTATAATTAATTAATTGAAATGGGATATTTTAGATATAAAATATTATTAAAATTTCAGTCTTATATGTCTCTACTTTTTTGATATACTAAAATACTGAAATTTTAGAGACAGAAACTGAAATTTTAATACCAATCTCTAGACTAACAAACATGATATTGAATTTCAGTCTTTTCATCTCTGTCTTAGTACCTTAAAACAAACGCTACCTAAGTGTTTACAAATGAGTGAATAATATAATTAATTACTTTGAAGGATATATATCATAGTTAGAAAAATCAAATGAAATGAATAATGAACAAATTGAATAGCATATATGGGGGGTAGGGAAAAGCAAGATGCATATATAGATATAGATGGTTATGTAATTATGTTTATTTATTTGCATGGTTAAGAAGAAAAGCACGTGAATATAAATGAAAGAGGATAGAGAGTTAAGAGAGATTTTATACTAGTTAGTTATTATTATATTTTTTAAAAACACATGGAAAACCATATATATGAGATTAGAGAGAGAGGTGCATGATGATATAGAATTTGTTAGCATTGGATCCTCTCTCTCTTTCTCTCTCTCTCTCTCTGCCTCCTTTTTCTCCTCCAAATTCAATCCATCGTCCTTCCTTGCTTCATAGGATTCTATCATCGTGATCCATCAATTTCTCTAACTAGCTATGACCACACCGCGTTGACATTTTTCTTTCTTCATATTCAACACACTAAACCCCTTTCTTTCTTTTCTTTCTTCTTCAATTCTCATATGGCAAAATCTTCATCCAATCTTTTTCAAGTGTTTCTCCCTGAGAAACAGCACCTCATGATCATGGAAACAGTAGAAGAAGATCTTCTTCATGGAGCTCTCAAACCCATCAAGATTGTTCCAGAAGAGAAGGAGAAAGAAACAGAAGAAGAAGAAGAAGAAGAAGGGTTCAAGACTCCAACATCAGAAGAACACAGAATCCCAGCCATGGTTGAGTGTCCACCTGCACCCGCAAAAAACAAGAACAAGAAACGCACCAAATACTCTTGTTATTTTAGCCGCCATCATCATCACCATCGATTCCAATCTTCTGTTATTCATTACTCCCACCAAGACATCGACTCTTTGTTTCCCGCGCTTCATCATCTCCATGGCGGTAACAACAAGAAAATCAAGCTCTCATAGATATCCATCTTCACTAATTATTAATTAATTTCTTGCCACATATCCAGTTAGCTCCTCAGGGTTTCTAGAAAATTCCTACCATTAAAAACATATATACTTCTATATTAGTACGGTTTTGATTTTCATATCATAAGAATTAAGATGTGTATGCATATATGTCTGCTGCACTTAGTTAATAGTTATTATTGTTATTATCAGCATAGATTTTGTTTCAATTTTATGAGTGCTGAGGATGATGATGAAGGTGGACTAGTTAATTAGTATATATGAATTTAGGGTACATAAATTTCAGCGAACATAATAATGAATTGAAGCAGTTATTATGAATATTTTTGTGATTGGAATTTGGAAATGAACTTTGGATTCCGAGAATGATGAACATTTTGGTGTGACAGTGACACTTGATGATAATTTAAAGGCATTGACTTTATTAGTTTATGAAATTAAATGAAAAATGGGAAGCATTGACTTCATCTCAGAAACAGAAACCCATGCGGATGTTTCCCAATTCCCACCAAAAGTAGCAGGGTTTAATTAAAATTAATTATTAATCTACGTTACTATTTTATTATTTATTGCGCTACCGTTACATATAATCAACAAAAGTGGTTTCGCAACAAAAAGCTGCCCAAAACTTTATTCATGTAATTAGTAAGAAATGAACTCTAATGTTATAACGTTTGATTTTTCATGTCAATGTAAATAAAAACTAAAAAACATTTTAGTAGATAATTCTATGAATAATTCTCTATATATATGCATTTAAAAAAGAGAGAGAAGAGTTCTCTAATTAACTTATGCATTAACAAATTCATTTCAAAGAAAAATGCTGGTTCATACAAAAAATGATTGGTGGTATTGAATTTGGATCCTCTAAAATTTGAATTTTACTTTAGAGAGTAAAGTGTGATCTTTTATCCTTTAAATAGTTTCTCTTTCATATTTACTCTTGGTCCCACTTATGAAATAAATGGTGAGAGATCACACTTTATTCTCTAAAATAAAATTCAAATTTTAGAGGATCCAAATCCGATGGTATTATACAAACAGACCTTCGTCATTTTTCAGAAACTCAAGTTGATCTGCTGCTATTTAATTTCATTGGATAACGAGTTTATAGGAAAAGAATCCTTTAAAATAAGGAAACTGGTAGAGTAATAAAGCAACTATTAAATTTTTAACTTTTATCATATGTGAACGGAAGTGGATTCTCTCCAATGAAAAAAAAAATAGATGCTATCAAGTGTTTAATTTAACCTTTTATTATTTTTCTTTCTCTTATTTAATTTTGATCTCATTTATAGGATTAAAGGTGAGAGATCGCAACTTTATTCTCTCAAATGTTTTTTATTTTTTTTACGGGAGAGGATCCTATGTGAACCTACAACCTGAATTAATTTAAAAGTGATTAGATTCTAGATTAACTTGAGATGAGTATATAACATGCACATTGGCTCTCAACTTGAATTACTACATTTTAGCAAACAGCATGTGCAATTATATTTTTTTTTTCTCTTTTTTTTTTTTGGTGAACTGTTTTTCTCTTTTTACTTCTTTTACTCATACCATGCTATTGTTTTGGTTCAATGGACAAATATCTTTGGGCCTAAGATTAGCCCATTGGAGATTTGATCGGCCCATTCCAAGAGAGATAAAGCACAAAGAAGCAAAATAATGGATCCAATCTGGGTACTATGATATTTTGGTCTACAAAATAATGGACTGGACAAAATAAACAAAAAAGTGATTATCCATATTCTGGAGTTTTTAGAACATAATTTGGAATGTCCAAAAAAAAAAAACAAACATAATTTTGAAAAATGGTCATTAGTCCATTTAAATTTCGCCTTGTGCATGCAGCAATCTATTGGCTAGTGACAAACTTTTAAATGAAACTCAATACCGCAACGAATTAGTCATTAGCCTGCCGAACTAAGAGATACTGTGAAAAACTAAAAAAGAAAAAGAGAGAGATCAAATTACAATCCAACCCTTAACTTATATCCAATAAAAAACCTGTTCACATAATACAAAGGAGGAGTTGCTTAAGGGTTACAGATTATTGCTTAGATGTAATTGTTTATAGGGTGAGGTTTAATTTCTAATTAT
The DNA here is from genome assembly GCF_014773155.1 of Arachis stenosperma. Taxonomy (NCBI): domain Eukaryota; kingdom Viridiplantae; phylum Streptophyta; class Magnoliopsida; order Fabales; family Fabaceae; genus Arachis; species Arachis stenosperma. The sequence goes on along the minus strand of NC_080379.1, from coordinate 2,499,944 downwards.
ATTATGGTTATACAACAGGGATTTTCACAAAATAATTATGTAACTTAGCACTCAATTGAATGCATGCTAAAATTTCCATACTACTCTTCAACTAGAACAGTCAAACAAATTTATGAATCGTCTAATCACTGAATTATGCCTCCCTTAAATACGATAAAAAAAAAAAAACTTTAGACATTAGACATAGCATGGCAGGATTAATTTATAGATAATTTGAATTTTAGTTACTTGTAATTTTGTGTGCTGCTGACACAATAATTAATAAAAGGGAAGTAAGCTGTAAATAATTTTGTTTACTAGGGCCCTTGGCTTGGAGCATTTTCAGTGTACAATACAATAATAGCGTTACGCTTTTTATTAATTTTTTTTAATAAAATAAATAAAAAATTGTCGGGCATTGAGCATGGTTGTTCTGAGAAAACGACTACACGTCTACACACATTACTTTTGGAGACACTGGTCGTCATCTTTCTAAATTCTAACACTTACTCAAAATAATTTCTCCTTCTAACACTTTTCACAGGATCCTTCCTTAATTAATTATTAATACAACACCACTTTATGACTTTAACAATCCCCTAATCATATGGTTTCTCCTATAATTAAGGTGATTAGGCCCTCCTCCTCCACTCTATTCTCTAAGTCAAATGAATCTCACCTTTCTCTTATTTCGGGGAAGAGATAATTGCACTACTATATATGGGACTTGATGAGTGAAAAAATGAGAAATATAATTTGACTTAACATTCATAATTTGATGTATATAATATTATAGTTATATATTTATTACATTTAATATTATTTATTAATTACAGAAATAATTAATGATAATTACTAAATACAAAATAAAATAATTTCAGACTGATTTAAACAAATTTTTATTGTCTTCTAAAAATGTATATAAGTTTTAATTAATTAACATAAAAAGTTTATATAAAATTTAATTATGATTATAAAACCGATATTTTTCTGTCAATAATAAACAATTAAAAATTAATTTCCAATATTTTTTTTTATAAAAAATAGATATTTATTTATCATTTCGATAATGTTAAATAAGATAAGTTCTAACCGTTTTCGATTAAACTTTTTTTATCAAATGTTTTGGTTATCCTTTATTGTTTATCTTAATTAATGTTACTGGAATGAGTAAATAGGAATGTAAAATAAAAATGAAGAGTGTCACAAAATATATGTATGTATGTATATTTTAGGAAAGTGGTTACTAGATTTGTGAAACTTCCAAAGTGGGCATATAGGGAATGGATCCTTTCTAGTCTCAAGTATGCAACTGGAATTCATACCTTACTCTCTTCTTCTCTTCTTCTTGTGTTCATTTCAAGTACGGTTTTGCCAAGGACACCCTCATTTACATGAAAGCAAAGTTTTACCCTTTTTACCACTACCTACTAATCATGAAAACCAAAGCAACAATTCATGATTCCTTCTTCTCAAATCTGACACCTCAGGTGTCGTACCCCCCTTGCTTTTTTTCTAATTTTTTTATTCTTTTATGGGACTTTAATAAAATTGAGACCCTTAATTAATAATTGTTATTGTAGTGTTGGATCTTTCTCTCTGAAATACCTCTTTTCTTTTCTTTGTAATACATACATAACATTATCATTATTCAATTGATTGATGTTTAAGAAAATCCATGTCATTATTCAGCACGTTACATTCTGCTTCATCTGATGAGAGGTCGGTGAAAAGTTGCATAGATAAAATGACTTTTTAAATAATAATAATAATAAAAAAGGGAATGGTATGGTACGGTAGGTGAATGTGTGTTCCCATATCCGTAGTAATTGCTGAGAGAATTCATGTGGCTAGACTGACATTGATTTGAATAGAATATGCCACAAAATTTCTCTAATTTTTGCACTGCAATTGCATGCTTGTGTGTGTGGATCAGGTTGAGGACCCTGCATCAATAGTGTACAAATTTATCATCTTCTATTCTGCTTCTGTGCATACCACTACTACTCATACTCCTACTGCCACAATTCAATTATCAAAATGCAGTTAATTTAATTATTATTTTTATTTACCTTTAGCTTCAAGTAAATAATATAGTTTTGGACCACGATTGGTTAGGTCTACTTGCATTGTCTAAACTATGAAAGTTGAAGGCTGTAGATTCTAGAGCACTAGCTAGTTAAATAAACAAAACAAAACTAGGATGACATAAATCTTTCAATGGGATATATCATATAAAATACTTGTGCATTTAATTTTAATTGTCACTACATACATAAACTTTTTTTAAGATATTACATGCCTATAGCATTTGTAGCTATGTGTTAATATTGCAAGTGTGAGTAGTGATGAAATTAGTCCCAAAATGAAGAAAGCAATGAAGAGTGAGTAGTTTATAAAATGAGAGACCCATTAATTTATTATCTTAAAGTTTTTGAGTTGGATGTGATGTCTTCTCATCTTATGTTCTCTCACTTGCTTTCCTGACCCAATAAATGGTGAACAAATAATTAACCAGTCTGGTAGTAAGGAATATTCACCGATAGTTAACCAATCTAGTACTCACAATTGGAGGCATAATGGAATAAATCCATGGTTAACCATTCTAGTATTCCAGCATAATGGAATAATATATAACCGTGATATCCTATCAAAGTTTATATATAATTAAGAAAGTTACATTTGTGTCTTCCTATTAAAAAAGTTGTAATCTAGTAACTTTTTTATCATAACAATTTAAATGAGTAAATTACCTAAATTACTATGGCCATCTTGAAAAAGAAAAAGTTTTTTTCTTCTTTTTGTGTTCCTCTATTAGAGGTTGATCATTTTTCTTTTAATTACTATCTTTTTAGGTAGCATCAGGTCTTATATTCCCTCAATATTCAACATCACATTGATGCACCTAAATTTTTAAAGTTAGTAAAATAAATATTAAATAGCAACATTAAATTTGAATACTATCCTTCTGAAAGAAATGTACAATAAGGGTATTCAGGAATTTTAAGATTCAGTTAAAAAAAATAAATTATTCGACCCAAAATGTAAAGATAGTAATGTACTAATCAAAAGGAAAAAAAAATGATGCTGCGTGACATTTATAATACAGGCATTGACATTTTATTGTGTACTACTCCTACCAGTCTACTATTCATTCTCAAAATGTCACCATGCATGATAAACTAAGAAGCATGGGCAGCGACACAGACTTAATTTTTTACAAAACAAGAAGACAAAGTATGTATATAAAATATAACACTAACGCTTTGCCCTAATTATATGCAACAGAAAATATTGTGGATTGATCAATAAAAGTCGAATTTGTCTCATAAAATTAAGTTATTTATCTAGAAAGTTTTCTATGGTCGGCTTCCGGTGCTTGCTCAAATTCATTACTACATCCCATTTATATCACCAATATGCCTCTGCTATTATGAAGCAACAAAAACAGTCACTCATTGTTTGATCGATTGCTCTAGAATTAAAGATGTATGGTATTAGAGTTATCTTTGTGGCTGTCTTCTCCTTCAAAGCCCTAACGACTTTTGGATATGGTGGACTGCATCAACAGAGATGCTTAATCCATTGAAAAATGCTGACCGTAATCCTCAATTGCTTACCATAATTTGCTGGAACTCCTAGAAAGCTCGCAACCAGTTGATTTTTGAAGGTTCTACTTCAATGCCGTTTGCCATTCTAGCAAGTTCTGTCAAGTTGCTCCGTGAAATCCAAAGAACTCCCCGTTTAGGTCGTCTTCTCTATGAGGCAAGCTTTTAGTTTCATTTAATTTGATTTATCATTCTTTCTTCTTTAAGATTTTTCTTTGTTTTTCGACGATGTACCATTGAATGAATATCTCTAGTGTAGTACTTTTAAAAAATCTCCACCTTTTATTATGCTGTCTTGCTTTTAAACACTTTTTGAATACTTTTTCAATAATTAATAAAATATAACTTATTATCTTTGGATAAAAAAAAATATTAGATACACAGATACTATAATTCAAAAAAATATTAGTGTTTCCTATACGGTAAAGCTTGTAATATTTAAAAAATAAAAAACATAAATAAAAATTTACAGTATGGGAAGCAGATAAATAAATAAATAAATAGTACTGTTGTACTATGTATAAATAAATAAAGTAACCTGATCTCATGTGTTGGCTAGTGTGACGCTCGCTTACTCAAAATTTTCCAAATCTGTGAAAGTTGAAAACGTCAATGTTCAGGGACAAGAGAAAACGATGCTTTTATTTTTCAGACCCTTTTTTTTATTTTTTTTATCTTCTAAAATTTCGAAAAAAAAAATTTGATTGATTTGATGGATATTCATATCCACTGACTTCTGAATTCGTTTAATCATCATACATACATATATATACATACAAAGATACACGTATGCACCTTTTTTCTTTTCTTTTTAGTGTTTAGCATTATTGCATTATATCGTACATTGTACGCTCCTACTTTGATTTTTGAATATACAACCACTTTGATTTGGATTCTAATGGCTAGATTACCAAATTCTTAATTATTTCATCTGTGACAAGGTCCCATGTGTGACCCACTTATCTAGATATTTTTGCATCTTACTAGTAATATATTTTGATTTGAGTGTGCAAATTCATTCATATTTTATTTATGCAGCAGACACATAGACAAAGACCAATGCAACTAAGTAAAACCTATTTTATATTATATTGATTGATGTTGGTTTGAACTGAAAACTGAAAAGTACTAGTAGTATATTAGTTATTCTCTCAGCTTCAATTTAATTAATTAATTAGACATTAAAAGTTTTGATATTTTGAGTGAGAAAAAGAAAAGTGTGATCTTGAATAGGCAAGGCCCTGGATGACAGGAGTGAGTATGTGTTATCCTTTTCAGTTTTCAGATTATTGATGTCTGATAGGAACAGTGTCACTTGGCATTCAACCCAAAATTATTATTGATCCTATTCTGTATTCTGTTCATTCATTCATTCATTCAGTATTGACAGTTATTGGATCAATGATGCTAGTCGTGCATGTATATCAACATGCATGTTAGATCAGATGACTTTTTCTCTGCCACCTGACACATTAACTTGTCCTCATTCTTTCTCTGTTAATTCAATTCATCACATCACACCCAGGCCCTTTTCTGCTTTTCCTCTCAAAATTGTATTGAAGGGCACTTATAAAGAATTTAAATATGCTGAAGAAAACAATTGCCACGTGATATTATTGAATATTTTGATACACAGAAACAAATAAGAAGCAAATACAATACATTTTCATATGATCTTAGACTTTCTGGCTACTTTGCCGAGAAAAAGAATTTCTCACTTCACTTGAATACTTAATTATACACAATATCCATTTGATTTTTGATCATGCCCAAAATCATCGATGCAGGTGATGCTTCTTCATTCTCAAGTAACTTTGCTTACTTCCCAATATATTACATTATACAGTATATCATTCTTTCCATGCTTTTCATTTTTTCTTCTTCATCAAGCAACTTGTTCCTTCAACATTTACCAATTTGGTGAAATATTGATATCAACAATGCATCACTGTTGCTTGTTATCAACCCACTCACTTTCAGCAACAACCCTTCCGGAGCTTCGGCTGCCCACCTTTCCGAATGAACCGACTGCGGCAGCAGGTAATCCCTTGTTGAAGCTGCTGCTACTGCACTCATTGAAGTTCCAGGACTTCCTTGACTTGCTGTGCTTGGAACAACTAATTTCGACACTGTCTGGATCAAAGTCGTCGTGGTAATCTATCTTGATAACTGCCAGCCTGGCTATGGTGCTTCGGCAGAAGGGGCAAACGGGTGCGGTAAGGGAAGCCGTGACAGGGTTCGGCTTATTGTGGCAGCAGAGTGCTAGTGTGCATTGTGCACACATTTGGTGGCCACAATCTTGGACTTCAATTGTGCAAACTTGCTCAAAGCAGATGCAGCACAATTCTGTCTCACTCATCTGAAAAACATTACAATATCCCACAATAAGAATGGTTCAAGCCAAAAGCTATAACAAGTTTCTCTCTCACTAGAGTGTAAAAAATGATTGTTGCTGTTAGAAAAGTGTGTCGACTTGGTATACAAGGTAAAATGCGTACACAAAAACATTTGCTTTATTTGAATTTCATAATTGGGACATTAAACAGGACATCTAAGTGTAGATGCAGAGTATAATGGTGTGGGACAGCACAAAACACAATGTCTATAAAGGCTTTGATTTTTCTAAGGTGTCTCCTTTGGTTTGTTTTTATGGTCAAAAAGCAAATCTCACATTGAAAATCCCCCATAATGACCTTATGCATGATTGAACAACTTAGTAAAGATATAAAACTTAAACCTTAAATATTTGGTGTATTTGCAAACTATCCATATCATTAGCTACCTGGTTTGACTCAATTCAAATGCATATCTAAGAACTTGACATAGATTTAAAGGGTGTAAAGTTACCTCTGAGATATTATCATCTGCTCCATCAGAGTCCGAAGGAGATGGAAGAGAGTACTCACTTCCCTTCAAGATGTTTTTCTCCCTTTCTCTGTTTGCATCCATCAGTGCCTGCTCTAATAGCGCTTTGGCCTCCGGATTAAGCTCACTTATTACCTTCAAGGGTGATGGCCAAACTAGAGGCTCTGCAGATGCAGGGTTTAACAATGCTGCACATGCACCATGTTTGTGTTTCAGAGCAACCACATGAGGTATTCGCCTGCATCAACATGCCGTACCGCATGAAAATATGAAGGCAATTCTAGTCACTTTGATAAGAACTAAAACTTATAAGAACATGGTCAGTTAGATTATGAATCCATTCTAGTAGTCTATTTATCAATGGCAACATTTTTTAAATGAAAGTATAAGTTTAATTGGGCAAACCCGTCAAAATAAACAACATTCGCTTTGACGAGACATTTTCACACACACATCTCTAATAGTAACATTTATGTTAAAGAAATGAAAAAGTACCCAGATGCATCGCGCTGAAGACGATCTGCACCCCATGCCAAGAGTTTCCGGACACAATCAAGGGACCCTGCTCTAGCTGCCAGATGAAGAGGAGTGCTACCAGGACAGCTGCAAGTATAGCAAACGCCAATTCATCATCGATTTCTTGCGAAACAAGCGAATTGATCGAATTCAAGCCAGTAATCACAAAGAAAACTTTGTGAACACCAAGTCATACCTATATCTTCCAGTTGCAGCACAAACAAGAGCTCCACTATTCAATAGAATATGTACACATTCAGCTCGTCTTTGACGCGCTGCTAAGTGCAATGGTGTTGCACCTCTACCATCTCTAATATTCACAAACCGTGCAAACCCCCTACAAAGTTAAATGAAATTAGTGTCAACTTTTCGATTTCAAATTCTTTGAAGCATCATGAGAAGTTCCCAATTGAGGAAGAAATTGATGCCTAATAGAGGAAAAAGAGACCAACCAAGATGCAGCCACTGGACTTGTTTGAGCAGCAGAAAGAATTGCCTTGAGGCAAGAAGAATGACCATAGTAAGCAGCATAGTGCAAGCATGTTCTGCCATAATGAGTATCAAACAATAACACCTGAAATTCAAAAATTACCATTTAGTTTTTCCCTTTTCATCATAATTAAAAAAAAAATCAAAAACAAGAGAAATTTGGGAAATTTCACACACATTAGCACCAGCTTCAAGGAGCTTTTCCACACAGGCGATCTTGCCGTGCATCGCTGCCAACATAAGTGGAGTCTGAAGCGGAGTTCAAATGCACAATGCAACAAAAAACAAGTAAGACAACATTTTTTAAAAAAAAGAAAAACCTACATGATGAGAGAACAAAAAAATAATAATAATAAAATTGAGAATATCATTTATAGAAAGGTACCTGCTTTTGGCGATTCAACACATCTGGATTCACAGATCCATCCAAAAGCCTAGACAAAATCTGAAACTCAAAAACAGAAACGAAACATTGTGAGCAGATACATAGAAAAGGAGGAATTTTGAGAGAGACCCAGAAAAGAAGATCGAAAAGGGGAAGTGAATCTAATAGAAAGAGAAGACCTGAAAGTGGCCATTGGCAGCAGCAATGTGAAGGGGAGAGTGGCGGTCATAGACAGTGGTGTGGTGCATGAGAGTTGGGTGTGTTTGAAGCAGAGAAGAAACGGTTCCAATGTCGCCATGCTGAACAGCACGGAAGAGACCATGTTCATTGCCACTAGCTCTGCAACTCATCCCCTGACCCATGTTGCGCCACCCTTTTGGCAGAGAAGATAAGGTGGTGGGTGGGTGGTGGAGTTGGGTTTAAATCTAAGAGTGGAAGAAAGTTTTCACATTTATGGAGGTTGGGGGTTGTGAGTGAGTTCGAGTTAGAGTTGGAGACAAGAGAGAGAGAAAGAGGGGTAAGTGTGTCAGAGCAGTGAGTGAGTTGGCTTTGGAGATCCCTCAGAAATGCTACTAACATTATTACATCCTCGTAGCTCTTAGGTCACTCATAGGGTAAGCTCTTTCTTCCTATATCAAAATATCACTACTAACTTAGTACTTGGATCATTGCCCAATCAAACTCATCATATTTTTCTACTCTCTTCAAAAATTATTTTACAATCAATTATTCTCTGTAGAAATTTAGATCCACTTGCCAATGAGTTATAATTCAAATAATATAATATTTTTATATTTAATTAAGAGATTATAGATTCAAATCTTAGGAGATGGAATCTTGTGCAGTAAAAAAAAAAAATAAATGTTGTCTAGTATTTAATCTAATCCTTTATGATTTTTTCTTTCTTATTTAATTTTGATCACACTTAAAGAATTAAAAGTAAAAGATTACATTTTATTCTCTCAAGTGTTTTTTTCATTGGAGAGGATCTATTTTCTAAATCTCATTCTCTTTGATAAAAAAAAACTTAAATACACTTATTTTCACCTGAATTTCTATAAGATAATTTGATATATTAATAAATTTTAACTATTAGTTTTCCTTTTGAATTTGTGATCTTTAAATTTAAGTTGTATATATGAAAAAATAAAATTAGTGTTAAGAGGATTAATCTTTAAAATTGGTCTTTAAATTTAAGTTTTATATAAAATTAACTGTGTACCTAAATTTTTATCTAAATTTATTAATAAATAATTTTTTTATACACTTGATTTTGACGTTAAAAAAGGGGTTATGGTTAATTAGAGTATGTAATAAGATCTGAGTTATGATAATTGATAATCAAGTAGAAGGCTAATCAAGTACTTATAAAAATAGATAGAAAATGATATAAGTGTTATTGTTTAATACATTAAAAGGGTGAAACATAAAGCAAGTGAACATGTCAAAAAGGAGACCCAAAAATGGGGTTTGAACTTAAAATTCAAAATACGCGTCTTCCATTTAATTATTTTGAATGGGTCTTGTATTTCTTTCGCTTTGTAATGGACTAATAGTCTTGGAAAATTCTTGAGTATCCATCCATTCAAGTTGTAGTCAAAACAGCAACCTTTAAAAGATAATTGTCAAAACAGCAACCTTGGTTGATGGATCACATCATATTATGAATGTCTTCCGTAGACCATTCAATTCAATTATACTATTAATCCCTCTCTTGGATATATAAATAAAAAAAGTTTTAAGTAGGTGGAGCATAAAAAAAAAATTAATAACACAAAAAATAACAATTCTTTGTTATTTCTGGTATTGTTATTAATAACTACAGGATTCACCACAAATTCACTTATCGTAATTTGTAAAGGATCTATTAATAATATCTACCATACTTAAACTTTGATTTTTGAAAATTCTATCATTTTTTTTAGTCAAATTGTTTAGATAACCGCAAAAAAATTAACCAATCGTCGCTTCCATTCCATCTTTTTCGCTAATATATCCGTCCGACTGTCATAGTGTTGCTTAAGCGTACCTAGAATAGTCTATATCCTTCAAAGAGCGAATAACCAAACACACCACACTTGTCAAGTGAGCTCACAACCAATGAACAAGATTTATAACATAAAACATACATATTATCATTCTGGCCAATAACACATAATTTACATAATCTTTCTTTTGTATTCACCCTACCAACTAGTGCAAACCAAATAAACAACTCAATCTTTGTTGGGATGAATCCTCTCAATAGTACTAATAAAACTATAGCTTGTGATATCCGCTGAAAATATCTCTACCTGTAATACTTATACAAAAAAATTAATAGAATAAACACATTTTTTTTATCAAATTTTCAAATCCCTCCATCCTCTCTCTCAATTAGAGTGAATAAAAATCATTCATTTTATAATAATTCTACCAGGCATTAGCCACTTGAAGTGTTCAATTGAGCACATATTCATTAGTTTTAGTGTTCTATACGATGTTACATGTCGCATACACATCAAATTATACTAATTTCTTAATAATAATAATACAAAAAAAAAAGACTCTTGTTCAGCTTTTTAGTTAACCTAAAGCGTTACTATATCAAACAATAATTAGTTTATATTATTGTATACTAGCTATAATTACAATAATATAACATTATTATTTCTGAACTGAGTTTTCAACTTTGTGACAAAGTTATTGCTTCAAGGTACAAATTAAGTGCCCTTGAAATCAATTATCTTCTTGAACAAAGCTTATTAGCTAGTTAATTACCCACCCTACTATCACCTCATGAGAGACAAATCATTTTTATGCTTCAAGAAACGGTTTGCTTGATAATAGATCAGATCATCAAATAACTAAAAAAACAATAATTAATTAGTAGGCTTAAAATGTAATATATTTAAGCTATGAATTTCTTTCGATCCATCCAATATAACCGACCCCACTATCTCATTCGATCGATCGACAAAGCTACTATCTCTAATTCTCTATATGTCTTTAACTTTCTTTTCCTTTTTCTCTTTGTAAGTGTATGTTCTCTATCTATCATATTTCCATAACTTTCACTGTTGTATAACAAGAGGCAACTGTGGATAATGGAACACAAAGATGTGCAAGCAATGTCATTCATGTTTCTATGCTTCGCAATCCATTACAACAGTTCTAATGCATCATTGGTTGGTCAATTTTATAATTGCTTCATCACTGAGCTGTCTACGTTGGGAAAACAGAATGTTCTAAACACATAATTATTTCTTAATTATTTTAGTTCAACCGGTTTGGTTCAGTGATCCGTCCGGTTCAATTGTGGAACCGAACAAGTAGCACAAGTTAGGCTCCAACATTTAAGATTACACACTTTTTCCTAACCGGCTATATTTTCTGATATTCCAACTTGTATTAAGGCTTGGTACAAAGTTGGTTAGTTGGATTCCAATAATATATATTTTTCTTAATTAATTAATTAATTTCAGTTATTATTATTATTATTTAGTTGAAAAATACAATGCACATAGATGGAGTATTGGATTGTGTTGTGAAATATTTCTATAAATTCAATCCTAAGAATGAGTTTAAGAGTCTAAAATTTTTTAAGAAATCGGTTTGATGATTAAATATTTTTTGGAATTCTAAAGAATATTACAAAAAGGACGCTAACTTTTTGTAACTCATTCCAATGCTTAATAACTCAATTTTATGAGATTAATTGTTATATTGTAACCGTTATTCTACTGTTAATAGAAAATATTATAATATTAACTATATATAAGGCTAAGAGCTATCATATATGAGAAGGGACCACAATAAAGTATCAAGCATCTTATAATAAGAGTAACTTATGAAAAGAGCAACACACATAGAAAAAATTTGTAATATCATCACCTCATAATATATACGCTATTTCAAATACATGCACTTAAGTATGATATCTATCAAAATTTCTCTTGCAACTCATGCTAACTTGAGTGTCGGAGTCCTTGCAAGTACACCCCACTATTAGGAACGATGAATTCGGGACATTAGGAACTTGAAATAGGAGAATGGCGACAATATGGTATTTTTAACTTATTTTTTGTAATTTTGTTTAGGTAATTTCTAAACTCGGAAGAGCAAAAATATTCTTGAATAGAGTGGCAGTACTTAACTATTTAAGTTCTTTTTCTTTTTTTTTTTTGGCTTTTACCTGCTAAGATTTTGTTACAAGCCCAATGGGATAATCCACAATGAATTTCAGAAAACGTTTTATTTATCCTGGTTCCTAGAAATATCTATTTTTGTTTCAGCCCAATGGTAATCCAGAAGTCCAGAACCCAAGAGTGAATTCAAAGTTCAAAAATAAAACATTTGATGATTTCCCTTATTGCAATTCCCCAAAAATAGATCATAGCCCCGAAGTTACGTTTCATACGAGTTAAATCTTTTTTTTTTTTACCAAAAAAAAAACTCTTTTTTTTTTCCGATTCCAAGACAGAAGGAAGAAAAAGAAAATTTGTGGAGACCTAAAACTACAAAAAAAAAAAAAAATTAGTTGTGGAAGAGGATGAGCCGATGAGGCATAGTGGTTAAAACTTGAAAGAATCAACTTGGGTTGGTCGAATGGTCAGTTCACTCGTCCGCTTAAGTAAGTGTCGAGAGTTCGAACCCCGCCTTGTGCATGCAGCAACCCATTGGTTAACGACAGACTCTTAAATAAAACTCAGATTCGCGACGGATTAGTCCTTAATCTGTCGGGTTGGGGATACCGTTAGGGTAAACTAAAAAAAAAAAAAAACTTAGAAAGTTTTCAACTTTTCATATCCTATCTAATATTTTAAATTAATATTTGAATTGCATTAGTAGTGCAAAAGAGGTTTTAACCAAAAAGTTATATACTACTACTATTTCATTAAGGCAGAATGGAAAACGGTGGAGGGTGGTTTCACATGGAGACTAAATGAGTGGTTCAGTCTCCTCTTTTCCATTTGCAATTAGTGCGGGCCCCACATACTTGCTTGGTCTGGTTCTCTTCTACTAAACTACTTTCACTGCTACTCATCTCAATTAGGCACACAATGTGGAACAAATAAATTAATATTTTATTCTTTTAATTATTTGGAAAAAGTCATTGAGCGTGGTTTGTTCTTCCTTTTCCAATTTGCACTGATTCTTATTATTAAGCAAACTTAATCATCATCATCATCATCAGAGCGCCATGGGGGAGGGGCAGCAAGACGATGGAGTAGTCGACACCTTGATTGACTTGGTCAACGAGATTCGTTCCATCTCTGATTTCAGGCCTATGCTCAAGAAGCACTTTTCCAACTTAGCCAGAAGGCTCAATCTTCTCACCCCTTTCTTCCAAGAAATCAGCGACTTCAACCCTGCTCTTCTCCCTCCCAACACTTTCAATGCCCTGCTGAGCTTAAGGGACGCTCTTCAAGCCGCCAGGGATTTCCTCTCCTTCGCTGCCAATTGCAGTAAGATTTTCATGGTTTGTTTTTCTCATCTCCCTTTTTATTCAATTCTTTCTTTTTCTTTTTTTTTTCCAATAATCCCGCGATTTTGAGAAAAAGGTTTAATCTTTTGCAGGTTCTTGAGAGGGACCAAATTATGACTAAGTTCTATGAGGTCTCGGCTAGGTTGGAGCAGTCTTTGGCGGCGGTTTCATGTGATCAACTCGACATTTCAGATGAAGTTAAGGAGCAGGTTTGTGTATATTTGCATCATAGTGATCTTACACATTACTCAACTCAATCAATGCCACTTTTTGCTCATGTTGTTTAATTCTACCTATGAATCAAGGTTGAGCTAGTTCTTGCTCAGTTCAGAAGAGCAAAAGGGAGGGTTGATGAACCTGATACCAAGTTGTATGAGGATGTGTTGTCCCTCTATAACAATAACACTGATGTAGCTACCAATCCAGATGTTTTTCGGCAGTTAGCAGAGAAGTTGGAATTGATGGGAATAACTGATCTCACACAAGAGTCACTTGCCCTGCACGAGATGGTGGCCGCAAGTGGTGGCGATCCGGGCGGACGCATTGAGAAGATGTCCATGCTATTGAAGAAGATAAAAGATTATGTTCAAACTGAAAATCTAGTTGTGTATGATACTGTAGGAGGAAAGGGCCATTCTTCAAAAACCAGCAAACAAGTCACAAATGAAAGGAATCATCAGACACCTGTTATCCCTGATGATTTTCGATGTCCTGTTTCTCTTGAATTGATGAAGGATCCTGTCATTGTTTCAACAGGACAGGTATGTCTGTATTCTATCATTCTCTGTAGGGATATTTATAGTTTGTTTCTGAAATCTGAACTGTGCCTATGATGTTCTTTATTGTTAGAAACACAATGCTAGTTTGGTCCCTAAAAGATCAAAATGATGAGAAATTTGTTTTTTTAGCTTGTGGTACCTCAATGATGAATTCTATACTTGTCACTGAGATCTTGTAGTGTTAACAAAAGATGCATTAGGAACTAATCTGTCAGTGCAATGATTATTGAGATTTCTTAAGAGAATATAATATCTTTTGGAGGCTAAATTTTTAGCATTTTAATCTTTCGGGAATCAAATTGGTGGTTTTCTTGTAAGGCTTATTGGGATTCGTAGTTATTTGCAGATGAGGATACTCTTGTTTTATTCAGTACTCACTACCATTTGAGCATCATGTTATCAGCAAAATTGTTGGATATTACCTTGCTTCCTTTGTTCTCTAAAATCAAATGCTATTGAGCTTCATATGTTTTGAAGTTTGCAAGTTATGCATAATGGATTTCTGTAATTTTGAATACTTTAGAAACCAGTCCTTAATACAATACAATTGGCATTTTATGATTGTGTGCAGACTTATGACCGTTCTTCTATCGAGAAGTGGTTAGAAGCAGGGCATGGTACATGCCCAAAAACACTGCAGAGCCTCACTAGTACCGTCCTCACACCCAACTATGTCTTGCGAAGCCTCATAGAACAATGGTGCGAAGCAAATGGCATGGAACCACCGAGACGACCAAGCAATTCCAAACCTAGTAAATCAGTGTCGGCTTATGCCCCGGCCGAGCGAAGCAAGATTGAAACTCTTCTCCAAAGGCTGACTTGTGGCAGTCCAGAAGAGCGAAGAACAGCTGCAGGGGAGATCCGGCTTCTTGCGAAGCGCAATGCAGATAACCGTGTGGCCATTGCAGAAGCCGGTGCAATACCTCTCCTTGTTGGTCTCCTCTCTGTGCCTGATTCCCGCACTCAAGAGAATGCTGTTACCGCACTTCTGAATCTTTCCATATATGAAAACAACAAAGGAAGCATTGTATCTTCAGGGGCAATTCCAGGCATAGTTCATGTGCTCAAGAAGGGAAGCATGGAAGCTCGAGAAAATGCAGCAGCAACACTTTTCAGCCTATCAGTTGTTGATGAAAACAAGGTTACAATTGGTGCTTCAGGAGCCATACCTCCATTAGTAACACTTCTAAGTGAGGGTACTCAGAGGGGTAAGAAAGATGCTGCAACAGCACTCTTTAATCTATGCATTTATCAAGGGAACAAGGGAAAGGCAATCAGGGCCGGTGCCATTCCCACATTGATGAAACTTGTAACAGAACCCAATGGAAGCATGGTGGATGAAGCGTTGGCCATTTTGGCAATATTGTCTAGCCATCCTGATGGAAAGGCTGCCATTGGTGCTGCAGAGGCGGTGCCCTTTTTGGTACAGTTTATTGCAAATGGTTCACCCAGGAACAAAGAAAATGCGGCTGCTGTCTTGGTTCATCTTTCTTCTGGAGATCAACAATATCTGGCTCAGGCCCGAGAGCTCGGCGTGATGGATCCTTTGTTGGATTTGGCTCAAAATGGCACAGATAGAGGAAAAAGGAAGGCAGCACAATTGCTAGAACGCATGAGCAGGTTCCTTGAGCAGCAGAGTCAAAACGAACCGAACCATGTTGCACATACCAGCATTGATAATACCTGATATGTTTTTGTTCTATGCTTTTTGATCATTTGACATTTTGTCCCCTTTCTTTTTAAGTGTTAGAGGAAAGGGTGGAAGATCACCAAGCTACTCCATTAATTCATTTGTTTTGTGTAATATAATACAGAAAATAACAATGGCAAAAACTCTGAAAAGGGAGAAGAAACATATATACAAGAAATGGACCAGGTGTGCCTGACCTATAAGAGTGTCAAATTATAACATATATTATCCTCATCATCCTCAATGTTCATGTAAATAGGCCTTTGAACTTGCAATCAGATTTAGGGATGCTTTTAATTAGAAGCAACGCCATATTAAAAAATAAAATAAAAAGTGGTCAAACATTGACCACTTTAAATATTGTTGAGTATGAACAAGTATAGTCTTTTTATATACCTGGATTTTATTATAGCTGCTCCAATTGACTTCTGGTTCCCATATGATTTATCTAAATCTAAAAGATGTGACACTTCAATTTGGTGTTACACATAAAAATGTATTTCCTATCAAAACACCCAAATCGGGTTTCTTGAGTTTTATGTTTTAACCTACTTGTCGTTTTCCTTTGAGTCAATAACTGACATTTATAGTCCTTTCTAATTTTGAGGGGTTTGGCCTGCATCATTCATGGTGGTTGTTTCTCCCAAATGGTGATGTATATATGTTGATTTGCGGCCTTCATTATTCTAATATAATTAACTTTCATATCTTTGTAGCTTACAAGTGTTTATATTGTAGAACTCCCATATTTGATATTATACAGCTCAAGATCCCCATCATGCATTAAGAATGTATAGTATTAATCTTGATTAATTAGTCTTCTCATCCCTGTAGACAATTACTTTTACTAATTAAATAATTTATTTGAGATATTTTATCGCACCGCTATAAGACCGGCTATGCTGTATGGTACGGAATGTTGGACGGCTAAAAGGGAGCACGAACATAAGATGAGTGTGGCAGAGATGAAGATGTTGAGATGGATGAGTGGTCATACGCGATTGGATAAAATAAGGAATGAAGATATAAGGGAGAGAGTTGGAGTAGCACCCATTGTTAATTCATAATAAATCAACTTGCATCACTAGAATAAATATTGGAAGCTTGAAAATTTTTGAAGAACATTCAAGAGAATAGTACAATTACAACATTCTACAACATTGAAGAAATTCAAAATCAAATTGAATTGAAATTGAAGACCAAGCAACCTAAATTAGAAGATTATAGAAACTACATGAATACAAGTTGAAATAAAATTCATGAAGCCAACTCATAAAATAGTAGTCATTACAAAATTGAGTTGTAATTCATAAATTATTATTTTAGTAGGAAGCATTGCCTATATAAAGGCATATATGCCTTATGTATTATGTGTGTTCCATAACGAAATGTATATGTTTTGAAATATGAAAATTCTCTCCTTTGTTTTATGAGTGTTAGTGAGTTTGAGAGATGAAAATATGATAGTGTCATTATATGAGTGATGATCCTAGGGCCAATATAGTGTGAGTATTATACTTACATTTGGTATCTGGTTAATCCAGCGCCTGTCTGAGAGTTTGTGAGGTGTGGGAGAGTTCTCACATAGTTGTTATTCATAGAGTCAGTATGACAAACACTTTCAATATTGTGTGGTCCGGTCCCAAGTTAGATGGGAAACTTGATTATAGTTATTGGGAGACTTGATGTCTACCCATTTGAAGGCCCAGAACCTATGGAATTTCATTGAACCAGGTTTGCAAGAAGGAGCAATGCTGCCACAAGGAGATCAATTGGCGCTATCTCAAATTCATCAAGGAGTAGATTATACGGTGTTTGGCAAAATTGCAAATACCAAAAGTGCAAAAGAAGCATGGAACACGTTGAAGCTGTCATACAAAGGCGTAGATAAAGCTCAGAAAGCAAAGCTACAGTCTTTGAGAAGAGAATATGAAAGGTACGAGATGTCTAGTTCAGAAACTGTTGAGCAATATTTTACTCGTGTTACAAATCTTGTCAATAAGATGAGAGTCTATGGAGAAGATATGCCCGATAGCAAAGTGGTGGAGAAAATTCTTCGCACCATGCCGATGAAGTATGACCATGTGGTGACTACGATACTAGAGTCCCACGATATGGATACTATGACAATTGCAGAGTTGCAAGGAACCATGGAAAGCCACATCAGTAGAATACTGGAGAAGTCAGAAAAATCAACCGAGGAAGCCCTGAAAAGTCGAGTGAATTTCAACAACGTTGCAGAATCAAGCCGTACACAAGAAGGACGAGGTCGTGGTTTTAATTTTCACAGTAGAGGAAGAGGAAGTTTTAGAGGTAGAGGTCGTGGCAATTACAACCAAGGAAGTTACAACAATTTTACACCACCTAATCAAGGAAGAGGTGGAACGAATTTCAGGCCTGTCAACCGAGGAAGAGGTCGAGGCAATTTTTATCAAGAAAGAACCAATTTCAACTGTTTTCATTGTGGAAAGTATGGACACAAAGTAGCAGATTGCAAATTCAAAATGGTGAATAACAATCAAGCACACGTTGCAGAAAATCAGCATCAAAACACTGATGATAATCCTAGTACTCAGACTTATTTTTACAAGTAATTCATGTGCTGAAGATGAAAATATATGGTACTTGGATAATGCTTGCAGTAATCATATGTCTGATAGAAAGGAGTTATTTTCTTCAATAGATGATTCAGTTAAACTATTATTGAAGTTTGGTAATAGTACAAAGATCCCTATTGAAGGAAAGGGCACATACCAATTAGATTGAAAGATGGTTCTCTGAGTTTTCTGATGTTTTCTATGCTCCTGAACTTGATTACAATTTACTGAGTATGGGGCAATTATCTGAGAAGGGATATAAGATGATAACTTATCGTGGATATTGCACTGTATTTGACAACAATGGAAGGTTCATTGATAAAGCAAAGATGACTTCAAACAGAATGTTTCCGTTAACAATTCAACATGTTAATCCCTCTTGCATGAGTTCTATGATACTTGATGATAACTGGTTATGGCATATGCGGTTTGGACACTTTCATTTTTCTGGCCTAAACTACCTGTCAAGAAAAGGACTTGTTTCTGGTCTACCACGGATTCATATTCCTAATTGTGTTTGTGAGATTTGTCAACTGGGAAAGAAGCACAGAGATCCATTCCCTACAGGAAAGTCTTGGAGAGCTAGAAGATTACTTGAAATTGTGCATTCAGATCTTTGTTCTGTAGAAGTTTCAAGTAATGGTGGTAGCAGGTACTTTATCACCTTTATTGATGATTTTAGTAGATATACATGGGTATACTTTCTGAAGCAAAAATCAGAAGCATGTGATGTCTTTAAGACATTCAAGGCGTTTGTCGAAAAACAAAGTGGCTGTAAAATCAAAATTCTCAGAACAGACAGAGGAACAGAATATCTTGCATGTTCAGAATACTTTAAGCAACATGGAATTCAACACCAACTAACAACTAGATACACTCCTCAACAAAATGGAGTTGCTGAAAGAAAGAATAGAACCATCATGGATATGGTCAGATGCATGCTCAAGTCAAAACAAATGCCTAAAGAATTTTGGGCAGAAGCAGTCGCAACAGCAGTTCATATTTTAAACAGGTGTCCAACAAAAAGTGTTCGTGATAAAACTCCAGAGGAAGCTTGGAGTGGAAAGCGGCCTTCCATTCATCAGTCTTTGGGTGTATCGCTTATGCCCACGTACCATATCAATTAAGGAAGAAGTTAGATAACAAAGGCGAGAAGTGTATCTTTATTGGCTATAGCACAGACTCAAAAGCATACAAGTTGTACAATCCAAAAACAAAGAAAGTGATCATCAGCAGAGACGTGACGTTTGACGAGAAAGCCACGTGGGACTGGAACACAAAGACAGAAAAGCAGTCGATTGTAATTTCAAATACATGTGATGATAATGAAGAAAGACAAGCAGACACAACCGGACAACCAGAATCATCTAGAAGACCTCAAAGAGAGAGGAGACTACCTGCTAGATTAGCAGATTATGAAGTTGGCAATGACAACGATCCGTCCGATGAAGAAATCATAAATTTTGCTCTATTTTCAGATTGTGAGCCGTTGAACTTTGAAGAAGCCTTTAAAGACAACATTGGAAGAAAGCGATGAGGAGATTCATGCCATTAAGAAGAATGACACATGGGAGACAGATTTACCAACAGATAAGAAGCCGATTGGAGTAAAGTGGGTTTACAAGACTAAGTACAAACCCAATGGTGAAGTTGATCGTTTCAAAGCAAATTAGTTGCAAAAGGATACAAACAAAAACCAGGTATCGACTACTTTGAAGTATTGCTCCTGTTGCTAGATTAGACACTATTGTATGATTATTCACTCTCGCTCAAAATAAGTGGATACACAAATGGATGTTAAGTCTGCATTTCTAAATGGCACTTTAGAAGAAGTATGTTGAGCAACCTGCAGGATATGAAGTTCTTGGAAAAGAAAAGTTTATAAATTGAAGAAAGCTTTGTACGGCTTAAAGCAAGCACCAAGAGCATGGTACAAGAAGATTGATCTTATTCATTGAGAATGGTTTTAGAAGATGTCCGTTTGAGCATACTCTTATATCAAGTTGTTGAACCTGGAGATATCTTGATCGTGTGTCTTTATGTTGATGATTTTCTTTACTGGGAACAATTGAAGGTAATTGCAGAATTTAGGGAGGCTGATAAAGCGCTTTGAAATGACAGATATGGGCTTGATGTCTTACTTGGCATTGAAGTGGTTCAAAGAGATGATGGTATTTTCATTTCTCAGAAGAAATATGCAAATGATATTTTGAAGAAATTTCAAATGGAACATTCAAAGCCAGTTTCTACTCCAGTCGAAGAAAAGTTCAAATTGCTGAGAGAAGATAAAGGAGGTGCAGTAAATCATACATATTACAAAAGCTTGATTGGAAGTCTAAGGTACTTGACTGCGACTAGACCAGATATTGTGTTTGGAATTGGTTTGCTTAGCAGATTTATGGAGGAGCCTTGTACCAACCATTTGCAAGCGGCAAAGAGAATTCTTCGATATATCAAAGGTACTTTAAATGATGGAATTTATTATGAGAATACTAATGAAGTAAATCTTGTTGGTTACACTTATAGTGATTGGGCCGGAGATATAGAAACAAGAAAAAGTACTTCAGGTTTATTTCATCTTGGTTCTGGTGCAATTTCATGGTCGTCAAAGAAACAACCAGTAGTAGCACTATCTACAGCAGAAGAATATATAGCAGCAGCAAGTTGTGCACAAGCGTTTGGCTAAGAAGAATTCTTGAGGAATTGAACGAGAAACAAATACTCCAACAACAATATTTTGCGATAACAAGTCAGCTATTGCACTTTGCAAAAATCCAGTATTCCATGGAAGATCGAAGCATATTGATATTCGATTTCACAAAATCAGAGAGTTGGTGAATGAAAAAGAAGTTGTGATCGAGTACTAAAAAACAAGTTGCAGATATCTTTACAAAGCCATGAAGACAGAGTTATTTTACAAATTGAAGAAGATGCTTGGAATGATAATTCTGCAAGCTGATTTAAGGGAGGCAATGTTAATCATAATAAATCACTTGCATCACTAGAATTTTCATGAAGAGTTTTTGAAGTCAAAATGGTCAAAGAAGAAGCAAAGTTTTAGTTGAATACAATAATCATCAATTTGGTAGATATTGCTAGAAGCTAACATATTGGAAGCTTGAAAATTTTTGAAGAACATTCAAGAGAATAGTACAATTACAACATTTTACAACATTGAAGAAATTCAAAATCAAATGATTGAAATTGAAGACCAAGCAACCTAAATTAGAATATTATGGAAACTACATGAATACAAGTGGAAAGAAGATTCATAAAGCCAACTCATAAAATAGTAGTCATTACAAAATTGAGTTGTAATTCATAAATTATTATTTTAGTAGGAAGCATTGCCTATATAAAGGCATATATGCCTTATGTATTATGTGTGTTCCATAATGAAATGTATATGTTTTGAAATATGAAAATTCTCTCCTTTGTTTTATGAGTGTTAGTGAGTTTGAGAGATGAAAAATATGATAGTGTCATTTATATGAGTGAGTGATCCTCCTAGGGCCAATATAGTGTGAGTATTATACTTACACCCATTGTGGAAAAGATGGTTGAATCGCGTCTCAGGTAGTTTGGACATGTGAGAAGAAGACCGATAGAACATCCAGTCAGGAGGGTGGATGAGATGGAAGATGGATAAAGGGCGAAAGGCAGAGGAAGACCTAAGAAAATCATCCATGAGGTGGTCAAACGAGATCTACATGTAAACGATCTCTTTGTAGACATGATACATGACAGAGCACAATGACGTCGTTTGATTCATGTGGGACAATGTTTTGTTGTTGTTGTATTTTTTCTTTAATTTTGGTACATATAACTCTATTGGGAACTTTATTAGAAGAAGTACATTCATATATATATATATATATAGTGGCGGAACTTGAAATAAAATTTTGGGGGGCCACATAGAAGATAATTGTCAAAATGCTTTTGATATGGACTCCATTTAAGATAAGCTCGTCTAATCTCATTTCTCTGGTTTTGGTGATATTGCCAAATTTAAAGCCGTTTTTCAGGGTCTCGTTCCAAAAAATTAAGGTCAAACTTATCAGATGTAACTTTTTGAACTTTTAAAAGTTGTATCTCACTTTTTTCGCGATTCATTAAAGTAGAAAAACTATCTACATGTGTTGATATTGTAAAAATTATATATTCTCCTTCTTAAATATTAGTCTTCCTCTTAAAAAATGCATCAATTCTTTAATTTTTCATTATTATTTTATAATAAAATTTGAATATATATCCTGTAAATATGTAAAGAAGAAGTTAGAAGAACAATATTAAAATTTATAATATTTATTGAATTTTTTTATCATTTATACAAATACAATATAATACTTATTGAATATTCAATTATTTTTATCATATAAAAATTAAATTAAATAATAGTAAAATAAAATAATAAATTAAATAATAAAATATCTAATTTTTATATTTAAACTTAAAGGTAGAAAGAGTGTTGCTTATTAAATTTATTGGGTACTTAAGTCATAGTAAGTATTTAACCATTGAAATTTTTTATCTTTTGAAAAAGTACTACTAATTTTGTATAAAAAATTTGGGGGGGGGTCGTGACCCCCCTTTGTCTGAACTAAGCTCCACCACTGTATATATATATATATATATTATATATATATATATATATGCATGCATGTACCCTATCATTGTTGGTAACGGCCTGCGCCATTGACGGGTGGATTAGGTCCCCAACCTACTATGGAAAAAGAAAAAGAACAAGAACATGCATGCAAATAAAAGAGGGCAGCCAAGAAGGGTAAAGCAAAATATATAAGACAAACCAAGCATATTACTGTGTTTGTTACAAAATTGAAAAATCTAATATTTATTTTATGTTTGTTATAATAACTTTTATTAACAAATACTAAGAGTAGTAATAACCAATGTCTTTGAAAATCCTTTTATATTTGGAGAATAAAAAAAAAAAGACTAATGATTAGAGGCACTGATGTTTTGTGGATTAATCATGGTTGAAATCAGTGTCCAAATACAGACAGTCACAAAAGCTAAGTTCATGAAGCATGCATGAGTTTCTGAGCCCTCTTTCATTTCTTTCACTCATTCGTACAGTAGTAACTGCAGATTTACTCATCACAGTTTTCTTTTTCTGTACTCTATTTTCATTACTACAATCTAAATTAAGGGTTTATTTGGATAAATTTTTAAAAGAAAAATTTTTTTAGTTATTTTTTTATAAGAAATTTTATAAAAAATAAAAATAATTTTATATTTAAATATTTCATGTAAAAAAATTTTTATTTATTAATTATATTTGAATATAATAATATAAAAATATTTTTTATTTATTTATTACATAAAAAATATTTTTTTTTAAGAAAAAAATATTTTAAAAAAATATATAAATTATAGTTTCTCAAAAAAGATATTTTTTCTTTTTATTTTTCTAATACTTTTATTTTTACTATTAAAAATTTGTCAAATACGTTAAAAATTAAAAAAAATAAAAAACAAATTTTTATTAAAAAAATATTTTTTTATCAAAATAATGATATCCAAATAAACACTAAATCATCTTTTTCTTATCAATATCTAAATTAAATCTTATGCTTATTAGTGCTAACCTAACTAAACACAATTTTCTTATTATATTCAGGAGAATGAATCCAAAAAAATAAAATAAAATAAAAATAAGACGTCCATTAAAATTTGATTATTAGTTACTACGAACGTTAATCTTATCGTTACATTTATTTTTATTTATATAATTATTTTGAAAACTTTGAACAAACTATTAAAAGAACTAATTGTTTATTGTTTATATAGTAGTTTTTCACTCAACAAATTAAGAATTATTTTATCATGAATTTGAATTTTATTTAAAAATATGGTTAATCAATAAAATACTGTATACACAATATAAAATTCAAATTCTCAATCTTACTTAAGGGAATGAATAAATTTACCACTTATCAATTCACTATCAACTCAAGTTAGTTATCAAGCCAACTAATTGTTGTTCTTCTTTGTTTGTTTTTTTTTTTTAAACTACTGTCTTGAATATTTCTTGTTAGAGACCCACAGGAACCGACATTTTAGGAATCTTGGTGCCCATTATAGTGCCTACGTCCAAAGACACAGAGAGAAAGAGCTTTATTCGTTCTTTAAAGGCAGCATTGGTCCTTACAAAAGTTATCATCTTCTCAATCATCACTATTCTTTTCCATCACATAATAAATTCATAATATATAATAATTCTTCAATTCCCCTACTCTACCTTTAGATTATTACAATCAACGACTTAATAAAGTTTCTAATTATTATTGTAATGTAATATTTAATTTGAACGGCACTATCACTCGCTACAACCTACAAATTAATAGGCTAATAGAGATAATGAGAAATGACCACATGCATATATGTTTTAAGAGAAAAAAAAATAACAAAAGGTTGCTTATTTTGACCATTGAACCTTTTTCTTTCCAATTCAAAATTCAAGTGCGTAGTTAATAATATACATATGGTCCAAAAGGATTTTTTATTATATTATATTAATTAACTAATATTTTTTATTTGTTCTGCTCAATAACTTCTAGAAACACTTTCACACAGAGCAGTAGTTTTTGGTCCAACATAGAATTGCATGATTTCGAGTGGGATTTTGGCGTCTTCTTAGAATTGGTTACACTTCGTTTCTCCACTTTCATTCTCATATCCAACAAACACTAACGTCCCATCTTTTGAATCTAATATCATAATAATAATATAACTACAACATCGTAAGTTTGACCACTCTTGACTGATGATGTATGTCCAATATATTTATATATCAAAATCTCTCACCTCCTTTATTTGTTGTCAAAATTTTGTTTGAGAAACATTTATTTTCAAAGTATGTATTAACTTTTAAGTAATGACAATTATCCAACATGGATAATGTTCATATCCCTTGCATATTTTATACTAAAATAAATTGATTATTAAAATGTTCTAATTTGGGGGGTAATATAATTAAGAAGGAAATTATAGTAAATCACAATAATAGGAACTCACTTTAGGTCTTTATTTTCTTTAAAGTAATAACCAACTCTTTCTAGGTCTTTACCATATTTTTACCCTGGTGATGATTTAGAGATTCCAACAATAATTACCTTCTTCAGAATTTAAATCTTATTACTTTTTTTGGGACTACAACTCGCTTACCAATATTGCATCCAACTTTACATGGTCATATCATAGTCACTTTAATAATATTTTTGGAACTCTTTCTCATTGAAATTTGAAGTTACTAATTAGTAGTCAAAACCATGAATGCATGATATACTAAATCTCTGGCAAGAGTTTTGGATGGTGAAAACTCAATTGCAGATATAACTTAATGGAGTTGATAGTTGAGAATCGTTAAATGATTTGACAAGTTTAACTAAATCATCGTCTAACAACTCTTAACTATCAACTTTACATGAAATTAACTGGAGAATGAATTTTTACCGTTTTGGACACTATTTTGCAATATGTTATTATCACTATAAGTTCTTTTTATTATTTATTATTTTAAAAGAAAAAGATCCCAACACTAATATTCCTATGTAAAAGTACTATATATATATATATATATGAAATCAAGGAGCTTCCTTGGAATACAAAATTTTCCAATCATTATTCAATTAAGTTTCCAAGAAATTGATGACATTATTATGGTAAAGAAAATAAAGGTTGGAGGCAAAGCTTATTTAACTCCAGCTTCTAGGTCTCAAAGCAAAGGCTGGTGAAAATTGAAGTACTCATCACAGTGACTGAAGTGAAAGAGAAAGATCCGCAGAAAAAGAAAAAGTACATGTATAATTATTATACATAGAAGATAATAACGAAGAAGAAGATGGAAGGAGTGAGTTACAACAAGTTAAGGCTTCTTTGGCCTCCGAAAAATGTGTGTCAGATTTGTCACCTCCTTTACCTTCAAATTTGTCCAACTTGTGTATCATGCTATCGTACTAATAATTTATAAATGTCTATCATAGATTATTCATTATTAATTAATTAAATTAATTATTTATAATTAACAATAGCATTTGTATCACATGCAAACCAAATTCATGCCATGCATAATGCATTATAAGATGAAGTAATTTAAGAGGGTGTCACAAACTAATAAAATTAGGATGATTTAAACTTAATTAAAGTAGAGAAGCTAATTGAGGTTGAGGTAGATCTATCTAAACAAAAAATGAAACATGTTATTTCCGACAAACACACTGGCTTGTTCAAAAGCTAACGTGGAGTGGCACATTCTTTAGTACCATATCAATGTCACTTTTCTTCTTTCCTAGTAACCCTGCTTTATCGTGTTATAGCAGAATCTCTTAATCTCATGTGAGCCAAAAAAAGAAAGAAAAAAAAAACGGTGCAAGCAGTAGACAATAGTAGTGTGATCTAGCTAGCATGAATTGAAGAAGATATCATCAGAGTGTGAATGAAACTAAACTTAGAAATTAAGAAATTAGAGACAATAATATATATAGCATACACACAAAATATTACATGCACACACACACACACACACAAACAGAGTTAATAATAATAATAATAATTATACAAAATAAAAACACATCAAGCCCCATATATATGTAGTAGTACAGAAATTACTCGACTCAATTAAATTAAAAAGAAAAAAACATAAAATAAACAGAATGAATAATGACCAGAAATTACTACCATTTGTTTGCATTAATTTTCTTGGTTGATTCATGAGCATGAAGAGGTAGGTTTACATATCCAAAGTTATAAGAGATTATGAGGAGTGGAAGAAGAAGCAGCTAGAGCTGACATATCAGTGTTCCAAGAATAGTATTGATGATGAGAGACATTCAAGTTGGTTGTTGTTGTTGTTGTTGGTCTTGATCCGTTTTCTTCCATTTTCACTGGTGGTTGCATCTGATTATTAACCCTAGAATTTCCAGCTATGTCAACCAAGCCTGAAGAACCTTGATCATTTTCATGATGAAAAGTGTTAGGGTATGATATTGATGATGCTACTGCAGCTGAAGAAGAATTCGAATCAAAACCGTTTAAGAACGGAAACTGCTGCAGCCGCCACTGATCCACTACTACTCCATTACTTGCAGCTATAGCAGAAGCAGAATTACCAACATACCCCATCTGAGGATGATGATGATCCGTTAAGCTCAGACCCATGTTTGAAGCAACTCCATAGCGGCTAAGATGATTCTGGAGAGAAGCCATGAAAGGAAGGTTTGGTGGTTGATGACCAATAAGCTCATGAGGAGGAGGGATGTTGTTTGAAGGAATTGCACTCGAAGATTGTTGCTTTTCATTGTTATTGTTTGGTGGAGATTTCGAGCGGCTACTACTCCTCTTGTTCTTCTTGTTACGGCGGCAACCACCGCCCACCGGAACGTTCCTCAGAGTGCCACCTCTTGTCCAGTAACGCCTACAGGCCTTGCAGAAGTGGCGGGGCTGAGACAGGCTGTAATTGTTGAAGTAACAGAACTTGGTGTTCGTCGAATCGCAACGTGGACACTTGAGGGCAGCCTCTGGAGGTGGTATCTTTGCTAGTCTGGCTCGATCAGCCATTGACCCAGGTCTGATCGAGCCAGCAATTGTGCCACCTCCTCCCACAGGTCCTGCCTGAACCTGTGGGGGTAGCGGCGGAAGTAAGTGAGGATTATCATTTACATTTGCTTGATGGTGATTCGGGTGCTGAAAATCAATAAATCAAAGAGAAAAAAAGAAAGGTGAAAAATAAAGAAGAAATTATATATCATTGAGTTATATATACATGATCTTGGTATATTCAAGAAGATATTACAAAGTTAGGAATAGGAATAATTTTTATCTTTTGCATAAAATTAAAGAAGGAAAAAAAAAAGGAAAAATTGCTTTATTTATCTTTAGGGTTGAGAAGCTGTGGCTGAAAATAGAGGAAAATAATAATAAAAATTTAAAAAATGGTTGAATAATTACTTACCTGCTGCCAATTGGGAGGATCTACATAGACTGGAATAGAAGAGAAAACCATGGTGGTTGAAATCCTTTTTATGATATTTCTTTTTATAAAGTTTGATGGTGGAGAATCACACTAAGGGAATACCAGAGGCAAGAAAGAAAGAAAGAAAGGGAAAAAGGAGCATTGAATTGAAGAGAGAGGGAGAGAAGCTTAGGAGGAATGAAGAGATGAGGTCTTTGCTTTAATTTCTTTTACTTTGTGCTTATATTCCCTTATTCATTCTCATCTCTTTTTGTTTTATTATATTTTTAGGGTTTTTGGGTGGACGAAGTTTCTTAACCTATAAGCTTCTTTATTTTATATTTAAATTTCATCCATCCATCACCATATCATATATCATAGCTAAGCTTGCTAGTGGCTCCCATGCATGGAATAATAATAATACACATAAAATTAAAATTAAAATTAAAGCAGATTATATATGATTACACTGTATTTGTCTACCTACAATTACTAATTAATTATCACTGTCTATTCAAACATGTTGGTGGAATGAGCTCACGTAATCAAAAAGATTTATGCTTAACCATGTAGCTGATAGAATCACCTGCTTTGTATGGTTACAAACGTACATATATAGTATTTGGTTTTTATCCATACCTTCATAAATGCTTAATTAATTAGTTAAAGTGTATGCCACCACACATGTATATATGGGAGGGGGATAGAATCAAATGATCTCTTCTATTCTTATTCTTGTTTATGCTGTATTTTTGTTTTCTTACTTTCTCAATTAGACAAATTTTGGGTCTTTTGATTTGTTTTTTTTTTTCATCAAATAAATTATTATATACACATAATGTTTAATTTATTTTTAATATATATTTTATATTTTATGTAAGAATAAATTTATTTAGTAACTGATTTATAATATAAGCATAGTATAATTGTAAAAAAAATATTAAAAATTATATTTCCCTTAATGTAAGGTAAAGATATATATATATATATATATATATATATATATATATATATATATATTAAAGCTAAATAAAATAAATGAACAAACCATCCAAATTTTCAAAGGCCTAAAATGGTTAACGATATAACTATTTATATACTTTTTTTATTAGTTTAAATTTTAAAAAAATAGTTTCATAACATAATATTAGAATTTTAACGTCTAAAAAAAAAGAAAAAAATTAATATAAGACAAATAAAAAGAAAAAAAAGTTAACACAAAAATTCAATTAAATCTAAAAGAGACTCTTGTTAGAGAGATAATTATTTACGCGTGTCTCTTTAATTTATATCAATTTAAATTTTTGAAAGAATTAATTTTATTATGATAAAAATATAAAATAGTAAAATGATGATAACATATCTAAAAAATGGAACTAATTTGATTTTTAAGAAATTTTAATTGATTTTTAATTTCTAAAACTTTTATTGAAGACTACTAAACAGCATATAAAATATGTCTCTCAGATAAATATTGACAATTATATAAAAAGTTATCCTTTTTTAATCTTAAAAGAGAGCATAATTTATTTTCTAGTTGTCAGTTTATTTTCCTAAATTGCAAACATAATTATTTAAAAAAAGGACGAGGAAGGACCATTAATAATACTACTATTGACTAGAGACTACTGCTACTTGAGAAGGAAAAGATAAAGGTTAAAATTAATTACCCGACCCATTTAAGAAAAAAAAAAAGGATAGGCAAAATGGAAATGCATTCAAATTTTCAAGCACATGACACAAATGTTGGTCTTCTTCCAATTATTGAAACAATGTTGACAGTGTCTTTCAAACTTTGTAAGTTTATGCTTCCTGAACGTGAAATCCTTCTTTAACCTTTTCCATTTGTTTTTTCCTTCCAATTTTCCATTTACGTAGTCTATATGAAAAGCACCCAGGTAGTGGTCACCATGCAATAATTAATAATAATAATAATTATAAATAAGATTTATTTTGGAGAAAAAAAAAATTCTTCAAGGATGCGGCAAGTTGAGCCAGAAATTATAGAAAAGATCATGAGACAAGTAATCCAGGAGGAAAAACATTAAAGGGAAAAGGAAAGTTTGCAAAATTGTCATATATCATATGTATTATATATATTAATAATAATAATTGGTACTATAGTCTTTAATTGCCTTACCTTTATTTTTTTTGTTTTTATTATTATTTATTATACTCATGAAGAGTAGTAAAAATTCAAGGCCTAAAGTTATGGTCAGATCCTTTTTGGGCACAACACCATCACTTGTGACATCAGTGCATGAAATTGCTATGTTTATCTAACTTTATCATGAGTATCTTTTTAAGTAGCTAGACAAAATCTTCTAGTTGCCTCTTAACTTTAATGGCTCAATAATTAATATACTTCAACATTGAGGGCGCCATATTAAATAACGTGTTTCTTTTGTCTATTTTTGCTTTCCCTTTTTCTTTAAATGTGGTAGAGAGAAAAACAAATAATTAACACATATATTAACATTAAAATTAACATATTCTTTTTGTTAGTGGGTCGGAGTCACACTCAGGCTTCATTCTATTGGGGTGAGTAGTAAATGTAGGGAATGATATGATATAAGCTAAGCTAGCTTCGTCATTTGATTGAGATCAATCTTCTCATTTCTTCATGGATAAGTAATTTTGGTCTTCTACATTATTATGTGCCACATCTATGCACTTTTTGTATATTGCAATGTTAGAAAACTCTTTCTTTTTTTGTATATATACATATTTAGAAAACTTTTTTTATGAGTTCAAAATGAGTATATAAAAAATAATGATCCTATCGCTACTCCATAACAAATAATTATTTTGAGACTGTGTGTGTGTAACTATTTATTACTTGCTTTTTGACTTAATTGCTTTTGTGTTTATTGTAAAGTAGGGAGTAAGATTTGATAAACAGAAACAGACAACATGGGGGGAGCTACTGACATTATATATAATTGTCTTAAAGTAAGATAATTATTGTATGAATCTTTATTTATTAGTTTAAATTTCGAGCTAAAAATAGTTTTATAATATGATATTATAATTTTTATAATCTAAACTTCTAAAATTTAATTATTATTGGTTCTGGAAAAAAATCAGTGTAAAATAAATAAAAAGAGAAAAATAGTGATATAAAAAATTTTGCATAAACCTTAAAAAAATATTTGTATATAAAAAAATACAATTATTCTCTTCATACAAGTTATTTTTTTATACAACTCTCTATAAGTCATTTATATTTACCTGCGCACATTCTTTTTTATGTCATTACTGCACGTTCTTCTTCTTCGTTATTTTTCTCTTTCGTTATCATCGTCACCAACACCACCTCCTCCTCTTCTTCCTTCTTTTTTCATTGAAATTTCTTCTCCTCCTTCATTTTTCTCCTTCTCCTTCTCCTCCATCATTAGTTATCTCATTGTTGAAGATAATGAATAATTTAAGTTCAGATTATCAATTGAACCAGAACGAAATTGATTATTGTTTTGAATCCAATCTAGTGGATGAAGTGTGGTTTTGTTTCTATTTAATTTCTTCGTTAGTAGTTTATGATTCTGTAAGTGAATAGTATTTCGTCGTTGATGGTTTGAATTGAATGTAATGTAAAAATTCTACATTAAAAAAATATTTTTCTGTATTTACAGCAAATTTAGGAGTAACACGAAGATATTTTAGTGTAATACAAATATATTTGAGTGTATTGTTTAAGAATTTTGGTGTATGTGTGTTGATAAGTTTTGCATAATTCAAAACTATTCTTCTTCCTCTTTCTCATCTTCTGCTGATTCTTCTTCTTCTGTTTCATCATCATCATCTTTTTTTTTCTTATTCATTTGTTTTGTTTTGCTCTTTTAACAAGAACAAAGACAAAAAAATCAAACAAAGAAAAAGAAGAAATACATAATGTTGCAAAATTACTTGGAAGAGGATGAGCTTACATTCATTCAACTAAAAGAAATAAATAAATAAGGAATAAAAGAAGAATTAAAAAAATGCAGTATTAGAGGAAACATTTTTCTGTATTTGCAGCAAATTTGGGTATAGCATGAAGATATTTGAGTGTAATACGAAGATATTTGAGTGTATTATTTAAGAATCTTTGGTGCATGTGTACTGATAAGTTTTGCATAATTCAAAATTCTTCCTTTTTCTCCTCATCTTGTGCAACTTCTTCTTCTTTTTTTATCATTATCACCATCTTCTTCTTCTTCTTTTTTTATTCATCTTTTTCTTTTTATTTTACCTTCTCAAGTTTCTTCTTGTTTTACTCTTTTTAACAAGAATAAAAACAAAAAAATCAAACAAAGAAGAAGAAAAAATACATAATGCTGCAAATTACTTGGAAGAGAATGAATTTACATTCATTCAACTAAAAGAAAAAAGGAAAAAAGAAAAAAAGAAGAAAAAAATATAGCATTAGAGGAAACAGTTTTCTATATTTGCAGCAAATTTTGGTGTGAAGGTTGCAGAAGACTTAGAGAAGGGGGGTTGAATCTCTGACCTTTTTTATTTTACTGAATTAAGTCTTTAATATCAAAGTTACCATTAAAATCTGTTTGAACTGTGTAGCAAAATTTTTATGAGATAATTTCATTTTGTCTCATAAATATCAGAAAACATAACTTAGAGAAAGAGAAGAAAGATAACACAGGCATGTATCCTGGTTTAGTTGCCTTATACAATGCAACCTACATCCAATCTCCACCATAACAGTGGTGAAATTTTCACTATAGTTAAAGTATTACATACACTAATTTCTTAGGACTCACTCAATCCTGTCTCTCTCAAGCAAGTTCTTTCCTAACTTGACTTGTTTATGCTAATATCTAACTCTTCACTTTAAGTGCTAACCCAACTTAGAAAGGGGCACCTCATAGGTATAAGATACAAGACATATGAAACAACCTAAAAAATTCTGAAATCACTCTCTAGACTTTTCTCTCAAGTATTTCACTTAACCATTTGTCACTCATAGGCTTTTTCTTGATTTCTCTCTTTCAATCTTTTACCTCTCAAGAAATTACAAAAAGGTATACATTGAAAATAAAATACAAACTGTAAAACATGAAGGAGATTGAAGCATTAACAGCCTCTATTGCTTTAAGTTGAACCAAATTTAGCAGACTCTGATTAAGTTTTTCATCTTAGCAGAATGCTTATTTAATTTAGAAAATACTGTCCAAAATTGATGAACTCTTCACAGAGAAGCTCTTCAAAGCAAAACTCAATGTATGGTTCTCTCTCCTTACCTTCAAAAATGAAAAACATTTTCTTTTTGTACCTTCTACCAAGTTGCTGTTTGGATCTTTTCTTAGTCAACTCTTGTGTGCTTTCCAGGCTTATCATTTTACTTTCTTCAATTAACCCCCAAATTAGAGATTTTAAAGCTGGTCATTTTGCTTGATCAAAGACATCAGATCAGCAAAGGGAAACGTTTTAATGGTAAACCAAAATCTGAACCCTTGAACAAGTGCTTTGTCCCCAATAAACAATTTTATCCTTTGATTTACAGCAGTGATTATCAGAGAACATTTTCTCTATTTATCCCAAATTGGAGTTGCAGGAATTTGGAGGAGTAAAGAAAGCAGATTGCATGCAAATGGAAATAAATCACCTTACTTTGATTTGGGTGATTAGACACTACCTTTTGAGTATTACCTTTCTCTTTCTTTCTTCTCTAGTGAACTGAACAAGGAGATTGAAGCTCTCTCTCTCTTTCTGATTTTGACCGAAGCAAACTTGTGAATGTTGGCTTTGAAATACTTCAGCTTGGTGAAATATACTTGGACTTCGGTCAGATTTAATTTTCATTCAGCCCAGCTGATCTTTCTGCACTTTCACTTTGGGCTTTGAGTGTTAGAGAGCCCACCGAAAATCTTGTTTATGTTTTTATCTGTTTGGACTGCTGTAATTCTATTTTTTTGGCCTGCAACACTAATTAAATATAATCAAAACTAATTGGTTGTTTAACCTAATAAAATAATATTTGTTATAATCAATTTAACATTAGTTATATACTTAACTTAACAGGGTGTAACATGAAGATATTCGAGTGTATTGTTTAAGAATTTTCGGTGTATATGTGCTGATAAGTTCTGCATAATTCAAAATTCTTCCTCTTCCTACTTCTCATCTTCTGCTGCTTCTTCTTCTTCTTTATCTTCTTATTTCATATTCTCATAATTCTTCTTATGAGAAAAAAATCAAATAAAGAAGAAAAAAGTATATAATGTTGCAAAATCAATAAAAAGAGGAGGAGAGAAAAAATGCTACAGCAACAACAACAATAATAAAAAAACGATGATGAAGATGAAACACGCGAAGAAAAAGAAGAAAAAACGCAAAGAAAAAGAAGAAGAAGAAGGAAGAGGAGGAGGATGAAGAGGAGAAACGCGGGATACAAAGAGGAACAACGTGATTTCATGCACGCATTATGTAAGTGATTTGTATGACTTGTATGTCAAAAAGACTTGTATGTATAGTAATACTCAAAAAAATATGTTAAAAATATAGTTATTTATGTATCTTTAACTATTATTTTAAACTTTTAATATTGGAGATTTTACAAAAGAAAATTGCTATTTATTCTTTAAAATTCAATCTTGGTTAACTTTTAAATTTAATAATATATTATTTTAATTCTTTAATTAATTATGTCTCCTATTTTTAAGGATTTATTATTATTTAATAATTTAAATATTTACTTTTAGGATACCGATGATTTAAAAAATCAAAAAAGTTATTTGTTTTTTATTTTCTTTTTCTTCTAGTGTACCACCACGATTTACGATCACACCACACGTAGAGATTTCTCTCAAACTCTTTCTTTTTCAATACATCTATGTATCATAAGATTAAACATAAAATTTTGACCGAAAACACATCTAAAATGAAATGAACAACATAAACACATTCAAAATTTAAAAAAAATAATAAAGTTTAAACTAATTGAACATTTGCAAGAACAATAATCCTCTCTTATCTAATTTATGAACAGTTAAAAATGGCATAGTAGAAATATAAACACATCCAATATTAATATGAATAATATGAACATATTTAAAATTAGATCATTATACATTTAAATTACACTAATATTTCAAGTCCGAAATCAACATAATAGTAAAAATTAAGATTTAGCACATTCAAATTACATTCATATTATAAAATTCCCATTATCAAACATAGTTGTGCAAACAAAATTACCTTAGACGGAGAAGGATTGCGACGGTGGAAGAGACCTGGGATGGAGGAGGCGCGTGGGAGCTACGCGTCGCGGATGGAGAAGTTCTTTGTGGGGGGAATTCGTCGCAGGGAAAAATGCACGGCGCAGGAGAAGACGAACCCGGCGAGAAGGAGAGGTGCTGTAACTCTGAGTTTTAAATTTTTACGGGGGAAAGGTTTTATTTGGTTATTATCAAGGAGAGATAACTAGTTAAAATGTGTTTAAAGGAATATTTAAATTTTTATTTAAGATGTATTAGAGTTTAAAAGATTTAAATTTAAATTTTGAATTTTAATTTGGTTATTCTATGTTTTTAGATTTGTTTTTAAATTAAAAAAATTATAAATATATTTGTATGTATTTGTTTTAATTTTTTAAATTA
The DNA here is from genome assembly GCF_014773155.1 of Arachis stenosperma. Lineage (NCBI taxonomy): Eukaryota > Viridiplantae > Streptophyta > Magnoliopsida > Fabales > Fabaceae > Arachis > Arachis stenosperma. The sequence continues at coordinate 2,464,001 of NC_080379.1, read as the reverse complement.
ATATAAAAAAATTAAATAAAAATAATATTTAAAAAATATCTAATTACACTTATGTTTACAAAAAGTTGGATAATGCATAAATAGTATATTTTAAAAATTTATATTTAAAAAAAAGTAAATATAGTATCTATTATTTGGTGTCATTCCAATTTTATTTTGGAGCCTCATCCAAACCAACAATTTCAAAGCAAGTAGAATTTAATTAACAAAACAAGGAAAACAAAAGAATCTAAACCTGGGAAAATGATGAGGATATATATAGGAAAAACATCAGAAGTGGAGAATGGTGGAGCTGGTCATGATAATGATGCAGAGCAAATAGAAGCTTAGAAGTGTGGCCATCGACAAATTAAATTCATAAAGTAAAGGAAGGGTTATGCTTCTTCTGCATGGGAGTGGACTCGTGGGGCCCAAGTCAAACATTGTCATCTAATTAATGTACCTTAATATCTCACACTTATATATATATTGCCCTTCAAAATTAAAATATGAATCTATTATTGATATTTGTTTTTTATTTTGCTAATAACTTGTCTTAATTAAATTCGCGTCGTAGCTACGTGTAAAGAAATATCGGTGTTAAAACAACTTATTATTGTTCCCCTTTCCTCAAAATTTAAATACAGGAAAAAGCATCACGTATGAAAATGAGTTTGGTTAATTGTTTCTATAATAATTTTTTTAAAAACGAATCTTAAAAATAAAACTATATTTTATAATATTTTTCCTTAAATATCTTAATAAGTGCACTTAAAAAATTAGAAATTTTATGATTTTCGTATTTTTAAAATTAACGTATTTATATTTTAAATTATGAATAAAAAAAATAATTTTAATAAATTATCGCTATAAAATAATTTTATACATACATCTAGTTATGTAATGTCACGTTAATAGAAATAATTAAATTTTATTAATTACATAGATGATCATCTAAAAAACAAATATGATAGCCAACAAATTATAATTCAAATGATATAATTTTTCTATACTTACCTACAAATTATAAGTTCGAATTTTTTTATTTAAAAAAATAATAATTAAATAATTATATAAAATATTTTATACTATTAGTATATTAAAATTAAATTCTTATGAATATACCAAAATTTTAATGTTACAAATATTTTGAATAGAAAATATATTTTACTAATTATTGAGAATACAAACTAAAATATATATATATATATATATATATATATATATATATAAAATAATACTTTTATAATGAAGAAATTTCAAATGAAGAAAGGAAGAAAAAAAAAAGCATAGCTAGAGGGAATCAAAGGCAATGATTTTTGGGATGAGATGCTTGCGGTCGACAATGGAATCCTTGGTGCCAACTCACCACTTTGTGGGTCCCACGAATGCACCACTTTCCTTACATTTGCCTGCTTCGGAATATATGCCCTATTTTAGTGGATATCATGGAAATTTTAATTTTTTTTTTTTTGGAAATAAAGATAACTATGCCATTGCTATATTGCTATTGCTACAAACCCAACACCAATTAATATATGGTGTATCACCCTCTTCTCAATCCCCACTATATCTCATCATTTCATTTCCATGCATCTTCCTTACATACTTCTCTCTATCTTCTTCCTCTTTGCTTTCTTTTCCCATTCCTATCAAGTTTGTTCTATCGTTTTCTAGCTTCCAAATTCTAAAATATTTTTTTTAGAATTTAATTTTAATACACGCACTAATAATATAAAACATTTTACACAGTTATAATTGTTCTCTTAAATAACTATTCATACAGTCAATATAAAACATTATTATTTTTGTTAATGTAACATTATGTAATTAAATACATATGTAAAATAATTTTACTCAAGCATCAAAATTAATTTTTTTAATTCTTATATTTTAACTTAATTATTAGGTAAGAAGGATGATAATATATGGTTTTATTCAAAATAAGGGAACCGAGGAAGTACATAAAATGAGGACTAGTTATTATATGGAAAATGAAAATAAATATATAGATGCATGGACCAACTTTTGTTTTTTTCAAGAAAAATCCGTTCATGTCCTTTTTTCTTTCTTTAGTTCCGTTGATATAAGTTATTTTTTTAGTAGTGAATAAATATTAAAAAAAGTGTACAAATTAATTTCTAATTAGTTAATATTAATTAATTTTTCTTATTAGAAGATTTAACATTTACGATTATAATTTAAAATAAAAAATTAAAAAAATTAACTAATATGACCGAATTGAACTCAATATTAAAATTTTTGGGATTATGGTATGTCATCCAATCCGTAGAGTTTGCTTGGTTTATTGGTATCTATTGTAGAAAAATCCGTAAACGTACTGAGTGTTTTTTTTTTGCATGAAGTTTACTTGAATCACGAGTCTCTTTCAAATCAAAATGTCTTAAAGTGGTTTAAAAAGATTGCGACTAAAAGAGAATTAAACTATAGCATAGGATACCCTTACAAATATTATTACTCGCGTATATATATATATATATCAAGATATACTATAGTTACAAATACACGTTATTTTTCTTTAATTTATTCCTATGCTATTTTTTATCAATCAAAATTGAATTTTAATTATATTTTTTTATCAATAAAATTTGAATTTTTTTATATGTATAACATGTTTATAAATTACACATCTAAAATAACATTATTATACGTATTGTTTAACTTTTAGTAATAAACTTTACTGATCGAATTTTGTTACCGGAACTATCGGCAAGGAAAAAAAATTAGAAAATAAAATCCAAACCCTAGTAGAATGGATAATATTGCTATAATAATTGTAAAATTGAATCGTGCAATCACTTTAGACGCAACTCATCACTGATTAGAAATTCCGTCCACTCAATTTCTCCCCTAAAATGTCAAGTAGACGTAATTACGTAAAGCATTTAAATTGTCATTCTTTTGCAAAGGTAGTGAGCTTAATTATAATAACTTTTTTGTGCAAAACAAACTCTTACTTCATTATTTAAAAATTATGAATACGATATATGTTGACCATGCATGAATATCTATTTATGTATAATTAAAATTGTTATTTATATTATCGTATATTCGTGTATGAATATATATATGTTATCTAATTTATTTTCAGTATATATTTTATATTTTAATATACATTTTATACACATAATATAATTGATATATAATTGAAGACGCAACTCCACCCCACGATCAATTTGAAAACAAAAGGTAACAATATTTTCCCGGGCAATATATATATGCACACACCTACACACAAACACGATGGAAATTCGTTCACATAAAATTAAGGAAATATATTGATCAGTTAATAATTCTAAAAAAAACAATAAAAAGAAGAAGGAGAAGAAGAAAGAAATCAGCTAATAATTGCTTGAAATGAACCTTCCAAGGGGGCAAAAAAAAAAAAAAAAAAAAAAAAAACGCTACATCGATAGAGGCATCTAAGCTATTATTTTAACAAATTTTTAGAAATAACCATCGTATAATATATTTTCTCCTTAATATAATTATTCAATTCGTTAGTTTGTTAAACATATACATTATATAATTTTTAATTAATATTGTCACGTCTCAAAAGTATTTAGCCTTCTCAGTATCTCTTCATGTATGTATACAGCTTAAATTTATAGTCATTTCTCATTTGATCCTAAATTAGGTTTAGAGACAGGGTGGACACGTTTAATTTGTGATCATGTGATGTGTTAGGCCTAATGGTGTAGTGTAAACAACACTTAAGAGTTAAATGTAGATATTAAATAAGAGTAGATGTCATTAATTACGTTCATAATTTTAGTAGTTCATCAAAATTTAACAATAATATGTTGAGTAATCCTAGATTAAGTAAGTGTTAGGAGTTTGAAAATTTGAATTTTATTTTCTATAATTGGCTAGCGACAACTCATTAAATGAAATTTTAATAATTTTTGACCTGTTAAATTGAGAAATACAATAAAAAATTTAAAAAAAATATATATGTTGAGAAAAATTAAACAGTGATGTATTAATATATTTTTTTTGCATGTGATATAAGTTTTAGATTTGGCCACACATTTTATGATGAATTCATTTAGTAGATAAAAAAGGATTATCTGATGAAAAGTGGAAGTGTATGCAAGTTTTATTAACGGTTGAAGAAGAAGATTGGGGGAGAGAGGGGTTGGTGGTGTTGGAATCTAATTCCCTATCTGTTTTTGACAGGTTCCTGCTTTTTTGCTCATTTTTCCTGGAAGAAAAAGAGAAAAAGCTTACCACTTATTAATTAATTTAGCGAAATTATAGTTGTAAAGCCACCAAAATTGCAGCCTTAATCCTGAGTCCATTTGTCCTCTCTCACTCACTCTCTTGCAACTTAGAAACTAGAAAGAGAGCCATGCACGTGCATGAGATATACAAATCAGAGTGTATGGGACCAACCTCTCTTCTCTACTAAGTGGGGGCGTCAAAAAGCATTCCCCTACCTACTTTTTTTTTTGTCTCCTCCCTTAGTTATATTATTCTTAATTATTCCCATAATCACATTTATGTGGTATAAATTACCCACTTTTGTGCTTACTACATTTCAAGCCATCTAATTATTTGAGTTGGATTACAATTATTTATTTTTGACGTTAATAATTTTCTTTCAATAGTATTTTTCAGTTCCTAACTAAAAATATAATTTAAATCCCTAACATTTATTTAAATAAATGAATAAGTTAAAGATTCGATTAATTTAAATTTATTTATAAAAGATAAAATTATATTTTAATTTTAAGACTCAATTTAAAATTTTATTTTTAAAATACATATATAAAATGAATTGAATTTGAAGTTATGTATTAAATATTTGCCATAAAACTATTTAATCTAAAAGTTTAAAAAGATAAATAAAGGGACCGGATATATGAATGGCCCCTCAATATTTTTGAATTTGTCGTGTGAATTCTATATATACACTATTTATTTATTTTTTTAAATTTTATGTTGTAACTTTTTGTTTTTCTGGCGAGATAAAAAGATGGAATTCTAAATTTTTTATTACTTAATCTACAAATTTAAATCAATACATAAAAATACATAAATATAGATGGAAACTCAGGTGCAGTCGACTTAACGTGATGTTGATACTTAAGAGCCATTAGATAATTTGATTGATTTGACTAAATTTTCATCTAATGGCAGTTAAATATTAACTTCACGTGAAGTTGACTTCACCTGAGTTTTCATCATATGTTTAAGAATATTGTAAGGATAATATATAAGTGGATTACTTTCCGAGACAGAGACTGAAAAATGGAAAAGGGGGTATATTACGTAGCAGTGTTCCATGAATTGAATTTGCCACAATATGTGGCCTCATGGGCTGCAATCACTTGAATTGTATATAATAATGCAGCAATCACGCATCCACTCTCAACCATACATACATATTTCATATGCCTTCCCATACCTCTCCACCACCGTATGTATAATTGCACATTATTCATATTTCACCTTAATATATTTTGATTCCCTTATATCTATCTATCTATCACTACCTTCAACCTTCCTTTATTTTTTTCAAAAAGAATATGCATGATGTATACAACACTTAGCTTATAGAGGTGAAGTTCAACAACTTCCTTTGCTTTCTCAGTTCATTTTGGATGAGCATAATCATTTTAACTTCATAAAAATACAAATATTATAAAAACGGTAGAAACTCAGGTGTAGTCGATTTCACATGAAGTTGATAGGTGAAAATTATTAAACGATTTGACTGATTTAATTAAATTTTTATCTAACAACTCTCATCTATTAACTTTACGTAAAATCTACTGGAGTTTTAATCTAAAAAACCACTTATGGTTGACGGAAGACAAGTCAACCAGTCACGTTGTGTAGAGCCCAAATTGGGCCCAAGATTCATAGTATTAAAATTCAACGATGATGAAAGGCTAACCAACACGTGTTTACAAGCAGGTCCGTGTCGTTCTGTCTTATCAAGCGTGAATATATGGGCCACGGATACAGTCTGAGCCCATTTTAAAAGAAAGCAATTGGGCCAGGCCAATACATGTACTGCTAGGGATCATATCAAAATAATAAAAATAAAACAGTGGTGCTATACACGATTGATTGAGGAACAGAATCATATGTATTTCCATTGGCGTGACATGATAATTTTGCTTTGAAATCATGCAAGATATCATCATCACATGCGTGCTTACTTCATTATATATGTATTACGTATTATTGCTTTGGATATATAGTTACATACACCTCAAGTGTCATCAAGAGAGCATGAAATGCATGCGTTTAGTGACTTGTTTGTGTTTTTAATTAATAGATAAAGAGTTGAGAAGTTATAGGTTGTTGGGAATTTAATAATCCCGAAAAGGGGAAGTGGCAATGTGTAGTAGGGCAAGAGAATATTAATGAGGATGCAGAGTAAGGTGCATGGAATGGGAATGGGAATGGGAATGGAGGTTGAGAGTAGGTATTATTAATGATGAAATTAAACTATATATCCTGCAAGCAATGCAAGAAGCTGAATAGATGAACAACTAACACATATTGATGCATGATAGTAGACATTAAATTTAGCTGCTACTCATAGTTAGTAGTTACTAGTTAGTATCAAAGAAGAGCCTGACATCATGCACATGCCTACTTTATAATCTATGCAAAAGAGACCTCTAAAATCTAAATCATTAAGGATTCCAACCTATCCAAACTTTAAATCTTAACACTATATAGTTGATAGAACCGAACCGATAATTAAATCGGTTAGATTATTAGTTTATTAATTTATTAATTCAATCGGTAAATTACTAGTTGAATCATTTAAATAATATATAATTAATAAATATAAATTTTAAAAATATAATATAATTGATATATTATATATTTTTAAAAAAGAACAAACGTAATGAAACGCAACTTGATCTAGTGGTAGTCGCACCTGATGCAAGAGCATCCAAGTTTGAATCTAAAGAAGGGCTTTCTTTCGTTAATTGTTGAATTGCAATTCTAATCAATTCCATCCGATTTTAATTCTTTTTTATTTAAATGGTCAAAATATTAGACTGAATCGATTTATAGTTTAAATTATTGATTTTCCAGTTAAACCGGTCAGTCCATTCAATTTTAACAACTATGGCTCTAACATTCTTCTTTTATTTCCCCTTTGACACATGCAAGTTTAATAAGACAGAGATGTAGCAACATTTTTAAATTAAACCTATTATCATGATATCGTTATTTTATCAATTTTCAATCATTAATTCACACCCGAAATAATCTCCCAAAAAAATTATAAATGAATCAATTTGGATTTTAAAAAATACATAGTGAATTATATATATTGGTCCTTTTTGTCATTTCGAACGTTACTGATAAAAAGGTTGTTAATAGGGATTAACATGCATCAAATTGACTCACAAGTTACATTGTCAATAACTTTGTGTATACCATAAAATGTTAATTAACAAATTACATTAGTATATATACAAAAATTATTTGTTAAATAGAAAAGTTATTTGTCATTCATTCAAAAGGAATATTTTTGTTACATCTACAAATATTTTGAAAATTTGTTCATCGTTTATACTTTCTCGAATTATTTTTATCAGTAACGTGAACTTTTAGATACCATTTATAATTTACTCAATAGAAATTAATTCATTATATGTAAAATTTTTATACAAAGCAATTCATTGTAATATTTTTGAGGATGAACATTAGAACGGATAACACGGAACATGTAAAATATATAATAAGACAAGATTGAATAGTGGTCCATTCTACATTTCTACTAGCTATTAGTTATTATATCTCAAAAGTACAAGATGTGGGGAAACAAAGAATAAATGGGAAAATTACAAGAGAATAACATACAACAAAATACCTGGCCCAGCAAATTTGTTATTTCTAAAAACTATCGCCAATTTTCTTTTATGTCCTTTGGTTTTTGTGGTTCCTTGAACCCAAAATAGCCAGTTTGAATCCCAAGCCAAGTTAATACACTGGACCCAATAAAAATTGACTCGAATATACAGGACCACATGGAATCATGCTCAATTTCTCAATTTAGAGCTACCTTTAATTTAATTTGATTTTGTTGAAAAATCTTAAACTTATGAACGTTATGCTAGCACTCACTTAGAAAATCAACTTCATTTTTTACCTACGTGTAAGGTTGTAATGCAATGACAATTGTGGATTCGGTAACCTTGCATTTTGTTTTTCTTTCAAGTTTGAAAAAAGGTGGAGCTATACTTTGTAGATCTAATGTTATAACTTTCCGCCAAATCTTGTGATTAACAACGACATAACTTGTTTGTGGGGGGTAGAAACTTCACTTGCTCCACGCGCCGTTTTCTACTTTCTCACTTATATGCTTCATTAATCATTAACATATTATTCTAATTTGAATGCTTTCACACATTAGATGAAGGTTTACTTAGTGGTTTTGAGTATTCTCACAATTCTTTTAAGGTGAAAATTAAGGTGCAGTCGACTTTACGTGAAATTAATAGTCGAGAGTCGTTAGATGAAAATTTAGTCAAATCAGTAAAATCATCTAACGGCTCTCAGTTATCAACTTCACGTGAAGTCGACTGTACATGAATTTTCACCTTATTTTAAATTAGTGGACTAATTAGTTTATTCAATCTATTAAAGTAAATATATAACAATTCATTAATTAGCGACAGATAGATTTACACAGTAATATACGAAAAAAGAAAGGGCTACAACTTTTGAGGCAAAGAAAAAGGTGAAATTCTTTGCAAAAAAAGTCTTGGCATAGCCAGAAATTTCGAGATTCTACAAGAAATTCCAAAGTACTTATCTGTACACCACTTTGCTGTTTGCTAATATAAGCAATGGCGTTTAAAAGTCTTAGGTACATAATAATAAGTACATAAGACAAGTTCAATATTACAACTGTCATTTGAAATTTGGACATGGTTTGATATTTGCACATGAACATTTAAATTTGAAAGGGAACTGTTCGAAATTGGTGTCCAATAATTAATGGAGATGCTCAATTTTTAGCGTTGGGAAAAAAAAAAAAACGAAGGGTCACAGTTAGGTTCAGAGGACCAGTGTGTGCATATCAAGAGTAGTAATTACTAATTAGTATATCCTGTCCTTAAATATGCATAAATAAATGCATCGATCAAACCACCATCATTCACATGAATCATTAACTGTTTTAACAGCATGCTAATTTGCAAATTTTGCAGCACATTCTTGTCCATCACAATCATTTCAAAAGTACACAAATTATTAGAGAACAGAAAAAGAGAGAAGCATAATTACCACAGTGTCAATTAATACAATTAACTTAACATATGGAGGGAAATTAAAATTAAAATTAAAAAATTAAAACTAAAGACTAGTAGTATTTTTACCAAGGGTGTTGGTGAAATAATAACAGCACACTACAACCCTAGAGAGAATTCAAGTTCAGAATATTAATTAGTCTAAACTACACTCTAAAATGGATTAATCACATTCTTGAAAAAATCCCGGGAAAAAAAAAAAGACTAGTATTTGGAGATCTAATGTACCATGGATGGCTTGTGAACTGGTGTGAGTGTTGTAGGAGAAGATTCCAATGGAAGAATCTGTGATGAACTTGAAGGAAAGTGTGGTAGATTCTTCTGATGAAGCTGTTTCTGTTCTCTTTCTGTGTTGGTGTTAATGACACTAAGCATTGTTGTTGAATTAGGGGAATCTTTAACTTTAACCTCAGTAGTTTCAGCTACAAGATTCTGATTCTGATTCTGTTGTGCCTTCCTCTGAGCTTCTTCCATCAATCTTCTATACAACTTCTCCTCAGCATCTCTTAAGAACTTGAACTTTGGAGGAGGTGATGATGAAGGCCTAATAAACCTGTTATTGAACTCTGAAGAAGATGGTGGTGAAGATGATTCAAAGAGAGGGTTGTTGAATCCTTCAAGATTCTCCAAAGAGTTCCTCAATGGTGAAGAAACCATTGAATTAAGAAAAGGTGTGTCAATTGCAACCATCAAATCACTCAAACTCCTTGTTCTTGAACCTCTTCTGCTCCTACCATCACCACCACACCTTGATTTCCCATCTTCAGATTCCAAATCTTCCTTTGTTTCCTCCTTGATTGTGAACAAGAATCTTGGTGGACCAGCCAGATTGTGAAGCCTCATCAACTCAAGTTCCACACTTTCTTCCACCCCATTATTCTTCAAAACCACATCTTTGTTCTCCAAATCCAAATCAGCTTCACCCTTGTTGTTCCCTTCTTCTTCAGATGCAACAACAACACTCAGAGAATTGTTGTTGCTGCAACACACACCATAAAGCACACCCTTTTCAAGCTCTTCAACCTCAGTATTCTCCTCCTTCTTCTTCTTCTTCTTCCAAAGCAACAAGTAGCAGAGTTCAGCAACCAGAGCCAACAAGAGAAAACCAAACACAACGCTTAAAGCAACACCTAACCCAATAAAAGACATGATGATACCCTTCTTTTTTCTTCACATCCTTTTAACAAAAGGCATATACTTTCTCTCTATTTATGAAACTCACGGTTATGTGAAACACTAAAGAAGAGAGAGTGTAATTTATAGTATAGCCTCAACCACACACATAAGATAGTTCAAGTAGTGGAACACAACACAACACTGCTTTGGGTAAAGGTGCAAATTAAAGTCTTACCTTCTAAGCTCAACATAACACAAAACAGCTCAGGTTAAATTGTCTAAGGAACTATAATAGAATTTGTGTTTGGGTTTCAACTTTTGAACAATGAGGTTTGGAAAACGATGTCAAACCTGTTTTATACTCTTAAATTTTTTTGAGATTATAATTTTTAGAATAAATACTCTTTTCGGTGTCTTTTTTGAAAATTGACGAGACGTCCCCTAACGTTTAAAAAATGACAAATCAGCCTCTGTTTATTTCTTCTGTTAGACACATTGATTTTTTTGTTAGACAAATCGGCCTCTGTTTATTTCTTTCTTTAGACACGTCGACTCCTGTCTATTGGCTAGTCTAACGAAAAAAATAGACAGGAACCGATTTGTCATTTTTTTAAGATTAGGAGACGATTTGTCAATTTTCAAAAGGACATGGTCAAAAAGAATTTTACTCTAATTTTTAATAATTTAATCAATTCTAAAAAATTTTTACTAAATCAAAACGTTTTTACAATTCAAATCCCATCTTATTATTATTTTACATGGTAAATTTATTCTTTTAATTTATGTAAAATCTCAATTTAATCAGAAATATGATGTGGTTTATATGGTGCTAATAAAACAATTTACTCATAATGGAACCTGTTTTTATACTCTTGAATGTTTTTTATATGATAATCTTTAATGATTTAATCAAATCTAAAAAAAATTACTAGATTGAACGTTTTTACAATTTAAATTTTGTTATTAATCCACGTGCTAAATTTATTCTTCTAATTTTACATAAAATCTCAATTTTTATTACAATGACAAATATGGTGCCAATATAACACCTTTGTCATGTTATAAATATCAAGAATGAATAATATCTTGTGGAAATTTCACTATCACTAATTAAAAATAAGATCTCAAAATATCTAATTAATGAAAACAATTTACTCATAATAAAATTATGTAAGATTTGGACATAATTTTCTTATATTGTCAGAGATATTCAATTAGATATTGTAAGATCAGTAAAATAACTAATTTTTTTACTTATTATAAGATTATGAAATTAATTTTTTTAATTCATAAAATTTTGAGATAGGAAGATTATTTATGGCAAATATCTTGATGTATTTTTGTGGGTAAAGTGTGTGTGACAATGGTTGGAAAGCACCTCACATGGGTGTCATATGTTACTATGATTTATCATCAAAGCCAAAAACATAAACAACAATTTCACTTGACCAATCCGGAAAGAAAATTTGGAAGGAAACAAATAAAAGAAAATAAAATAGATGCTTGATTTATGGGACGGGTTAAAGGGAAAAGTCATTTTATACCAAATTCAATTAATGGGGTCACCAGAGCACACGCAAACACACGCAATCTGATGTGGTTAGAACTTAGAACATAATAAAAACAGCCGTCATCCACAAAGATTTAGCTGGTTAAAGCATCTAACTTTTCATTTTTAAAAGACATGTTGTATTCTTTTTTTTTTAAGAATTGAAATAATAATTAAATTTGATTAAAAATTGTTTGTGATTTGTGATAAGAGTTTTTCATTGCTTAATCGCGTCCTATTTGATCAATATCCAAATCTATAAGATCTCGTTACTTGATTCTCCAATGTATTGAATTTATCCTATACATGAGAAGTTGAACATTTTTGCATTTAATAATGTGGATTATATTGCTATCTTAAATTTCTCTTTTTAGTTATGTATAATTATTAAATTTTATTAAAATTAAATAATTAAAAGAAAATAAAAATAATAGCATTTTAATATTATTTTCTCTCTATTAATTTCATATTTTATAACTTTAATTTTTCGTTGTCGCTGTTACAACTTTCAAGTAGTGTAACATTTTTTTTTGTATATAATTTATCTGGATAGTTTTTTTTTTTTTTTACCCATCAGACACTTACACACTCACACACCATTATTGCTATGGGTTTTATTATTTGGCGAGCTTACTCAAAATTTGAACCCTTGTGCAATTCCTTTTGAGACGTAGATTCTACCAATGGTTCTAAACTTTGGCCATATTTGAGTGGTATTAAAAAATGAATGGTTAAATTTATTTTTAAAAGATTGTTTACTTTTTAAATTGGTTATTAAAGTTTTTTTAAATAAATTCGTTTTTCAGTTATTTTAAGTTAGTTAAATTAGTTCTTTTATTGTTTACGTTTTTTATATTGTAAAATTTTGCTTATATCACACCTTAAATTATATTACATTACACATCTAACCGTCTTAATTGAAAATTAACATGATAAGTTTATAAAATTATATCAACTTAATTTTAAATTGAGAAATTTTAATATCTGAAGGTCTTTCAATTTGAGATTAATTTGATATAATTTTACAAATTTATGACATTATTAACCAATTAGAACTATTAAGTGTGTACTATAATGTGTTATATTAATATTAATAATTTTTGACACCATAAATAACGGAAGTGATAGAATGATTAATTTAATCAATTTAAAATATTTAAAAACAAATTTAATTAAAAAGATTTTAAAAATTAATTTAGAGAACAAATAAACTTTTAAAAATAAATTTGACTATTTATTTTTTTTTTTCACAGTATTCTCCAATTCAGTAGCCAAAACTTAATCCATAATGTAAATGAAAACTTTATTTACAATTTGTTATTAGTCGTCAATAAATTATTATATATTTATATCACATATATACACAAAATTAAATTCAAACCATTTATTCAATTCCTAATATCTATAATAAAGCCCAAAATCTTATCTTAAAGCCCAACCTTAGAGCTTGAATAGGGGCCCACATGGGAGCACTCAGCTGTCAGCTTATGTGTCGAACACAAATTGGCACTGGGCTGAAACAGTAAATATCATTTAAAATATGTCTATTTTTGGATTGAGAAATATTTAAAACAAGTGCAATCAAAGGAACATGAATGACCCGTTTGGTACGATAAATGGGCCCCTTATTGCGACGTTTAACCTCTGATGTGTATCCTTAGATCCATCACTGCTCAATTGCTTATCATTGCCCAATTGAACTTAATCACTTAGCATTTGTTTTATTATTGTTTCATAAAAAAAAATTGCACAAACGACTAATTCTATATGGTCAGTAAATATAACTAACTTTTAATTTTATTACTTCAAAAATCATCTAAATGATTAGATGACCTAAATTTTTTTTACATGTTATTTGTACATCAATATTAAATTTTTGCTTTTGTTGTTTATTTAGATGTAAACAATCAACCAAAGTCAAAATATAACATAGTAATAACAGAACGATTTTGTTAGGTAGATAATAACTTTTGTAAACAATATGAACAATAGGTTCTAGAATTATCCAATAAAATAAAAAATACTTTACTCCCCAAATTATTTCTTAAACCTTGACATTAAGATAACTACTTGCACACTTGTTAAATTAAACATTCAGCTATTGTTGATTGTACATGAGTAAATCGAATCAAAAAAATAACTATCTAATTAAACATAATGAACATAATCATCTGCATACTTATTGAATTGAACATTCGACATATCCATTATGTATATTGTTTAATATTCTCATTGTCTACCTATATTTTTCCATAGAATATGTTTTAGTGAAAGTGATACTATTGAAATGTGACTAGGAAGTGGGAACTGCTAGTGAAGATAAATACTAGATATAATGGATCATTAGTTGCGATGTACTTGGTTACTTTGGTTTGACTTTAGAAAACTTTTTTGGCATTTGAATCAAACTAATTAATTAAACTAATATTGTCGCAAATAGAAATTCTGAACTATTTTCCCACTAAGTCATGAGTAACAACTACTAACAAATAATGGGTTGGAAAGAGAAATATCACTTAAATATGTATGGAGAAAAAATAGTGATTAAATTACAAAAGTTCAAGAGCAATCAAAAGCTTAAACATAAAATATTTATCTATATATATAAGGGCTGATTTCCCTTTTAATCCACAACTAAATATACCATAACTCACCTATCAAACCAATTTAATTTGGTGGATCACCATTAATTCATTGATTTTATTTTTAAAGAAATACAAATATTGAAGAGTGTTTAAAGTCTAAACCAATTTTATTTGCTTCAAAAAACAAAATTCCAGAGGTTGTAGGATAGGGTACTGTTCAAAGTTGAAGCTATTCTGAGCACCCTGACAAAAAGAGAGCATTATATTAGAGCAATACTAGGAGCAAGATAAGTTCGAAGAGTTACTTGTTTTGTAAGAGAAGTCCCGTTAAACTTTTTCTTTTTTTTTTTTAAAGATATAGCATAGCTTGTTTACTAAATCATCAATCAATCATATATATGCAATTGTAAAGAAAGAAAAGGTTTGGAATGGAATTGGACAAAATAAAGGAATCGATCACAAATTCAATATATAACATTTTTAACATTTGTCGATGCATATATTGGGTTAGGACTTAGGAGTTTAGAACGATGTGGTGCTTGCAATTGTTCGACCTCAAATCAGGGGTTGCTTTTGTTTTTATTCTTTTTGCTAGAAATTTTTTGGATTCAGAACTGGATTTTAAAAGCAAGATTGAAGTAACTTTAAGTGGATTAATTGCAACAACATGGCAAGTCACCTGTGTAGTCACTATCATTGGGCTAATTAAATTCATGGACTAATATATAGTTGGAAAAAGTTTGGAATGTACTTTATAACGATGCTTATGATGAAGTTCTTTTAGAAAAACCTAATTAACCATATAATTATAAAATCTCCCTAGCATTATTCAATTCAAAACGCTTTATATGACTATGAGTATGATTAACTCTCAACATACATCTTTCCATCGCGTACTTCCTTGGCTTAAAATTTTGCAACTTAAGTAAAAGTGTGCAATTTTAAGAAAATAAAAAGTTTTCAGACAAGATAAGTGTAGCTAAGGCATAGATGCTATGAGTGATTTTATTTTTGAGAAAGGATAAGGAATTAATTTTTTGTTAATTAATATTCTATTAGTTTTTTTTTTTAATTTTTATTCTTTTAAAAGATTTAGGTTAAGATTCATAATTTAGAATTTATAATAAATGGTTAATAATTTAATGTTTAAGTTTAAGATATATAAAATTATTTTAAAAAATTAATTTATGTCGGTTAACAAAAAAGTTAGTTTTTTAACATTATTCTTAAATATTATTTTAAGTTTTGTATTCTATTTTTATTTTTAAAAATGTTAGATAACTAAATTTTTTTAACCAAATTTAACCATATATGTATGTGTTTTTTATGTTTTTTTTCTCCATTTTTCTCTCCTCATACTCTTTTTTTTTTCCTTCTTCGTCTTTTTATTTTTTGTTTGATTTCTTCTTTTCTTTATTTTTTTATCTTTCTTCTCCTCCTAATCACCTCATGGTTATCATCAACTTCTTTTTGTTAGTTTAATATCATACAATAATTTAACGTTAACAAGAATCGTATATGAATTTTTAGGTAATGACACAAAAAATTTATTGAAAATGATACCAAAATGTCTGATAAATGACAGAAAAAAAAAATACAAATCTAAAATGTTAACTCACTCAATTAGCAAACGTATTTTGAAACCAAAAAAATATGTCAATTTGTTATAAATGACACAAAAATAATTAGACCACTTATATATGAGGTTTAATACCACTCTATTAGTTCAATTGATAATAAAACCAAATCATTCAGTTGGAAATTACATAAAAAAAAGTGTGAATAATACAATAAATCTTTAAAAGATCACAAATTAAAAAATTTCTAATAACTTTTAATTGGTTAAAAAATTTTATGTATTACGGTTAAAAAATTTTGATGTGAAAATTAAGAACCTTAATGTGTCATAATTAAAAAATAATTAGCAAACTTAATTAATGTGTTATGATTAAAAAATTTTGATATTGTTTTTCTACACAATTCAAATTTTTCTTTTCGTCTTCTTAACAAGAACTTGTGTCACAGTAAAATTTTCAATATCAAATTTAAGAAACTTTTTATGTTACGTTTAAAAAATTTTGGTATTATTTTTTTTTTGTAAATTTTGCACAATTTAAATTATTTCTCTTTTTTTTCTTTTTTTTCATCATCATTTTATTCTTCTTTTTCTTTTTTATCTTCTAATAATTCTTCTTGTTTCACCTTTTTAACATGAATAAAACTAAAAAAAAAAGAAATAAAAAAATTACATTAAAAAATAAAAATAAAAAATGTTAGCTGTAATAACCAATAGGAGAAGAAGAATAAAAAATATAGCAATAATAATAATAATAAAAAAATGTGAACAAAGAAAAAACACGAAAAAAAAGAGAAACTAAAAAATACGAAAAAGAAGTGAATGATTCATCATGCGCAATCGTTTAAGTGATTTTTGTTGTGTTTAGAAAAAAAAAAGTGTGAATTTATAATAAGACCGTTTTTTTTTATTTGTAAATACTTTCTTATATGTTGTGAACTTTCTTATACATTTCCAATGTGTTGATTTGTTTACTTTTAAAAAAATTAAGAAAAATATATAAAATTTATTTGTGCCATTATTATTATTAATAAAAAATACTTATGAAAAAAATGTAAATTAACGAAAAAATAATTAACTCATTCTTTACATAAAAGTTTATTTTGAGCTTGAAGTATGATTGTAAATTTTTTATGAGTAATGTTGGCCAAAATTTTATAAAATTGTTGGCTCTAAACTTTTCTATTTTTTATATAGTCCATCTTATACCGATTTTTTTTTTTCGATTAACATAAAAGAAAAGTTTAAGCATACAGGTGGAAACATGTTTATATTTTAAAATTATAGATAATAAAATGATAAAATATAAAAAATATTATTTATACATTAAAATTAGTTACTAAAATTAGTTATTAATATATTTATGTATAAATACATGTATAATTTAATTTATTTTTAATATATATTTATATTTTAATATGTATTTTATATTGTGACTAATTTTAGTGGTTAATTTTTGTGTACACTTAACATAATTTATAAAATATTGTAAGATTTCATCGTTGGTGAAGCTATAAATCATGAATAAAATAAAGTAATAGTAGGTAGCAGTAAGAACATAGATGGTGTCATGGAATTCCTCATCTAAAATTCCTCGCCCTTCTTTTCCAACAAGCTAAGGTGATAGCTAGCTCACAAAATGTTATGATCAATGAATGGATGCGATATGCATAACACCGACCAACTTAATTAAAATATATATAAAAGTGTTAATAATTAAAAACACTACAATAAAGTACATTAATTATTATACACGACATTGCATGCATGTTAGTTTGTTTGACTAATAAGATTTTAGCCACTCTCAAAGGATCCTTGTCCATGTCCAGAAGTGACGAAGAAATCAAAGAAGGGTAGTTGTTGTTGTTGGTGCCTATAGCCATGTCCATCATCATGAGTAGTATCAGGCGATGATGAAGAAGAAGGCGCCATGAAAGAGCACATCATGGTCATCATGTTGTTGTTGTTGTTGTTATCTTGTGTCTCCTTCTTCCCTTCCAAGATGCCAGTTGGGTGAAGAGGGAAAAGATCCAACGTTCTATCTTGTTGCTTATCAAACATTGTTTCATTTTCGCTATGATTATTATCAGGGATTCTCCTCATCATACCTACCATGCAATACGGACCACACATAACTGAAAAAATAAAGCTATTCAATTTGTTTTATTTATATATGAAATAATAATTAAGAATGAAGAAGAAGGAGAAGGTGATGAGTGACCTGCAGGTTGATGATGATGATGGAGAAAAGAGCGATTGAAGTAAGCGAGAGTGTGTTGCTTCTGCTTCTGCCTCTGTCTGGCTTTATGATTCTGAAACCAGTAGAAGACGTTCTTGCCTTCGATGTGACCATAGGCTCTCAACCTCGCAGTTATTTGCTGAATCTCTTCAGCGCTTGGTGTTCTTATTCCCTGCTTATAAAGATTCTCCAACATGCTTATCTGCTCCTTCGTAGGGTTCCACCTTGAACTCCCTCCGTCCTCCATTATAATCTTATTACGAATCTGAATGTGATCGATCTTCTCTTTTAATTTATACTAGTAGAGTTTTGAAAGAGAGGATTAACATGCGTATTGTTTTTGGTGCACAACATCTCTGAAAACATGGCTTGTTTTCAATTATTAATTGTGTTTCCCATAAGGCCCCCCCGGCTGGTGCAACATAATCTCGGGAATGAGAGTGAAGGAAGGGCAAAAGAGTCATTGAGAAAAGACAGGCGGTTGGGTTGTAAGGTTATATAGTATAGGTAGTGAGGGCTATGCCTATGCTTTGGGAATTGAAGTCATAACACAGCTATATCAAAAAAAGTGATTTTGCTAACTACCAACATAGATATATATAATGTGCACGGTTTCTATGATGATGATCATGATCACGTTCACTACCTTGGTGAATACTGTTAATGTTGCAAGTGTGAGCAGTCCATAAAGTTAGTTTTACATTAAAAAAAGTAAAGAAGAGCGAAAAATTTATAAGATAAAAGATCCATTAACTTAATACCTTTAAAATTTTGAGTTGGATGTAATGTCTTCTCATCTACGGTTGGCCCAACAAATACAGCTCATTATTTAATTGAGGGGAATAGTAGAATGTGTGGCAAGTGCCAAGATTAGAGAAACATGTTGGATGGACTGTGTGTTGGTGGCTTCATTGTTTGTTACAGCGAGCTATGATGAGGACCACCCTCGCTCCTTCCTTCCTTCCTTCACTTGTGGTCCTATCTATATTCTTGTTTATTATTCCTCATTGTCTTCAATTGATATGACTCAATCAAAAAACATATCTCATGCATGCTTTTTGTGTATACCACATACATTACTTATTTAAATTCGAATAGTTCCCTGCGTGATCATTTTTTGTCATCTTGCATGCATGCATTATGCATACTCCTCCAACAAATAAATACAAACAGAAAAAATAACATATTGGCAATGGTCAATTTATTAGTCACTAAAGCTTCAACTGATGAAAAAATGTAACACTAATGATTATATCTCTAATACTCCATAAATATTTATTGTACACATTGTACAAATATTCCATTGACTCCTCATAATTTCCCATTTTGTTGAGAAAGTATAGGGAGCCAATGGCCTAAGCGTACAATGGAAGTTTAGTAAGTATTAGAGATATGATCATTAGTGTTACATTGTCCTGTCAAGTTACGCTTTTAGGATGAGTAGGTTCATGACATGGTATTAGAGTTCTATATCCGAAAAGTCAAGAGTTTGATTCTTGGTGAATTTTAAAATCAACTTAAATTTTTGGGATATGTTTATTATCCTTGGTATCCGGATGATTATTCTGGATAGTATGGATGATATTCATTTTATTCATGGACCAAAGATTTAGTCCATTGTACACATTGTATGCTTAGACTATTGGCTCCCTAGCACTACCCATTTTTGTTTTCTATTAACATGATCAGTTAACGGAAAAGTAAATTTAGTTGTTGGTTTAAAATGAAGAGATCATCAATTTAATCAATTTAAAAATTGAAAGATCTTGTACAATTACTAATCATTTATATCTGTGTCTTTTCCTATTAGCCTTACAAAAAATAGTATCATAACATGATGATATCAGAATTTATATAACCAACAAATTTAGAATTTAATTTTTATTAGACTTTAAAAAAATAGTTTACGACAAATTAAAAAGAGAAAGAAATCTTATACAAAAATTTAAGTAAATTCAAAAAAATTATTTAATGAAATGTGTTAAAAATATAATTATGTATATATTTTTTTATCAACTTAATTTTTTTTAACAAAAAAATGTATTATTATGACAGTATCTATATATCTATATACAAGTTATTGCTTAATTAGCTAATTAGCTGATAATGAATATTTTTTTTTTCTAATTTCAATTAATCAACATTCAGAGACGTCTAAAGTGACGATTATAGTGATTTACTGTTTAGTGAATTGCTTTTTGCCTTTCACAACCATATTCACTTCCCAAGAAATATTATTACGATATATATAATTCAAAATAGTTTGTGTATATGTTCATTGAAAGATAGTAACTAGTCCAAGGAGGTCCGGACAGCATGAAAAGCATCACCATAAGTCTACTGAATTACGAAACATCCTGCGGATTATATCGTAGAATTCTTAATCATGTCAACCTGTAATCTTTATTAAGTTAAAAGTTCTTGAAGAAAAAAAAATAGAGAGTAAACATGGAACAAAGAAACAAAAGCTAAAGTTCTTTTTTTAATTTAAAAATGTTTCGATGGGAGGTATAACTAAAGCTTTGACTTGCCTTCAATTTCAATAATTAGTTGAGAGTTATTTATCAACAAAGCCCTCATAATATTCTTAAAAATATAAAGGGTAATGTTAGGTAGACAAAAAATACAACCAGAACTTATCTTATTTAGTATTCATTAATTGTCGCAACAATTAATAAATGCTAAATAAGGACTGTTTTTGACTAATTTTCTTTTGTTACCAAACATTTCCAAAATATAAAATAACGAAAAATTCGAACACAATGTCTTTATAAGATATGTATTTACTCAAATAAGATTGAATGATGCTTTATTTTATGATCAAGGGATAAATCCTGAATTAAAAAAAGGAAAAGTCTAGGGGCCAGCAGTTTTATTGAATTTTGGCCAGCATGTAACCAGCAGAGGAAGGTGAGCCATTGGATGAAATCTCACACCAATCTCACACCATCAAATCATCATTGATGGCTAGTTGATGGCTAACAATCACAAAAATTGCTGGCCCCCTAGCATTTAATCTAGCGTATATATTTTTTTAAGGTGATGACTCAAATAAAAATAATTTCTTATAAAATTGATAGTTAAGACTCGTCAAATTATTAAACGATTCTTATTTATTAATTTCACATAAAATTAACTATACCTAAATTTTCACATTTTTTTAAACAAGATAGAATTCCACACCTTTTTATTTTTCATATTGGAAAGAAGATGGAGTATCACATGAGTATGAGAGAACATGGTGCTTTACGTAAGTGTGATGGTTTGGAAATCGCTGGGTCCGATTTCATGACTTGTAAAATTTTTTCTCATCCAGCAAAGAAATCGCTGGGTCCGATTTCTTTGGACCCAAAAAAATTTGAATGTAAAGCATGAAAGGGGGTCCGATTTCCATGCACTGCCTTCCATAAACCACAAATCGGACGGTCCGATTTGTGTCCCCTTTCAACTGCAATAAATCGGACCGTCCGATTTCTTCCCTTCACCTGAACGCCGTCACAACGATGTAAAACTCCCCCAAGTTCCATAACCCAGCATTACACCAAACTTGGTCTCATATAAAAAAAAATTAGCCAGAATTCCACGCTGCTTAACTTGGGATTATTAAAAATAGCACAACATACTCTAAAAAAAAAGAAAAAAAAGGTGTATACCTAGGAAAAAGGTTACTTGCTAAGATTTGATTTTATATAGTTGGCGGAATGTTCTCTTTGTAGTTAAGTAGGTAGGCTGAAAAGCTGAAAGGCCCATCCTTAAAAGAAGGAAAACAAGAAAAGAAGAACCATGGCTACAGATAGAGTACAGAACATACATACAGGATCAGAGAAGATCAAACATATGATACTACACACCAGCATGCAATATCCATCCACCGCACAAAAATTGAAGCCGTAGGAGAGAACCCTACAAGTAACCAGTTACATAAAGGCTGCTTAATTAGCTTCATACTTGAATACTTGAAAGAATGCAATTCATTATCAACTAAGATGATAGGAACACCAGATAGGGATCAGAAAGTAAATACACAAGGTTAGTAGAAATGTTTTTTCCCCTCACCCGAAAATAATATTTTTAACAATTTTTATAGTAACTTTTTTTAATACTAAACAATAAATAAAAATATAATATATATCAAAGTTTAACATATATATATATATATATATATATATATATATATATATATATATATATACATTAAAATTATCAATTAAAAATTTAACTAATATATATGTACAGTAATTGATTGATAGCTATTTTGTATATAACCAATTTAGATCGATTAATAATAAATTGAAAAAATATAAGTAAATAATTAATTACTAATTAATTAATGATAATTAATTAATATAAAATAGAATTTTGTTTGAAAGTCAATGAAGTATTTGTACAATGTGTACAATGAATTATTCATCTGACTCAATATGAATTAAAAAATGAACAAGGTAAAATACTACTAATTTCTCAAATACAATACACTCATACTATCTAAAATAACCATTCGGATACTAGAGATAATAAACATCTAATATCCTACTAGGAATGACAATACCACCCGAACTCACGAGTACCCACCCCGTCTCTATCTATTCGGGGCGGGTTCTTGAGAGGAGCGGGGTGGGATCGAGTTTAGGTAATACCCGCTCCTACCCGCCCTGCTATACATATAATATATATAATTTTAATATATAATATGTATAATATATGTAAAATAATTAGTAAATGATTAATAATATTGTATCATGTTTAACTTTTTACTTTAATTTATGTTATATATGTAATGATGGTTATATAAATTTTGAAATTTAATTTTATTTATTAAATTTTAATAATTATAGAAGCAGATTGTTGTATGGCGAGGCGGGGTCGGGTAGAACAAAAATCTGCTCCTATCCGCCTCATTACCACCTCTATATCCTACTAAATCTAATATTCTTATACCTTCATTATACACATTGTATAAATACTTGACTTTTTATAATTTTTCTATAAAATATAATTTAAAAATATTTATTAACTTGTTATTGGTTAGATTCTTGTTGATTATCTAAAGAGATTAAATTGGAGGAATTATAGGTGGCGCGTGGTGCGTGCAGATATGTTGGCGGTGACAGACGGTCAACGTGGTTGACCCCCTGATATGAATGCGGAAGAAGGGGCTTTAAGCGCTGCCGTTTTGTTTTGTTGTTAATGGTAATTAATGGAGTGCATGTTAGTAGTGGCGCCGCCTCGGGAAACAAAGAAGAAGCAGAGAGGGGGCAGAGTGAGTGAATGGTTTTGGAGATGGACCAATCCCTTCGCCGTTTTCTTCTGCTACCTACGGAACTCGATGCATAGATTGGAAAAACCATGCATCTCTTCCTCCCTACACGACAAACCCATCCCCATGCATATATTTTGCTTTCTAGTCATGTAACAAAAATCATAATTTCACTATTATATTATTTCTCTTTATAATACATATAATGTTCATAGTCACAACTAATCCATGATGGGATATCTTCTGTCACCCCGAGTCTGTTGCAAATAATTAAGTTCTTGGCAAGAACTGAGTCCTAATTTAAAAAGGTTCCCTTCGCGGGGGAGTCGATCGTGTAGTCAAATAGTTGTTACACGTCCAGAACTGTTGATATAGTGACTACTACATGAGCATTATTATACTTTGATCTCTTTTCTCAGGAAAAATGAAAAAGATAAAGGTAATTCGCTGATCAAGAAACGGCAAACCAGGATATAATGATTAATCAATAAAGAAAAATAGAGCTTGTTGGATCCCCGCACAGACATTTGGAGCCAACAGTAAGATTAAGTGAAAGAGAAACCAACAAGGCCTATATAAAATATACTTTTAATTCTTGATGCTGAAATTTATCAAAAATTTTAAAAATACACTTAAATTTTATTTTATTTTAAAAATTTTTAATTTACATAAAAAATACTCCTTATAATTAATTTTTTTTAAAAATTAATAATTTCACAGAACTTTTTAACACAAGCAAATAAAACATTGACATAAATGTCATGCATTATTAAATTAGTCTTAAACCTTCTAAATATTTAGCTATTAAAAATATATTTAACATAAATAAAAAAATTTTAAAATAAAATTGTTCCGAAACTTATCTAGAACTGGATGGTTGGGCTTGAATAAGAAGCCCAAATGTTAGAAAAAGGTGATCTCGGACTTGTTTTACGTATGAAAATCGCCGTCCGAGTTAGGTATGTGAAAAAATGAAAGTGATACCTGCAAAAATACTCTGATGACTAAGTTAGCAAGAGGTAAGCAGATTTTGAATATATTGGAACTTAGTTTTTCCTAAATATTGAACCACTAACTATTGTTGAAGTAGTTTCATTTCTGATGGTAGATAACCATTCCTTTATTTTAGGGTCATTAAGATATCTCTTCTCTGATAGTAGATAATCGTCCCTTTATTTTAGGGTCATTAAGATATCTTTTCTAAAAGTAACTGAGAGATTTTATGAGGCAGTTATTCGCTTAAATACTTACATAAGTGTTCGCTGTCTTCTAGCATTGACTCCGACCTTTAAAAAACTGAACAAACAGTGAAAGCCAACCATTTGAATTGTGCCTCTTAGCCTAGTTTGGGCCTAACTTATTACTTGAACCAGAATATGAACAAAAATAAAATTTAAATGTATTCTTAGAATTTTAAAAAATTTTAAGAAAAAAAATAAGACCATAGTCCACAAATAAAAAACAACCAATCAACCAAAATCACAAAGGGCCAAGCCCAACCTCAATCAACAGTCCAGCACTATCTTTCTTCAATGAAGGACATGCAAATATTTTGGCACCAATGGGAGAACGGTACAGCCTAATTTAAACCCAGATTCTTGATCTACGACCAAAACCCAAAAGCCCTACATATTTTGGTTGACCAGAAACTACTGTATTCGTATTGGCATCTTTACTCAAAACAGTTGCCATCGTATTAAGACCCAAAATACGCGTTAGATTCGTATTTGAAGCATCGTATACTTGTTCGCAATGTCACATACACAACTGTCACCAAAAGTCCAAGAAATATACGTTCATACGTCATAGCATTTGCCCAATTTGGAGAAAATTGTGAAAACCGAAACATCACGGACATATTCGGATAAACCGAAAAACACTATATTATATTCATCAAATAAAAGTAAATAGTACACTACTAGACTTCAGAAAAGTAAGTCTCAAATTTTTAAAACACAAACATAAACATCAATGTAAACAAAAAGTCTTTTGACAAAATCCAGGAGCACCATGGCAGTGTATGTTGCTTAATCGACTTCCTCAATTTTGGGGCCGGCACCGCTTCCGCTGCCCGCGGCAGGACCATCCTCATCCATAGACCCACCAGGTTCACCTCCGGCACCTTGGTACATCCTAGCAATGATGGGGTTGCAAAGGTTCTCCAACTCCTTCATCTTGTCCTCAAACTCATCAGCCTCAGCAAGTTGGTTTCCTTCAAGCCACTGGATAGCTTCCTCAACTGCATCTTCAATTTTCTTCTTGTCATCAGCAGAAAGCTTGGAAGCAATCTTGTCATCTTTGATAGTGTTCCTCATGTTGTAGGCATAATTCTCTAGCGCATTCTTGGCCTCCACTTTCTTCTTGTGTTCCTCATCCTCTGCCTTGTACTTCTCTGCTTCCTGCACCATCTTCTCAATCTCTTCCTTGGATAACCTACCCTTGTCATTTGTGATTGTGATCTTGTTCTTCTGCCCGGTAGTCTTGTCCTCCGCAGACACATTCAAAATGCCATTGGCGTCAATGTCAAAGCAAACGTTAATCTGTGGGACACCCCTAGGAGCAGGAGGTATACCAGACAACTCAAACTTGCCAAGCAAATTGTTATCACGGGTTCTTGTTCTTTCACCCTCGTAAACCTGAATCAGGACACCAGGTTGGTTATCAGAGTAAGTTGAGAACACCTGTTCCTTCTTGGTGGGAATGGTGGTGTTCCTGGGAATTAAGACCGTCATGACACCTCCTGCAGTCTCTAAACCAAGGGAGAGAGGAGTGACATCCAACAACAAGAGATCCTGCACTTTCTCGTTGCCTTCGCCACTGAGAATGGCAGCCTGAACGGCAGCACCATATGCAACTGCCTCATCTGGGTTGATGCTCTTGCAAAGCTCCTTCCCGTTGAAAAAGTCCTGCAACAATTGCTGAACTTTTGGAATTCTAGTAGAGCCACCCACAAGAACAACATCATGGACGCTACTCTTATCCATCTTAGCATCCCGCAGACACTTCTCAACAGGTTCCATGCACTTCCTGAAGAGATCCATGTTCAGCTCCTCAAACCTAGCACGGGTGATGGTGGTGTAAAAATCAATACCCTCATACAAAGAATCAATCTCAATGGTAGTTTGGGCAGTGGAAGAAAGTGTCCTCTTTGCCCTCTCACAAGCAGTTCTCAATCTCCTAAGAGCCCTGGCATTCCCACTAATATCTTTCTTGTTCTTTCTCTTGAACTCTTGGACAAAATGGTTCACCATCCTGTTATCAAAATCCTCACCACCCAAGTGAGTATCTCCAGCTGTAGCCTTCACCTCAAAAATACCCTCTTCAATTGTAAGCAACGAAACATCAAAAGTACCGCCACCAAGATCAAAGATTAAAACATTCTTCTCGCCGCTGCTTCCAGCTTTCTTGTCGAGGCCATAAGCAATGGCGGCAGCAGTAGGCTCATTGATGATACGCATGACATTGAGGCCAGAGATGACGCCGGCATCTTTTGTAGCTTGACGTTGGGAGTCATTGAAGTAAGCAGGGACAGTGACCACGGCATTCTTGATGGTGGAGCCTAGGTAAGCTTCTGCAATCTCCTTCATCTTCATGAGAACCATGGAGGAGATTTCCTCAGCGGAGAATTGCTTTTCCTCTCCCTTGTAGTTCACCACGATCATGGGCTTGTCGCCAGGACCTGGAATCACCTTGAACGGCCACAGTTTCATGTCGCTCTGCACCGATGCATCGCTAAATCTTCTTCCAATCAAACGCTTCGCATCTGCACCCGTGGCAAATCCAAATCAGCAAATACAATTTTTCATTAAGAAGGTGCCTAACTTAATTGCATGAATCAAGATAAAGGTTTTTGTGAGTGAGAATTGTGAGAAGGGAGAGCAGAGAGAAAAGAAATTGAAATGGTGACTCAGTTCCTGAGAAATGGCAAGAATTGTTGTCATACATGCACACTGGCTAATAACTAACTCCGAGATAACCAACCAACTGATAACTAACTAATAACAAACTCTAACGACTTAACTGCACGTGTGGAAATAACTTAGCTCAACTATACTCTACTCAAGCCAGGTGATAAATAATACTAAAATCCTATTTCTCACGCATAGTAGTAAAAATTCTTCTATCATTATATAGATCTATGCGCGGGCACAAAATTCTATAGCTGAAAACAAATCATCAATTTTCTTCTGTCTCGTACCTTGATAAACAATAAGTTACCAGCTCCTCTCAAAATTAACAACTACTAACACAAACACAGCACTAACCAATATTGATTTTAACAAATCAAATTATGAACGCTACAAAGCTCAAAATCACTGTAACAGAGCAAAACTAGATGGAATCAACATGAAAGAAAGAAATGAAATGAAGAGTACTCACCGAAGACGGTGTTGGTAGGGTTCATAGCCACCTGGTTCTTGGCGGCATCTCCGATCAACCTCTCCGTGTCAGTGAAAGCCACATAGGAAGGTGTTGTCCTGTTACCCTGATCGTTGGCTATGATCTCAACACGATCATGCTGCCAAACACCGACGCATGAGTACGTCGTTCCCAGATCGATTCCAATTGCCGGACCTTCGCCTTTTCCAGCCATAATCTCACACAATATAGATTCCAAACGCCGAACGCTAACCACAAACGAGAATTACAGTTTTTGTTTTTTTTTCCGTGTGTTTTGAAGCTAAACTGAGAAACAGAGAGGGAAGAGGGTCTTCGTTATAAAGAAAAGAATTCGAATTCTCGAAGGTTCGGACCTTTAAGTGTGAACCGTTGGATCTAAAAATTGGACCGCCCGATGTGCAGGAGTTGGGTGTGGGGTTTCAACAAAAATATTTTACTTTTTCCTTTTTTGGGGTTTACTGGATGATTCTTCAGAAGTCTAGGTGATTCGAGAATTTTCGGTTCACGAATCAACGGTTTCGGAGCGTGCGTTTGAGCTCCACGCGCTAAAGGTAAAGCATTAGTGACCGTTGATGTATAGCGGTTCTTTAATTCTTTTTAGTTAGTGTTGGCGGTTTCTATCCCGCGCGGCCGCGCCCCATTGGCCACTGGATTGATGGATTAGACGAGCTTCAACGACGTCGTTGGCGCGTTTATATAACTAACCAATTTCTAAGCGAGTTCGCGCTTCTTTCTTAGCCTTTTCCTTTTCTTTTACCAGCTTTTTTATCCAGCAAATGAAACGTGATTTAGCCGCAGAAATGAAATATCATTAGTTAGTTTAATTAACCAATTAAAATTTGTCCTTTTAAGTTTGCGTATTACTTAATCTACAAGACCTGGTCTCAGTCAGGGGGAAACGAATAAAAAATAGTAGTATATATATGTCCATGATTTTTCCTATTCATTCAGTTTGTTCTTGAAAAAGTAGAATGCTATTCTCTTTGGAAAGTTTGTACTATTTTTTACTAGATATTATGTAGACCTATTTATCATCAACCATTAAATAATTTGTTGATATACAGTGTGTGGGATGAATAATGATATATGAATTGAAACAACATTTCAATACAAGAAAGCTTAACACAAGATCCCACGCTCAAATATATATATATATATATATATAGAAAGAGTAATTTTATTAAATTTTAACTAGCATATAATTATTAAAAAAAAGTGAGTAATCTCACATTATTAGATAAAATTTTATATCATTAAAAATATCATTAATAATTATTTAATGAATATAAATTATAAAAATTACTGACCTCTACCACTTTTCTATAAAAAAATATCTATATATGTATTATAATGTGACATTGTCTCAACGTGAATATATCGTTTGATATTTTTAATGTAGTTAACTAAATTCGATTACACGTACTCTAAGTCTAAACTAATCCAAAAAATTTGTGTGCTTTCGTTAATAAATTTTAGGATAAAAACTAAATTAAACCAAATGAAAGAAAATTTTATATGATTCTATCAATGTTAAAATTGTGATATGAATCACCTAAATATATACTTTAATATAATTTGAATTAAGCTAATTCAAATTAGTAAAAGCAAGAGTAATTTGAATCATCAAAATTTAAATTAGTCCATGTCAAAATAATTCGAACGGATACCATTCGAATTATGTATAGATTAATTCAAGGGGTAATTCGAATTATTCTAATTCGAACTACATGCAAACGTAATTCACACTAGTTTGAATTAAGCTGATTCGAACTAGCCCATTGTTTTCACACCGATAATAATTTAAAATAGGTTTATTCGAATTACCCATAGAATTCGCTGCACGTAGTAATTCGAAGGAAGCTCATTCGAATTGCAAAGCTTTACCCTATAAATAGAGTTCGAATTGAGTTCATTCGAACTAAAACACCATATCCCTATCCCACCAAATCCAGATAAAACTCTTTCTGCACGACTCCAACAACGTGTTCAACATCACATTCAGCTGATGGGGGAATAACCCGGACTGACTATATCATTTAGATTGGGTCGCCCACATAGCTAGTGTCAACAACTAAGAGGTTAGTGCGTAGTTCTCCTTTTAAAATAGGATTTAATGTATTGTTTTTATATTTTTGCCTTTTGTTTTTGTTTTAGTGGTCGTCATTATTTACCGTGATTAAGTTAGATAGAGTTGTTATATTAGTGGGTTTGTTAGTGTTTTTTTATTTAGTGGCTTAAAATTAATAGAAAAGTATGAGCACTAAGGATAACGGCAGGTTAAACTTATGTAGAGTAAGTTTTTTTTTTTTTTATATCCTGGATAAATTTTTTATGTTAAAATTATACTATTGTTAAGAAAATATTTTTAAGACAATATTGTCTTATTAGGCCCAGTTTGATGTGTATATGATATTATTTTCCATCTTAACACGTAACATACTTTGGTAGGTAGAAGTTGTATTTTTTTTTATTAAGATATGCATTAGTGAATGATGTTGTGTAAATATATTCCGAGCCAAGAGACAATCTGATACATTCTTTATGCAACCCCATCGGTGTATGTCGAGCATGCGACGGCGGTAGGATATGCGCCTGGACGAGAGGTACATCTCGTATTTGCATATGGCCGGCTTATACCATCTAGCGAGGCTGAACGAGAGATGATTTAGGTTGGATGAGCCCCT
Organism: Arachis stenosperma; assembly: GCF_014773155.1. Lineage (NCBI taxonomy): Eukaryota > Viridiplantae > Streptophyta > Magnoliopsida > Fabales > Fabaceae > Arachis > Arachis stenosperma. The sequence continues at coordinate 2,433,304 of NC_080379.1, read as the reverse complement.
GGTTAGTGCATTTGTGAAGCACTGGTGTCCGGAGACGCACACGTTTCGGAGGATCACACTTCCTGGAGGAGATCAGCGTCATCATGCAAGAAGACGAGGCAGCACATCAGAAATCACACGCCATCGGGACCCAGGCCCACCTAGATGTGGACCTAAACGAGCCTTCGTCAGGTCCGACACATGAGTATTTTGGTTTGGGTGGTACTCCGCCGTCTACCTACACCGTTGTCCGGGGCTGTAGCAGGACCATTTAGGCCACCCCCATATTGTGAGCCAGGAGCCTAGGACCATCTGTACCGCCCCGCAGCCAGCACAGGAAGATGATACAGACGGAGACGGAGAGGAGGACGAGGTGCCGCTTGCCTAGAGACGCCAGAGGATCTGACGCCCCCGACGCTGCTTCACAGGGTCGCATCTGTTCGGATGACTCATGAGTATTTGGTTGTAAGGTTGAGTTATGGACCTTAGTTGATTTCACTTTCCTTTTACTTTGTGTTTAGCATATGATTCCTATTGCCTTCATAGCCTTCACCAGATGTTGACTGAACTGCTGTTCGGTGTCCAGCTGGGCCTCTGCCTCTCTCTTCTTGCGAATAAATAGCTCGGTCAACCTTCCGTAAGTGGCCTTCACTAGTGAATACACCGGTAGGTTCCGGATTCCCTTCAGTATGAAATTGACACACTTCGAAATATTCGTCGTCATATGGCCGAATCTCCTACCATCATCCTAATGCTGAGTCCACATTACATATTCAATCCTGTTAGCCCAGTCACACATGACAGAGTCTTCAGTTCGGAGAATATCAAACCACTAATCGAATTCCACCTCAGTATTGGCATGTGCTGCATTTACAAGAAGCCTCCGTGCATCCTTGCCCTTAAAGTGAGGACAAAATTTACGGCCACGTGTCGAATACATAATGCACGGTATGCAGCAGGTGGTAGCCAAGCTCCATCGGGATATTCAAGTGCGGCCTTGATACCGTAGTGCCTATCTAATATCACCAGGATACCCTGCAGCGGAGTCACGTGCTGGCAGGGATGGGATAGAAAAAAAGACTAGGACTCAGCATTCTCACCGTCCACGAGTGCAAATGCAACAGGCAGGATGTTGGAGTTTCTGTCTTGTGCAATTGCAACGAGCAGCGTACCCTCGTATTTACTGTACCGGTGGGTCCGTCAATACTCACCAACAGCTTGCAATGACGGAATGCCTTAATACACGGTGAAAATGGCTAGAAAAGTCGGTAAAAATAGGCTTGCGAGTCGTCCACCTGCCCACCTACTCGAATAGGACACGTCCTCAACACTGCAACACTACTAGGCATCGTCAGCTGTACACCTAAGACCCATCGCGGTAGCTCGTTGTATGACTCATCCCAATCTCTGTAAATCTGTGCCATGGCTTACCTCCCAAATATCCATGCGCTGGCGGAGACTGATCCTAATCAACCATTTGCACCCGTTGCCAAATTCAATACACTTTTCAAGGTACTTGCAATAATCGGACTCCACCACTTTGTACTGTACCCCCGTCGGATGCTATACGTCTCCACGCTTAACACAGCCTCTTTTTTATTCTGAAATTGCTGACTAACCTGAAACTCTGATAGGCCTCTGATACGATACGTATCTCTGGCACCAAATCCAAAAGGTTCCCTAGGAATTCCTTCCTGTCTCATGGCATCCAAGTTCAAAGATGAAAAATGCAGGGGGTACTGTTGAATCCCTGAGCTGAAACCACCGCTAGCCCCACCTGGATTACTCGCTGCTATGTCATCACCACTATCATCAGCAATGATGTCCGACTCCACATCATTAGTGTCATCCTCATCCGGCAATGAATCATCCATACCAGCCGATGCCCCACACTGTAATAAAATCGGCGCCCTATCAATGATACCAACTTCTCCCCCACCACTGCGGTTGAGATCAACGGCGAACGACGAGGAGGCCACAAACTCGTCCTGAGGTGCAACCACAGGCACGAATGAAGATGCACCAACAGGTCTCGAACTAGAACAGGCTACCGTACCTGGAATTTGGGTATTCCAGTTCGAACCACCTGAGTTAGAGACCACATCAGCTAGCTTTGCCAACAGCTCAGGTGTTTGACCTCGAGAAACTGGCGACGACAATGGAACAGGACCTCCAAATTCTCGTCACTCCCTATGACAAACGAATCGTATTTCACGTCATCGCGTAGCACTGAGATTGAAATGCGGTAGAATAACTTCTCAACCCGTTTCACACCTTGCAGCACAAGTTTCTGTAATATAGAATTCAAGAAGTCAGCGAAGCTCGTTGTAGGTTTCAGAAAAATACTGAGGGGATCCTTACCGGTAAACTTAACACCTGAACGTGTTTTTTTCTTATTGACCATCTATAATGCACCAACACTAAAAAACTCTCCTCATTAGCCATTGTGTTTCACTCTAATGAGAGGAATTCACGTTCACACCATATTTATACACGTCTGGGGTTTCATAGTTCGAAACAATGAAGTTCGAATTATATATGTATAGTTCGAAGTAACCTCATTCGAACTACTATGTTTGGATTCCTTACTTAATTTGAATCAGTATGAGAACTACCTTAATACAAGATGCATACATAATTCGAACCACATGCACTCTCTCATTGTAATTAAAATTAAATCTTTTCCTCCAAAATTAAAGAATTCTTTTCTCCTCCTTACTAATTTTACAACAAAAATGTGACACATGTCACTCCCTTATTGCAATTGAAATCAAATCGTTCCCTCCAAAATTAAAGAGTTCTTCCCTCCTCCCTCTTCCCTCTTCCTTTCTCTACTTCTCTCATTCCTTCAAGCACTCTATATATTTTATATATCTTTATCAATATCAATGATTAATTACTAATTTGACAATAAAAATGTGCAACATGACATTCTATAATTGCATTAAAATTGAAATTGAAATATATTACTATCTAATTCAATAATCAAATGTGTCATATGATACTCTCTTATTAAAATTGAGAGAAACTATTTTTTTTCAAAATTAATAAACTTCCTTCCTAAATTTTCTCATCTACCTCTCTCTATTTTTCTATTTCTCTCTACTATTTTTACTCTATATATAATTTATATTTTATATTAGTAATTTGACAAAATAAAATATGTCATCCGATATTTTTTTACAATTAAAATAAATTTTTTTCTTAAAAAACGAACAAACTCTCACTCTCATTCTCATTCTTCATTTTTATCTTTCTCTCTCTTTTCTCTCATTCTCTATTTTTCTATCTTTTTCTTATACAGAAAATGAAATTAACAAAATAATATCATTTGAATAAAAATATTATTAATATTGTTATTATATACATAATTTTTTAGTTTCTTATTTAGTTTTAAATTTTTACCGCTTATCTTTTTAATCTATGTCTTCATTTATCTTCTTTCAAATATTTATTACATATAATTTTGAGAGAATACTAATGTTATAATTAAAAGTTAGAATCAAGATTCAATTATTTTTAAAAAAATTAATTTTGAGTTAATTTTATAACTATTAGTATAATTTTTTATGCTAATATTTAATTATATTTTTATATACATAAAGAGATAAAATATTATTTTTAAATAGTAAGTATAAAAATTAATTATTTCTATATTGCAACAGACTTAACAGTTAACACCTAATTAAATGTAAAAATATACACGTTAAATTATTTTAAATTTTATATAACAAAAGTTAAAATTAATTATTAATAAAAAATTAGATTTTTTTTATATAAAAATAATAACTAAAAATTTTATTATTTAATTTTTTATATACAGATATTTTAATTTTTTTAGTCAAAAATTTTTATCAATTTATAACTTTTTTTTTATAAAAGTAGTTTAATTTTATAAATTTTTTATATTATGCATAATTTATATTGTCAAAATAAAATAAAAATTGTAATTTTAAAAAATTTATATTTTCGTAATATTATTACGAATAAAAATATTAGTACGAATAAAAATATTAGTATATGCTAGTCGGTTTAAATTTGTGTATTTAACGAGTCTTGAGCAAATATATGAACATATTTCAACAAACATTATACTGATACCTTTTCAATAAAAATATTATATAAAAATATTAAAAACTTAAAATTTAAATTCGTAGGAAAATCTAAGGAAAACTACCATTAGTTGACGTATCTACCAACCCTTAATGATAGTACGTGTCATTCACTGGCTGGCCCAATTACAAAAAGAAAATCAATCACTACCCATTGCGATTTCTGCTGATCTGCTGGTGCGTATTTCATTTCGCATTTTCGCTCGCAATAAAGAATAAAATAATTATTATTTATTTTTTTTAAAAATACGGATAATTGGGAAATATTCTTTCATCTCAATATTTCTCTTCATCTCAAATCGGAGTCTATCATGAGAAGCTGAGAAAGTAGTGTCTCTCAGAAGCTCAAAGCTTCTCATCAATAATCCTCCATGGCTAAGACACTCATCTCCTCTCCCTCCTTCATCGGAACTCCACTCCCCTCCCTCCACCGCCACCGCTTCCTCCACCGCCCTGCCAGACTCAAAGTCAACTTCAGCCTCCACCAGATTCCACCAATCCACTCCCTCACCCACTCTTTCCACTTCGATGAAGTCGTCGCCAGAGCCGAAGGCCTTCTCTACACGCTCGCCGACGCTGCTGTCGCCACCGCCGACTCTGCTGCCACCGCCACCGGGACTTCCACCGATGCCGCCGCCGACACCGTGCAGAAGAACGGAGGCTGGTTCGGATTCATCTCCGAAGCCATGGAGTTTGTTCTCAAGGTAATATAATAATGTTCACTACTCTGTTAGAAAGAAAGTTGGTTAGTTAGTTAGTTAGTTATTCAGTTAGAGTTGGTTAAGAATCAGAGCTGAGTTAATTATTCAGTTAGAGTTGATTAAGTGTTTATTAGTATGCCTGTTATGCTTGTTTAGTGTTTAATGTAACTTTTCAGCTTCGAATTTGATTGGAAATTTTAAAGATTATGTAGGACTATTTACCGATTAATATTGACTATTCTATATCCGATTCCAAAGCTTGGTCACTCTATGACGATCCTTGAACCTTGGTTTTATGCTATATGGAAAGTGTTGCTGTGTTGGGAAGCTATACTTGGAGTTCAAAAGAGGAGTGCTCCTGCGCTCTGTAGTGGCTCCTTGTTCGCCAATTGCACAATGCGCTTGGTCCTCTGTGGTTTTGTTACACGGTTGAAATGTAAGAGGAGATTTTTTAAGGGAGGAGTAGAGCTCAAACCAAGTGATGAATGGAAGCACATTTGTTCCATGTTATTTCTTCGTATCTTTCTGTCGAGTGAAAATTTCTTTGGACTTAGCAGCTTATAATTGGAAATTTACGTGTTTATTATTGTTCCAGATTTCATGCTATCATTTTTAAATTTCAGGTGTTAAAGGATGGTCTTTCTGCTGTGCATGTACCTTATGCATATGGATTTGCTATCATATTGCTCACAGTTGTGGTTAAGGCTGCTACACTTCCCTTGACAAAGCAACAGGTTGGGCAAGTTATAACAGTCTATAGTGGTTATTGAATGCAAATTTTTGAAACCATTCAATTATGTGATTTCCCTAAAGGAAACTAAAATAGTATAACAGTTTGCTTCCTTCATGCTGAAGTAATTGTAATATTTTGTTATTCAAGGATAGACTAAGATACTTATTATTCAAAACATTATAAACAAACTATGAATGAATTTGAGCTTTCAGTTATATAAAATCAATTGTTGATTTTATTTGATATTATTAGGTTGAATCAACACTCGCTATGCAAAATCTTCAACCAAAAATTAAGGCCATTCAAGAAAGATATGCCGGCAATCAGGTGAGGGATGTTTTTGGTTCTTACTTATTAATCATCTGAGATGATCCGGTAAATGTTGCTTTATTTTACCTTAAAATCACAATGTCACGGTTTTTCTAAACGATTTCCTTTTTTGTTTTTCTTCTTTTAAGGAAAGAATACAACTTGAGACATCAAGGCTATATAGGCAGGCTGGGGTTAACCCATTGGCAGGTGCTTTTTGTCTTCCTCTTGCTTCTCTTTTTCTTGGTTCTGATGGTATGGTGCCTTGACATATGAAATGAATAGTACTTACCTTATCATGAATCAGTTGCACCACCATATGATGGCCAAATATTCAAATAATATAATTTTAAAAGAGAGATAGTTATACTGACAACAATGTTTTCACATGGTTCATAAATTTTCTATTTGCATACTGACATACAGTTCTTGCTTCAATTGCAATTTCACCATCTTGTGTAGGTTGTTTACCAACATTGGCTACAATTCCAGTATGGATTGGTCTTTACCAAGCTTTATCAAATGTTGCAAATGAGGTAATTAATGTTATAAACCTTTGTAAATTGAGTAGAAAATTTGATAGACAAATTATCCACATAACATGTGATTTTTGCTAATTATGGAAAATCCTTTGACTTGAAGGGATTGTTAACAGAAGGTTTCTTTTGGATCCCATCTCTTGGAGGTCCTACTACCATAGCTGCTAGACAAAGTGGAGCTGGAATTTCTTGGCTTTTCCCTTTTGTGGTAAGAAATCTATCTTGCACTTCAAAGGTGAAATGATAGCTTACATTTGTTTATTTTTTTTGACATTATGGTTTGACAGTGGCACACATTTCAGTCCTTACAGCCATTGTAGTCCTAGTTGGATATGACTGTAATACATGGTTTGATAAAAGCTATTGTAGTAATTTGGAATTCATCATGTTTTTGGGTATTCCGCGTTCTCCACATCATGTGCCAAGGATCATATCTTTTACATCCATTTGTTCCATTTTTTTTCTTCCTATCATAATAAACATTTGTTGAACAGGATGGTCATCCACCATTGGGTTGGCACGATACTGCAGCATATCTTGTTTTACCTATTCTTCTTGTTGTTTCTCAATACGTCTCCATGGAAGTCATGAAGCCACCTCAGGTAAACATATCAAATATCCGTCATTTTTTTTTATTTTTTGTTTTTTGGTTTGCAATGCATGCCTAGATGACTTCTTTTGACAGACGAATGATCCTACCCAAAAGAATACACTTCTTATTTTCAAGTTTCTTCCACTCATGATTGGTTACTTCTCTCTCTCTGTTCCATCCGGGCTAACAATTTACTGGTTAGTTTCTCACAAATATATGTTTGGAATTCTTTTTAGTTAATAATGTTAATTTTTCACGTATTTGCCATAAGTTAAACATTTTTTAGCTGTTATATAGCAAGGAAGGCAACTGCATCATTTTTCTATGCAAGTCCAACTTGGTTAAAAGTCATAATCGTAATATGCCTGCTACAATTCTTCTTTCTGTAGGGAATAATATATTCATCAAGTAAATGCTTTATCATGATCAGTTTGTGGCTTATATTTTTAGATGGTTCTGAGTTATGACAACATTTTTGTTGCACTAAGACAGAATAAAATTTTTTCATTACTGGTTCATTTTCTAATTCTTTATTAGGTTTACAAACAATGTCCTGAGCACAGCTCAACAAGTATGGTTGCGCAAATTAGGAGGTGCAAAACCTGTTGTAGATGAAAATGCTGGTGGAATTATCACAGCAGGACGTGCTAAAAGATCAGCTTCCCAGCCAGCTAAAGCTGGTGAAAGGTCAGAACCCCTCTCTCTCTCTCTCTCTCTCTGTACAAGATGCAGCTTAAGTGTTTACTCCTATTGGAATTTTCTTGTGACGAGATCATACTTTGCAGATTTAGGCAGCTAAAAGAAGAGGACAAAAAGAAAAAGTCAAGCAAGGCACTACCAGTGGAAGAAGTTCAACCTTTGGCATCTACTACTGATTCTGATGATGGCTCAGATGAAGAGAGTAACAAGGTAAACATTCAACATTCAGTTTCTTGGTCACAAATTCATGCAGTTAAGTTATCTTTTGGAGAGGAACAAATGAAATAAAAGTAAAAATATCATATTGATATGATTTTTACAGAAACCTTCATAATAAGCTGACTGGTATTATACACAAGAATTTAATTTTGATGCACTGTCAGTGTAAAGTAATTTTGCACGTGCATCTAATTACGTAATGTCACATTAGTAAAAACAACTACTTTTTACATTGATTGCTTGAAATGTCATCCAAAAGAACGGATATGATTGCATGACTGTGTAAAATGTTTTACATTGTCAGTGCATCAAAATTAAACTCTATACACAAAACAACGCGATCCTTAATTTCACTCGTGTCTAAGATGAAATGAAGAATGTCGGTGTCAGTGTCTTGCTTTACAACTAACAAAGGACCATGATGTTTACATCATAGACTTTAGCAAAAGTGTTGTTACTTCCAGGTGAATTGAGGCAGTCCTTGTTCTATGACATAGATAGTTATTAGGTGTAGCATGATGTAAATGAAGGGTTTGTCGGCCAAATCTTTGTAAAGTCCTTCATCTTCCTCCCCCTTTTCCCATAATTTTGCATTTTTTTATTGTATATTTTTTCCCTCAAACTCCGCCTATGTTACACTTGCGGTACATAGCCGGTCCCAAGCCCGGATAAAGGAGGAGGGTTGTGTTAGGTCTTCGGCAACCAACATAAAAATATAGCCGAACCCCCATGATATTTTTTCCCTCACTGCCATAACTATTAATCCTGCTTTGGTTATAATCCATACGTGTTGATTGGAACCTTCATTTGTACTCATTTACTAAAATTATTCAATCCCATGATGCGTTTATGTAGGGTTCAGAAGCTGCACAAGAAGAAGCATATGCTTCTACACTTGGCAAAGATTCTAGGGAAAGAAGAAGCAAGCGCTCGAAACGGAAGCGGGCTGTATAAAAGGACCACATAAGGTTGTTTGTAGCTTATAGTTAGTCTTGTATATTCAATAGATTGCATTGCACCATTTTTGGATTGGCCATTCAATTGAATATGTAATTTTAATCCTGCAAAATATCTGTTTTGTTTAAGTGATGTTTCACATTTTAGCTAACGCAAATGTAGCTAGCCTTTTGAGAATTTGAATATTATCTTGCAGACAAAAACCTTATTGTTGGAAACGTGGGAGCTTCAAAACTAATACGATGGGGCATGGGCTACTTTAACAGCATTTCTCAGTGGACAAAATATTTGTGGCTTGCTTTTCTTGTACTGATCGTTTACATATCACTTTATTACCATAATATACCATCCTTCCTATGGTGATTGAGTGATAAGTCTAACGCAAATGTAGCTAGCCTTTTGAGAATTTGAATATTATCTTGCAGACAAAAACCTTATTGTTGGAAACGTGGGAGCTTCAAAACTAATACGATGGGGCATGGGCTACTTTAACAGCATTTCTCAGTGGACAAAATATTTGTGGCTTGCTTTTCTTGTACTGATCGTTTACATATCACTTTATTACCATAATATACCATCCTTCCTATGGTGATTGAGTGATAAGTATCCGATGGGTACAAGAAAAATAGTCTTATTGGTACTCATCGTCCCATCAAATAAAATGTATTGAGCAGAATGCGTTTTCTATTTGCAGCTCTTCTTATTTGAAGGATGACCGTATTTTATTATAAATTTAACATGAAACTGATTGTATAGTTTAGAACTAGTGGACGAAAAGAGTGCTGCAGATAGAAAGATCAGAGCTATAAAATCAGGTAGAATAGCTTAAGTCCAATCCCTACTAGTAGTGCCTGGTACGATGGTGCTAATGGCACTGCCTATTTCCCAACATACACTAGTGGATATTTTACAGGCACAATGTTCCTAAAAGAAATTTCCAGTGTACATAAATGTTTTGATCCCCACTTAGTCGAAACTCGGAAGTAAGAGCGAGCATTGATGTCTCTACTGAAAACTGATTCCAAAGGAGTGGCTCCAATTTCCATCTCTATGGTTTAGTCTGTGGGAGGTGATTCCCTACTGGGTTAGGCCCTGATGGGTGCTTTCTGCGAGTCCTCTTTTCTTCACCCTGTGATATTTTTAACATGATTGTTGAGTAAAACGCCAGGTGTAAAATTATAACATGAAAATTAGTGATTAATGATTTTAGTTACTAACCCATGAAGTTATATGTTCACTACGTGGGATAGTCTGTAGGGTTTTTAGCTTGAACTGAACTGTGTGAGTATAAGCAAAGATCAATGTGATTAGGGGAAAAAAATATATAAACTTACTTTGAGCAAAATAATTGAGACCAATTTGCTTTGAGAATGTGAAATACCTGGCTGAATATCCTGAGCATTAGCAGTAACATGATTCAGTGCAGAATCTGAAAGCATCATGAGGAGTGTAAAGAGAATAAGGACAGCGATTTGTCTTCTCATCTTTGGCATGCTTCTCCTTCAAGCTATTGAATCTGAGTTTATGAATACAAGGTTTTCCCTGTTAATGGGGTTGCAGTTACCTGCTACATTTATTGTTATATATAATGATGACCGAACTTGAATTTTTATGTGAGAATGTTTGTTACAACATGTCTTGGAATCCTATGCCATTGCCAACTTCATTCTAACTATCCTTATCATTATGGAATTGACTTCTTATTTGCTATCATTTCATTGTTATCATTGCTTTCATAATTTTACCATTGACAAAGTAGCTGCTATTATTTTTCCTCGAGTGTTTTCCCAATCTATGACCATCCTGAACCTATTTATTAATTGATCATTAAAGGACTTCCTCTGACACTTTTTCTCCCCCATAACCGAAGATTCCATGTTTCCAACATATAGCATGATTGCTTAAATTTAAAATTTTAAATCAAATCACCGAAAGACTCTAATTCTGAACAAAACAAACGTGCCAAAATGCGTGTCTTCTAATTAAACGATCAACTACGCGGCTCGTAAAACTTAAGGAACACCATCAAATTCATTGATCCTGTTGATTGTTGGATATCTTAGCATTGTATATTTGCTATTAATAAACCAATTTATGCTTTTAACTTATGTTAGACTTTAGAGGAGGCAGAGCAGCTAGTGGGGATTGGGGAACAATTATTACTTGGTTTGACTTACAATGACAAAGCTGAAACTAAGGAGAGCTTCTTAATTTAAAAAAAAAAAACTCAGGAGATATTCTCCAATACTCTTCAATTAATAACTCTTTTCCTATGCATAATAATAATAATAATAATAATAATAATAATGATGATGATGATGATGATGATGATGATGATGATGAATAGGAAAAAAAAAACAAATAATTTGATTGGTGATAAAATAATCAAGTTTATTTTTAATAGTAGTGTCTTTTTGGGTCAAATGAAAATAATCAAGCTGTTTTTGCGCAATCCAAAAACATAACCAAGTAAAGATTTAAGAAGTTGCGCTACTCAATTCATTGGGCATAGAGAAGCCCCATAAAAACAACGCTAACAAATCACTTCATTCACTTGTATATGAGCCAAAATAAACCATGGATTATAAGGAAAAAACCCGATCTAGTTTCTTGCCCAGATACCAAAAATATTGATTTCGCCTTCACCAGAAATTAACTTAAGAGTCTTAGATACAAGAACTTGTTTTTTTTTTAATGAAGATCATCATAATTGTTTTAGATGGTCCAATTCAAGATTTAGTACACCAAATATTTTAAGAGTGTTTTTTTATTTTGGTGATATATGAGAATAAAATGTGATCAATTCTGGTTTTGTTAGTCCTGAAAGTTTTGTTAACATGTCCAAATTAAAAATTGGCCGACATGGACCTCGTAAACAGAGCTTCTTACCTCTTCCCCTCTTGGAATACTTAGCCAACGTTTTTGTCGTGGCCAATCACTTTCTATTTTCTATGTACTAAATAAGATTAGTAGGCTAATTTTTTTGGATATGCAAATTTTGTGTGTGTTGTGCATAGGTGTGGAGGTGGGTGGTGCTAGACATGAATGTGGGATAATTTTTTTTGAACTATAAAGTGAAGAAATCGGACTGTGCGATTTCTTTGTTAAAAAAATTTTGAACACAAATCGGATGGTTCGATTTGTGAGAGAGGAAAAATCGGATGGTCCGATTTGTACTTTTAAATTTTTTTATTTTGAAAATAAAAATCGGATGGTCCGGTTTCAATATTAATTTTTTTTTAATTGTTTAAAATACAAATCAGACGGTTCGATTTGTGTAATGTAATTTTTTTAAATTTTTTAAACACAAATCGGATGGTTCGATTTGCTCTTGACACCACAACTGCGTAAAACACCCATACATTCCATAACTCTATCCTACATCATTTTTCCTTCCATATCTAAATTAAAAAGTGAGATTAGTACCGTGGTAAATACATTTATTAGTTATCAAATTATAGCAAATAATTATTAAAATGTGAAAATAATATAAGCTTGGTAATATAGAAAATGCCATAAAATGGAAAGTCTATGAAAAATATTCACATATAAAATTTTTTAACCTAAAACAATTACAAACTAATTTTCCAACTCTGCACTTAAATTATAAGGTCAACTTGAATAATTGGATCAGATATAAGTAAATCAGTCATATTATCTAATAATTTCTATCTATCAAATTCACGTAAATTCGATTGTATTCGAATTTTCATCGTTAACTATATTATGATTGTTGAAGGGTGGAGGGATGCCCTCTGTTTCGGCTGATGACGACTGACGAGTCTTGTCTGTGGGTTTTGACAGCCTTTGCAGAAGTTGCTTCAAACGGCAAATATTAATGTGCACAGAGAAAGCCATTCACTACAAGTTTAGAATATTGTTCAATTAAATTAAATTAATAAAAAAGTACTTTCAAGGTGAGGATAGATAAATACAATAGGAATAAACAAATATATTCAAGAGAGGATTAATATTGCTCAATTATCAAGCACACAGACAACAAGAGTAAGAAAACACAACTTGTCAATGCCAACTCCCAGAAAAATTAGTGATAATCAAGTGAGAATGCGAGTGTGAGTGACCGAGTGCTATTTTCAATTACAATAATGTAAAGAAGATAATAATTTAAAATTATATATTTATTATATTTAATATTGTATATTTATTTTAAAAACAATTTATATAGAATAATACAATTTATAGATTAATTTAGGCTAATTTTTAATTTCTTGCAAACATCTCTTAAAATATATTTTTTGTCTTTTAAAGTTTGACAAAAATTTTAAAAATATCCTTAAATTTTATTTTGTTTCAATTTTGTCCCAAAAGTTTTTGATTTGCATCAAATATATCCTTAACGACTAAATTTTCAAAACATTTAAGACCAATCTAACAATAATACATAAAAATTATACTTGATTTGCTTGTGTTGATAGTTGTTCTTATAAAATTGTTGTTGAATTAATCTTAAAATTTTTGAAAAATTAGCCTTCACAAATATATTTGATACAAATTAAAATTTTTTAGAATAAAATTAAAACAAAATAAAACTTAAAAATATTTTTAAAACTTTTGTCAAACTTTAAAAAAAATATACTTTACCCTCTCATTTATTAAAGCTTCAAATTTTATAACATTGCACTTTGTGCCTATAAATACCTTCACCCAAACACACCACAAACACCATTCTCTGCTTTGTCTTCCTTACAACCACAAACAAACAAAAAGCAGCAATGGCTCCTTCTTCTTCTTCTTCAACTCATTACTCACTTCTCATAATAATGCTTTCCACCACCTTCCTCCTTACACCCGCCAACTCCCTCATCCTCACTCTAGTCAACAACTGCAACTACACCGTCTGGCCCGCCATCCAACCTAATTCCGGCCACCCCGTCCTCGCAGCCGGCGGCGGCTTCCCCCTCCACCACTTCACCCACACTTCCATCCCCTTCCCGGACACCCACTGGTCCGGCCGCGTCTGGGCCCGCACCGGCTGCACCTCCTACCCCGGTAACCGCCTCACCTGCGCCACCGGCGACTGCTCCGGCCGCCTTCAGTGCAACGGCGCCGGAGGGTCCGCTCCCGCCACCTTAGCCCAGTTCGAGGTCCACCACGGCGCCGGCGACTACTCGTCATACGGCGTGAGCGTGGTGGACGGTTTCAACGTCCCTTTCACCATCACGCCTCACGAGGGAAAAGGCGTTTGCCCCGTCGTAGGTTGTCGGAGCGATCTGGTTGCGACGTGTCCCGTGACGTTGCAACACCGTGTGCCTTCTGGTCATGGCCCCGTGGTTGCTTGCAAGAGTGGGTGCGAGGCTTTTCACACGGACGAGTTGTGTTGCCGGAACCATTTCAACAACCCTCAAACTTGCAAGCCTTCGGTGTATTCCACCTTCTTCAAGCACGCGTGCCCTCAAGCTTTTACCTTCGCACACGACACACCTTCTCTCATGCATCAGTGTTCTTCTCCGCGTGAACTCAAGGTCATCTTCTGTCATTAGAATATTGTGTCTTTTTAAGTGTATTTCATTTTCAAGTTTAGTGCTTTGTTTAGGGTGTGAAGTGTGAACAATGTTTGAGTAAAAAATGCTATGTATGGAGTTTGTGCCTGAGCTTCATGTGATGAACTGATGAAGGGTACAGTGGTTACTATTTCTAGTACTTTCTGTCAAATTTACTGCTTAGACTCCAGTTTCAAACGGACCAATGCTTTTTTCATTGTTTGGCTCTTGTATCGAGAATTCGAAATATTTTGAATTTCAAAAATATTATGTCCATGATTTTTATTATTTTTTTAACACTTAAATAATATTTCAAATTAGTTTTTCTTTATAAGAGAACGTTCAAAAACTAAAATGTTTAGAATGAAAAATCAAGTGCAGTCAATTTTACGTGAAGTTTGAAAACTCAGGTGCAGTCAATTTTACGTTAAGTTTGATAGTAGAGAATCGTTAAATATTTTGATTGATTTAACTAAATTTTTATTTAACGATTTTTAACTATTAATTTGATATGAAATTGATCGCATTTAAATTTTTATTAATTTTTAATTAAAAATAGAAAATACTACGTGGACATAAAATTGCATTATTAATTGCTGCATGCAGCACTGCTGAGTGCTGAGACTGTCACGTGTTTGCTCATTTGGCTTTCTCCGCTTTTGATGTAAAAATTCAAAGAAAATTATAATTCTAGTAACTTTTTTGAAAAGGACAAAAGGTTAATTGCTGTTTACTAATACAAGTGGCAAATGGCAATTTTTTTTCCTTATCTTCTTCTAAAGATAAAAAGAAAAGAGAGTTCAAAGTAGTAATGTCCTAGCAGGATAATGAGTGAGACCTACCTCCACCGTTTGATGAAACGATGAAAAGTAATAAGCTATATGGATGAATCCAGTGGTGTTATGTTATCTTCTTTTCGGGGAAATGAAAAGTCACAATAATCTTACACATAATGCAATGTGTCCAATTTAGGTGTCTTCTAATACTCGTGTCTTGAGTTGGCAAAACTACCAATTATAATAAGAAAACGCTTTCTTAACAAGATTGAACTGAGTTACAATCTGAAGTGCACAATAAATTCTAGTGGAACCTTTCACTTTGATGTAGAAGCTGTCAGAATATATTTTGAAATATTAGAGATTAAAATATCATTTAAACATTTTAAAGTTAATTTTAACATTATAATTATATTGTATTTTTAATGTATAGACATTTTTATTATACATTTCACATAACATTGAATACTAATTGAATAATTTGTATTTTCTTTTAATTTTTATAAGAATTTAAAATTTGAACAAAGACTCCATTTTTATTTTTGTAATTTTTTATGAAAAACAATGTGATTTATGTCTAATAAAAAGAACAATTTGATTCTCAATTTTTTTATTTTAGAATAATACAATCTATTTACTTAAAAAGTTGTCAAATAATAATAAGAATTACTTTTTCTAAAAGCTTTATTTATAATTTTTTAGGATTTTTGTTTCAAGCAAGAGAATACCTGAAAACAATGATACTTAATTTATATTAGCAAAAAGTTTTAAGCATCTTTAAAGGAATTGGAATTGAGAAATACCTGAATTTAACGGGGTATTTATAGCTAGAAGTGATGACTTGGTTATTATTTCATTCATTTGTAGATAGTGGGTGTTTTTTTCTCTAATATTGAGGGAGTTATCCCACGTTCTGAGTAGTGGATGAGCTGTGGATGAATATCTGTTGTGGTTTGAAAATGTCTTACTTACAATGTAAGTTAGATTGGTCACGGTTTGAGGAACCTGTGCTCCGAGTAAATCGTGTGGATTGACCCGTGCGAATTTGTTGGGATTTTTTAGATCCCTTATGGAGTTGGATTAGTTTATTTAGACCTTAACTTTTATTTGAGTCATGGTATGCACAATTTTAAATCCCACAAAGTATTAGTATATTTTTAAAAAATTTAATTCACCGTTGTTAGTTAAGTAGAGAAAGATCATTGTTGAAAGTAATATCACAACAACAACAATAACAACAATAAAGTCTTGTCCCACTAGGTGTGGTCGATTATATGGATCAAACAACGTTATTGAACTCTATTATATATCATGTTTATAGAGAGATAATTTACATGTAGATCTCATTTGATCAACTCATGGATGGTCTTCCTATGTCTTCTTCTGTCTTTCACCCCTTGTCAATCTTCCATCTCAACCACCCTCCTGACTGTGTATTCTCTCGGTCTTCTTGTCATATGTCCAAACCACCTGAGACGCGATTCTACCATCTTTTTCACAATAGGTGCTACTCCAACTCTCTCTCCTATATCTTCGTTCCTTATTTTATCCAATCGCGTATGACCACTCATTCATATCAATATCTTCATCTCTACCATATTTAATTTATGTTCGTGCTCCCTTTTATCCGCCCAACACTCTGTACCATAAAGCATAGCCGGTCTGATTGTAGTGCGATAAAATTTACCTTTAGGTTTTAAAGGTACTTTTTTTTTCACATATAAAAACAGACGCACTTCGTCATTTTGACCAACCTACTTGGATCCTATAATTTACATCATGTTCAATCTCTCTATTATCCTCTATAATACTCCCAAGATACTTGAAACTTTTAACTTTTCGTAAGATGTTTTCTCCAATCTTCACCTTTGTATTGGGGTTTTCTTCAGTGGTGCGAACTTACATTCCATATATTCTGTCTTGCTACGGCTTATACGCAGATCATACACTTATATAGCTTCTCTCCATGAATTCAACTTTCTATTTAGGTCTTCTCTTGACTCTTCAATAAGGACGATATCATCGGCAAAAAGCATGCAACATGGCACATGCTCTTGGACATGCTCTGTAAGTACTTTCAAGACTAATGTGAAAATGTATGGACTTAAGGATAATCCCTGGTGTAATCATATACTAATAGAAAATTTCTCTGTCACACCAGCTTAAATCTTCATACTAGTTGTACCCCTATTATACATGTTTTTAATTGCACAAATATATGAGATCCTTACTCTCTTCATTTCTAAAACCTTACATAAGACCTCCCTTGGCACCTTATCGTACGCTTTTTCTAAATCAATAAACATCATGTAGAGATCCCTTTTATTACTATGATACATCTTCATCATCCTTCTTAACATGTATGTAGCTTCAGCGGTGGATCTGCGCTGACATAAAACCAAATTGATTCTCTGTTGCTTGTGTCTCTTGTCTCAACCTCCGTTCTATCACCCTTTCCTATAACTTCATGGTATGGCGCATGAGTTTGATCTCTCTGTGATTTTCGTAACTCTATATATCCCCCTTATTCTTATAGATGAGTACCAAGATACTCTTTTTCCTTTCATCTGATATCTTCTTTGACCTTAAAATCTTATTAAAAAGTTTGGTTAACCATTTGATATCTTTCTCTCCAAGATCTTTCAAACTTCAATCGGAATATTACCGAGTCCTACTATCTTACCATTTTTCATCTGTTTTAGAGCCTCTTTTACCTCGAAGGCTCAAATCCTTTAATAGTAGTCGAAGTTTTGATCTTCTTCCCTAATGCGTAACCGACCAAGGTTCGGAAGAGTCTTCTGTCCTTCATTAAATAACTCGTAGAAGTAGCTCTTCTACCTTTCATTGATCTTCTTATCTTGAGCCAAAACCTCTTTGTCTTTATCCTTTATGCGTGCACTTAACTTGATCTAAATCTCTTGTTCTTATTTCACGGCTCTTTGTGATTCTATATATACCTTTTTCTCATTCTTCCGTACCCAAAGACTGGCAGATACCCTCGTATGTTATTGTTCTTATTTCATTTAGAGCCACTTTATCTTTTTTTTAGTCGCCTTATATTTTTTTCAATTATCTGTATTGTAGCACAAAAACCACTCTTTAAAGTATTCTCTTTTTGTCCTTATCTTTTCTTGTACGCTCATATTCTACCACTGGGACTCATTGTCTCTTGGTCCTATCCCTCTAAATTCAACAAAATTTCTTTTACTGTTCTTCTAATAACTTCTGTCATCTCCCTCCACATTTCCTCCGCGCTTCTATCCCTTCCCTTGTCTTTTGACTTTATGTATGATATTTTTTCTCAACTTTTGCTCAATGCGAAAATCCATGACAAACATCTTATATTGTGTTGTTAAACTCTCTCCTAGAATAATTTTACAATTGATGCAAATTTTTCTGTCGACTCTCCTCGATAAGAAAAAGTCGATTTAAGAGCTTGTCATGTCATTCCTATAGGTTATAAGATGTTCGTATCTCTTTTTAAAACATGTATGGTGATGAAAATGTCAAAAAATGAGAAAAAGTCTAAAATAGTTTTATCCTCGATATTAACCATCTCAAAACTATGACCTCCATGGATTCTTCCATATCCTGTCATTTCTCTTTTAACATGATTATTTAAATCTCCTTAAAAAAATCTTATTTCTCGAAGATATGTCCTGAAAGTAATATCATATAAAGAAAAGTAATTGTAGTACAGAGATATTTTAAAGAAAAAAAGATAGAATCAAACAAGAAACGAGAGAAGAGAATGGCAATATTATTAATGGTACTGATGTTGGTGTTAATAATGGTAAAAAAAAATCATAATAATAAAGTATGATTACATAATAAAAATAAAAAAATTATAATGACAGATAATTAGTTCTATTATTAAAAGCAATTTTTTGGAGGTCTCTCTTTCAAATTAAATAAAATTCTAATAAAAATAATTTCTGTTATTTTTTTTTAAATAAAAATTACTTTACTTTTCGTAAAAATAAAGGATTCATTAGACGGAATGTTTATTCTTAAAATTTTATATATCCAGACTCTCTAAGGTAGCGTTTGTTTTCGGGGGCAGGACACGGAGACATGGACAACACTTGTTTAAAAAGTGTTTGGAAGCAGAGACATGGACAGTGGACATATTGTCTCCGAGACAGTTTTTGAAACTTTTGTGTCCACTCTTTCACGAAGGACAATGATGGACACGGAATTTGGAAGAGTGGACACGGACAATTTTATAAATTTTGTTTTTCTTTTTTTCCACTATTACCCCTTCTTATTTTTCCTATTGCGTCGTTCAGAGATATTTTTTTCTTCCTGTTCTTTCTCTATCTCTTTCTTTTCCAGGTACTCTTTCCTTTCTGTAAAATTTTTTATTGGGGGTAGATAATTCTTTTCTTTTTATCGTTTTACTTCAATACCATTTTAACGTTATTATATTATTTGATTTGTAATAAAATAATAACAAAAATAATTAATCTTAAAACTTTTGAAGGATAATATTATCAAAAGTAAAATTGATCTTTAAAATGTTAAAAAATAATTTATAAATTGTAATGATTTTATATAATTTAAAGAAAAAATCAGTTTTTTATAAAGAAAAATTAGTTTTTAGATAAAAAAATTATTTTTTTAAAATAAAAATAGATTTTTATTTTAAAAAAAAACTAATTTTTTTTATGTAAAAATGGATTTTTTTAAAATTAATTTTAAATATAAAATTAATTTGGCTTATTAACTTAAACAAAATTTTTATTAATCAAACTCAAATTTATTTTTTTTTATTAGTCTTAACCATATGTATTCCTACATATTAATAATAAATTTTAAAATAAAATAATTAGATTTTATAAATTTTATTTTAATATAATACTATATATTTTTTATTAAAATTTTTTGTCTCTTCAAATATTTTTTTTAAGTTTCGTCTGTACTCCTACGTACTCTCTTTTTTAAATTAATTTGTGTTGATGTAAAAAATTTGGAATCACAGGGCTATTTTAGTCATTCATATAATATTTTAGTCTTGTCCATGTATCCAAATATACTAGACATTACATTAGTGTCTCCATCGTATCCAAACACAATACTCAAAAGATAATTTTTAGTGTCTCCGTCCTATTGTCTCCGTCTCAGTGTCATGTTCTGTCCTGTCTCTAAAAACAAACGCAGCCTAAAAGATTAGTTTTATAAAATTAAAGATTTTTGTATTTTTCATAATAAATTGGCACTCTCAAAATTTTCAATGCTTTTTTTTTTCATGGCTCTTGTCGCAATACGTTGTGACAGCAATAACAATGATTCTTTTTGGACGGGTTACAGTAAATAAATTTTATCCATGTAATTTCCGATACTAAAGTTGATGAAGATTATTTAGAAATATAAATTTTATGTAAATAATTAATTTTGAAAGCACGCGTGATAATATTATATATTTTTTTTTTATCAAAGATAGAGAGATTTAAATTTACGATCTTAGATAAATATAAAAAATTATGTTATTTGAGTTATAATACATTTGTACGATAATATTATATTAGAAATATGAAAAATGTAATATGTATTTTGAATTTGTAAGAGGTAAATTTAAAATGTAACTAACTGATCGAAGTTTAACATAATTTTTTTTTCATAAAAGTTTTATTGATAGGGATAGAGAGATATTAATATCCATAATTTTATACGTATAATATTTATAATTTTGTCACAAAAAAAAATAATATTTATAATTTTATATTTATTATATTTAATATTATTTAATTATATTAACATTAACTGATAAATATAAAATAAATGATAATTAAAAAATATAAAATAAAATGACTTTGAACTATATTTAGTAAATTTCTATTGACTTTAAATTTTTTTAATAAATATTATATATTTCAAAGTGTTATCTAAAATAAAAAAATTAAACAATGGGCTTGGACATTCTGATCCAAAGATCCTTGGAGAGCTCGTATCAAGTTTTTGGACTATGAGAATACTTTTAAAAGATTTCGATACTTAAATTAAAAAAAAAAAAATCATAAGATGTAATGTAAATATTTATAATAAAAAAAATATTAGCTAAACATTGCCAAAAGTTACTATTGTTGATTTTGTTTAAGAAAGCTTATCTATGAATCATAACTAAAAATAAAAATATAAAAATAAGAATTATTCTCTATATACAAGCGTTTTTTTATATAAGTCTTTATAAGTCATTTATATTTACACGTTTTGTGTTGTTACTGCACGTTCTTTTTGGTTATTATTCTTTTTCGTTATCGTCATCATCAATACTACCTCTTATTCTTTCTCTTCTTCCTCTTTCTTTTTTCATTAGAATTTCTTCTCATCAATACTACATATTCCTCTTCCTTTTTCTCTTTCTTTTTTTATTTGAATTTTTTCTCCTGTTTTTATTGTTTTGAATCCAATCAAGTGGCTGAGTGGTTCAATTCAGAAGAAAAAATGTAGCATTAGAGAAAATTTTTTTCTGTATTTACAGTAAATTTAGGTGTAACACGAAAATATTTGGGTGTAACTCGAAGACATTTGAGTGAATTTTTAAGAATTTTGGGTATATTGTTATTTTGATAAGTTCTACGTAATTCAAAACTCTTCCTCTTCTTCTTTTTCATTTTCTACTGCTTATTCTTTTTTTTTATCATCATATTCTTCTTTTTTTTACTTATTTATCTTTTCCTTTTTGTCTTATCTTCTCAAACTTCTTCTTGTTACTCTCTTAACAAGAATAAAAACAAAAAAATCAAATAAAGAAGAATAAGAAACACATAATGCTGCAAAATTACTTGAAAGATGATGAACGTACATTTATTTAACTAAAATAAAGAAAGAAATAAGAAAAAAATACAGTATTAGAGGAAGCATTTTTCTATATTTGCAGTAAATTTGGGTGTAACACGAAGATATTTGGATGTATTTTTATTTTGATAAGTTTTGCATAATTCAAAACTCTTCCTCTTCCTCCTCCTCGTCTTCTACTACTTCTTTTTTTATCATCATCACCATCTTCTTCTTCTTTTTTTTCTTATTCATCTTTTACTTTTTGTTTTACCTTCTCAAATTTCTTTTTGTTTTACTCTCTTAATAAGAATAAAAAAAAGTCAAATAAAGAAGAAAAAAACACATAATGCTGTAAAATTAATTGAAAGAAGATGAACATACATTCATTTAACTAAAAGAAAGAAATAAATAAGAAAAAAAAGAAGAAAAATGCAACATTAGAGGAAGTATTTTTCTGTATTTATAGTAAATTTGAGTGTAACACGAAGATATTTGGGGTTAATTTGTATTTTGATAACTTCTGCATAATTTAAAGCTGTTCATCTTCTTCCTCCTCATCTTCGACTGCTTCTACTTTCTTTTTTTTTTATTTCGTTTTCTTATAATTCTTTTTAGGAGAAAAAATTAAATAAAGAATAAAATAATACATAATATTACAAAATCAATAGAAAGATGAGGAGAAAAAAATGCAGCAATAATAACAATAGTAAAAAAACCACGATGAGGATGAAACACGCAAAGAAGAAGAAGGAATGTGAAGAAAAAGGAGGAGGAATGTAAATAAGAAGGAGAAAGAGGAAGAGGAAGAAATGTAGAATACAGATGTTGAAGAAGAACCTTTTTTTATTTTGCTCTATTTAAAGTTGAGAAAGTGCGTATTTATACGCTTTTTAAATTGAGAGTTATTTTTGTTAAACTTAGACTAACTTATATAAAATTATATACCAAAAAAATTTGTATGTGTAGCAAGTCTCCGTAAATAAAGAGGATCCTATGTATCACAATCATAGCTTTGAGAATAAAAAAATATACAAATGATATAGGTTCGTGAAGATATTATTGATTGCAAGGATCCACTTGATAATTGATATAGTCTAAAAATCAAACACTATTTCCTATAACTATGATATGACCGATTTTAAATCAATATTTAGTGATATTTTTATTTTTAATCTTATTTTTTAAAATTTTATTTAAACATATATCTAATTGAATAATTATAAAAATTCTTCTAATTTAATCATATCAAAATCCAAGTTCGAGATGAGCTAATGCCTAATAGAGATACTAAATTTTTCAACGATTTTTTTTTTTCTTTTCTTTTATGGGAACTAACCAGAATCTTAGAAACAAAAAGAGAAAAATAGCGGCCCGCTGGCATAGGAAGAGAAAGGGCCCTGAAACTGAAAAAAACAGACTAATTATTTGAACCGTAAAACCCGAAAATCCGAACCCAAAATATCTTATCATATCGTTATATAAACTCAAAATAACAAGAACTCGCGTATTTTCTCTTCTAAATCCCACTTGTTCGCTCTCCTTATAAATATTCGTAAAGTGTCGGCTTTTCAAGTTCTCTGTTTTGTTTCGCAATCTCTCTCTCACTCCTTTCTCTGGCACCCTTCTCTCTCTCTCTCTAATCGTTTCTTTTGATGGCGTCTCAGGCTAGCCTTCTCCTTCAAAAACAGCTCAAAGGTTCAGAACCCTATCCACCCTTTTTTTACAATCTTCGATTGTTTTGTGTGTGTATATATATTTTTTAATTGATGCCGCGGTGGCTTTGTTATTGCGTGGTTTTTCCGCTATGTCTTGATTTGTTGTTCCTTTTGGTTGCAGATCTTTGCAAGAACCCTGTTGATGGGTTCTCCGCGGGTTTGGTCGATGAAAGCAACATCTTTGAATGGAGTGTAACCGTAATTGGACCTCCCGATACTCTCTAGTGAGCTCCTTTTAATCAAATTTAATGTTTTTATTTTGTTGTATGATTGTTGTAATCGATAATTGGATGCCCTGCTACTTGAAATATTTGTGATTTTCGATTGTAAGTTTGGGTTTTTTATTTTGGTTCTTGATTATTGGATTGCGAACTGTGTTTTCATGAGGGGTTTAGTCAAGGGCAGGGTTTTTTCCTTTTTTTTCTTTTGTTAAAGATCATGTATTCAATTTGATTGTTTTGGATTCTTCATTCATTCTGTTGGTTGATAAAGGTGTTTTATTTAACGAGCTTGTGTTTTGCCTGCCCTAATTCTTAGACCCTTCCTTCATGATTGGGTTGTTTGATAGCACAACATTGTGCTTATCTTCATACCTCTCTTTTATTATTGGAATGATTGAAGATGCCCTTGATTGAAACCAATCTACTTTCCATTAATTGCATGATTTGATTATTATTTGTTTTCTTTCTTTATTAGCATTGGGATTTTACTGACACTGCTGCTGTTTTGCATTGTTTGACAGTGA
This sequence comes from Arachis stenosperma, assembly GCF_014773155.1. Classification (NCBI taxonomy): domain Eukaryota; kingdom Viridiplantae; phylum Streptophyta; class Magnoliopsida; order Fabales; family Fabaceae; genus Arachis; species Arachis stenosperma. Next base: position 2,408,947 of record NC_080379.1, on the reverse strand, counting down.
GGGGGGATTTTTCAATGCCATCATGAGCTTTCCATCCAATTACCCAAACAGCCCACCAACAGTGAAATTCACTTCCGAGATATGGCACCCAAATGGTTAGTTTTACTTGTGGTATCGTTTTGATTTGAACTACATGAGACTGAAGTTTGCTGTATAATTTGCAGTATATCCTGATGGTCGAGTTTGCATATCAATTCTTCACCCTCCCGGTGACGATCCAAATGGTTATGAGCTTGCAAGTGAGCGCTGGAATCCTGTTCATACGGTATGTGAGAATATAAACACCTTTTAGCATAGTTGTTTTAATTTGCTTTGGCAAGAGTGGAGGATGTTCATTTTGAATTAATGAGAGTTCGAGCTTTCGTCATTAAAATTATAGCTTGGCTTTGATATGACCAATTAAATATCGTTTTAGATTTTTCTGGTTAAAACTTTAGTATCTCTCTTTCAAAAAAAAAAAAAAAACCTTGGTATCTCCCAACTCCTGCTTTTTTTTTTTAATCATATGAAGCAGTTGTCTTACTCATTTTTCTTCTTGTGGTTTGGCCCTATGCATGATATGCATACTATAAAGGGGTTTTGAATATCAATATTCTCATGTAATATCTGCGTTTCATTTAAAGTTGGTTTAATAAGTTGTGGTAGTATGGAGATCTTTGCCGTTGTATCTTTCCTTCTCTTGTCCCCACTTCTCTTGTTACCCCCTTAAAAGAATAGGTAGATAATGTTGATATCTTACATTTCTTATCAAGAAAAGTGGAGCCTGAAGTTGAAAATACAACAAGCATTGTAAAGCTCAAATTTCTACAATTAGTAAACCTCATATAACACTATAACAGCTATAATATTGAAACCCAGCATTGTTTAACTTAACAGCACTACACCACCACCTTGTGTTCTCCTAAAGAAGCTAATCTTATGCTGTGGTATTTTAGTTAGATTTACCTGTTTTTCTTCTCTATATTATATGTCATGTTGTGGATGTTTTGTTTGTTTGAATTTGCATTATCACCATTGCATTTGGGCTGATCAACTAGTAATGGAAAAATGGAGTTATTGATACTTTACACTGCTAAACAATAAGGGATTTGTCAAACTACTAGATTACAAATCCAGACTTTTCATGTTTTACAAGTGTAGTCAGTTTTTCAATGTGGTTAGATTGAAATGCAAGTTAGTAGTTCGATTTTAAGTTTGTGATGGATTTTATAGCTTTAAAGTGAAAACATAGGTTGGTTTGCAATTCATAAATTTGATGGACTTTCTTAGAATTGTTATGCCACATCTTGTCTACAATCAATGATTTTATGTATTTGTGAAACTATCTCAAATCCCCACTTAAGAATAATTTTTTTTTTGTTATGTTGCAGGTAGAGAGTATAGTGCTGAGTATTATATCAATGCTTTCGAGCCCCAATGATGAATCTCCAGCAAACGTTGAAGCTGCCGTAAGTTTGACCGCTGTTGTTTTACCTTTTGCAGTGTTTTACTAATACCTTCTCCCTTCTCTCATTAGAGTTTTGTTTAATAAATATTGGATTGCCTTTGTAGTCTATTTTCTATGTTAGAATGCAAGTCTTATGTCATTAGATGGTTTGGATCCTCTCCTATATGATCTGTTTGTTTTAGTAGTTATTTTCTCCTATTTAACAGTAGTGTTAGATTCTGCTGTATTGGATTTACATCATGCAAAGGTTGTGTATGGCTACTAATTGAAGTGAAAGAAAAAGGGGGGTATTGAAAAAGAATGGTGGTTTGGCAGGTATTGTTGATTCCAACAAGCTACTAAACGGGCATAAAAACGAGGAAAATCAAGCATTTTTATGTTTTAACCACGAAGCATAAGAGTGACAAATTTGAGAATTGTTACTTTTATTGTCTTTATTTACATATTGTACTCATGGTTTAACATCCGGTTCTGTAATTTTTCCAATCATGCATTCTTATATTGTCTTTATTAATGTTGGTTGGCCTCTTGTGCTGGTCATCCTTGATAATCTGAATGCCCTTTTTAGTCTGTTTTAAGTCGTGATCTAATATTTTGCAGAAGGAATGGAGAGAGAGGAGAGATGATTTCAAGAAGAAGGTTAGTCGATGCGTAAGGAAGTCACAAGAAATGTTGTGATTGGTGGTGGCCTAAACCATGCCTCTTGCCTGCTTTTGTGAACCATGAAGGACATATAACTTAAAATGTGTAATGAATTGGCTTGGAAGTTATCAACATCCTTGTTTCTTCAGCTCCATGTCGTTCTTCACTACATGGCCCTTTGTTAGTCCTGACTTGGAAAACAAACTGTATTCTAAGTGTCTTGGCCGGTGTTTTGACTAGTTGATTGAAATTATACTTTGTTCAAGTCATAACCTTTTTATTTTTTGGATTAAAATTGAAGTTTAGGTGCCAAGTTTGGTCGTATACTCTTTTGAATGTTACTATTATGATTGCGATTTCTAAGAGGTTGAGTTTTGCATTGGTTAAAAACATGGTCAATATGTGGTGCTGGCAATATTGAGTATTGAGAATCAGTTCTATTATCATTTGAAAATTTTAAATGTGTACATTTTTAACATATACAATTTTGGGTAAGCATATTGAATTCTCTGCACCAAAATTAAAACTGCAAAATTTAGTGGCTTTATCTTTACCGATTTGTTGCCATTTTATTTTTCATGTTAACGTTGTCTCTCTATATATTAAACACATTCTCAGGTAGCAAATGTACATTTAATCAAGTTTGCCATTCTTGCTAATTCGAGTATGAACGATTAAGTGCAAACTTGCGATTCTGCGGTTGCATTTGGTTCTAGTGATTGCATTGCAAGGCATCGATTTTTTATTACGAGAATGTGTTAATTGCTGTGTCATTAAAGTTGGTTTTCTCTCTCGAGTCCTGACTACGAATACAAGTATACAAGCAAGTAGTAAATTCATTTATTATTGGCAGCTAATTAAGTTTAAGTGACGGGTTGTATTTATGATTACAATAGAGTCCTAAATGAAAAGCATATCATATATGGTGATGGTGGGCATGGAGGTTGATGAATGATGTAACTAATCCTGTTTCGGTGGCTTGACATGACTACCCATTCTGATGACGATGCCGTCTCTGTCTCTGACGTACCCAACCTTCTGTCCCCATTCCTTCACCTCTGGCTTGCTCACCGCCTCCGCTCCGTTCTCCACCGCCCACTGCAACATCACTTCCATTATTTCCTATTTCTTTCATTCACTATTTCTATTACTGTCTAAAGCTTTGTGTTCAATGAAATAAATTAACTACCATTCCTTATTGGAATAATAATAAATAAAATGAAAATCACAATACACGTAGTATATGTATGTACCTTGAAAGCGGCATCAACGTCAGAGTAAACAAAGCAAACCTCGAGAGGTGGCCTTTCATGGCCGGATCGAGATGCTTGGACGGATCCAGTCAAATCATCGGTCTCGTGTTGGTGCAGTGGCGTGAATGCTATTGTTGTGTTTCCACTCTCCAACTCTCCCCATCTAATTCAAAAAAGGTGTATGTGGATCGCATGAACATGAACATGAATAGAATACAACACTCAACACATACCTGTGTGACTCGTCTAAGCGACGAACAGTGTAGCCGAATGCTTTCGAATAGAAGGCTACGGACTTTGCTACGTCTTTCACGTACAGAACCGTGTATGCGAACGCAGGACTCGGATTCGACGCCATTGATCGATCTTCTTGATCTTGATCTCCTCCTCTTACACTAGATGCTTATGCTTACAACCGCTCCTTCCTCTTCTTCAACTTCGTCGCTGATTGCTCTCCATCAACGTGGCAATTCATCCTCTGCCCCCACCTGCCACGTGTTCTTCATGCACCTTGTTGGCCTTTTTTGTTCACCAAAAACATTTCAATTGGGCCACAAGCCCAACTGATAAATATACAGAATAATGACTTATTCGGAAGGAAACAAATTAAATGAGGAGTTCGGTAATTGTGTCATGTCATTAGTAGTAAGGGAAGGGTCCATGGGTGGGCCAAATCCAAGACTCGAAGATGAGTTGGATCCGTAAATAACAACGCTTGGATGCACGTTAACGTCTCAATCAAACGATCTCAACCGTCCACGTATCACGTTACGGTCCCTCCTCGCATTCCTCTTCCTCCTCCACCTCGTCCACCTCCTCCTCTTCCATTGTCAGTAACTAAAATGATCCGCGAATGTGATGTAACTTGGAAAGTTAACGAAACAAGCACCATTTTGTTTCCATCCCCCAACTACCACCAACAGCGATCCATTTCCAAGCTCATATCCACTTTTCACTTTTCAGGTCAATTTTTCCAGCTGATTCCGAATTCAGAATGTTTATTATTATTTACTGTTTTCTCCCTTGTTTGCATCAACACCTTGCTCTGTTTTTTTTTTTTGTCTTTTTCTTTCCAAATTTGTAACGTTCTCATATCAATTTGGTGCCAGATTTAAAATCAGATGTTATAACTCAGCAATCGGCATCATACTGATTTTCTGCTTTTGTAGTTGCTTTTGTAGCTTACGAGTTGTGCCAGAATTGTCTTGTGTAGAGAAAATGATGGTTTATTGATATTTTTCTATGTTCATTTTGATGTTCCTTATTGTAATTAAATAGAAAAAAAAAATAGATGTTGTAGATGATGCACTTGCTAGTTGTTATATATATATATATATTGCTAAATTGATGTGAAATTCATGCTTGTTGTCTCTTCGATTGTGCTTGAAACTGTTATTTATGTTTGTTTTATTTATTTGCTTCTTTATTTTTGAAAATATTGAGGTGCTATTCATAATTCGTGGTTGCTTGATAGTAACAGATATCATTTTCAACTGTCAAGACATTTATTTGGATATATTTGATCTTAATCTTGTATATGATAGAAAATCTTTTGCTTCTTCTTTTTTGTTGGGTTCTGCTGCTTTCCAGAGACATTGACTTGACATCGATTTACATGGGAGAGAGGGTGGAAGGTTCTAATTTGAGCGTGACTGCTAAACCGAACAATGCTATCAGTGAGAAGAAAACTTACAAAAAGCCTCTGGTGTCATCTCGCCCCAAAGATTTTGAACACAGAAATACTGAACACCTTCTTTCTTTGACCCGTGATGGATTTGGAAGCAGCCCTGTAGGCCGTCTCACATTTTTTCTAATCAAAGTTGCGGCACTAGAGGCCGTAAGAAGGGTATCCAAGAGTAGATGTCCATGTGTATGGCGAGGTTTACAGGGTCTACAAATCCTTGTCTATCCACCATTTAATTGGATTCAGAGATGGTCACCCTTCAAGGGTTTGGTCAGAAGTATGCAGGTTTGTAATTGACTCAATTCATTTATATCCGTGTGCTTCTAGGGAATCTTGTTTGAGATGCATTTCGTGAAATTTTTTCATATTTGTTTGATGCATTTCTCAAAAAAATAATTCTTCCTTGTCTTATGAGCTTTGGTGCAATGTCGGTTTAAAATTGTTTTACATAGAAGGTGTATCAAAATTAAATTATTTTTGTTTTGTATAAAGAAAGATCAACATTGTTGTTTTGACAAATCTATCAATGCTTATATTATTATTTCACCATTGGCAATCAGAGATATAGCATACAGTATTTCGTCGGGCCCCTTTGACAATTATGGTTACCTTAGATCAAACTGATTTAGTATTTTCGATTTGCTTTTCATGTGAAGTTGTCTTACCTCTTCCCTTAACTTACAAGTTTCACTATATTCACAAGAGTAAGTAGCTAATAAGTATCTCTGCAACCAGGTACTATCAAGACCATTATTAGTCCTTTCCATTGCAACTGTTTTTACAGACGAATCACAATGTAGTGATGGGACACCAGAGTATATTACTGATCCCCATGATTCAGAAGCATCTGCAGATCTGTCTTCAGTCCCAGCCAATTCAAATATAGGGTATGATTTGGATCACTAATATGTATTTTATATTTAAGAATTGTGCTAATTGGTGCTATTTAACCCTGTTTCATGGCTGCATTGCTAATATATGTTTTTTCCATTTAAGAATTGTGGTGAGTGGATATATTTGCTCATTGACTTATTATTAACTATTTGGCTTATTCTTGCTAGAGGGTTATCAAACTTAGATGTTGGTATTTACTATTTACTTAGAAGATGTATGGTTCTCTGACATTAATCTGTTAGGGAATTGATAAATTGCAGTTTTTTTTTTTTTTGTACCTTCACAAATAAGTTATACAAAAACCATACCAACTCTTGGAGGCACTTCTGATTCACCGGCTTTGCCATGCTATTTATCTGTTCTTAATGTTATACATTTCGTTTCTTGAGCACTTAAGTTAGTTTTTTATCGTTTTGCAGTCATAGCGAGAGCGATCCTGAAGTTTTAGAATATGAGAAATGGTTGACTCAGCTCAAGCAAGAGTTGGAAATTCAAGGGATTAGTTTGCCAGAAAGGTATTTGATGATTACTATGATGTGCGTAGTTCCAACAATATGTCAAGATGTTTCCATAATTCCATTTCAAACCTAGTTATTGGATGTTCATGCAGTTACAGTCATTCTGTGATTTATTGTGGTGGAGTAGATCTGCCCCTTTCTCCTGTCTTGGGGGAAAAGGAGCAGGACAAAGTATTAATTTCTCAGCGGTTGCATTTTGTCTCTTTTCAAAGTGTTGAGTATGTAAAAAAAATGTATAGAAAATTAAGTCTGGTGTACTCATTTTTGATATTCATCACTGACTTTTTGAAGTTCATACTTCTACAATAGTGAAGTATTAGATATTCCATTTATATAGTTGGTAGCTTTAAGGCAATTGTTAGTTGTCATTTTGGTTTTAAATTGATTTTCTTGACACAAGTTCTGAAATCCTGGCCAGAGTTGCCTTAATAGCAATAGCATATTTCTTGGTGTTTCATGTTGCAGCAGACCATGATTTAGTAGTGTTTATGCAGAGTCGATGACGATGAGCTCCACAGATTTTACTCGGCTTGTAATAATGACGTTTCAAGCTTCTTTACAGCAATCAAGAAGACAATTCAATGGCGGGGGAGTTACAAAATTTTGTCAGAAGAAGAGCTAGAGAGTTGGTCAAGTTTGGTGTTCTGGCATGGGTTTGATGTGATGCAAAGACCTTGCCTTATTGTAAGGCTTGGCCTAGCTTGTAGATCATTGGTGTCTCGTGATAGACCTCAATTTGCTCAGGCAGTTAGTATGTTTTGATTGTTTTCTTTTTCCAAAAAATACCTTCCTCCTCCTTCTCTTACATTTGCGAATTCCTTCTGTATAACAAGTTTGGTTCTCTAGGTGTATTGCTTTCATGCTTCAGTTTAATGACTTGCATTGTCTTTATCTCAGTATCACAGGTTGAATATGGAGTCTTGCACTTGGTCAGTGCGGACAACCCTCAGATTACAGTATTGGTGGACTGTGAAGGGCTATCTCCGTTGAGAATTCCCATGAAAACCTTGAGATCTTGTTCTTCCCTTCTGCAAGATCACTTTCCTAATCGACTTGGTGGTTTGTTTGTCATACGACTACCATCTGTCGTTCGAGTCATTGCCCAGACATTTATTTCGGTAAACTGCCCTTACATTTCAATGAAAGATTGTTTGCTTGAGTACAATATTTTTAGCTCCAGAAATAGCCTCTGTAAATTCTCTTATGGTACATTTTGTATAATCATCTTTGTGAATTAGCTGATTTTCCTAAATGTATATAGGTTTTAAAGTCAACTACCAGGAAAAAGTTGAAAATAGGAGAGATTCATCAGAAATTTCTTCGGGATAATCTGCCGACACTACCAGCATACCTTGGAGGGTCCTGCACTTGCATTGTATGTTGTAGAATTGGCAAGAGGAATGTGCTCCAACCTGGTGCAACTGGAACCAGCAGCATACATAGGGAGATAAATATCAGTGACAATGAGGATTCTTCATCACTGCATTCATCATCCAATAGTGACTTGGATGAGCAGCAGAACAATAAATATGACCAGTTGTTGAAAACAGCCATCATAAGCATTCTAGTATTTTGGGTTTTGGTAGCTATTTCTGCTGGAATATACACTCCTGAAAATCGTTTGGTCTAAATTGCCTTCATTCATCTAGGTGAATAAAATCTTTAGAGAACCAAGTGTTTTTTGAAATAAAAGGTGGAGTCTTCAGATAGAAATATCTCCAATTAAGCTTGTACTAGTTCCTTATATAACACATTTTTGTGTTTTTTCTTTTAGAATAATATCAAAGGTTCCACGTTATAGTAGAAAAATGGATTCTTTGTTTTCACTGGTGAAAAGGATTTTGAATATACTAGATTGCATTAAGGTGTTATTTGCATGGTATACTGTAGTTATCTTTAACCTGTACAGCCATTCCTTCATATCAATGGTATTCGGTATTGTTAGTAATTTAAAGGAGTATATATTAATGGATGAGAAATAATTATTTCAACTGAAAAATTGTAAGACGCGTTTAAGATTCTTCCTTCCGTAAGAGGGTTTTGGATATCTTCTCATGATCTCAAATCTGAAAGTAATTTGTTTTTATAACACTTCATTCTCTTTGGAGATGAAAACTCGTATGTTTGTATGCCTATATATATGAGACAACTCATCTTTGGTATAACAATACATTTTCCTCGCCTTATATTAGAGTATTCATTAACATGTCGTTAATCTTTTACAAGAGTATACATAAGGTGACAAAATATGGACGAATGTTAATGTGCTTGGAAAAAAGTACAAGTGTAGGTCGATAATTGATATAAAATATAATAAATTGAGAATTAAGATTTGCTTAATTAACAAACAGTATAATATTCCTTACTTAACAAGTATTGTTCAAGGACGACCCTAAAATATGTTAGCACTTAGCACTATGTGATGTTCGATAGGCGCCGAAGTAGCATTCACTTTGCAGAAAAGAATGTTAGGTGCACGCTGCCAGTGCCACCTTTTGAAAACTAATTATAAGAAATTGAAACTGATCTAGAGCGGCGAAGCTAACCGAAAGATTAAAGATATAAGTAATATAACACACGAGTTGAAGAGTTGTAGTATTTTATGTAGTACGTACAGACAGTGGTATATGGTAGTATACTACTTTCTTACGTAGGATCCCACAGTCCTTTATGTGTTATTATTATTATTTCCAACACATTACACATATGGCCATATTGGAATACGAATGAATTCTTTAAATTTTTTATTAAGAGATGTTGTTAAAACTGATTTTGTATTATATAATATTATTTATTTATTTTTTTAATTTCACTTAAAAAAAATAAGATTAGAGATCACATATTACAATATTAATCATTAGAAAAAATTGAAGGATTCGTTTCTAATTCTTTGTTTCCCAAAAAAAAAAAAAAATCAAAAACCTAATAAATCTCGTCAAATCTCGTCAATGTCAGCCATCTATCCCATAAAAGGCGATATTGGTGACTGCGTGGTGGCTGGGGCCTGGGTGGGTAGACACATAGTATATCTACAAGTTTTTTAGTGGAGAGATCGTACCGCATGTATATCATCACCAAAAAATTTCCAGTTAAATTCTAGAGACACAATGAAAAATCACAAATTTGACTTAATACAAGAAAAAAAATAACAAATATTTTTTAAATTACTTAAATAAAAAAACTCACACGGTTATTTTAAATAATTAATTATTTTAAATCCTAATTTATCAAAATATTTTACCCAAACACGCTCTTTTCTCTAAATTGTCGGACATTAACCTCACGCATCTGAAAAATTTGAGATAAATCTAAATTTAACAAACAACCATCTAGGCAATTATTTAAAATAACAATAAAATGAATATCCAACATGTTTTATATATATATATATATATATATATATATATATATTTAAACTAACTATTCTCGTAAGAATTACAATAACCATCTATTGAACATCTTACTGAACATCTATCAATGGACACGTGAGGACAAGGCATAGGTGCGGCTGTGACTGCAGGTGACGTCGGCACGGCTGGCGGAGGGGTGTAGCGGCAAAAGAAATTTATAGAGAGAGACCTTGAGTGCCCTATGAAATGCAAAGCCAGAAAGATTGATGGCCATGGACTTCATTCCTAGATTTAAGATTGTGTACAAGTTGTCCACCATGCCAAGGTCAACATGATCATGATCATGAAAGCCAAAAAAGATGGTGGTGAAAATCTTTAATGCGAGCTTCCTCATCTCAACCAGGAACTCAAAAGGTCTGTCCTTACGCTCAACTCATGAAGAGTCTTGATAGAAATATCTTCTATGAGACCAACATACATGGACAAGGCGTCATAGCTGGTCATCGGAGCAATGGTTAGACGGAAAAGGCGCTTGTGCTCGACGCTTGTGATAAAGTCTGGACAACGTCGGACCGGAGAGCGAGAAAGTGAAGCAACGACTGGGCTGGCAGCGGCAAGTTTTGGGTTGCTATTCACGTTGTGACTTCAAGGACTAAGAATGGACAGCGACTTGTGGCTAGGCAGCAACGGTATGACGTGTGGGTGCGGCAGTGTTGACACAATCTCGGAGCCTAGGGACAGCGGCGAGTTGTGGGGATAAAACGGAAGTTGGAAGATTATGATAAAATTAGATGTAATCATACGTAATATGAATGTGCATAATCACTAAACTTAATTTTTTAAATTTTAAATTCTAAAATTAAATAATTAATTAAAAATCTCAATTTTTATTTTATTTTTTTAATTTATTATTCACATTGTTCATACACATTATTATGTTCCCATACTTTCTCATTTCCATAATATGCATTGCACAAGGAAAATAATTTAACTTATTTATGTTTTAACTTTTAAGATATGATATACTTTGCTCAATATTTTCGTTACGAGGAATTCTCCACATACAAGCGTTTTTCCATACAAGTCATACAAGTCATTTATTTCTTCTTCTTTTTCTTTCTCCATGCCTCCTCTTTTTCTTCTTCTTCTTCTTTTTTCGTGCTTCTTCTTCTTCGTTTTTGAAGTGTTTCATTTTCATCGTCGTGTTTCTCCTTGTTCTTCTTTTGATTTTGCAACATTATGTATTTTTTTTTCTTTGTTTGATTTTTTTCTCCCAAAAAGAATTATGAGAATATGAAATAAGAAAATAAAGAAGAAGAAGCAGCAGAATATGAGGAGGAGAAAGAGAAAGAGTTCTGAATTATGCATAAGGTGTACTTCAGCGAATTTTGGGTGTATTTTTGTAATTCTTTGGGTGTATTTCTATAATCGTTTGGGTGAATTCCTGTAACCGTTTGGGTGTATTTCTGTAACCGTTTTGGTGTATTTCTGTAATCGTTTGGGTGTATTTCTGAAGTTTCATTATCTTCAAAACGATTTAAAAGCTTGATTTCAGAAACCATGAAAATAAAAAAAAAACGAAGCAAGAATACCAATGATAAACGCAGATAAAACAACTAATGAAAAGGCAAAGAGAGAACGCACGAAGGAGATCAAACAAATTTGACAAGAAACTCGTTTTCATGGAGGAAGAAGAAGAATAGTAGGAGAAGAAGGAGGAGAAGAAGAAGGAAGAGGAGGAGGAGAAGGAGAAACGCGAAGCACGCCATGGAAATCCTATATGGACCAGCGTATTTTTTGTTAAGTATCTCCCAACTTGTATGACTTGTAAACCAAATGACTTGTATGTGTAGCACTCTTTTTTGTCACTTAAAATGTTCCAAAGTTATTAATTACATATACTACAAAAAGACTATTACACTACTCCGCATGTCAAATACATATATATGATTGAAATTAAGGGAAGTTCTATGGTGCTGAAATTAAAATCTATCCTCACCTATTGAAATAAGGTGTCATTCTCCTTGTGTTACGCATGTCCTATAAAAATAACTGTCCCAATAAAATTATTACAGTTGATTCCAATACAAGTATAATCGGAACCCACAAATAACAGTATTTGTTCTCGACGTACTTAGTCCTAAACTTAAAACTAGCCATAAACACATTAATGATTCATTAAAAGAAATATATTTTATAATGCTTTATATTATTTTAATTTATCTCTTTGTAGACTGACTTTGGATTCTGATAAAACTTTCATGCAATTTAGGAGTAGATTATGTACAGTAAAATTGTTAATCGGTTTAGCTTGTGTTTGAGTAATAATAAATATAAATAAATAATGAACCTATTACTAATAAGGGAAAAAAAGTTTATGGCCAATAATAAAAGAAAAAAAATCCAAAGAAAAAAAGTTTATGGCCAATAAATTTCCCCATCATGTCATAAACTCATAATACTTAACCTAAATAAACAAAAATGTTGTCTTCTTTAAAAAATTTAAATTAGAAGTTAACTAAATATAACGAAGGATATATTTTGTTATAGAAAAATATATATACACATGCATCATGATTTGATATATCATTCTCATTTTTTTAGGTGATCTAACTATTATTGTGTTTTGCAGAAGTTAGGTCTTTACTTTCATAACACACAAAAAAAAAACAAAAAAAAAATTTGAGTGGCTCTTAGTATACTTATGTGATTATGTCCATGTTGTTGATTTTTTTGTGTGACTTTATCATATGTATTTTCTCTTACTCTTAAATAAAATTTACATTGGTTACCAAAAAAAAATATATTTTTTATATGAAATAATCAAAGTTTTCTAATTCAAATTATAAAAATAGATTTTGGGAATAATATGTTTATCCATTTATAAAATAAATTCGAGATAATTAGTTAAGTTTAGAATCAAATCGGTTCGATATTTGTTAGAGAATATTATAGATTTAATGTTAACAAGATAAATAAGATGATTTGTATAATAACTAATTGAGACTAATTATTTATAATTTTAAAGATGAAAATATTTATATGTGTTCTTTTAAAAGAAACTATTTTTACTATAAATTCGATAATTAAATTAAATTACATCATTGTCTTTTGAAAAATGATAAAACAAAAATATCAACTAAAAAATAAAAGGCCAAAATATTAATTATAAGAACAATTACACAACGATAACTAACTACAATATACATCTCTCTTAATATTAATGGATACTCACACTTGGATACCTAATAAGTGGTGCTTCTATAGTGATCTTCAGTATATTGTGATCTGTAGAGTTCAAGATTGTTCATAATTTATTATAATAACAAAAATGAAAAATAATTTTTTTTTCTATGGTGTTGTTATAGAATTTTAAAATTTAATATTAATTAATAAAAAAGTTGAAATAATTAATATTTAATTTAAAATATAAAAAATGAATAAATTTTAAATATTATAAAGAAAAATTAAATTCAACATCAAATAATAAACACTAAGAAATTGACTAACAAGTTTATTGTGCACACCCACTTTTAAATCGTGCGAAAGCCCCGTTAAAATCTAAAACCAGGTCTACAAAAAAAATTAAAATAATGTAAATATTCTTTAAATAAATTGTTAACATGTATTTATGGGTAGTTTTAAATTTACAACTAAATAATTTAGGGGACAAATGCTATAATTTGTGGGTCTCGTCGTCTCGATTCTGCTTGTACTGGAATCAACTGTGACAATTGTAATGAGAATGTCACTCCCATGGGACACGCGTAATCATAAAAGAAAAGACACGTTACTTCATTAGGTGAAGATGAAATTGAGTTTCAGCACCATAGAATTTTCCTTGAAATTAATTATAAGTTTGATGTATTTGCTATCTTGATACCCTATTGTTATGGCCAATTTTTAAAATTGGGTTAGGTCCATAAATAATCAATCTATTTAGAGATGTACGGTCTTACATATGCTCAAATCAACAATACATTTTATGAATCAGGAGAAAATTAGATAGAGATTCTCTCTTCAGATCTTCAACCACCAATTTTTTTTAACCCTAATTTTTGTATTTCTTAGACTTTAAATTGAATTGATCGTCGAGTTCTTACCGATACCTACTTCTGATCTCATTCGATTCTGAAGCAACGACTAACTGGTAGCTTTCTTTCATTCTCAATCCCCCTTAATACAATGAGTAATTGTAGACTAGAATATTAGCATGGTATATATTGGAAAACTAAAAATATTATTGCCGTCATAGCGGAATTGAGAGATTGCAAAACTCCAATTACAAGTCAGGCATGACCTAGTGCCCTTCAAAAACTACATATAGATACGAGACATAGAAATACAAAAATTTATTTAACAAATAAAATATAGATAAAAATATTGTGTCTAGAGATAATAAATTAATATTTATATAGAAATACTAATAAGAGATATAATTTATTTTTTATTTTTTTATTATTTTTATTAATTTTTTATAATTATATATTTTTTTAATTTTTGAATGAAAAAATAAAAATAAATAAAACATTTGTTTTAATTTATTAATAAACAAAATATAAAAACAATTATTTTTATTTTTTATATTTTATCTTATTTTATTCTCATAATCAAGCGCAGTGTAAGAGATTCTTACGAACGGAAAAGGACGAGACTATGATTTTTTTTTTAGTCAAGTGAATTGGACAACTCTCAATTCTAGGCTATTATACTCATGCATTACACACTCACACACACTACATGAGTATATTACTAACATGAATTCTATAATCTCACTGAGGATTCGAATTCGAATGCAGATCCCAGCGAGGTAGATGATGCTATCATTGGTGCAAGACCTCGATGCAAGACCTCGGCTGCAGACCATGGTTTAATATGACCGATCTTAACCTAATAAAACTTAATTGAGAGCATGGTTATGGCCTCTATTCGGTCAGCACAAAAAGCTTCTTAGTGTAAGCACAAAGACACCGCTTCTTGTTTTTTATATGGTAGTTCAGGTAATTTTTTTTCATAATGTAAAAATTGTATTTTTTTTTTATATAAACATCACAAATTTAAAAATTAGATTTGAGATTAAAAAAAATTAAAAAATTGGAGGATCATATTTATGCTTTAACATAAAAAATAAATATACAAATTAAATTTTCTAATTTATTTTACATAAAAAAATTTTTCACCCACAAATTTAAGATTTTTTTATTATAAATCAAATCCTAGATTTTGTATCTCAACCAAATATGAGCTTTTGATTAAAAAAAATTATTTTTATATTCATAAAAAATACGCCACTTTTTATAATTAGACATAACACGTCGTGAATCTGTATAACTAAAAAATTAGCTCAAAAGACACGCCTTAGAATTTTATCTTTTGCTGATAATTATAAAATGAAGGTATAGCAAGACAACAAAAATATTAAATAATATGAATAATAGATATATTGAATGTTTTTTTCACTACGTGTGTAGATAATTTTTTAATATTAAGATTTAGATGAATAATTTAAAAGTGTAATGTGTTTTGATTTGATTAATAATTTTTTATGTTATTCAAAAAAATTATTAGTTACCTAGCATTACCTTTATGAAATTGCACCCAAAAAAAGAAAAAGATTGTTTAAGACATATGGCAATGTAGGAGCACTGTATTTGATAAGTGCACTAAATGTTTGCGTCACCCTTCTTGACCCTTACTTTAAGTCTTCTCAAGGGAAACATTTCAGTACAAATGTTGAAGGAAGAAATTAAGTGGAGATCCAGGGAAATCCCACTTTTGATTCCATTATGAATTCTTTACCCTTAATTGCATTATTTTAGGTTAAGGAAAACGAGAGGTTATCACATTTTTTAAGGTTTGAGTCTATTAGCTCTTAATTATCAAAAGTCTCTATCCAAAAAATTAAATATATAAACTGTTTGGTCAAATTTGGCCAACTTATTGAAGGTTTAACAAATAAACTAAATTTGGTTAAACAATAAAATCTTTTCGTATATTGCTCAATTATACTATTTCATTAAAAAGTAGTTATACTTATAAAAATTAAAATGAGGAAAATGTTGAATATTACGAAACCCAGTAATATGTACAAATTCATGCGCATGAAGCATCTAGATGTAGATTGTATTTTGATATTCACTTTGTATTACCCTCCACCCCCCGGGCGAAAAAAAAATATCTTAATATGTAACAAATTAAAATGGGGTTTGATCTAAACGGCACCAATAACGCGCACAAGAACGCACTTTGAGGTTTATGTGAAACATTATATATTGTTGTGATTTGACTTAATTAGGTAAAGCTTAATAGTGTTCATATTTCATGGAATCCAAATATACGACAAGACAAATTAAAGGGTGGACTCAATAAAATAAATTAAAGTGTACTTGGTTTCAGTAGTTTTAATAACAAACTACAACTTGTTATAGAGTATATTATCTTAATTAGTTAACTAAAGTTGGATCATTCTTTTAATTTAATTAAAAACATTAAATTAAAGGTTGCCTTCTTTATACTCTCTTATTACCCCATATATGGGTTATTTATCAACTATACTAGACATCCGAAATTAAAAGCAAGGTTACTTATCATTAGCTAAATTACCTAACCTAATCCAATAGTAAAAGTATTTGATGGGATTAATGATTGTAATTAATTGTTTGTGGTAATGAGAAAAAGAAATGTCACAAGCAATAATATGCATGTGATGAAGAAGTTTCCAAATAAGTCATTTATGGTGTGTCGTGGCATTCTCCGTCCAAGGAACCTTTCAAATCGTTCACATCAGAAACACGAATATAATTGATTGCTGATGTAATCCATTAACCCCAGTGTGTTTTCACACTCACACATACAGGGACTCCATTGCAACATGCATGATGCGTCGATCTCAAAAATGTAAACAAAATTCTCAGTTGTGTATTTGCATGCAAATGCAAACTACATCCTCATTTAAATTGTTTTCTCAATGAATCTGTTTTCTCAATTTACAGAAATTTTGTTTGATAAATCTTTTAAAGAGAATAGTGGCAATTTGAATAACAATTTTAAATAAAGACCATAAAATCCTAATATGAATATGATTTGCATATATATATATATATATATATATATATACATATATACTAATGTATTAATAGATATTATTATATTTATGTAATGAGTAAAATGGGTCCAATAACTTAATTATTAAAAAATGTTTACTAGGAGTAGAATGTATTATAAATAGAATAGTTGTGATAGAGTCAAAAAAAAATTATAAATCGAATAGTTTGTATTTTTTCTCTTTAGAATTTTATCAATGAAATTATTCTCTTTCTCTCGATTCTCTCTAATTTTAAAAATTCTCATTCTTAGAATTTATTAATATATTCTTTCAATGTCAATAGAAAAACAGTTAAATAGATGTGTCTGTTGAATCGTTAGTATGAATAATATGAATAATAAATTTGAAATTAGTTAAGACACAAAACATATTATATATATAATAGATGTGTCTGTTGAATCGTTAGTATGAATAATATGAATAATAAATTTGAAATTAGTTAAGACACAAAACATATTTTATATATATATATATATATATATATATATATATATATATATATTAAATTATACACCACTTGTGTTTCATATTTTTATCATTTATAGCGTAAAAAAAATATTGTTATATCTATATCTTATTGTTATATTATACTCGCTTTTTATAGGTATCAAGCTAGAACTCAATAGAGAGAGAGGGAGAA
The DNA here is from genome assembly GCF_014773155.1 of Arachis stenosperma. Lineage (NCBI taxonomy): Eukaryota > Viridiplantae > Streptophyta > Magnoliopsida > Fabales > Fabaceae > Arachis > Arachis stenosperma. The sequence goes on along the minus strand of NC_080379.1, from coordinate 2,391,414 downwards.
GAAGAGAGAGAAAGAGCGTTAGAGAAAGAATGATCTGAATTAAAAAATATATGGTTGGTTTACAATGGTGTGTGTTGATTTATATATCTACTAGTGTGACGAACCCTTCTAACAGGCTCTCTACATAACACACACACTCACAGCCTAATAAATAGCTAACTGCATTACAAAAAAGAGGTCTAACTAACTATTATTATACACACCATATGCTAACCTCCTTCATCCCTCCTCAAACTGAGGCGTGGCCTGGAAGCAAGTTTCAATTTGGACCGGAAATAAGCAAAGAGAGTGGAAGAGATGGGTTTCGTGAAGACGTCTGCGAGTTGATAAAGAGCATGAATGTGAACAACTCTAACAAGTCCCTTCAGTACCAAGTCACGAGCAAAATGGATGTCCAATTCAGCATGTTTAAATTTGGAATGAAGAACCGGGTTGGCGGCCAACATGACAGCACTGAGATTGTCACAGTACACAACAGGGGGTGTTGTAATTGGCATATGAATAGCTGAGAGGAGGTTACGAATGGACATAGCTTCAGCCACAGCATCAGCAATGCCTTTGTACTCGACTTCAGTACTAGAGCGAGAGACAGCATGCTGTTTGCGCGAGGCCCAAGAAATCAGATTTGGCCCCAAAAAACACAATAACCATTAGTCAATTTGCGATCATTAGGGTCCGACCCCCAATCAGAGTCAGTGTAGACAGTAAGATTGTGCTCCACGGCTGGCTGAATTCGAAGGCCAACATCAGCCGTTCCACTAAGGTAGTGAAGAATGCGCTTAACAACCTTCCAATGTGACTCGAGAAGGTTCTGCATAAATTGACAGACGCGGTTTATGCAATAGGCGAGTTCTGGCCTAGTAATGGTGAGATACTGAAGGCTCTCAACTATTGAATGATAGAGAGCTGGATCTGAAAATACAGAACTGCCAGTCTTGGATAATTTAAGAGAGAAAGGAATTAGAGTAGCACAGGAATTACAGCCCATCATGTTGGCTTTCTTTAGTATGTCATGAACATACATAGTTTGACTTAAGAGAAGGCCACCATCATTGGTAGGAACCACTTCTAAGCCTAGGAAGTAGTGAAGGCTGCCAATATCTTTCAAAGCAAAATGAAAGTTGAGATCAACAATGACTTGCTTAATTTGTGCATCTGAACTACCAGTAACTATAATGTCATCGACATAAATGAGAAGATAGGTAATAGCACCATCACAAACCCTGGTAAAAAGAGACGTATCAGCCCTTGTTGTAGCAAAACCAAGCTTGTGCAAGACACCCGAAACCTTCATGTACCATGCACGGGGAGCTTGTTTCAAACCGTATAATGACTTTGTTAATCTACATACTTCATTAGGGGAACCAATCTCATAACCAGGTGGCTGAATCATAAACACCTCTTCACTTAACTCACCATTTAGAAATGTATTATTGACATCAAGTTGTCTAATGCTCCATTTGTTCGAGACAGCCAAAGACAACACTAATCTGATTGAAGTAGGCCTCACAACTAGGCTGAAGGTTTCTTGAAAATCAATTCCATGTCATTGGCTAAAACCCTAGGCGACTAGCCTGGCTTTATACTTCTGTAAGGAGCCATCCGAGTTGTGCTTCACTCGAAAAATCCGCCTGCATCCTATAGGAGTTCGACTTGGAGGCAAGGGAACTAGATCCCAAGTGTGAGTACGCATGAGAGTACTATATTCTTCATCCATCGCCTGCTTCTAATGTGGAATTGAAAGTGCCTCCTTATAATTCTTAGGTTCAGAATTGATTGTGACAGAGGCTTGAAGCATTTTTGGTTTGAAAATGCCATTCTTCGACCGAGTTATCATTGGATGAGATGAGTGGACATGTTGGGAAGATTGAGGTTGTAGGGCAGATTGGTTGGCAAGACTAGGAGAAGAAGAGGGATTTTCATTATGTGAATTGCTTGGGGAGTTTGAATTGATGGAATGGGAACTGATGGAAGGGTTGAGGCTAAGAGAAAGGGTTTGTGTGGCAGGTACGGGCTGGTGTGACAAAATGGTGAGAGATGGCGTAGGTTGAGATAATGAGGATGGTGATGATGAGGGATCATCAAAAAGGGTGTCCTTTAGTGATTGTGGGAAGCCAGACTTGAAAGGAAATTTGGTTTCATTGAAGATAAAATGCCTACTCAAAATAATTTTTCCTGAAGCATTCAAGCATCTGTAGCCTTTGTGTTGAATGCCATAACCAATAAAAACACAGGGTTGGGACCGATCATCAATCTTGTGGTTATTGAATGGACAAGTATAAGGGAAGCATAAGCAACCAAAAGTTTTCAAGGATAAGTAGTTTGGGTTGACATTGAACAGCTTCTCATAAGGTGAAATATTGTCCAGATCTGGACTAAGCAGCATATTGATAAGTCGCACCGCAGTGATAAAGGTATCGCCCCAAAATCGTTTGGGCATTGAAGCTTTAGCTAGTAGTGTGAGACCTGTTTCAACGATATGCCGGTGTTTCCGTTCAGCAGTTTCATTTTGTTGGTGGACATATGGACATGAGAACCTCCATGCTAAACCCGTTCCCTGCAAGGACTTGGCCAAACTCGCATATTCCTTTGCATTATTATTTTGCATCATCTTAATTTTAGTATCAAGTTGCAATTCAACCATAGCTTGGAAATCAAGAAATATAGATCTGAGTTGAGCCTTTGAAGAAATGAGATAAATCCATGTGAAACGAGAAAAAGCATCAATAAAATGAACATAATAATTTGAACAATTTATTGAAGTCACAGGGGCAGGGCCCCATATGTATGTATACACGAGTTCTAAGGATTTGCTATACACAGAATTTGAAAAAGGAAATAGGAGCTGGTGAGCCTTCCCAAGATAGCAAGAAGGACACACAAAATGTTCAGAATTGAGTGAAATATTACAAGATTGTAAAGCTTTATTTACTACAGTAGTTGAGGGATGCCCAAGGCGAGCATGCCAAAGAAGAAAATTGGTTTTTCATGGAACTGAAGCAAGGAAGGCAGCAGCTGACTTGCCTTTGTCTTTTGCTCGAAAGTCAGTAAATCTGTATAGTCATTTCTCAACTATTCCTTAGAGTATGACCTCCTTGGAAACCTTGCATTTAACAGTATAATGATCATCATGAAACTCAAATAAAAATTTTATTGTCTTTAGCGAATTGGTATACACTCAGGAGATTTTTCAAAATTTGAGGCACTAGAAGAAGTTTTGTGAGCAAAAACTGTTTCTTATTCAGATCTGAAATGAAAATAGAATTTTCAACATGGCTAATTGACAAACTTGTACCATTTCCAATAGTGAAACGTTCTGATCCAGCGCATTCAGACTTTTCAATGAAGTTCATTGCATCTGCAGTCATATGATGTGTGGCGCCAGAGTCTGGATACCAATTCGGGTCTTGAAGAGTTGAAGGTGTAGCATAATTAGCTTCATATTGCATTAAGGCACTAGAGTAAGAAAGATTGGCTCTAGGACTTTGAGAAACTAAGGAGTTTTCTGTGCGTGAACCTCCTCCAGAGTCAGAATCGTATCTGTACCAGCAAGTGAGAGCAGAATGTCCAAGTTTATTGCACACTTGACACTGTATTATTCTGAAATTTGTTCTTCCATATCCTTGAGTCTGAGGATGCATGGAATTTGATCTTCTATATCCTTGATGCTGGAACTGCATGTGCCTTCCTCCTATGCCAAATCTTGAACCACCTCATCCACGAAATGGAAACCTTCCTCCATGAAAATCTCCTCTAAAATTGTGATTAGGGTTCTAAACGTGTGCGACATGTGCTTGTACAAAGTTGTCAGGTCTTTTATACTTGTTTAACAACTCTTCGTGCGCCATTAACCAAGCTTCTAACTCTCTAATTGACACTGGATGAGACCTAGCAGTTATAGTGGTGATGAATGAGGTGTACTCCTTTGGTAGTCCATTTAAAATAGCGTCTACATGATCAGTGTCATTTATCGTCGCTCCAACACAAATTAAAGAATCTACTACCTTCTTTATCTCTAGCAAGTAATCGCAAATCGAACCTTCTTTTTTCGTGTTTACTAGTTTGTTCTTGAGTTGCCTAATCTTTGCAGTGATCTGTGATGTAAAGAAAGTCTCCAATCTTTTTCAGATCTGGTGAGAAAACATACATCCAACCATACGTGTATTGAATCTCTTGCTCATTGATGCAAGAAGCCAAGTCTTGAGTAGTGCATCCTGTTTCTTCCACATTGCGTATTCTGGATTCACCGTGCCTGAAACTTCATCTTCGATTGAAAGATTCTTCTTTAGAATTGACTCGCCTGTGATGTGATTCAATATTTCGTAACCTTCTATCATAGATTCTACTTGATCTTTCCATGGCAGAAAGTTTTCTTCATCCAGTTTCATTGCAATTGGACTTGAGAAAGCTTGAGCAATTTGTGCAATAGTGAGTGATGCGGAAGCTATGGTCACAGGAATTTGGAGCTCTGATACCATATAGGTATCAGGCCATAACTCAATAGAGAGAGAGGGAGAAGAAGAGAGAGCGTTAGAAAAAGAATTATCTCAATTGAAAAATGGATGATTTTTTTTACAATGGTGTGTGTTGATTTATATACCCACCAGTATGACTAACCCTTCTAACAGACTTTCTACATAACACATACACTCACACCCTAACAAATAGCTAACTGCATTACAAAAAAAGTCTAATTAACTATTATTATACACACTATATGCTAACCTCCTTCACTTCTATAATAAAATATAACTTACATTTTAACACCAAAAATAATTTGTTAATTATCAAATTAAATTTTGGTTTTTTAAATATAAAAAAATTATTAGTAATTTTGTTTATATATATATATATATATATATATATATATATATATATATATGTGTGTGTGTGTGTGTGTGTCAAACAACAATGTTAAGCACACAACAAATACGCTATCATCAAATTTGTCACTTTATATTTGTGTATAAATATTATATATAGTGTTTAACTTATTTAACGTGCATTAACGTGCATGTGCATTTTCACCTTTCTATGTAATCCGTGGGAAGCAACCACAGTTTCTCATTTCTACATAAACCGTGGCTGTCAGGGACGGATTATGAATGGTGAGTGTTGTGTGTAAATCGTGGCAAACCGCAACGGATTACAAAAGAAGAAAGCAAGACATAAACCGTGGCTGGCTTCCACCGTTTATGAAGAGGGTGCAGTAAACGTAAACCACTCTAGTTTCCCAAGGTTTACGTGTTAGGGGCTATAAATACATAATCCGCTGAAGCTCCAATAATAATTATTGATATTCATCCAATATGTTTTCTTTTTTTGTATCTTATTAAAAAATAAAAAATTTTACTCCAATCACAGTTAGACATACTAAAATATTATCACGTATCAGTGTGTTCAATTTTATTTTTAATATGAATTTTTAAAATGAATTTAGAAATAATATATATTATTATTTATAAGACTAATAAGACTAATTAATGAACATAAATCTGATCTATTAATATATTAAAATTTTAAACTTATTTTTATTTTATAACAGAACAGAACAAATCAAACTAAACAAAAATCAGACTACAGGTCTCATCAAACTGCCTCACTTTTTCTTCACCCGTGCCAACAAGGTAACTTAAGCTCTAATATTTGTACATCTCATACTCAAAATAATTTAAGTATTGAAGAGTTTTTGCAAGTACTTCCACCAATCAACTCCAAACTCCTCCAAAATAATAATTAATATTTTTTTGGTGACTACAATAATTAGGGTTCACTTTGGGTAAATAATTTAAATAAATTCTAAAAAAAAAAGCTTAAAGTATAAGGATTTTTATTGATAGCAGCTTATAAATAAGTTATTTTGTATTTAGATTTTTAGTTATAAAAATACTTATTTTAAAGTTGTAGCGTTTTGATAAATAAGTCAAAAAATACAATTTTTTTCACAAGAAATGGATAATAACAAATACTTTTTAATATTGAATGTTGATTTTCTATAACCTAATCACTAAGATTACAATTATTTAGGCAATTAATTCTTTATGTGCTCTCTTATTAGTTTCATTTTTAGGTAGAAACCGATTCTTCTACTTCATCTTCACCCATAACAGTGTTCTTGTATGTGGTAAATAGTAATAAAATTTTAATTCACAATAATCTTGATGGCAATGCCAAATAAATTATTGTGTAGTTAGTGTTTGCTGTTTTATTGTGTATGATATGGTAGATACAAATAAAAAATAAATGTGAAATGTGTATCATATATTTTGTTGCTTCTTTTTATTTTTTTACTTCTATTAAAATTTCTTCCTCTTTTATTGGGGTCAAGAACTTGCTATAACTAACTATAAAAATAATAGCAGCTCTATAAAAATAAAATCGCATAGAAAAAAATAAAATTAAAATTGAAATTTTATACTGCACACAATGTTAAATACAAATTTAATAATAAAAATAGAGTAGTAAAAAAAATGGAAGGAATATATGCAATAGGTGGTTCAGATGGAACATTGTTTTAAAATGGTGGTGGAAGGTCAATATTTTCAACAGATAAATCATTACGTGAAAATGATGGTGGAAAGCCACATTATGTGAAAATGATGGAAGCCCAATACTTCATAAACAGTTGTAGCCCACAACACCTCGCAGCCTTAGTAAACCATGGTGGCTTGCCACGGTTTACACACAACACCCATCATTCATAATTCGTACCTGGTAGCCACGGTTTATGTAGAAATAAGAAACCGTGGTTGCTTCCCACGAATTACATAAAAAGGTAAAAATGCACATGCACATAACATGTTTCTGTTTTGTGTATTTGGGTAAAGGTTCTACCAACTTTATTTATTTGGGTAAATTACCCTATTTTTAGTATATAATTTATATTTTGACATATATATATATATATATATATATATATATATATATATATATATATTTTATGAACAGTTGATTTAGTTAATAATTTTTTATATATAAAATAGAAAAAATAACATTCTTCTTTCTTATCAGATGTCTAAATGATACTTTTTAATTTCTTCTTCTATAAGAATTAAATAAAATATATTTTAGTCTATTTAATTAAAATATTCTTTAATAATTATTTTTAGTGATAATTATTTTATTGTTTCAAAAAATAATAATAATATAAAAGATATACTTATTATTATTGTAATAATTTTATTTATTTTTAATATTTTAACTTGTTACAAAAATATTTAATTAAAATTTATTACATTAATAGTGATATATATTTTATATTATTATAGTAGTAAAAATAGTAATATAAAATGCATTTATTATAATATATTTTATTATTAATATTGAAATATATAAAAACAAATAAATTAAATATTTGTAACAAGTTAAAATATTAAAAATAAATTGAGATTATTATATTTAATTATTATAAAAAAGTATATATTTTAAAAATAAAAGAAATGAAAGTGTTATTTAAATATCTTACAAGAGAAAAAAAAAATATTTTCTCTATAAAATAATATAAATATAAATTCATAAAGGGTTCATCTAGTGTACAGATGTGTTTTGGTACAGATTTACAGATTTTTGTTTTTTATTGATTTAAAAGTGTATCACTAAAAGTGTTGCTTAAAGAAAAAGTGTTACCCTTAATCGTTAATTTGTCTCTGATACCAATTTTTAATTTCTGGCTTTTCTTTTAATTTCTTTTTCGAAATTTCTATTAATTCTTCATATTTTACTTTGAATAAGTTTATAATTTGTATAGGTGCTTTATTTAAAGGATTTTGATAAATAGTATTGACCATTTCTACTATTTCTCTGCAGTTATACTAGTCTTTGATGTTTTGATGACTTTCAATCTTGTTTTAATTTATAATATTCTTTTTGCATGGATTATGTATATAAATTTTTTCTGTTGTCTTTTCTTTAATAATTTCTCAAATCTTCAATAACTTCTTTATTTCTACACTTTCTCCTGTTTCTAAATATCTGTTTAATTTTTCAATTTCATTCTCCATTTTTTCTTTCAACAGCTTTAATTCTTTAAGTCATAATATGGTTTTCAGGCATTTAAAATTTTTTAAGTTAATTCCAACTGTTTATATTTCTTATTTTTATCCTTTTATTATAAGATCATCAATTTCAATCTGAAGATTATTAATTCCTTTATACTCCTTTATTTTACCTTTTAATTTTCTCGTCCTATTTCTTTTTATTTTCTGGTTTTCAATCTTTTTGTGCTTCATTATTATTTTAAAATTTCTGCAAACTCTATCATTGATTCATCATTATTTTCTAAATATTCTATTAATTTCTCTAGCTCTTCAACTTCTCTTTTCAACTGTCATAGATTATTTTAGGGCTTCAAATGCTCTTGATTTATTTCAGAAAACTGTAAATAATTCAAACGATTTTTCTTTCAAATAGCTCTGTTTCTTGTCTTGATAAGTTACATATTTCTTCTTTATTTATGTCATAATTTAGTATTAGGGTTTCATTTAATTTTTCGACCTTTTTGTTAGTTCTTTTATTTCAGAATTTTCTTCTTTTTTTAATTTAGATAAACTTAAAGGGCTATTAATTTTAGATTCTATTTGAAAATTGATGAAACTAATTGCCTGATGGTTCTTTTAATAATAGAACTCGGTTTTCAATAGCTTTATTTTTGGTATTTCTATTTTTACAATTTTCTGAAATAATTCATCAACATAAATTCTTTCTCTGTTTTTAAATATTCTATGATGGCTATTGTTAAAGCATAATTTATTGCATATGTAATTGATTATTGCATATGTAATTGAAAATGGTTCATCATCTTGTTCCATTAGATTCTTTCTGTGAAATTTATAAGCTAAGCTTATAGATCTTCCAAGATTTTCAGTTGATAAAGGTATAGCGTATCCAAGATGGACATTGAATTTAACATTTACGTTTGCCAAGTTTCCATGAACAATTCTAATTATTTGATCTATTGGGTCATCAGTAATTCTTTTATCACAGATTGCTAAGCTTATTGGTGAATTAATTCCTTTCATATATGTAGATTTAATTAAGACTTGTATAGTACTAATATGAATCCATCCAATTTTAGATCTTTTTTGTTGATCCTTAATTTTCTCAATCTGTTTACTTAATTCTTCATCATTTATCAAAGCTATTTCAAGTTCTCCATTGGCGGATTTTATCTTTATAGGGGCTTCAAGTTGAATTTTCCATAGTATATTATTTTTTCTATTAAAAACTTCTTTTAAAAGATTTTGTTTATTAAAATTTTCATTTGATTTGAGATTTAATTCTGTTTTTAGAACAGCCTGTTTTTCATTATCTAATAAAGCAGATAATCTATAATAATCAGATTCTTCCGTTAATTCTAAACTTTATAAATAATTCATAACTAAGAGATTAGGATAAAGGCGTACCTTTCTGGAGAAAAACTTTCTTTATTTAGTATATTTTACATAAGTTGTTTTTATCTCCAGAGGAGAGATTATAGATATTAACTCCAGAGGGGAGTTTAAAACTATTTTTTCCTAAGGGAATTCTTTTTTCAGACTACAGAATTGTCTCGGCCGCTTCCTCCTTGCTCTCTTAGCATATGAGTACTCTTAGCCTCCTGCTTTCTGTTTTCTGATGCCTTCTACAATTGCCTAAGCAATCTATTTATAATGGTTGGGTCTGATGGACAATTCCCATCCTTACCCTTCTTATGACGTCATTGCTTACGTCATTGTTTATTACTTGCACCAGCTACATTGTTGGTGCTATGACCTAAGCACTTACGTCATTATGCAATAATGTCGAGATATGCTTCAGATGCGCTGTCCTCTTCTTTTATGTGGGTGGATGAGCTATCTTCTTCTTTTATCATGTGGGTGGATCCCATTTCATTATTGCTTTCTTCAGATATTTCTGAGACACACAGCTGGCACTTGTGGTCTTCTCTGTTTTTTATCAAATAGCAGAGATTCCTTTTATCCCTTTAGGGAGTTTTTCTAAGAGTCTAGATAGATTGTAGAATGCAGATTCAAACTCTACCAAGAGTCATCTCTCTTTCTTCAATTTCATTTCTTTACTGGACACAAGCAGAGTATTTCTGCTTTATAATTGATTCTTGTGTGAGATTCCCTTGTTATCTTTTGAGTTCTTTCGAAGACCCTGCTAGTGTGCTGGCTAGTCTACTTCATGACTGTAGATTGTTAAATCTTGAACTTGATCAATTGGTTGAAATTTCCTGGGAAGACGGACATGAATATTACTTGATGTGCTGGAACCAAGCATTCTTCTTCTTCATTAAAAATAGGTTGACTATTCGTAAATTTTAGGGATATCCCTTGGATTTACATTGTCAATCATATTTTTAATCTCTTTACTGCATCAACAAATCTGCAGGAAACTCACTAATAATTTTTAGATCATTAAAAATTAAGATTGTATCAATTAATCCTACTGGAAAAAACTGATATGTGTCCGATGGGGAAGCATCTGGAAATATAACCAGCTTGTTAGCTGTTCTTTGGCAATAGGATAATATCCCAAAATTGCCCTTTTTTCTTCAGTCCAATTTAGGACTATGTTAGGGTTTCTCTGAGATTTGATCTACAGACCCTTTTCTTTTCCTTGATTTCAGCTCTTGTAGAAATATTTCTCATTATTCCTGTTATCTGGGCTTGAATCGGAGCTTATTCTGCTCTTTTTAGAGTTGTTCTGGATGAAGAGCTTCATATTCCCTAAAGGATTCCTTTGCCTCTTCTAGTGTTGAAATCCTCCTTTATGAATTATCCTTGACTGGTGTGTGAATGGTGCTGCTTTTTCCCAGGCATCATATACTCCTTTCATGGGGCCATTAAATTACATATTTTTTATCTTGGGTGAATTTTTAATGATTTCAGCAATTGTTTTATTTTCCGAAATTTTTTCTTCACCTGATTTGTCCACCATGCTTAGCTGGCTGAACTCTGATGGTTTTGCTTGTTGTGTTGATTTCATTGCTTCATGGCCTTCTTGAGAGATTGGATCTGTGTCCTTAGTTGCTGGCAATGCTTGCATTTTTCGAGTTCTTGCTCATATTTTTGAATTTCTTGATCTAATGCGTTGTAGACGAACTCCATTCTCTTGTCAATGTGTCTGCAATAACATTTTTGTCACCCTTAATATATTCAATTTATTGGATATTGTAACAAAAATAATTGCCATCTTACCATCGTCCATGATTATAATCAACTTTTAAATTATATCGTATAAAACCCTGTTAGGTAACTTGAATCTGTCCTTAATGTAAATTCTCTGAGTAGTAAATCAATTTTTCATTTCTTAGAGATTTAATTGCTGCTAGAGTTTCCTTTTTCATGAGTGGTATATCTCTGTTCTGTTGGAGTAAAAGTCCCTGAAATATACCTGCAAAGTAATTCCTTTGAGAATATTTAGAATCTAGTGATTCTTTTTCTTGTTCCAAGCTTTTTATAGCTTTCTTAGCTTTTAGACATCCTGACCAGGTTATGTCTGAGGCATCTGTTTCTACTATTAAGTAGTCATTTTCTTCTGGAATATAAGTTCTGGAAGTTTTTCACATAATTCTTTAATTTTTTTGAATTTGCATACTATCTTTTTCATCCATTTCCATTCTTTTTTAGTACTTATTTTTGGAAATAAGCTTTTAGTGTATTGTGTTATATTCTTTAAAAATCCTTGATCAGAAATATTTATACACCCCAAAAATCTTTGTAATTTGTTTCTATCTTCTATTTTATTAGGAAATAATTTACCTTTTCTAGAACATGTGCTTGAAGTTTTAGCTTTCCTTGGGTGGATAGAATTAATCCAAGACTCTATTTCTTGTTTTACTATTCTTGCTTTCTTTTTGCTAAGAACTAATCCTTTTCTTTACATCTTTCTAAAACTATTAATAATTTTTGAAGATGATCTTCTTTATCTTGTTTTGTAAAACTAGTATATCATCATGTACACTAAAACAAATTCATTTAACTCTTTTAGATTTTCTTCCATAAATCTTGATAAATACCTGGGGCTTGTTTTAATCCGAATGGTATACATTCCATTCATAGAGTAACACACTTGTTGATTCTTTTGTTGGGCAAGTAAAAGCAGTTAATTTCTTGTTTCTTCGTCTAAACGAGTTGCCAATATCTGATTTTGCATCAAGAGATGAAAACTAAGTTGCTCATTTGATTTTTTCTAAATAGAATCTTTTCTTGGAAGTTTATGAGCATCACCAATAGTTGCTTCATTCATCTTCTTATAGTTAATACCATCTTCGTTTTCCCTTTTAATTCATTATTGTTTTCGACATAAAAGGCTGGAGCCGCATGAGGACTTTACTTAATCTTATAATTCCTTTTCCAAAGATCTCTACATTCTAATGAGAACTCTTCTCTCTATCTCTTGCGGAATAAGGAATTTTATTTGGAACATTTATCTCTTTTGTAGGGTCTTTAATTAATACTTATAATTCGTTATTTGTATTTTTAATATCTAAAGGATTTTCAGCACAAATTTCATCCAAAAGTTCTTCTATCTGTTGTTTCAAGTTATTTTTTGGAATTTTTATCTGAAAGTATAAATTTAAATAACATGTCTCTAATATAGAAAATATTTTAAATTTTAGAATCTTTCTATATAGTGGTTGGTATTTTTATACGTTTTCGATTTTTGATTTATTGAAGAATCGTGTGGAGCTTTTAAAACTATATATGTTAATTCTTGAATGAATGGATGATATAGCTTTAATGTGGAGCTTTTAAAACTATATATGTTAATTCTTGAATGAATGGATGATATAGCTTTAAAAAGTTATTTCCTATGATAAAATCCATTCCAGAATCTAACATATATATAGATGGAACAATGACCTATAATTTTGAATAAAAATTTCAGCCATCTCTGCTTTTTGGTCAATTTTATGTATTGATTGTCAGCTATCCTAACTCTAATGGTTCTTTAATTTTTTCCAATCAAGTTTTATATTGAACTAGCAAAGCATTGTGTTGCTCCAGAATCTATGAAAGCATTTATAAACTTTTCTGTTATTTTTATAGTAATAAATGTGACATTATTACTCAATCTCTGAGTCTGTTTCTGAGACATATTCAAAAATATAGTCTAAGTTATCATCAGATTCTTCTAATGGTTCCATGAAACAAGACTTAGCAATTTCTATTTGTTTAGTAAGATTCTTTTTATCCTTCTTTTTTGGACATTCATTTGCATAGTGTCCTTCTTTTTGGTAATACCAACACTTACAATTTTCTTTTTTATTTGGGCAATAGTTATTTTTTTTCTAAATTGATATTTTCTTTTTCTTTGAAGATTTTTATTAAGACCATATTTTTGAGGTATCTCTTCATTATCCTGACAGCAAATTCTAATTATATTTGCAAATCTTTTTTGAGTCGTTTCTTGCATACAACGTTCTTTTATTTCCTCTCTTATTGCAGAGGTTGCTCCACCAAAATTATTTTCAATTGTCCCTCTATTTATTTCTATTATAAATCTTCCCATTATAAATTCATTAGCAGGATATGGAAGTTTTGTTATATACATACTAAGATAATGATTTTTATCTTTTTCTTTTAATTTGTAATAATGTATTCTATATTCACATATATAAGATTCCACATTATATAGATTATATATCTGAATATTAGCTAAATGATTTTTTGCTTCTTGATATTCTTTATAGACTTCGTCTGATCTATAATATTTTTTCCAAAAAATTCTTTATATAGAATCATCATTATATATATCTTATCATAAGCTGTTGTTTTTGTTGCTAAATTCTATTATTTGGTTTCTATTGATGTCATATAATCTCTTATAGTTCCTTTAGTATGAAACCCTATGTAATTCCAAATATCTATTCCAGACAAATCACTAAGCTTTGGATTAGTAAAAGCTTCTAATAAAAAGAAATTCAACCAATTTTCGAAAATTTCTTTTTCATTCTTTTTACAGTCTAAATCAAGCATTCTTTCTCCTTCCATTTCCTGATTTTAGGAACGTATTTTGATGGTATTTTGTATATTTTGAATCTTTATTTATAAACCTTTTTTTGAAAGCATAATTATCAAAACCTGTTTCCCATTTAAATTGAGATTGATTATCTTTAGATGTTCGTATATTTGAATCTTTATTTATAAACCTTTTTTTGAAAGCATAATTATCAAAACCTGTTTCCCATTTAAATTGAGATTGATTATCTTTAGATGTTCCAACTTCATTTTTTACTTGTATTGGAATTGCTGGTTCTTCGTCACTTGAATAATCTAGGATGTGTTCTTCATTTTCTATATTTTCAGAATTTACTAATTCTTCTTCTATTTGAAATCCTTGTTCTATAATATTATTTTCTTGAGCCATTTTTAATTGTTTAAAAAGCATTGTAACTTCTTCTAATTTTTCCTCAATATTCATAATTTTAGTGGTAGTTTTACTTTTAAATCTGTTATGTTGATTATATTTTGAAATTTTATGGATACTAATATTTCTTCAAGCATATCTACTATAGAATTTAATTGTGGGTTAAAAGTATGATAAAGATGTGGGGAATCATTTCCATGGTAACATTTCATAGAAATTCCGTGTGAAAAATAAGTTTTTTCAGGTTTTTGAAGTCCTTCAATAAAACTTATAGTAAAATAAAGATTTTGAGAAAAATAATTTTGTATTGATTTTAAGAATTCGGTGTCATTACAATTAACATTAGTTAAAATCATTAATTTTGATAACTTAATTATTTCTTCTCTTAAATCTTCTAATTTACTTTTTTCCATTAGGTGACGCTTTTTTTTGTGAAGAGTTACGATTTTAAGTGAAAAGTGTAGCTTTAGAATGTGTGGTTTAGATTTTGCCATATCATTATATCTTTAAATCTGTACAGATTTAGATCTGTACCATATAATTTTCTATTCATAAAACTGCTTTTCTAAAAAATGAAACTGATGGGAGAAAATATACTATCTTATTTCTCCCAGATTTGTGTTGTGCTGGTGCGGGTTCTTTTCTTACATTATATAAAACCCAAGCATGGCTCCAAACTCTCGCCATGACCATAGTCACTACTACTACATACACTTCAATATATATGATGGCAGCAGCCACTAATGGAGGCAAATCCATGTGGCAAGCATGCTTAGCCTCAGCCTTCCGTACAGCTCTAGCCACCACCATAGTGGGATCTGTAACCCTCTTGGGCCCCCATTCCCTAAAAAAGCTTATCGAGCTGCCTTCATTCTCCTATGTCACGGTGGGAATAATCATCCTCAACGATGCCACCTTCGGAGACTCCTTGAGAGGCTCCTGGTATGCTCTTTATGCAACAATTCAGAGCATGGGCCCAGCCATGCTCAGCTTCTGGATCATTGGGCCCAGCCGCTTTACTAAGGAGACGATAGCGGTGGCAGTGGCCCTGGCCGCCTTCGTTGTGGCGCTACCGGGAGAGATTACGCATTTCATAGCTAAGAGGATAGCGCTTGGTCAGATAGTTCTTCTGTATGTCATAGCTTACATCAATGGTGCTCGTACTCAGCCTCTCATGCACCCTCTCGGCGTGGCGGCTAGCACCGCCCTCGGAGTGGCGGCCTGCATTCTCGCCCTGTTGTTTCCCTCTCCGCGTCTTGCATGCCGTCAGGTAATAATATTCATCCACCAAACATGCTTTAAATATTATCTTAAAAAGTTAAAAACTCAGCTCCACTCCAGTGAACTTCACGTGAAGTTGATAACTAAAAGTCGTTAAATGATTTGATTGATTTGACTAAATTTTCATCTAACTATTCTCAACTATTAACGTGAAGTTGACTGTATCTGAATTTTCATCTCTTAAAAAACAAGTAAAATAAACTATTTGAGTTGGTCAAATGATCAACTTATTTACTCACTTAAATAAATGTTAGAAATTTAAATTTTATTTTATATATACAATACTAACAAACTCTTAAATAAAATTCATATTTAAGATAGATTAATACTTCATCTGTTGTAGAATATATCATGAAAAAAAAGGGTAAGTATTGTCTTAAATATAAAGTCTATTATATATATATAGTTTGAGGTTAAATATGTATCTATTAATATATTCTTCGAACGGTGCAGGTGAAAAGGAATTACAAGCTACTAACACAGAATACGATTAAGAGGGTGAAGCTTTTGATGAAGGCAATATGTGAAGATGACAAGGCCTCTGTATTCATGTCAGTTTCTCAAGCCAAGTGTTTCTCAACTACCAAGCTTCTCCAAATCATCACACACTACCAAGTATGACTCACTAAATAACTCAATCCAAGAAAATTAACATTATTTAATATATTTATTAGATATGGAGAACGATATATAAAATTAAATGTGGACACTATATATAAAGAGAGACATATAGATTTGGTATATATATCATCATTGGCCACTATGTTATATGTTTTGTATTGTTAGAAATGTGTGTTAGTTAGATAATTAAAAATGGTTACTACTTATTAGCTTGTTGTTAGTTTATATTTAGTAATTCTATATTTTCTCTTGATTCTCATTTCTCTAATCGATCATCATGTCTCTCTGCACTATTCATCTTTTTGTGTCATGATTTAGCGTCATTATTGTTTTAGAATTTAATTTTTATATATTATAAAAAAAATTATACAGAAAATTAATTATGTATATATTATCATCACATCAATAAAAAAAAATTAATATTCAAATGCATTACCTAAAAAATCATTTAAACATATAAATTTATTGAATGATCCTATAAAACTCTTGACATACAGTGCGTCAAAATTAAACTAATTATGTTAACACACTTTTTCTTTCTATTTGAACAGAAAGGCATGAGGTGGGAGAGACCTCAAACCAAAATCTTCAGATCCAATTGCTTATATGCTGTAGAGAAGCTAAAAGAAGTGGATACCACACTAAGAGGAATGGAACTGGCTCTAAGAAGCATCAATTCATTTCCAATAAGCATGATCAATGAAGACATGAAACATGGTCTTAATAGCCTCATGCAACAAATTAGCTTAACCATAAAAGAAACCAAACACAATTTGCATGGTGCTTCACTAACTGTCCCTGAACCAAGTGAAAAAAACATAACCAATTTTCTCCATTCCCTTCAAACCATTCCAACAACCCTACAAGATTTACCCTTTTATTTTTACTTGTTTTGCACTAAACTCCTCTACATGAAATCTTTAGCTGAGCCTACTCCACCTAGTATTCAAGACCAACCTACTGAAAAAAATGGAAATCCAAATTTAAATTCTCCTGAGGGTAACAAAGAAAATTGGGCTAAGTCTTTGTTGACAACATTAACAAGCCCAAAACTCATGGCATCATACAAGTGCTCTCTCTCATTGGGCCTTTCTGTTTACTTGGGCTTAGTATACAGCAAAAAGGATGGATTTTGGGCTGGGCTTCCTGTGGCTGTAACCTATGCATCTGGCAGGGAAGCCACATTTAGGGTAACAAATCTCAAAGCCCAAGGAACCGTGTTGGGAACAGTGTATGGAGTTCTCATTAGCTTTGTCTTTGAGAGGTTCTTGGTACTCAGATTCTTGTCTCTTTTTCCATGGTTCCTTTTCACAAGTTTCCTCCAAAGAAGTCAAATGTATGGGCCTGCTGGTGGAGTATCTGCAGCTATTGGGGCCCTCTTAATATTGGGTAGGGAAAATTTTGGCCCACCAAAAGAGTTTGCTATTACAAGAATTGTTGAAACGTTTATTGGGCTTTCTTGTTCAATTTTTGTGGATATTCTTTTCAGGCCCAAGAGGGCCTCCACATGTGCAAAAGTTGAGTTGTCCAATAGTATTGCCACAGTAGTTGAGTCCTTTGGATCCTTGTCCATGCTTCATGATTCATCAAAAACCAAGTTAGAACAAAACCAAAAGAAGCTAAAGGGTCATGTTAATAAGCTAAAGAAATTTATTGTTGAAGCAGAAGCTGAGCCAAATTTTTGGTTCTTGCCATTTCATGGTGCTTGCTATAACAAACTCTTAGAATCTTTGTCAAGATTGGATGATGTATTGCAACTTGGTTCTCAAGCATTGAAGTTCCTCCAACAAGAGTTACAAAGATGTGAGGCATGTTGGAAAGAGCATGTGAATTTGATAGAAGGTGACATTGGACATTTGAAGGAACTCATTTGCAATTCAATGAAGAGTTTTGAGGAGATTTCTAAATTGAAATCTCTTGGGTTTCTTGAGAAGGAGCTTGAGGAGAAGAAGAAGAACACCACTAGTGATGTTGAAGTGGGAAAGTCAACACCAAAGTCAAGTATATGCATGGTTTCTGGCTTAGGAGAAGATGACCTTGAGAAAACTTTAGGATCTTATCTCCAACATTCAAGAAATGCTGTTGACCATTTATATGACGATGATGATGATGTTGAAGATGAGAAAGAGTTGAAGAGCCAAGTTGTTTTGAGTTTGAGTGCTTTGGGGTTTTGTTTGAGTGCAATCATGAAGGAGACAATGAAAATTGAAGAAGCAATCAAGGAATTGGTTCAATGGGAAAATCCATCTAGTGTGATTAATTTGTATGAAATATCTTGCAAGCTACATTCCTTGCACAAATGAAATACTCACTTGTTAATTTCATAAATGGAAAATTTCAAAAGAAATTGGATACTATATATGCATGTGTGATTTTTTTTTTTTTTTCTGTTGGCTTGGAATAGTTAGTGTGTACTTGCCTGTTTGATTTGTGGGTTACACTTTTCAAAATCTAAATAAATGAAAAAGTGTGATAAGAGTTTTATATATATCAAAATTAATAAATATTTCATACCAAAAAACTCTTAACATATTAAAAAAGGTAAAGTATATTTTTTATCCTTAAAGTTTGATAAAAATTTTAAAAATACTTCTAAATTTTTTTTGTTTCAATTTTGTTTCATAAATTTTTTATTTGCATTCAATATACTCCTGAAATCTAATTTTTCAAAAAATTTAAAACTGATTCAACAATAATTTCATAAGAAAAATCCCGTAACAAAAACAAATCAAGCATAATTTTCATGCATTATTGTTAGATTGATCTTAAATTTTTTTAAAATTTAGCCTTCGAATGTATATTTGATGAAAAAAAAAATTTTTGAGACAAAATTAAAATAAAATAAAATTTAAAGATATTTTTAAAATTTTTACCAAATTTTAAAGACAAAAATATATTTTATCCTATTAAAAATTACTCACTAAATCAATTAATATTTGTGTATAAATATTATAATATTATAGATTATAGATACATACATGTATATCATTATATTATATTTATTGAGACAGATCTTATAGGAAATAAATGATTGCTAGACAAAATGCTGGAGAAAAACATTGAACGTTTTTTAAGTCACTAAAATCCAACAATCAATGGTGAAAAAAGAATGGTAAAATCATGAAACAGTGACGTGGAAACTACGGAATTGGAGCATAATGTTAATGTTAGAGCAGTGACAGCTCATCCTTGTTCAGTAGTCAGCGTGTTGTTTGTGACTTTTTGTGTTTATCAACAAAACATGCACACAAAATCAAGCTCACCTTACATACATCACATAACTTCTTCCTTTCTTTCGCATTATTACTAATTAATTTCACTGATTTACAAATTCCAGATTTCACATCTCTGAAGCTCTGACATTCATTCATACCCTGAATATCACCGCTCCCTGAAAACGCCTTTTGTTGTGTTCCTCTATCCTACAGGTAGTTCACTATTCAGTAGTAATAAAAGGTTCAATTTTGGTACTTGGGTCTGTTCTCTGTAGTTACCTCTTACAGTATTCAGTAGGTGATTAAAAAAAGATTCAATTTTGGTTTTTGGGTACTTTGTTTTTCTTATTTTTTTTCTTTTTTAGTTTGGTATGATGCCAGCCTTTTTGGTTTCCATGTAGTTGCCTAGGAGCTTTCATGATTGTTATTCAACTTAACTTTCCGTGAGTTTGAAGGTTCCAAAAATTACTTTTTTTTTTTTCTTTCCTCACCTATTGCTATGTAATTAAGTAATTTAAAAAGAAAATTGTGGTTTAGTGTTTGGTAGTAGGAGAAACCTCAATTTCTGGATCTGCTCTTCTTACTATAAAACGGTGTTCTGATCATAGATCTTTGTGCCAGGCTTGTGATTTGGGGTTGTGGATTGATCTCTCTCTTTCTCTGCTTTAGTCAGGTCCATTCTCTCTTTCCCTCTCTCTTTCTCTCTTCCAATGATTGTTACTTAAGTGTCTGTCACTATCTCCTGGTCCATTTGCTTGGTTTCAGTTTGATTTGGTTCATGAAGTTTTGATGTTTTCAACTAATTAATGTGTGCAAAGGCTCATAACAAGTGTTGACCATTTGGAAATTGGTTCAGGATTTGAACAAGAAAGATTTTGACAATGGCAGCCAATGCTTCTAATGGAGCAGCAAAGCAACCTCCTCAGCCATCTCCCTTGCGCTTCTCCAAGTTCTTTCAGGTCATCCCTCACATGGCATTCTGTTATTCTGATTATGTTCTACTGTTTTTGTTGCTTTGGATCCAGTTATGTCAAATTGTCAATGCATTGGTAATCTACTATTGATGGTCTCTCATAGAGTCCTGTATTTGCATATACTCCCCTTCTCTTATAAATGAATCTTTGATTGTTGGATCTGGTAAATGTTACTCCTTTGGTTTCAAAATAACTGTGAATTTGGATAATGTAACAAAAGTGGTACATGAGAAAATTAAATTTTAGCACATGTGGGTCAGTTATACTACTTTCCCATGTCACTATCACATTAGCATGGTTCATATCACGTGGCAGATGTGTATGCAGAATCATATTACATCTCATGATTGAGAAGTGAGAACTCATTTATTACCTGGATAATGTTTTTGCCAGGAAACCTTTCTTTTTATTCATGGCCATTTCTTTTTCTCCCTCTTTACACAAATTATTGGTTCCCTAACTCTTTCTCATTGAAAACAGTCCAATATGAGAATTTTGGTTACTGGAGGAGCTGGATTTATTGGCTCTCACCTAGTTGACAGATTGATGGAAAATGAGAAGAATGAGGTCAGTGCAGTTGAGATCTTTCTGTACTGCTATGCATAGATCTGAAGTTTATTTGTGATTCAACAAGTGCTATATACAGCTTTGGTACAGCATCTCACCGTGTGTTCGTCTAATCAGGTCATAGTCGTTGATAACTTCTTCACTGGATCTAAAGACAACCTTAGAAAGTGGATTGGTCATCCTAGATTTGAGTTAATTCGTCACGGTATAGTCTTCGCATTTTCTTTCTGTTGCAAGATGCTTGGTAGTTAGATAAGATATGAAAATCACTTTTCTTTATTTCCATGTGCTTACTTCTCTTTTACTATTTGTAGATGTCACGGAGCAATTACTGGTGGAGGTTGATCAAATTTACCACCTTGCTTGCCCTGCTTCTCCGATTTTCTACAAATACAATCCTGTAAAGGTGGGATTTTATTTTTTAGAGTCTGATTTATTTCTTTACAAAAATCTTTCCATGTGTCACTGTCAATGGTAAATTGTTCTATCTGTTAAGTAAGTTTTTGTTAAACTATCTAATAGTTGATGGAATAACTTTGCAGACCATAAAGACAAATGTGATTGGAACACTGAACATGCTCGGGCTTGCTAAGCGAGTGGGAGCAAGGTTGGGAATCTATGTTATTATTTATTTTATAATCTAAACTGCTTGTGGAAATTGCTTTTACTAATTTGTAATTTTGTTCAACAGGATTTTACTTACATCTACTTCAGAGGTATATGGAGATCCCCTTGTGCATCCACAACCAGAAACCTATTGGGGAAATGTTAACCCTATTGGTATGTAGTTAATCAAAGTTTTTTATCTATGGAAATCTTAAACAGGGCAATCCACTGTTTAGTTTTAGCATGTCACAGTGGTTTATCATATATGTTGCTTGAATTGTATCTTGACACTTGACATTCATATATATTCCAAAGCTTGTTATATTATGAGGTCATACTCTAAACATAAAATGTGCATGCAGGAGTTCGAAGTTGTTATGATGAGGGCAAGCGAGTTGCAGAAACTTTGATGTTTGATTATCATAGGCAACATGGAATTGGTAATTCCTTATCCTTTTTTCCTTGTGATGTCTTCTCATTAATAGAGGGTATGGCAGTACATGTTTTCTTCTGCTACTAACTCAATGTAATGTTTATTTTCATCTGTCCACAGAAATCCGAATTGCAAGAATCTTTAATACATATGGACCTCGAATGAACATTGATGACGGCCGTGTTGTCAGCAATTTCATTGCTCAAGCACTCCGGTAAGACGAATGTGCCGATAAATATTCATGAATTGTTGATTGCTAGTATCTCATTTATTTGCTAGGCCTTCATGAAATGATTTAAATACCTCCATTGAGCTGATTAGTCTCGGATCCATTTCGAGCTGGAGTCTTCAGTTGCTACTTCTCATGTAGTTTTTTGTATGTGACAGTGGTGAACCCCTAACAGTCCAACTTCCAGGAACTCAAACTCGCAGCTTCTGCTATGTCTCTGACATGGTATATATACAAGGCATTTCTCGTTCATGCTTTGTCATATTTTATTTTACATACTAAAATAGCTATCTCATTCTGCTTGCGTGTTTGGAATGTACCAGGTTGATGGCCTTATCCGTCTAATGGAAGGCGAAAACACAGGTCCAATCAACATCGGGAACCCAGGTTATAGTTTAAACTGAAACCTTTGTATAATGATCTTTCGGACAAGTACTAACTTTTAGTCCATGGCTTTATTCTTTCAGGCGAGTTTACTATGACTGAACTTGCTGAGACTGTGAAAGAGGTTAGTAGTTTGCTTTCTTCTCTAACATTGACACAACAGTAGAGAAGACTCACACATGCAGTTGTTTTCATGTGAAGTTTAGGGTTGAGAACTGTTAGATGAATTCACATATTTGACTAAATTGTTATCTAACTATCAACTTCACAAGAAAACAATTGCATGTAAGTTAAGGCATGTGTGTGTGATAGAATAGATCTACCATCATTAAGGAAGTAACTAATTAATGTTGCTTATTGCATCAACTATGGTTTGTTTATGCAGCTTATTAATCCAGATGTGGAAATCAAGATGGTTGAGAACACACCAGATGATCCAAGACAGAGAAAACCAGACATAACAAAAGCAAAGGAATTGCTTGGTTGGGAACCAAAGGTCAAGTTGAGGGATGGCCTTCCTCTTATGGAAGAGGATTTCCGTTTGAGGCTTGGTGTTCCCAAAAAGAACTAAGATTGTTCTTCCTTTTTGTTGTTACACCTTTATCACTTCATGTCATTATGGATTTTTATTTTTCGAATCATGACTTTGTGTCAATGTTAGATATTTCATAATAATGGATATTTTGGCTTGGAAGTGGATAATATTAGAAAGGGCAATATGGAATTATGGATCTTGCCATGTTGAATTATACGAGATGTTCAGCTTAATTTGTTCTGTTCTTTTCTTTTTAAAAAGAAAAATTAAAATACAAATGAGTTAAAAGATGGTCAATGATTCTTTTGTTAATTTAATTTTGATGTCTATTTTATATATATATTTAATCATGTAATGTTATATCATTAAAAATAATTACAATATCTAAAAAACAAATGTAATTAATTGTGAGTCTGAATAAAATTAAATATTTTACTTTATCAATATATTAAAATTAAATTTATAAAAAATTCAGGTAAATAATAATCAAGAAATAGATAAAAATCCAACAACTATATTAAATGCTTTAATTGCTCATCATGTTTATAACAAAAGGATTGACTAAGGTAGCGTTTGTTTTGAGGTATTGAGATAGAGACTGAGATTTAGTATCATGTTTGTTAGTTCAGAGATTAGTACTAAAATTTTAATAACATTTTAGTAATATTTTAATAATATTTCTGTCTCTGTCTCTAAAATTTCAGTATTTCAGTACTTCCAAAAATTAGAGACACATGGACTGAAATTTTTAGAGATTAAGATTAAAACTTTAGTAACATTTTATACCTAAAATATTTTTATTTCAATTAATTAATTTTAATTTTACCCTTTAACAAATTAAATTAGAGTTTCATTAAACAATTCCTATCTTCTATTTTGCACCAAATAAAATACTGACATTTATTTTAATTCCTATCTCTTAGTCTCTGTTATAGTCCCACCAAAAGCTACCTAAAGAAATTGAGATTTGAGAATGAGATTGAGAATGTTAAGGGAGGGGAAAAAGACAACCTCAGAAGTCAGCAGTTAAGTGGGGGAACATGACACGTGGCAGCAGATGTTGGTGCATGAAGTGTAACTCAGAGCAGCATTTTCTGCATGTAACCGAACATTTCTCGTCTCCTCTTAATCACAGAAAAAAGAGTGTGAACGTGTGATAGTTGTTGCATTTGCATCTATATTTGGATCCTTCACTCACCTTCTTCTTTCGGCACGATCCCATTTATTTCCATCATTTCTTCCTTCACTTCCAATCTCACGTCAAATACTCTTCCATTTACGTTCATTAGGTAGGCAAATTCAACTTGTCATATTCAATTATTTAAGATCATTACGCGTTCGGTGTGAATTCCATCACTACCTTTTGAAAATTGAATTTGGTTAATTGAAATTCTTTTTTAAGTTTCCGTTTTTGTTCCAATTTTGAATGGTATAAATTTCAATCTCTTGATCTACTTCATCTTTCTCTCTCTCTCTCTCTCTCTCTGTATATATATAAAAACGGGTCTGTGATCATAGGTTACTTGGAATAGAAGCTAGTTTAGAATTGATCTTTGAAGCGCTTAGATCAGGTTTATTGCATGCTCTCTCAATTTCTGTCTCTCTGTTCTTTATTTGTTTGATGGATTTTAAGCCATATGCCTTGATCTTGGTGTGTAGGAATTGAATTTTAGAGGACCTTGCAATGGCATCGAAATCTCCTAAGGATGATAACCAAGATGGAAAGCAACCTCCCTTGCCATCTCCGTTGCGTTTTTCCAAGTTCTTCCAGGTGAATTTTTAGCTTAGCTTATCTATTTTGATTCGGAAATTTCTTGCTACATTGTTCTTCTTTCACTGACTTCGTGTTAGATATGGTTTTTGCAATCTGTAAACTGTTTCATAGTTTCAAAATTAAGATCTTGTAGCTACTCTTTCTTATTGATTCTGCATTTGTTGGAGAATTCATTTAGTTCTTTTCATTCTTAACTATAGCCCAACATGAGAATTTTGATCACGGGAGGAGCTGGATTCATTGGCTCACACCTCGTCGATAGACTCATGGAAAACGAAAAGAATGAGGTCAGTTTGTCATCCTTTCTTATAGTATTGTGTTTTTTTTTGTCACCTCCTATTTAATTCTACTAACTAGCATCTTCTAATCAGGTCATTGTTGCTGATAACTACTTCACTGGATCCAAGGATAACATCAAACATTGGATCGGTCATCCAAGATTTGAGCTTATCCGTCATGGTACAGTCCATCTTTTTAACTAACCAACTGTCTTATATGCTGTATTATGTGCTTAGTATATTATGTTTTGCATTGCTTATAAATCTGCATAAATTAACTATGCTGATGCACATTATCACTCTTATCCCTTTCTAGATGTCACTGAAACTTTGCTGGTTGAGGTTGATCGGATTTACCATCTTGCTTGCCCTGCTTCTCCTATTTACTACAAATATAATCCTGTGAAGGTATTCTTGAGTTTTAATTTGTCTTCAATCATCTTCTTCTGTCATATATGGAAAAGTCTAGGGGGCCAGCAGTTTTATTGAATTTTGGCCAACATGTAACCAGCAGAGGAAGGTGAACCATTGGATGAAATTTCACACCAATCTCACACCATCAAATCATCATTGATGGCTAGTTGATGGCTAACAATCACAAAAATTGCTGGCCCCCTAGCATTGCTCACCAACTAATGTGCAAAGAAATAATATTCTTCAGACAATAAAGACAAATGTGATTGGCACACTGAACATGCTTGGGCTTGCAAAGCGAGTAGGAGCAAGGTTGGAAAACTTTCTATGTCAAGTAGTAACAATTTCAGCTTATACAATCAGTTGGTCTTAGTTCTTGTTTTATTTGCAGGATTTTGCTTACATCAACTTCAGAGGTGTATGGAGATCCTCTTGTGCATCCCCAACCTGAGACCTACTGGGGCAATGTCAACCCTAATGGTACATGCTTTTATATCAGTCTCAATCTGTGTATCTTGGCTTCTTGATGTAGTGTATAACTGTATATGCACTGAATCATTGTGCTATAACAGGTGTACGAAGTTGCTATGATGAGGGGAAGCGTGTGGCTGAGACTCTGATGTTTGATTATCATAGGCAACATGGCATAGGTAAAATGAATTTCTGCTCTTGTTTTCCTCAAACTTGGAAGAAGCTTTTCTTTGCAACTTAACTTTGTTGTTTACATGCTTTTCATGTAGAAATACGCGTTGCAAGAATCTTCAACACATATGGACCACGCATGAATATTGATGATGGCCGTGTTGTTAGCAACTTCATTGCTCAAGCAATTCGGTATCTGAACCTCTTTCTCTCCTTATCCGATGGTTTCAGCCATAATTACATGAATTCACCAATTAGTTGACATATCTTATACGAATTCACAATTTATCTGCATACCAGAACATCATAAGTATACTTTCAACATAAAACATTTACATGTGACTAGCAATGATGCTTACAATTTCTCACATAATCATTGGTGTGTTGTAGTGGTGAGTCCTTGACAGTCCAATCCCCGGGATCACAAACCAGAAGCTTCTGCTATGTCTCTGATTTGGTATGCATGCATGCATATCCGTCTTTGCGTCTTTGTTTCATTGAATTAGTATTTGTAAGCTGATTGATTGTGTTTATTGTGAAATCATAGGTTGATGGCCTGATCCGTCTCATGGAAGGATCAGACACTGGCCCAATCAACCTTGGAAACCCAGGTTAGACCTTATTCCAAACCTTGTAGTTGCTATCATTCCTTTCTTGCCTTGTGCAAATTATATTGAATCACTCTTCTTTTTTGCAGGTGAATTTACAGTGCTTGAACTTGCACAGACAGTGAAGGAGGTTAGTTTATGCTTTTACCCTTCTGAGTAGCATTAATCAGAAAACACCGAAAATGAAAATAGAAACCAATAAGATCCTAATAAAGTTTGTAATTTGTGTTTGCAGCTTATTAATCCAGCTGTGGAGATAAAGACAGTGGATAACACTCCTGATGATCCAAAACAGAGAAAACCAGACATTACAAAAGCAAAGGAAGTGCTTGGTTGGGAACCAAAGTTCGCATTGAAAGATGGTCTTCCTCTTATGGAAGATGATTTCCGAAAGAGGCTTGGTGTTGCCAAAGCCAAGTGATTTTATTCTCTCATTTTTTGATAATATGTCATGTTAAATTATAGATAATAAGCGAGGCCAAGCTAATAGTTTTCTTTTTCTTTATTCTTCACTTTTTATAATTATAGTTACGATGTTGAAGAAATTGTAGTGCCTCAAATTTTGCTTCCTCTATTATCACATCAAGAAATCAAAACTTCTGTTTGACAATGAAATTGTTATTTAGTTGAAATAATTGAAGTCCCTTCTTTCTGTTTTCTCTCCTCTTTTCTTCAGAATTAAGGCCGCACTGTCCTATTACATATTGATGATTTTTTATTCAATACTTGTTAAAATCAATGTTTAAACTGGTTTCTTTTATTTTAATCAACTGAGCATAAATTAGTATTTTAATAATTTAACAATTTTGATACTTGATTGTTAACCATTTTTTTCAGTAATTCTGAAAAAGACTTTCCCACTGTGATCTAATTATAAAATATTTTTTTATATAATAATTTTATATATTTTAGTAGTTTTATTAGATAAAAATAACTTGTTCATACATTTTAAACATAATTACTTATTTTAAAATAATTTTTCATTTAAAATATATAAACATAAATTAATTATTATAAATAAAATTATTAAAATAAATTTATATATTTTTAGTATTTTTAAAGATAAATATCCTATCCGGTCCTTAATCCTTTTTTTCGTAAGACATAACGTTTCTTAATCATCCTTAACCTTCCACCATATCCATTGATGTGTTAGGTGGCAACTCAAAATAGTTACAGAGACTAAAATTCCCTTATTTAAAACCTCCTCTTCTTCCTTCTCCTCTTCCTCTTTTCTTTTTTCTCTTCTTTAGACCTCTCATCATCACTACCCGCCTCTACAGCCGTAAAATTTTTCTGCAAGAGGATCATACTAGATTATGTCCTAGGTATTTCCTTTCAACCTGCATTAATTTCTGAGAATAGAGACAGTTTCATTAATTTTAGAGAAGCTTGTCTTGTGGCAGTTTGAGTTTGGATATTAGGATTTGACTTGAAACAATGAGGACCCAATAGAGTGAGGTGGAGGACGATTTCAAAAATCCTTCGACAAGGTTCGGTCGTGGCTCTGATAAAAGGGTGGCGCCACCGAGATGGGAGCCACCGGAATGGATTAGTGCGACGATAGAGAAACAGAACGAGAATGTGATTAACAGTGTGAATTTCAGCTGCAAAAAGAGCTTCTAAGAGGACGATGATTCAATGTTGGCAGCGATGGAAGGTCACCAGAACGTTCAGTAGTGTCAAAAGAAAGCAGGGGAGGACCATTTCTACGTGGTGGTGTTGGAGAAACTCGGATGGATGTCTGGGCAATCATTGATGATGGGTCTGAAAAAGAGAAGGAGGAAAAGGAAAAAGAAGAGCAGAGAATAGAGAAAAAATTTTTAGTCCCTGCAACTATTTGAAATTGAAGCTTGATACTATTATTTGATACATTAAACGGCAACCATTTGTCATTCAATAATAGGGATCAAAATGTTCATTTTTTGGTTAAATACAATTTTGGTCTCTAAGATATAATTAGAAAATTTTTTTCGTCTCCAATCTTTTTTTGCATACAAAATTGTCCATAAGGTTTAATTTAGTTTTAAAATCGTCCTTGCCTTAATGGACCAAAATTGTATGGAGGTGGCGATGGAAGCGGAAGCAGAGGCGGATTGTGGACAGCTTCTTCTTCTTCTTTCTCTTCCTCCTCCTTCTTCTTCTTTCCTTTCCATTCGCAGGAGTAGACACGCTCTCTTTTTCTTTTTTTTTTATTTTATAATTTTTTTATTATGAGTAATTTAGTCTAAAATGTTAATATTTAAGTAAAAATACATTTTAAAATTTGGTTTTAAACTTTAGAGACGATTTTATATTCAAAAAAATTTTTAACATATACCTTAAAAATCAAGATCATACTTAATTCTTTATTTTTTTTAATAAATAAAGGTCGGATTGAAATTTAAAGACAATTAGAATACATTAAAACTCACTAAAATAAAGACAGAAATCAGATAAAATATTTATTATATTTTTAAATATATTCTAATAAAATAAAATAAAGATTTATATACAACTATTTTTATATAAAATTAATAATTAAAAATTATTAAATAGTTTAGTATATTTAACTAAATTGATATATTTGAGCTTCTATCTTCTACCGTAAAGTGGACCTGTCGCCACATCAGCTCCCTCCTTATTCTTTATCCAAACTTGTCGAAATTCCAAAATACCCCTCCGTGCCACCGCGTCCATGTTCCAATAAACACACAATGCACAGAATGACAGAAAAACGAGAACATGCCACAGAAACTGAGAAACAAGACAACCGCATAACTCAGAAGTTTGGGGTTTTTTACTCTATTATACACATCTTCATCACAATGAATTGGTACACATTTTTTTTTAAAAGAATATTCTAAAATGAAAAAACAAATAAAATAAAGAAGTGAATAATTAAATATTAATATATTATTGATTTTGTAATTTATATTATATATTTGTATCTAAGTTTTATTAATTCAATGGTAATTGAATTTTTATTTTTGATTTTATTGTTTTTTATTTTATTTTAGAAGAATTTGGTGTTACATTTTGCCTTATAACTTGTGCAATCGTATACACCAAACCGTATTAATTGATCACTTTTCATATAATTCAATAAATATAAAAAGAATTATAATAATTTAATAGTTAAAAAAATACATAAAAAGAACCTCAAGAAATTTGGCTCAATTGTACACACTAACTATTTTTAACGAGAGATTAAAAAAATTAAGATACATTATGTTCATATTCTGGCCCAATAGTAAAGGTCCAGGTCCAAACAAAAGGCCTAATCCCACGGATTGAGCCTCACTACGAAGTCGGTGCTCACCACGACTTGTTCTAAAGAAGTCGGGAACGAGGGTTAGCTGGCAGATAAGCACTCATTCAGATGAGTAACTGCTCTTAAAATCTCTCTAACCACTTCCAGTATCCATATTTTAACCTCTCCAAGATAAAGGGACGGTTAACACCCTAAAAAAGTGGCAATACTCCAACGGTGGTTAGTGATCCTCAGGTATCTCTAAGTCCCAATATTCTCCAGACCTGCTTACGCTCTTGCTGACTTAGGCATTGGAGTGTCTTTGCAGGTACCACCCCCCTTCTTTCACGCGCACAAGTCGAACGAAGGCCCTCCAGGTGCCGATCCACACGAAGGCCTCCTCTTTCCAACGATTAGACCAACCAACGTCATCCAACCCATTAATCTCCGGTTACCCACCGTAACAACTTATATAAAGATTTTTAAAATATTTTTTATAAAAATATTTTTAAATAATTAAAATTTAACATATATAATTAATTAAATTATATTATTTTTACTAAAATTAGGTCAAACAAATTTATTTGATCGAAAAAATAGTAAATTAAATCTAAAATTAATTTAAATTAATATTATTTTTTATAAAAAATAACTATAATATTTTTATTATATAAATTATTTAAAATATATCTATTATATATTTTAATTTTAAAAATCTTAAATTCTAATCTTTTGCTTTTCTACTGTTATAAAATTAGAATTTAGAGTTATATATATATATATATAATAAGAGTATTTTAATTATTTTTTATAATAAGGGTATTGTAATATTTTTTATAAAAAATAATATTAATTTAGATCGATTCAATATTTGATTCACTATTTTTTTGGTCAAATTAATTTGTCTGACCTAATTTTAACAAAAATAATACAATTTAATTAATTATATATGTTAAATTTTAATTAATAAAAAATATTTTAAAAAAAATATTTTAAACGTTTTTATTTGAATGACTTCTAAAAAATTAAATAAAAGACACCAAGAAAAATTAAAGTTGTTTTTCAAAATATTTTCAACACTCACTATAAATATAAATTAAATAAAAACAGAATACAAAATAAAATACACATGAAACAAGTCTAATAATTTTATTTGATGAAAAAATGTATGAGAGTCCTATTTAAAGATAGAATACAATGAATAGAAATAAGATTTGGCTAATAAATAACTGAACACATAATGTATAGAAATAAGAATATCCAAAAGAAAATAGTTGATACATGATTGACACTTATATATGACACCTTTCTTTGTGTCTGTGTATCAAACGGCCACGCTTCACCTCAACGTCAATTCAACAAAGAACTAACACATCCTTTTGTTCCCTCTCTTCCACGTTATTCATTCATTTCATTAAGCTTCTCCATTCAACACTCCAATCTTCAACTGCATTATATATAGAACGAACCAACGATAACAAGGTAAAAAGAAAAATGTTGACACACCACAAACAAACCAAACTCTCTGTTACCAAATAAATCTGCGTTATTTCCGATTTTATTTTATTTTATTTTTTCTTCTTTTTTCTGTTACTGTTGTTGCCGCAAGGAAGGAAGGAAAATGTTGATGCCGTGTTTGGATCGGAGATTAAATTAGGGATTTCTAGGGTTTTCTTTTTTGCGCGCTATTGCTTCCGCTCCAAGGTTGCTTTAACCAGTTTCAGATTCCGATTCCATTGGAGATGTCCGAAGCTCATTCCACGCAGAATCGAAGCTCCGCGTACCTCGACGCGCTCTCTCAAGCGATCCACAAGAAGCTCCAGCGGGTTCGGTTTTCCTATTCCTTTTTTTTTTTAAACTTTTGGGGAAATTTGTTATGTTTGAATGCCGGGAAAATGCTGTGAAATTGAAATTGGAGCTAGGAATCCTTGATATGCTTGCTGTGTTGCGTTGCTTTTTGTTTTGGCTGAAGAGAATTTTTATGTGGTGCAGGCGCTAGCTAATTCCTCGCAGAGGCGCAATTTGTTGCAGGAGCTGTTTGCAGACGTTGCTTTAGAAGTTGATGACCGAGCTAAAGGTGAATTGAGAGTCGAAACCATTGATTATCTTCAGAACATAGCCTTACTTTTCCTTTTGAAAAAGTTTGCAGTCTAGTGTCTTTGATGGTGTTGCTACCGTTTGACATGGGGTTATTGTTTATGGTTCACTCTGTTTGCATGATCACGGTTTATGGATTTTTTATTTTATTTTTTTCTGGAAGAAGGTTCTTATGCTTAAAATGAAAGATTGCATGTAAGGTTGTCGTCTATCCTATGTGTGCCAAGAAAATTCTGTCTGAAAAACATGTTTTGTGCGACATAAAGCCAATTTTGTGGCATTGAATAGTCAAACGTATTAATGTGGGTAGTTTACAGTGGTGGGAAGCACGAGGAGATTTTTTTTTTTTTTTTGGTGGTAACATAAATTTTCTCATCCTAGCTATGCATATGTCCGGAGCTAAAGGAAAAGTGTTCTAGGAGGCAGTTGATGCAAAGTTTTATTTTCATGATTTTGAGGTTCTTCTAGACAGACATCTCCAACAGCAACTTCTAAAGAACTATATGGTGTTTTTTGAGGTTCTTTCAATATAAGATTTTATCATCCTTTCCACATATTGAAGTCTTTTTTCTTGCTCTTGATTTATCAGAACTATATTATAGTTGTATGATACTTTTTGTAACTCTTACCTAGGATTCATAGGACTATATTAGTATGCCCAGCTAACACTAAAAGTTGGTCTATTATGTTGCTGTGCTAACACATGGATATTTGAATCTAAAACTGCCGAGAGCCCTTTTTCAAACAAGAATTACCAACTGCAATTTTTCCCCCTACAATAACAGAAGTAATTGTCAACAAGGAAGAAGATGCCATTGGTCCTGCAGAGGATGTCCTTGATGGTCCATTATGTTTCTATGATGTGCTTGCTGATTATTTTGTACGAGTACCTGGGAGTGGAAAGCCTATCCTTGACTTGATTGTGCAACTATGGAGCCAATCTTTTTCTTCGCATATCTTTGCCCTCCTTTTTCACAAATGGGTATGTGAGCTTGTGTATTTCACAATTCATGGTCTTGTTGCTTGCTTGAAAATATTTGAATATCGGATTAATTTCATCTGAAGTGAGCTTGTCTTAAAGTTCAAAAGTAAATGTATTAGTTCTTAGGCTAATAAAGTAGAGTGTACTTATAACCTAGTAAATTATATAAGCTAGCTATTTTAGAGATAAATTCACTTCAATAGAACTTTTACCCGAATTTATTGCACTTGATTTGAATCATTTCGAACATTACATCACATTCAAGAGAAAATCGAGCAAGATACTGAAGAAGCCTTATCAATTTCTATTCTGTTAAAGGTTATATATTTGAAGTGCCTAGATTTGTTTCCGTCATGATTGCCATGCCTTTAAGGCTTTAACACACCTAGAAGCCAACTACGGAAACATTTTTTTAGTAATATTATGGTTAAAATACATGGAAATATCTCATATTATCCTAATCATATCTTAGAATACCAGTGTGTCCTACAAGAATATATGATATCATCATACGAATAATTTCTATATTTCCCTTATATTTCATGATTTAATTCTCTAACTAATTTGTTTTCATTAGAGGTCTAGTATTATTATAAATAAATAGGAAATAATGTTTCATCTTATTGCATCACAACGTATCCTATCAAATTGTCAGTACTACTGGATTAATATTAATCTACCCTTTTATTAATTAAATGTGTAATAGTAACAAATGTCGGATTAGTCAACATTGTAAGTATGTTGTTCTATTAGGGTATTTTAAAGAGAGGGAGGGAGGGAGAGAAAAGGAGGGGGGGATTAAAACCAAACCCCTCCCAATCACTATTTTATATCTACATGCTGTCCTACAAGAATCTCGGTTCTCTCTTTTCATTATTCACTGACCATATTCTCAACACTTACTTTGGGTGACATGATCATCAAAAGCTGAGGTTTCGTGATGTTCAGTCTTTTTTGTCTGAAAGTGTTGGCATACTGGTTCGCAATTCCCTTTTTAAGTTAGTTCTATACCATAAGGCGGTTCATACTATCTGATGTACTATGATTTATTCTCTGTTATCTTAATTTTTTAATAATTCGTCATTGGTTTCTGAAGTTAATGCAACGCCTGAATCAGTATCAAATTAGTATATCAGTGAGCAGTTGATAGAAAGTTAGTAACTATTTTTCAAACCCCTAACATGAGCAGGTTTTCCCTTTGATGTTTAGGAACTTAATACATATCATGTCTAATATATGATGAATATTTATAGAGAATACCTGGAATGAGTTGTAGCTATTTTAATTATGACAATTCTGAGAAGCAAAACAACAAAATATGTAATGTGACAATAGAATATGATATAACTTGTAAACTATGTCAGAAGTATGAGGGATCCTAACTTTTACAAACCATATATAATCCAAAACTAATTCATATTATTTGTTCTTGTTTATATCCTGAAAATCTTCTCTTTTTTGGGTCTCTATGTTTCCCTTTGGCTGCCTGTTGTGTTTCACTATAAGTTCAAACCTTTTTGCAGTTATTTGAAGCTCAAATTGATAAGCCAGAAGTGCTCCTCCGCTATTCATCTGCTCTAGTTCAAGGAGCCACAGATGTGTTCTGGTAAGAGTGCAATACAAGCTGTTAAACGGAAACAATTAACATTAGTTTATTGGCTATAACTGCAAAGTTTGAACATGGATTTGGATTGTTTGATATTGAAATTTTACATTGTTTGGAAATTGATGTTCCTTATCAAACCAAGATGATAATGAAATTATATTTGTTGGTGCTGTGTGCAGGATTGACATTCAAACAAATACAAGGCGTTTCCAGTCTCTATTTCTTGTAAGAGTCCCAAACGAGAATCTAATATTTGCATGATGTCATTATTGCTTCTTTTTTCTAATTCCTTTGCCTGTTCTTTTTATTTCCCTCAAACCAGTACCTTCTGGAAGATGTTGCATTAGACCATAATCGATTGAATAAAATTCCTGTCCAGGTTAGATTAATCAGATTGAGTTTCTAATATTAGACAAGTTTTTATTGGATCCTTTAGTTTAGTTGCTAGTGATGGCATTTTAAAACTGTAACTTTCATTTAACTCTCAGGCTCAGCGAGACATGTATCTTTTGCTCTCAAGGTTCATTTTATTTTACAATTCAGGTAGACATTTGGAGGAATGGATTAGCATATGAATTACATTGCACTAGAGTTTGAAATATATACATTTTCTTTGCAGCTGACAAAGTGGATAACTTCTTGAAACAATGTCCAAATTTTCCAACTGCTTTTCTAATTGGTGGTCCAGCAGATATATTCGTTACTGAACTTACTGATCAGGTACATTCGGATTAACTTTTCAACTTCAATAGTTAGGAGCCATATCATCTAATGCCATGCAAAATAATATGAAGGAAAGAAGATACTAGCCATAATGTATTTTGAAAAACTTTTTTCTTGGCAGCTTCAAAAGTTGAAGGTGGAACCGGTGCTGTTGCATTATCTGTCAGAAATTAAGGTCCTCCAGGGTACTACATCAACCATATCCAGTATTTGGAGTATTCTTATCTCAACCTAACATAGCTATGCCATTTCATTTGTTTATGCTAATGGCACAGGTATGGAATTAAGAATGACTACAAGCACGAGATTGAAGACGTGTTTATATAGTTTTACATCTCCTGGTGGTCCAATGTATCCAACCAGAGCTGTTCGTCATGCTGCTTGGGAAGCACTAGATTTGCTCTTTCCAGTTAGTATTTTTATTTTGGTCTACAAGCTACTTCTTGTTCATGGCAAATCATTATAAATTGCAAGAACCTCGTCCTGTCTAACATTGTCATGTCATGTTACAGGTTGGAAGATACCCTCGGCATCTTATAAGTTTGTTCTTCAGGTTGCTCTATCCATGGTATTGGCCGTCCTCGTGTTGGAACTTCGTGATGGCATGTCTTCAGGCGTTATATTTCTCATTAATAGGGTTTATATATTCTACGTGGGACAACTTTACTAAACCAAAATCGCAGTAGTTTCCCACTTCCCCTTGCCACTGCTCTGCGTGATTTCTACATGCGTAGAAGTTGCGCCGTCGCTTTGAAAGCCGAGGGAAAAAATGTTATAGATGAATTCGTGGCACCACGATCCTGTGATTTTTGCTCGGGGTCAATGGGATAATACGTGTAAAACAAGTAAACCTTTGTTAATGATATGTATGATTTGTTCACTGTAGATACAATAAGTTCACATTACAAGGTCTTATAGCATCAGAAAATGATAAGACGGTTAAATTGATGAACTGCAATTCGTTTCACACAAATATGAACAAGGATTTGTTCACCACAGTACATTACATTGAGGTATTGGGATAGAGACCAAGACTGAGACACAGGATCATGTTTGTTGGTTCAGAGATTGGTATTAAAATTTGTCTCTATTCTTAAAATTTTAATATTTTAGTATTTCTAAAAGGTAGGGAAGGGACTGAAATTTTTAGAGAGAGACTGAAATTTTAATAATATTTTATACTTAAAATTTTTTGATTTTAATTAATTAATTTTAGTTTTATTTTTGTACAAATTAAATTAGAGTTTTATTTTTGTTTTAATTTCTGTCTTTCACTTTATACCAAACAGAATACTAAAATTTATTTCGGTTTCTATCTCTTAATCTCTATTTTTCAATCTCAGTCTTTTAGTCTTTGTCTTTCAGTCTTTCTACCCAATGCTACCATAATGACTTGCCCTGTTGATAAAGATTCCTCACTGACGGCATTACTGCATCTAAAACAAAGTAACCCCAAATCTAATAGTAGCTTGTGATGGATCGTTAGCCTCAACTGCAGCAATGACATAAAATTGTCTTGCAGTTGTACGGTCCAGTAGAAGAGATTAATT
Source organism: Arachis stenosperma (assembly GCF_014773155.1). Lineage (NCBI taxonomy): Eukaryota > Viridiplantae > Streptophyta > Magnoliopsida > Fabales > Fabaceae > Arachis > Arachis stenosperma. The sequence goes on along the minus strand of NC_080379.1, from coordinate 2,354,308 downwards.
TTCATGCAGTAAAGGAATCGACCCCAAGAAGGCAATAAAGATTCCAAGTATTGCAGATAGAAGGAAATTAAGCTCAACATGCATACCAAATTCACTGCACAAACAATAACCTGAATATAGCCAACCATATCTATAGATTATCCCCAGCCTGAATATGTAGATAACGGAGATTACATCTTACTAGATCTAATGCAAGTTGCCACAAAATCTATAAAGAAGTACTCCCCTGAAACCATGAAAATTTTTGGTTAACAACCCTTGTACAAAACAAGACGACTTATGACAACTATGCGATCGCATGAACCTTTTTTGTTTTCCTTTTAATTCTTTGCCGGGGAGGGGAAAGAGGGTAGTTGGAGCCGGAAAACCACCTCAACCGAAGATTCCTCCGTAATGGTTTGACCAAAGCAAAAGCGACTATCTCTAAACTCTGCAGCTTCCCACATTATGCAGCCACAGAATATCGCCGTTGAAAACGCCATAATCCAAATTAGAAAATAAAGTAATGAACGAGAATTGATCAAATTCAAGGTACCTTAGCAGTGGCTAGGGAGCGGCGCGGCTGATGGCACGGTTTCCGGATCCAGGCTTGTTACTGATGATGTCATGAGAGCCATGTCGAGAACCGCGGACATGCTTTCGCGTTGAGATTTGAAAATTTCAACGCGTCGACATCAAACTGAGAGTGTGAAATGAGCACTGAGCGAGAGTGTCAACGGCTTCTCAGAGAAAATATAGAGGGAGAAAAAGGAACAGGAACGTGTTACTGATTAACCATGCTTCATGCAGCGTGATTAAATTGAAGAAATGTTTAAAAATATGCAAGCAAGGTAGTTTTGGGATGTAAGGTCCCGGGTTCGAATCTTTCAAGGAATAGAATAAAACTTTTTATTTCAATATGTGCAATATAGATTAACATCGAATAGTTTTGGCAAACTACAACGCATGACAAAATAAGTAATTACGAAAATGTCAAAATTGAATGAGATGAACATATGTCTACGACTGTGTCTAGGGTGCCAGTGCGCGAAGGAAGCAGGTAGAAGCAGCAACCACCAAAGCAGCAAACAACGTTGGCAAGAAGAAATCGATGTGGAAGCTGGTGGTGACAGCTTGCTGAGGCAAGTGCACCATATCTCTAGGAAAATCCAAAGGGATTGTGACGAAATGTGAAGATTGAGATATCGCAAACATGAAGGCCAAGGTTGGGGGTAAGGATGCAAGAACCACCGTAGCAATCAACAGAATCATCCATGTTGAGGCGTACACTAACGTTGATACCACTCGCCGGGAAAGAGTAGCAGGAAGAGGCATGACCAAATTAAATTAGGTTCAGGATTTCAGTAACAAGACTTGCATTCATTTGTGGAACTTATGATCAGCAGCTTTAATTTTTGTTTGATGCTCAGTAAGAACCAAACGTGGAGGCACGTTTTTCTAACTTTTCAACATAGTGTTTATGATTCCTTACTTAAAATTTTGAAAATTATTACCGATCAAATAAAAAAATAATAATATTTACTGATAATATAGTATTATTTTTATTTATATTTAACTATTTTTTTTATTATTAAAAATTTAACTACAAAAATAAAAATAAAATTTATTTTAAATATTGAAAAATAATTTTTAAAAATTTTTAAAAAATACATATTTTATCCTACTTACTAAAAATATATATATCTAACTATCTCATCCTCTTTTGTAATTCTCTTGTTTCAAGTATTTTTTATTTTTATAAATTAAATAAATATAATAATTATCGAAAAAAAATAATTTAAAAAATATTTATCGAAATAAATATTTTCCTCTTATCTTGTTTACATTGTAAATGAGATAATTTTGCACGTATCTTATTTACAATATAAACAAGATAAGACAGGTGGACGTAACATGTGTCATGTATATGTTTTTTTAAGAAATTTTTTTTTAAAAATAATAAAAAATATTAATAATATCAATAATCTAAACTTTTAGCATGTAATTAGTACATAAAAAGGTTAGTAGGAGAGATTAAAATGGATATATTTGATCAATTAGTATTCAAAAGAGCACATACAAAATTTTATATTAAATTATGATCCAATTGGATTGATTTAAATTTGAAAAATAAAAAATTCGTACCGTGTTTAAGTTCCATGATAAGAATAAATACGATAATTGTGCCCACTTCTAAAAATTGAAAGATGAAAATGGTGAAGTTAATGCACGATAAATAAAACACAAAAGATGAGATAATTGTTTCCCATTGTTAAGAAAGGTGGGAAGAGAATTGAAACGGCTCACGTTATTTCCCACACTATCCACGTGGAAGATAACCGTTTCAATTCTCTTCCCACTATCCCCATCAATCTCTCCTAACAATTGTCAAACAGTTATTTTTATTTTTGAAATTTAAATCAATTCAATTGGATCATAATTTTTATGTACTCTTTTTTAGTACTAATTGATCAAACATATCAATTTTAATATCTTCTACGAACCTTTTTATGTACTAATTGTATGCTAAAAGTTTGGATTATTGATATTATTAATATTTTTTATTATTTTCAATTTTTTTTAAAATACATGTATCTCGTTTACAATACACGTGTTACGTCCACCTGTCTTATTTCGTACTTTTATTAGTTCATAAGACTCAGCAGAGCTTCTCCCTTCAACCTGAGAGGTTTAGAAACTCAAACTGAAAGTAAAAACACAATATAAAATTCGAATATGGTGTGTAAAGTATGCGTGTTTGATTAATTCTAAAATGTATATTCGTTCTTCATCAATATGAATGCGTTGAACTGGCATAAGGTTATCACATTCTACATGGGTTCAGAGTGCGTCTTTCATCGGACAATGATGAACCACCAGCTTGAATATAGATCTCTCAGACGGCTAATCCACGACTTCATTGGAGACTTCTCGAGACATCAGTTCAGCCGATTTACGGGGAGATTAGGGTCTCTGTGGTAGAGGCTAGAACCCAAGGTGCAGCATTCTCTGATCCGGAAGATCCGACCTTGTCTGTGGCGTTTTGAGTAGGATCATTAAGGAGAATGGACTGTACGAGCTTCACCCTCAATCAGAATGGATCCGCACTAAACCTGGGGTTCAGATCTAGAGGAGTATTGGCAGCTGCTCAAACCAGTGTCAATCACATACAGCCTGCCATTAAAGAAATGACTTACAAGCAAAGAGAGCAGTAATACCATAGTTAATTTAGAAAGACAAAGTAACTCGAATCCTCAACTCTATTCCTATCTCTATTTATATATTAGACCTTTTTCTTTATTCCTTTTATGAATAATTTCCCCTTATCATCAACACATATAAACTTTCGGATTTCGCGTCACTAAAACCTACAAGATAACCATAACTTGCTTCAAACCACAATCCTCGTGGGATCGACCCTGACTCGCTCAGGTATTACTTTGACGATCCAATGCACTGGCTGGTACTGCTGTAGGAAGATGTTAGGATTCGTGCGCACCAAGTTTTTGGCGAAAATATGAAGTAAACGAAAATATGTTGAATGATGGGCGAAGATTATGATCTCTGTGGTATAGGCTATAATTCAAAGAATCAGCATTCTCTGATCCGAAAGATTCGACCTTGTCTGTGGCGTTTTGAGCAGGATTGCCAGGAGAATGATTTGCTAGAGCTTCACCCTTCGTCAGATTGGATGACCATGGCCAATGGCGTTCAATCTGTAGCATAGGAGATCAATGACCGTCCAGAGTGTTCTGTTTTCATTACTGTGAATTCTATCTCTGTTTTGACTGCTGTATATGATCATTACCCTAAAAGAAAAACAAAACAAAATAAAAGGAAATAAATAATTAATTAAGGTTGGGTTGCCTCCCAACAAGCGCTTCTTTAATGTCATTAGCTTGACGGATAACCCCTTTCAAGGAGGAAGATAGTCATAGAGGAATAAATCCTTACTCCTTACTGGGAGCTTCCTTCCTGTGCTCTCATAGAATAGCGTAATACGCTCAAGAGATAGGATCTTGTTCACTGCCTGAGGCAGGGTTGGGCTTGCAGCATTATGTTGGTGTCCCTTTTTGTCACTTACCTCTTCCATGGTAAATACCATGATGAGATAAGTGAATACCACCATCTTCATGGTGAAAAGTCTTCAATAGGGATATTTTTGTTTTTCCAGCTCCTAGGTATCTTCTTTTTGGGGCCTTCATCCTCTGTGGATAGTGTACATCCCACACCAAACTTACATTTGGTCTTAGGAGGGATTGAATTGGTTTCATCCAAGGGAGGAGGCTTGGATGCTGAATCTTTTATGCAAGTGCCTCCCTTGTCAGGGGATAGTGGAAGGTCAAGAACTTTGAATACCATCCACTCCTTATGCAAGGTAACCCTTGTTTCCTCTTGGATTCCCAACTTCTCCATTACTATACTTGACCGTAGGTCACAGAGAGTCTTCTCAGAGGTCATGGTGCCTATGGTGCAAGGAACAGAAAGCGTTCAGGATCTAGAAGGTTCTGAGGTAGCTTATGCTGAACCAAAGCATTGAGTTCTTTGGAAAGCGATGGAAGTTCTTCCTCAAAAGGCTTTGTACCAAACATTTTGGCATTCAGCTTCATAAGAGCTCCTAGGTATCGAGCAACTTGCTTTTCCCTAGTGTCTTCATCCTCATCTGAGGGTGAGTGTTCATCAAAACTCTTGCACTGCAGACGTGCATACAAAGAAACATCTATGGTCTCTATATGAGCCTTGGCTTCCTTTAGTTTTTTGGTAGGGATTTCTTGAGTGGGTATTGAGCACTCAGAAGGTGTGCTTTTACTGGCATTCAACGCCAGCTCTGTTAGCTTATTGGGCGTTGAACGCCCATGCTGTGCACCCTTACTGGCGTTAAACACCAGTCCCTTTAGCATTTTGGGCGTTGAACGCCTAGCAGGGGTATCCTTGCTGGCGTTCAACGCCAGCTTCCCTGGGTATGTGGGCGTTGAACGCCCAATGAGGGGTTCCTCACTGGCGTTCAGTGCTAGAGTTCCTGGATGTTTGGGCGTTGAACGCCCAGCCAGTGCTCTCTGGCTAGCGTTCAACGCCAGCTCTACTGACAGGATGGTCGTTGAACACCCAGCGAGAGGTTCCTCACTGGCGTTCAGCACCTAGCTCTCTACCATCTTGGGCGTTGAACGCCCAATGAGGGCTTTCTTACTGACGTTCAACGCCTTTTCAGCTTCTTCAAATTCGGCCTCAGCCTCAGTGGAAGGTATCAGATTTAAACTTAACCCAATATCATACAGGGTTTTGTCAAAAATGATCTTTCCAGTAGTCCATAGGATCTGAAAGCTCCATGGATCTGGCATCTTCCTTGGCAGCTTATGCTGAATTAGGATACTGTACTTCTCAGTAAGTATCTCTATTTCATCTCCCCTTAGGTCATTCTTTTCAAAAAGAATGTCTTTTAGACAAGTCGTATAGGGGTCCTTTTTTCCAATACCTCTGTAAAAGACATTCTTTTTGAAAAAAAGGACCTAAGGGGAGATGAAATAGAGATACTTACTGAGAAGTACAGTATCCTAATTCAGCATAAGCTGCCAAGGAAGATGCCAGATCCATGGAGCTTTCAGATCCTATGGACTACTGGAAAGATCATTTTTGACAAAACCCTGTATGATATTGGGTTAAGTTTAAATATGATACCTTCCACTGAGGCTAACTGCTCATCTGCCAATTCTTTCTGCATGTCAAGAAAATGTGGCTCTTGAGGTTCTTTCACCTCTGCAAGAGCGAGTTCTGTGATCATCACAGACTCCTCTTGCACGCCCAGAGAAGAATCAACTTGAGGTTCCTTCTCTTCTGTAGGGGCATGCTTAATGGCAGTCCCAGGATTCTTCTGGTCCGTGATTGCCTTAAGTCCCTCAGTAGCAGACTCCTGAGGTTCGGCCTCTTTGGTGAAGACTACTGTCTCACCTTCTTTTAAGGTCTCCTTCTCAGAGAGCCTCATGTTTTATGTAAGGGTCCTTTGGGACTGCACTTCCTCAAACAGCTCAGTAAAAGGAATATTACCCTACTCAGGTGTCCACCGGTCGTGGGTGAGAGTGTCTCCTTAAGGATGGTCACCACTCATAGCACTAAGAGCATTATAACTCTCGGCAGAAGGTGCGGCTACAGTTTCCTTGTCTAGAACTTCTATCCTAACTGGGGTCTGAACATTTGTTGCTGACTTAGCCAATCTCTGCAAGGGAGAGAACCTTTTTAGGAATTTGGTAATAACCTGATCCCAGGTGTTCATACTTCCTCTGGGTGCAATATCCCACTAATCTTTTGTTCGATTTTTCAGAACAAATGGGAATAGTTTTAACTTGTGGAGTTCAGGGTCTCCGTGGTATAGGCTATAATCTAAAGAAGTAGCGTTCTTTGATCCGTAAGATTCGACCTTGTCTGTGGCGTTTTGAGTAGGATCGCCAGGAGAATGAACTGCTAGCGCTTCACCCTTCGTCGGATTGGATGACCACGGCCAATGGCGTTCAATCTGTAGCAGAGGAGATCAATGACCACAGCCCATAGCGTTGATCACATACAGCCTGCTATAAAAGACATCATTCACAAGCAAAGAAGACAGTAATACCAAAATTAATTCAAAAAGACAAGGTAACTCCAATTCTCAATTCTATCCTTAAAGTATTAGCAGCCTATTATAATAATCCTAAATTCTATAATCCTGCAACCTTCTGATCTGCTTGACTAAGACCTGCACGATAACCATAGCTTTCTTCAAACCACAATCCTCGTGGGATTGATCCTGACTCGCTCAAGTATTATTTGGACGACCCAATATACTTACTAGTACAACAATACAAAAGTGTAAACGAGATAAGAGAGATATTTATTTCAGTAAATATTTTTTAAATTATTTATTTCGATAATTATTATATTTATTTAACTTATAAAAATAAAAAATCCCTTGTTTCAATTCACAAAATTTAAAATTTTTCATATTAGATTCATCCACTTATTCGCTATTTCAATTATATATATATATATATATATATATATATATAATCTTTAAAAAATGGACAGAAATCTTTATAATAAAACTTGAAATATTTTAAACAAAGTTATCCTAATGTTAATTAAATTTATTGTGATACCTAATAATACAGAAAATTTAAAACAAAGTTATCATAATATAAATTAAATTTATTATGATACATAATAAATTAATAATACAGAAAATTAAGAATTCTGATATAGAAGAAAAAATATAAAAGATACAAAGAATACTGGAATTCCATTGGTCCATTCAGGAGTGACATAGATCACAAACTAAAAAGGGCAATAACCGTTGATTAAGATATAATCTAACGTTCAGAATCCGTCCACATAGTTGATCCTCGTAGTCACCTGGCCCCTGCCGAACCTCAATAAATCCAAACCCGACAGCAATCGCTTCCACCATCCTCAACGTCATCACTCTCTTCTCACCCAAAAAACTCATCCTTTCCGTAAACTTTCTTCATGGACAGCCCCGCCGGAAAAACCAAAAAAGGAGCCGCCGGTAGGAGAGGCGGTGGTCCCAAGAGGAAGCCAGTCTCAAGGTCCGTCAAAGCCGGTCTCCAATTCCCCGTCGGAAGAATCGGACGCTACCTGAAGAAAGGCCGTTACTCTCAGCGCGTCGGAACCGGTGCTCCGGTTTACCTCGCCGCCGTTTTGGAATACCTAGCCGCCGAGGTATCTGTTGATAACAATAATGAGCTATAATTACTTCTTAGATCTTCGATTATTATTACTACATTGCGTATTAAATTTTAGGGTTTGGAATTTAATTTGGGAAATTTAACATTATTGTAGGTGTTGGAGTTGGCTGGGAATGCTGCTAGAGACAACAAGAAGAATAGGATTATTCCAAGGCATGTGTTGTTAGCTGTGAGGAACGATGAGGAGCTTGGAAAATTGCTTGCTGGTGTTACCATTGCTCATGGTGGTGTCCTTCCTAACATAAACCCTGTTCTGTTGCCCAAGAAATCTCAAACTGCTACCAAGGAACCAAAGTCTCCATCTAAGGGCACTAAGTCTCCTAAGAAGGCTTGATCTTATAGTTGATGATGCTAAGTTGTTGTTATTAGTTTGTTTTGGAACTTTTATTTTTCATGTATATGTATGTTGTTAGATTCTTCTCTTAGAACAGTCCCTTGGAAAAGAATGTAATGCTTTTATGGTTTAAAGTTATCTCAATGATGTAGGGTTCCAAAGCGAATTGAAAGCAGCTCGTTTCAAATCATTCTTGTAGCTTTATTACCAATGCAATTTGTCCATGGTTTTTTAGCCTAGTAACTTATTACCATTTTCTTCAAACATTTGACTAGACACTTGAAAATGATGTTTTTCGAGACCGAAAAACCGTTGAAACAAATCAAACTAACATAAGGATAATGTTTGTTTTGGTTATTCCTGTGTCCCCATCAAGAAAAAGGTTAGATCTATGTTTTAAAGATTGTGTTAGACTGTTTGCTGTAACAAATTTGATGTAAAATTTATAGATTGTTATACATTGATTTATGAATTTTGTTTCTGATTCCTGAAAGACTTAAATTAGACCTATATAGGAAAAGTAAACACAAAGTTTGGAACTTTATATATTTCCTATGAAAAGGTGTAGATGAACAAGGGTTCGAAGGATTTGTCCAAATATTATTACGGCCCTTGATTTTGTTTTTTGATTAAATTATCAAAGGAATAAATGCCAAAGTTGTATTCAATCTTAAATATAATGGAAAAAGTATATATATTTTTCACACAAACTTGAGAACAAAAAACAGGATAGATATTTGAGTTGTGTAGATTTTAATATTCAACATTTCAACCTCGAATTGCCGTGTTTCTAATTTTTTTAGGTTAGAATATGTTCTTTGATTAAAATCAAAGGCAGAATTTACATACAATAGATAATACTTACAAGTTAGGCCAATCATTATGTGTGTTTTTGGTTTAGCTCTTATAAATTACGATTGAGTTCAACTTAATTTTATTAAGATTAAGTTTGTTTTAATGTAGTTTATGTTTAGATATTTTGATTTAAAAAGTAATTATAATTCAAAAAATATTTGGATAACAAGAACTAATTAGGTGCCGTTTATGGTGTCCACAAATTATGATGGTTATACTTGCTATGGATAAACAAATCATCACATGCTCGCATGTGGAGGAAAAGACTATTTGTTTGACTAACTTAGCACTTTTAAAGTAGTTTATTTGTTATAGTAATCTAGTTAGTTTTAATAACATTAAATTATTGTTATTATTTTTTTGTTAGAACCTATTTTCTTTTTAATTTTCAACAATTGGTATCCCACATGTAAAAAGAAACAAAAGAGAACATTTTAATAGAGAAATTTTTTTGAAATAAAATAAAAAAAATTATAAAAAAATATAGGATACTAATATAGTATCTACAAATTTATTGTCAATAATAATTAATTATTATATTTTAGTTACAATTAACATTGAATTGACCTAAATTAATAAAATAATTGAATTATAAGGCTTTCTAACCACGCCGAGGAGAGCTGCGACATGAATCGAGGAAGGTGTCACACAACCCTCTTCCGCAGCAACTCTTAACTGCGTCGTCGTCACTTGCCCATGCATTCTCCCTCACTCGGACATCAGTCGCTGTTGCATTCTCTGCCTCCACCGTTCACCACTTGCTGAGCATGCTCTTCACAAAACCACTGCTCACATTACGCGTCTACGATCGTCGCATCGCATCCCTTTCGCTACTATTGTTTTCGTCGTCACCTCATGGAGCCTTCACCACCGTTGTCTTCACCGTCACGCGTAACCTCCTTCCCGTGGAGCTGCTGCCGCTGCCTCGAACCGTTAGTTGCACTACTCGAAATGCGTGCAGCGGTTCGCGTCTGCGCTGCCGCCTCTGACGATCCTCTGGCAGTGTTGGTGTCCTCCGCAACCAATCCCCGTCTCCGCAACGCGCACTTTGCATGGGCAATCTTCTTCTCTGCAGGACCTCTGCGGCTGCCGTCTCCCGCAGCGCTGCCTCTATCTTATTTTCACCTTCTCAATCCGATCAAATACATCTCTGTTAGAAGACACATGTATAAGGAGAGACATCCAGGAGACACATCCACAAAGGCACTTTTACTAGACACAGTTATAAAAAAGACACTTCCATTAGACCCAATCATAAACAAGAGTTGGCAGGAGTTGGTAGAATCCTTGTTGGTTACGTCACGGGATTGAAAAATTATTATTTTCTCAAATCCAATATTCCAACTTTAATGTCAGGAATGCAATTTTTTTTGTTTTGAGCGACTTCGCCCAAATTTTCGGAGATTTTCATTTTTAAGCTATTATGATCATCTCCAATAGTAAATAGGAATACACAAAAATACAAAAAAAAGAAGCATGACTTCTTCAATATTGCCGGCTTCAATGACAATCATTATCATCGTCTTCAAAAATATACAGGTATACAGAAATAAGTCACATTTAACAAGTATTTTTTTAGTTACAAATTAAAAAAATTACCTTTTTTCCAAAAAAAATATATCTTATTCCTATATACTCTTGTTCTATGTATTTTGAAAACGATAATAACGGTTGTCATAGTTAACCTTACAACTTTTTCCGTACCCAATCCGATATTTATGAAGTGTATTGAAGTTCGCTGGGGTATAAGGCAATCTCTATATTCGCCATATAGTGCGGCGAACTTGCTCTAAATGTAAAAAAAAAAAAAACTTTATTTAAAAAATTAAAATTAAAAAATCAAGTTTAGAGCAATATTTTTTATTTTATCTCAGAAAAAAATCCTTTTGATAGAGCAAACAAAAAAAAGTTACATCAAGAAATCAACAGATTCAAGGAACGGAGATGTACGATGGAAACTGCGGAAGCGGTGGGTATTGCTAACTACTTCTGCGTGGTGGTGGGATAGTTAGGGATACCGATCAGAAATTGCGGTTTAAAGGCTCAAGAATGGTTATGCGACGCTTAGGTTGTTGAAGCCACTGTTTTCGCATCCTATGATTGAAGGCGGACCAACATGGTAGCCATAGAGATCGGTTCAGAAGATGCTAAGAAGAACAGGACGAGGTTGATGTTATAGAGGGTAAGACGACAATGAAGCGTAAGCCTTATAACCCGAGAAAGCAGTGGCGTTGTCAAGTCAAATGGCCGGAGGCTGCACCAGCGGTGAACGGCGGAACCTCAGGCTCAATAAGATCCCTTAGCCACCATCCATGGAGCAGCGCATAACATCCTCCGAAGAAGATAGTGGATTGGGCCACAAGGCTTGGTGCTCCGGGTCGGGTCTGTTTGTTGACCTGGCCCATGACCCCCTAGTCATCTTCAACTCATACTTTTTTTTCTTAAATTTTTGCTGTCTATTTTTATCAAAGTTAAAGAATAAAATATTCACAAATGTTAGTTTAGAAATAAGCACACATATCTATTTTCATACTAGCAAAATTCTAACCATACAAAATAAAAAATTGATCGATCGATGGCATGTTTTAATTTTAGGTCTATTAATAAATAATGACATGTTTACAGGTCTATAAATAAAAGAAAAAAATTAGACTATTCATTTTTTTGACAATAAAAAATGGTCTATCGCATAATGTAGTCATTTCCAGATTATTATCGAAAAATCGTTTTTTCTCTTGCCAAAAATGGAGTCACTACCACCGTCCAAAATTAAAAAAATGGCAACTTTTAAAAATACTTACACTTCATTAATTTTTTTCTCGCATTAGTAAATAATTATTTTTTATTTTTATTTTTAATTAAACTAATCATTTTATCCTACATAAAATGTTTAAAGTATAAAATTATTCTTATTAATTAAGCATTAATATTAGACGAGTAAAATTCAAAATTGCTAATTACAAAAAATATCATGTCATGTGTCACTTTTGAATTGGTAGTATAGACATTTAAAGTCATCATATTAAAAAACACTATAGTCGTGCCCTAGCCGAAATTACTTTTGAATGTAAAATTACTAAAAAGATAAAGGTTAGATTAAGCTTTTAATATTATTGTTTTAACATTTTTTATATTACAGAATTTTAAATTACAATATTAAGTACTTATTAGGTGTTATTAAATCAATAGATTTTTTTAATTTGTTAGTGTGTTTAGTAAATTTTTAGTAGTAAAAATAAAAGTACCAAAAAAATAAAAAAAAAAGATAAAGTATTAAATTGATCCCCTACGTTTGGATTTAATTCTGTTTTAATCCTTAAATTTTAAAGTATCCTATTTGAATCTAAAAAAATTTCATTTAACTTCAATATAGTCCCACCTTAAGGTCAAACTTAAATAGTTAACGAAATGTCCTACGTGATAGCAGTACAAGAACTAGGTTGATAATTTAGAGAACAAATACAAGCTCAAGAGGTACAAAATCAACGATGGATGCATCAATACATTTATTTAATATTCTCCTTAGTTTTATAGAGAATATTTCATTTAAATTGTAAGAAAAATAATAAATAAATATATTAAGGCATCCATTATTGATTTCGTGCTTTTATAGCTTGTATTTAATCTCTAGATTATCGACCTTGTACTGTCACCTAGATATTCCATTAATTATTTAACTTTGACCGGGACTATATGAAGACTAAATGAATCTTTTTTGAATTCAAATAGGACACTTTAAACCTTTTTCAAGACAGGGTTATGCCCAAATATAAGGGATCAATTTAGTACTTTACCCAATAAAAAAACATTTTTTTGAGAAACCACAATTTATATTTTTTAAATTTTTTTTAAAAAAAATATTTTTCACATAATAAATAAACAAAAAAATATAGAGAAAACTTCACTCCCCTCCCTTGCGATATGCTAAAATGACACTCCCCTCTATTTTATAAATGTACAATTTCCTCCCTTCTAACTTATATGAAACGTCATCTTTAATTCATTTTAAATTTTTTGTGTTAACTAATATTAACTTTATCCATTTTTTAAGAAAAAATAAATTATTTTTTGAAAAAATACCCATTAACAAAAATTTTATTTTTTATCATTAAATTTTACCTATCAAAATATCCTTTAATAAATTATTTTTCATTGACAAAATTATATTTTTACCAAAATACTTTTAAAAAAATTCATAATTAATTTTTTTTTCTAAGATATCTACCCTTCAATAATTTTTAAATTATTAAATTGTGATTTTACCAAAATTTTTGTTAAGAATTATTTTTATGTTTTACTATTAATTTTTTGATATCAATATATATTATTTTAACATTAAATAAAAAAATCTTACTACTATTAATATGTATAATAATTAATATATATTGATATTGAAAAATAATCTTACTAAAATTTTTTATTTAATGTTAAAATAATATATATAGATATCAAAAAATTAATAGTAAAATATAAAAAAATTGTTAATAAAAATTTTGGTAAAATTATAATTTAATAATTAAAAAATTATTGAAGGATATTTTAGAAAAAAATAATATAATTATTAATCTTTTTAAAAATAATTTAATCAATAAAAGAATAATTTATTAAAGATTATTTTGGTAAGCAAAATTTAATGATAAGAAATAAAATTTTTGGTAATTGGTATTTTTTTAAAAAAATTATTTTTTCTTATAAAATGGATAAAGTTAACATTAGTTAATACAAAAAGTTTTAAATGGATTAAAGAGGAGATTTTTTAAAAGTTAGAAGGGAGAAAAATATACATTTATAAAATAGAGGGGATGGGAGTATCATTTTAGCATTTCGCAGAAGAGGAGAATAAAATTTTCTCAAAAATATATTATTATACTCAAATATAATTGATAGGTAAAAAAATCTTTTTATATGCAATATCTAAACTTAAAATTAATTTTATTTTTTTTTTATAAAATCTAGTAAACTAGAATAATTATATATGAACATAATTGATAATGTCTAATAATTATAAACTACAATCTGACAAACAAATTTATCAAACTAATAAGAATAACAATAAGGTGCATAAAATACAAAAATACATTACAATATATGAATATAATATAACACTAAGGAAGAGATAAGCCACAAGGAAGAAGATGAAATAAAATAAAGATGGGAGATGAAGAAGGTGAGAAAGGATAGTTATAAAATAAAATAAAGATGATGATACATGTAGAAAAGATGAGAAAGGTGAAGAATAACTGAAAGAATAAATTTTATAATGAATTTTCAATGATAAAAACTGAAAACAGAAGTCACAATACTATAAATAATATGATATTGAAAAAAAATTTATCTAAACAAATTTGATCCAACGTTTAACACTTTTTAAATACCCTTATGCTTCCGAATAATAAACCAAATTTATGTTTTAAAGATTGTGTAGACCGTTTGTTCTAACAAATTTGAATTGAAAATTATAGATTGTTATACATTGATTTATGAATTTTGTTTTTAATTCCTGAAAGACTTAGATTAAACCTCTATGAAACAAGAAAAGTAAACACAAAGTTTGCAAGTTTATATAAGGCTTAAAGAAAATGAGAAAAACCAAATGCAGCTGTGAGCTTGCCGGATATTTATATCTAGCGTTGGATCTTTATTTTATTGCACATTTATCAAACAGAGGAGAAAACTGGTGCCTAGATTAAGCTATAAATTAAATTAAAACATCATACGCATAAACGTAATTTCAAATGAGCTTTGGATCTGAGGCCTGGGACCAAAAATATAAAAAGATCTGCTGCCATTCACATTAACAAGGTAAATGCTAAGTAATAAATTTTATAGTCAACTACATATAATTACTAAAAGAAAGAGATAATATGGCTCCATGTTTTTCTTAAAAAAAATAGTCTTTATCCTAATATTTAGAATCCCAAAGTTATCTCTAACATTTTAAACGTCCTATTTAAATTTCTAATATTTTAAAATTGACTCAATGTTGTCTTATCGTTAGGAATCCATTAACAGAATTGACGACGGAACAAAATTGAGACGATTTTGAAACGTTAGAGACTTAAATAAGACGAAAACGTTAGGGACAAAAAAGCGATACATAAAAATAAATTTTAATTTAATTTTATCTTTCAATCATTTTAATTTTTTTTCTGTACATAGGATTCAATTATTTTTTAATTACATCTAAATAAATTACACTTAATCACATTACTTTCATTTTAAATAAATTTATTTTTTATAATTTTAAAGAATTTTGATACATTAAAGACAAAAGATATAAGTTATATTTTATTGTATATATATTATTCTTTTCTTTTCTGCAAGTTTATATATTAATCATTTTACAAATTTTTCATGATAACTAAAAATCTTTAAGAGTAAAATTATAAAAAAAATTAATTTATTTAAAATGAAAGTAATATAATTAATTGTAATTTACTTAGATGTGATTAAAAAATTGATATTATTGAAGGATAAAATTAAAATTTATTTCTATGTATCATTTTTATTCAAAACGTTTCAAAATCATCTTAATTTTGTGCCGCTGTCAATTCTGTTAACGGATCCTAACGACAGAACAATATTGAGTCAGTTTTAAAAGATTAAGTACTTAAATAAGACTATTGAAACGTTATGAATAATTTTAAAACTTACCCCAAACATTAAAAACAAAAATAATACTTTACTCACAAAATATATCCAAACTCTAAAAGAACCCTAACATTTTTACATTAACAAATGGCGTAATATTTCTAGATGAAGAAGAATTTAGCACCAAAATATACCTCTGGACTAAATGTGCAAAACTACGAAAAAAAATATGTTTTAAGATTCCCTATAACTCTTCTCTTGATTACAGGTTATTATTCATTTGAACAAGAGAAGTGTCTTATGCGTAACGCGCGTTTGATATGAACCAATAAACATTATGAATGAACGAAGTAAAAATAAAACAGTATCAAATTGACAACAATCCTATTTCATATCATAAGTGACTTTCGGTCAAGCAGAATTCTCTATTGAAAATTGTAATACTAAAGTTGTTGAATGTCTATTAGGATGATCCCTATATTACCGGCAAATA
Source organism: Arachis stenosperma (assembly GCF_014773155.1). NCBI lineage: Eukaryota > Viridiplantae > Streptophyta > Magnoliopsida > Fabales > Fabaceae > Arachis > Arachis stenosperma. Next base: position 2,338,323 of record NC_080379.1, on the reverse strand, counting down.
AAAGGTGCTTCCCCTTAAAATTCAGTTCTTCCACGGCTTTTATGTTTCCCGCCATCAAATTTTCATCAGAAATAATTAATATTATATTATTTCAATACATGTTGAATTACTCTCTAATCCCAGAGAGGGAAGTTTTGCACTCACAATCAATTGCAAAAAAAAAAACCTAATTCTAATCGCATCCGAAAATAGTCCAATAATAACATTTGCGCTAAAATACAAATACAATCCATGACGCACTTTATACCATTTTTGCTAAATTGAAAATAACATAATAGAAATATATCATAAGCCAATTTGCATTAACATCCAAATTTTAATCTTTGCTACATGAAAAAAGAGCTATTTCCAATAATCCATTCACCATAAATTCCAAATGAGGATACCATGACAAGCATCACATATTCCTGCCATCCTAAAAAGGACTAAAGGTAGCTAATAACAGATATACATTAAAATTAAAGAGAAACCAAAAGTAACCTAACACCAAAATATCATAATCATAAAACCATGATCAATTAAGCTTTCTTAGGAGACTTTGTGCCCTTAGATGGAGACTTCGGTTCCTTAGCAGCAGCGGTTTGACTCTTCTTAGGTAAAAGCACAGGGTTAATGTTAGGAAGAACACCACCATGAGCAATGGTAACACCAGCAAGCAGTTTTCCAAGCTCTTCATCGTTCCTCACAGCTAACAGCACATGCCTTGGAATAATCCTGTTCTTCTTGTTATCCCTAGCAGCATTCCCAGCCAATTCCAAAACCTCAGCAGCTAGGTATTCCAAAACGGCGGCGAGATAAACCGGAGCGCCGCTTCCCACGCGCTGAGCATAACGGCCTTTCTTCAAGTAGCGTCCGATCCTTCCGACGGGGAATTGGAGACCGGCTTTGACGGACTTTGACACTGACTTCTTCTTGGGACCACCGCCTCTCCTTCCGGCAGCTCCTTTCTTCCCTTTTACAGCGGGGCTGTCCATCAGAACCTTAATTAACTTTTTTTTTCTTTTCTTTTCTTTTTCCGGTAATGGAAGAGGTGTGATTGCGGTGGCGGAGAGAGTGGAGTCTTGGCTTTTATTGAGCTTGGGACAGTGTGAGAGGAGTTTCGTGGGTGTGTAAGTGAGTGGGTTTGGGGCGTTTGATTGGATATTATCAACGGCTGTGATATGTTTCAAATGGTTATCCGTGTGACTTGTATATGGACCAATGAGATTTCTGAATTATTTGCACAAAGCATTGTTCCCTTTTTTTTATGCTTTTTGCTTAGATTCTCATCTGCTGAGTAACAATGCGCTGGTGGATTAGAGAACAAAGACACGAGGGAACAAATAAGGAAAAATAACTAATGCATAATTAAAGAGTTGAAATTTTTAGTAAATTTGAAATTAATTTTAAGATTTTGCTGACTTATGCCCTAAGGATAAAAATGAAACATATTATAAAAAAAATATTTTATAAAAATTATTAAAAATATATTTAAAAAGTTTTATTATTATATTTTTAAAATGTGCTTTTAGTTACATCCTTAATATTTGAAAAATAACAAATTAGCTCCTGTTTTCTGATATTTAAATTTTTTTCATGGCTCTCTCCGTTTAGACTCGACATAAAAAGCTGACATATAATAATAAGATAGTGACTTAGTATGAATAGCTCATCTAAATTGATTAGGACCATTTAGACCCTGTCCAATTAACAAAGTGGGTCGTTCTAAGCCAAAAAGAAATCCGCATTTTGAAGAGTCTCCCCTTCCTCCTCTTCGAATCCAAATCGTACGATATGTTATAATATTATTATTTTTTATTATAGTTATAATATATTTAATTTTTTATATATTTTAATATTATTTATATATTATTATTATTTAAAAAATATTTTATGTTTAAAATGTTATTTATTTATTTATTTTAACTAACCTATAATTTTATTTTTATTATTATGTTATTGTTGACTTTTAAAATATTGTTGATTATTTAAAATTTGATTTTAAAATTTGTTATATGTATTTAATTTTTTTAATTTATAAAAACGCAAATTCAATCCAATCCAAATCGCATGAAATTGGATCGGATCGGATTTTTTTTAAAGCATCCAATCCAAACCGCACCGCAAATAAAATTCATGTTCGGATTAAATGAGTTTTTGACTCAAAATTGATCCAAACCGCACCGCGAATACTCCTAACTCTAAGTGCAAGTGTAAAATTTATGCGATCATGCAAGAATCTAGAACTGCGAATAATCCAGACAGGATCTTCCTCAATTGCTACTATTATCGTGTAAGTGTTCCTCCAAGTTTGATTATCAGATTCAAGTTGCTTATGTGCATTAACAAATTATCTTCGTAATAAATGCAATTGCAGACGAAACGACCTCACTGCAACTATTTCATATGGTTGTATGAGTTGATTTCTTGTCATTTTGGGCATGAAAAAGATAGTAATATTGAAAGAAGAATGATGATGTTAGAGAACATATTAGATCAATTGAAACACAAGATTGATTTGGAAGTCGAAAAAAATAAAAGAAATAGAATAATTACTTCATAGTCTCTCTTTATGTTAGCCATGTTAATTGCATTAGCAGTATTGAAATATGTTGTAATACAGGTTATATATTGTATTTTATTGCAATCTGTGATGTATGGTTAAGGTTAATATATGAAACATTATTCCTTGTAATTGCATGTTCTATGTGAATGAATTGTGATTTTGTTGCATTATTGATAATATAATTTTGTATGAGAGTTATGAAACTATAAAATTCTGGACAATTTAATATATATCTCCCTCCATCTTTTTGTCACACATTTCGTTAATCTCTTTATTCTTTTTAAGAACATGTAATTCAGACTCTAAATTAGATAATGTACCATCATACTAATAAATCTCTTTGTAACTTGCATACTCTAAACCAAATCCGTAAAATTAATATAATCTATGTTTAATGAAAAGAATGTCTCAATTTATTCATCAAAGTAGTACAATACTCCATCAGAATTCCTTTCGAACCAATCTCTAAAGAAAAAAATAAAGACAATTTCAAATGGCATCTGCTAGAAGAATAATGTGCAGCAAATAAGATTAAATAACTTCTTTAACCATCTTTCAATTAATACTAAACTATTTTTATTTGATCAGACAATTACTAAGGGTATCGAAACAAGATTAATATATATTTGTATGTGTGTGAGACAACCAACTCAGAAAGCTGCTAAAAAGCAAAATGATACTAATCTTAGGTGCGTCATCAGCAGTTTCGTCAAAACGTCCTCACTACCTCCATACTAGAAATTTTTGTCAGCATGCTTTAAAGGAAAATATTTCGTTTTTTTAAAGTTAAGGTGTAATTTAGTGTGCCAAGTGATGGTGATTTGTGGCTATTGAAGATAGATGTAAAGGGAGAGGGGGAGATTCTTCAAAATGCGTGTTTTTTTTTGTTGAGAACGATGTCGTTTTGCTGATTGGCCACAGATTAAGTGGTGAGAGAGTCACAGAAAGATCTAAGTGTCTAACAGAAAAAATGGACAAGGGTCAATTTATCATTTTTCAAACGTTAAAGAGCGACTTGTCTATTTTCAAAAATGACAGGAAGTAAAAAGGGTATTTACTCTAAAAAATATTTTATTATTTTTTTTAAAATTTTCAATGCATTGAATACATCAAAAATATTTTAAAAAATTATTATTATGTTTTTAAAAGGTGCTTTTAGGGCACAATTTAGTTAAATATTTAATTTTATCATATTATAACAAAATTGATAACAAACTTTTTATCTATATTTTTCACTTTCTTTTGATTAGGAATTTTCTAAAATAATTAAGAATGTACAAATTATGGATTTGGTGGGACTAAATCACCAAAGAGCACTGCAAACTTTAATTAGATTGTCAACGTTTTTTTCCATTAGAGCTTAGAGGGCCCCTAGGCCCTAAAAAAAAATACACACAACACTGCACACACATTTTGGGGCATACAATGGTTTCTTTATTCCCTTGCCATTCCAACATGGCAATATCACACTTGGGCTTAGGTTCCTCCATATTACTTTAAAAAAAAAAAGAAATGAAATATCACACTTGGATCTGAGGCTGGTAATAGTTAGCACTTCGCGGTGAAAATGAACTCTTCAATAGACGTGTCTTTACTCTTTAGAGATCTAGGTTTAGTTTAAGTTTCATTGATTATCTACGTTGAATGTAAAAGGTTATTTGAATATAGTTTTGAGCATGTACTGGCCTTACATGCTTAATTAATAGATGTTTCTGTGTGTGCGTTGTTGACTTAGCTGGTCATTGAATATGAACCCATTGGTGTGAGTGTGTAGTGTAGCTGTGTTATGAGCAGCATAAGAATACTTAAAAAATTACTCTACTTAGCACTCACGTTAGTATCGATTCAAGAGGTTGTGAATTGTATTGGGATTTTGATTGTACATTAGGCTCCATTTGGTTAATGTCTATGTTCATCAGAGACATGAATACGGTGATACGTGTACACTGTTTGTTTGCTGAGACATAAAATTTTAAAGACACGGTGACACATAAATACACATAAAAGACATGTATTTAGTATATCTTTTTTAAGTTGTGACACTAAGACACAATTCATGAGATATAAATTTTTTCAATTTTATCCCTAATTATTCTTTAAAATTTCAATTACTGTCCTTTATCATTAACACTTGAGTTGTTTTAGTTTGGGAATAAAATGGACTCTTGAATTAAATACATGTGTCTTGTGTATTATCACCAAACATATTATAAAATTTGTGTATTTTTATGTTCATGTATATTTGTGTCTTTGTGTTTATGTCTCTATTTTTTTGAGACAACAACCAAACACTGCCTTAGGGAGCAAGGTCTATATATTCTACTATTCTAGAGTTTTGTATTATGGGATCTATGGTGAGAGGTGTAACAATAACAGTAAAAATGTTGTGCTTATTTTCAAACTTATTTTCGTTGATTTGTGATTCATTTTTTATTAAAAAATACGTAAATTCTTTATAGATAAATCTTAATTATTATTGTAATTAGCACTGTCGTCAGCATCTTCAACTGATACTAATTCATCATGACTTGATTATTAAGTAGGTCAAACTAGATAAATTCAACATTTAACCAACATATGAATCTGAAAAAAAAAAGTGTAGCGATAACAATTAACAAGATGTTAAGAAATATTTCGGACAACTACATATTTCAAATAATGACACTACAATCTACATTATTAATTTAAGCTTTTTCTTCTTTTGATATGATTATCCATATTTTATCGTTATTTGTTTTAGTTGTGGTCTTGTAGATGCATAATGTTTCTCATTTCTAAATCTTGTACAGAAAATATTTGATTTCATACAGACTTCAGTTGATTCATTTTTATCATAAAAAATTGAGGATAATAGCCAAATTCGTCCTTAAAAGATCATCAATTCTTTAAATTAGTCTTCAAAATATTTTTAGTCATATTAGTTTTTGAAAGATAAAACGTAAGTCAAATTGGTCCTTCCGTTAATTAGATGATGACGTGGTAGGTTAATGCCACATGTCACAAGATGATTGGTTGACGTGTCAAGTCAGTGACAGTTACTATGTTACGTGTCGCTTGACATGTAAAAAAGTTATTTATAATCAAAATATTCCCTAAAAGTTCAGACGTAAGTAATTTTCATCGCTAAAATTTTAAAAATTAATCAAATTAGTCTTTATATATATTTTTTTATTTTTTCTTCATAATATTAAATTTAAAATATTTTTTATACTACTAATAAATATTATTTTTTAGACCTTAATAAACAAAATTCTCTTTATATAAAACAATAAAGATAATTAAATTATTATAAAGTTATTTTGTCATTTGTATTTTAAAATTTTATATTTTTAAATTGTAATTTTTTTATAATAAATTTTTTTTATTTAAACGAGTTTATCAAATTATTGTTGATTATATTTTAAAAATTTAATATTTTAAATCTCATTAAATAATATAGTAGTTATTTTAAATTTTAAATATTTAAAAATTTTTAAAATTATAATTTTTATTAGTGTAATTTATATGGTAAAACTCAATAACTGAAAAATTAATTTGTGGATTACTTGTTGAATATTAATATTTTTATATAATTTTTTTTAAATAACTACTATATTTATTTAGTGAAATCCAAAATATTAAAACTTTTAGTATATAACTAGTTTTAGTATTTTGAATTTTACTAAATAAATATAGTAGTTATTTTAAATGTTTTAGTCTTTTAAATCTCACTAAATAAATATAGTTATTTTAAAAAAACTATATTAAAATATTAAGATTCAACAATTGATCCCACAAATTAATTTTTCAATTATTGAGTTCTAACATATAAATTAAACAATAATAAAATTATAATTTTAAAAAATTAAAAAGATTTAAATTTTAAACAATAATCAAGTTTTAGCTGATTGCCCAATGTTGATATTAGTTTTTAGTTTAAAGAATTAGTCAGTTATAAATATATTCTTTTGATTTTATGATAAAGTTTAAAATTTTCAATTTAAATATGTATTGTTAGTTTATTCTATTAGGTATTCGGTATGTCAAAACAATTAAACGCTTAACATGGCATGAAAATCTAAAATCATAAGAAAAATTGTAGAGACAAGATTTGTTCAAGCTTTTTTTTTTTTTTTCCAACAGAATTCACCTTTAGTTGACTTAATATTGTATTTCTTTAATGTATAAATCAATAAAAAGTTAATCACCTTCGTTAACAAATGACTAGGAATAGCCCATCTGCATAGCAAAAAAATTGTATTTATTCTCTTTGCTTTCGAATGGGTACATCAACTCACTGTTAAATTTATTCACTTATTGTCTTGGAAATAAAGAAAAATTTCAGGCACCAAAATCTTAAATTGTCTATTTACCACTTACAAAAATATATCACACTTCACACACCAATCTTTTTTTTACTGAAATTTCACACAATACATTCATTTTCAAAATTGGTTCAAGAGTTAAAGACTTAAAGCAGTAATACTTTGTTAAAGCGCTTAATACTTATAAGAACTATTTTGGTGGATTCAGTGATTGATCAATAATGTAATGTTAGGACTTAGGAGAGGGAACTTGCGAATGATTCTAAAGGCAATTCACCACATTTGACGGCAATACTTTGTTATGCACTTGTTAAGACTCATGCATCTGTGGCATAATCCTACTATAAACTTTAGAACTATTTCTTACATTAAAATGTATAGGGTTGTTCAAGTTCATTCCTGTGTCTGATTATTATTTATTGCCTAAAAGGAACTTCAAATTACTCAAAGTTTGCATAATTTAAATCAAACACTAAAACCAAGGGAAAAGTTCTTGTGATAATGTAACCGTAGAGCATAACAAAAGCAGTAGTTTTAGGAGGAAAGGGAACAAAGTGAGAGAGCAACCAGATTCCTTAGTATCGAATGAGGAGAAAGAAAGAAAAAAGTAAATCCAAGAGGAAGATTAAAAGGTTCCATGGTGACTTTAAAGGTGAAGTACTCAGTTACGAGGAAATAGAGCAAAAGCTTGTTTAGGGATTGCTAATTAATGCAATACAAAGCATAGAATCCGAAAACCAGGCAAGATGCAAACAATAATCGATTCTATTGCATAAATCCTACTGTTCTTGTCCCTTTTTTTTCCCAGCAAACTACACAAGGATCAAGCAGATCCCAGAACTTCACTTACAAGTTTCTTTTTTCTTCCACAAAATAAAAGCACTAATTAAGCAACTAAAGACATATAATTCTAATGGTAAAATAATTAGGCCAGACGAAACCACTAGAGGACATCGCTTAAGAACTGGTAAACTTGGTAACCGCCTTGGTACCCTCGGAAACAGCGTGCTTGGCCAACTCTCCGGGAAGGACTAGCCTGACTGCGGTTTGGATCTCCCTGGAGGTTATGGTTGGCTTCTTGTTGTAGCGGGCAAGTCTCGAAGATTCTTGAGCGAGCTTCTCGAAGATATCGTTGATGAAGCTGTTCATGATTCCCATGGCCTTGCTTGAGATACCGATGTCAGGGTGGACTTGCTTCAGCACCTTGAAGATGTAGATCTTGTAGGTCTCAACACTCTTCTTGTTCCTCTTCTTCTTCTTGTCTCCGGCGGCAGCGGCGCCTTCCTTTGGAAGCTTCTTTCCTGCCTTCGGCTTCTTCTCTGCCGGTGGAGCCTTCTCGGCAACGGCGGATTTCTTCTCCTCCGCGGGCTTCTTCTCAGCTGGCTTCTTCTCTGCCTTAGGTGCCATCACGAAGCGAGGATTTTGAGATTCTGAAAGGAGTTAGGTATTTGGATTGGGAAAATTGGGATTCTGAAGACAATGAATTGAGTCGAGTTGAGAATGAGAAAAAATGTGATTGCAGTTGATTGATATAGAAAAGGATTTCGCGCTATCATTCGTTAGCGGGGGTTCACGCGGATCGCTGACGTGGCAAGTGTCGATTCGTGGAGTAGCTTTCCAAAGACGACGAGATTTTTCCATGACGTGTAACGCACACGGATCGGTGAGTTGGCAGTGTAAAGACCGTTGAGATTCATTTTTGGAACTTCGAGATTAGACGGTTAAGATGCACTTCACTTTTCTCTCCCTTATTAGAATTGGAAGCTCTCTGGTGGGATCCCATCAAATATAAAATTCAAATTTTAATTGCTTTTACAGTTCCGGTTGCGCGCCGAAATGTGCAACACATTTCATTTTATTCGCGGTTCGTGTTTATCAATCTAATTAGCTTCGCGGGTGTTTTATCATCTTGGAAATATAGACTATAGTTGATTTTTTGTTTGGCAATGATCAAGTAAAACTTTGAATACCTTATTATTTTGAAGACATTATATTTATTTAAATTTTTTTAAGGAATTAGAAAAATATTTAGAATTATGTATCTAATCTAGACAAATAAAAACATAACAGACAAGCAATTAAATATAAATCGACGTTACGAGATAACGTCAAGACCGTCATAACAGCTACATCACCAAGTCTATAACCATCGAATCCCAACAATAATGAAACGATGTAAAGGCATTAGATGTTGGAAAAATAGTAGCTCCACAGGGCAGAGATAAAAAGAAAAGGCAATCAACATGTAAAGATACAAAGTTCTATACCACCTAATATATTACGGACTTTAGCATCGGAATGTCTTGCAGGTTGCTCACTCGACCTGGTTTTGTGCACACCAAAGTCAGGATCTCCGACCTTCACCCTTTCAGTTCGTAAACTCGCAATCAGTACGAACATTTGGCGCCGTTTGTGGGTATCCTACTTCGCCAAGATTAATGGCCAAACATCGAATTCATTCTACAATCAATTTAGAGACTCTGTTGAAGGACCAAACCAGGAGAATGGACATGAAGCTGACGTGACTCCGAATCGCCAGGAAGCTCCTCCTAGGTTTGAGAATCAGGGAGCCCCAAACTTGGAGCTCTGCCATGCGGAAGCTCGTCATTTCGTTGGTTTAGGGGACGACTACCATCACGCCATGCAGGAGATGCGACATCAGGTACAAGAATTGGAGCACCATCGTTTGGAACTTGAAGATTTTCAAGTTTCCGCATCAGAAGATGATGAACCCTTGGTGATCACTGGCAGGTTGGGTAATGACATCGTAAAGAGGATCCTCATTGACACAGGTACGGACTCAAATATGCTCTTCAGAAATGCATTTCATGACTTGGGATTAAAGGATCAACATCTGAAGCCCCGTCTCCCAAAAGCTGTTGGGCTTAAGGATCATTACATCAAACCTGATGGGGCCATTAACCTTCTTTTCACCATTGTAGAAGGTGCTAATATTACGCTTGTACAAACCTAGTTCATTGTCCTATAAGATTCCACGGCCTACAATGTGATCTTGGGAAGAAGGTGCTAATATTACGCTTGTACAAACCTAGTTCATTGTCCTATAAGATTCCACGGCCTACAATGTGATCTTGGGAAGAAAGACGCTCAATGATCTATGCGCATTCATTTCAACAAAATTTTCGATCATGAAATTCTTAACAGCGGAACGTTGGGATGTGACAGTCCGAGGAGATCGGGTGGTTGCAGTTAAATGCAGCAATGCTAGCCTCACACTCCAGTACAAGGTTAAAGAGTCCCCTGCGGTGTTTCTTGTTGACATAGACTCCTGATTACAGGAGAAATCAAGACCAGAGCCTAATTGAGAGGTAAATTTTCTTAAAAGGTAATGTGGACTTATTTGCTTGGGAACCTATCGACATGTCCGAGATAGATCTAACCTTCATGTCCCATCAGTTGACTATTAACCCCGAGTTTAAGCTGGTTGCGCATCGACATCTGAAGATATCCCCTGACTGAGCTGCCAAGGTTAAAAGCCAAGTTCAAGGGTTATTAGATGCCAGGTTTATCCTGGAATTAACTTACCCAACATGGTTGTCCAATGTGGTTATGGTAAAAAGTCTAATAGAAAACGGCAAATGTGCGTAGATTATACAGATTTGAACAAATCCTACCTAAAAGACTGTTTTTCTTTATCTAATATTGACAACATGATTGACTCATCCATAGGAAATCGGATTCTAATAGGGGTGGCAATGGGGCGGGTTTTTGCTCTACCCAGCCCCGCCCCGCCGTACAACAACCCGCAAAAAATCTGCCCCAATTCTACCCGCGGGTAGTAAAAGTTGAACTATAACCCGCCCTGCCTCTATCTGCTCCTATAATTATTAAAATCCAATAAATAAAATTAAATTTCAAATTTTATATAACTATCATCACATACATAACATAAATTAAAGTAAAAATTTAAATATGATACAATATTATTAATTATTTTACATATATTATACCTATTATATATTAAAATTATATATTTTATATATATATATATATATATATATATATATATATATATATATATATATATATATAGCGGGGCGGGTATCACCTAAACCGACCCCGCCCCCCCCCCCCGAGCGAGTAGGGGCGGGGTGGGTACCCGCGGGTTCGGGTAGTATTGCCATCCCTAGATTCTTAGCTTCTTATATGCTTATAGTGGTTATAAGTTTATAACCAGATTCCGATGCATAAAACTGATGAGGATAAAATAGCATTTATCATCCCTAAAGGGATTTACTGCTACACTATAATACTTTTCGATTTGAAAAATGCAGGGGCAACATATCAAAGGCTGATGGTAAAAGTTTTTAAGCAGCAGATCGGGAAGGATATGGAAGTCTACATTGATGATTTGCTAATAAAGACAAAGGACGACTCTGACTTACTTGCCCACCTACGGGAGGTTTTCACTTGCCTCCGATTTCACACAATGAGGCTGAACCCGGCAAAATGTGTGTTTGGAGTCTGGAAAGGTAAATTTTTAGGGTTTATGGTCACCCATAGAGGGATAGAAGCTAACACTGAGAAGTGTCGGGCAATCCTAATCATGTTGAGTCCTCGGAATCTCAAAGAGGTTCAAAGGCTCACAGGTTGGTTTGCTGCAGTGTCAAGATTTTTGGGAGCTTTCGCGATTAAAACCGAATTATTTTTAATTTGATGAGGAAAGATGTGGAATTTGTCTGGACAGAGGATTGTGAGGCCACCTTTTAACATTTTGAAAACTTGCTCTCATCTCCTCATATCTTGGCAAAACTAGAATTCCGACAACCTTTGTTCTTGTATTTATCTATAACCGAAGAAACTTTGGCTTCGGCTTTAAAAGAATCAGGATAAACATCAGCGTCCAGTATATCTTGTTAGCATGGTTCTTCAAGGACCTGAGCTACCATATTCAAAGATTGAAAAGCTTGCTTTTGAAATTGCTCACATCAGCACGTCGGTTACGCTAGTATTTTCAAAGCTACTTGGTAATAGTGCGAACCGATCAACCAATCAAAAAGGTTTTACAAGAACCCAACTTAGCAGGTCGGATGATGAATTGATCCATTGAACTGTCTCAGTTTGATGTGTGCTATGAACCACGCTTAGCCATTAAGGCTCAAGCAATGGTAGTTTTCCTGGCTGAAATGACGCACCCAGATTTTGACATACCGATATCGGAACTTCATGTGGATGGAGCTTCCAATGTCTGGTATGGAGGAGTTGGCCTCATCTTAACCAAGAGAGAGAGAGGACAAGGTGGTTGAGGCCTCCATCAAATTTGAGTTTCCTATTTCAAATATTTAGGCTGAGTTTGAGGCTTTGCTTGCAGGGTTTGCGTTGGCTCAACGGAGCTGCAGGAGTAACCATATTCAGCGATTCGCAGTTGGTGACATCCCAAGTTAATGAGGAATATCAGGCACGGAATTCACTATTACAGCAGTACCTAAAAAAAATACAGCAAGAGGTACAGTCGTTCGATTCTTTTGAAATCCAACATGTACTCAGGGAAAAGAATACACGAGCTGGCGTGTTATCCAAACTCGCATGCACTAAACCCGGAATAGGAAACCATAGTTTCATACAAGAAGTGCTCACGAAGTCTACTATAACCAAACCCCAAGTTCTAATTTTCTGTTCTGGAAATCTCAGTACATGGATGAACCCAGTTTGCTCGTATTTAGAGCATGGGACTTTGCCTAGTGATCCCAAAGAAGCAAAGAAGTTACGACTTAAAGCGGCCAAATATACCATGATAAATGAAAAATTATATAAAAGGAGCGTGTCCCAACCATTGTTAAAATGTTTAAATGACCAACAGACAATGTACGTGTTACAGGAGGTCTACGAGGGCTAATGTGGGCATCACCTGAATGGAAAGTCATTGGCTCAAAAGGTCATTCGAGTTGGGTACTATTGGCCCACCCTCATTAACGATGCCATGAAATATGTAAGGAAATGTAGCAAATGTTAATTGCACGGCAACTTCCACTAGGAACCTCCTCACGAGCGCATATTCGTCATCCCGACAAGGCCATTGCCAAATGGGACTTGGATTTGTTGGGACCTTTTCCATAGGGACAGAGCCAGGTAAAATATCTTATAGTTGCTATAGATTATTTTACCAAGTGGATTGAAGTTGTGCCCTTATCTAGTATCAGCTTTGCTCAATGTCGGAAGTTCGTATGGAGAGAGATCATTGCAAGATTTAGGATTCCCAAATCTATTGTCACATATAACATAACTCAATTCACGGACTCAAGGTTTAAAAAACTGTTGTTCGAATTGGGATTTTGGCAAATATTTATCTCGATGGAGCACCCGCATGCAAATGGACAAGCTGGATCTACTAATAAAACAATCTTAAAAGGGCTAAAGAAAAGATTAGATGAGCGCTTGGGTTCTTGGGCTAACAAGGTGTAGTCAGTACTATGGTCATACCAATCTACAGTGCAATCTATTACCAATGAAACACTCTTCACACTCACCTATGGCAAAAAAGTAGTAATCCCGGTAGAACTTGAGGAGCCAAGTCCAAGAATACTTTTAGAGACCACGGCAACTCATGAAAGCTTGTACCTAATTGATGAAGTCAAAAGTATGGCAAACTTAGCAGAGCAAGCTTTAAAGCAAAGTGTGGCCAAGAGGTACAATATGAAAGACTAAACTAGAAGTTTCCAAGCGGGAGATCTAGTTCTGAGTCAAGCTGATGCCAGGGTACCAGGAACACGAGGTAAGTTAGCTCCAATTTGGAGAGGACTTTTCAGGGTGAAAGAAGCATTGAGAAAGCGGCATATAAATTAGAAACCTTGGATGGTTATGAAGTCCCAAGAAACTGGAATGCAACCCATTTGAAAAGGTATTATTCTTAGGAAATGTTGGAAATTTTCCTTTATTTTTCATCATTAAGTAAAGTAAGTGCACTATTTTCCTAGGCAACTAGTTTTTAATGAGGCATCTATTGTATTCGGCAAAAGGAACCTTCTTTTACAAACTCTATGTTCAAACTCATGTTATGGTTGGAATGCGTTAAATATCCTTTCATCCATGTAAAAGTCAAAATCAAGCTAACATTAAAGTTCGAAATAAAACGATTTAAGGAAGAATGATATGTAGCAAGCAGCGAAACGGTAAAACATTAACAATCATGAGTTAATCCTGAGTATAACGAGAACATATAAAGTTAAAATTCCCAAAAAAAAATGGGAGAAGGTACTGCAAAAATTCTACAGATTCCAAATTATCAAATTCAAAATATTTAAGAAAATAAGTTACAAATTATAATCATAATATCGAAACAACCTTTCCATCCACCACCTTCTTGAAGGCATCGACTTCGGAGACATCCAAGTCAGGAGCCTTCAACTTGATTTGGTCAAGGATGTTCTTCTTGGCATCAAACACGCCATCGACAGCCGCCTGTTCAGCCTTTCTAACCGAAAGATCATGTTCTTCAATTTTCTTCATTATCTCGAAAATCTGCTTCTTCAGAGCTCCTTCCCTTGAGTCAGAGGCAGCTTTGGCTTCCTTCAAACGTTTTACCTTGTTCTCCAGGGAAGTTTGTTTACCTTAAAGGTCAGTAACCGAGGTGTTCAGCTTCTGGATTTGGGTATTTGCCTCAGCAATCATTCTGTCCTTTGAGAGGAACTCTAAGCGAAGACTCGAGATCTCCACCTCTGCGTCTCATACATAATCGCATAGCGTAGGAGCATTCTCTGACATCAGAGAAGTGTATCTTTCAGAGGCATCTTGGTAGGAACTGCCCTGGTATTCTCATCAATGAAATGTTGGTCCACAAATTCGGGAGCTCAAAACCCTTTATCCAATACATGCCTGAACGAATTAGGGATAGAAGCACCAACGTCAGCCTGACCAAAGCTTTTAAGTCTTCTCCAAGTTGGAGAATTGTTTGGGGAGTCTTCCGGAATAATCTGTATCTCAAGACGTTGCCCTTCTCCGCTCTCTTCGACCCCCCGAGGTCGAGGCTAACGGCTGATAGTAGCGGACGAGGAAACCCTACTGACCACCCACGATGTTCGGAGGCTGGGATGATAACCTCCTCTTTATCTCGGCAATGGCAGCAAGTCCCCCGACCAATTTGACTGAAACGCGAAAGATTATAAGTAAGAATGATCATAAGCATATAAGGTGACATGTAAGAACGTCCAGAAGAAAAGAACTCACTTGTAGCTTTCCAAACAGCTTGTTCATTTATCAGTATATTCCTCAAAACAAGGGATTGTTTATTCCACAACATCATTAAAAGGTTAATACCCAAAAGCTCGGCATCATTGATGCCACTAATTGTAATCTTTGGGAAGAAACATTGTAGTTCCAATACAAGTTAAATTTTTTAGCACCCTCCAAAGTCATAAAAAATAGAGTCGTACCTTTCACCGCTTCGATCTTAAAAAACTTTTCTTTAAACCCATGATAGGATTTCTCAAACAAAGTAAAAAGTTTTTTGTTCGGGACACCTTAGAAAACGATGAATCCGTGACCTTGAGACCTAAAAGAAACTGTCAAAGTGAAAAATAAAAGAAGACTCTAAGGGTAGGCTCCAGGAACGAGCACAAAAGCTTGAAACTACGGATAATGGCCCAAGAGTTAGGATGAAGTTGCGAAAGAGAATATCCGATATAAGTCAGCACGCTCACTTGGAAGTCGAAAAATGGTAAGCGGACCCCAATCCTAAAAAACAATGTCTCATACATCCACAGTCATTTTGGGACAGTACCGACATGCTCATTTATGTGGCACAATCGTTCTCCGAACCTTGGCATAGAGAAGACATATAAGTTACTAAGATCAAAATAAAAATAATGTGGACTTCTCGTAGATTGTCAAATTCTTCTTGCGTAATCGTGATAGAAGTAGTCTTAACCTCCTTGGATACCCACGAATGGGTGTCCACCTCAAGCAAACTATTCATCCCTTCGAGGGGAGCAGGCCGGGGTCTCAGCACACTCGTAACACGG
This sequence comes from Arachis stenosperma, assembly GCF_014773155.1. Lineage (NCBI taxonomy): Eukaryota > Viridiplantae > Streptophyta > Magnoliopsida > Fabales > Fabaceae > Arachis > Arachis stenosperma. Next base: position 2,322,496 of record NC_080379.1, on the reverse strand, counting down.
CCACGCTCTCAGGTCGCGATAACCTTTTTCCTAGCCATCACGAGAAGACCTATAAAGACACTACCACTATGTCACCATCACTATATTACCAAAAAATAAAAAATTCTAAAGTTACAAGTTCTACAGCTTCCTAAAATAAAACACAAGATACGCCTCGAAAATACAGAAGTTCTGAAAAATAGAGGCAAATAAAAATCATCAATTATATGGGAAAATTCAAAATAGTGGTACACTAAGTACATTAAACCTAATAAAAAATAGTAAATGAAGGAAAATTCAATAAAAAATTCAAACAGCACCAATATCACGAATGATGTGCAAAGCTTGCAAAGAAAAAAAATCTGCAAAACAAATACACAGGAGGAAAAAAAATAAAAAGCTTCACTAACCTTAAACAAAAGTGTTATGAGCGTTGACGGAGAGAGCGACCACAGTGAATAAGGCAACGGAAAGGGAAGACCAAACAGGAGAAGTTCAGTAGGAAGAAGAAACTGATCGCGTTTGGGATTTATTTTAGAAAGTGAAATATGAGTGAGTGAAAGGTAAAGTGGAAGTAAAAGGTGGTTTAATTTTAAATTAATGTTGCATTTATTGTTAGAGAAAGAATTTGAAGGTGAAATTCAAGTTCATAAAACCAACGAATTGTAACCGCTTTGAAAAAAATTATGAGAAACTGTTCAATTTCTTTAAATAAACTCTTCAAAAATCCCAATTTAAAGGCGAGTCTGACTTCCTGAACTCGGATGTCCATGACCAAAAATTCCATGTCCAGGAATCCAAATTAGGAGCCCTATTCTAGACAAAAAAAAAAAAAAAAAACATAACGGACAAACAATTAAATATAAATCATAACATCGAGACTGCTATAATGGATACATTACCAAAGTCTATAACCGTCGATTTCCGACAATAATAACACGACGTAAATGCATTAGATGCTGAGAAAATGATAACCTCACATGATAGAAATAAAAAAAAAACACCCAATCAATAGATAAAGACACAAAGCTCTATACCACCTAATATATTATTAACTTTACCCCTTCGGTTCCTAAGCTCGTCATCGGTACGAACAGTATCATTATTCTTTTGAAAGTGTTGTTTTATGGAAAGCAAATTTTAATTTTACTCTTCATAAATAATTTAGTGCGAATATTCAGTTGATTTATTTTTGTATGAACTATGCGACCCATGCAAAGTGAAAGACTCCAATCAGTTTCGGACCGAGGGACCGAGGTCAATAACCCCTTTGGACATCTTGGGCCAGTGCCCAACATTTTCCGTCCAAGAAAAAACAAAATTATTGTAAGTAAATTGAGGTTAACCCAATGCGCTTGGGCTTCGGCCCAGAGAAGACCCAAAAATATCCATTGTGCTGGTTTTGTGAAATGTTGAAAACGGCGCGTCGTATCTGCATTGTGTGCCATCTGCTACTGCTACCCAGAAAACTACACGTGTGTGTTCGAGTTCGAGTTCGAAGATGCGCCTAAACCCTGCACTTACCAACGCCACCAATCTTCTATTCAAGAACTCTTGCCCTTTTTCTCCCTTGCTATTCCCGCGCCATTCATCTACCAATTTGTTAGTCACAGGTCTCACTCAACTTCTTCAATCGCTTTCATTAATCCTCTTTTTTCTGTTCAATTTAATAGTAAAAACTGCATTTTTTGAGTTTGATTTATGGATTGCAATTTTAACTATTTTGGAACAAAGGACTATCCTATGATACGAACGAAACTGTTCTAAGAGATGCATTTGAACAACACGGCGAATTAATCGAAGGTAAAAATTAAACCATTTTTTTTCCTTTTCGTTCTTCTATTTTGGATTCCTCCATATCGGATTGCGCTACTATATCAGAGATCGAATTTATATTTCTACAGTTAAAGTGATATGTGATCATGTCACTGGCAAATCAAAAGGCTATGGATTCGTTCGCTTCACTACTGAAACTTCAGCTGCTACAGGTCGCAAAGAAATGCATAAAAAGGTCATCTATTTTTCTTGTTGAGAATTTTTTTTGTGTAATTTATATTACTATTGTCTTGAAAATTTTATTAGGGATTTTTGCAGATTATAGATGGGAGACGCATTCGAGTGTGTTATGCTCACAAACAAGCCTAGCTAGCTAGCTACGAAGTGATGCTGCTACTGTTGTCTGGAATTTTTGTTTTGAGCTGGTTAGGGGTTCCTACTTCCTTGGTGTGTAAGGAAAACAAAGAAAGATGAATTAGAGTGTTTTTGGAAATGAAATGATATTCCTCAATGGTGCGCACTTTCTTAAGGATTTCATGGGGTATGGTCATTTGTGTTCTTTCCCTCTCTCCATTGTTGCAAATGGAACTGCAGTCCTTAAGGGACATGGGTTGGCATTAGCTAATTTGATCTACCTGAGGATATTTTCCAGTGATCATAGGAGAATTATGTGTGCTGAGTTCATGCCTTAAAGTTTCTAAGCCACTCAAAAAGGATGGTGTTTGATTTATGGTTTTTGTTAGGGATGAAATCCATTAGGCATTAGTTCATTGCTTTCATAGTTTGTTTTCATCATTACTTTGTAAAATTGTGCCAAACACATCTTATTCTTTATTCTATATATATTTTTAGTTTATTTTCGCTTCATTAATAGACCCTTACTCTACAGAGACATTATGATGTTCTCTGCGAAGTAAGAATTTTTACTCCATAGAGTAATTTAAGGAATCAATGTGTAAGGTTCTCAAATATCACAGAAGGTAGAATAGGATTAGTATAGAGATCGTATAGAGAAAGGGCAGAACTTATTTAATATCTATTAATTATTGAATAATACTACATATCTAAGTCTTTTTGTTAACTAAGTTTAACTAAGTTGGTCTAACACAATAAAAATTCGTTATAGTTAATATTATTCAAAGTCTTATTGTTTAATTTAGTTGGACTTAGTTCATAAAAAGATTTGGATATGTAGCATTACTCTTAATAAATGCTAAATAAGACAAATTCTAGTGGTTTTTGGCTAATTTTTTTTTGTTACTCAACATTTCCGATTTAAAAAGAGTAATTTCTCTATGCTGCCCCTGAACTTCTTGGCTGTTGGGGTTTTTCACACAATGGGGTTACCAATACGACTAATCACACATTGATAAACAACAACAACGACACAAGAAGATACTTTTATTGGATAAAATCAACACAAAAGTCAATTACAACATTATAGCACATACATTACTAAGTCTAAGTAAAACAACAGAGACAATATAGTAGCTGTATTTTCTTTGTTTCTTGTAAAAATTTAAGATGCAAACCTTATTTTTTAGTTGCTGATCTTGGGATGTACAGCATACCAAGCTTGAATAGAAGTGAGAAGCAATGCTGCAACGGCAGCCAGAAAGGCAATGAAAGACCATGGAGTACTGAAATAAGTGCTGCGTCCTTCAGCCAACCAAGTCTTCCATTTCTTTTGGTAATGTTCATTGATTTGATGCTTCACTTGAATATATCCTTTGCTGTAGGCCACAACATTAGTTCTGATCATGTAATTGCACATTTTAGCAGGCAATTCATGGCCTAGTTCATTGAAGAGTTTGGCCACTTCTTTGTCACTTCCGAGCAAGTTTTGGAGGACACCGGCCAACCTGAGTTCCTTCACATCCTCGGCTTCGTCTATCAAGGAATCCATCAAGAAAAAATATGAACAGAATTCGAAGTTGTTGCGAAAATCCGGGCACATCTCGAATGCAATCAAGTTGTGATAGAAATAAGGAGTGACATCATTCACTATCATCATTGGAAGCTTCAATTCTCCGCTAAACAAGTTGGAGGTGAAAGACACGCTGTTCCATTTCCATTCTTCTCTCTTGTTAAGCTTCACATGAATCCCTGCATTCCTAAGATCCCTGATATTTTTGTACCTGTGCCAACGGCCTTCTTCTTGAAGAGGAGGATCCATACTTATTATGTATTCATCTCTGAATGTGTAAAAGGTGCGAACATAATCAAGAAGATGAACCGGTTTAGCTCCATTGCGGTTTATTACCGACCCCTCAATTCCCTTGAAAAGGCCCATGAATACAAAATTATACAGTATATTCTCTAAGTGATATACCGTCTTTTCATCACTTAGCAGCATCAGCAACGTCAATGGAAGCTGGTTCTCCAGCAACAAAATATCTCTCCAGGTATACATCAACTGATCAAGCTTTAGATTCAGTGCTTCTGGATGCTGATCATCAACATTGTCCAAGAAATACAGCAATGCACATCCATCCACAAGCAACAACCAACTCAGTTCGTCGTCATTGTAGCTTCCAATCACATCCTTGCTGAACATGTTCCTCAATTGCTTGATTTCAGCAACTATAATATTATGCTTCAACTTGGCTCCTTCTTCCGTGCTAACAAGGACTTGTTTGCTGAATGTTTCAATGTAGAGGGATGCCCAAAGATGTTTGAATTCTTCTCCCAATTTGAGATTTTGTTCACCATGATGGATGGGACCAAATGATATCATCTTGGGTGTGCAGTACTTGACAAAGTTTGGGTCTTGACGCAATAAAACAGGAATCCTTTGTATCATTGAACGTGGAACTTCATTGTCTCTTGCACATGCTCGACCAAGAAGATGGGCGATCCTTCTGTTCAATGTCTCACCCATTGTCCCTAATAATATATACCACCAAATTAGAATAACTCAATGAGAAATGTTAAAATCTAGCCTTTTGTATTATTATTAGCCAATATTTTGAGTTAACATCTTATTTTATTTAGCTAACACTATATTCTTTAAATATTATGTATAAAATATTGTAAAAGATAGTTATTTAAATTCAGATGTTAAGCTCAGCTAAGATTAGTTATATATGAGATTGCATGGAAAGGAACCACTAATTTGTTAGGAATTGTTTGGATTTGATTGTATGTGATATAACATGGGCAAGATTGCAATCTTCCAATAAGTTTGAGATTAAATACAATTTCATCTAATCTAATTGCTGCAAATTTGTTTTATACTTTTATTTACTCCTTAAGCAAACAATATTGAAGTTATAAAATGAGAAGGAAAGGCAATAACAACAGTGGAGAAAATAAACTATGATTAACGTGTACACACTCAACTTATCATTATTAGCCAATATTTTAAATCAATATTTTATTTTTACATTATTAAAATTTAACTAGCACCGTATTTTTTAAATATATATTATGTATATAAATACTATAAAGGATAATTAAGTAAAATTCAGATGTTAAACTCATCAACTAAATATAATATTATAGTTATAACTATATTTGATTAGAGACTGTTTTGTATGAGTAAAACAATAATAAAGAAAAATAATATTTCAACATACATTTTTTAGGAGATTTTAATTATAATCAATACATAATTACCAAACATTTTATTTTTGCAATTATATTTAAAAAGATTATATTCACTTGCATTGAAGGTTATCTATATGAGCCCTAAACTGATTACAAAAGTCATAAATACACAACAAATGAAAAATACAAAGAGAAATATACATACATATAAAAGATATTGCATGGAAAGGAACCACTAATTTGTTAGGAATAGTTCGGATTAATTCGACATATGTGATATAACATGGGCAAGATTGCAATCTTCAGATAAGTTTGAGATAAAATACAATTTCATCAAATTTAATTGCTGCAAATGTGTTTTATTTTGTTATAAAATTAGAACGAAATCTGATAATAACACCGGAGAAAATAAACTATGTTCATCGAACTCACCTTACTATGTGAACAGTGAACACACTCGAGTATTGTTCAGATTCTAATCAACTTGCACGTTGTACCCACGTACGTATATATTAAGTATGAAGTATAACACACTTGTTCTGACACAAAAGAATGTAATGCAAGATATTAAAGGGCCTGGGAATTTAAGAGATATATATATATATATATATATATATATATATATATATAGAGAACTATCGAAGATGGTTATGAACTAGCTAGTAACGAACTTAGATTCTGATAAAACGAATCAAATAAGAGTTGAAGAAGTATGCATCTTCTAATTGGAAAGTTCGCGTTAACATGGCTCCACAATCCACATTCACGCGCCTTTAAAGACCACGCCCTTATTAGCCTGCACCGTGGAAAAAACAAGAAAAGAAACGAGTCCTTAAATTTGAATATTGACTCAAATTTGGAGGAGCTTATCAAGTAAAAATAGATGGAAATTAATTAGCCCTTAAGGCCTTAACAATCTTTATTTTATTTTGCAATTTTCTAATAGGTAATTGGACATTCATAGTTAGTTTTTAAAATAATTTATTAAAACTATTTTTTTTAATTCCAGCAGTTATGTTTAATAAATGGAAAAATCAAAATAAAAGTTTATTTTCAATAAACACAAGTTATAATATTTGTATTTGTGGAGATGGAATCAATGCTTGATATCAATGATGATGAATCTAACTTATACATATTAATAGAAATAATTCTCAGTTTGATTTTTAAAATTTTTCAGATGTTCATTAAAATGGTCATTGACATCTCAAAATGATCAATTTAATTCTTGAATTTATAAATAGTAAATCCCATTATTCTCCAATTCAACTACTGCTAACATAGTGCTAATGCTAACATAGTGCTAATATAGTGTTAAAGTACGGTGTTAGTGGGATATTCTCCATGGTAGCGATAAAAGTGTTTGTTGGCTAAGAAAGTTAAAACTTTTATAAATAAAAAAATTAAATAATAAAATTTTTAGTTATTATTTTTATGTAAAAATTTAATCTTTTACTAATAATTAATTTTAATATTTGTTATTTAAAATTTAAAAAAACTTAACGTATATACTCTTATATTTGATTAGATGTAAATCTATTACATAAACAGAAATAATTAATTTTTAATTTTTTATACTTATTATTTAAAAATAATATTTTTTTCATGTATATAAAAATATAATTACGTATTAGAATAAAAAAAATTTATATTGATAGTTGTAAAATTAACTCAAAATTATTATTTTTTAAAATAATTGAATATTTATTTAACTTTTAATCACATTAGTATTTTTTTTCAAATTATATGTAATAAATATTTGAATATAGATTAGAAAGATAAACAATAAAAATTTAAAACTAATGAAAATTTAAAAAAATATGCATATAATAATAATATTTTTTATTTGAATTATATTATTTTGTTAATTTTATTTTTTGTAGAATAGAAAGAGAGAGAGAAATATAGTGAGTTTGTTAATTTTAGAAAAAAAAATATTTTAATTGTAATAAAAATATTTTGTGACACATTTTGATTTATCAAATTACTAGTATAAAATATAAATTATATACAGAGTGGGAATGATAGAGAGAAATAGAAAGAGAGAGAGAGTTAGATAAGAGAATGTAGGAAAAAAGTTTATTAATTTTGGAGAGAAATATTTTCTCTCAATTTTAATAAGAGAGTGTCATGTAACATATTTTAGTTATTAAATTAGTTAGTAATATATAATATATAATATAGCTATATTTCAATTTTTATTTCAATATTTTAATTTTAATTTAATTTGAATGCAATTAGAAAATATCATATTAAACATTTTAATTGTCAAATTTGTAATTAGTTAATTATAATGATATATAAGAGAGATAGAGTGGGTGAAAGAATGATAGAGATAGAAAAATAGAGAGGAAGAAAGGAGAACTCTTCAAATTTTAGAAGAAAAAATTTAATTTTAATTGTAATAAAAATGTGACATGTAATATATTTTAATTGTAAACTTAATAATATATAATATTCAACAAATATAATAGATTCTCAATAGTAAGATGACACTACTAAAATTTTAATATAATCAAATAAATATTTTAAATTAATTAATTAATTTTATATTAGTATAGAGACTAAAATGAGTTGAATTAACGAATTTAGCACATATTTAATTAATTCTAAAATCTTAGCCATGTTATTTTACAGTTAGAATGCCACGCTTGTACCGAAACATTTTATATTACTACTGTGTTAACCATAATTGAATTAAGAATGAATGGATATTCACAATTTGTAAATTTTAGAATTAATTTGGTTGTTTTTAAAAACTAGAAATTTGAACAATTCAAAGATCCATTTGAACCAATTAACAGTGGAGTTTGTTCTGAGTTATGATCAAAGTATGTACGAGTAAAGCTTAAGCTAACATCACTTGCATCCACATCGCGACCGCCGGGTCAGAGGTGGCCCATTTGGCGATTAGTCTATGAGAAATGTAGACCGAATTCATTTCTAATGTGCTTAGTGCAAATCGGACCTGTGTATTTTTGTCCACAGTATATGAAATAATATCTTTTCGTTATTTATTGAAATAATAAAAAAAAGGTCGTCTTTCACTCTTTCATCTAATGTATAAAGATTTAGTATTTTTCCTAAGCTTTTGAATGTTATGTATATTTCTAAATTTGAGTATTATATCCGTACCCTCAAACTATTAATTAGAGTCAACCATTCTTAACAGTTTGTGAATTATACCTTTAAGCACATTTATTGATAAAATATTAAAATGTTATAGTTTTGGGAAACTATATTGTTGAATGCATGGCACCTTCGCAGAAAAGTTAGAGTATCGTATACAAAGGGTGAGAAGGTGCTATATATGTATATCAAATATTGCTACTTGTGGTCACTTCATGTTTTTTTTTTTTTTTTATATTTTTTTTGTAGCTTTAGAAAATGAGAATTTCACAAATTAATTATTCAAAGGAAATAAATATAAATTCAAAGTCAGTAAGTTCTTTAAAATGTTTTTTTCTGAAATTTCCATCTGCTTCCGGCACGTGACAAGACTTTTAGGAATTTCCAGATTTCACTTTATTTATCATTTCAACGCCAATATTTTTTATAGCTCGTGTTGACTAGAGGTTAATTCCTCTTAGCCAAATAGCAAACATATGAAGTGACGACATCTAGCGGTATACAACCGGATTTTATATTGATGACATAATGCAGTGAGAGTCTAGTATATCTATTTAGTGATATATATGGATGGTTAATTTTAGCCTATGGATAAAAGACATGGAGGTTCCCCAGTTTTGAGGATGTGGATTCAGGAAGAGACCAACCAAAGAAAGAAACTGGTGTCTCAGTACCGAAATCTAGATAGAAATTTTTTAAAATGAGCAATGCTAGGGACCAGTAATTTTTGTGATTGTTAGCTATCAACTAGCCATCAATGATGATTTGATAGTGTGAGATTGGTGTGAGATTTCATCCAATAGTTTACCTTTCTCTGCTGGTTACATGCTGGCCAAAATTCAATAAAACTACTACCCCCAAGACTTTTCCTTGTAAAATTTTAAGAGTGTATAGAAACCAAATAGAATGCTAATATGGTTCTTTATTCAGTGGTATTAGTTTACAACAAAAGTATCTTTCCCCAAGCTTAATTAATGGGGATGAACAACAAATAATTAAGTGATAAAACTATAAATAATTCTATAGAAAATGATACAATTAGAACGAAACTAGTATACCTTAAACATCACCTTTCATTGCTTCTCTTCTTGTAGACTCTCACAAGTGAAATTTGTATGCTCAAGCATCGGTTTAAGGCTTGCTAGCTTTGGTATGATAACCTTGTTCCTAATAGAACACACCAATGGATTCTCCTAATGCAATATGGAACCCACAAGGTGTGCGCGTACGGTTAGTGGAAACACACGGCGCCATCTTTCTGAGCCATACGACCTGAATGCTTCTTCAACAGAGTCTTGGTCTTTAGACTTGATGGCCCCTGCAAGCTTCTTAGCAAGAACCACTGCATCCTCAAGTGCACAACAAGCTCCTTGGCCAAGATTTGGGGTCATCGGGTGCCACGCATCTCCAACCAACACAATTCGACCCGTGGAAGCAGGTGGACTTATGGTTGGCCAAAGCCAACGATCTGCCAGCGGATTCCTGATAATGGTATCGTCCGGTGTAGAGTCCACTATGTCTAAAAGCTCTGAAGGCCAATTCCTAACTAGTTCTTTGGCTTGCTTCTTAAGCACGGATGAATCAGTTGTGCTTGGACCTACCATTTAAAATCTAATTTCCATTAGAGCCTAGAAAACATTTAACACTTGTCCACTTATTCAGAGTAAGATATATAGTAAGATATGATCCAGTATGATAATAGTGTAAAACTCTTGAGATTAACACAATAATCAATATTAATAACTTATATGGAATTTTGTTATTTAGGACCTGGCGATGGACTGTTGAAGCAGACAAACCAGTATACTTTGGTGGGAGAAACAGGAACATATGCTGCACGCACCCCTCTTCCGTAGAAGTAATTCACTCTTGGTTCATAAGGCTGACCATCTGAATAAGTAGCAAGTCCGCGGATATCGCAATAGCCAACGTACTTTGGCTCATGAAACCCCATCCACTTAGCTATCGGTGATCCAATCCCAGCGTACCCTATTACAGTCTACACATGAAATCAACTTACTTTCTGAGAACTAATTCAACTTGATCATCACACTCGGCTGAATGGAGAATTGGTAATCATGCAAATAATTGATACTTGATTAGTCCACAGTAACAAACCGTTGCATGCAGCTTAGAGCCATCTGCAAGTTCCAGCAAGATGTCTCCCTCTGAAGTTGGTTCAATCCTAGCTAGCTTGGAAGAAAATTGAATGGCACCTTTGGGGAGCTCAGAAGCCAACGTTTCCAATAGTATTCTCCTCTCCACACCACGTAACTCTTGGCTGTCGGTAAGAATATGATCATAAAACAATATTAATAATTAGAAGAAAAAAAAGAAAAACAAGTTTGCTTCACTCTTGCCTTGGATCTTCTTCAAGCAAATTGAATGAGCGTAGTTGATTCCCATCCTCGGATCTGATAACCAACCTGTGCAACTGATATTATGAAAAATATGAACCACCTCATCGAAATTGATATTCATGAATCATCATACCCTTCAATTTGCGAGAATTTAGATCTGAGACGATTCGCTACTCCAATAGCATCAAGTACGCTCCAACCATTCTTGGAAAGCGTAAGGGAAGTTCCACCGCTACGGAAAGACTCCGCCTGCTCCAGTACGGTCGACTTCACTCCAAGCCTGTCAAGGGAGACAGCGGTTGCAAGCCCTGCGATCCCACCACCAACGATCACAACCTCTTCCTTTCGAACTTCACCATTCCCTCGATTTGAAGGCTGGAAGGAACCGCTGCGCATCAACATCTTTGTGGCATGAGAAAGCGTTGATACAAGAGCTGAAGGAGATCTCAGGATCGTAAGACTCGAGGTTGCCGAAGCCATGGCCATCACCGTTAACTGCTACTTCGAACTTGCTAGCTACCACGTTGGTGTTGACCTGTTGACTATGTAAGAGGAAGAAATATCTCGGTTTTTTTTTTTAAATCGCGAAGGCCCAAATTACGCCTGGCCCACATGTTATGTTAAGTAATAGTTAATTATCATTTATGATCCCAGCTTTACTACTCAAGCGAATATGTCAAACTCTTCTAATAATGCACTGTCATTAATAAGGAAGCTTTCAAGATACGATAACAGCAGTATGCGATCCTATCCTATACCATACCGTCAATTCTACATTTCCATCCACAAAAGGATCGAGCAGATCCAATTTCTTCAATTACAAGATATTAAAAATAAAAGGCACTACTTCAAATCTAAACATACTTCTAACAAATTCCTAACACGGAAAACCCTCAAAATACAAAGGACATCGTTTAAGAGCTGGTAAACTTAGTCACCGCCTTGGTACCCTCAGAAACGGCGTGCTTAGCCAACTCTCCGGGCAGCACGAGTCTGACCGCGGTCTGGATTTCCCTCGAGGTGATAGTTGGCTTCTTGTTGTATCGGGCAAGTCTAGAAGCTTCTTGGGCGAGCTTCTCGAAGATGTCGTTGATGAAGCTGTTCATGATTCCCATGGCCTTGCTGGAGATACCGATGTCAGGGTGGACTTGCTTCAGAACCTTGAAGATGTAGATCTTGTAGGTCTCAACGTTCTTCTTGTTCCTCTTCTTCTTCTTGTCCCCGGCGGCGGCACCTTCCTTCGGCAGCTTCTTTCCTGCCTTTGGCTTCTTCTCCGCCGGTGGAGCTTTCTCAGCCACGGCGGATTTCTTCTCCTCAGCCGGCTTCTTCTCAGCTGGTTTCTTCTCTGCCTTAGGTGCCATCACGAACCAATATTTTGAGATTCTGAATGATATTAGGGTATGGAATTTATTGGGGCTTCTGTTTCAGGAAATTGAGAACGAGTTGAATTGTGTGTGTTTTGGATGGGTGGTTGCAGTTGCTTATATATAAAAACAATTTGGCGTTTTTATTGGCTACTGGGGTTTCATGCGGATCGATGACGTGGAAAATTCTCCATCCGTGAAATAACGTTCTTAAAGTAAAACATGAATCGACGGTCGCGATGTATTGATTTGAGAAGTATAGGATGCGGATTGTTGAGTTGGGCATTGCATCCAGCGTTGAAGCGCATTTGTGGACTCTGTAAATGGACGACCGAGATGTGAATGAGAAAGTAGGGAATCTCCCTGCGCGCCTAAACCCAAATAGACAATTACCCTTCATCTTGCGCGGGTTAACTTTCAAATTAAGTTTTCCCAAATTTTTAGCCAAATCAAAATTGAATACTTTAATTTCTTTTACACAAGTTTATTTGTTTTTGCTAAAAGTAAGGTATGAATTTAAAAAAAACTAATCCATCATATTCAGAATTAAGATATTAAGCTTTTATGTTTCAAAACTATTTTCATCTTCAAAATTCAAATAAACATACGATTAAAACGTTTTGGAAATATATATTTTTCTTTTAATCTAAATTGTTGTCTTTTTTTCAGAAATTAATTAATTAATAGAAGTAAAAATGGTGATCTTTAAGTATATTGTTGTATGTCGTGTAATTTATAAATGTGGATTTGCTAAAATCAGTAACTCACAAAATGTAGGTTATATTTTGACCGGAACAAAATACGCAAAAGTTGCATGCAGCTGCAAAATGCAGCTTGCGTTTGGCAGGAAAAGAGAAGAAAATCTCAAAACGTGTGTCTGCCTCTTGCATGTAGACTAGAACTGTTGTGTTGACCATCTGAGAACTCTCAAAATAGAGGTTACATTTGGTAGCTGTCAGGGACAAAATGCAGGTTGCTTTTGGCAGGTTCTTGGCTGCATGAACATCACGTGTTGGAGGAAAGTGTTGAACGGGTCTTTATAACACAAAATACAGGAAAAAAGAGTTGAAAGAATTGTTCAAAAAGAGTTTACGGTGAGGGGTTGCAAGGGTTGTTCAGAGAGCTTGTGGGAGGAAGAAGAAGAGTATAAGGTTTAGGGTTTCAGATAGTTTAAAACGAAAAATGATTCGTGATTTTACTAAACCTGAAAAACACATTATTGAATATTCGGATCATCCTCAATGGGTAAGTATTTTTTTTTTAATTTTATGATATATATATATATTTGGATTTTATTTATTTATGTTATAAACTTATAATTAGTAATTTATTATTATTATTATTATTTTCACCAGTGGCTTGCAGTGTCTAAATACTACAATATACGGATAGAAGCTCTAAAAACATGATGGAGAATTCTTACACCTTAAACCTCCTTACTCTCACGGTAAATGGGGAGCGTTTTTATTTGAACACGAGACTTTAGCATCTTCGCAATCATTACTTTCAACCATACTGGCAGAGTTTGGTAAAAAACTTTCTAATCACCGAAAATTTTTGCGACTGATTTCTACTTTGCCAACCAAGCCTTGCGAAAACTAATAGTATAGTTGAACCTGGCATGAACTTCTACAATAATAGACTTTACCTTCATCAACGGGTCAGCTTCAACCAACGGCCTGATGGCATCTACAATTGTATCTGGTCCAACTTGGCATGATCTTGTGAAATCGTGCCCATGGTGCACGTGTATTTGCCATTGTATTTCCTGATTTTCCAACACCCCTTCTTTCGAATCAAGCTAGCTCGGATAAGTCAATCGCACCCTGCACCATAACCCTTGCAGTTCGCATAGAATGTTTGCGGCTCAAACTCATAAATAGTGAAATCAATTCTTCTAGAGATAGTATAGCTTTTGATTGCAGATATCACCGACTCTCTAGAACCAAATTTCATTTCGACACTAAACTCATCATCTTTCGCCGCAACGTTGCCTTCCCCTATGACATGCAAACCACCGTCAGTTGGACAAGACAAATAAAATAAATAGAAGTGGCAACTTAATAATCATAAGATAACATATCGATATTCGCATACTCAGGAAATTCCAGGGCATGCATGGCTTCGAGATCCATAGTCCGCATAAAAGATGAAATGCCAAAGAGATGCTGATTACAATCGCATGCGCCTCACTTTGTGCCGCCGGATTGCCTGCCAAGTCTCTGTCATCGTTTTCGTCATCAACTTTATAGTTGGCTTCAACCTCTTTTTCACTGTCGTTGTTATCTTCTTCCCAATCTATATCCCCGAGTTGATCAACCTAGAAATCGTCGCCAACCGCATCCATCCTCGTATGTTGCTCAAGCTCAACGTACAACTCTATCATCCACTGCATGCATGCGTCGTCAGTGATGGACATTAGTTGAAACTGTATCAGCCCACCAAATACTTGTACAGAATTGTCTTACAAAATATTGTTCACTATTTTTCAAAATGTGACTTTCTATGTTCCCACAAATACCATTTTGCAACTCTACAAAACTCATGGTACATGGAATAGCAAATGAAAACGGACACTTACATACAAAAGCCACTTCTTCATGTATGTTTGGTATAATCTCACCATTATAATACACTCGCATATTTATAATACCTTTCCTAATCTCAATCTCACCTAATCCGATTTTTTTGACACTATTAAATGCCAAAAAAAACTCACAAATATGAGATATATGAAAGAAAGAGTAATAGAAGTAGAAGGGAGGTGAGAAACTTTGGATGTGTCTCCTTTCGTATTTATATCCAAGACTCTCGTTTAAAATAATTTTTTCTACACAAAACGCAACCTATTTTGGACCTGTTTTGGAGTTTCAAAAAGAAAATTAAACATTGTGCATCCATAAACGCAGACTGTGTTTGGACCTAAAGAAAATAACAAAAAAAAATAAAAATTCTAAAAAGCATAAAACTAGGCTGCATTTTGATTATTTATGATTAAAAAAAAATGGCTTTTTTACCTAAATGCGCATCTAAAAAACATTAATTCTCAAAATGCGCATGGCTGAAAATCTTTTTGAAAATGCACATTGCCATTTCTTGGCCTATGCCCGTGAAATGGATTTGAACTCCATTTCACTGAAGGTGCCCACGAAATGGGCAATACATGTCAGGGCTAGCTCCCACGAAATGGCTATCCCATTTCCATGGTGGCAGCAGCGAAATGGAAGGAAGAATTCTGAGCAGGCAGACGTGAAATGGGTGTACTGACGAGTTGAGACTCCATGTCTCATTGATAGCAATATTTATGGATATTTGTCTTTGTTAAAATTTAAATGTGACAACTTGATAGCAATATTTGTGGAGATTTGTCTTTGTTAAAATTTAAATGTGACAACTTTATTTATTGATATTATATTCATTCATGAAGTCAAAATAATATGATCAACGTTGTTACCGGTTAATATTTCATATTTTATAACATGATTTTCAAGTTTTCAAATATATATATAGACTTATTTATTTATAAAAGCTATTAGATTGATTAATATTCCTTAGTAATATTACTAAAATACTATCGTTGAGTATTAATTTGTGTGAAAAAAATCATAATAACTTTGGTATTCAATATATATATATATATATATATATATATATATATATTTATTCTATAAAAAAAGTGTTATTCCTAGATTGATAAATGTATTTTTCTCTCATTTTTATACCAGTTTATTTGCCAATATAATACAAAAATGTATTTTTCTCCCATATTTTAAGATAGTATAGTCATCCATTTTTGTTAACGTAATTATTGGCAAATAAACTGGTATAAAAATTGGAGAAAAATACATTTATCAATTTAGGAATAACACTTTTTTTATAGAATAAATTATATATATATATTGAATACTAAAGTTATTATGGTTTTTTTCACACAAATTAATACTCAACGATAGTATTTTAGTAATATTACTAAGGAATATTAATCAATCTAATAGCTTTTATAAATAAATAAGTCTATATATATATATTTAAAAACTTGAAAATCATGTCATAAAATGTGAAACATTAACCGGTAACAACGTTGATCATATTGTTTTGACTTCATGAATGAATATAATACCAATAAATAAAGTTGTCACATTTAAATTTTAACAAAGACAAATCTCCACAAGTATTGCTATCAATGAGACATGGAGTCTCAACTCGACAGTACACCCATTTCACGCCTGCCTGTCCAGAGTTCTTCCTTCTATTTCACTGCTGTCACCATAGAAATGGGATAGCCATTTCATGGAAGCTGGCCCGGACATGTATTGCCCATTTCGTGGGCACCTTCAGTGAAATGGAGTTCAAATCCATTTCACGGGCACAAGCCAAGAAATGGCAATGCGCATTTTCAGAAAAATTTTCAGCCATGTGCATTTTGAGAATTAATGTTTTTTAGATGCGCATTTAGGTAAAAATGCCTAAAAAAACAATAAAAAATGGTAAAACACAGGTTGCAATTTTGAGTTGACACTATAGCGTAATTTTTTTGCACACCTCAATTTTATTAGATTACACCATAATTTTTTTCATATAGAAAAAAATGAGCCTCTTTTTTCTTACAAGTTCAGTTAAAATTTTGGTACCAGCTATACAGGATAATTTGAAATTTTTATGTCATTTTATAGGGTTTAGATAATTTTATTGTACAGAAGTTATTTTTATAGTTATAACTTTAATTTCGTTTGTTCGTAAATAAATTTATCAGCATTTAAAATTTGGTGAAAATTCAGGTGCAGTCGACTTCACGTGAAGTTAATACTTGAGAGCCATTAGATGAAAATTTAGTCAAATTAGTCAAATCATCTAACGACTCTTAAGTATTAATTTCACGTGAAGTCAACTAAATTTGAATTTCCACCTTAAAATTTTCATGAATAAAAATGATAACTTACTCGTAAAAACTATTTTTAACTACAAAATTTTTAATTAGATTCAATGTTTGAATTAAGGAATAATTATATGCATATACCATTTAAACCAACCCCGTAGGCTAAAGTTACAAAACTAGTTGATCATAAAAATATTTGACTAACGTGATTCGTGGTACTATTATATTGGAACTATTTTTAAATGAATAATATCAGACTGATTTGAGTTTGGCTAATATCGACCTAACTAGTAATAACTAATAAGTAATAACCCTCCACCCACAAGGCTACATTGACAAATTTTGTTACGTACGTAGCTTTCATTAATTAGCATAGTATATATATATTCAATGTGAATTAGTTCTTCGATATAGTTGCGAACACTCTTTATACCAGTTCGATAGAGAATAACATATTGTGAGGAGGCTTCGGCAAATGATAAAATGTTTTATTGTCTCCTTTTTTTTATCATATGTTGTATTGTGTCTTTATGTTATGAAAAATATTTTCTAGTTGAGCTTCAATTTATATAAAGGTAAGTTTTTGTAATTAATTGATGATTTTTTTTATAATTTAGATATTTTAAATTTTAAATTTTTATTTTTGAGTAATTTTTTTATATTTTTTCTTAGTTCTACTTATAAATAAATGATAAGAGATTACATTTACATTTAAAAGTAAAATTTAAAATTTAAAAAAATTAAATTCTTTTTGTTTAGCTCATCAAAATCAGTCATCAGGTATCGTCTACATACCGTGTATAGTTAGAATAGTCTCGGTTGACTGGCAGGGACGGATCCAGAAATGATATTATGGGGGGGCCAATAACACATATAATATTAAAAATTATGTAAAAAAATTATATAATATAGGATGTATTACAAAAATATATTGACAGAGAATATATTTTAAAGTAAAAAAAATATGTGTATATTTTTTACTAACAAAATAGTCGATTCTTCATATCATAAAATTCACCGATAATGGAATTTGTGTAAAATTTTTCAGTAATTTTTTTTTCAATATAATTAAAAGAAAATTATCAAGAAATTCATCTTTTATTTTGTTTCTAAGTTATTTTTTACAATATTCATAGTTGAAAAAGATCTCTTAATTGTAGCAATTGAAACAGAGAGAATTATTAGCAAATGAATAAAAAAAGACGGCTATAAGAAGAAAAAGAATTCACTTTATGATATTTGAAATTTTTTATTTAATTAAAAAATATTAGTAATAATATCTTTTTCATATTTCTTTAATATTGTTACTTACTTTTTAGATATTAAAAATTATTAATATTTAAATTAGACTGAATTTTTATTTATACTAGACTAAATACTAAATATTTTTTTAAAAAAATTAAATTATACATAATAACTTATTACTCTTAAAAAAAGTTGGGGGGGGCCGAGGCCGCCACTCGCCCCCCCTTATGTCCGTCCCTGTTGACTGGACACCGTATGTTGATTCAGATATCAAGTATTTTATTCCTCGATTTATCTTTGAAAATATTTTGTCATAGAATGCTATGTTTTCTTTAACAAACTATATATATAAAAAGAAAGTTAATGACTTGATTAAACAATAAATAAATTTTGAAAAAGTATGGGAAGACAATGAATTTAGTGTATAATGTATATAAGAAGGATAAAATTAAAATTATAATTATTTAATAATTAATTTAATTAATTCTTAATAATTTCGAATTTTAAATTTAAAAAATATAAGGATTTGATTATTGAAAAGTTTCTCTATTTTACGCCTGCGAAGAACGTGCTGCAGTTTCTTCCACCCTCTCCGAACTGACTCCGCGAAGATCACCACTATCTGCCGCCTAGAACGCAATCCGACGCTGCCCAACTGTCCAAAGACATTTGACGAAGACACCCCCTTCACGCACGTTGCATTCATCGCGCAGCCCAAGACCGCCATAGCCGCTGTCGCCTTCAACGACGTCGTGGCTTGGATCCTCCTCGCCCTCGTCGTAGCACTCACCGGAAAGGCCGACGGCAACGGCGGCCACAAGAACCCCTTGGTTCCGTGTGGGTTCTCATCTCTAGCTTGGCTTTCGTCATGTGTTCGTATTGACGATTTCGAAGGAAGCATTTGGTGGAGAGGCTGACAGAGAGGATCGAGAATTTTGTGTCCGGGTTGTTGCTGTTGCTGTACTTTACTTCGAGTGGGTTGAAGACTGACAAATTCAAATGCTAGATGTTTAATCTACTAAGTATGTAGATGGTTATTTTAATTCTTAATTTGATGGTTATTTTGTTTGATTCAGTTTAAATATATACAATTAACAAATGCTAGATGGTCATTTAACTAGATAGTCATTAATTGTATGAGGGAGAGGGAGTTTCTAACGCCGGAGAGGTGAGATGATTGATGGGGATAGGATAGCTGACGCCAGTTGGAGAGAGAGGAGAAGACGGTGTTTGGATAAATTCTATTGATAAATTAGAGTTGGAATGATTACTTTTTTTAAAAAAATTGTTTGGATTTTTTTTCTTGTATTGGACCTAATTTTTTTTTTGGTGACTTGTATTGGACCTAATTTAAAATATATTAAATACATTGTCAATATTTTTTATTTTCTTCCTAATAAAGTTGAGAGGGGAATAAAAGATGTTTAGGTTAGTAAATTAGAGTTGGAATAATTAATTTTTTAAAATAACTATTCAAAAATTTTTTTATATTGAACCAAATTTAAAATTTATTCTACACATTATGAAGATTTATATATGATTATCACTTTAACGCAGTTCAATAAAATTTTCTCTAAACTCGTTACGTAACCTCTGTTCTATAACCTTTTTTATTTGCTATTTATTTGTGTAGCTTACTATTGGATGATATGGGTAATTAAAAAAGGAGAAAGCTTAATTATCCCGTTTTAGTTTGCCTGATAACATTTCAATGTATAAAATCACACTTAATTTAATATTGAGATCTCATATCTCCAATCCGCATACAATAATCCTCGAAAAGTAAGCTGAAGAATTCAGTATATGCCAATAATTCTTCTCAAGATGAGACGGTTGACAACGAAATCAAATGGCAATTATAATCACATACAACACGTTACTACCGAAGAAGAGGGTCGTAGACTTAAGAATATGCCATATAAACACATTGTTTCCGGGGTTAGCTTTTCAAATGGCAAAAAATATAATTAGCCTAAAAAAAAAAAGAAAAAGGAACCGAAAGCAAAAATGATCATATCACTGCAAATTAAATTGGTGTCCAATATAACATGAAAGGCATAGAATAATATTAATAACTAGTACTAAGCAACCATAATAAACTTGCCTAATATAGAAAATATAAATAAACCTTGTATAGTATTATTTGTTGTGAAAATGATGAAAAGGGTATAGAGAGGAGCAAGGATGATGTATATGTATATGTTTGGTGCCAAAGGATATTCAGTTGCCCAAATGATATTCAATAGTAATCATTGGTTACTTGATCAACAGAGAAGCATAACTACTTCGTGTCTTCTTCTTCATCATCATCACCATCGTTATGCTCCAAGTTGCAAGTGCTTGTTGCCATCATCATCATAACCCGAATTTCAATTGCAATTGATGAAGAACATACACCTTAAGCTGAAAGAGAAGATCGATGGGAGGGTGAGTTTTGTGAGCTATAAAGAATAGAAAAAGCATTCCTTTTTGGTTATGGTGGGGGCAAAGAACAAAGGATCTTCTTCGGCATATACCTTGAGCATTATTATTACGACATTATGCTCTGGCCCCATTCATTATGTTTTCAAATGTTATATATTATACCTTTAATTTTGGCATCTTTTTAATTATATTATAAAAATTCTTAATTAATTAATTACTATATTGTTGAATGTGGATGAGCCTAAAGAATAAGGATCCTACTTTTCATCAAACTTTTTCTTTTTTGGAAGAATATACTTGGCCTAGCAATTTTACTACGTTATTAAACTTTGAAGAAGACCCTTGTTTGTAATAATTAACTAATGCTATGTTCTAATATTATTATTAGAGGCAAAAATGCTCTATCATTCGCACATGGCACGTGGCACACATCAGTTGGGTGAGCCTCTAATTGAGTCAATTGTACATACATACATAGGATAATCCGGTAATAGGAATAATATAATCTAAACTTTAATATGAATATGCACATCAGCATGTGGGAAGCACGAACGAAAATTTCATTTATTTGTTTGTAAAAAATAATTGCCAATATATACGTGGCATTCAATTCTAGTTACCTTTGCATTCAGAAGAACCACCATCATCAGGTAATGAAAAAGAAAACAAATCACACATTTGCTACCAAAAATATGCTGCAAACAAAATCGACCCAATTCCAACAACGTTTGGGACATGCACGAACAAAGTAAATGCTGCGTGAACCAAATGAATACTTACCCCCTAAGTTTCCTCCTGCTAATTAAAGGGCGTGGAACTCAAAAGAATATATACATTTTTGTCTTTTTAATTCCTGATGGTCCTCTAATTTGATAATATAAAGATCAGTTTATTCTAAATTTGTATTTTATTTAAAAATTTTGTTATTAATCAATAAATTAATATATATATATATATATATATATATATATACAAAATAAAATTTAAAATTTTAACCCTTGTTTAAATAAATAAATTAGCTAACTACTTTAATTTGACCCAAATTGGTTAAAATATATTAATTAGTGATTTTATCAATTTATTTTTAGCTCCGAGTATATCAAGTCTTCGCTTTTTATTTTTATTATTGGATTCCAATGACGTTTTTAAATAATGTGGACAGTTTATATATATATTTTTTTCATGTGAAGAGCATAAATTTAAAGGTTAAATTTGTATTTTTTATTTTTTGTATTAGAGTACAGCTAGTGTTTTTTTTTGTATTGCTAGAAAACCAATGACTTAAGTGTATAATGTGTACAATAGGCTAAATTTTTTGTTCATAAATAAAATGAATATCACTCATATTATCTAGAATAACCATCTGGATATTAGGAATAATAAACATCTCATGTCATAAAATCACTCATCCCAAAAACTTAAGCTGATTTATTGACCTTTCGGATTTAGAACTCTAATACCATGTCATGAATTCACTCATCCCAAAAACGTAATCTGACAGGATAATGTAACACTAATGGTCATATTTCTAATACTTCCTAAACCTCCATTGTACATATTATACGCTTAGACCATTGACTCTATACTTTCTCTTTCTAATAATGTGGATATTTAGCATATTTTTTTTATGGACACCACAAATTTGACCGTAAGATTTGTGGTTTTTATTTTTTTTTAAATTATAAATCTGACCTTTTGCTTTAACATTAAAAAAAAAATTAAAACATACAAATCGGACCTCCGATTTAGGGATTTTGATTTTTTTTTTTGTTTTTTTACTTAAAACTTACTATCAGTTTTTTATTCCTATTCAAAATAGACACTCAATTTTCTACTCTACCCAAAATTTTAATTTTCTACTCCTACTCAAATCTGAGCCTCCGATTTATAGTTTCTAATTTTAAAAAAAATAATTATCTCCATATCCATAAAAAATACACCAACTTTTTATAACTATGCATAACACACCTCTCCAATCCACTACCAAAAAAATTAGCCTCAAATTTGTGACTTTTAATTTTTTTTTAAATACTCAAATTTGAGATTATTTTAAATTTTTTTAGATATACAAATATGATTCTTAGATTTGTTTTTTAATATTAAAAAAAATTAAAGGTTCAAATCGGAGTTTCCGATTTGCTTCGCAATAGAAAGAAAAAATTATTTTAACATAAATTGGATTTTTTAATTTGTGCACTATAAAAGTTGACCCTTGAATTTTTCTACTTCTTTAAATTTGAGGGTCTGAATTGTTACTTAAAATAAAATAAAAAATTCATATAAAAGAAATACGCTAATTATCCATGATAATAAATTACACACAATTTTTTCTATTAAAAAATATCCTCAAATCGTAATTACCAAGTCTAGATATGAGTGAACAGAAAATTTTTAAAATAAATAATTTAATTTTTTATTTATTGAAATAGGTAATTAATTTTATAAATTATTTACAAATTTATGTTTTTTTTATATATCTCATTTATACTGTAAATGAGATAAGACATATTTTTCTAAACAAGTATTACGAGTATAAACGTAATACGTGAGAGACAGCGGACTACACATGTATCATTTACACACTCAAAGTCAATTTGTTAAACGTGTAAAAGAGATAAAAGTACAATTATTTCGTTTTTACTTTAAATGAAATATCGCATGACAAATTTCAACCAACTATAAAAGAATCTGTAAGTATTAGCCTTCTTTGCAAACATATCACTTCTTTTTCTTCGTTCTTTCGATAAGTTTAGTAAAAATGTCTAGTGGTAGTGAATATATTTTTATAAGTATGTATCCTAATTATCACATGAGAAATAATGACAATGAGGCTGTGTTTGAGTGTAGTAGCCCTATTCTTTTGTGCACTCGAAGATTAAGTTTTTTAGTTGAAGAGTTTAATATTGACGAACATCGGTGCTAATGGGACAAAAGAGGTTGAAAGAGTTGGGTATAGGTTGTTAGTACAAATGAAAAATCAGGTATTTTGATTTCGTGTTTTTTGACTCGATGACAATTAGGAGTGGCAATAGGTCAGGCGGCCTGTTAGAGGCCTGCAACCTGGCCTGTATTCGGCCTGTCATAAAATAATTTCAGGTCCAAACTGATTTAAAAGCGTGACTCTATTAATAAGCATGTCTAGGGCTCACAAAATAGTTTAATAGGTCAGTCTGATTCTGTTAAAATATAAATAAATATAAAAATATTTTTTTATAATTAAAATAGTTATTAAAAAATTTAAATTTGTTATACTTTATTATAAATATTTGTGTTATATTTAAATACTTTAAAGTTTAGATATTATTATAAGGATTGAATTGAGTATATTGCATATAAATATTTTTCTTAAAAAATTAATCTTTTAAATATATTTTATTTTGATAAAAAATTATATATATTAGACTTTTTATCAGATTTTAGGTCAGGTCAGATTTAATAACAGACCAAACTTAGTAAAATAAAGCATATAACAGATTATAGGTCAGACTCAAGCTAGTTAAATACATTACAAGTCTGACCTATTAAGGGTGAAGTCTAGCCTGACTTGACCTGTTTTCACCCCTATTGATGATGAGCATGTACGCCTAATGTTTAATGTCTACGGAATAATTATGGCCCAACAAGTGATGGAGTTTTATGTGGAGGTTAGCGACGTGGATGGTAGTAGTTCTGGGCACTTGAATTTTGTCCTAAGATGACCCCACCTCTTGCACCACCACTTATGCACTGCGCTAGTCCAGTAGGAGACATGGGCGTGAACAGTGAAAAGTCAGATGAAGAATATATTACCGATAGTAATGAAAGTGGTTCTTCTAAGGACGAAGAAGAGTTTATACCAAAGACTCTTGTAGATGGAACAATTTGATATCTTATTCTTATTCATATATAAGTATATAATTAATTAAATCCATAAAAGTAGTCTAACTATAATGATATGCTTCTTTATTTAAAAGGAAAAATAACAACACTAACCTGACGCTCTTGCAACATGCCACGTTACATTCAGGTGATTGATATCGTCATCTTGTGCATATGTGCGCAATAATGTCCAAGTTCCTCAATAATATATATATATAAAAACTATGTATAAAAAAAAAGGTGTAAAAACATATGAAAATGACATTTCAAGACATTACTATCGAGTTTTTTATATAGGTGATGTTTAAGTTTAAGTTTATCTCGTTTTTTATGGAAAACGCAATATGATGGTGACCTACATACTAGTATGAGAGAGAGAGTGAGAGATGGGGTGGGAAACACAGTGGGGGGTAGATTTAGGAATCCGAACAGAGACCCTAGAGTTTGGAATCGAGAAGAGTATCATCGTTTGGAGACGGAGTCTTTTTCAATCTTCTTGGATAATCTTCCAGAGGACATTTCAAAGAGAGAACTGTTCCAACTGTTCAATTGGACTGGACGTATAAACGACATATACCTATCTCGGAAGCAAAAAAATGGTAGTTTGTACATCTTTGCATTCATACGGTACACTACGAGGGGAGGAGCGTTGAAGGCAATAACAGAGATGAATCGTATGAGATTGAGAGGTAAGGTCGTGTTTGTTGGAGAAGCAAAATACAGGAGACTGTCGGCTGCTAATGGCACAAAGAAGATACAGACAGCAGATTTCACTCGAAAAGAAAGTGTCCGCCAGCCGCAAAGAGAACATGAGGATATCCCAGTCGTCCCAACTAGTAGTTCTAAGGAGGTGATAAAAGATAAGAAGACCCTACACCCAAATGGGGAAGGATCAACAAAAAAACTAGAAGTAGCTGTGTGTAAAGAAAACTTGAACTGGTTGCAGAAAAGCCTAATTGGTGGAACAACTAAGGCCATTGACTTTAGGTCGTTGAAGGATATGGTTGCGAAGAACTTTCCGCAGGTCACTCAGGTACGAGAATTGGGAGCTTATAAGGCTCTGCTGACGTTCGACAGTGTTTTGAATGCTGAAGAAACATACACATTTAAAATGAATAGCCTGCTACAATTTTTTCATAGTGTATGGAGGTGGGATGAATCGGAAAAAAGTGAATCTCGAAGAGTTTGGCTATAGTGTTTCGGGGTCCCATTACATATATGGACAGTGGATGCCTTCAAGAAGATCGGTGAACAATGGGGAGAGGTGGTTGGGTGTGATACAGGGACGGAATCGTGCGCCTCGTTTAGTGTCGGTCGTGTACTTATTGATACCTGTGTTATGGGTGTGATCAATGAATGGGTCCATATCAATGTTGGAACCAGTGGATTTGAAGTCTTGGTAAAAGAGGTGGGACAAGAAGTCTACAGTTCGCAATGTATTATGGAAAAACGGGCGGATAAAGAGGTAGCTTGCGTTTTCTTAAATAAAGCACCAATTACATCCCCTGGTGCTGAGGGTACAACGTCGGCTAATTCTACAAAATTGGTTGGCCACGAAGATCAGGCAGCGATGGTATGTACGGAAAGGTTAGGACAGGAGGTTGAAGATGAGGATAGAATAGTAATTCCAGAATCCATTTTAAACGAATGGAATTATGACAATTTAAATTTTAATCAACTAATTCCGGTAACGAATCAGCACATTTATGGACATATTGATGGCGGGGCAGATTTTGTGGGATTGGGAAACAATAATGAAGCAGAATCAGAGGTCACAATCTCGTGGAGCTATCCATGCCAACATAATGGGCTGCCAAGAGCTACTCCCATTAACGCATGTGTGGGTCCTTCAGAATGGAACAGCTGTGCTAACAAGGAAATAAGGAAGTTATTGGGCCAAGGAGGCCCGAATTCAATAACAGATGGGTTGGGGGAGACTGGAACACGCGCTTGCAGGCATGGGCTGGACCTGGCTGCTTCGGGTCGGGTCGGACTGGTGCAAGGGGTGAGAAGGGTTGCTGGTGATCCCTCTGCGCCGTCGGGGAATCCTGGAGTGTTGAAGCTCCATGCAAGGAACCACGGGAAGGGAGAAGATGAAGAGTGCCGAGCCTTGCATGATGAAAGGGATGAAGCCCATCGTCAAGGATGCAGATGGGAGGAAGTTGACTCAGAGCTGAGGAAGAATGCGGGCCGAGACGTGGAAGAAGGCAGCGCCGAATCCACCGGGGGCAAAAGCCTGCGATGGAGAAGGACCGAGGGCGCTGGAACCATGGCGCTCGCTGGCTATGCGAGGGGCATGGGGGAGACGGCCGGTGACAGGAAGGCGGCAAGGGAAGCTAGTGCGGTGATGACAGGGGCTGGTAGGTTCGAAAACTGGGCTGAAAGGGTGGAGGGGGCTGCTACACCGTTGGAGGAGATTCATGGGGCCAAGGACGTTGACGGAGACACACATGATGCATATCATCAAGCAATTGGTGATGGTCATGCGGTTTCAATGAAGGAAGATCTAGGGATTGCCTCGGATAATGCCAGAAACTCTCCGGTCCAGAGCGTGGATGAAGGAAACAGTGACAAAGTCAAAAATAAAAAGGAACAAGGACTTGCCAACGAGGACGACGAAGACAGCAGTAATGAGAATGGAAACCTGGATGAACAATTGCTGGAAAACCGGAAGACATGGGAGTTAGCGAAAGAATCCGGGGCAATGCTTCTCGATGAAGAAGATGACATCATGAGTATTCTCCAAGAACAGAATGAAGAGATTGCTCGGAAAAAGAGATTGGCTAAACAGAAAGCTAAAGCAAGACGAAGCAGACCCAAAATTCCAAAAAGGTGTGTAATAATCTTTTAAAATGATTATTAGTTCATGGAATATTAGGGGGCTAGGTGGTGATGGAAAGCTGAGAATGGTGAAAGAACTTAAGAGGAAACATAGGTTGGATATGCTAGGTTTGGTTGAGACTAAAAGGCAGTCATTAACAAGGTTTGACGTTGTGAATTTATGGGGGAACGGTTGTGTGGGGTGGGAGTATGTGGAGTCTGTTGGTGCATCTGGTGGGTTGTTACTAATGTGGGATGATGGGTTTTTTAAACAAAGAAATTGCTATAAAGGTGAGCGATGGCTATGTGTTGAAGGGGAACTGTTACAGAATACTATTAACTGCGCATTTTTCTTGGTTTATGGTGCTCACACTAGAGATGAGAAACTTGTTGTGTGGGAGGAACTGAGTTACATGGCTGGTTTATGCCCAGACGCCTGTTGTTTTCTTGGAGACTTTAACGAGATTGGACAAGTGGAAGAAAGGCGAGGATTAGAAACCTTACCTTTGTCGGCACAAGATTATCAGAATTGGGTACATGACATGGGTTTGGTGGATCTACCGATCTCTGATCGTAAGTTTACATGGTTCAGAGGACAGTCGTGCAGTCGAATTGACAGAGCTTTGGTTAGCTTGGAATGGCTTGAGGCATTTCCGGAGACCTTCCTGAGAGGTGCTCCACGGGGCTTGTCAGATCATTGCCCTATCATAGTGGTAGAGAAGAGGCTGCGAAACGGACCGAGGCCGTTCCGAAGTCTGGATTCATGGTTCACTCATGAAGGATTTTTAAGGATGGTCAAGGAGGAATGGAGAAGGTTGGGTGAGATACCATTCACTGATAAACTGAGGGCGTTGACGGTTCCTTTGGGGAGATGGCATAGAGACAACTTTGGTGATATGGACAAGAAAATTCTGAAGTTTGAGGAAGAGATCCAGAAGATTGATGACATGGTCAGTAATGGGAGCTATGATGGGACAGTGGAGGCAAGACGGAAGGCGCTAGTGGCTTGTTGCGAGAAATGGTATGTGAGGAAAGAATTACATTGGAAGCAGATGTCCAGGTCAAGGCATGCGAAGGACATAGATAAAAATACGAGGTATTTCCACAACCTAGCTTCTACCCGACGGAGAAATAATAGGATTGATACTTTAATCAGTAATGGTAGATTGATAAGGAATCAAGCTAGGATTAAGATTGCCATAAGAGAGTTCTATAAAGACTTGTATCATCAAGAGAGGTCTCCTGAGATGGGGTTCAGAGATGGTCTAGTGGAAAGGATTAGCGAGGAGGATTCTAGTGCTCTAGAGATGCTACCGTCACCAGAGGAGGTTAAAGAGGCAGTGTGGGATTGTGAATCATCCAAGGCTCCAGGATGTGATGGTTACAACATGAACTTCATAAAGAAGTGCTGGGCTGATATAGGCTCGGATTTCACGGCAGCGGTACTTGGCTTCTTCCAATCTTCAAGGTTGCCGCATGATGCTAACATCACGTGGGTGTCGTTGGCCCCCAAGTTTACTGGTGCTAAGGAAATCAAAGATCTGCGTCCGATTAGCATGGTGGGGTGTGTATACAAGGTAATTTCGAAGATGCTGGTTAGGAGAATGAGAGGTGTCATGCCAGGGCTAGTAGGTGAAACACAGAGTGCTTTTGTTAAGGGTCGTAAGATTCATGACGGAGCTCTTATCGCTTGCGAAACAGTTCAGTGGATCAAACAGAGGAAGAAGAAAGCGGCGGTAATAAAGCTTGACTTTCAGAAAGCATATGACAGGGTCAAGTGGAGTTTTGTAGACCTTGTCTTACAGAAGATGGGATTTGGTCAAAGATGGAGGCGATGGGTTATGGAGTGTGTGAGCACGTCCTCTATGTCAGTGCTGATAAATGGCTCGCCGTCCAAACCGTTCAAGATGGAAAGGGGTTTGCGACAAGGGGATCCTCTATCTCCCTTTCTATTCGTCCTTGTTGTTGATGTTCTACATAGGATGATTGGAGAGGCTGTGAGGAACGGTCGCATATCGCCGTTGCTGGTTGGGAGAGATCATATTGAGCTATCACACCTACAGTTTGCAGATGATACTGTCTTATTCTGTCCTCCTGAGGAAGAGACAATCAGGAACTATAGGAGGCTGCTTCATTGCTTTCAGTTGATGTCAGGTCTAAGTATAAACTTTGATAAATCTAGCTTAATCCCTGTTAACTGTGAGGAGCAGTGGGTACAACGCATGTGCAGTGTGTTGGGATGTAAGCAGGCCAATCTACCAGTTAGATATCTGGGCATATCGCTAGGAGCAAACCCAAGGATGGTCAAGACATGGAAGCCAGTAATAGATAAAGTGGAGGAGAAGCTTAGCCTCTGGAAGGCCAAGATCCTAAATAAGGCCGGTAAGTTGGTGCTTATCAAAGCTGTGTTAAATAGCTTGCCGGTTTATTATCTGAGCCTGTATAAGATGCCTAAGGCTGTTGCAGAGAAACTAATTTCCTTGCAGAGGAGATTTCTTTGGAGTAAAGAGGATGGTAAGAGCGGTATGGCTTTGGTAAAGTGGGAAGTGGTTCAGACTCCTAAAAAGCTAGGTGGATTGGGGGTTGGAGATGCCATGATACGAAATTCAGCTCTGCTGTTTAAATGGTGGTGGAGGTTCTCTAAAGAGGAGTGTCCATTGTGGAAGAAGGTTGTCTGTTCCTGTAACAACCTGAATCCAAACGAGCTCCTATCATCCCAAGAACTACCTATTCGAGGAGGACCGTGGAAGGATATTTGTCAGTTACAGTTTAAGAATCAAGAACTCAGGCAGAAGATGATTACTGGGCTGTCCATGGAGGTGGGTGATGGGAGAAGAACTCGTTTTTGGGAGGATGTCTGGATTCAGGGAGGTTCCTTGAAAGACCGGTTTCCGAGGCTCTTCTCAGTTTCAAACCAAACAGGGTCAATGATAGGGGATTGTGGGTTTTGGGATGGGTTCGCCTGGATATGGAATTTTCAGTGGAGGAGAGAATTATTCCAATGGGAGTTGGATTTAGTGAACCAGCTTCACAACACTCTGAGGCTGGTTAAACTGGATCCTGGGAGAGAGGATAGAGTTGTTTGGAAATATGATAAACAAGGAATTTTCTCTACTAACTCATTTGTGCAGGTGTTGCAGGTGGACATGGCTCCGGCGGATATATCAAGCTACAGTTTCACAAGGACTATTTGGAAAGGCCTGGTTCCCCCCAGAGTAGAGTTGTTTGTCTGGTTTGCCCTGATTGGAAGAGTCAATACAAAGGAAAGACTGAGTCGGCTTGGGGTCATTCACCAAGAAGATAATGTATGTGTGTTATGTAATAATGGTGTTGAATATGGTCACCATATCTTTCTTGGTTGTAGCTTTTCTTGGAAGGTTTGGTGTGCCTGGTTGTCATTTGTTAGAATGCAATGGGCTTGTCCAGGTACAGTGAAGGAACACTACCAAAGTTGGACTGAGAACTCAAAAACAAAGCAAGAGTGCAAGAGATGGATGGTGTGCTTCTGTGCAATCATTTGGAACATATGGTTGGAACGGAATCGGAGGATATTTCAGAACAAAGGGAAAGGGGTTGAGGAGATTATCAACTTATCTTTTCTGAACTACAAGGAGTGGTTAGGTGCAGACCCCTTCTGTTGTTGATGGCAATGCCGGAGATGACAAAGGGATATCTACTTTCTCTTTTTATTCTTTTTTGTTCTTAGCTTGTTCGTATTTTGCTACTGTCTTGCTCCACTTGTTGTGTTGAGCTCTTCGTTCAAAAAAAAAGTTTATCTCGTTTTCAGTAGACGAGATAAGCAATGTATCACAACATATTTACACATGTGATACGTGTAATTATATACGTATTTTATCTCACTCAAAATTAATTTATTTAAAGTATAAATGAGATAAGTAAAATGACACAAATTTATAAATATTTTATAAATTATATATTTCAGTAAATAAAAAAATTAAGTTATTTATTTAAAAACATCTGTGAGCAGTTAGTGTTACTGTGATATTTTTCATGTGAAAATTTCATCTTATTATGCATTGATTTTATTATTATTGGTAAAAAAAGGAAGAAAATAAAGAGATGAGAAGAGAGAAATAGACGGAGGAAGGTTGAAAGTACAAGGTTGTAAACACAGCCACCTTGTCTGTCTGGTCAAAATCCTAAAAGCATGGTTTTTGGTTTTTTGTTTCCCAAAACAAAACAATAATAACAATAATGACACAAAAACAAAGCCACCTCTCCTTTTTTTCTGTCTAAAAAAAATCACCATCTGCCTTAGCTCACTCCACTCTCTCTCTCTCCCAAGGGACAAAACTTTCGCCACTGTTGCTTTGCACCGTGCAATAGATTCATTTCGGTTTTCCGATAATACTTATAATAAATTAGATTAATAAAAATAATAAAAAATAATAATTATTAAAAAAGAAGAATTGAAATTATTATTAGATGGCTGCTCCACCGGCAAGGGCCCGTGCCGATTACGATTATCTCATAAAGCTTCTCTTGATCGGCGATAGTGGTAAGTTTATTTTCAATGCCTTGTTTTCATTCAGCTTCTCCTTCGAATTGTGTAAAATGTAGCTGAGGTTGGTGTTTATGGCAGGTGTTGGTAAAAGTTGCATCCTTCTGCGGTTCTCTGATGGTTCTTTCACCACTAGTTTCATCACAACCATAGGGTAAGTTTTTTGCAATTTGAGTTTGCAAAATGTTCCTCAGATCACAAATTCACAATGCTAACCCTTCAAATGCAGTATTGATTTTAAGATAAGAACGATTGAGCTCGATGGCAAACGGATCAAGCTCCAAATTTGGGATACTGCAGGTCAGGAGCGGTTTCGAACAATTACAACTGGTAAGCTTATTTAGCTACTATCCTATTTATTTTAGAGGAGTGATAGAGGTCAGCAACTTTTGTGTTTTTTAACCATCAATTGGCCATCAATAGTCTTTTTAATGGTGTGAGATTACATCCAATAGTAGGAGATCACTCACTTTTCTCTTGATGGTTAAGTGCTGACCACAAAACACAAAAGTTGCTGGCCCCCTAGACTTTTCCTTTATTTTATCATGCTTATATCTCACACATTCAAATTTTTTCGATCTCTTCATATGTTTGAGCAAATTATTGATGTAAATCGTAAAGCAAAAATGCTATGTGTAGGTAAACAATTAGCCATTGAATCAGATACTATGTATTTGTGTATAAATACATATGTTATTTCAGTTATTTTCAATGTATATTTTGTATTTTAACATGTTATTTATACAGGTGGCCACATGTAGTATTGTGCATTTTAAAGATATCAGATCCTTTATTTGATTACTGGAAGTTCCTTTAGTTTTGGTGTAATACGTATATCTCTTCTTGAAATCATGTTTTTGTTTAATTTTCGCAGCTTACTATCGCGGCGCAATGGGAATATTACTAGTCTATGACGTTACAGATGAAGCATCATTTAACAGTAAAGTTCCCAGCTGTTGTTGCTTGAATTTGAAATAAGCAGATCCATGCAAAATCTCTTTAAACTTGTTAGGCCTTTCCATCTGGAATGTTCACCAGCTTCTGCTGATTTCAGATATCAGGAATTGGATTCGCAATATTGAGCAACATGCTTCAGACAATGTTAACAAGATACTGGTAGGGAACAAAGCTGACATGGATGAAAGTAAAAGGGTAGGCAAGTTTCCTGTTTCTGTTTTGTTTAAATCTTAAATTCTTAGTAACACCCCGACGTATGTATATATGTGATTGATTATATATATATATATATATATATATATATATCTACGCCTTTCATTTTAGGCCGTGCCGACGTCCAAGGGCCAAGAACTTGCTGATGAGTATGGGATCAAATTTTTTGAAACTGTAAGTGATGTTATATACTATTGGAATGTGGAAATAAACTTCCCAAATGTTTTTTATCTTCTTGTGCTCATAGAAAATGTTCCTGTTGCAGAGTGCAAAGACAAATTTTAATGTGGAGGAAGTTTTCTTCTCAATAGCAAGGGATATAAAACAAAGGCTTGCTGATAGTGATAACAAGGCAGAGGTATTTGAACTTCTTTCCAAGAGCTTAATATGCGAGTTTTGGTACCTTATGCATTAAGAAAATCCAAATCTAATGGTATAGATCTTAGCACAACGTTACATCGATTACTTTTAACAAAGCTATACCGCTGGATTATCTTGGTGCATCATGTAACAAGTTAAACTCGGTATTCGACTGCCCTGAAACCTCTTCTGAATTGTTCATTGCAGCCTGCAGCGATCAAAATCAACACAGACCAGGGAGCCGGAGCTGGGGAGGCTGCACAAAAATCAGGTTGTTGTGGTTGAGGGCCTAATTTTACTGATTGGAAGCAAGTTTACTTGTCCAAGAGCAAGAAGGACGAAAGAAAAAGAAAAATATATGCATGATAAACATGAAGCTGATTAATGCTTAACATTTTCAAGGTGCCATTCTTTATAAATTTTGCGCGTGGTGTAGTTTCTGAATTTTTCAACAAGTTATATTAATCCAAAACTAGATTTGATTATGGTGAATGCATATCTAAGTGCCCATGTTTTTATTTATTCGGGACTTAAGATCCAATTGCATATTAAGGGAATAAGAAAAAGCGCTTATAACATTTGGAAACGTAAAAGTGATACAGACAGAAGAACATGAAACCCAATGCAAAATTATGAGAACTTGGAATCATGGCATGCCAAAATTATCGCTGCCTAATATCTACAACTACTCCAAGTTGACAAAAAAAAGATGATAGAATTATATTTTGGTTTTAATGCTCAAGATCGGAGTTACTAATAATTTAAGATTTTGGATGTTTTGTTTAAAGGCCGAAAAGTGAGAAAAATACCACTTAAAATCATTTAAGTTTTTTTGGTTTGTTTGATGTGTACATTTTCACTCCAAAGTTCAAACTATCAAAGGCACTTCACGGGCCAATTATGTATTAATCTAAAAATTAACGTACTCAACTGAAACTACCTCCTTTTACTGGCTCGAAGCAATGGCTTTACCTTGCGTAAAGAGATTAATCTGAAACATTAACGAGTCCAGAAGTCTTGCTCCTTTAAATTACTAATCAACGTTAACCTTGGCTTTCACGATAATGCCACATATAATTCTGTCCAAAGCACCTAATTCTTTTGATCTGTTAAAATGCTAAAATGAAGCTTCCAATACACTAAGCAAGGCCGCAAGGGTCCATAGTTTACTGGAGTTTGCCGAGTCAGAGAACGAAAAATACTAAAAATGAAGACATTATTCTGCACACGAGTTCTAAACTAGGTTGCATTTTCACAAAGGCTTCGGAGTTAGATTTTTAAGTTACTCTTTTCCATAAATGCGCTGAAGCTCACGCGTTGCTGCTTGGTAAGATTCTGAAGAGGAGTTGAAAGAATTGGATGAGTGACATACCAAACAACCAGAAACAGTAAGACTTGAGAGAGAAATTCATTTACCTTTCCAATAGCGAAATGCTTTCTGATTAATTGGGGCACCAAAGACAGTTTGAATTGTATCAAACAACATACTTTCAGGGGTACTCTTCAATTCCTGTACTATTTGATAAATGGTCTTCCCATTATCAAAATAAATGTGATTGTTTGGATGTTTTGATTTGCAATTAGCATGTCTCTCAAACTCATATGCATTCAGAGCCTGATATGATAAAACATCAGCAGGTCAGTCAATGGCTTTTAAGAAATGGAAAACGGTCACTGAGGTGCGTAATCAGGATGGATTACAAACCTTCGAATAGTTGCATTTCTTACACCCACAAAGATAGCCAGATCCTTTTATAATTCCACGAAGTTCCTTCATCCGTAATATTTAACCATAAACTTATTAGAAAGAACTTTAAACTAAAATGGTAAACATTAACAATAAATACTATCTTTTACCTCACGGGCCGCCGACACATACTTTACAGGAACACCATCCAGCATACCAGTAGATATCAAGCTCCTGACATTAGTTGGGAAGCTGTTTGGAGATTCTTTCTTGTTTGCTTTGGACTCTTGTTTATTCTTGGAAACAGTTTCAGACTTTTGTTTTACTACTTGAGGAGTATTTGCAACTGCACCTGGATTTGATGCATCCAACTCTTTCTCATGACCTGCTCCTGGAATATGGACTGAAGATTGATTATATAATTGACCATAATCTGCAGCAGGCCTACCAGCAGGGATAATACCCCGTTCATCCGGGAACCCGCCAAATGGAATCACATTTGTGTTATCTTTGCTATAGGAATCAGTACCAAATGACATGCCTGTGTCACCTCCTTTGCCATAGGGGGCACCAGAAGATCTCACATGAACATCCCCTCCGTTATAGGCAAGACCCATTAAAGTTACATTACCATCCTTATCAATTTCCCCACCATAGACCTGATGTAGATCACCATTGCTTTGCATATTGTAATTAAGTCCCTCAGGATGATGTCGTACACCATCAATATCCTTAACCTGACTTACTTTAACTTTTTTAACTCCACCATAATTTAGAGGTGCTTCCGAATTTTCAACTGAATGAGAGATAGACAAGCCAATAGAGGAATTGTCCCCATACTGATTAGTCATTGCCCTTGATCTGACATTAGAGCTACCAGCTGGAACATAAACATTCTTTTCAATGACATTGACCTGCCTGGTTTCAGACCCAAATAACTGATCAACAATATTTGATACCGAAAAACCAGAGCTGTTGTCCCAAGGAGGATAATTGACATTTGAAAATCCCGAACTAGATTTTCCATTTACATCTTCTACTGCTTGCTTCTTGTTTGGAAAAAGATCCACTTCAGCAGAATCAACAAACCACTGATGAGGTCGTTTTGGTTCAACTTTGGAAGGATTATCAAAAGTTGTCTCTCTGTCATTAATGTGTCCTGAACCCTTTACCGTCCAAAATCCCTTATTTTGAAAAGACTGCAAAAAAAGAAAAAAAAAAAAACTCACTATAACTTTACATCTTAGCAATTTTCAGCTTTTCTTTGTTTCATTCAAATTCAATCAATAACATCTAAGCAGGATAAAGGTGGTTAATTACATCCCAGACTATGTCAGATGACCAGGTAGACAGTAATTTAGTGAAAAGTGTTGCTATTCACTAGAAATGTTACATGTATGCAAACTGACAAATGACATGGCAATAGAAAAAATGCTGCAGGTTTTAGCCTTTTATGTTTTGATTATATATTTGGTTTCATACAAAATAAAATTTTCACAAATCGTAATCAAACATATATAATTGAGTCTAAAAGTAAGACCGTATAGCGGTTTGAAACTTTTCTTTTAGATCATCCTCTTTGGCTTATCCCAATAATAGAGACTACCAACCTGGCTTATCCAGAAGTAACCTTTGATGTTAAGGTCTTCTATCATAAGCCCTTTACTCATTTAATCACATATATAAGACAATGATATCCCTATCACCGAGATTTTGTTGTGCTCCCCACATTCCATTTGTTTACAGATGCTTTATACTTTTACAGATCCTCAGTCTCAACTCTCAAGCCAAAAGCAATGAGCCCAAAATATCATATGAAAGCATGAGAAGCTCCTTGATTTTCCAAACAATAGAAGCAACATGCAAGTGCAACATCTATCTACAAACCCAATGTGCATTCGCAAGAGGACTAAATTAAGCTCCTTACAAATGAACAACACTTATAACAATACAGAATCTTCAGCAAAAAGGAAAAGCAGTGAACAATGCACAATTTACTCATCCTAGTAGAAAAAGTTGACAAATTATATATACCATTTGCTTCTGGGTTTGCAGGTGAATCCACTGTAAATTTGTTGCTGATTCCAAGTGAAAATTTTCTCAGTTGCCAATCACCAAAACAACTCCTGCAACAAGAGAAAAATCCCCTTAATGTACTGTAACATAGTTCACACTTCACACACATCCTTCAATGTTTCAAAAATAACCAATTAATAATGAATTTTAATTTTTACTGCCTCACATTACATTACATATAATCTTTCTTTCAAGAAAAAAAAAAAAAATCGAAACTGCATATCAAGCTGATTACAGAACGAAAATTCCCATAAATTCACCAGCGCCAAAATAAAACAACCGAGCTAAAGGAATTAGAAGAAAGCGATTACCTTTGCGAAATTGGAACAGTAAGAGGGAAGAAGCTTCGAGAAGGTTCCACGATCCGTGCCCGGAAACCTAATCGGAAGACCTTTACGACGGTATTAGAGAGAGAGAGAGAGAGAGGTTCGTATGATAGGACAGGGTGTGTGTGGAGCACTCGATTTCTTTCTCTTGGAAGGGTTGTAGGATAGGGTGAACCTGAACCGATCGCTACTCAGGGTTACGCCCATTTGTTTCTCGACACGTGTCTTCGTCAGATGGAATCTGAACCGTTGGATGGGCTGAGAAACTTTAACAACATACAATTGGTTCGGTGTATGAGGAAATGCAACGCATGCAAGTTGCAATGCCAAGAATAGAATAATGAGAATAATAGACCTTGCTTGACCAATCACCACATAAAAACTAACTTTTTTTTTTTTTTTGCATATATATATTTTTCGATAATGTTCACGGTTAAAGTAGTAAAAACTTTATTATTAGTTTTTGTTACCCAAATTCCAAACATATTTTAGAGGTTAATGTAGTTCAAAAATTTGTAATTTTTTTTCTTAGTTTGAGTTTTTGAAAAAAAAATTAAGAATAGAACTAATTCATCTATTACTCTACTAACATGAATATTTTTTATATTAACAGCCGGTAAAAAACGACTACAAATTAATAAAAATAAAAAATTAATTTTTAATTAGTTAATAATAATTAATTTTTTATTATAGTTTTTTAAGTTAATTTTAAAAAATTTAAAACTTAAGATAAAAATAATTTCAAAAAAAAATTTCTAAATGAATTGTTGAAAATTATACAATGGGCCTAGTCATTTTATTTCATTTGTTTTATTATTTTTAAGTAAATAATCAATTTTTTATTATAAAAAATTTAAATACTTTTAAATGGTCCCTCTTAATCTAACTTCATATATTTCAATATTCTGCCACTTTTTTTATCATTTTTTTCTAGTACAAATCAGCCTCCTCTAAATGACATATTTGATCTTGTTTGACATTAGAGAGGATCTGAACGTATCAGGTATGCGGTGAGATAACCTCATCACTTATCAAACTCCTCCCGTGTCCAAGATGTAGCAATCATAGTGAAATTATACTTTATGTACTAAGAGACTGTGCTTTTGCGTCTAGCATCTGGGATGCCCTTTTATCACCAATGTGGAAACAAAGTTTCTTTAATTCAAGCCTGCATGATTGGATTAAAGCTAACCTCTTCGCACATATCAACTGGCAATGCATTTTTGGTGTTGCTATCTCCTCAATCTGGTTCTTCCGCAACAAACTAATTTTTGAAGGTAAAGACAGCTCTGCATCTTCAGTCCTAGCTCAAATTCGAATCCGAAGTGATGAATTCAGCCGATTCACAAGGAATATGACTCATTTAAACACCTATAGTGCTAAGCATGATCGTCCAATATGCTGGACTCCCCCTAGCGAAGGTGTTGTAAAATTGAATGTTGATGGCTCTCTTTTTTTTGCGCATAAAAATAATACTGCGTGTGGTGAAATTGTTAGGAACTATCTTGGAGGCTTCGTGAAAGACTTCTCTTATAACCTTGGAAGTTGATCAATTATGCATGCAAAGCTTTGGGATATAATCCATGGTCTTAAAAGTGTCTCTAATCGTACTTAATCTATTGTTATCTTAGAATCTAATTCGACTGCTGTTCTAAAATTTATCTCTCATGGATGTCCTGCAGGCCACCCGTACTTTTGTTGAAGAGATTAAGCTCCATGCCAATCGAATCTCTCAAGTGTATTGGAGTTATGTTCCCAAAGAAGCAAACTTTACTGCTGATGATTTAGCAAAGAAAGGACAACACCTCCCTTTTGGATTGCATACTTTTGACTCAGCCCCTGCTCAGATTACACACATTCTTGTCACTGATATAGCTAATGTTCTCCTCTTTAGAGGACTGGTCTAATTGGTTTTCTTTGTTCTGTTTGGGGTCTTTGAACCCTCCTCTCACAAAAAAAAAAAAAAATCTCTCCTTATAGTCGACAAACTTAGTAGCTATGGTATTTCTCTTTCTTTCTCTTTCTTCAAGGGCTTCAATTATCTAAAGAGTTAGTAAAACCAAGGTCAAGTCAAAGGAACAATAACATTGTACAACATTAGTGCTACAACATTTTAATATTAATATTCTCCAGTGATTTGAATAATTAAATAAACCTCTCTCACTATAATTCCATTGTTCGTACCCGAATCCAATAGCAAAATCACCTGCACCTCGTCAAATTCAACACTTGTCCCTCATTTATTCAATGCAGAAACTCCACCGATCGAACCACATTCATTCAATAATCTCTACGATCAAACCTGTGGAAGCTCCGAAAGCTTGCACCGAAGAATAATAGGGACTTAATTATTATCATCTATCATTGGAGGCGTACAAATGCGGAGATCGAAAACGTTAGATTTTTCTGCCACAACAGCGGTAGCATTCTCACCAGAAAATATGGTTGGCACTACGACCTTGTTGTTGAAATCTGTGTTCTAGCATGAGTTAATGAAGAAGAGATAGAGACAAAGATAAATTTGGAGAGTTCATAGCTATGGTAGTAGCTATAGAATTTGATGGATTCTTTCGTTACTACTTTTAATTATTGGACTTATTGGGGGTGGGTAAAGTTAGAGTTGGGATTAAGATTAGGTTAATTTAGGAAAGATAATTTAAAAATTTTGAATAATTTTTTAAAGTTTCTATAGTTTTGTCAATAGAAACTTATTTTTTACAGGCACAACGTTAATTTTATTTTTTTTAGTGGTTAGATTCTCAGCACCTGAAAAAAACTAGTATGCTTAATAAAAAAAAAAATTAAATTCCAGACAAAAAAAGTTAAATGAAAGACTACAACTAGAAGTTGCCTCAAATTAAGAAAATACTCCAATAATCAAATAAAACAATCCAACATAGGAGTCTTTAGGTTAATTAAGCTTGAGATCATTCTCAGAGGGCGTGAGGTTCAAGTCTAAGCACAAATTAAACCTTCTAGTTTTAACACTACCATCACTAGTAGATTTGGTCATGGCACCATGATCATGAATTACCATTCCACCATTTCTATGCTTTCTCATATGTCCTCCAAGGGCTTGTCCAACCGCAAACTCGAGCCCACAAATAGAACACGAGTGCATCTTGTTCTTCGTCATCATGTTCCACGATGATGACGAAGAACTTGATGGTAATTGACACGAAAGATCTGCACCCATCATGAGCTTAAGCTTCTTATGACTCGCTCTGTGTCCTCCAAGTGCTTGAAAAGATAGGAACCTCCTATGACATGTCTTGCACTTAAAGCCACCAACCTTCAATGGATGGTTATTGGTTTTGGTCTCACCAACTTTTGTTAGTAACATCAAGCAATTAACCATGTCTAAGTAGACCAACAGGGTACTATTGCATGTATAATATAAGGTTGAGGAATGTAATGTTTTATGGTGATAGTTATGTGTGAATTTTGGTTGCACCGAGCTCTAATATATATATGACAGTAGCAACTGACTATAGACTATAGTTTTAGTTTAATTACTTGTATGTAATTAAGCAATGATTGATAGTGGGAAACTAAGTAACGCGGTTGAAGTACAACAATGGGACTAATTGCTTTTTCTTTGTAACGAAGGAATTATTAATTAAAAAATAAATTTACGATCTTAATTAATTAATTATACCTTGGGGTATAATAATTTATTTTCAGAAATGATTATAGATATATAATTAAGATGACGTTGTTAAGAATAAGATTGCGTGAGCGTGTGTATATGACTACATAGATGGGTTGTGTTTTGTCATTTATGGTTGTCCATGTTGAAGGATCCAACGAAAACCATTAGTGAGAGTGGAAATTACGATGGGAATGAGTATGAATGAGTAGAAAGGAAAATGGAAGGTAGAAGCTAAGAAGATTGTTACACCGCGTGGGTCCTAAGATAAAAAAGATTTTTAATTAAATGTTCACAACATAAGTAAGAGTTTAGCTACCAAAGAAACCCAAAAAGGTTGTTGTAACAGTGAATTGTGAATCAAGACGAAATTTATCTATCATATCCTATAATGTCATTATTTAGAATCAACTATGTTATATATATATATATATATATATATACATATATATATATCAATTATTTATAAAAAAAATATGTTAAAATATAAAATATATATTAAAAATAAATTAAATGATATATATTCATATTAGCAGTACATAAAATTAAATTCTATTACTTACTATGAGTCTATCAAAAAAGCTTAGAAATCAATCTTTTTAACAACATTTAGCTCTCTTTTCTTATTGGCGAAAGAATTTAGTTCTTAATTAGGCCCTAAAAGTATTTAGGTAAAAGATAAAAATAACATTTTAAATTATTAAATCTCGTTGATATTTTAACTACTACGGTAAACAGTTAGTATTGGAAATGGATTTTTTTATTTTTTCTCAATATTTTTGTAAAAGTGTAATTTTTTATCATATATTTTTTAAGCAGACTAAAAAAAAATAGGTGAGAGAAAATATTAAATAATGAGAGATCACATTTTATAAAAAAAATTGAGAAAAAAAATTAAAAGAATCTATTTTCTTAATATTTAAAATAAAAGTTAAAAAGTCACCAAAAAAAAAATAAAAGTTAAAAGTGGAAAATCCTAAAGTTTAATTTGTGAGAATAAAGCAAGGAAACGAAGAAAGAAGTCAGCAGAGGCAAGAAAAGTGTTCCAATGCAGAAGCTTCGTTAAGTCAAAGTAGTTACGATGAGTCAATTACTCAATTAAGTTATAGAAAGCTTTCCAACAAATACGTTTAGGATTTCCCTTTAAATATATAAGAAAAGAGGAAGTATAGCCAGCTAATGGAGTATTTGTACAATGTGTACAATGAAGATTTATTCGATTCAGTAGATGTTTATTATTTTTGGTACTCAGATGTTTATTTTGGATAGTATGGATGTATTGTATTTAAAAAATTAGTAATATTTTATTTTAGATGTTCATTTCTAGATGTTCATTTTTTATTCCATTGATTCCCTAGCAAAATTCGAAAGAAAAATTTTTAAAGTCCCAAAAATAGGTAAAGAAAAAACCTTTGGTATAGAAACCTTTAGCGAAAATACTGTGACTTGAACAGCTTATGCCAAAAAAACTTGACTCAAAGAAATTTATCTTTTTAACTACTATCAAGAAAATTTAAAGGTTATGCACTATTATGTTCAATTTTTTTTTAATCAACAAATTGTCCAAAAATAAAATTATTACATGATCTATCTTAAATAATAATAAAAAGACATAAGTTTCTCAGTCAAGAAACATTTCCGCAAAAAAAAAAAAAGATCCAATGAGTTAGTTCAACAACAATAACCTCAAATTCAGTAATAAATTTCCTAGTAAGGTTCATAACAAAAGCATCTGAAATCATAAGTATTTACACATGATTCTTCAAATAGCATCCACGAATGTAATGTGAAAATATTACTCAAATCCAAGTACAATTGACCTAGTTATGATCAACTCTGTTAATTCTACTAAGAAATTTAAGTTGACATCAGTTTACCACTATGTTGATCCTCAAAGAAATCAAAGAGAAAGATCATTATCACATGCGAGGTGTATTTGTAAGCAGAGATTTTAGAGGGAAAAGGATGAAAGGAAAAAATTTAGCTGCGTTTTGTTCACATTTTCATTTTTTTTTTCCAGTTTGACTGTTTTCTGTTTTTAGAATTTTGTGAAGAGAAAAAGAAAAATAGTGAAAACAATACAATTCTGTTTCCTGTTTTCATCTCCTATTTTCTTTTTCTTTTCACGAAATTTTGAAAACAGAAAACACAAAAATGAAAATAGAAAATGAAAACGCACGCAAGTAACTATGATTTTCCATTTTACTCTAAAATCCGATTGCTCTAAAACCTCAACTTGAATAGACTATGAATTTCAAAAAGTAACAGAGTATGATGATCATGGAGGCAGAATTCTAGTCAAGTAGAGAGAGAGCTTTTCTCTCAGTGATGCTCCCTTTGCATCTGAAGCTCCACATATCAGTTGATGGTAACCGGAGTCGTGATTGTGAGCCAAAGAAAGCTCATCCTGCACCTCGTCTTCCATATCGATAACAATGTTGTGAAGTAAGCAGCAAACCAGAATGATCCTCGGCAACCTGTGTTTGTCCGGCCGCCACATTGATCCTTGAATGATTTTCCACATCTCCTTTAGCCTCATCAGCGCCCTCTGCCCCAGCATCCGCGTCGCGAAATGCTGCCGGTTAAAATTCGCCTTTGGCTCGGCGAGCTCTTTTCCTTCATAGGGGACAAGGAGGTAAGGCAGTAGAGGATAGCCTAAATCGCCAATAATATATTCCCTTATTTCACATCCTTCAGAGACAAGTAATGTCTTACCATTCAACCTGTCTCCTTTATCACAAAGTTTGCAGAAGTTTGAACTCTCAAACACCAACCAATCCTTCATTTTACCTGGCCAGCCGGTGACTATGTCACGGAACCTCATGTCAGCATCCACTATCGCCTGCAAGACCATGCTGTGGTTCTTCTCGTGATCAAGCCACACGTTACTCGAAGGTTCTGAGGCAGGCAAACACATTGTAATGTGTGTAGCATCAATTACACCACAGCAGTTGGGAAGGCCACGTAC
This sequence comes from Arachis stenosperma, assembly GCF_014773155.1. Taxonomy (NCBI): domain Eukaryota; kingdom Viridiplantae; phylum Streptophyta; class Magnoliopsida; order Fabales; family Fabaceae; genus Arachis; species Arachis stenosperma. The sequence goes on along the minus strand of NC_080379.1, from coordinate 2,278,358 downwards.
TTGCTCGAATTTGGATTTGATTGCAACCATTTCTGATTCAGTAGGCCATTGCAAGTGGTGTAGCCCTCTTTCTTCCATGGATTCGACAAATCGCCAAGTGACTTGTGAGACAGTTGAGTGGTTTAGCCCGAACGAGTCACCAATTGTGACCAGCGAATCACCCGATCCCAGCCTTCGTAATGCCACGGCTACCTGATCATATAGAGACATTGGCTTGCCACTTGTAAATATAAAATGTGCTGATTTTGTCTTCATATCTTCCTTAACAAGTGAGCATATGTACTCAAATGTGTTTCTTGAGATCTTGAAAACAGACTGAAAGCTATCCAAAGACTTTGATGGAGACTGCTGAAGACCTGCAAAAAACAGGTCACTATAATTCGTTCAAGGAAAAGCAATTCTCCTTTGCTATCTCTAAAAGAAACAGGTCACTTGAAGGATCTAACTGTTACTGACAGAGATCAAGAACCATAAACTTTGTTACGAAATAAGTAAGGTTCATATATATGTAAATTATGAAATATGTCTAATTATAGATGTAAGTTGCCAAATAAACACAAACCTAACATAAAAATGTCTAAAGATTCATGGCAATTGATTTTGTCTTTAAGATAAAAGCAGCACGTGTTGTTTCTAGTTTCCCCATCAATAAGCTATTCCTATAAGATAAATTCCGCAAAATGCTTATGCTTGTTCCTTCCTATGCAAGCACTTGCTCACAATCTTCGATTGATTATTTACTGAAAACACAGATCTGCAAAAAACTATAGCATAATGTTATGACACAATCCTAGTATACTTCATTAAAACCTTTGAAAAATTGAGTTGAATAATTAACACATCTGTGGATCAATGTATCTCTGCTACTAAACCCACCGTTTGACGGACTATAAAAGCCGAGAATAAACAAATTACTTGTGAACATGATGGGTTTATTGAAAATCTGTTACTTTATTCGGACTTATCACTTTAAGCAATCAATCAAACAATCACTAGTAAATGATTAACTAAAGGAGGATGCGAACTAGAAACATGATGCTGAATTGTCTGTTATAATTGGTACTAACATTACTTAATAAACTAAACAAAAATCTAATTTTTCCCTGATTCAATGCTCGTGGTAACTTCCTTCAGCAGCAGAAATTGAATTAAAATCAAGTAGCTGTACTAAAGAGTTTCAGAAAATGTGGTATATTATATCTTGGTAGCATTTGCTTAAATAGCTGCAGCCTGATCTATATCATAGAGATGAACCATTTCAAAAATAAATAAAACCAAGGACAAACAGATATAATTTATCTAAGAGTAATGTAAAAGAAACAGATAAATAATTAGAGTAATTGTAAAATTTATCAGCAAACTTTTGAACACGTCAAGAGTATTTGTTCTCATTCTACAGCATATTATGTATTCAGCATCCCTGTTAGCATGGAATTGATTTCATGAAAACCAACAACTGAGAATATGCTCACCATCCATGTTTAAAATAGTATTAAAACATAGAAACTGCACTACACCTTGAAACTAACCAATAAAATGAGAGCCGTTGGACTTGAAACAAAAAGAAGGTCAATTACTTTGCCCCCCTCGAAATTTATAAATAAAAATAAGTATTTACAAGCTGTTGAGGGCATGGATATAAAACTAAAATTTGCTCTGCCACTATGAATAAACCCTCTATCAAGGTTAGTTATGCCTTTTACTAGTTAATTGCTACTCTTTCTTTTTGAACTCAATAACATGAACCATTTATTTAGCAACAGGAATTTGCAGAGACACGGCCTATTGAGTAATGAGCATAACACTAGAGAAGTGCTACACAGCCAGAAACACATAAGCAAACCATATCATAGTTGATTAGTATTTTCCTTGAATGGTAATTTCCCTCTAGAAAAACAAATCTTTGAGTTACAAGAACCAATCACAAGTCACAACAATATAGTAATGGCAGTAAAGTTCTAAATTTCCATATACTTGTTCATCAGCATTTGATGAATTGGTAATTTGTTGAGGAGTAACAGTCACATATACATGTATAACCTGTAATTTCTTAGCATAAGCACTTAGACGATTCCAGAAACACGAAACTTGATATCACATTTCACATTAAACAGTTATCTTCTACAAGGGGCAAGAAGAAAAAAGTATAATTCTCTTTGGATTACTTTTTTCTTTTGGGGTTCCCAAGATATCTGCCACCGGACGATGTAACAAATCCCTTCACATATTGTAGGGCAACTTAAGGAAGGAGAAGGTCCTTCTCTGTTTGGATTTTCGTTACTCGACGCATAATGTACTATATCTATATGATACAATAACAAGTGTAGGCTTCATTACATAGTAATTATACAATGTCACTAAACATTTCTTGATTGGTAAGCCAAATGGATCGGAGTAACAGTCAACTCGAGAGTCAAATTAGGGATCCATAGCTCATGCATCAAAACTCAAAATGCATTGGCATGATTCAATACAAGTAGAAATTCAATGAGAAAATAAGCAAAAACTAAAATCATGTAAAAATTAGAGATGTTAAGATACCAACACAAGACACCCCATGACAGCAAGATTCATCAACAAACCAAAAATCCATAACATCAAACATATGAAAACAAACACAAACATGAAAACACCAAGAAAAAAAAACATGACTCGAATTAAGAAACAGTAAAAGTGAAGAAAGAGAACCAAACCATTAATCCTCTTTGAGAAGTCATGCCACCAATCTAGAGGACCCTCTTTGTTTTGAGGGGACCCAGAAACAGAAGAACCATTCTCATCATGCTTCTTGTCTTGCTTTTTTCTCTTCTTGTAACCTCTCACAGGACCCATCATCAGCCACAACAAACAAATTCGAATCTACACCACGAATTTGGGGTGAGGGAAAAACCTGCTGCAATTCACAGTAAAATAACAAATCAAACCAAAAGAATAATATATTCACACACACATATATATATATATATACACACAGATACATACATACATATATTATATCATTATTATGGTGACATAATAGATAAATAAATATATATAATATAATTAGAGTAAGAAAATACAAACCTTAGAGAGTGAAGAGCTGTGAGATGGTGGTGGGAATAGGAATGACAAGTTTCGGGGCAGTGTCAAATGTTAAATGGGGTGTTTTTGTGAGTGAGGCGTTCTTCAAAGTTTTAAAGCATGCAACAAAGGAGATAGCTTTGGTAAAAAAACTAAAAATAAAAGTTACAATTTATTTTTTTATAATCTATTTTATTACCTTTTATTGTGATTCTCAATTTAATATTTTAAGATATAAAAAATTGTACTTATATCATTTAACGCTTTTAGTTATAAAAAATAAAAAGTTAGCTAGTATTAATTCAAATATAAGACAAAAATAAGATAAAAATGTTGACTACTTAACATTTTTTGTTAAGTCCATTGTATTTTTTTTGTCTTATTTGTCATAAATTTTTATAAAATATTATTTTTATTCTAAATATAAATTAAGTAGTATTATTTTAAAAATATTTGTTTTATAATTATAGAATAATAGTTTTGGATAGTAGACTTTCAACTATTACTTTTACAAATACAACAACGGTCATAATTGATTTTTTATAATTTGATTAATTTGACTAAATTTTTATCTAATAACTCTTAATTATTAATTTCACATAAAATTAACTGCACCTGAATTTTCACTATAGTATAAATATCAGAATTATTAAATATAGTTTAACTATTAGTTTTTACCTCTAAATTGTATTCGGCGTTTATATCTTAAGAAAAATTGTAAGTGTTTTAGTATTTAATCATTATTATTAGATATATATTAAAATTAGTTATTAATATAAAATTTATATTAAAAATGAATTAAACAATATATATAGAGAGTAATTAATTTTGGTATATAAATATTATTTTTATTTAATATTTTAAGTATTTTAATAATTTTAATCATTAATTTTATTTGCAAAATATATACATAATTAAAATCAATTATTAAAATAATTAAAACAACTAACATCATATGTTTACCATGTCTTATAGTTAATTTTGTATTATATAAAATGTAGCAGCAGTAACTCCAAGTAGCACCAAAACATATGGGTTGGTTTTTGTTCTTTTTATTAAGTGTTTAAGATAATGTGTTGTGTGTCAGCACATGAAATGAATTTGAGCAACATATAACAAACCGACTGTGTGAATAAAAAGAAGAGATGTCAAAGAATATTATCTGTACTATTTATATATACATTTTTGTTATATGCTTTCTACTTTTAACATTAAAAATGATTAATAAAAATAAAAATCTATTATAAATAAAAATTATTTAAAAAATACACCCAAGAATTAGTATAAATATCATTTCTCATATCTTAGAATAACAATTAACAACCCAATTTTGCATGTATTAAGGTTCAAAATTTGTGATAGAGTTGTGCAATAAATTTACTTTAAGGTATTTGAACTTTTTGTGCACTAATAAAAATTGGGGAAGACTAGTGTACAGATGTAAATTGAGAAAAGCGTACAGAGAATTTGTTTTTTGTGGCTGGAAGTGGACACGTGTGACGTTTAATTTATAACGGAGAAGGCTTTGAGGGTGTGAGATTTGATGTAAGCTCAGAAGGCTTACTAGTGGTGAGCCGAGTCGAAGAGGTATGGAATGAGGACTGGATTTGATGGTGGGTCATTGTGGCTGTGGGCTTTGAAAAAAACACTTGCGGGTCAATTTCCAAAAAAAATATTTCTGAGTTACGGGGGGAAAAGGAAAAAGTTGGCAGCACTAGGATCGCAACGAAAGCCCTACCCACTTTGGCCGTAGCAAACGGGGCTCTCGCGTCTCCTTCCGTGAATCTCGTTGCCGGCGTCAGTTGCGTAGGTCTGGGCGCCGTAGCACGGACGCAGCGGAGGTCTGAGGTGGTGTTGCAGCCGGGTGTCCAGCGGGGACGTGGGTGCGTGTGATCTGAGGCCGAGGGGTAGGACGACTTCCTTGCGCGAGGTCCCGACGCTGAAGGATGCAGTGAGCCGTACGTGCCGTCTGATGCGGAGATCCGGCCGCCGTTCCACGGAAAAGAAGGCTGTGGAAGGTCCAAGGAAACAAACTCTGCCGCTGAAACAACGCATTTCCTGTCAGATCTCAGTTTTATCTGAAGATTGTCACTTCTCCCCCGATTTGGGTTCTCGCGGTTGGTGGACACTGATACAGTTCAAGTCAGGTGTGTTGTATTTTCATTCCTTTATTTGAAGTTATTTGTAAATTTGTGCATAATGTGATAGGTTTTACTGCTGGGTTTTGTACTTTAATGTAGCCTAAGGATATAGATGGGGCCATGTTCGCATGGAGAGAACACCGAAAAGGGAATTAGGAGTTTAAATTTTGTGATTTAGATTCGAAATGTATTAGGCTAGGGACAGATATCTGCGCCGTGGATTATCAATTTTTTATTGAAAACAAATGATAGTATAGGTTCATACATAAGTAGAATGTCTATCGTTGTGATGTGTGATGTTAGATGAATCCGGCTCACCAATCAGGATCGGAAAATAGTTGAAGGTGTCTGATTTTCGTCTACTGGACCAATAGTCCAATAGGGGTTAGACATGGATATTGTTCCAGGCATGTGATTGGGATTGGGAAACATCCTATGGAATCAAATGAAGCTTTGCTCCTTTCCGGAGTAAGCCGAACATCCTACTTGCTACACGATTATGACTACTCTGGCAGGGGACCTGCAGAAAGCTCCCACGCCAATGCAATTCTTTCAATTTAGGATTTTTAACTTAAATAAATTTTATAGAACCCAAATTCACTGATATCCAATGAGATCTACAACATGATAACCCTTTTCCTATTATTATATAAATCGTCCTAGTCTGTGTAGGATTAAATAAAACGTAAACCATTTCAGGCTGGAACTGGGAAGGGAAACAAAGGGTAAATGGTGCCAGGGCCCTAGAGTTAAAAGGAGAACGTAAATCGTTCGAGGCTAACATGTTGTTGGCTTAAACCTCATTGCTCTGCCACGATTTACACACAAAGGAGACCTACATACCTGGCGCGATTCACGTGTTACTGACTTACTGGGTTGGGAAGATTTATGCTTGTAATGTTGTTGAGTTGATTGCATGGCAACTTAACTACCTTAGTATGTTAGATCATAGGTGTGTTGGATCATATAGTATATGCTTAAATGCAATATAGAATAATTTTGAAAGAGACCTTGTTCCACGGTGGGTTTAATGAGTAGGGTATATGTAGTTTAGGGTAAGACGTAAGAAATTAGGCATCTTAGCAGCTTCGTTAACACTCTACTATAGAGTGATGGTTGTAATAGGGTATTTTAACTTATAATATTTTAATTTTAATTATATTATTCAAATTTTAACTTAAGATATAAAAATATACTTTTTAATTTCAATGATTGATTTTACTGAGAAGATTAAATTAAATTAAAAGAAATACTGATAAATTATAATAAAAGAGCACTAAAGTTAATAGATAAATTTAAGTTTTTCTTTTAAAAAAAGTCAGAGGGTGTTAAAAAATGTAATTTTGCATAAGTTAAATTTATGTGGACTTGAGTAAACATAAATTAAAGTTTACAGAATGACAAACAAAATTTTATAAAAATATGTATGAACAAAATTGATTAAAAAAAATCATATCAACAATGAATACTAGAAATTCATAGAAACTTAAATTTATGTTATTCAAAGCATATGAATTTATTTTATTTTAAATTATTTTTTTAACCTTTTGACATAATTTTTAAAAAAAAACCTTAAATGTATACATTAAAACTTAGTACTCTTTTATTATAGGTGCTAGTATGCCTTTTTTTAATAATTTAATCTTAATAATGAAATTATAAGTTTTTTTTTAAGTTAATATTTAACCGGATTTAATTTAAATTAAAATATTAAAAGAGTGCCAGGGTGAGAAGGGTCATTTGTGTGTAAATCGTGGCAGGAGGTTTAGCCCGACAACATGTTAAACCTATCAGTCCGGACGATTTACGTTTTCCTTTTAACTCTAGGGACCCTGGCACGATTTACCCTTTCTTTCCCTTACCAGATCATGCATTAATCGTTCCAGGCTGAAATGGTGTACGTTTTATTTAATCCCACACAGTCTAGGACGAATTATATAATCATAGGAAGAGGGTAATGACGTTGCATATCTCATTTCAGGGGAACCCATTAAATTTGGGTTCTACAAATTTATTTAAGTAAGAAACCCTTCAATTTATGTCTATCATACGTCTTCACTGATGGGATTTTGGAGGTGTCCCTTTTATTTCTATTGCTGCCACCATCCCTTTATTGTTCGTAGCCCCTAAGGGAACCCGTAGCTGTTGTAGGTGCAAGCTGTTAAATGCATCAACATTTTCATTAAGATGTCCTTGGCTGTTTATAGTTAGATAGTGGTATTGTTATACGGAAGAGGTTCTGAAATTCTCTGCAGCTAATGGATTTTTCTGTCACACTGATTCATAACTCAGCAATAAATATTATTGAATTTTCCTAAATACTTTCAGAATATGAAGTCATCTAAAAACCCAAACTTGTGTGTATGTTGAAACAGAATATCCTGTGTTGTAACTTTGAGACGAGTTATGCCATTGGCAATGTTCTTAAAATTTAGCAGTCGAGAAACTATGTAACCCTTGCGGATTGGTGTTAGTAATCATTGGCTGCTGTAGTGATTAGGAGTGCAATTGCAAAGTTCATCTGTAACAGGGCTGTTATGATAGGGTTATGAACGTATTTCAGGTTGAGGTGTTGTGTTTGTAATATTTCATGGAAAATATAATAGGATTAGAACTCAACATGAGATTTCCTTGTCGTGATCGAAATAATTTTCATTCATATGTGAGAACTTGAATCTGAAGCTCCTTTTTTCGCATTTGTTACTCATGATAGAGGAAGATCTTTGAGGACATTTCTTGAAGGGAATATCTATTCGTGAGGGAAACGGATGTCCCGGGCTTATGATGTAGTTGATTTTGCATAAGACGTTAGGGTGTTGTCCGTTACAGTGGTGTGTGTTCATGGTTGTTTGGCTTTTTAGAATCTGCAGTATAATTTGTGAAGAAGTTTCATGGGCGGAGTGGTTGACTGTAACCTGTTGCACACTTTCATGTTTTCAGGCTAGAACTGTGAACCGATAAGTCCGATGGATTTCAATGGGATTTTTGGAGCTGAATTGGAAGAGTCGGATGACAACAGCTCCGATGGAGACCGTGGCTGTTATTATGCGAGTGACGAAGAAGGGGACGAGGATGAAGGTGACCCAACAGGATGCAGAGAAGATGAAAATGGTAACCTCTCAGGTGGTGCCAGTCATGCCGGGGATGATGGGAAAAGTCGTCCAGTTGTCGCAGAGGATTTTATGGGCAGAGAGTTTGTCGGGGAGGAGGATGCCTATCTTGCTTACAAGGAGTTTGCTAGAATGAGGGGTTTCGGGGTCCGCAAGGGCGATGTGGGGCGTGTCGACGGGGTTTTGGTCAGGAGAGACTTTTTCTGCCATCGACAGGGCACAAGACATGCTAAGCACTATGATCGTCCTGAGCGAGTTAGGGAGGAGAGGTTGGAGAGTCGAACCGACTGCAAGGCGAAGTTGAAGATTTTCTATGATGTGCAACGCAGTGTGTGGAAGGTCAGGAGCATCTTCGATGAGCACAACCACGAGCTTGCTCCGGCCATGTTTTCACACCTCGTACCTAGCCATCGCTCGATGAGTGATGGTGACAAAGCACAAGTTGATAGCATGAAGCAATTTGGTATACCAACTGCGAAGATAATGGCTTACATGGCTGGTCAATCTGGAGGGTATGGAATGCTGCGATTTACAAAGCGTGATTTGTATAATTATATACATGGTCAAAGGCTGGCCCGAATCAGTGATGGCGATGCTGCAGCAACGATCAGTTACTTGGAGGGCAAGGCGAATGCCGACATGACGACTGTAGCACATTACACGCGAACTGCCGATGATCGGCTGGGGAGCCTTTTCTGGGTCGACGGTGAAATGATGACCGACTATCAGTTATTTGGTGATGTTATGGCCTTTGATTCGACGTATCGGTCTAATAAGTACAAGAAACCGCTTGTAGTGTTCTCTGGGTCAAATCACCATAAACAGACAACCATTTTTGGATTTGCGCTCCTGGAGGATGAGGAAGTTCGTACTTACCGGTGGCTGCTGTTAAATCTTGTAGATGTAATGGGAGAGAAGACTCCGTGTGTTGTTGTCACGGATGGGGACAAAGCGATGCGCGCAGCCATCGCGGAGGTGTTCCCGGCAGCAAGGCACCGGCTGTGGGGTGGCACTTGGAGAAAAACTGTGTTCAACGGGTTAAGGATACGGAGTTCCGAAAGGTTTTTAAGAAGGCTATGTATGCGAACTTCGAGGTGGAGGACTTCGAGGAATATTGGAAGACGGCGGTGGAGTCACTTGGCCTACAAAATAATAGTTGGGTTCAACAAACATACGAGGTTAAAGAAAGTTGGGCAACAGCATATCTCCGGGGCACTTTCTGTGCGGGATACCGAACAACCTCAAGGTGTGAGGGGATTAATGCATACATAAAGGGGTTCCTGAAATCCACTGATAGCATTTTGGAGCTGGTGCACAGCTTAGATCGCGTTGTAAAGGTTTATCGAAACAACGAAGTCACGGCGCAGTTCTATTCTACGTACTACAGCCCCGTGTTAACAACCGGGCTTGACTCTATCGAGCTTTTTGCATCGAAGCTGTACACTCGAGCAGTTTTAGAGAGGTCAAGAAACAAATCAGGGGTGTTGCAACCTTGCTGTTTCGTGGGAGAGACAGCATCAGCACCACGGTTGTCTACAAGTTTTCAAGGATGGGCGCGCCTGGTAGGATTCACAAGGTTTTATTCGACCCAGATGACAAGAAAATTCAGTGCGACTGTTCGATGTGGAATAGTGAGGGTATTCCATGTAGTCACATATTCTGCCTGATGAAGTACGAGGGTTTGGAACAAATACCGGACAGCCTTATTGTGAGAAGATGGTGCAAGGATGCAAAGGATTCCAGACGGATGCCGGTGACAATGAGACCTGGAGATGAAGGTCGCATGCTTAGGTATGCCGCACTTTCTTCGGCCACAAGCTTGGTCGCAACACTTGGTTCGGATGAGCGTGAAGACTTCGAATTCGCTAAGGAGAGCATCGCGAGTCTAATAGATAAGCTACGTCACAGAGTTTATGAAAGGGCAGGTGGTCAGCCAGGTATGTCGGGGTGGAAAGCGATGAAGGACCCGGTTGTGGCAAGAACAAAAGGTGCCCCTAAGAGGAAGAAGGAGTTCGACCAATGTAGTCAACCCGACGTGCGAGGGAAGAGGCGTTGCTGCACCAAATGTGGCACACCCGGGCATACCAAGAGGACATGCAGCGGGTACTGTGCACGAGGGGTGTCCGGGATTGGTAATGGGGTCTCCCCCACGGATGGCAACGGTTCGCATGACGGCCCTGCAGCCGCTTCAGCGTCTCTTCCGACCGAGCTCGGTCATGCGTATGAGGTAATATAAGGAAACATCATTAGGCCCAAATGAATGTGTTGCTTCTCAGGTTTCACCTCTGTGTGAAATTGTGGAATTAGTTTCCTGGATCAGATCACACCGCAAACCTTAGTGTTGTTTTACACTGAAATATTTAGGTAGATGCCTTATTTTTGAGTATATTGCATGTTATTCCCTGAGTTAAAGGACCATCTGTGATGTTATTTGTGGGTAGGAATTGCCTTATTTTTTAGTATATTGCATGTCATTTGAGTAATATGTATCCTGATTGGAACGGTGGTATATCTTGAGATAAGTAAAGAAATTAAGGTAGAAATGTTAACTCGTTCTAAGTGAACATGAAAATGGGAGATTTTGCTGTATCCTACTTGTTGAACTTAATTACATGTATTATTTTTGGGCCTAGCGGATTATATTTTTCACAGAATCTAAAATAGCATACATGCTTGCAGGATCAAACCTCGGGTCACGGCGAAGCTGGTCTGAATAACGTGTCTACCTCAGCGGCAAATACATCCTCCATGGTGAGTCGGAGAGGTAGTCCATGTTGGCGTCCTCCGTTTTCTGGCGGGGGAAGTGGGGGGAACTTCTTCCTTGGGGGCCAACACATCCACCAATTCTATGCATCCCAACCTTGCTCCGGGCACCAAAGCGATCCGCCGCCGCACGCCGGGCACGGGAGTATGTCAACTCCGATGAGGGCTATGAATGAGGACTTGTTTGAACGGTGGCTGCTCCAGGTACGGGGTTCTCCTGAGATGTACTCCAATATTTTGTCTTTGGATGTATTAGCAGCTCGGACCTGTCCACTAAACCATGTGCCTTTTCATGTTGAACAGAATGTGATGGGTCGTCGCTCGTCGAGCAATATGCAGGGGGGATTTCCCACGCGTGGAACTTGATGTTAAGCTGGGGGATAACACATACCGAATACTTTGTGTCTTGCAAAAAGTTATTATTTTCGGTAAGGTCTGTCTTGCTAAGTGGAAGCTGCAGATTTCACTAGTGTGTGCTCTGTTTTTCTGATTTATTGTAACTACATTTCTAGTGTCTTGCTGGTGACAAATTGAAGCATTATTTGAGGTTTTAGTTGGGTTTGTTTAATTTTGTCTCCGGAATAGCTTGGCCTATACTCAGTTTCTCACTATGTTCGTAGCTCCCATTGTCTGCATAATTATGGCCAGATGATGTTATTTGCTTCGTTGATGAAGATGGAGAATCTGCTTTCTTAGTAGAAGGACTGGCTGCTGAAGGCTTTGTCTGAGTTCCTGTAGGCTTTGAAGTTGAACTTGTTTGAGTAAATTTAGGCTCTGAACTTGAATGAATTTCTTGGTGTTGCTATTTGGAATATCTTAGCTGTAGGTTGCATAGATGTCTTTTTTTTTTGGTAAAATGCATCGATGTCCTTTTTGTGCTGACATTATTGGGTATTAATGTTTGGGCTTCCATGGAACAAATCCATTTAGCATGTACTGTTGCAAACGGGCCATGAGCAAACGCTAGGTCGGATGGGCCACGTATAAGGTTCATTTTATTTTGGGGCTTTTTTGGCGGGTCCCATAATGTCAAAGCAAGGGTCCGAGGATGCGATCTCAGAATAAGGAATGCTCGTCACAACCCCTGGGCTAACTTCGTTGTTAGCATTGTTTGTGCAAAATAAAATATCTGTAAAAACCTTGCACCCATTAAGTAACTCGTATTTAATTTATTTTTTTTTTGGTGTGAATCCAGCCATGGTCCACTTCAGTATACATTTCTTTAAAAAACAACTATAGAGTTACATAATTTTTCTTTCCGTAAGGGTATGTTTGGATTTTTGCAAGAAAATGGAAGGAAATAAAATAAGATAACAGTAAATGGAAGCAAAATTTGAGTTCTTTGTGTGTTGTTTTGATGAATAGAAACTAAAAGGAAAGATAATAGAGGAAGTTTTTTCTTTTGTTTAGAAGAAAAGAAAAGTGAGATGAGATAAAATCACATTAGTATAATTTTACAAAGACACCTTTATCATAAAATAAAAAACAAATGTTTTTATTTATTCCTGTTTTATAGGCTTTTATAAATAGTATAAAACATTATAATTTTATATATTTGACTAAATTTAATTATCTAATACGTATCATATTTAAATTTAAATTTTTAATCCAATAACATGTTAACACTAAATTTATATTAATGTCTGTTAATTGGATTTGGATCTATAATTTTTTTTTAACACCAAAAATGGTCAATTCTCGATCTAGTAAACATCACTTAATTTCTTAGAAATTTTGTATCAAAAGAAACATAATGTGTTGTGTTATATAAGAGAATCCCCCTAAATTGAAACCGTTTGTAATTTCATATAGAATTACAGGTCGAACCAAAACAAAATACTTTTTCTTGATAATTGTGATCCATAATATGACTAAGGAAAGTATTGGACATAGAACTATATAGCAATTTTGTTTAAAATTTCTTGCTTGTGATTGAAAGAAAATCTTTTCCACACATTTTCCTTCTATTCTCTTGTAATCCATTGTCCCCTTCTTATTTTCTATCAAACCAAACATCGTGTAAGCGTATATCATCTATTCATATAAAGTTCCGATAAAATGCGTATGGTATTTACTAATAGAATAGATATGAACATTACTTGACCATTCTTTGGTCCTGGGCAATATGATCTTAAGAAGACTGTCGCAGTTACATAAGGTACTTATACAAAATGGTTAGAGTTGCAGAACGTCTTCCTACAAAATGGTGCTGTAGGTCCTGCACGTTTTCAAAGGCACATGAGCTATTGGCCAAGACACATTATAGAATTCCGAAGTGGAAGAACGTTACCTATGCAAGCTCAACAGCTGTGAACAACAAATTGGTTGTGTTACTCCAAAAGTGTTGTATGCAACCCAGGGTTTAATCTAACGTGGGGCTGCGGGTAGTTCCAAAATGGCCACACGGTTCTTGGATATGCACCAAAAAAGGGTTCGCAAAAAGTATAGGACCGGAATTTCTTCAAGGGCGATGGCTACTCGGCCTCCACCTGCCAGTGAGCAACGGCTTTGGCAACGATGTCCCTAGCCATTTCGTTGTGCGACTTCATCACCAGATCTACCGCCAACCGCATACGCGTTGCGCTGCTGACGTTCTATAACACAGGAAAAACCAAACCCGACAAACATAGCCAGTCAAGAAGACACATATCTATCATGACATGAACAAGTGACGGAATAAAATACCTGCACACTATAATTCTGCCACAGATGGTCCCTAATCATCCACTGTGCCACCCACACGCCGCAGTCCATTCTGTTGGACAGCCAAAAAAAACAAGTGAGTTTACATTCTAAAGGAGATGCCACTTTTAGCATGAGTTGCCACACTATTAAGTTTGCTGAGTCATGCATGCATGTGCGAGCCTTGTTGACGGGATCTTAGTAGCTCACGATTTGGGATCCTGCTGGGGCAGTTCAGGTTCTTCGAATTCAAATGTGGAAAACCTGGGTCGAACGGAACAGTTGCCAGCGAGCCAAGATTGTCCCAACGTCAGCCCTTCAAGGTACAACGCCTACATAAGGAGGAAGAATATATGACGACGATTACGAACCCAGCCTCAACAGTTATAAATAAAAGTGATACGATCCAATAGTATGGCATTAAACCCGGATACTCACCACGCGCGTCATGCCGATCTTCCTTGCTTCTGCTTGGGCAGGATCTCGAAGGGAGTCCAGGTAAATGAGTTTCATGCGGGGTACATCAATTATCATGAGATACCAGTGACCATCACACCACATGGGTTGATGTATCTACACAAAAATTGAACAAGATATCAGACTTGAGGCGTAGAATGAAATCATAATGTCGAAATTAATTGGGTAAGGTAGCTAACATACCCTCGTGACCCTGTCCACCTTGCACCGCATGTAGTTGTTACGAACCGAGGTGGCAGTTCCTGAGGTAAGCGTTCGGCCTTCGAGTGCGGCCTGCTGAGATACGTCAAGAAGGGAAACAAATCAACATTGTCTTCCGAACAAGTCAATTACTTTTCAACAAATTCGAAAACGAATATAGCTAACATACCATGATGCTTGTGGGGAGGAACCATTGAGTTTGTTTCGAAGTCCGTGTGAGCATCCGTACGACCACATTTAGAACCTAATGTGAAAAAAAGATATTAATGAAGAACAGGGTCTCTGTGTCATACTCAGTTCTCGTATAAAGGCATGCCATTTAGCTCATCAAAAACAATGATAATCGCTACAGGGACGTACATCGTCCACAACTTCCGCTCTCGGAACAAGGGTCATCAGGGCTGCCCTGTTAGCTATGCAGTCGCCGACATCTACCAGTATTTCGCTGTCAAGAAACCATGCGATCATGTCAGACAGGGATTATCGTACAAGATTCCAACCGCCAAGCACCTATTGCAACAACGACCGCATGTTACTAACCTCTGGGAAAGATCCCTGCAGAAGACATAAGACGCCACGGCCAGCTCAACTGGAGAAAGATTCATCTCGTTCTGCGGCTGAAATGCAAGGTTCATGGCCTGCGAAATCCAAGCAAAGTGTCACGATTGAATAACTACCAGCAAACCTGATTTTGCATGCTAGAGTGGAGGTTGTAATAGGTATTTTGTAAACAGATTGAACAACTCACTCGGGGAATTTGCGGGCGTTTCATCGCCATCCCCTGCCAACCATCGAGCAGGTCCTCGTTCGCAGCGGGATTGTAATCGCTATGATTCCTAGTGGACCAAGGAATGCATCTATTGCCTTCTTTAGGTGTATTCATGCATTTTGGGCTATCCCAGACATCCTCGGTAGTCAAATCGACCTGCAAGAATCAAGTGCCTTATTATGCTATCTAGAACGGACATTTCATGGAATAAGCATATGCATGATATGAATAAACCCCTTTATCCTATAAGACCGAACCACTTCCGGCGAGGGGCTTGGTTGGGATTTTTTCCGGGGCCGGACATTCTTTCTTGCGGGTTTCTCCTTCCGCGAAGATCTGAAAGGCATATGGTCAACCGTGAACTTTGTGTCGATAGTAGGACGGGATGACGGACCCTTGCCCTCTCCAGGAGTTCGAACGTGGCTGTCGATGGTCCTCTTCTTTGAAGTCGGCGTGGCCTCCCCCGTGCAGCACCGGCAAGTGGCGCAGTGCCCAAATGAAACCGGATTCAGGGAAATAGCAGAATTGGCTCTTTGCAGTAGTTTGATGGCATCCCTCACTTCTTGTACAAGGGCATCATGCCGGGACAGCGTTGCCGAAAGTTTTCTCATCTCCGTTTGCATCCCGGATACACTTGTCACCATGCTCATCGCGAGGGCTTCGCAGTCCTGCATCAACACGTACCACATCACAAAATCATGCACTTCGAAATACGTGACATTTTTACTGCTAAGGAAAACTACCCAACTAAGACATACCTGGGTTTTGGGAGCATGGGAGGATTGGCAACTTCCACATGACGCGACTTCATCCGCATCTGCTCCTACAAAGCCCCTGTAAACGTCAAGCGAGAATAACACTTTAGCAAATTATCCATGTATATTCCATGCATTGTATATGTGGTAGCAAAAATAAATAAAAGAATATCCTTTCTTACCAGCCATTGGCAGGAGACGACCTCTTCCTGGCACACGACGAGGAACATTTCGAACTCGAACCAGGCACCGGTTCCGGTACGGGAAGCGATTTGACCTGAGCATTTCCGATCGACTTCTCACCGAAGGACAATCGACGTGAGCGCCTGCCAAACCCACGAATTTCACCAGTTAGCATTCAACAAGGGCATAAACGCCGCAGCAATACAAAAAAACCTCCGTCGAAGGCTCCCCAGTGCACCCCCTTCTCTTTTCAGCTTTTCAGGGCCAGGAATCGCCTTGACAGGCCCAGTTAGATAAAGGGGACATGGTTGTGTGCACAACAACCCGCAAGGCCACACATTTTCTTGCGAACACAGCCCAGATAGGTTGTTGTCTGAATATGACTTTTTTGTTTCGGCCACCCACTCGTGGGCCTGCAAAAACGACCAACCATACGGGGCCAACTAGATTCAAGATATCTACACGGAACCCTAATGCTACAAGGGTGACAGAAAGATATTTTCAAAAGAACAGGTTTTCCGACACCGGGGAGATAGTGACTACGGGTAGCTTGTGAATGGAAGGACGTGGGAATGGACCACGAGTACCCTGACAGTGTTGAAATAGTAACGGTACGGTTTAAACAGAACATAGCTAAGTGTGGATGGCATCAACTCACATGGGTTCGAGCTACGAACGAATCTTTGATGTGGTCTCTGCAAACGGATAACGAACGTGTCCACCACTCAGGACTCCATTCACGGACCCCCAACGAGGCGACACTGCTCTGTTTTGTCCTCTTTCAAGGAAAGAATCTTGCGTGCCGAGAAACAGTGCCGAGGGAATATTATAGTCAGACTCGGACACTGCGATGCGCCAGCATGGAGGCGAGTTTCGTGGAGGAGGTTAACAGGCGCAACGTCTTCTTCGTTTGTGCAATGCCTTTGGTTTAGTGTTGTGATCTTCCTGCACCACTCGAGCTGCTTTACCCCGTCCTCATAGTCATTACATGAGGATCGCTTTGACAGAACTACCCTTTCATTTTGGAGACATTCGTTCCCGATAAATCAGTATGACCATGAGGTCTTCATATTCTTGGCGGGAAATCACAATTGCGGGGGGCAAAGTAGTCCTTCTAAAGGGATCACAACCCCATGCGGGCTACATTGAGTTGTCCATCAAGATATCGCATCATAGCTGCTATAGCAAAACTCACAACGGACAAAACAAGGACTATTAGGACCTACTGGGCCCCGCTACATATTGGTATGATGGGGACAAATATGTCCATTCCATACCACTTCGTAGTATAAGTATCCCCCTACCACTACCACCCCATAATGTAGTACACCAATCCCTTCAGGGTTATACTAGAAAATAATCTTAGCGACCTCCAAAACCATGGCACTCCATCTTGGGGAGAGCATCAGCCCACTAAACAAACACCGAACACGTTACAAAAACCCGTTTGGAAGCAACATGAACACCTTCCATGTTCTCTTCGGATTGGGTGGCATTGGGAGCAAAGGCATGACTCAGTTACCTTCCTAGTTACCTCGGTTCTTTTAACGGGTGCGCTCCTCGGCCAATTTCACATTTAAAAAGGCTGGGGTGAGTTGCAAGACTGCCGCTCTACCAGTGTGTTTAGCGACAGTTAATGCAACTTTGACGACTCCCTGTTATAAGTTGGCATCTCGAGTGAGCAATCTTGGAGAAGGGCAACTGCTGCCTATCTTAATCTTTTGGTATACCTCGAGTTGACACCGATTATTTTTATAGGTGATTAGTAGTATATTATTCACTATTAAGCTGGTAAAAAAATTTTTATAATTTATTTTCCTGTATGCTGAATCATGGCTGTGGCCGTATGTATGTGCAAATTATTAATCCTTACTGGTTGCATGTACGTGTCCCATGATGCATTGACCCTTTGTTTCGTAGTAATGTTTGAACTCAAACATTATTTATCGTGGTCGGACCTTTTTTTGAACTGTGAGGATGTTGCCTCTGCTCGATATTCGCCGGTCATTCTTCGTCTATCGCACATGCTTCATACGTATTTTTTTCGCTACGTTCAAGGTGTTGCTCGTGACAATAGACACGTATTATACGGCTTTACATGGAACGAGCAAGAGATCGCTGAGAATGAACACTTGCCGTGGACGTGCTCACTGTTGCACGGACGTTAAGGCTGATGAGGAGAACACTTACCCCACGCACGAGGGTGATAACGTGTCTGACGGTGCCATTATTAAAATGTGTTCTAGAAGGGTCGGGGGGCCCGGAAGCTTTCCATCACAACCGGCTACACCAGCTAAGGGAGGCTCATCATGGGGCTCCAGTGCATACATCCTTTAAACGTGTGCATGCCGGGCCAGGTCAAAATCTAACTTTCCATCTCTTGCTGCATGCCTTCCCAATGCGAGGCACCTGCAAGTGTAGCGGAAGCATATGCCGCGGGCAACCCGAGAGGCATCAGAATTGGCATATGCATGGCGCGATCCAACCGTCCGCGAGCCAACCCCGGTCGAAGCCTAATTTGAAGAAGACCTGGTTATGCATGCAACGACGTCATCCGAAGCCACATACCAGGACGTTGTTGTTTGACTGTGGACGTACTGGCGTTAATATGTGGTGGAGAATTTTGTTCACCCAAGTATAAGAGCTTTATTTTCATGGAAGAAACGTAAGCGATTAACGGCCACACGATTCCATATTGGGACTAGGCTTTCGAGCTTGTAAAATAGAAAACAATAACATTCTCGTGGAGAGAAATATAACACATAATTACAGGAAATCAGTTTTGAAAATTTAATTTGAGTTAAGAACAATAGCCACCTTCTTTTAAGAGGTTAGGTATAAAAATATATAACAAATTTGGTAGGCTTTACGTTCCAATTTTCGCGTTACAATCATCACGCTATTAAAAAAGAGAAAAGCTAAATTAGAAATAAATAAATTTTTAATATAAGCATTATAAATAAATAAGTTTTTAATTACAACATGTGATATATGACAAAATATATAATATTAATTAGTTTATAAAAACTTCTAAAAAAATGGTTTTTTTTAATAAAGTGTCATTAAAAAAATAACATTATAAAAACTAATGTCAACCAATATGCTGTAAGAGTTTATTAAATATATTTAATAGGAAAATCATTGAATATAAATTTTTATTGAGTTTAAGTTTTAAATAATTTTTAATTGAATTTCGAATATTTTTATTTTTAAGAATTAGATTATTTTAATATTATTTTTTTCTTATCTTTTTAACTGAGTCTTTGATTATTTAAATTATATACCTCGTTTATAATTAAGAGTAATATTTTAACACAATCAATTAGTCACACATATAAAAATACAAGAACAATTCTATTGTCATATTTATAATCTAACTTTATAAGCAATACAATACAATAAAACTATATATAAGTAATATAACTAAATTTTATCTACATCTATAGTCACAATTCATAAATAATATAATTAAATTATATTTATGTTTATAGTTAAAATATGAATAAAAATACAAAAAATGATCACGATGGTTAATTTTTTTATTTATAATTTTTTTATTGTTTTTGTTGTGACAAGTTTAATTATTTTAATAATTAATTAATTTTTAAAAAAGATAATTGAATAATACAAAAAAGTCTTATTAAGAGTAATTTATTTATATATGATTAAAAAATAATTGAATAATTATATACAGTAAAAAATTAATATTACTAAAAAATACAATTAAAATTTATTTTAAAATTAAAAAATATAGGTTACGTAAAAGTAAAATTAAAATGAATGATTTTTATTATCAAAATTTATCTATGAGTAATTATAAAAGTATTTTATGATGAATAAAAATATTAAAATCGTACTAAAAGGTCAATGAATTTTTTGTTTACTTTTTTAAACATATTTAATTCTATCTGATTAGAGTGTCGATCCGATTCGATCCAATCCGATCATCTTACGGATCAGATCATATCCTCAAATTACAGGTCAGATACGGATAAACATTGTGGATTCATATGGATATGATCTACTCTATAAACACCCCTAACTACTACTATAGGTTCATTGTTGCAAAGGAATGCTTCTTTTATTATAAACCATTATTAGATCTTAATTTCCGTTAAAAGAACGTAACTGTCAACAAAGAGATAATACTAATTGGTCTCTGAAATTATGTTCGTACTTCAATCGATAGTTGTAAACACGGAACTGCATTCGCTGGTTCGCACAGAAATCTAGAGAACCAGACTAGAACTGAACCCTAGTTTGGTTCGGTTTACTCCTTAGACCGTTTAAGAAATAAAACCGATGTGAACCGGTGCAAACTGGTCTAACCGAACTGGTCTGCTTGAAAAAATCTTTAAAATGTCTCCACAAGGTCTCGAACCAAGAACCTTGGAGCAAAAGCAACCTCTACTTTCTACTTAGCCATTGCACTTCTAAATATTATATTTGACAAATACTAATTATATAGTATACATCAATATGTAATTTAATTTAATTTTTGTTTTTTCTATTTTTAAAATTGATTACATTTTAATTATATACTGTTATTAATATAGATATAAATTTCACTAAAAATTTATTCATTTACTTGATCTATGTTATTGCTAGTATTGTGATTAAGGTTATTTGTTTTGATGTTAGTGTTAAAATCTATTGATATTATAGTTAGATGATAGGCTTTGTGAATTAATCATTTTGTTATTGTGTCAAAATAAGATACTATTGTAGTATTAAAATTTTATAATTTTTTATATTAGTTATTTTTAGAAGTTGAGTCTTGATTCTTCGTAAAATGTTAGTGAAGATATGTGTTTCTAATTTTTATTTTAAGTTTTTAACTATTTTATATTTATATTTACGTGAGACTGATTTTATCGGTTCAACCAGTGATATATCGGTTGAACCAATAAACCAGTGAACCAATAGCTTGACCGGATCGATCACTGGTTCGGTTCTAACAACTATGTTTCAATCTAATTTCATAAATTTCCATTTACTCAATTGAGTCTCCCAACTTAATAGTTATGACTCACATTGGTTTCTAATATTATTTTTGTCACTGTCTCACATAATCGTTAACGACATACTGAGATGGACTAAAGACTGCTACATTATACATTCTAGCGACTATTTGATGTGACAATTTAAATTTTTTTGACGTTATTTTTTTCAACTAAACACTTAAAACCCTAATATGAGTCACAGATACCTATTTTAAAAGTTTTTTCCTGTTAAATATAAAATTTCTTAGGAATGAGACATATGAAAAACAAGATATCGGTGTTTATTTTGGATGAAAGTCAAAGCATAGTCGCTTCAGAACCGAATCCGTGATCGAATCCGCCAAGCGGTTGGTTTATTGGTTTATTGGTTCAACATATTAACCATTGGTTAAACCGATAAAATCGGTCTCACGTAAATAACATATATAAAATAATTAAGAACTTAAAATTCAATTGGTTCGATTAGACCAGTCTATATCAGGCATAGTTGTCAGAACCGAACCGGTGATCGAACCGGTGAGGTTACTGAGTCACTGGGTCACTGGTTCAACCGTTGGGTCACTGGTCGAACCGGTTAACTCGGTATAATTAAATAATTCTATAAAATTTAATTATTTCTTTATTATTAGTATTGTTATTTTTTCTTTATAAAAATAATTACCATTTTTAAATTTTAATACTTTATTAATTAGTTTATATTTATTCTATTGTTATATTATTATTGGTGAAAAGTCACATGCAATTATTTTTTGGTGAAGTTGATATTGAAGGACCGTTAGATGGTTTGACTAGTTTAACTAAATATCATCTAGCGATTTTCAACTATCAACCTCATGAAGATAAAACATAAAATAATATATTAAAAAATAAATTGTGGTTAATTAAATTTTTTGTTTATATTTTTAATTTGTATATATTTAATAAAATTTATAGTTAAATAAAATGTAATTGATTTAAGAATGAGTGACTTTGAAATTAAAATAAATTGACTAGAAGTAGAAAAGAAAGAATGCTATATGTACTATAAATTGTCTATTATTTAACGAGAATCACTCTAGCCTGCTGGAAGAAGCTTGTTGGCCTTATGCTGGAGGAATGGGTTCGAGCCCCATTGGAAGCATTTTGGAAAATTTTCCAAAAATCATCACAAGCGACACTTGGCAGCGCTGGAGGGTGTAGAGCAGGAATTGCATATCGCTAGTCCATTGTAGATTCACCTTCAACGTTGACTAAATCACTCGAACCGGTCCGGTTTTCACCGAATTTGACCGGTTTTCACCGGTTCACACCGGGTTTGACCGGTCTGTGCCGGTTCTCAACCTTACACGGTCTAAATATCGGACCGGACCGGTTTACCGGTTTTCCGGTCGAACCGGCCGGTCCGGTCCGGTTCTGACAACTATGATATCAGGTTTCATTGGTTGTAATCGGTTTTTTGTGACCATCACCGATTTTAACTAAGTCTCTTCTTTAAACGGTCTAAAAAGTTAACTTAACTGGTCTAGAATCTGATTCACCGATTTTTTCATCTAACCAGTCGGTACGGTTCAATTTTTAGAACACTAAGACAAAGCATTCCATATAAAGTATTTTAGAAAAAAATTTGATAATTAGGGTGTGTGCCATGTTTAACTGTCAAAGTAGGTTTATAGGGCAACAAACGCTATAGCTTGACATTAACTGGATGGACGTTGAGGGTAATTTCGTGCCTTGTTATTAAGGTGCGAGCCTAAGACGCCTTCGAAGAATTGATGTCGGTGACCTGACGGTTATCATTAGCAGTGTTGTAATAATCGGACCGGACCTGCCGGTTCGACTGAAAAACCGGTGAACCGAATCATAGGCCGGTCCGATATAGTTGCGCAGGAGGGTGTGAACAATACTAACGGTGCCAATATTAAAACTGTGACCTAGAAGAGGCGGGGGGCCGGAAGCACTCAGTCACAACCGCTTTCGGCCGCTACGGTCGGCTCCACATGGCTGTACAGTGCACGCATCCTTTAAACCTGTAGATGCCCGGCCAGGTCAGACGCTAACTTCCCATGTCTTGGTGACTGGCTACCCAATTCAAGGCTCGTGTTCCTGTAGAAGGAATGAGAATGATAGAGAAGGGAAGAGATTAGAGGACAGAATTTATTCATTTCGGAGGAAAAAATTTGACTTCAATTGCAATTAGGAAGTGACATGTTGTTACCGAGAAAAGACGGGATCGGGCATCGGCCAGGAAGGATATCTTCCTTGGTACAGAATTCTTGCTCAATTTTGTTCGCCCAACAAGAAGATAGCCTCTGCGTCTCAGGCTTTGAAGAAGATGGATGAAACAATTATGAGAGAGATGCACGCAACAGAATCGGGGTATCTCACTCTCTCATCCGATGAAGCTGCCGCTAATTTGATGTTGGAGAACACGATAGTGCTAGGGTTGAACATCATTCAACCTTGAAAGCTTCACTCTTCTACATTAAAGGTGAATGGCTAAGGGGGGGTTGAAGGTAAAGAGTAAGAGCCATGGTTCCGAAAATCGGATCGGACCGTTCGGTCAAATCGATTCAACCGGATACCGACGATGCAAGCGATCAGGTTCTCCTCCCATATTCGGTTGACGGAAAACTGCTACAAAACAGCCGATCTGGCCGATAAAAGACCGGTTTGGCATAATCCGTAGCCTGCCAGTTAGGATAAAACGACGTCGTTTTTTAGTTTGTAGGGAAAAAAGGGAAAGGTATCCACTCCTGAACCAACCCCCCTCTTCCCCTCTAGCCCTTCACCGCTGCCGCTTCTTCCTTTTCCCCATGTCGTTTTCATCTTCAATGGCATGTTGTTTTCATCTTCCTCTTCCCCAGGTATCTCGCCACGTCGTTCTCTTTTTCGCTGCCTTCTCAGCACGGAACCCTGGTTAGTGGCCCTGCTTTCAATTCTTCGCCTCCGCTTCTTCCTTTTACTTTCTGAATGCTCCATCTTCTTCCTCATTTGAAGTTCTGAAATTGTTGTTCAATTTTTGTTCCAATTCTCTTGTTATGTTTTTTGTTCGGCTAATTTTCTTCTTTGCAAATGCAAAAGTGATTTTGTTCGTAACACCACGTTCATAAAAAACAATAATTTCTAGCTCCTCGATTGCACTAACCTGCTTCTAGCCACTATCTTCAGCATTTATTTTTTTCCCCTACTTTATCCTTTATACATGTTATTGCATTATTTATAGAATTCTTATTGTTTTTCTCTAAATGCACTCTTTATTTATTATTTAATATTTATATTTTTTATTAATTTTTTTATTTGACATTATACATTTCTATACTTATAATCTTTGTGTATTATATTTATTATTATCTTTTTATAATAAAATTTATTGATCCTATTTGGTAAAACAAATTAAACAGAAATAATTAATCATAAATAATAATTATAGTTACGTATTATAATGTACTTAAAAAGAGTACTAGAAGTCTTAAAAATATATTTCATAAAAAAACATAAAAGCGAAAACTATAAAAAAGAAAATTAAACATGTATAAAAAAAACATCATAACTTAACGCCATGTCTTTTTACGTAATTATCTAGCAAAAACTGATTTAACTAATATTATCCAAATAATATTTATTTCGTCAAAATCAATTTTAGTAAAAAATTGCCAAACATAAATCATATTAACCGAAACTTACTTCTACCATAACTTAATTCTATAAAATCACTTTTATTCAAATTTCAGTTTGACTAACTACACCTCAAGCACACACTAAGAGCTTGTTTGAGTGAGCTTTCAATAAATGATTTTTTCCAATTTATCTTTTTTTAAAAGATCTTATAGAAAAGTTAAAGTAATTTTATGTTTCGATGTCTCATGTAAAAAAATCTTCTTATCTATCAATTATGTTTGGGTATAACAATATAAAGTACTTTTCTGTTTATTTATTACATGAAAAACATTTTTTTCTGAAGAAAAAAGATCTTTTAAAAAAATATGTTATTTACAGCTTCTCAAAAGAGATTTTTTTAATTTTTTTATACTTTTATTTTACTATTAGAAATTTACCAAACACGCTAATTTAGTCCTAGGCGCATTTTTTTTCCTCTTCATTAATTTTGTTCCCGTGCATTTGGGTCATACACCCTTTTTTTTTTGGGTCAACGGTCATAATACACAGCCTTGCTTAATCTTGCAGTACACATTTGACGCATTCCACCCTTTCAAACATGATGGCCCCGCAGCCCACCCATATCCAAGGCCTCACATGGAGTCCATCCAACCACGGCCCATTCCTGTACATCCAGCCGCAGCTAATTCTTTCCAAACGGAGCCAATTCCCTTCCCCAGCAGGAGCTACTCGGCTACATGGAGGCGTCATGTTACACCGTTCCCCAAACATTCACATGCGGCTCCCCTTGGACACATGTCAGCACGAGATAATTGCAGGAGGAATATCTGTACGCTCACCTCTGTACCCTATAAATTCCCATAAAAATTTCACAAACAGAGTTGTTTTTTCTTTAATGAGGATGGGATATTTTGTTGAATATGTTTAACTTTTGAAATGCTTTTAAGATTTGAAATACTTTTAGAATAACAAAAATACATCAAGAATCAAATATCGAATATAAAATTTTTTGAAAAACAATCAGCTTGAATTGGTCGAGTGGTCAGCTCACTCGTCTACTTAATTAAACAAATGTTTTTAAATTAATTACATATAAGGAGTTAAGGAAAGGCCAATTTATTTAACTGAAGTAATATTTTAATACTTTTAAAATAATAAAAAATATTTAAAAATAAAATTTTCGATATAAAAAATTTCTTAAAAAAAGTTAACCGTTTACTATAAAAATATGTTCTCTACAAATTTTTTATAATAGATATAACTTTGTTTGATAGAAAAGTGTAATTAGTTTAGTTCTAACTTTGTTAATCTACATCTACAATTGCAAATTGTAATTTGTCTCCATCATTATATTCTAATATCTCGGTAATGTTAGATAGATAAAAAATAATATATTAAAATAATTTAAATTTATCTTATTTAATATTTATTTATTATAAAATATATTAAATAAAACTAAAAAATAATAAATTTTGATAATATTTTATTTTTATTATTAAATATTTTTGTCTTCTAATTCAACCTTACTTCTTTACCGCTATTATTTATGCAAACAGAAACAGCAGATGAGCAGACAGAAAAGCCTCAAATTTATTAAAGTTCTACCAACGAGAAATAATGACATTTCCTATCATGTAAGGAGGAGAATCTTACATAGGTAGAATAAAATATCTAATTATTGGGCACTTTGGGATACTTCACTTGATCATGAATTCATGATCGGTCAATTGGAATTAGGTAGCTTTTTTAATTTTTTTAAGATAATTTTTGACAAAAGTATCATGTAAAATGCATATAAATATTTAGAAAACAATATATAATAAAAAAACCTAAAGTCTTTTCTAATAGATATTTACTTTAGGTTGTGATCTTATAGACATGTGATGTGATCTTATAGATATTTACTTTATGTTTTGAAAAACATAATTTTAATCATTAATTTTATTTGCAAAATATATACATAATTAAATTAAATTATTAAAATAATTAAAACAACTAACATCATATGTTTACTCTTTTATAGTTAATTTTTTATTATATAAAATGTAGCAGTAGTAATTCCAAGTAGCACCAAAACATATGGGTTGGTTTTTGTTCTTTTTATTAAGTGTTTAAGATAATGTGTTGTGTCAGCACATGAAATGAGTTTGAGCAACATATAACAAACCGACTGTGTGAATAAAAAGAAGATATGTCAAAGAATATTATATGTACTATTTATATATACATTTTTGTTATATGCTTTCTACTTTTAACATTAAAAATGATTAATAAAAATACAAATCTATTATAAATAAAAATTATTTAAAAAATACACCCAAAAAAATTTAGGAGCCAGTAACTTTTGTGTTTTGTGGTCAGTATTTAACCATCAAAAGAAAAGTGAGTGATCTCTCACCATTGAATGTAATCTCACACTATTAAAAATACTATTGATAGTCAATTAATGGTTACAAAACACAAAAGTTGCTGACCTCTTAATACTCTTCTGAGTATAAATATCATTTCTCATATCCTAGAATAACAATTAACGACCCAATTTTGCATGTATTAAGGTTCAAAAATTGTGATAGAGTTGTGCAATAAGGTATTTGAACTTTCTGTGCACTAATAAAAATTTCACAAACAGAGTTTGTTTTTTCTTTAAAGAGGATTGGATATTTTGTTCAATATGTTTAACTTTTGAAATGTTTTTAAGATTTGAAATATTTTTAGAATAACAAAAATACATCAAGAATCAAATATTGAATATAATTTTTTTTGAAAAACAACCAACTTAAGTTGTTCGAGTGGTCAACTCACTCGTCTACTTAAGCAAGTGTCTTTAAATTATTTACATATAAGAAGTTAAGAAAAGGCCAATTTATTTAACTGAAGTAATTTTTTAAGACTTTTAAAATAATAAAAACATATTTAAAAATAAATAAATTTTTTGATATAAAAAATTTCTTAAAAAAATTTAACCGTTTACTATAAAAATATGTTCTCTACAAATTTTTTATAATAGACATAACTTTGTTTGATAGAAAAGTGTAATTAGTTTAGTTCTAGCTTTGTTAATCTACATCTACAATTGCAAATTGTAATTTGTCTGCATCATTGTATTCTAATATCTCGGTAATGTTAGATAAATAAAAAATAATATATTAAAATAATTTAAATTTATCTTATTTAATATTTATTTATTATAAAATATATTAAATAAAACTAAAAAATAATAAATTTTGATAATATTTTATTTTTATTACTAAATATTTTTGTCTTCTAATTCAACCTTACTTCTTTACCGCTATTATTTATGCAAACAGAAACAGCAGATGAGCAGACAGAAAAGCCTCAAACTTATTAAAGTTCTACCAACGAAAAATAATGACATTTCCTATCATGTAAGGAGGAGAATCTTACATAGGTAGAATAAAATATCTAATTATTGGGCACTTTGGGATACTTCACTTGATCATGAATTCATGATCGGTCAATTGGAATTAGGTAGCTTTTTTAATTTTTTTAAGACAATTTTTGACAAAAGTATCATGTAAAATGCATATAAATATTTAGAAAACAATATATTATAAGTTTATTATTGGTGGGAAAAAAAAACTAAAGTCTTTTCTAATAGATATTTACTTTAGGTTGTGATCTTATAGACATGTGATTCGTTATAGTTGGATAAATATGCTACATAACCATCTTTAAAGAAAAAAGTAAATTTTTTGTTATCTACAATTATAATTTATATCAAACAGTTAAACATTACATATTGTTTTCATAGATTTGACGAAAATGCTAATTGCTCCTGCTTTTTAAATTAAAGAAGCAAAAACCGTAATTGCCGAAATGCTATTTTTCACCTTTCAAAAGAGTTTTTAAAAGAATTATTATTTTTAGTTCTAAATTTAAGTGAATTTGATGAAGTAATTTTTTATATGAAGATATTTTTATTTAAAAATAATAGTTAAAATTATTAGATAATTTAATATATTTAATTAAACTACTTAATATAATATATGTTACTGTTTAATTATTATATTTACAAAAAACCTTTTTTACATAAATAACAACTTTAAAAATAAGTCAGATATTTAGTTAATTTGTCTTTAATTTTAAGAAAAACGCGATAATAGATGAAGACATTTTTTTAGTCTATACCTGTGTCATTGTGTGGGCGCACAATGAATATATATATAAGATTAATGAAAGGTGTTTCTCTTGTGATACTACACAAAATTATGATTACGACCATGTATTTCTGAATTGAATTGTTATATGGTTTTTTTTTTCTTGGTGACCAATTGATATATGGTTGAATTATATCACTTCATTTACTCCAATTTATTTAGTTATTTTAATTTTTATTTCAATGCATCATCATTTGATAAATATATCCTGCCAACAAAAGAAAAAAAATTAATAAATTTAATTTATAATTTGTCTTTCTTTGAGATTTGTGCGCTAGCTGTGGATAAATTATTTAATTTAATGTTTGTTTTCACAATACTCAGCCAATAATAATAATAGTTGATTGATAAAGAAATAAACTTTCCTCTTTTCAAAGTGATGCTGTTAAATGTAAATTTTTATTATATAAAATATTTCCACATGTTTTTTTGTTTTATTTAAAAAGTTTATAGTGAAAAAATTGTATTTTGCAGTGTTAATTAGAATAAAAATAAAAAATCCAATCATATTCAAAAAAGAAAAAAAAAGACATAGTGGTTTCAATAAAGAGGGCCATAATATTTTTAGTTATAGCAAAATATTTTTATTTTTATTTTTATAAAAGATTTCTTTTGATTTTAATCCAATAAAATTTTAAAAATTTTTAATTTTAGTTGCTAATAATAGTTGTTTCCATTATCTGCTAACGTAATAAGTTAATTTCTGAATATTTAATTGTCACGTCATCATTTAACTTATTAGGTCAACACTTGTCCTAACAAAAATTAAAGATAAAAAAAACATTTTATAGAGACGAAACTATATTTAAGCCAATATAATAGTTTTTGACTGGTTGAGGGGAAAAATATGAAGCCCTAAAAAGCTGCACTTGACTTGGGATCACTGTAGATGCCTTTTTAGGCTAGTTTCCAGTTTGTAATTTGCTTATTCTTTTGGGCCTTTAGCCCTTTTATTTACCAATAAAAACCAATACATTTTTCTGTTTTACATGTGCATCGCTAAGGGTCATTCACATTATTCACATTAACAAAGAGAGAGAGAAATTGAATGCTTTTGGACATTAAAAGTTTATGTAGATGGTAAAATTTCATGAACTACCAAACTCAATGATAAATATATTGAGTAATGCTATATATCTAAATTTTTTTATGAATCAACTCTAATCAAATTAAATAATAGGATTTAAAATAATATTAATTATAATTGATTTTTATTATGTTAGACCAATTTGATTAGATTTAGTTAACAAAAGAATTTAATTGTGTAATATTATTCAAATATAATTGGATAGGTGAAAAATTCTTATTTACTAAATTTAAAATTTCAGCACGTAAATCAATGTTTGATATCTTTAAATTTAAAATAGAGAACATAAACTACTATTAGCTACATAATAATCTACACGTTGATCAAATGTTTCTTCATTCTTCAATTTTTTTTGTTATGCAAAGGTGAAAATTCAAACCTAGCTAAAACTTTTATGATTATAAATAAAAATAAGTATTTACAAACTGTTGAGGGCATGGATATAAAACTAAAATTTGCTCTGCCACTATGAATAAACCCTCTTACTAGTTAATTGCTACGCTTTCTTTTTGAACTCAATAACATGAACCATTTATTTAATAACAAGAATTTGCAAAGACACAACCTATTGAGTAATGAGCATAACATTAGAGAAGTGCTACACAGCAAGAAACACATAAGTAAACCATATCATAGTTGATTAGTATTTTCCTTAAATGGTAATATTCCTCTAAAAAAACGAAACTTTGAGTTACAATAATCAATCACAAGTCACAACAATATAGTAATGATAGTAAAGTTCTTAATTTCCATATACTTGCTTATCAACATTTGATGAATTGGTAATTTGTTGAGGAGTAACAGTCACATATACATATATAACCTGTCTTAGCATAAGCATTTAGACGATTCCAAAAACACAACTTGATATCACATTTCACATTGAACAGTTTTCTTCTCTCAAGATAAGAAGAAGAAAGTATAATTCTCTTTGGATTACTTTTTTGGGGTTCCCAAGATATCCGTCGCCACCGGACGCAGTAACAAATCCCTTCACATATTGTAGGGCAACTTAAAGAGACATAGGTTACAAAGTTGCTCTATACCTATGGCGAGGTTAGAAACATCGACACTACTTAAGGAAGGAGAAGGTCCTTCTCTGTTTGGATTTT
This sequence comes from Arachis stenosperma, assembly GCF_014773155.1. NCBI lineage: Eukaryota > Viridiplantae > Streptophyta > Magnoliopsida > Fabales > Fabaceae > Arachis > Arachis stenosperma. The sequence continues at coordinate 2,247,240 of NC_080379.1, read as the reverse complement.
CGCTACTCGACGCATAATGTACTATATCTATATGATACAATAACAAGTGTAGGCTTCATTACATAGTTATCATACAATGTCACTAAACACTTCTTGATTGTTAAGCCAAATGGATCGGAATAACAGTCAACTTGAGAGTCAAATTAGGGATCCATAGCTCATGCATCAAAACTCAAAATGCATTGGCATGATTCAATACAAGTAGAAATTCAATGAAAAAACAAGCAAAAACTGAAATCATGTCAAAATTAGAGATGTTAAGACACCAACACAAGACATCCCATGACAGCAAGATTCATCAACAAACCAAAAAGCCATAACATCAGACATATGAAAACAAACACAAACATGAAAACACCAAGAAAAAAACATGACTCGAATTAAGAAACAATAAAAGTGAAGAAAGAGAACCAAACCATCATCAGCCACAACAAACAAATTTGAATCCACACCACGAATTTGAGTCTATACCTGTGTCAATGTGTGGGCGCACAATGAATATATATAAGATTAATGAAAGGTGTTTCTCTTATAATACTACAAAAAATGTTCGTAGCCAATTTCGACCATGGATTTCTGAATTTTAGAATTGTTATATGGTTGAATTATATCAATTCATTTACTCCGGTTTATTTAGTTATTTTAATTTTTATTTCAATGCATCATCAGTTGATAAATATATACTGCCAACAAAAGAAAAAGGAATTAATAAATTTATAATTGTCTTTTGTTGGGCTTTGTGCGTAAAGCTAGTTGTGGATAAATTATTTAATTTAATGTTTGTTTCCACAATACTCAGCCAATAATAATAATAGTTGATTGATAAAGAAATAAACTTCCCCCTTTTTTAAGTGATGCATTAAATGTAAATTTTTATTATATAAAATATTTCCACATGTTTTCTTGTTTTATTTAAAAAGTTTATAGCGAAAAAATTGTATTTTGCAGTGTTAATTAAAATAAAATTTAGAAAAATCCAATCATATCCAAAAAAAAAAAGGAAAAACATAGTGGTTTTAACTTAAATTCCATAAAGAGGGCCATAATAATACATGGATTAAATAAGTTTTTAGTTATAGCAAAATATTTTTATTTTGATTTTTATAAAAAATTTCTTTTGATTTTAGTCCAATAAATTTAAAAAAAAATTAATTTTAGTTACTAATAATAGTTGTTTCTATTATCTGCTAACGTAATAAGTTAATTTCTAAATATTTAATTGTCACATCATCATTTAACTTATTAGTTATTACGTCAACACTTGTCCTAATAAAAATTAAAGATCAAAAATTATATTTAGGATCTATTTGAAAAGCTTTAAAAGTAATTTTTTTGAACTTTTAACTTATGAAAAGTAGCAGTATTAATATTTGGTGCAATTTTTAAAACTAAATTGCAACTTTCTAAGAAACTATTTAGGAATTTATAAAGAAGTTAAAAAATGACTTTTCATAATACTACTACTTTTTATCATATTTCTATAAAATAAGCACTTTTAAAACTAAAAATTCAAATACAAAATAACTTATTTATAAACTACTTTCATATAACTATTTATTGTTTAATTATTTTTTCAAAAGTAATTTAATTAAATTGTTTATCCAAATTGGGCCTTAAGCCAATATAATAGTTTTTTACTGGATGAGGGGAATAATATGAGGCCCTAAAAAGCTGCTCTTGTATTGGATTCACTGTAGAGGCCTTTTTAGGCTAGTTTCCAGTTTGTAATTTGGTTATTCTCTTGGGCTTTTAGCCCTTTTTTTCACCAATAAAAACCGATACATTTTTGAGTTTTGACCAAAAATATTCAATCACTAAGGGTTGTTGGGGTCCTTTTCCTGTTTTACATGTGCATCGCTAAGGGTCATTCACATTATTTTAAGTTTATATGCAAAGATATTCAATCATCGACCGCTCCAAGTATGGGTTGTCATTTCTAGTACACCCCAATTTCAGCTTCAACAAAATAGCCTTAAGGTCGTGTTCAACCATTTATCACTCTTAAGTAGAGCCTTCCTCTTGCAATGTTGTCGGTACTTTCCATTTCAATATATGTAAAGTTCAACATGAGAAATATCCATAGCAGATGTTTGTAGCGATTCTTAAGTAAGTAGATACAAATACCTCATTTCAAAGCATACTTACAATAACATTAAGTTTGATTTTTATTTGTTCAACACATTCATCTAGAAAGGAGGAGCCTCTTGTATTTATAAACTCTGTTTCCCCCCTTTATTTAAACCCATGCTCCCGATCCCTCACATCACGTGTACCTGAAAATAAGTGAAGCTGAAGCGGATCTATCATAGTAACCTAAGACTAAGATGCTGTAAATCTCCTCTGAGGAAAGGGTCCATTCCACTCGTTTGTCATTTCAAAGTCAACCAAATAACAAGGAACAATGTTACAAGCCTACAAGTACTTCTTTAACATTAAAATTTACTACCATCACAAATTTAAAAGCACAAAAACCACATAACGCCAGGAAAAGGAAACAGAGACCAGCGTTACAGCTTTACAAATGCTGACTTTTGCCCCCCCACCAAAAACCTCCAAATTCCAAATTCCAAAATCAAATCGGCATTTTCATCACTTATCTAACTCTCCCTCAATGTATGTGCCCTCCCTGCTTCGACTTGCGAATTGCAATGCAATGCTCTATGCCATTAAACTACCACCTACAACTTGATTAGTCCTTATCCTAACATTTGTCCATTTTTTACAGTCTTCAATAATTTAATCTTTCAAATTTTTCACTTCTTTAATAATAAGCTATCTTCTCCTCTCAAATGTCACTACTAACTTCCATTCACATTTTTTTTTGTTCCATTTCATTTCGTGTACATTCATTCATTCCTTTCAACTTGTGGCTTGTACCTCAAATCTTTTGCTACCATGTTGAGAAGAACCATCTTCTTTCTTTGTTGATAGTGTCTTGGACTTTCTTGGTATGCACTTTGCTCGCACCATGTCTCCGTCTTGCTCCATGATTTGCAACCGGGAACCACTGCAGAAGGGACAGCAAATCATAAAAACATATGACTAAGTAGAACCACAATCTTGATAATGCAATTTAACTCACACTCACTAACATAATCAATTTAAACAACAAAAGTCATTATTGACTAAAATGACAGTAAATACACAAAACTACTGAATATTTGAATGTGATCTTTGGCGTATTCATTTTCCCAATCACAGTTTCATTCTTTTCCCTCGGTGTATTCGTACAACTTGTATAATTATAGGTGGCAAACTGGAAAGTTTATTTATTGAAAAGTTACCAATAACTCTTTGGATGCTTTAAATTTGACCCCACATGCTGCAGCTGACAATATTAAATGGGGCCAAAACAAGGAAGACAGATATATATCAATAATTGCATTAAATCAACTAGAATTTACAAGCATATCTCATTTATTCACCCTGCATACAAGATGAAACAGGACATGCAGAGGTATGCAGGCAACTGTCAACTATCAATCTACATGCCAATGATAGCTAGCTGCGTGCTAGTTTTCCCTTTGTGTAAATTTCAACAGATTTCACCATGTATATGAATTTACAAACGTTTCCCAGGTATAAGAATGTACCAAAAGTTTTATAATAACAGATAAAAAAGAAAGAATGACAGACTAATTAAGAAGATCATCAAAATAACAGTTAATCAAACGACTTAAAATTTTATTCTAAAATAAAAACACAATATATACATTACCAATCAGTGCATATTTCATCAATCATAGTCGTTTGCATGTGCTGTGTTACTTTCCAAGAGGCAACACCATTCCAAAATGAGTTATTTTGTCTTTACTATTTAGAGGACATTGAGAATTTAGGATTGAATTCACTTTCGCTTTCAGCCAAAAAGATAATTAGGACGGGAAGAGGCAAGGCTACATGATGAACATGGAGAATGGACAACATTTCCGGAGACAAAGGAAGTGGGAATCCTACCTTGTTTTGACAGTGATTGATAACATTTTAACCCCAAAGTTACATGTGGTGTTTAGTTGTAAGAATTATGTTCAAAATGACATCTAAAGTACTACCAACTGTGATCACCTTTATCCCCCTCTTGGTCTATCCAAAGGTAGGCGTTTAATTTATTTACTCTTAAGAATGGGGAAAAAAAAGGCAGAGTTAAAGTGATGGTAAAATAGTATTTTTACAAGAAGTTAGGTGTTAAAAATGTATTTTTCTGTGCTTAATGATAAGGTATATGAAACAAGTAACAATTAAATAAGATTAGATGTTGTCAGTATAATACTTGTTTGACAAAATAAAACAATAAAACTTGACAATATATACATTTTTAGATGAATACTATTGCATTATTTTTACTCTATCACCCATTCACCTTTATTGATATTACCGCTCCATAGTCTGACTTGGGAAATTAAATAAAGAAATATATGCAACTTTTGTCAATGACCAGGATACTTTTACTAATCTAATATAATAATATACCAGTAATATTATTGTTTAATTTGTTTTACTCGACTAACATTTTCTACTGTCTTCAATCTCAAGATGCCTCTTCCTAGGTGCAAGAAGCTTAACCTCAGCTTCAACCTCATTTTCATTTCTATACTAGAACCTATGGAGCTGAAAACTGTATGAATGTCAATGGCTACAGTCTCCAACATTGCCAAAACCAATGCACACGTAAGCACGGATCTCAATTTCACAAAAACCTTAATCAGCGAACCAAATTAAAAATTCTTTTACAAGTAACAGAGGAAGAAAAGAGAAACTTATACTAAATAGCAAACTAAAGAGTGTTAATGTAATGATAAACTTGTTTAGGTAAAAGATTTGAAGGCATAACAATTAACATACCTATCTGCATTGTAAGAAGAGGACCTCTTCAACGCAGGGAATTCAACTTTCTTGGTCTCAATCAAGCTCCCACTAAAATACTCCTTATCTTCCAATGTTACCCTGTTCAAATCTGGAATTTCCATCGATGTCCCTACCTCTTTTCCCACTTGATTAGAATTATTATTCCCTGCTCCGCGGGGTAACCGAGCTTTGTAGTGCCCAACCAATGAGAACCCTTGATCCTTATCAGACTCGGCCCCACACTCCTTAAACGACACCGCACCGCACGATAGTAACTGCAAGAGAACCGACGAAGCCCTCATCCTTCCGCTATGACCATTCTCAGTCGTCACATTATTATTGTTAATCTTCGCAGAACACAATCCCAGCCGTCCATCCGCCTTCATCAGCGTTTCAAGCGTCTCCGGACTCGAATCCGACGGCGGAGGCGAGATCTCGTCCCTGCTTAGCTCAATGCTCTGATTATGACACGTGGCATGCGGGACCCGCTCCGATTCCGTGATTTCTTCTCCTTTGTCTTCGACTCCTTTCTTCTTCTGACTCTTCTCCTCTTCCCTAGCCGCCCTCCTCCGCCGCCGCCTATCGTCCGTCGTCTGAGTCGACGCGTCAGCAGCAATTTTTCCGGCGGAGTCTCCGAACGAGTCCGACTTGTAAACAAGGTACTCGTTCATGTCAATGGAGCTCCACGACTGATTGCGCCGCCGCGTCACTGCGACCGCGGGGAAATTAGCCTCTTCCTCCTCCGGTTTCTGCGTCTCGGAAGCTCTCGCATCATGATCAACAATCTCAGATCCTTTGAGAATGTAGTCTTGCCCCTGCGTCGGGTAAATGAAATCGTTCTCCGATAAATCGTGCCACACGAAGCCATTTTTGTAGCTCCTGAAATCGAAAAAAAAAATCAAAACAATCATAATGAAAAAACGAGCATGAAAATTTAAGCATTATGTAGAGCTCAAGGAAACAGTACCGTTTGGCGGACCATGAATACATTGCAGCCATGCCTTTTCCTCGAAGCAGGTTCAAGCGATTGATTACATCTGAAAAACGACGACGTTTTGAGCTTCTTGATTTGTTGTGTTAGTGGACAATATATTAAGAACGAAGATGCATAATGCATTTACCTTTGAGGTAGAGTCCTTGTGGTGAGGAGAGAGGAACCTCCATGAAGTGAGGGTGCTCGAGGTGGCCGCTTCGGGAGAGGTAGTAAACGACGGATACTTTTCTTGCCGTTTTGGGCTTGGGTTCAGTCCAAACCTTGGTCCTCTCTGGACTCGTTTCTCTCTCGGTCCATTTCTTCGGAACATGATGAAGGTCCGTCGTCGTTTTCCTTCCCTTGGAAGCGGAACTCGAAGTCACCGAGGGCGACGACATTTCTCCGTACTCTCTTAGCTGAACAAGACTGAGCAATAAAGCTTTGAAGAGTTGAATCAGAGTTGAAGTAAATAGAAAGAAAGCGATGCTAGCTAGCGGGAAAACAGAGAAAAAGGGTTCTTTCTTTTAAGGTATCGTTTGGAATTTGAAAAATGGGATTAATTAATTCATTAATTTAAGAAGCGCGGTAGGGTGGGTGAGTGTGAAATGAGAGAAGAAAGAAAAATTGTTTTGATGCTGAGGACAAACAGCTACCAAACAAGGAATGACTGTTTGGGTTTCAGATAGAAGCAGTCCTGTGAATGTGAGTGTGATAGTAGAATTTTTTTAAAAAAAATTTGACATTAACTACAAGACAGGGAAAAAGCAGAACGTCGTCGTAACGGCTTTGTTTTGTTCTTTGTCATGTTTTATAAAACTCCAAATGGTAATTCTGATTCATGATTTATATTTGATTTCATTTTCCCTCTCTGATCTCTGCTAGTTACTAGTACACTGCTAGTATGTATATGAAGGTTCAAATTATTACAAATGGTACTACTAGTCTCCCGTGTCGTGCTACTTGTCGTGTTACCAAAAGCCTAACCCAATAAATTTTACGGATTGCATCTATATAGTCTAGTAGTATTTGGCAGTAAAATAGAATCCAAATCCAAACGATGGTACAACATATACAGACACTTGTTCCATATTTTTCAGAAGATTGGAACCGGGACTTGATCAATGAACTACGGCACCTTGTGTAGAGTTAATTGCACCTGGCAGATTTGGTGGCTCAAAAATTTGAATATCAATTTAAAATTAGTCAATTCTGCCTAAATGACCATGCAAGGTATTATTCGGATATAATTCACACCTTTTATGCAGATTGCAAATTCGCAATAAGGATATATTTAGTTTGCTTTTTTATTTTTTATTTTTATTTTTAGTGTTTTTTATTTTTTAAACTTTTGTAAAAAAAAAATAGAAAGTAAAAATAAAAAATAAAAAAATATTTTTTATTGTTTTTTATTCACAAAATTCAAATAACAAAAAATATTAAAAATAAAAAATATAAATATAAATCAAACATACCTGACATGAGAGACCTTATGTAAGTTAAACATGTTATACTTGTTGACTTGTTGTCTTTTTAAACTTTTTGTAAATGCTGAAAAATAGTTTGCATTTTCTTCTATGACACATGTATTTTTGGACATTTTAGAGGTTATGAAAAATAAACCAGTATATATTCTTGAACATAACACTAAAAATTTGTAAATAATCAAATTTGTCTTTAAAAAATTATTTGTTTTTTAACTTAGTTTTCGAAATTGTTTTGGTTAAATTTATCTTTTAAAATTTTAAGTTGATTATATTGATTCTTTCGTCACTTATTTTGTTGATAATAGTAAAATTTGTTAATATAATATGTTAAGTAACACTGAACACACACTTAAAAATTTTAATTGACTATTTATATGATAAATTTATAAAATTAGTTCAAATCAAAATTTAATTAAAAAAAGACTTTAAAATATTGAAATACCTTAATTTAAAGTTAATTTAATTTAATTTTATAAATTTATTATATTAATCGTTAATTAAAATTATTAAATATGTATTATAATATCACTTAATATGTTATATCAGTAAATTCTACACTATTATCAATAGAAATAATGAAAATACTAATACGATTAACTTAAAATTTTAAAAAAATAAATTTAATTTAAAAAATATATAATTTGTTAAGAATTACTTAAAATTTAATTTGTGAGATTTGATTTACATGGATATCCAATCATATGAAAAAGCTTATAAAATTCAAATTGATTTGATGTGGGTTGACCGAGAGAAGACAAGTATGTAAAGCGGGTACTGTGTGCACCCAACTTTTGACTATAGGGCAATGAATTGAACGTGTAATGAGTTAATGTTATGACAGTTGGAGAGAGTAGGTATGTTCGAAGTTTGAAGCTTTGAAGATAGAAGACCGGTGGGTTAATGAGGTTGGCGATTGAGGTATATTCAATTTCGTGGCATCATGATCAAAGTCAGAACTCAGAAGTAGTCGCAGTGGGGGTCCAACATAATATACGTAGATGTGGGATTTTACTCGTTGACCATTCTGTCCCCAAATCTCTAACGTGTGAACTTGTGAATCCATCCACCTATGCGCCTATGCCATGTGCTACAAAGTTCAAACTTACTAAATCTACTATGGGCACAGAATACCAGAATACACCCAATACGACATTTCAAAATAAAACTTTTTTAGATAAATTATACTTATTATTCCTCTATTTACTTTTATAAAAATGCTAAAAATAATGTTAGTCACACCAATATGAAATTATATTTAACTGTGTTTATGTTAGAATAAATTAGTTTTATAATCTAATTATTCATCTTAAATAATTTAAAAATATATCATATGTAAAAATATATTTAGATCGATGAAAATAATTAAATAATTGTCTCTTATTAGTTTATGATGATTGAATTTTGATTGATAGTGTCAAAGAAATAACCATTAATTCTATTTAGTATTTATAAAAATAAATGAAATCACTTGTATATAAGTCATATAATATGAAATAGTTAATAATAATTAATTATATTATTGCTTACAAAATAGATTAAAAATTTATAATTTTCTAACAATTTATGTATATTTAGAAAAATATTTTTTATGTTTTACTACTGAAATAATATATAGCTAGACACAAAAACAAATAGTGTCAAAGAAATGTCATCAGGGCGGATCCAAGTGTAATGTTGTGGGCAAGTGTTTCCACAACAATTTAAAATTTTTTTTAGTAGTACATGATAATAATATTTATTTGTCTCCATTAAATTATTAAATTTAAGTTTATAATAATTTTTTACTCAATTATTGGTACTTAATTATTAACTTAAAAAAATTATTAGATATTCGTTAGAATGATCAATTCTCATACTTAAACGAAATAAGTGTTCTTTTTTAAAAATCAACTCAAAAGAATATTATTTATCCTTTTCTAAAATTAGCTTTAATTTTTACATAGCAACTGTATTAATTAAAAGAACTTTTTTAACTATAAATATCAATAAGAGTCAGCTTCTAATTGCGTTGGAAAGTGAATTTTTAAATAATTGTTTAGTAATATATAGAAATAGAAAAATTTTAATGGTAATGTATGTTAAAAGAAAACTTACTCAATGTCATATATAAAATTCAAAATATTATGGATAATTGGATATATAAAAACATTAAATCAGTTATCATAAATTTATATATAAATATATGTATAATTTAATTTATTTTTAATATATATTTTATATTTTAATATATCTTGACACAAATAATTAATTTTAGTATATAATTAATATGGTTGATATGATATATATGTATACATGAAATATGATAACTCAATAAAGTTCTTTATTTGTAATACTAAAGTTACCATACTAAGTCTAATAATGGAAAACTATATTTAATTATTTATATGTTTAGCCTTTATTTTGTTATTGATAGAAGAACGTGAATGGGAAGGTTAGAGTTGTTTTTTGACTAATGGTGACAGTGGGGAGGAGGAGGGGTGTAAAAATGTCCCTTCTAATTTGCACAGCGGATATATGGGTGATTGCAGCATCGTCGTTTTCTCGAAGCTCCACATGTAAAATATTATTATGCATGGATCAAAATAATATTTTGGATGCTAGTAAGGTGTGAACAAATCGGAAATGGTGGGATAGTCTCAGTTATCGGCGCAACAGTCCAATTGCTCCATCCAAGCCCACATGCATTTGCCAACGTCCACCATGCCCCCTCTCCAGGTACAGGCCCCTCAAATCTCCATCATATATATTACTTCCATTTCGTACCAAATATGCAATATGTATAAAACTATAAATAAAATTAACTCTCCAATTTATTATTCCTATAGAATATATATTTATATATAAATATATGATAATTAATTAAATAACTAATTTTTTATTTATATGTATTATTTTTGGTTTGGTAATTAGGTCATGGATATGTACATTTGTAATTAATATTCATATTATTATAAAAAAACAGTTAGTTAGTTTGAAGCATTATAGTACTACTTGTCTTGATTCATCATTTTTACACTTTATTGAATCAACTATGTTATGTTACGAGTTAAAAAAGCTAATTATTTATACAGAATATATATTAAATGTATATATAAAATATCCATCTATTACTAATGAAAATTAACATGGTAATTTAGGTTTTTTTTTACATATGAAAATATTGGGCATGCAGTAATCTATTGGCCAACAGTAAATCTTTAAATGGAGTTCAGATCCGCAACAGATTAATTCTTAACCTGTCGTCTTAAAAAAGTTGATGTGGATTCTTGAAAAAGCTAGTAGGAATATTAATAATTTTTTCTCCAAATGTCAATATTTTACAAAATATTAATATTTTTTTTATAAAATATATTTTTTGGGTAATTTAGTGTATAAATTTTATTTTTCTAAAATTAAATTTCATTATTTTTAAATTTAAAATGTTAGATGAAAATATTTATCATTTAACTAAATTTACATTTTTTATTATTTTACATATTTAATAAATAAAAAGTAGACAAATAAATACATTAAATCTATGGCTTCACAATTTCCCTCAGATTTCTCAACAACTTATCTCTGCACACCGACATTATCGTATGTTCCCACCTAGTCACCTGTTGTTGACTCTACTTCACTAATGTAAGCGCAATTCTTTTATCATTTACCTTGATTGTTTTTATAAAAGTCACGAGTTGCATAGTACTTTAATTTCTTATAAATTATTATTAGTGATGTATGTAACAATGATTCACGTCTTAAAACCATGATTATATTTATCATGTAAATTCATGTAATGTCAATATTCTCATTATATTTTGAAACAATGAAACTTGGTTTATTGGAGCAATATTCAATTTCAATGTAAATCAATCTCTTTCATTTGTACTAATATAAGATGGTTCAAGTGATGAGAATCTTGATTCTTTAACTAAAATCTTTTATTCAACTTTTAGGGAAAAAAATATACATATCAATAAGGCTTTATTTGTTTTTTGAAATTAGGACTAAAATTGAAAACTGAGTATTATGTTTAATGGTAAGATATTTGAATTAAAATTTTAGTTTTAAGATACAAAATTCTAATTTTTTTAATATTTAAAAAAAATAGAGATATAAAATTAAAATTTTTAGAGATAGATCCAAAACTAAAATTTTTAAAATATTTTTTTATAAAAATACTCTCATTAAAGAGTAATGTTTATTTTTATTTAGAAGAAGAGGAACAAGATATTTATTTTTATTTGTGTTATTTTAATTTTATTAAGAACTTGATGATTCATATTATTTATAATTTTACATTAGATTTTTTAAAGATTTTATTATTTTTATTTTTATTTTAATTTAAATTTAAACTTTTTATTTTATTAATATGTATGAAATATGAAATGATTGAATTTTATATTTGTTTGAAAAAAATTTATTCTTCCACGAGTAAAGTCAGATAAGGTAGGATTGAGAACTTTAGAATATGGGTAGGATTAGAATTCTCAACCCCAAAGATAAAGTAGTATTGAATTTTTAAAAAAAATTCAAGTTCTAAAAGTAGGATTAGGGTAGAATTCAAATTATATTTTACTCTATTTATTACTAATTCTAATCTTTCAATTTCAGTCTTTCTTTCGAAAGAAGTGAAACAGATTCCTTCAGTAGCGCTTGTTTTGAAGTATTGAGACAGAGATTGAGACACTGGAATTAAGTATCATGTTTGTTGGTTTAGAGATTGATACTAAAATTTTAGTATCTGTCTCTAAAATTTCAATACCTCTAAAAAATAGTGACACAAAAGACTAAAATTTTTCAGACAAAAACTGAAATTTTAATAACATTTTATACCTAAAATATCCCATTTCAATTAATTAATTCTAATTTTACCCTTTGTGCAAATTACATTAGAACTTTATTCTTATTTCAGTCTCTATCTCTCAGTTTATACCAAACATAATATTTAAACTTAGTTTAATCTCTGTCTCTCATTCTCATTCTCAATCTCTCAATCTAAATCTCTCTTCTAAATATTACATTCGTAATTAGTTGGATAAGACCAATTCAACGTGTGCGTTTGTTTTTTGTTTGTTTGGTTGGTGATTTATGCTTTTGTCTTTGCTATGGATTAGAGTATTAGACACATACTCAAATTTAATTTAGTCTACTGTTGAAGTTTTTTTTTTTGGTCGATTACTGTTGACGTATTTAGTACTGTTTTTTTATTTTTTATTTTTTTGGGTCGTGTCTGATTATAAACAAAAGCCCATACTCCCACCCGAACTCACATGAAGAGAGAATAATAAGTATTGGTAGTAAATATCTCAATGAAGAATACATTAATTAGAAAGTTTAAAAAGAAAAAAAAATAATTTTTTAAGTTTTTGTGCATTCATCGTAAAAAATAAAATTCAACGATTATTCTCTTAAAATAATTAATCTATTTAAAATAGTTTTTGCTAATTTTATTTTTTTCATGGGCTTATTAGTGGAAGTGCTTCATTACGCACAAATGCACCATGTTACATGATTTTGATCCAACCAAAACCTTCTTACGTGAGAAGTGACATTTTACACGTCAAATCATGCACAAGCATTATTACTAATGGAGACTTAATTAGTTAGATTGGGCCCATTAATTAGGAGAAGATTAGGCTTAAATATCCGCCTCCAAAGAAACTAATGTTAATGATATCCCTTCTAGTTATTAGGCCCAAAGAAGGATTTAATTTGTTGAGAATCTCATTATTCTTCCTATACCTTTCACACATAAGGACAAATATGTCCAATTGATGATTCTAATTAGTATATATGGATGGCCAAACAAGAGATAAATTTGCCAAATGTTAATCAATTATTTTTGTCTTGGAAACTTTAATTTGCTAGATTCCTTAGCTTTTGTTTTGTGAGGTTCATGTATGTTGGGTTATGAAAAGGGGTGGAGAGGAAAAAATGGTTAAGAAGAAGAATAAATCACTGTTTGGACGATGTCTAAGTTTTAGAAAATTGAAGAAAAAAAAGCTATCACCATATAGAAGGGAGAATAATTTTTTAATACCATAGAAAAAGAGGGGTCTTTTATTGAATTTTTTATTTTTAATATTAGAGTGGTATGTAGTAGTATTTTTTTAAAATGTGGATTGCTAGGATGTTATATTTAAATGTGGAATCATTTAACTAGAGAAGAACTGTCCGATTTATTAAAAATACAGAAATTGAACCGTTCGATTTATAGAGATACACAAATCAGACCGTCCAATTTGTGTTAAAAAAATAAAAATAAAAAATTTGAAGTACATAAATCGGACCCTTCAATTTATGTGCTTTTCACAGTTTTAAAAAACACAAAAAATTACAATGTTAAGATATATCACTACTTCTACTTCTATAACAAAAAAAATTAGTTTCTTTTATTCCCTGTAATAAACTATAAATTATGATTTTTCTCCTTCGCTTTCCAATATCCACACTCACACATATTATAATCAATCAAATTAAACTAATAAATTAGTGTTAAATAGAATAAGATCTTTTAAATTGTTACAGGTTAGATGGTTAATTCAGAAAGAAACACTGCTGTAGCAAAGCCTAATGTGTTGGACGCCCCACAAATTATATTAGTTGTGTAAGTTAAGATTATCGCATCATTATTCATTAGGCCAGGGTTGTTAAAGCAAGTATTTAATTAGTTATTTATTCTTGTAGTATGAAATAAAGTATAACTAATTGGTGAGAATATAATGACTAATAATGACAGCAGATATTCTCTAACATATAATTAATATAGCCATTAATCACTTATCACTAAGTCACATAGATCCTCTTGATTATCAATTTATCATTGCACATTGATTTAAAAATTTAATTTTCATATATTTTTAGTATAAAAAAATTTATTCAGATAACTAATATTGCATTATTATATTAATAAAAATAACTAAAAGATATTAAGAGGTCAATACATTTTATTAATATTTTAGTACTATTAAGATTTATGGTTTAAAATATATAATTAAAATTTAGTATTTAAATTTTAAAATTAATTAAGTATTAACAAAAAATAATAAATTTTGTTAATTATATAATATTACTTTTTAACAATTATCTACATATATAACTTTAATTAGATAACTGTCTAAGTCTAATACTATTTATAGTATTAATACATCAATCTTGTTTAATGTGTATAGATTTCAATGTGAATGTTAGATTTAGAGTGTCCATATATAGGTACAAACTACAAGGCAACATCTCTAGTTCTCTACTACTTATTGCAGCACAAGAAGAGCTTAGAGAAAATTATTTAATGATGTCCACTCCACGTTCCCCTAAACTTTGGATAACCACAAAAAGTAAATTGCACTATATATAATCATTAACAACTTCAACTTTCTAGTGTGATGATTGGTGAAACCCATTTGTATATGCATCTATATATCCCATTAAACCACGTACCCAACATGTGAATATGGGGGTACACGTTATTATAGGTCTCAGTCAGTGTCACTTTATTTAATTTTAGAGATTAATAATAATAATAAGCATGATAAGTTGCGTGTGCTATCCCTGCCTATCCACCACTAATTAATTTTGGTCGAAATATATAATATCCGTTTATCATAGGCAATTATATTTGAACTATAATGTTAAATTTATACTTATTTATGATATTCAGAACCGATATAGCAATAACTAAATCTATATGCATGATCATTGACATCAGAGTTATCTTGAGATTATTCACGGTGGTCCAATTTAATTCGTTGGCGCCATATAAAATGTTCCTTTTCCTAATCACTAGATATTCACATTGAAATCCGTACTAATTAATAAATCAAAAGTAGATCACACTATAATTTAAACTTTATAATAATAATAATACTTCTTATTAGTAGTTGTTGCTTTAGGTTTGAAACAGAATGACAAAATGAGTAAGTACAGTTTGGATAAACAGTTTAATTCAGAATTTATCAATTAAATGTTGAAATTAATTTTGCAAATAGTGAACAATAAATAAACTGATATTATTGAATGAAATTTTTTACAAACAAATGTTTGACAAAGTTTGAATAAAAAGGTAAATCAAACATGAATGTAAAATGAATTTGAAACTAAAAGTGGAAGAATGACTTGGATGCTGGGAAATAAATTAAAAGAAGAACATCAGATAAAGAATTAAAAGAAACTGAAAATTGAACAAACTAGAACAAATGAAATTGACTCTTAATATTCATATATACTGGCACTGCATCTTTTTTCTTTGCATCAGTGTGACTCAAAATTTCTCATAACTTATGTGTGTATGAATTGTCATATGGAAGTTCCTTCATCCATTTTTGATATTTTTATTTATAGACAATTGTCTTCAACTTAATCTTCAGTTCTTGATTGCTACCTTGGTTCACCCACGTTCGTATTTAACTTGATTTCTAAAGATTTGAACCCACATATTGCGTTTACTTGAAACTTAAGCAAGTTGTCCCACGTGTCTGGCAGTTATTCTAATAGGATATATTTTTAAATTTTAAATAAATTTTAATTGTGATTCTTATCTTTATTTTATCAGTCGACTTAACGTGAAGTTGATAATAGAGAGTTGTTAGATGATTTGACTAATTTGACTAAATTTTCATCTAACAGCTCTCCGTATGTGAACTCGATTGCCCCTAAATTTTTACCTGTCAATAATGGTCTATAAATTACTAATTTCTCATGCATTTTACTAAGTACTTAAGACACTATTTACTCGACTATATATTTTTTATTATCATATTTTATATTTTAAATCCTAAATTTTAAACTTTTACCTTTTCTTCGATTTTAATTTACCCCTTAAGTCAAAATATCATTTTTATAACGAATATAATATACATAGCAAGAATTCTGTTACTTCGACTATTAATATTTTCAACCTAAACGTTTAGTATTGTGGTCAAAATTCGTACCAACAATAATTATATTTCTACTTATAATATTAAAATATTATATCAAAAAAATACATATATATCTATTAAATACTCTAATTACACACACACATACACACATATATATATATATATAAAAGTATTTTTCTTTGTGTTGCCATGCTTATTGGCCATTTGCATAGAAGCAGAGCACAAAAGTACAGCTAACACCAATATAAAGAGTAATCTTATTAGGTATGTAACAGAGATCTAATCAATAATAAATTAATAAATATTTTTAAATTATATTTTATATTAATTAATTATCATTAATTAATGATGATTTAAATTTTATTTTTTAAAAAATATAAAATTAATAATTATTAATGATTGTTATTTAAAATTGATTAATTAAAAAATATTTATCTATACTTTTTTTATAAAAAGACAATTATATTGAAAAACAATTGAAATAAAGGCTACTACATGGGATTCACCATTCCCAAATTAGTAATGGGCAATCTAACAATGGCAATAAATTAATCAACACATGATAAAAAGCTCATACCACATGACACCATTTAAAGATGCACGATTATATATACAAGAATTAACTAACTAACTTACATCGGTTAAATGGTTAATTAATTTATCTGTTTAAATAAATATTATAAATTCGAATTTTATTTTTTGTATATAATAATAATTTATTGATGAATACTAAATTTTGAAATAAAAGTTTAATATGTAATAAATTAATTTTTAATCTGTTAAATTAGTATCATAATAAAAAAAAGGGTTAAGTATGATTTTGGTCCCTAATGTAGGGGCCAAAAATCGATTTCGTCCCTCGGCTTTTTTTCGCTTTAAAATGGTCCCCAAAGTTTCAGTTTGTTTTAAAATCGTCCTTTTTATCAATTATATTTTTTTATTACCAAATTACCCTTTATTAAAAAATTATAAAATAAAATAAATATAAAATATATAAATAAAAAAAGAAAAAAAGAAAGAAAAGAGAGGGGGGATACAAAAGCGGGGTGGGTGGGAGAAAAGGGGGGGGGGAGAGAAAAGGGAGGGGAGGGGGAGGGTGGAGGGGGGAGAGAAAGGGGATCCATGCCGCCGCATCGCCGCCGCACCGCCGCGTCCGCCCGCCGCTTCTTCTTCTTCCCGTCGCCGCACCGCCGTCCGACACCCACCGCCGTCCGCCACTTCTTCTTCTTCTTCTCCTCCCGCACCGCACCGCGCCGCCACCACCACCACCACCTTCTTCTTCTTCTTCTTCTTCTTCTTCTTCTTCTTCCTCCACCGCACCATCGCCCCTGCCGCACCACCACCATCTGCCTCACCACCGCACCACCAATTCTTCTTCTTCTTCTTTCTTCTTCTTCTGTGAACTTGATTTGTTTGTGAAATTTTTGGATTTTTTTTAAAATTTGTTGTGGAATATTGTTGTTGTTGAAATTTGTTGTGGAATATTGTTGTGGATTTCTGATGATGATGATGATGATGATGATGATGATGATGATAATGTGGTGGTTGTGGGTTCTGGTGTTAGTGGTGGTTTTATTCTGGTGGTTTAGGTGCTGTTCTTCTTCTTCTTCTTCTTCTTCTGATGATGATGATGATGATGATGTGGTGGTGGTGGTGGGTTCTGATGGTGGTGGTGGGAGAAAACACAGCGCTGCCGAGACGGGGGGAGGGGGTGTTGTTTCGGGAAGAGGGGAAAGGGGGAAGAGGGAAGGTCGCCGTCGCAACAGCTCCACGCCGCCGCCGCTCCACGCAGCCACCGCTCCACGCCGCTGCTCCTCCTCTGCCTGCATTTGGGATTCTGCTTCTGTTTCTGGTTGAGGAAGAAGAGGGGAGAAAGAGAGGGATATTTTTGTCCGAAGGACCATTTTACAATAAACCGGAACCTCAGGGACCTTTTTGAAGCGAAAAAAAGCCGAGGGACGAAATCGATTTTTGGCCCCTACGTTAGGGACCAAAATCATACTTAACCCTAAAAAAAATCATATATATGTGTGTGTGTGTTAATGTTTATCAGTAATTCACATAATTAATCTTTATCACTAGTTAGCTTCTAGTTCTAATAATTAAATCCTTTAAGGTGGAAAGAAAGAGAAACCAATTAATAAGAAGATAATAAACCCTAGCTAGTGGTCAACCCACAATAATTTGGTGGCATCCACGCTACTACTCATCCTTGAAGAATATATTTTCCCACTCACGAACATCTTAACCTCATATTATCAAAGCATCCATATGCTACAATTTTTATAGTATTAATGGAGTTTAATTTTAATTCTAATTAAGGACTTAACTTGCATTTGCATTGTATGTAGTAATTAATTAATTAAGTGGTTTTTGTATATAATTAACATATATACAGCTCGCAGTGATGCCACATCCCACTACTCTAGTCTAGTTTCTTCTTTCTTCTACTTATCACGTTGATTAATTAATTTATAATTCGTGATTAGTAGCCCCTCAATCTGATAATTGCTGTAGTGCCCAATGAGAATCGCACGGGGAATTCAGGCCTGAGTTTTGCATCCAATTATAATACATTGAGTGTCTTGTTGTGGTTTAGCTATTTATTATCTTAATTAATTATTCCCTCCTCCACTTAATTAGTTTCTGAATGAGATTTGTTTCAGATCTTTCTAGCGAACCAAAACCATGTTTATGACTAGGGCTGGAAGTGAACTGAGCTGAGTCGAGTTAGACCAAGCTCAAGTTCAACTCACAAAAATTGAGCTTGGCTCATGACTCGACTCATTAACAATCAAGCCTATTTTTTAAGTTTAAACTCGGCTCACCGAAAGCTCACGAGCTGACTCGAGCTCACGAACTGTCTCAAATAATAGAAATATAAATACATAATCTATATATAATTCTATATCAATAAATTATAACTTATATATTTAAAAAATATTTAAAAAGATCAATTTTATATATTGTTATCTATCAATAAATTATAAATTTTTTATTTATGTCCTACATCAAAATTATATGTAAAAAATAAATATAAAATTTTAAATAATTAAGATCATTAATATATATAATTATATAGTACTATTCCATATGTATATATATAATATTAAAAATATAGACTAAATGCATATAGGATATATATATTAATAATTATATATATATATATATCGAGTCAGCTCACGAGCTAATGAACTGAGCTTATCCAAGTTCAAGTTCGGCTCATTTAATTTATAAGCTCAATTCCAAGCTCAAGCTTGGCTCACTAGCTCACGAGTTTAGCTTATCGAGCTATTAACGAGTCGAGCTCGAGCAAGCTCATAAGCTGACTTGACTCACTTCCCACCTTATTTATGACTAATAAAATTATTATTTTTGTTTTATATTTATCAATTCTAAATACTAAATATTAAATTTTTAAATTTTATATTCTAAATTCTAATAATATAAAAAATAAAGTATTAGTCAAAAATATTGATTAGTATTGATAACAAATATTAATCTTGTAACATTATTTTTGAAATATATTAAAACTCAAACAGAAAAACAAGTTTTACCAAAATCCATAATATAATATGCATGTTGATTTTATTGATTATTTTACGAGAGATTTTATTTATCTTTTTTTATTAAGATAAGAAGACACTACATTTAACTCAAAACTTTAAGATAATAAATTAATGGATCTCTCATATTATAAACTTTTTATTCTTCTTTATTTTTTTTAATATGAGACTAACTTCATACACTCTTCACATTTACAACATTAATAATAACTTCTTTTTTTTTAATCTCCTCTTGAAGAGGTGAAGTAGAATAACCAAAAGTAATCATTCATGGTTCCAGCCTAAGCAAGCTAAGAATATAGGGGGGCTAAAATTAAACTAAAAACCCATATCTATGTACATTTTAATATTGTGAGAATAGTAATTAAAGATTAATGATTTCATCCTACTCTCCACTTGTCTAAAGTATGATTTGTCCACTTCATCAATCATGACCTTTCTTCTTTTAGAAAGCTTCACCTTTCTAGTATCTTCATATTATCTCTCATCTACAAAAATATAATTACTAATAATCAAGGCCCAAGGGACACAATAATCGATCAAATTGTGTATACAATGGTCAACTTGCATCATTGAGCCATTCCCCTCCACCCATTTCTTTTTTGAGATTTGTTCCATACTATTTAATTTCACGCACTACTATATATATTCACATTTTATTTTAGTTTTATAATAGCTAAATATCTCAAAATTATGTGGTGGTCCATTGGATAATTACTTATTAGGTTTATATAGTAATTGTGTGTTTTACAAATATATGTTATGATTATTATTTGTCGAAGTTTTAATATTTTTTATTTTAATAAATGTAAAACAAATATATTAGAACATTAAAATTTAATTGGTGTGTTTATTATAAAAAGATTTTAAATTAGTGTCTTTAATTTATACAACATACTAGCTAAACCCTTAATTATTAGTTGAAAACTAAAAAGAAAAAATCTCACACTAACTTTAAATAAAGATAAATCATATAATGTAATTAAACACACTTAGATGAATACAACTTGATTCATCACTCGCTAAACATTTTTTTACAAACCCATCAAACTGTTTACACAATTATTATTATTATTATATATAATTTTCTCATAAAATTAATTGATTTCTTATTATTACATCTTTTCAGTTTTCATTGATCATATGCAATAAACAAACAAAATGGGAATAAGAAGTCAACAATGGGGAGGACGAATAAATAGTGGCACACACTGGCATTAGTGTTAGCTTGAGTCATCTAGTTAGATTTCTAGATATAAATGATTAACATGACAAATCAGTGATGGCCCAAAAGCAAGGGGAAATTAAAGAATAACCACAAATTAAAAGAAAGTCCGTTAGATAAAGATATTTAAAATATTTTTTAAAAATATTTTTTAATAATTAAAATTTAATATATATAATTTATTAAAACATATTATTTTTATAATAATTAAATTAGATTAGACAAGTCGATTTAGTTAAAAAATTGGTAAACAAAATCTTGAACCGGTTAAAATTAATATTTTTTTTATAAAAAATAATTACAATACTTCTATTATTAAAAATAACTAAAATACTCCTATTATATATATTGAAAATTCTAAATCTTAATCCTATAATAACACAAAAAAAAAAAAGAATTAGGATTTAGAGTTATATATATAATAAAAATATTTTAATTATTTTTTAAAAATAAAAATATTATAGTTATTTTTTATTAAAAAAATTAATTTAAATTGATTCAAAATTTAGTTCACTAATTTTTCAGTCAAATTAATTTATGTTATCTAATTTTAATATAATAATATAATTTAATTAATTATATATATTAAATTTTAATTATTAAAAAATATTTAAAAAAATATTTTAAACATTTTTATTCGAATAAATTACAAAATAAAAATCTACCTGCTAAACTAAATAATGATCAAGACTTCAAAACCTATGCAATAACAATATAAAGTACTAATTCAATACTCTTTTAATAATAAAAATTGAAGATATACCAAATTAATGTAATACTTTCGTATATAAATTAAATTATTATCACTGCATAAAGATCCGAATATAAGAAAGATATAAAATAGAATAATATTTTTTGTTCATATCAGTTAATTTTTTAAATACCATTTTATTTATTTCAAAATTTAAATTATAAATTTTTACTTTTTATTTTAAATCCTCAAAAAGATTATAATTAAAAAATAACTAATATTAATTTTTATTTTTTTTAATAAATTAATAATTACGCAATTGATGATAATTAATCTATAGACCGAACTTTTGTTGTCTTGGATCCCTTTAATTTTCTTAAGAAATATATAACATATTTAACGTGTACTATTATTTCACGTAAATTTGATAGTTGAAAGTTGTTAAATGAAAATTTAATCAAATCAGTCAAATTATTTAACAATTCTCAATTATTAACTTTATGTAAAGTCAACTACACCTGAATTTTTACCATATTATTATGAATTAAGAATTAAAATAAAGCAGAGTTGAGTTGTGAGAGAGAACAAGCACACGCACATACATATATATAGAGTGGTAGTGGCAGCATAACTCCCCACAATTCATCTCCAAGTTTCAATCATTCCCACACAGAAGAAATTAAAGAGGGTGTGTATAGAGAGAGAGAGAAGATGGTTGAAGAGGAATTCCGAAAGGGTCCTTGGACCGAACAAGAGGACTTCAAACTTGTGTCATATGTTGGCTTATTTGGGGATCGTAGATGGGACTTTATAGCTAAGGTTTCAGGTTTGAAGGTGGCGGGCGATAAGATACAATATAAACATAATCAAAATACATACATATATATGATTTTGTACGTCCTTCTTCGTCGTAGGTTTGAATAGGACAGGTAAGAGTTGCAGGTTGCGATGGGTTAATTATCTCCATCCTGGTCTCAAACATGGTAAGATGTCTCCCCACGAACAACAACTTGTCATGCACCTTCACTCCAAATGGGGAAATAGGTTTGCTTTCTTTACTCCCTATATTTATTTTGTTACAAATTCAGGTGCGCAGTAGAAAGACGTTAAATAATTTGATAAATTTGACTAAATTATATACAATAATTTCGTTCAAAAGAAATAACTATGGTAGTCTAAAAATAATAATAATAACTGAGAGTTTTTAAATAATTTAATATATTAATGCAGGTGGTCAAGAATTGCAAGGAAGTTGCCAGGGCGAACAGACAATGAGATCAAGAACTTTTGGAGGACTCAGATGAGGAAGCAGAAGGCACAGGAGAAGAAGCGTGCACCTGCAACCACCCAATCATCTCCATCATCTTCGTCTACGAGTTACCAGTCCTCATCTTCTTCCAACAAGGATATTGGGGAAGAGAGCTTCTACGACACTGGAGGGCATAATGGTAATAACAACAACATCACTAATATCACGATGGTGAAAGAAGATGATGGAATGATAATTAATGGTGATAGTAACAATGTTGTTGATGATGATTACTCTATGGATGATATATGGAATGATATCGCCATGTCTGAACAACACAACAACTTTATTTCTTCTTCTTCTTCTTCTTCAGAACCACTGCCACTATGGATGATCATGGATAATCAAGAACAAGAACAAAGTAAAGTCTTATTCCCTTCTTCCTATGAGCCACTCTTAACCACTTAATTAGGAGGATTCTTTTTTCTTTTTTCACAAAAATTAAGTTCATGTATGTATAAATACGCGCCACGTGTCGGTCTTATAGTGTGACACAGCTGTAATCTAATGGATGGATGATGGATCTGGATCATGCACCTTCACTACAATAGTGTCATGTCAATGTTTGTGATTTAATTTCACTTTAATTTCAACAAACACTGTTAATGTTCTCATCAATGTAAAATATCAACAAGCAATGCAACTAAAAATATCTTTTTTGTAAAGACTTCATGTTATTATCCAACATTTTTATTAAATCGATTAATAATTTATTTTTTAATAAATTAGAATAAAATCTATTTATTATAGCAACAATAATAAATTTAATTGTCTGCATTATAATTATTAAACTCGATTTGATTCGATCGAATCACACAATCTAAATTGAATATTTTTAAATTTGTTTATAAAAAGATAAATATATCTCTAATTTTTTATTTTTCAAACATTTAAATCTCTAAATATTTAAAAATACAATTAAATTTCTAAAAAAAATAAATTTATTGTTATTATTAAGAAAAATTAATTTTATTCTAATTTTTTAAAAAATTAAAAATAATCGACTCATTAATACCTTCAATAATAATACGACACGTAAATGTCTTTACAGATAGACATTTTACGGATCTATGAGAGCATCCTTTAATTTTATAATAATGTGTTTACATATGGCGCAACTTTATTTAAAAATATTTGTAGCCACTAGGTAGCTAGTGCGTGAATAATTGTATAGATTTCCAATTAGAATAATGTAAGATGGCACCACGGATAAATAAAGAACAAGACCACACATATGAATAAAGTAATTAATTTATTGTGTGACCAATTAAGATAAGATGGGCCATAGATTAGGCCCAAGATTATTGGTCCATCTTCCTAATGGTGCTAACGGAGTCTCCCTCCACTGCAGGTAATGCAATTCTATCTGTGAGGGACTGCAATGAATGGCATACATCACACTTCACACATGTTTTTGAAAATATCAGTGTGCTTTTAATTGAGTTTTTCTTCTTTTGATCCATTGATTTCAGAAATAAATTTTGCAGTGGTGCTTTAATGAGTGTGATTCATCAATATATAAATTTTGCAGTGGTGCTTTAAAATAAAATTATCAATTTTAAATCCGTATATAAAATTTTTTTTGGCCCTCTTGTTTTATAACAGTTATATATTTGAAAATAATTTCTGATCCAAAAGTAAAAATATTACTTGGGTTGGACTTTGGAGTTAGACACACGTAACAAACTAATAGTTGACCACACCCTTAACGAACTTAACTAACTATTTCTAGTTATAGTAACTCTTTTTACTTAACAGTTACCACAACTCTGGACATATTTAATTCCAAGAAAATGATATTTGTTCATTTTATAAAAAAAAAATTAAATATTTCATTTTCTTGAGTATGTGGCAGTGTTTATGAGGCGCAGAGAAAGGAATAGCAAAAGAGGAAGAATGGGTGGCTTATCAAAATTGTATCTCCTCTCTTACAACTCTCTTCAGGCAATTGGCTGGTAACTTCATTACTCCTTCATTCACTTTCATAATTCTCAATTCCCTTTTTGTCCCTTTGTTCATTGCTCCCACTATGTTCCATCCACAGGGCTGTTTCGTCATTTCAGATTTTGTGCAACCTCCTATCCACTTCTTCTGTCGCCGGAGCTTACTCCTCCGCTGGAAAATTGATAAGTCAGTTTTATATTCCCAAACTACCCTTCCCACGTTCCTTTAAACCCTAGTCATGAGCAATTCAGCACTGCTTATTCATAATTACTATCTTAACTGTATACAGATCCAATTTTACAAGTGTTTCTGAATTTATTTAGGGTTAATTTCTTAGCGTAACAATGCAATTTAGGTTTTCTGCAATGTGCTGCATTCTTGGAAGTTATACATGGAGCCATTGGTGGGTTTTACTCTACACTCGAAAATCAAAATCACATTCCTTGCAACCAATTTCATTTTATCAACATTTACATTGCAATGCAGAAATTAAATTGTGTAACTTTTCAGGGCTTG
This sequence comes from Arachis stenosperma, assembly GCF_014773155.1. Taxonomy (NCBI): domain Eukaryota; kingdom Viridiplantae; phylum Streptophyta; class Magnoliopsida; order Fabales; family Fabaceae; genus Arachis; species Arachis stenosperma. The sequence goes on along the minus strand of NC_080379.1, from coordinate 2,221,829 downwards.
TGCCAAGTGGAGCATTGCTTCCTCTCATGCAATGGGGAGGGAGGACACATTTTCTGCTTGCTATTGTTAGCAAACTTGATGAGGTTCTTCACTTTCTTCTCTTTCACCATACACTTAATAATATCATGTTTGGTTTAGATTTTGGTGAAAGAAAAAAACTTGTTCATTGTAATGTAGCTTTTGTGCAAATTATGCTTTCTGCAGGTCCAGCAGTTACCTTCAGTTTTTATCACCTTTTTCGCATGGAGCATAAGCGAGGTGATTTGATTTTTAATTATTCTATGGATTGGATTGGATTGGTTTGGTTTGGTTTGGTTTCATTTAATTTTCTAGCATGACCTTGCCATGTGAACAGAGTCATAAGTTACAAAAACATTACCAAGTTCTGATGCACATAGTGTGTTATATATGCACATGCATGACATGGCCATTTTCCTAATAAGATTTATTAATAAGAAAGATGATTGTGCTGCAAAAATCTTTGGAGATGCAGGTCATTAGATACTCACATTATGCTTTTAGCTGCATTGGAAATTGCCCTTATTGGATAACCTATCTCAGGTAATTCTTCTATTTTATCACAATTTCTCAGACTGTCACATAAATTAACTGAAATCTGAGTTTAAAGTGTTCTGTTATTAGCACAATACATTTCAACTTTTTCTCAAGTCTAAGCTTGACTTGTTTTATCCTTTAATTAGGTACACTGCGTTTATTGTGCTGTATCCTTTGGGAGTAGGTCCTGGTGAAAGTGAGTTCACATATTATATGGCTATCTGGTTTTCTGAATTTTGTTTCTGGTTGACTTTAAAATTCACCCTTTCCTTTCATATTGTAATGTCAAACTGTTTTCTTTTCTTTCTTTTCTTTCTTTTCATTATATTAAGTATTGCAACTGATCAGTGAATATCATGCAGTTTGGATCATGTACCAGGCACTTCCAATTGTAAAGAAGAAGAACCTCTATTCGGAAACCTTTTCAGGCCTCCCATTTAGCTACTATGATTTCCTTAAGGTATGTTTAACATTTTGTTTAGATATTTCAACAATGATCTATTCTTGTAACTAGTTTAGTTATGGCTATTATCCCTTCAAAAGAAGGAAGAAAAAAAGAAAAAAAAAATACAAAGGTAACTGCTATGATATGTTTCCTATAAATGGAGCTGGTACTTTAATTTGCATTAAATAGAAATTAGAAAGAGTGGTTATATATAAATGGCCCGACTTATACTTTGCTATATATATTTCGTTCGTAATTATCTTTGTGAAGTGTTAATTTATGCTTCATTTCTTTGAATCAGGTTGTACTTATCATTTATCCATTCCTTTGGCTCAAACTTTATCTGCATTTGTTCAGGCAGCGGCGTTCAAAACTCTTTAAGCGCCAAGATAAGAAAAGAGCGTGAGGAGCCATTGATCTTGATTGTTATTGACACCTTGTTGAACTTCTGAATTTGTATTATTAGTTCCATATACACACATAGTTTCGTTTCAATCAAGCTGAGATGATAACTTTCTTTAATGAGGGCACTGCAGACACTAATTTGTATTTGCATATACGAATATTTTTCTGACTTACTGACATTGTAATGATGCTAGCTAATGCAGTTCTTGCTTGCTAGAGAATGTGTAGTTCTGTAAACTCTGCTGATTTCTACCTTACGTGGATTCATACTGAGTTATTGACATATTCAATAAAGTAGCTTAGAAAGTTAGCTAGTTCAAACTAGTTCACTCTTTTGGAAGAATGTGTATGTTGTTGCTTGTTAAACTACAGATTTTAGTATCAAGATTAATGGTTTTTCTCTTTCAGTTGATCATATGTAAGAAGTGTAGAGTTTGACTAAAAGTTTGCCAAAACTCGAAACATATTACCCTTATAATAAAATGATATTTTCTTACAGAACATTGCAAAGTAAACAGGAATCAACATCTTGAGAAAAAGGAAATATTACAAGCTACAAACAAAAACAACAGAGATCAAACACCTATATGGAAAGCCAAACAAACCATCCACCACACTTTTGATAAATAAACCCAAGTGTGTGGTTTTACTGTTTTACCCTTCATCAGGAGTTCAGGTCTTTCAATAATCTGTGGTTGGAAGCTGCTCATGAGTGTTTTGGTTGATGAAGAAAAGCTCAGAGACAAGTGCAGCAATTCCTGCTCCAATAAATGGGCCAACCCAATAGACCCAATGGTTGGCCCAGGTCCAGCTAACAACAGCAGGCCCAAATAACACTGCTGGGGTCATGGATGCACCATCAAAGGCACCACCAGCCAAGATGTTTGCACTTTGCACCAACAATGAAGCCAATTGCAATTGGTGCAATTATTCCAATGTTACCCTTCTTTGGGTCCACTGCAGTTGCATAAACGGTGTACACCAACCCAAAAGTCATCACTATCTCAAAGAGTAATGCATTTGCTGCTCCAACCCCAGATGAAAGTGCAAATGCAGATGTTTCCTGCAATAGCATGAATAAAAGGTTTCCTTAAATTTAGCACAAAAAGGGAAACATTTATGATCACTAGTCAGGAGGGGAAAAAATGGTTAGAATTACGGCTGACAGGAGGGGAAAAAATGGTTAGAATTACGGCTGAAAAATTTGCTTATCATTTTCAAAAAATGTAAAATGGACTTGATTTTAAAAATATAGGTCTAAGTTTTTTTTACAGGTTGTGAAAAATAATCTTTTATCCTCTTTCGCATTTCATAGGTTACAAAAATTTTTTTTTCTACTTTTTAAATATTGAAAAAATTCAATATGCGAAGAGTTATGATAAATTAACTTGTATGCGATAAAAATAATAAAAACTTAAATACATAGAAACAAAATAAAAGAAATAGATGAATGGAGTACAATAATTAATAATAATGTCTTATAGTTTATAAAAAAAAGTCAAATAGCAGAAATAGTGCATCATAGGAAGAAAAAAATATTACCCAATAAAAAAATAATTGGTAAAAAGAATGAGATTTTTTTTCTAGCATATATAAATTTTTATAATGAATAAGTTATAAAATATAGAAATAGATAAAATAAAAAAATGAAATTGTGTTTTTTTTTTAATAAATTGAAGAATATTCATGACTACATAATTAACGGTGGAAATATAATTATTAGATAATAAATTACATGAAAATATTAATAGAAATATTAGATTTGATATTAAAATAAAAATATAAATAATAAATAAAAATATGAAATTTAAAATAAAAAAAAATGAAAAACTTTTGGTAAACAACAACTCAAATATTAATGTGATAATAAATTAACTCAAACAACATATGTTTGAATGAGTTAAATTAAATAATCGATATAACAAATTAGCTATGATTAATTTGTTATTTGGTTTAGTAAAATAAATTAAATAAATAAAAAATATCTTATAGATATGCTGTATAAAAATTATAACACTTTTAAAAATCATTAATCAAAATACATTAGATAAAAAATTAAACAAAATTAATTCATTTATTTCAGTTAAATCAAATAATTAATATAATTAATTAATTATAATTAATGTTATCAAATAAAAGATTAAATAATTTAATATTTATCTCTATTAAATCAAATAAATGATTAATTATAATGCTTTTAAAAACCATTAATCATAATACATAAGATAAAAAATTAATGCGAATAAAAATGAAATTAATTTATTTATTTTAATTAAATCAAATAATTATTATAATTGATTAGTTATAATCCAGTCAAATCAAATAATTAGGATTAATTAGCTCTTACTTGAATTTGAGGAGGAATATTAAAAATTTAGAGTATAATTATAATTATTTAACATATATATATTTATTATAAAATATTATATTTTTATTATTTTGATTTTTGTAAGCCTATAAATACTTTTTTTATATTGTATTATTTTATACAACTTAATCAGATATACAAATTTTTTTTCTTATCTTTCTAACTATTTATATAGAATTTCCAGTGCCATTTGTTAACTTAATTTATCAAAATAGAATCTGTTCATACCCTGGCCCAATAATAAAGGCCCAGGATCAAGCAAAGGACCTAATCCAAAGGGTTGGGTCTCACCAGTACCAATCTTCATCCTATGAAGTCGATACTCACCACGACCTATTCTAAAGAAGTCGGGCACGAGATTAGCAGGCAGATAAACACTCATTTAAATGAGTAACTACCCCTAGAATCTCTCTAACAACTTCCACGAGCCATATCTTAACCTCCCTAAGATAATGGGACGGTTAACACCCTAAAAATATGGCACTACTCCAACGGTGGTTATTGGTTCACCACTATAAATACACTGACACCCCTCAGGTATCTCTAAGCCCAATACTCTCTAGACCTGCTTACACCCTTGCTGACTTAAGCATCGGAGTGTTTTTGCAGGTACCACCCCCATTTCCTCACACAAACAAGTCGAACGGAGCCTCCCGAGTTGCATATCCTTTCGGAATCCTCCTCCTTCACACATTTGGGCCAACCAACTCCATCCAGCCCATCAATCTCCGGTTACCCACCGTAACATTGGCACCGTTGCCGGGGACCCAAGAGATCAACCACTGATGGCGGACAGATCTCACGAAGAGGGCCATGTGGAGACAGATTCTGAGCAAGAGAATCTGGACACAGGCAATAACGATGCGGACTTCACCCTCCACCAGGAAATTGATAATCAACACAGGGAAGGTACCTCCGGAGTAAAAAACCCGAAGGTAAACTCTTCAGAAGGGCGCGAATCAGAGAAAGAGGGACTATCCCATGTAACTGAACTCATGGGATTAGTCCACAGTCGCCTGGAACAGTTAGAACAAGAACAGGAGCGACAAAAGGAAACTGAAAAGAACCTAAAAAAGGAGATGGAACGACGATAAGAGTTAGAAAGAAAACTCTTAAAGTTAGAATCCTCCCTCAAAGGTCGCAACTCCCGTGACGAACAAGAAGAGCCGCCCTTAGGTGGGGAGGATCCTTTCAGCGAGGACACAATGAGGGCAAAAGTTCCGAGGAACTTCAAAAGCCTTGATATGGACCTCTATGACGGAACCACGGATCCAAAGCATCACCTGAGCAACTTCAAAAGTCGGATGTACCTAGCTGATGCTTCCGACGCTACGCGATGCAAAGCCTTCCCGACCACTCTATCGAAAGCAGCGATGAAGTGGTTCGACAGCCTCCCCCCGAGGTCGGTTACTAGCTTTGAAGACCTCTCAAGGAAGTTTTTGATGAGGTTCTCTATCCAGAAAGACAAAGTGAAACATGCACCGAGCCTCCTGGGAATAAAACAGGAGGTCGGAGACTTTACGAGCCTATATGGAAAGGTTCAATAAAGCATGTTTAGAGATTCAAGACCTGCCCACAGAGGCAGTCATAATAGGGTTAGTCAATGGACTCAGAGAAGGTCCCTTCTCATAATCCATATCTAAAAGACACCCCATTTCTCTAAGTGATGTACATGAAAGAGCTAAAAAGTACATCAATATGGAGGAAAATGCTAAGTTGAGAGACCTGAGTTGGCGACCTGGGCCCCCTCCCTCAACAAAAGAGAGGGAAAGGGAAACCAAGAAAAAGGAAGAACTCGGTCTCGAGAGACCAAGAAAATATCACTCTTATACTCCCCTGAAAGTTTCTATAGTGGATGTATACAGAGAGATTTGTAACATTGAAAGACTGCCACCCCCTAGACCCATTAAAAATAAAAAAGGGGGAAGCCGCAGCGATTACTGTGAGTACCATAAAATATATGGTCACTCCACAAACGACTGTTACGACCTTAAAAATGTGATAGAAAAGCTGGCCAGAGAAGGTCGGCTTGATAGATATCTCATATAAAGGTCGGACGGTCATGGAAAGAGAAAGCGAGACGATATGGATAGAAGAGACCCACCGCCGCAGACTCCAGAGAGACATATCCATATGATCTCAGGAGGGTTCGCGGGAGAGGGACTCACCAAATCCTCTCGCAAAAGACATCTCAAAAGAGTCTACCAGGTCGGAGAAGAGTCATCCGACCTCCCTACCATTTCATTTACAAAAGAAGATGGGCAAGGAATAATCCCTGGACACGATGATCCAGTAGTAATAACTATGATCCTGGCGAATGCCCATCTCCACAGAACCCTAGTAGACCAAGGAAGCTCGGCGGACATCCTTTTTAAGCCCGCTTTTGACAAGCTAGGGTTGGATGAGAAAGAATTAAGAGCCTACCCCGACACCCTATACGGATTAGGGGACACGCCAATAAAACCACTGGGATTTTTGCCCCTCCACACCACTTTTGGAAAAGGGGAAAAATCAAAGACTCTGAGTATAGACTTCATAGTCATTGATGTGGGGTCAGCATATAATGCTTTAATCGGCAGAGCTACCCTTAATCGACTCGGAGCCGTGGTATCCACTCCCCACCTTTGCATGAAATTCCCGACCTCAGCAGGGATAGCAACGGTAAGAGGGGATCAAAAGTTGGCAAGGAAATGCTACAATGAAAGCCTAAATCTGAGAGGAAAGGGCAGAGAAGTTCACACAATAGAGCTCGGCGGTGCAAGGGCCAGAGAAGAGCTACGACCACAACCGGGAGGAAAAACCGAGGAGATACAGGTCGGCAAAGAGGAAGGGAAAAATACTCATATAGGAGCCAACCTAGGGGAAACCCTAAAACAAGAATTGACTAAGCTCCTAAGAGATAACTCCGACCTCTTCGCCTGGAAGGCCTCTGACATGCCTGGGATAGACCCCGAGCTCATGTCCCACAAGCTCTCGGTTTATCCGGGATCCCGACCTGTACAACAAAGAAGACGCAAGCTCGGCCCAGAACGAGCCCTAATAGTAGAAGAACAAGTGCAGGTGCTCCTGGAAGCTGGCTTCATCAGAGAAGTCAAGTACCCAACATGGCTAGCCAATGTAGTGCTAGTAAAAAAACAGAATGGCAAATGGAGAATGTGTGTCGACTATACCGACTTAAATAAGGCATGTCCCAAGGACCCTTATCCACTGCCAAGTATTGATACCCTAGTGGACTCCAGCTCGGGGTATCAATACTTATCATTTATGGACGCCTACTCGGGATATAATCAAATCCCAATGTATGAGCCAGACCAGGAGAAAACATCATTCATCACACCCAGAGCTAATTTCTGCTACGTGGTCATGCCATTCGGATTGAAGAATGCAGGAGCCACATATCAAAGGTTGATGAATAAAGTGTTTTCCCCTCACCTGGGGAGTCTAATGGAAGTATACGTCGACGACATGCTGGTAAAGTCCAAGAAGGAAGTCGACCTTTTGTCAGACCTCTCACAAGTCTTTGACACCATAAGGCTGCACGGGATGAGACTAAATCCCGCAAAGTGCGCCTTCGCGCTGGAGGCAGGGAAATTTCTAGGATTTATGCTAACACAAAGAGGGATCGAAGCCAATCCCGATAAATGCAGAGCCATCCTAGAAATGAAAAGCCCGACTTGTTTGAGAGAAGTCCAGCAGCTGAATGGCCGACTTGCAACCCTCTCCAGATTTTTGGCAGGATCGGCACTAAAATCCCTTCCACTGTTCTCCTTATTAAGAAAGGGATGCCAGTTCGAATGGACTCCTGAATGCGAGGAGGCGTTCCAGGAGTTCAAAAAGTTTTTAAGCCAACCTCCTATTCTGACCCGACCAGTATCTGGGAAAGACCTCGTCCTATACTTATCCGTAGCAGACAAGGCTGTCTCATCAGCCCTGATAAGAGAAGATGAGGTCGGATAACATCCAGTTTATTTCATCAGTAAAGTTCTACAAGGCCCTGAGCTAAGATACCACAAACTAGAGAAGTTTGCCTACTCCTTAGTAATAGCCTCACGAAGGCTACGACCTTATTTTCAGGCTCACACAATAAGAGTCCGTACAAACCAACCCATGAAGCAAATCCTCCAAAAGACGGATGTTGCAGGGAGAATGGTTCAATGGGCAATAGAGCTCTCCGAGTTCGACTTAAGATATGAAACTCGGACGACGATCAAAGCCCAATGCCTCGCCGACTTCGTTGCAGAATACGCAGGGGATCAGGAGGAAAAACCAACTACATGAGAACTCTATGTAGACGGGTCCTCCAACAAAACAGGAAGCGGCACAGGCATAATATTGGTAGATGAAAGAGGAATCCAGATAGAGGTTTCCCTAAAATTTGAATTTCCAGCTTCAAATAACCAGGCAGAATATGAAGCCTTGATTGCTGGATTAAAGCTGGCAGAAGAAGTCGGTGCTACAAAGGTGATGATATACAGCGACTCACAAGTGGTGACCTCCCAGATAAGCGGAGAGTATCAGGCAAAGGACCCAAATATGAAGAGGTACTTGGAGAAAACTCTGGAGCACCTTGGGCTTTTTGCAGAAACCGAGGTTAAACACATAACTCGGGATTTAAACAGCAGAGCAAACGCCCTATCCAAGTTAGCAAGTACCAAACCAGGAGGGAACAACAGAAGCCTGATCCAAGAAACCCTCCAGGAACCCTCAGTGGTAAAAATAGAAGACAAACAAGAAGTCCTTGAGGTAGTCGGTTTAAACCTCGGATGGATGAACCCCTTGGTCGAATACATAAAATTTGACATCCTTCCAAAAGAGGAAAAAGAGGCCAGGAAAATCCGGAGGGAAACACAACATTACACTTTGGTGAGAAATACTCTCTACAGAAGGGGGATATCAACACCATTGTTAAAGTGCGTACCGACCTCAAGAACCACCGAGGTGTTAGAGGAAATCCACAGTGGAATCTGCGGAAATCATCTCGGAGCAAGGTCACTAGCCAGGAAAGTAATCCGAGCTGGATTCTACTGGCCGACCTTGCAGAAAGATGCCACGGAATTTGTGAAAAAGTGCCAACCATGTCAGATGCATGCAAATTTCCACGTGGCTCACCCAGAGGAACTCATCAGTATCACTTCTCCATGGCCCTTTGCAAAATAGGGAATGGATTTGTTAGGTCCTTTTCCCCAAGCGCCAGGACAAGTCAAATACCTGATCGTGGGAATAGATTACTTCACAAAGTGGATAGAAGCAGAACCATTGGCCACCATCACCGCTCAAAGAAGTCGGAGGTTCCTCTACAAAAATATCATCACAAGATATGGGATACCCTATTCCATTACTACAGATAATGGAACCCAATTCACCGATTCTACCTTCAGAAGCTTAGTAGCCAGTATGAAAATCAAACACCAGTTCACCTCGGTGGAGCACCCGCAAGCCAATGGGTAAGCCGAGGCAGCCAACAAAGTCATACTGGCAGGGCTAAAGAAAAGATTACAAGAAGCAAAAGGAGCTTGGGCTGAAGAGCTCCCCCAAGTGCTATGGGCTTACAGGACAACGCCCCAATCTGCCACTGGAGAAACGCCCTTCCGACTAGTCTATGGCGTAGAAGCAATGATACCAATAGAAATCAATGAATAAAGCCCAAGGGTAATTCTCCATGACGAGATCGGAAACATACAGGGGCACAAAGAGGAGCTCGACTTGCTCCCCGAAGTCCGAGAAGATGCCCAGATAAGAGAAGCAGCATTGAAGCAAAGGATGACTACAAGGTACAACAAAAAAGTCATTCGAAGAACATTTGCCCCGAATGACTTGGTCTTAATCAGAAACGACATTGGAGTCAACAAATCAGGGGAAGGAAAACTTGCTGCTAATTGGAAGGGACCATACAAGGTCAATGAAGTTTTAGGAAAAGGTTATTATAAATTAACCGACCTGAACGACACTGAGTTCCCAAGGTCGTGGCATGCTTGTAATATGAAAAGGTACTACAGTTAAAAGCGAACTCTACTCCCTGATGTACTCTTTTTCCAACTTCATGATTTTTTCCCAAAATCAAAGAATTTTTTCTGGAGAAGGGTTTTTAACGAGGCATCATAGTAGAGGCTAAGGGAAAAAAGGCTATTGAAAACCCTTAGTAGCAAGAAGGTACCTCCCCAATCAATAAAGATCTTTTTTTTTTCATATCTCTTATAAACTCCTTTCTATTTTAAGTCTTTCTACGAAACGCGCCGACTTAAGCTCGACAAAACGTGAAAATCCCATGAACCGACCTAGATGGTCGTCGGGATAAAACGACGAGGTACAAGTCGGTGTAATGAGGTTATAGAAGTTGATCGTAAAAACTCGGAAACATCCCGACTCATAAGTCGATAGGAAAAAACCGAGTACAAAAGAAAACGAATCGCAAAAATAACCTAAGTCATAAGAACTCAATAAAACAAAATTGAGTATAAGGGATAACAAAAAAGAGATTAAAGGCTGTCAAAAAAGTCCTTAAAGGCTCAGAAAAACTGACAAGCCAAAGAGAAAGGTTTTTCAGAAAAAGATCAAGGAGACTTCGAAAAATCAAAATCAGAAAAGCATACACGCATAAGGTAACTTAAACCCTTATCCAAAAAAGGGTATTTATTTTGTTAAGTTAAAACCCTTATTAAAAAGGGTACTTATAAAATATTTTGTTTACGGCCTTAAAAGGCCAAAAGAAATTGTCCAAACACCACCAACAAGCAAAGAGTTTAAAAAAGGGGAGACTCACAAGCCGAGCCCCTATATAGCCATAAAAAAGTTATTTCTGCAGAGGAGTAGACGGATCACCACCACCAGAGTCAGGAAGAGCGCCACCAGGATCAGGAAGAGAGGCAACCACGGGAGATGAAGAGGAAGTCGGAGGAACAACAGAAGAACTCGAAGTGTCCTTGGAACGAGGAGGGGACTCAATAATCCTCTACCCCCGAGTCTTCAATTCTGACTCGGAAACGATCACGGGGGCAGGAGGATCCACAATAGCACCATCAATGACGACCTTGTCTGGATCTAAAGGAGAAAGATCCAAGTCAGGAGCAATAACTCCGACCTGCTCCTTGAAAATCCTCCATGCCTCCTCGGCACCATCAGCGACAGAGTCCTCCAACTCGGCATATGCATTTCGAGAGTTCGGCAAATCCTTCTTCACAGACACAAGATCTTGAAATAAACTCTGATAACTCTCCTGTGCTGTCTTCCTCAAACTTGCCTCCATGTTGCATTGAGCTCGCAACTTACTCTCCTTCTCCCGAAGGCTATCTCTCTCCGCCCTCAGCTTGGCGACCTCCTCCTTCAACTCCCTCTCATGCTCCTAATAAGAAAGAAGCCTCCCCTCCAGCTCCTCAACCTTCGAGGTTAACCCCAAAGAGCTGAGAGGAGTCTTCTAAAAAATATCCAAAAGCTTGCCACAAACACCCGCCGCCCTAAAACTCTCCTCGGCCAGAGTGGTGAGGTGGTTTCGAACAGAAACATCATCCATACTTATATGAGGATAGATGTTCTTTCGGACGAATGCAAGAGCATCCGCCTTAACCCCACCATCAAAAGAAGAGCCAGACTCTAAAGTCTTGCGCTTCTTCTTCTCTGGCTCAGAAAGAAGTCAGGCGGAGGGGAGCGGCCGAGATAAGGCTGAAGAAGAAATCACAATGGGCTGAGAGGGGGTCCCCACGTTCTAAGGAGGAGGAGGAGGAGGAGGAGGAGAGATGATTGCCCTGGCACCACCAGCCCTGGTCCGGGACTTTGCTTTAGCCTCCTGAACTCTCTGGTAAGATTCCTGAGCATTCTTCATTGCCATGTCTGCAAAAGAAACAATTAGCAAAAATTACAAGTCGGCAAACCTCAAGTCGGCAGATACAAGTTGAAAATAAGAAATGTATATATATATATAAACTACCTAGTTGCGACCGAACAAAGGTCGGCGATCCCTGGAGGAATTTCCTAGTATCCAAGTATGGGGCCCTCCCCCACACTTCTCGGAAAAACCCCACAATGGCCGCCTCTACCTCATCCAGGTCATCCAGACCGTACTTTTCACAGGGGGAGGCCTCCAACCAATAGAGGGGAAAACGAGTGGAAAAATTCTCATCCAAGAAAAAGGGGTGGTGACCCTCTACAGCTTGCACTTTGAAAAAATAATTTTTGAAGTCGTGGAAGGATTCGTCAAAAAGGGTGAAAATTCTCCGACCTTTTATGGCTCGGAAAGACACTCATTGCTGCTTGTTATTTAGCCCACTAAAGGGCTTAGTCATGTGGAAAAGATAGAAGAAAATCTTCAAAGAGGTCGGAAAGTCCAAAGCGTGACTAATAAATTGGTAAATTTTCAGAAAACCCCAAGAATTGGGGTGAAGTTGGGTAGGGGCAACTCGATAGTGGTGCAAAACAGACATCTCAAAATGCGAAAAAGGAAGAAAAATACCCAGACGGGTGATCATACATTCATACATAAAGAAAAAATGAGGGGCCGCCTCATTGGCCCTCCCAAAACAAACCCGGTCTTCTGGATCCGGGACTACCAACTCATACTTTGGCTCGTCCTCCTCAGAAGTACAAATCATGTGGTGAGTACGAAGATGAGTAATAAACTCAGCATCGACCAAGGGTTCCTCCCCTAGGACCGTGACATCAACCCATTGAGAAAGAACATCTACGGAAGCCATTTCTTTTTCTTATAAAGGGTGACAAAAACCTACAAAAGAAAAAGAAAAGGAAAATAAAAAACACGTTCTCTAAAGGGAGGAGATACGGAACCAAAATCTACAAACCAAACTATCTACCTATAAAACAAAAGCATGCAAACACAAAGTATGTCATGAAAGAAGAAAAGCTAACCTTTAGCCAAAAAGTGAAGGTTGGAAGAAGGAGAAGTCTCCAAACACAAGAACACAGCACGAACGAAGAAAGAAAAAATTTGAAAAATTGCAGAAACGAAAAAATGAAAGAGAGGGAAAGTATTTATAAACATGCTAAGGGGCATAATGGTAAAAGCGGGGCAGTCATTAATGAGAATGCACCGTTACCAAGACCTACGCACATCCCTAACGGACACGACGCTTGATTAGACGTAACTGTCAGAACCAAAAAGACACGGAAAGTCATGTCGGTTTCAGAAAATCACGTCGGTCCTCCAACAAGTCGGCTACGACCCCGAGCAGAATACTCGAACCCAAAATCTTAAAAAAATTGGGCTCGAGTAGGGGCACTGTTCATACCCTGGCCCAATAATAAAGGCCCAGGATCAAGCAAAGGACCTAATCCAAAGGGTTGGGTCTCACCAGTACCAATCTTCATCCTATGAAGTCGGTACTCACCACGACCTGTTCTAAAGAAGTCGGGCACGAGATTAGCAGGCGGATAAACACTCATTTAAATGAGTAACTACCCCTAGAATCTCTCTAACCACTTCCACGAGCCATATCTTAACCTCCCTAAGATAATGGGACGGTTAACACCCTAAAAATATGGCACTACTCCAACGGTGGTTATTTGTTCACCACTATAAATACACCGACACCCCTCAGGTATCTCTAAGCCCAATACTCTCTAGACCTGCTTACACCCTTGCTGACTTAAGTATCAGAGTGTCTTTGCAGGTACCACCCCATCTCCTCACACAAACGGACGGAGCCTCCCGAGTTGCATATCCTTTCGGAATCCTCCTCCTTCACACATTTGGGCCAACCAACTCCATCCAGCCCATCAATCTCCGATTACCCACCGTAACAGCATCCAAGAATGAGAATGAGAATAAAAAATATTACTCTATGTTTTAATTTTTTAAATAAATTGTCCAAAATATTTTTAAATACATTTAACTTTGACAAACAACGTCTTTTTATTCAATATACATTTTAATATATCATGATTAATAAAATTTATTTATACTTTTATACTGTACTTTTTGTATTTTTATTTTCAATTAATTTTTTAATTTTTTTAATTATCTCCAAAAATACTAAATAAAATTCTCAAAATTACACTATAAATTATTATCTACCGAATAATATTAACAAATAAATTAATTTATTTTTCAAAGTCTATATGATTTATTTTGGAAGAATATTCAGATCTAGAAAAATCTATCTTTTTAAAATTGATTATATTATATAATAAAATATATAAAAAAAATTTTACTATATAAAATTACTAAAAGATACAAGTCCATTTTTATGAAAGAGAGTAACTTCACAATATTTTATTATTGTTGTATATTTTTTTTTATTTTTTTGAATAATTATATACAAGAGCATAGTTGAAAAATAAAAAATCTCATTATCTTTTTTTTGTGACTATCTCGTTATCTTTGTTATATAAAAGCATTAGACACTTTTATCCTAATAAACATAAATATATTTTAACAATTTATATACACAAAGTACTTAAAAGTACTAAAAGAGTATCTAAAAGTACCTAAAAAAATACTTCATTAATAAGATAAAATACATATCAAATTTAAATAATTATATATTATAACTCTTATAATACTATTTAATATACAACCTTAATTACAATTATCAAAGATTGAAGTAATATCTTCCTCAACTATCTTCATAAAAGCTAAACACATCCAAATTCTTCCATGTAAAAAACTTGATTTGAATCTAAATGCACAATGACATTTGGAGAAAAGTGAAATTTCACTGTAAGAATCTCTCTTATTTGCATATTTGGATTCGCATAAGAATGTGTAAAATTTGATCCGAATCTAAATGCACAATGACATTTGAAGAAAAGTAAAATTTTACCGTAGAAATCTTTTTTATTATATCTTTAGATTTTGCATAACATAATAATTTAGAGTCAAACTTTAAGGTAAATTCATAGGCCTTGATATCAATCATGTGAACTTAGTGCCAGTGTCTACAATAAAACCTTTCTTTACTGTTAGCTAGGTTTCAATTCAAAAATTCTTTTTGGTATATCTAGTATAATATTTCTCATTGTAATATTCTTAACGTTTAATGTACTAAAATAGATGACGTTGTGATATTAAGGTGAAATGTGTCACGGAGTTCTACTCTATAATAGTACATATGTGAACTAAATATTAACATACCTGTTTTCTTTATAGAAAGAATGTAATGCGAAAATCTTTCTATCCAAACTATTAAAGAAGTAGAAGAAATACTGGTTCAATCTAATTATTCCTCTAACTTTCACCTTATATTAAAGATGTGCAATTCAATAATTACAGCTAAAGATAATTTTTCCTAATTCCAGGAGAATACACGTGCTTATTGTTTTAACCCAAATTCAGTCGCTAACAAAAAAAAGTATATTATAATTAAAGTTATATATTAAATAGTATTATAAGAGTACTCATATCTATTGTAATTAAGATTATATGTTAAATAATATTATAAAAGTTAGAATATGTAATTATTTAAATTTAGTATGTCTTTTATCATGTTAATTAGGTATTCTTTATGTACTCGTGAAGTATTCTGGTCGTCTGGTATATATAGATTGTTAGAGTATTTTTATTAGAGTAAAGATGTCTAATACTTTTGTATAATATAGACGATAGTAATAACAAGAGTAACAAAATTTTTCATTACTCAATTATCTCTTTTTTCTCTTTTTAGAGTCTCCCTCTCGTAGGGTGTTTGTTTTACTGTTTTACCATTCAACTCTGCTGTAGATTTGAACAAAATTTTGTCAATGATATCCAAATGACAAACTATGAGTGGGATATGACGTTTTTAAGAAAAAAAATTTTAAGACTAAAAAATGCTTAGTATAACAGACAAGACGGCTAGAAATAATAATTTGTTGTGGTAATTTTTTTTATTGAGATTTATTATTACTCAATAGCAAAATTATAAGTGTGATATAACTTT
Organism: Arachis stenosperma; assembly: GCF_014773155.1. Taxonomy (NCBI): domain Eukaryota; kingdom Viridiplantae; phylum Streptophyta; class Magnoliopsida; order Fabales; family Fabaceae; genus Arachis; species Arachis stenosperma. Next base: position 2,206,192 of record NC_080379.1, on the reverse strand, counting down.
CTAGACTTTAAATCAAAGTTATTTGAACCAAGATATACCTTATTTCAAGTTTTAGGACTGTAAAGATAGGGGAGGGTGAAAATTTAATCACTTATAGTAAATAATCTTAATACTAAGTTGAAAATCTGCATTTATTACCGCTTACTTAGTTTAGAATTTTCTTATGGTTTATTTGGAGCTAGTTTATTTTAATGGTTATAATTTTCAATTTTTTATGTGTTTGATTAACATAAGTTTAAACTTTGATTTAAGTCTTGGAATTTGATCATGGTTGGATTTGAATTATGATTTAGTGCAAGTTTGATTATAATTTGGAATAAATATCTATCTATTTTTTTATTATATAAAAATTGATACAAATTTATTTTATATAGAATAAGTTTATTTGCAGCAAGATACATTTGCATAATATAATCAAATTCAAAGTTTTTACATTGAGAAAACTATAAGACACAAGCTTGTACATTTTTTCCTAGTCCTTTACCTCTCCTATCATGGCTAGTTGTCATCACAGGGAGTTCTGTGGTAGCTTCTGCAACCATAACCAAGAGAAGGAGACTTCCACTCAATAATCATGAAGAAAGTTTTGAAGAAGGAAAAACTATGGGTCTTCTGAAGTTTGATAAACCTTAGCTTTTGAAGATTTTGGTGTTTTCAAAGGTGATGAACTTTGTTAAATTTTATTATAAATTTATAATCTCACTGGGATAGTGGGATGACAAAGAAGTGGTTGCATTGATTTTTATAATGAAAAATGAAAAAAGAAAAAAAAGTTTGTGTTTTTCTTTCTCCATTTCTTCACCAATCTTATTTTGCTATTGTAAAGACAAAGATCAGATCTTTGTCTCAATGTTTTGGATTTTCCCCTTTTCTAGTTGGGACCTCTTCTTTTGCCTACAAATTTTTTATATCCTTGCCTTTCTTGGCTTGGTCATCAAAATCAAAAAATTGTGAAATAAACAAGATTTCCATGTCAATTATTATGCTTTGATCCATAAGATTTTTGGTAGCTATAAATATAACATTATCTTTAAGTTGGTCTGATCAGCATTAAATGATACAATAATCATGGATTTTTTTTTACAGCATAAAAATGAAGAAAAAAATTATTGCTAACTTGTTAGTTCTTCAAATCACTTTTGTCCAGCCAAATAGTCAAGTTCAGCATAGCAGATTAGAAAATAACCTTAACGATTTATTCACTAGTTAAACAAACTATTATATTCCAATTTCTCACAGCAACTTGAGCATTGGAACGAAAGCAAGTTGAATTTAGAATGGTTTCTATTATTAATATCATTAGATTAAGACCCACGCATTGTTGGAAAAACTAAATTACTTATATAATATAAATTTAAAAGTGTTGTATTATTTAAAAATTAATTAGATAATATATAAATCAATATTAAATGTAAATTCGTTTGTAAAAAATATTTGTAACTTATATATAATTATTCAAAAAGAAAAAACAAAGGAACTATACCACAATAATAAAATCTTGTGAAGTTACTCTCTTTCATAAAAATTGATTTGTGTCTTTTAGTATCTTTCTATAATAAAAAACTTTTTTATATACTTTATCATATAATATAATTAATTTTAAGATGATAGATTCCTCTTCATTTATTGATGTGAATGTTTTTCCAAAATAAATCATATAGACTTTGAAAAACAAATTATATTTGTTTGCTGGTATTTTTCAATAGATAGTGATTTATAGTGTAATTTTGAGAAAATAGCCTTGGAAACAGCAACCAATGCACCATCTTCAAATCCCTCCTTAACATCATCACCAACTTCAACATCCTTGCCACTATCATTAGCACGCGTCTTATTATTACCACCAACTTCAACAGCTTCGGCATTGTTATTTACCTTATCAATCCCATCCTTTGCGCCACTAAAATCATCTTCCAACTTTCTCTTTAGTAGAGACCTAGTAAACCTCCTAAATGGCTTCTTCAAGAAACAACAGAACCCTTCATTCATTTTACATTCGTTCATTGCTCAAATTCTACCAATGGTTGAGCAATTATTTGGCATGTTTTCATAAATTCCACTAGAAATATTACTCATTTAATTGTTTGCGAATGGAAAACTTATTCAAGGTATACAATACATAATAACTCTGTATTGTTATATGATGATAATCCAGGACTAAAAATAATAAACTAGCTAGAGAAAATAGTTTGGATGTAATTGATCTAGGACTCTAGGGTATGAAACAAATGGAAAGCTATTTCAGGAATGAATTCACATATACGTATGTAACCAAAGCACATCAAAGTTATACCAGAATACATGAGAGCATGTGAGGTGAATGAGTTGTAAATTTTATTAGATGGATGCATTATCGAAGTATTAACAATAGAGTAGGCATGAGTAACAAAAAGTGCAGACATTTAACATAATAACACACTTTAGGAGGCTTCTCCTTTGGAGTCTTGTTGGAATGGCCTTGACGACGGGGCGGTAAACTGGTCCCTCGTAGTTCTTCTTCGGGATTCCTCGTCAAATAGCCCGAGGACAATCAGTTCTGATCGTAGTTTCGTCACATTTACTGCAAGCTCTATTTCTCGACGAGGAGGGTAGAGAATTTCGGGCCCCCGCACCTCATCTTTCCCTTTCCCAGAAATCTCAGACTCCACCGATGCAGTAAAGTAAAATTATTAGGTTATTTATTCAAGTTGTATAAAATAATATAATATAAAAAAATATTTATAAGTACTAAAAAAATTATAATAATAAAGATTTAATTTTCTACAATAATTTTATTCAGATATACTAATTGATCTTAATCATATTCTAACAGGTTATATGTTAGGGCTATTCAATTAACAGCACCGTAATCAAATTGAAAGGAAAATTATTCATCGTATAAGCTTACCTTATTTGGAGTGTTGTTGGAATGGCCTTCAAAGACTCCTCGTTTTTTGTGCGCACGTTCTGGTCTTCGACGACGGAAAGGCCCACCCCTTCTTCTTAGGACTTCCTCATAAAGTTGCCGCAGCTCATCTTTCACTTTCTCAGAAATCTCAGACTCCATCGATGCCATCTTCGTCACAGTAAGTAAAATAAGATTAGGTTATATGTTAGGGCTATTCAATTAGCAGCATCGTAATCAAATTGAAAAAAAATATATATATTCATCGTATAAGCTTACCTTATTGTCGTCGTCAGTATCATCGAGAGGCAGTGACTTCTCTTCCTCCTTCCTACCATTCTCATTCTCAGAAGCCATTTTGATTAGTCAGTTAACAAATGACACCGCCAATTCTATATAAACAACGCAATTTTGGGCTTTTGGGCTCTTAACTTAGCGCATGTCTTTCTAGTTTCCACTCAATTTCTCTCTTATACTCACTCCTTTAACTATAACAAATTAATTACAATAATTATTTAATTTGGCTAAAATAAATAAAGAAATTTTTTGTTTTCTGTATTTTGATCAATAATTTTTAAAAATATTATATTTAATTATTTATTTGACTCCAGTAACTATAACTAATTAATTACAATAATTATTTTACTTGACTGAAATAAATAAGTAAACAAATTATCTCTCTTGCTATATAAAGCTTTGTATAAATTGATTATTATTGTGTAGTCTATGAAATGAAATGGTGTTACATGATTGCTAACAATGAATTGCACTTTCATGTAATCTGATTATTGTCTTTTTTATTAGGGTTAAGTAAAATTTTAATCCTACAGTATTGGCCAAAAATCAAAAGCATCCTTAATTTTTTTTTGCGTTTAAAATTATTTTTAAATTTTGTTTTAAAATTACTTTTAAATTTTGTTTCTTGGGGAAGCCATTTAGGTGGTTTACTAAGTCTCTACTAAAGAGAAAGTTTGGAAGATGATGTTAGTGGCGCAAAGGATGGGAATGATAAGGTAAATAACAATGCCGAAGCTGTTGCAGTTGGTGGTAATAATAAGGAGCGTGCTAATGATGGTGGCAAGGATGTTGATGTTGAAGATGGTGCATTGGTTGCTGTTTCCAAGGCTAGTACTAAGAGGTTCCCAACAAGTCTGAAGGAGCTTCTATCCACGGGGATTCTTGAGGGTTTGGCTGTGAATTATGCTCAGAGTGTAAAGGTGTTGGCTGATTTTCCTTCTTATTGTGTAGGCTCTCTTCTTGAGATATGAATATTGCTGTTGAAAATGCGAGTGTCTAAATTTGAGAAATTTGCAGGCTGGAGAAGCAGAGCTTTGCGGAGTGATTAATGGCGATGGGATTGTGTGCCATTGTGAAATTTGCCATGGTGTTGAGGTAAGTAAAATGAAGATGCATTTAGACGAGTTAATTCCCACTTAAAAGCCACCAAGCCTCAACTCTAAATCACTTTCCTGATTTAGCATGGTAGTTGGAAGGTAGTTATACCTGAGCTGCTATGTAAGGCTTTAGTGTGTATACAGTTCTTGCTTGCTAGAGAATGTGTAGTTCTGTAAACTCTGCTGATTTCTACCTTTTGTGGATTCATATTGAGTTATTGACATATTCAATAAAATAGCTTAGGAAGTTAGCTTGTTGCTTGTTACACTACAGATTTTAATTTTACTATCAAGATTAATGGTTTTTCTCTTTCAGTTGATCATATGTAAATAGTGTAGAGTTTGCCAAAACTTAGAAGATATTACCCTTACTTATAAAATGATATTTTCTTACAGAACATTGCAAAGTAAACAGGAATCAACATGTTGAGAAAAAGGAAATATTACAAGGTACAAACAAAAACAAGATAGATCAAAGTATCAAACACCCATATATGGGAAGCCAAACAAACCATCCACCACACTTTTAAAAAAATAAACTCAAGTGTGTGGTTTTACTGTTTTACCCTTCATCAGGAGTTCAGGTCTCTCAATAATCTGTGGTTAGAAGCTGCTCATGAGTGTTTTGGTTGATTAAGAAAAGCTCATAGACAAGTGCAGCAATTCCTGCACCAATAAATGGGCCAACCCAATAGACCCAGTGGTTGGCCCAGGTCCAGCTAACAACAGCAGGCCCAAATGACACTGCTGGGTTCATGGATGCACCATCAAAGGCACCACCAGCCAAGATGTTTGCACCAACAATGAAGCCAATTGCAATTGGTGCAATTATTCCAATGTTACCCTTCTTTGGGTCCACTGCAGTTGCATACACTGTGTACACCAACCCAAAGGTCATCACTATCTCAAAGACTAATGCATTTGCTGCTCCAGCCCTAGATGAAAGTGCAAATGCAGATGTTTCCTGCAAACTGCCCTAGCCTCCACCAAAGAAAGCAAACCTTAGTCTCCACCAATCGTTTGTCACCGTCTGTCGGAGTGATAGACTGCTGCCGCCGTCCGGCGCACGCAAGAACTTCCGTCTTCGTGCTACCGGGCCTTTCGCCGGATCCTCCGCGTCGTCTGCTCGCATCTCGCCTCCCTCCGCCAGTGAGTGCTCGAGCTGTGCGTGTTGGTTGCTGCTCGTCGTCCGTGGTTGTCTCTGCTCGATTCGTCTCAGTCACACTGCTGGCATGTCGTGGTTCGTCTGTCTCGTCGCCGGCGGCAGAAGCAACTCGTGGGGTTGTCTCTTGCTTCGTCGCCTTCCGTGGGGTGGTCGCCGACTCGCCGTCGACCGTTGGTGAGTCCCTGCTCCATCGCTTCCCTGTTCTCTCTTTTCCAGATTTCCCTTCTCCCTGTATTTTTGCATGTTGCTGACTTGCTAATCAATAAATTTGCCTTGTTTCTGATCTAAATGTTGCTGTAAATCGTGACTTAACTAGGATTTGTTAAATTTGTTGCTGCAACTTGAATTTGTTGCTTTCCAGTCACAGAACCAGAACAGAATGCTCAGTCAGTGTTTGGTTGATTTGCTTTGTCACTGATTGTATTTGATGATAAATTTTAAATTGATAACTCTATTACTGCTTTACTGCCTGTTTCTGTAGTTAAATTTTATTAAAGTTTCTTGAATTTGCATTGCCCATGTTACCGATTCACTGTTCCTTCAGTGCTTTTTGTTGTTAATCATTGTGATGAGCTTTGTTAAAATTGGGTTGAAAACCGATAATCATTTTTCATTTTTCATTGTTCTAACTTCTGTTTTTATTAAAAAATTTGCAATTGGTGATCTTTTAATTTATTAAATGCTTCATGTTTTTAATTTCACTCTGCTTCTAGGCTTTGAAATCAGTTTATGATAACTGTGATGCAATTGTTTAGTTGGATAACTGATGTAATTATTGAGTTCCAGAGATTGAGTTTTTCTGTTGTCATTATTAGTAAGACATGGATAGTTTAGAATTTTCTATTTCTTTCCCTTACTTCTGAAGTTCGTTATTTCAGAATGTTCAGTGTTGGCTTCAACTTTCAAATGGGAATCGGGAGCTGGTGAAGATAATAAAATCTTCTGGAACTGAGTCTGCTGTTTCATTGCCTGATGGAAAAGTAAGATATGATCTAGAATACGACAGTACACAGTGATGTTTGTTCCATCTAGCTGGACTCAGTGAGACAACTGGGAAATGCTCTTTTTTGGTCTGATTAACTAACTTCAATATTTAACCTTGTTAATCATAGGTTTTAAAGGTACACGATGAAAGCTTAGTATCAGCAAACCCTGATATTCTTGATGGAGTGGATGACCTCATGCAACTTAGTTATTTAAACGAAGCTTCAGTCTTATACAACTTACAATATAGATACAACCAGAATATGATCTATGTAAGTCTTTATATTGCTGATTTTTTTCCCTCATCAATTTGCTTTCTTATCATAAGTCATAACAGCTTTATGGGCATATCTTTTACAATTCAGACAAAAGCAGGGCCTGTTTTGGTTGCCATAAATCCTTTCAAGAAAGTTTCTCTGTATGGTAATGATTATATTGAAGCCTACTAGCGTAAAAGAATTAAAAGGGCCTATTTTGTTTTACTTTTTGACTCAGCTACATTAAGGCAATATTCTCTATCTTTAACTTGTGCATTGCAATTCAATCCAGCTATTTTTAATGGAAGTATAACTATGTTAATTGTCAACAAATTTGCAGCAAGTTTTTGCATATTTTGATGATTAATTACATTTAGTTGGTGAAATTTTATGTAGGGTTTTAAATTTGAAAGATATTTTAGGATGTTTATTTATAATTTATTTATTATTTTATTATGGAACGGTTTTTCCGATTGAATCACGGTTAGACAATAAACTAGTGAACTAGTGACTAGAGCAGTCGATGACCGGTCCGGTTTTCAGAACTTTGCTTTTTCCTTTTCTATTCATCAACCAAGTTCCCTAATTTAGCAATTTCTAGAAAACCTAATTTGCTTGCCAAGCTTTTAATTTTATGATTCCTGCTCAGATAAGGTCAACGGGAGTAGGAAGAGCTACTAGTTTCGATAAGGTTTGAACTTTATGATTTCTTTGTTTAGGGTCTTAGCTCATACTCCAATTAGATTTCAGGGGCTGTGGTGAACTTGATACTGTAGTGTGTGTGTGCGCATCCATGGCGAACTGTGCGGATTCGGAGCAGTTCGTGCTGCTGTCTAGTATCCGGACGGGTCTCGAGAGAGTTTGCATTCGCCATGAAAGCTCAGTCCGAGATCTGTGGGTCAGTGGGCCAGACCAGGGCCTCCAAGAACGGGAATGCAGTTCAGGTCGTGAAAAGCCCTGTCGAAAAGAGGTCCAGGAAGTTAAGTTCCGGGGAAGGGAACAAGAGCGAGCCGAAAAGTGGGGACTTGAATTGTGAGGTGGTGAAAAGTGAAGATGGTGGTGGTGGAGGTGACATTAAGAGTGAGCCATTTAGGAGGTTTACAAGGTCTCTACCAAAGAGAAAGTTGGAAGATGATGTTAGTGGCGCAAAGGATGGGAATGATACAGTAAATAACAATGCCGAAGCTGTTGAAGTTGGTGGTAATAATAAGCGTGCTAATGATAGTGGCAAGGATGTTGAAGTTGGTGATGATGTCAAGGAGGGATTTGAAGATGGTGCCCAACAAGTCTGAAGGAGCTTCTAGCGATGAGGATTCTTGAATGTTTGGTAGTGAATTATGCTCAGAGTGTGAAGGTATTGACTGATTTTCCTTCTTATTGTGTAGGCTCTCTTCTTGAGATATGAGTATCGCTGTTGAAAATGTGAGTGTCTAAATTTGAGAAATTTGCAGGCTGGAGAAGCAGAGCTTCGGGAAGTGATTATGGGATTGTGTGCCATTGTGAAGATTGCCATGGTGTTGAGGTAAGTAAAATGAAGATGCATTTAGACGAGTTAATTCCCACTTAAAATCCACCAAGCCTCAACTCCAAATCACTTTCCTGATTTAACATGTTAGTTGGAAGGTATTTATACCTGAGCTACTATATAAGGCTTTAGTTGAAATAGATTGTTTTATTTTTTACCGTGATACCAATTTTCTTTTTCAGCTAGTCATCATTATTGTTATGATGATAATCATAACAATTGCTTTTTAATGGTTATTGCAAATAGTCAATCAGTTGATTTTATTTCATGTGACGGACTGCTTATGATTAGCCATATACATGGTTTTATGATTGGTTCTGGTTTCTGATGCTCAATTATTAAGATGGGGAGAAAGAAAATTACCTTTGGCATTCTAAGTACGTCTTTGATTCTCCACTTTGGCTGAAAGCCAATCCCCAGAAATCTGATGCTCACTTCCTCAGTCAGCAACAATGAACTAATACAGAGCAGATTTAAATGCACAGCAGAGGGAGAAGGAGAAGAGAGTAGACGCATTGCATAGTGCTTACCTGCAACTAATGCCGCCACAACAGCAACGTACAGGAGAGAAGACAGCCACAACTTCACCAAGCCATCCATATAACTCCAAAAAAAAATATCTGGCTTAGTACCCAACACACAAATGTACAATACTAAAGTATAATAATAAGTTGCTTGACAATAAGAAATACACATTTTGACCGACCCTACTTGGATGTGGAAGAATCACTCAATGCAATTCACATTTCATCACCACTTATTTCTTCTAGTTTCAACCGTCATCACCACTTCCTTCTTCCAATAACTTCTTTCACCTCCTTTTGTTTCATTAATGGAGTTGTCTTCATCTCCTAATCCTTCCCTTTTCTAAGAATGTTTTTTCTTAGAAATTTAGTAAGGTTACATTTCTTACCTCTTCTATTTTATCTATTCACACCTCAGTTCACGTTCTACCACCAAAAATGGTTTTTCAATGTCAATAATTTGTGATTGTGATGCATGCAAGACTTTTAAGAATAATTCTTTATCGCCGTTGCAACTGGAGAAGGACATGTTCTTACAAGGTTCACGGTGAGACATGATTTTGAATTTAATGAGATAAAAGCTTTAGTGGAAAGGGGAAGTAATGGGGACTCAATAAATCTCCACAAGGACTTCTAACCTACAAACAAAAACTCTAGAGTTAGTTATTGTAATGATCCATAATGTAACTGCCTAGGTATTGATTGCAAATTATGTATACTTGGAAGTGTCCATTGCAGTTCCAACAAGAATATTTAGGAGGCATATTTACATAAGGCTTTCTTGCGAGGGACAAAGTTTGGATTAAAACAATGGTCACGGTACTCTTTTGAAACTACGAGAAATCATCTTTGGCTGTAAGTTGGACTACATATGCAAGGTGAAAGTTAGAGGAATAATTGCAGGTTCCTTCATCTTCGTCAAATAGCTTGGCCTAGAAAGATTTTCGCATTGCATTTCTTCCGTAGGAAAAACAGTTATCTTAAAGATTTGGTTTGGTTCGCATGCCATTATAGCATGTTTCACCTTGGTATCACGGCGTCATCAATTTTATTACATTAATGTTAAGTGTATTACCATGGGAAATACTATACTAGATATGCCAAAGAGAACTTTTGAATTAAAACCTAAAGATAAAAGAAATTTTATTGTAGATATTCGAACTAAGTTCACATGGTTCGTATCGCCGGTCTATAATCTCCTGGTAGCTTGATTCTAAATGATTGTGCTATGTGAAGTCCAAAGATGCAATAAGGAAAACTCCTACGATAAAATTTCACTCCAAATGTTATTGTGCATTTGGATTCGTTTAAGTTTTTCATATGGAGTGATTTTGATGTGTTTACCTTTCACGAAGACAACTGAAGAAGATGGTATTTCAATATTTGGTAATATCCAAATAACAAACTATGAAGTGGGATAGGACGTTCTCAAAGAAATTTACTTTAAGGCTAAAGAATGTTCAGTGTAGCATACAAGACGGTTAAAAATAGCAATCAATCATTATTATCTGATTGCTATTTCTAACCGTCTTGTCATATCCCACTTCATAGTTTATCATTTAGATATTACCAAAGATTGAAGTACCATCTTCTTTAGTTATTTTCATGAAAGCTAAACATATCCAAATCTCCCTGTATGAAAATTCTATCCAAGTCTAAATGCACGACATTTGGAGAAAAATGAAATTTCAAAGTAGGAACCTTTCTTATTACATCGCATAGTTCAATAATTGAGAATCAAACTTTAAGGCAAATTCCATTGTATGTTCACGCACCTCTTTTACTGGAGGTCATAGGCGGGGATATCAACTATGTGAATTTAGTGACAGTGTTTACAATAGAATTCCTTACACTAAGTTTTAATTTAAAAGTTCTCTTCGGCATATTTAGTATAATATTTTCCACGGTAATACGCTTAACATTAATGTAATATAATGGATGACGTTGTGATACTAGGTTGAAACGTGCTGGGAACTCTGTTCTATGCAAACCAAATCTTTAAGATACCTGTTTTCCTAGGGAAGAAATGTAATACGAAAATTTTTCAATGCCAAGCTGTTTGACGAAAGAGAAGGAACCTGATTCAACCCAATTGTACAATCCAATAGTTATAGCCAAAGATAATTTTTCCTAGTTCAGCCCTATTGTTTTAATCCAAATTTTGTCACTCAAAAGAAAGTTTCTGTAAATGTATCTCCCAAATATATTCTTGTTGGAACCTACAATGGACACTTTCAAGTATGCATAATTTGCAATCAATATCTAGGCGATGACACTGTGGATCATTGCAATAAGGAACTTGTATTTTTGCAAGTTAGAAGCTTTTGTGAGGATTTAGTGAGTTCCCACACTATATCACTTCCAGTGTCCACTAAAGCTTCTATCTCAAGCTTCTATCTCAGCAAATTCAAAATCTTGTCCCAACGTGAATCTTGTAAGAACATCTCCTTCGTTCAGTTTAGTTATGGCACGGGTGGATTTGGATTTATTGCTCCAGTTGTGCAGCGATAAAAGAATGCTTCTTAGAAGTCTTGCATGCATCGCAATCACAAATTAATGGACATTAAAAAGCCATTTTTAGTGGTGGTGGTGGTGATAGTAACAAAAGAGGTGAGAAATATAACCTCGCTAAATTTCTAAGAAAAAACATTATTGGGAGGGGAAGGATTAGGAGAGAAAGACAACTCCATTAATGAAACAAAATGGTGAAAGAAGTAATTAGAAGGAGGGAGTGGGATGACGGTTGGAACTAGAAGAAAGAGGTGGTGATGAAGTGTGAATTGCATTGAGTAATTCTTCTTCCTTAAGGTGAGATCGGTCAAAATGTGTATTTCTTTATTGTCAAGCAATTTATTATTATACTTTAGTGGGAGAACCTAGGTGCTATCTCTCCGCCTCTCGACTATCCTTCTCCTCTCGCTCTCACCGAAGTAACCTGCGTGGGTGGCTGGGTGGCTTGGTGACGCTGCGGCTGTCTTCTCCTCTCTTGTACGTTACTTTCTGCATTTTCAGGCCTCCGATTTAGCTACTATGATTTCCTGAAGGTATGTTTTTCATTTGTTTAGATATGTCAAGAATTATCTACTCTTGTAACTAGTTAAGTTATGGCTATTATCCCTTCAAAAGAAAGAAGAGAAGAAAAAAATACAAAGGTAACTGATATGATATGTTTCCTATAAATGGAGCTGGTACTTTAATTTGCATTAAATAGAAATTAGAAAGAGTGGTTATATGATAAATGGCCTGACTTATTCCTTGCTAAATATATTTTGTGCGTAATTATCTTTGTGAAGTGTTAATTTATGATCCATTTCTTTGAATCAGGTTGAACTTATCATTTATCCATTCCTTTGGCTCAAACTTTATCTGCATTTGTTCAAGCAGCGATGTTCAAAACTCTTTAAGTGCCAAGATAAGAAAAGAGCATGAGGAGCCATTGATCTTGGTTGTTATTGGCACCTTGTTGAACTTCTGAATATGTATTATTAGTTCCATATACTGATATACACACATTCAATCAAGCTGAGATAATAACTTTCTTTAATGGGGGCGCTGCAGACACTGATTTGTATTTGCATATACGAATCTTTTTCTGACTTACAGACATTGTAATGATGCTAGCTAATGCAGTTCTTGCATGCTAGAGAATGTGTAGTTCTGTAAACTCTGCTGATTTCTACCTTTTGTGGATTCATATTGAGTTATTGACATATTCAATAAAATAGCTTAGAAAGTTAACTTGTTCAAACTAGTTCACTCCTTTGGAAGAATGTGTATGTTGTTGCTTGTTAAACTACAGATTTTAGTGTCAAGATTAATGGTTTTTATCCAATGATTTTAGTATCAAGATTAATGGTTTTTCTCTTTAAGTTGATCATATGTAAATAGTGTAGAGTTTGACTAAAATGATATTTTCTTACAGAACATTGCAAAGTAGTAAACAGGAATCAACATGTTGAGAAAAAGGAAATATTACAAGGTACAAACAAAAACAACAGAGATCAAACATCCATATATGGGAAGCCAAACAAATAACAAACCATCCACCACACTTTTAAAAAAATAAACTCAAGTGTGTGGTTTTACTGTTTTACCCTTCATCAGGAGTTCAGGTCTTTCAATAATCTGTGGTTGGAAGCTGCTCATGAGTGTTTTGGTTGATGAAGAAAAGCTCATAGACAAGTGCAGCAATTCCTGCACCAATAAATGGGCCAACCCAATAGACCCAATGGTTGGCCCAGGTCCCGCTAACAACAGCAGGCCCAAATGACACTGCTGGGTTCATGGATGCACCATCAAAGGCACCACCAGCCAAGATGTTTGCACCAACAATGAAGCCAATTGCAATTGGTGCAATTATTCCTATGTCACCCTTCTTTGGGTCCACTGCAGTTGCATAAACTGTGTACACCAACCCAAAAGTCATCACTATCTCAAAAACTAATGCATTTGCTGCTCCAACCCCAGATGAAAGTGCAAATGCAGATGTTTCCTGCAATAACATGAATAAAAGGTTTCCTTAAATTTAGTTATCCAATAACCAATGCACTTTTTATCAAATAATTTAGTTATCTTCTTACCAATCCACCAGTGGCGAATTTAAGGAGCAAGCAAGCAACAATGGAACCAAGCAACTGAGCAATCCAGTACAAAATGCTTCTAAGGAGGGTAATGTGGCCACCGACAAAGGCGCCAAATGTGACGGCAGGGTTGACATGGCCACCGGAGATGTTAGCACCCACGGAAACCGCCACGAAAAGTGCAAAGGCATGGGAGAGAGAAGCCGCCACTACACCAGCTGGTGTTGCTGCGCCATTATTCGTCAGCTTGTCTGTCAAAACCAAACATCCACCCATTAAATTAATATCAGAATGGTTAAAAACTCAGGTACCATCAAATTCAGTTGAAAATTGTTAAATAGTTTGATTAATTTAACTAAATTTTCATCTAATGCTTTTAGTTATTAGTTTTATGTAAAGTTAATTGTACTTTGAGTTTTCACCATCAAATTTATTATAATTAAAAATTTAAAATTTGATATTTTTTAATAATTAAAAAAATAAATTAAAAATATAACTATTTATTAGGAAACACTTGTAATATTATTTATGTGAAAGATTGTTAGAGCTTACTATAAGCCATGCCAGAGCCTTCCCCAGCAAAGACAAAGATAAGCATGGAGATGAACTCTGCAAGTGCAGCCTTAAGTGCATCAGCTTGGCTGAACTCTGAAGCATTTCCAATGGCGATTCTAGAAATCGGCATTTTTTTTTATTTAATTAACAAATGTTACCTTAGGTTGCTAATAAGCTTCTTGATGCGATATTGCTCCTAAACTAGTTGTATATATAGCACTTAGAATATGAATATTTGGTGTATGTAACGTTGTCGAAGTTGTAGAGCAAAAAAGCACAAGGGAAAAATGGTTGAAAAGAAAAATGTCGGGGCCTCCGGTTTGTTCTGGTGATGCCACGTGGACGGTGTGATGTGATGCTATGGAGGCTGGATCACCGACCGATGACTGACTCGTGATTAGTGGGGCCTTTCATTACCATTTGGACCCAAATTTATATATCACTAATAAAGTCACAAATAAATTTAGAATATTTATATTTCGAATAAATTAATTTTTTTTAAAAAATATTAATAAAATTTTTTAAGATAATAAACATAAATTTAGTTAGTTTAAATTAAGATTTTTTATTCTAATTATAGAGATTAATTTAAAAGTAGTATATCTATATCTGTTATTTTATAAAATTTTATTAATATTTTTTTTAAGATTAATCTGTTTAAAATATAAATTTTTATAAATTTATTTGTCACTTTATTTTATATTGATTTACTTTGTTTTGCAATATAATTTTGTAAAGATTTTGCAAAAATCAATTCTTAAAATATTACTTTCTGCATACAAAACTGACTTTATTATTTTTTCTATTATATACGATGTATAATAATTGTCATTTTCATTGTGTTTGGAAGGGACAAAAAAATTCACGATAATAACTATGTTACATTAGTTACATGTAATTTTTGTTATAAATTTTGTTACCTCGTTCTTGTACTAAATAGCAACATTTTTTTTTTCTTTCTAAGATTAGACTTAGCCTAAGCATTATGTCACTACTCACTATAGTATTAGCTAAAGTGAGTTGTTAGATAAAATTGAAAAATAAGTAGGTAGCTTTGGGAGAAGGTGGAACATAGTGGGTTGGATTTATTTGAATGTATAAGCATAGAAATATAAAATCATGCATAAAGCTAGTTACGACTGCTAATTTTACATTAAAATAATAATACCTGAGTTTATGGATTGAATCTGAACCACTAATATAGCTACCAAGTACTATTTAAATGTATGTCCTCAAATATGATGGATCCACAAGTATTTTTCAAATTTTTAAAAATAGTTGTCCTATTATATACCCCCTGGTTCCTAGCCCTACAAAAATGTCTTAATATTTAAACTTATCGGCTTCATTAATTTAATTATGGACGGCTTAACGAATTTAGAAATAACTGGATTTTGGAATTTGATAGTGATGTTGTATGTGCTGTGACTTGTGAATTGTGATGATAGGAGTGTATTGGTACCATGATATACCAAGGTAGTATTTGATTATTGTCATGGATTTGAAAGTGATGAATCTAGAGAACTTTATAACAAGAATTCATCACTTTTTTTTTTGGGTGTTAAAAAATTTATTAGTGCAAAGTGAACTTAAGACTATACTATTTTTCTCGAAGGAGGTTCTGAGAAGAAAAATAAAAGAATAGAGTTCAATACATTTTCTTTTCTTTTCTTTTTCTGTGTTTTTGGACATAATTTTTCTTTTTTTTTTAAGGGTCGAAATTTCAGTACTTCGGAAGCAAAAACTTCAGAAGGTTCCATCATTGCAATGTTGATCCAGTCCATGTTTAAATGGGCCTAAAATTTAAGGTTTTAGTTGTTATAGGGGAGTCTGAAATATGGGCCTACTCAATCAAATCTCTGTTTTATGGGCCAAATATAAGCCCTAAAGTTTCAACCCAACTTAGTGTTGACCAAAAACAAATATAGGGGCCTAACATGCATTATTTTTCAGTTCCAACAAAATAAATTAATTTAAAGAGAACATATTTATTTTTGGCATGGTGATTTAATTTTAATTTCAATATTTACCTGAGGAACAAGTATTAGAAATCCAGAATCCTTGGCATATATATACATGATGAAGTCATGAACAAACTTCAAAGTAAAGCATAATTATTAGTAAGCATATGTGTTGGCAAAAAGTGTATATTCAAACGCTGAGCGACATGATTTACACTTTGTACTTGCATTCTAACTCTCTCCATCATTTTTGTACCTTCGGATTTCTTCTTCTTCTTTGTGAAATAATTTCATTTTCACCTATTCACAACCTTGCCAAATTTTCATTTTAATTTAAAAAAAAGTCATGCATCTTGGAAGTAATTATAATTATTATTGGAGCGTTACACTTTTAGACTACGATCCCTTTAATATTCCAATCAACAAGAAACAAAAACATAAGAATAAGGCAATTGCATGTGATGTTATAGTTTGGCTACAATACTCTTTTATATTCTCAAGGAAGCATCTAATAAAATCATTGCAAATTGAAATTACTTTGAACATTATTTGACCTAAGTTACTATTTATCTAAAAAGGAAGGATTAAAGTTTTGAGTAGATTCGGTTTGTTTTCATGTGGGGGGCATCACACATTCACACATAACTAATAAACACCAACTCATTCACCAGCTTGTCTCCCTTTCTGCAATAGATAGGAGCCTTTGTGCCTTTCATTTCTATGTAATCATTATAGTTTTGTTCTAAAGTTGAAAAAAAAAAATTAAAGGGTTCATTTTTGCATTGCTTTTTGGCCACTTATTTACATTGTCTGGTTATTAGCCCGTTATCGTATAATATCTTATTCTAGGAAAAATAAAAACAAAAAAAATACTGTTGTTGTTGAACTTTTAAATAAATATCAACACCAGGAACTAATTAATTACATAAGCCTATAATAATTGATGTATGGAAAATAAACCTGGCCAAGTCTCATCCGATTATGTATAACCAACTCAAACCAACTGAGTTGGTTGAGTGGTTAATTCATCCGGTTGTTCAGGTAAGTATTAAAAGTTTGAATACTATTTTATAAATACAATAACTCATTAATTAATAACAAATCTTTAAATAGAATTTAATTCGTGATAGATTAATTATTGTCGTGATAGATTAATTATTGTGATGCTAGATTGAGGAATATATTAAATATATATATCAGATACCATGTGTTCATATATAGTATATAAAAAAGTATAGGATACTAATATATTATGTGTCAATTTATTGTCAATAATAATTAATTATTATATTTTAAACACATGTATAAGAAGACACATCTAGAAAATACATTTATAAAGACACTTCTATGACATAGCCATAAAACAAATATTTTTATTAGACACATTCACAAAAATATTTCTATTAAATATAGCCATAAACAAAAGTCAGTAGAAGTTGGTAAAAATATTGTTGATAATGTAACGGTATTAATAGTATATTGCAATGCATTGCATTTGTTACAATAATGAAGATTGAATTTTAGACTTTTTTTATCTTAAAAGTTTTTATGAACTTTTTGAATTAATAAAATTGAATTAACAGATAAAAATACATAAATAATTATATCTATTAAAAATAAAGTTGAAAGTTGAAGGGACTTAAACTAAGTGCCGCCCCTGAAGTATAGTCTAGAGTTGATGTTCATGTTTAGACTTGAAAGTGAGATGTGAAGTGTGAACATATATACATTAGTGATTAGTAGGAAGAAGTAGAGAAGTGAAGTTGGTGATGGACGTGTCTCAACCTTGGATGCTGCACATGAATCAATCTGCTGTCTCCATGTGCACTTCATTCCACAAACATGCTATCCTAAATAAGAACTCAACTCCATAATAATAATATCTTAGCTTTTAGGAATGGATATAAATATATAATTGCTTTTAATTTGAATCAGATGTACGTATAGTAATCTTAATTCTCAAGTGAAATGGTGTCAAAAATAACGCGGCAGCACACCGGTTTCATAGTCTGTATACATAGGATTTAATTTGTCAAAATAATTAAGCTACATATATAGCTACAAATTTCTCATCAAACGTGGTCTTATAAATTCATAGTAATTGAAAACTGCTTTGTTAAACAAGAAAAATATTCTGTTACAGCTCAATTAATTAAATTATTTGATCTAATTACATTGCTTGAATTAACCACAGTCATCTCATCCGTATATATCAAACATGCATAATAAATTAATAATGTAGTCAATCTCAGTATATAGAGCCTTTCTGTAATTAATTATACCTACACAAATGTGAATCTAACTTCTACATTTTTTTTAATTTATACTATTTCTCAATTTGACAAGTCAAAAATTAATTTAGAAGTAAAGAGAGTTTAACACAATAAGATAATTATTAAAATAAATAAAACACCAATAAACAACAGCTGACAACTCAGTTTATATTAATTTCTAGTCATCTTCAACATTGTTATCAATAATTAAAGGATTCACCACCAAACTATTTATCAGAAAAGTTAAAGGGTCTGTTCATAATTTCCATCACACTTTTAGATTTGATTTTTGAAATTCAGTCATTATTTTTTAACCAAATTATCCAAATAATAGCAAAGAATTAATGAACCACCACTTTTTCTCATCATTTTTTGCTAAAATATTCATCTAATTTTTAAAATTATCCAAATTTTATTTACAAATCTATCTCAAATTAATAAATTGATGTATATATAAAACAAGGTTTATATCTCCTTACACAAATAATTAATTATTTATTATTATATTAATAAAAATAACTAATTTCTAAATATATAACTTAAAAATTTATCCAAAAATGTAAATTTAATTAAATGAGAGGAGCGTTGTAAAACTCTTCATACTGCATACATTAAAATTAAATTCATTTGCTTAGTCAACTTTTTGGAGGTGCATATAAATGACGACAAAGCAAAACAATAAAGATTATTATTATTATTATTATGTGAACAAACATTACACAAACACGAACACAAATGCATGTGCATGTGTTGTTGATGCAGCTACATATAGTGCTAGATACATCGTATTAAGGTGTTAATGACTTTTTCAATGATAATTAACTTCAGCAACTTTTGTCGTATTCAAAGCTTTGTTGTTATGTTGCATCCATTAGCTTGTGCGGCTTTGTACGTTTCCTCCTTCAAAACAAACAAAAACTAAATTAAAATACTAATAATATTTACCAAAAAAAAAAATATTTATTATTAGAGGAGCACTAACAAAGTTTTTAATTATTGGATGGCACAATCTAAGCTAATTACATAATAATTAATTATTGTAGTAAGTGATCAGGGAAGTGAAGTTTTGCTTTCTCTTGTTTAGTTGTTTTAATAAGAAAGACTTATTATTTGTCTATTGTGTGAACTTCTTTTTATTTCTTATTTCGGCTGAAAATCAATTTTAAAAGTAATAAATTTATTGTGGGTTACTTTCTTTTCTCTTCAAAGATAAAAAAAGCCTTTTTTTTAAATACATATTCTTAACATCAATAAGCTAAATAAATGTTAAATTTAAATTTCATTTTATATGCATAAAAATATATTAGTTGGAGATAAACTCTAGAATAATACTTCATATAAACTGTGTGTATTAAAATAATTTATGAGATTCAAATTATATTAATTATGTCTTGAAATTAGCAAAAATATATCATGTTAATTTCTAAATAAAATTTTATCTAAAAAAAAGAAAGGCATAAATATGGGACATAAAGAGGTGGTATCCTGCTTCCTCCTGCCATGTTCCTAAACTTGTATAAAAACGTGAAAGGGGCAAATGATTGAAATGCAAAATAATGGTAGCTATAGAGAAATTAATTAAGGGCATGGATGACAAGTCAACTATTATATAGCCTTCAGTTTTATCGGATAGTACAGGCTTCAAACACATCTCAATCTAGTATACTATAATATAGTATACTATAGTATAGGGTATGGTAGTGTGGCAGTTGCAAGATAATGTTAAAAATTGTGTCCAACATCTATGTTTTTTTTTTGTTTCCACGGTTTCCAACTTAACAGACTAAAGACTAAGTGTGTGTTTGGATTGTGGTTGGTCAAACTGGAGTTTGAATAAAAGTGATTTTATAGAATTGATTTTGGATAGAAGTAAGTTTGTGTTAACATGATTTATGTTTGGCAACTCTTTACCAAAATTGATTTTGATAAAATAAATTTTGTTTGGATAATATTAGTTAAAATCACTTTTAGATAGATAATTACTTAAAAGGATATGACATTAAATTATAATATTATTTTTTTATACCTGTTTAATTTTTTTATATTTTTTTCTTATATATTTTTTATATAGTATATTTTTAATACTCTTAGTACTCTTTTTTAGTACATTATAATTTTTAACTATTATTATTATTATCTAATGGGATCAATAAATTCTATTATAAAAAGATAATAATAAATATAATACACAAAAATTATAACTATAAAAATATATAATGTCAAATAAAAAAATTAATAAAAAATAATAAAAAAGAATTCATATAGAGAGGAATAATAAGAATTCTATAAATAATGCAATAATATGTATAAAGGATAAAGTTGGTAAAAGAAAAATAAATATTAAAGGTATTAACTAAAAGCACGTTAGTGCAACGGAGAAGCTAGAAATTATTGCTTCTTGTAAACGTGGGTTTAGGAACAAAAGCACTTCTGCGTCTGTAGAGAAGAAAATTAGCCAAACAAAAAAGTGAAACTTTCAAGAAGTTCTAACGTGCTTTTTTCCTTCAAACGTGGTTATCAAACACACCCTAATTCGTTGCGGTACTGAGCTTTATTTAAGGGTTTGTTGCTGGTCAATGGGTTGCTGCATGCACACAGCGAAATTCAAACCTTCGACACTTGCTTAAGCGGATTAGTGAGCTAACTACTAAACTAACCCAACTTGGTTTCAACATCTATATTTTAACACTCATAAATGTGGTGACAAAAAGTTTTTTATTTTATCTGCCATAATTTATGTCTTCAAACAATGTAAATGAATGTAGGTAAAAGCTATACCAAGTTATTCAATTTTCAATTGTTTTCAGTATTTTTTTGAATAAAATCATTTACGGTAAAAATTCAAACTGATAAAAAAAGATATAATTTATTATCATACAAGAGAATTTTTTAAGTTTAAAACACACAAATGATTATATATAACACTATTTTTGGTTTGAAATGTAAATTTTTTTTTAATATTAAAAATCGAATTTTAGGTCTTTAAAATTTTTTTTAATATTATGTTATAAAATCACATACTTTAAAATTTAATAATTATATACTAATAATTCATTGATAGAATTTTAATATTGCTCTTCTAATTGAATATGAAAAGGTTTTTTTTATGATATTGTAAAGTAAAAAAGAAAAAAGAAGAAAGGCAAGAGCTAACAATATAATAATGATTAATAACCTCCAAGCGTGTGTATTAATCGAAATTAGTTGTAATTGAAAATAAAAATAAAATCTAACAGCTGTAAGAAAATAAAAATTAAATGATGAGCTGTTGGCGAGGCTAAAAGATTTGGATATAAATTTTTTTATGTGTTATTCTAAAAAATAAGTAGGGTTGAGATCTTATTGTAACAGCTATAAAAATAAAAAAAATTCTTTACCACAAAAAGTAAAACCTTTCGTCAAAGGGTGTTTAGGAAAAGAACAAAATGTGAAGCAGAAACACCCAGATTTATAGAAAGAGTACTTCAGCTGTTGTTGATTCAAAAACAAAATAAAAATGATTGAAAATAAAGGTTAAAGTGTTTGAAGTTTGAACTCAACAAAAAATAACTTTTGTGTTCCTCCTAAGACAATGTTATTTTCTCAAAAAAAAATTTTACAAGACAATGATTTTTTTAGAGACAGAAACTTAAACTAATTCGAGATACATGACCAGTTAACTGCACATCACTAAAACTAAACTAATATAAAATATAATTTCTGATTGGACGATTTCGCTTAAATATAACTTTAAAAGTATTGACTTGTATAACAAGTAACCTAAAATTTATATTAATACATATTAATTAATTATTGCAAACAAAAATTTGACTCATTTAACAAAATTACATCCCTCCCTAATTAATTTACATGATAGTATGATACCAATAATAACAAGTTTGGATTTAATTGAAAAAAAAGAGTACCGCATTAATTAAAACATTAATTCAGATAGCTCCTCTCCTTTTCCCCTCAAGAATAATAATAATAAATAAATAAATAAATAAATAATAACATACTTATTAGTGTTTTTGGTGCAATCATCATCATCATTCTCCATCTCTTCCTCCTATATATATAAAAGAGAGAATAGACTATATTTTAATCGTTCTCCCTCTCCTTCTCCTTCCTGCTTCATCAGTTTCTAGCTTCTACTCTCTTAGAAGCTTTAATTTCAAATTAACAACAATGGAAGACGTGTATTATTCGGCATTGATTTGCCAACAGGTGCGGTGTTTCACATTGTTTCTTTCTCTTTCTCTCTCTTAATTTTATGTCTTGGTTTTCAACTTTTCATGCATTCTCTTATACCCAATTATCTTTTATGTTTTATTTATGCTTCTTGTACATTCTTGTTTAATTCTTGTTCAATACTTAAATTCAAAATATTGAGAGTTACATATTTTCTGTTTAATACATATAGTATATAGTGTATGTTGCATTTAATTTATCTCCTTCAATCTATCGATCATATGTTAAAATTTTCTGGAAAAAATTTAAAAAAGGATTAACTAGTCCTTGAATATTGCTTTTCCCTTCTTTATACATCTTCTTTTCATTGTTTGTTTGTTGTGTTGAACGTTCTGTCTCTCAGTGAAGATATTTTTAATTTTCTGTGCATTATTACATTTTCACAGGGCCCATTTTCAAACATGATATATGCTCCATAATTTCATAGTTGACCATATTTTTATTTTATTTTCTACCCCTTTTCTTTAGTTCTGGAAAATTTGTCCTTTATTAATGTCCATATTTGTTTCCTTATTTACCAAGGAAGGTTTTTCATCTTTTTTCTGTAAAACATTGTATTCTTGTATTCAATTAATTATAGGTTTCATATATATATATATATATATATATATATATACTACATGGTTATATGTGTTGTTTAATTTGTTCTTTCCTAATAAGAATCTTTGACAAAACCAAAAAATAAAAAGCTAGTGTGTCAAATCTCACTTTAATGTCTGAGAAAAGCATCAAAATCATGACATTGATCTTGGAATCTTCCCTAAAACAAAATCACTTTCTCTATCTTTTGTTTGTTATAGTTTACTCTATCTCCATTCCCTTAATATTCGCCTTAAATTCCAACCCGTAATTTACGTTTCATTCTCAGCCAAAATATCAGCATTGTGTTTATATCAAAGTTCTTATTTTTCAAGAGTCAATGAGTATTTTACATAAGTAAGAATTGACCCAGTTTCTGATTTTTGGTTTTTTTTTTCAGAGAGATGAAGAATTGAGGCAGAAGCTTGAGGATGCAAAACATGAAATTGAAATCTTGAAGAATGTGAAGTTGGAACTCTTGAATATGTTGAACATGGCATACCAAGAGAGGGATGAAGCAAAGTTTCAACTACAGAAACTAATTAACAATTTCATGCCATTTGATGCCAATAATAACAATTATTCTTATTCAAGCATCACAGAATCCAAGAGTGTGTCACATGATTCACTAGATTCTCCTTTCTTTGACACTGTATCTTCTCCTGAATTCTCAAACATCAACAATGTAGTTGTTGATTCTTCCAACAACAACAACATGGGGCATTATCTATATCAGAACATGGTTCAAGTTCAAGACAGGAATTTCTCAAAACATGATCCTGCTGCTGAGATTATTGATTTTCTTGCCAAAGGTAGAGTCTTGCCTCAAAAGGGCAAGCTCCTTGAAGCTGTGCAAGAATCTGGTCCATTGCTTCATACCCTTCTCCTTGCAGGGCCACTTCCTAATTGGAGAAACCCTCCACCATTGCAACAAATCAATGTTCCACACTTAACCATCAATGAGGATTATTCTGTCAATTCTAATTCCTTTGTAGAACATGGGAATTCTTCATTGCTGCAGCCAAAGCTCCTTCCATCATCACAATCCTTATTGTGTTCTTCGAATCCTCTATCGGCGTGTTCGGCTTTTATGCTCAACTTTGATGGCACTGCTGGATCATCATCATCATCATGGAACAATGCACGGCAATTGAGTTCATCAAGTCCTAGTGTTAGGTTCCAAATTCCTTCAAGGAAAAGGCAAAGGCATCAATGAGCTTAATTAATTTCTATTTTTGAGAGTTTCATTCTCAGAGTCCTAATTTTTCCACTATGTAAATGAAGTTAACAGCAATCAATGTAAATGTCATATCTTGCATTTGATTATTGGCAATAGATTTTGGTTTTAGTTTAAAAAAGGTTCTTTTTCTGTGTTCTGTTAACCAAAAATAATGTCTTTGGATGCTAAATTTTGTTTATTGTTAACAACAGAAACACCCTTGTGCCTGTCACAAACACAATACTAATTAGTATTTAATTATGATATAATCAAAGACCATTGCTTCTTAATCAGCAATATGAATCTACACTCCTCGGTTTTATCCACAACCGTCCTTAGATGCTCATATTTACGCTTTGGTTATATTTTGAAACTCTGTAGCTTCACTTTCATTAATCTGATTAACACAGATGTCTTCTGAACCTGCAGAACCTGAAGCCACTTCTTTCCTAATTTTCTCAATTTTGTTTTTTTTATCTCCACTAGTTTACTTCTGGATACGGAATCTTCTCCTACATGTATTAAAATGCGTGATGAGATCAAGGAACCATGCTCATAGGGGACATGGAGATGAATTAGATATTGAAGATCCTTCTTCTCCACAGTTTCGAAACAGTGGTTTGGAATCTTCTGCTGTTGGCTTTCTTCCAATGCACCAGTTCAAGGTAAATGAAGGAGGAGAACACAAGCAGATTAACACAGACTGTGCCATTTGTCTTGGAGAGTTCGAAGAAGGGGAGTGGTTGAAACATCTTCCAAATTGCTCCCATGGCTTCCATGTTCGGTGCGTGGACGAGTGGTTTCGGTCTCATTCAAGTTGTCCTCTCTGTAGAACCTCTCTCTCTGTTATGTCCTAAGGCATACTTTGATTGGGGATGCACATTTTCTACCCAACTGGCAATGGAAAGCCAACTTCATACGTAGGAGTTGGTTCTGTTTAAAGCATAGGTTAATGTGGTAACATGTATACATAGGATCTAGGAAGAACATCAAATGTTTATTGTACTTGTGTTTCAAGCAGAGTGCAAAGTACAGTATAAGATTATGAATTGCAGTAGCAGCCAATTTTGCATGTCTCAAAAGTGTCGTGAGTAAATTGTGTCACTTATTCATCACCTTATTATGTCCATATCCTATTTAATAAAAATAAATTATTATTCATTTGAAGAAAATGGTATACTGGTAAATCAACAAATGATGTTAACGTGACATTTTGTCAAAATTAACAGCGACTTTCAATAAAGACGAACATATGACCAAAACAAGTGCAATTTGAACTACCCATCTGGCAGTATTTTCGGTGCCAGAAGTATATTCATGATAATGGCTGCTTTACAAATAAGTTGAACTTTCGGCTGTTTATAAGCTGCTGAGCCAAACGACGTTGGTGTGAATATAAATCTTGATATACAAGGAATTGTGGAATCACCAAAAATAGGGCATGACGAGATGCTCATTTTAATCAATTTAAATAATTCCTCAGTCAAAATTGAAACACTAGGTTTGCTCAGTGTCAATTACAGCAAAAGACACCAAATAACAAAGAAGAAAATACAGAACTTACCCTTCTTTCAAATGTTCCCGTCAACAATAACCACAAACTACCTAAAATATAAAAATAGCAAATTGACAATGGTGAAGTCAAGCACCAATTTAAATGATCCCAATCTTGTTAGCTACGTCCAATGCATCATAATCTGGCGTCAACCTAACATATGCTTTCTTGGTGCCATCAGGCCTGCAACACAACATTTCACAGTCAGAAATTGCACCATACATGGCCCTATTTAAATCCGAATGCAGTAAATCACATTCTAAATGGGCTTTCTCAAACTATTTCAACTTCAAAGAATGCCTATATTCTGGCCAGACAAGCTGAAATAACAGACAATGTCAAGTGCAATATTTTCAAACACTGCTTTGTGAACAGACCCTCAAATCAGTAGAACCAAAAATCAAAGGGATGATAAAAGAAACAGGTGCTTGATCTTGGAATGAATCCAAAAAGAACTTGATTTTAGGAAATTATAGATTAAGGTCCCTAACATAAGACAAATTTAATATCCATAATCCATAATGTATTTAAACGAAAATGTATTGTCATTATAAAATAAATATGACCCTAGAACTAACTAGCCACTTTAATTTCGAGGCAATATTGGTGCAAAAAATGACAGGTGATATGTAATAGAAATAGTTATTCCCAATATAGTAGATGTAGAAGTTGTCTTCTTTTGTCTCTGAGGCAGTATAAGATGTACAAATAACATCTCTGAGGCAGTATAAGATGTACAAATATGTTATTTGTACACCAAAATCAACCACTAAAATCAGCCACAAATGTATTTGTGTATAAATACATGTGTGATTTAATTTATTTTCAATGTATATTAGTAACATGTATTTTATAATGGTGGCCGACTTTGGTGGGTGATTTTGGTGTACACGTAATATGGTAGAAAGATGTAATAGACTATGCATGTAAATTAAACTCTTAGCAAACATAATACATATGAGGATAAATGATTGGTTGAGAGTGTAACATCATATTCTAGTATGTCAAGATAGTTCTTATCATATAAATTATAACATGTATCATTTTCTCTAAGACTAAAGAGTCCAACATGTGCCTCACTTAATCTTACAATTTCTGTGATTAAAAGTGACACTAAAATCATTTTTGCTTCTAATTACTAACAAATTCGTAGCAGTATCAAACAAGCATAAACGAGAAATATCAAACCAAAAAAAATCAAATAACCACTGAACAAAATATTCAAAAATCTGACCTGATCAAGGTGTTGACCTTCTTGGCCTGAATATCGTACATCTTCTTCACGGCATCCTTGATCTTCTTCTTATCAGCGCGCAGGTCAACGATGAAGACAAGAGTGTTGTTGTCCTCGATTTTCTTCATGGCTGATTCGGTAGTGAGAGGGTACTTGAGGATCTGGTAATGGTCGAGCTTGTTCCTCGGCGGCGCACTGATGCGAGGGTACTTAGGGTTCCTATCCTTCTTCAGTGTCTTCGGTCGGTGGAACGTAACCTTTGTTCTGATCTTCTTCGCCTTCTTCTTGAACGTAGAACCTGATTTCACCGCCTTCGCGGTTTTCAATGCCTGCGCCTTCGGATCATTCTTCTTCGAATTATCAACTGCAGCAACAAAAAAACGAAGGAAAAGAAAAGAGATGAGAATTGAAATGAGAAATGGAAATTGAGAATTGAAGAGAAGAGAAGAAAGGTTGAAAACTAAGGAGATGAATGAATGTACCTTTAGCTGGAGCCATTAGGGTTTTTGGTGGAGAGATTCACAAACCTGCGCGCTACAGAGGCTGAGGAAGAAGCTTACACTAGGGTTTGGGGAGTCTTATATATGACTCCAATAGCTATAAGTGAAATTACCATAATGTCCCTCGCCCGGTTCTTTTTTTTCGTGCAGGAACTAGGCAGTGAGAATGAGAACGGGTCGAGCCCATTTCTATTATGGGCCAACAGCGAGGACCCAGGCCCAGGATAACGGTTTCATTATGTTAAAAAATAATCATAAGATCTCTATGGAGAAAATAAAACATGTAGATCTCCAAAGTCTAATCTGCATCATCAGAAATTCAGCCTAACGATAATATTCTTATATAGATGCTTATTTGATTTCCAAAGGAATATATACTTGTGGGAAAGGGTTTTGTTAGGTAGATAATAATTTTTATAAATAATATGAATAATAATATTTAGAATTGATCAAATAAAGTAAAAAAATACTTCATCCCTAAATTATTTCATAAACCTTAACATTAGGATAACTATGCATGAATAAATCGAATAAAAAGAAATGACCATCTAATTAAAAAGAAATAACCATCTGCATACCTAATAATTGAACATTTAGTCATTGTTAACTATGCATGAGTAAATCGAATAAAAAGAAATGACCATCTAATTAAAAATAATAAACATAATCATCTGCATATCTATTTAATTGAACATCTGACATATCTATTATTCACATTGTTTAGTATTCTTATTATCTACCTATACTTTTCCATATTTTAAAGTATAGGGAGACAACAAGAATTTTAAACAATGTGAACAATAGATATATTGGATGTTCAATTCAATAGGTATGCAGATGACTATGTTGATTCTTAGTTGTTTGGTGGTTATTCCTTTTGATTCGTTTTACTCATGCATAGTTAACAATAACTAGATGTTCAATTCACTAGGTGTGCAGGTGGTTATCTTAATGTAAGGATTTAAGAGGTAATTTGAAGTGGAGGAATTTTTTTACTTTATTGGGTCAATTCTAGAACCTATTGTTGACAAAAGTCATTGTCTACCTAACAAAACCATATCATTATTAGTATTTGTGTTTACTTCAATTGGCGGCACAAAATGTGCAGCATCAATTTGGTCAGAAATAATGACATCATTGATATGCTGATTATATTTCTGTGACACTAAATTCAGATTAAAAAAAAGTAATATGCTAATGAGTTATAACTCAAATGGCATAATTTTCCCATACTCATTTAGAAGTCGGGTTCAAGTCTTCCTATCTTTAGTAAAAAAAAAAAAATCCAACAAATTATAGCTCAAATGATATAATCTCCGCATACTCACTTAGAAGTTACGGGTTCAAATCTCCCTATCTTCGCTTAAAAAAAAAATGGTAACATACTAATTTCTAATTTGGAAAGTAATAAATTCAAATATCAAAATCCTACTATTATTCTGCACATTGTCAATTGCAACGAAGCTTTTGATAAACTTGTACAAGACTGATGATCATTCTCATCTTGACATTAGTAAACTACCCTTCCTTGCTAACAATTTTACCATTTAAACCCTACCCTCTTACATTAGCAAATTCATACAAGGTCATGTGCACAAACTTAAAGCTAGAAGCAAAAGATCAGTCACTGAATTGAACTCATTCTCATTCAGTGCGCTCTGGAAAAATTCTGCGTGAATTCCATAACACTTTCATGGCGCCTAACTTTGTTTCAGCATCTGCAAATGTGGTGCCTGTTGCTTCTGATGGATATGGAAGCCGCAACCCTTTTTCAGCTTTAAGCTCACTAATATCCACAACACAAGTTTGTAATTCATCCAAACTCTTTCCATTCCATTTACCACGCACCTGAACTACCTTTCCTTTGCCAATCTCATCTCCTCGCGCATCTACAAGCACAACATACTGACCCACATTGCAGCGGACGGATTCTGGATGACCACTTTCGGCAGCTTCGGCTAGTGAAGGCTCAGAATTATCACCGGAAGCTATTCTTGCAAGAGTTAGAAGATCTCTTCCGGCATTGGATGCATCCCCATGATTGTCGGGCAAATCATGGGTCCCCAGCATCGACCCTCTTTGCTTGTCCACGACTTGATTGTCTCCATCTGCTGCTTTGACATCCTTAGCTGTGCGGGCTAGCCTAGCTTTTCGATTGTTCAACCTGATATCATAACCATGAAATTCCATGATAAATCAATACGTAAAAATAATTTTATCAATATCCCAGAAAATGCAAATAAATTCTAATCTCTAAAACAAATATATTGAGCTATGCCTCACCAATTTTTAAGCTGAGAAGATGAAACCTCAGAACCCTGGAAAACATAATGCAGGAAATGTTAGAGAAGAAAAATGTGTTAAAAAAAATACTAATAATTAGTTTTGCTGCATCTCACATACATGAAGACTTAATTTATCAGCCCATGATTGAAGTGAAGCAGCATTTCGCTGCATATCAGGCTCATCCAAGAGTGCCCTCTCAATCAACATCACCTGTTTATCATTCATTATAGTTCGCTTTCGTTTTCTCCTCTGTACAGTTTCAACCTTTTCATCCTCTGCGCTTTCTCCAACCCCAACTTTTTTATGAGGCTCAATTGATTTTGAGTGTTCGCTATCCATATGAACAACAGTATTCTTTCTTTTGGCAGAACTAGAATCTGAACCACTCGTTTCAGCATTCTGAGCATCCTTATCCACATCTCTTGCACCTGATACACTTTTCCCAGATGTAGCTTTATCTTCTTGATTTTGCCTAGTCAAGTTATCACTTTGATTTGTGTTTTCATCTCTGTTATTCTGCTGGTCTATGCCTTGGAATGCAGAATTCTCTGACACTCCTTCCTTCAGGTTACCACTCTTGTTCAGTTTAGCACGTTCTTTTAGTAAAGGTGATGAGCCTCCCCCAGTACTCAGAGCATCCTACAGGAAATCAAACTTCACTGTTAAATTCATTGTGTTGATGACAAGCTAAATGGTGCAAGTACATAATCCAAGTTGAGAATTTAGAATTGACTACATTTAAAGGAATTGCCTATTTCTAAATTACGATTAATTTTATCTGCATTTTCTTCAGCACAATAAATCATGAATATTCTAAAAACAAGTAGCTATAAGAGTCATCACAAAGTGCAGTTGGGGTTTAAGGGGAAAAAAAAACCTTGCCCATACCTGATAACGATCGTTGTTGTGTTTAGGAAACTTATTCCAAGATAATGACTCCTCAGTTTTGCTATCCTGAACAAACTTATCCCAAGATAGTGAACCCTCAATTTTGCTATCCTGAATTTCTCCAGCATAATAGAAGAAAAGGTATTAATATATCAGAAACAAACAATATTAATAGCACATATTAGTAGATAGAGACTTACTTGACCCTGATTTCCCCCAAGAGGAGTAGTAGTTAGGGATTGTAGTTCGCCAATGAACACCCTGTGAACAATTTAAAATATATAATATTTGAGCGTGCGCGTGCACACACAAACCACAAAAACAAAGCTGTAACCCTTCTTATGCAATTATTTAAAATTTTACAACCATTTTTTATTTAGTTAAGGAGAAAAAAATGAACTGAACATATATTGTTGAAAGAAAATAAGAATTGGATTTTGCTATTTTGTCCCTGGATATCTACTTCCCTGACATGCATGAGTCATCCTATACAAAGCTAATATATCAACATAAAAATAGAATTAAGCAAGGGAGAAAGTGACCTTAGAAGATGAAGATCCTCCTCATTTAAAAAGTTTGGAACCAAAGATTCTGCATGACTTAACAATGAGCCTATGAAAAAGAAAAGTTACTAGTGAGAAAGCAGCACAGTATTGCTCATAATAATAATAATTCCAAGAAAAGTATTTCAGAATAATCATTACGGAGATTCCTGTTAACAGCTGCAGCTTTACGAGAACCAGAAGTTAAAGAAAACCCAGGAAGAAGGCCAGATAGATCCATTTGCAAGCATTCTTGGACCTTGAGAACAAAAAGGTTCCTCTCCTGTTCTGTTTAGAATTAAAAAAAGAAAAAGAAAAAGATGAATGATGTAAGTAGCTGTGCATAGATAAGACAAAATTATACTAAAATATGCAGAACATGGGCAAAGAACCGACCTTCACATATGTTGGGTACAAAACAATGAAGGTTTGCAATGACTTTGACAAATAATGATGTCCTATGATGTGCATAAGAAGCACAAGGCATGCTGTTATGGATTAGGTTCAATCCCAAAATTGTTTGATGCTGATTACTCAGATCCAGAATCCATCCAACTGAGGCATATATATCATATTCAAGAGTTGCATCCTCTTCTGTCCCAGGGAGATTAGAAGAACACCAACAAGATAAAAAATCTCCATGGGAGAGTGAAATTATTGCTGTAAGAACTTTAGTCTGGAACGAAATCACACAAAAAGAACATAATCAAATTCCATAAGCAGAAGCAAATTTGACAAAAATCAAAGAAAATGCAAAAAAATATAAATTATATATGTTAACTACAACAAAGTGGCAAATTTCCCTTAAGAGTTGGTCACTTTCTCATGAATATTTGTGAGCAACTTTACAATAAAACAGAAGTCACCACCCTCATAGATTATCTCAGCCTCGTAATGGAAGTGAATTCTACATTAAAGAAAGTACTATTAGATGGTGGGGAAAAACTGATAATGGTAACTTACGAAACAAGCTGTCATGTAAGACCGGAAGTTTGAATCATCAGATAAGATGTCAGCCAGACGCATTGCATTGAGTTGTAAAAACCCCATTGGGTAACTTCTGTCGGTATTAGTGGGATGCCTAGGATCTCTTCCAAAAGCATTCTTCAACAAATCAAAAACCTACATTATGAGAGCAATATTAACAGCAAGATCCTGAAAGGAAATACATGCACATGGTTAATGCATAAGAAAGGCAATGTTCAAGACAGGTAGGTCTAGCATACAAAAGTTTGAATCGTTAAAGGCAAAAATTCTGAAGATTGTCATAGCACGAATATCAATTTAAAGATTTTCTGAAGAAATCATACTTCTACTTAATAATCCTAGGTATTTTATTTGTACAACACTCAGATCCAAGCTTGGACTATGAGCAACACACCCTCATATTATATTATATTTGATCGGAGGGGTAGAATTCCAAAAACGCTGATATAATCCAAATTCATTAGTTTCAGGCAATAAGTTGAATTTGATCCAATAGTAATCAGCAATTGCACAAACAATTTGGATCCCTATATCTTCAACAGGTTTGCATTATAAGAAATCAATTGGAAAACAACCTCGGATGCAATTGATTTAGCCAAATCTAAACAATGTGACGAGCTGGCAACTTCATCAAGAAAAGAAAGGTTTTCTGCTTCACACAAGCTCAACAGCTGCATAAAGAAAATTGTGACATTATTATTAATAAAAAGTATGCGAAAATTGAAGAAGCAGCAGAAGAAGGAGGAGGAGGTTGCCATTGCACAAGGCCTACAACAGGGATGGTCAACTTTAAACAGCCTTATCCAAGCATGAAGGTGCTTTTGTGCCAATGCTCACCCTCTAGTATGCAGAAATTATGTAGATTATATTCAAAAGCAGGGATCTATGACAGATTTTGCCACTGGACTCACAATAGATAGTACTTTAGCTTTTAGCCTCGAAATGGCAGCCACAATCCGAGATGTAAAGGATGGTTGAACGTTTAACTTCAAGATGGATCGAGCCAGAAAAAGAATGCTGCCCCTTCTACATAGTTCCTGAAATGAAAAACACATGCAGTTCATATATGTACGTATAAAACAATGTGTAATTCATTCCATTAATCAGCATTATGACATCAAGCATCTTTCGTGTAGCTACGTCTCAAGTAACAAGTTTGTAAAATGAAGTCTTTTGCGCCATAAACTCCAACATCTTCCCATTTAACTTTAGTTTGTAGATTGCTTAGCCATTAAACAAAGTAAGGGACAGTATTAGGAAGTGCGGTACGTCATTCCAAATTTCATTACATAAATTTAAGGACAAATCACCAGCTCTTTAAGTGTTAATCTAAATTAGTAAATTTAAGTCTAGTTTGTAAAAACCTTATTTTTAAGCAGGCGCTCCTTAAACAATTTCTGTTGGCACAAGGACTGGAGAAATTGCAGAGAAGCCTCACACTGCTGACAGAGATGATAAACTGCTTGTTCAGCTGTTAGATTTGACTCCTCGGAAAAGTGTTTATAGATAGCTATCAGTGTAACCTCAAGATATCTAACAATCATGCGAACTGATCCAAAAGCCGCATCCATAAATATGTCAACCTGTCACAAAAGCGTTCTTAATTAACCATAACCTAAATGTATTGACCAAAAAATTAATTTGAATTTTATAAGATATCATGAGAAATAGAGATTTTAATATTTTATACAAAATAGAACATAACTGACTGGCAAATGGTTCTAGATGCATGAAAAAGTGGATTGAAATAAATGCTACTTAAATTGCCATTAAGTATTTTGTAGGTTTAGGAAGAAATTGTTGTGTTTTGATACCAAAATCATTTTTTAAATTGTTCTGAACAGAAGTTCTGTTTGGATATATCTGAGACTTAGTAAAAAAACCATTTTTCAGTATTTGCAGGGAAAAAAAAGGTTCTAAAAATCGGTTACAAATTATATTAGTCCCCGTTTAAACATGTGTCCAATGGACACTAACAGAATAGCAATTTTAATCCGAACAACTAAAACATATGATGGAAGTGATATTGTACCTTTGGGTGTGCAAGCAATACATGAACAATGTCTTGTGATTGTGGCGATATAAACCCTGTTAGTAGATGTAAGTTGCATGCTACAAGAGTTGAATGCAAAAGGAACATATGACTAAAAGCATGGCCTTCCTGTAGTACAAACACAAATCTCAATAAAGATTGACAATAGATGAATAGAAAAGATTAGACAGTAGAAATAAGAACTGAAGAAAACCTGTCTGTAGCCACTAAGGACAATAAGTGTGTAGAAAACTAAATCAATTAGTTGTTCCAACACTCTGATATCATCAAGGAAAATCTGCAATGATATTCCAAAAACAGAAATCAAATTCAACAATCAAAGGATTAGTACTTAGTACTTAGGGTGATATTACTTGCAATATAAATTGGGTACCACAATCATCTTTCAGTGAAGAAGCATTATGAATAGAAGAGTAGATATTAACTCTGCTAAAGCTATATTTATATGTCTCATGTGGTCAACATATAAACATATTGTTTAGACTCCTAAGGAGAAAATGAAAAGATATTATGACTCCATTTAGATTAGGACCAGTTCCACATTAGCTAGCTCACAACTCAATTCTAGAACCTAGAATTGAATTTACACTCATACTTTATGTCATAGATAGGGTATCCTAACACAAAGCCAATTGCTAGGTAGACAGTATATGTACTTAAAATCCTTTATGAATTACAGGAGTATTCTTCAACCTTTAGATGTCATGCCTTTGTTGCACTAGAAAACAAGTTTGTGCACGTACACACACACACACACACACACACACACTTACAACAGGAAGAAAAATGCAGCAAATGTTAACAAGGGTGTAACCTGATCAAGTTTAGGAAGTCGGGGGGCTAAATCACACAAGGAATGCAACAGACGAATACCACATAACACGTATCTAAACATGGCTTTATCTCTGCTAGATGAGATTAGCACTGCAGTTAGGTGCAATGGAAGAGAACTTGCAAGCTTGTCCATATCAATCTGTAGAGAAACACAGTTAGACAAAAATAAACCTTATATTTAATATAAAATAATATAAATCAAATGTTGAGCAAGAGACAACCTTCAGCAGCAATCCTTTTTTGGTAGGGTAATGAATAGTAAAGCTCTCTGCATCCCTTAAAAATTTATATAGATCCTGAGAGTGAAGCTCATGCAATTCTTTCACTGCCGATATCAAGTTTATTGCCTGTTCGAACAAATAAATAGAACAATTCATTTTCCAGCCACTGAAAAGGTTGATTGGAAGCTAAAGAGAGTATAATGGTCCAAGTAATATTTAAATTGTTGACACTTGCCTGTGCATTACTCCGAGATGGTTCTTCCTTATCAATCCTCATTCTTGAAAATCATTATAAGGGTATGTTAGCAAAATGAATTTAAATAATGTACACACAGGTTTATAGCACAAGCATAAGAGAATTACAAACATTGACTTCATAACAAGAGGTAACTGGAAAAATTTATCTCAAAGCCATTATTTCAAATGAAAAACATGAGTTCAAACCACAAGCATTTGAGCACCTTTTAATTGCATTATCTTGTACAGCCATTGGCACAAAATATCTTCCCTTCTAGAAGACTTCAGATATACACTTCTTGTTGTCCTGAAATTGAAGATTAAGCTTCAAACTTATAGCATTTTGGAGCATGAAACATGACTTGCCTAAATATTGCTTAAGAAAACAACGCCTTAAAACTACTATGCACTTTACAAAGTTTCAACTAATTCTCTAAAAGAAAAGATTTACTGATCCACTACTACATGGCTTTTAATCACAGAATTCAGCTCTTCACTTCATGACCCTCTCATATAAAAGTCCCACAAAAAGTTTTTTTTTTTTTTGGGCAGGGGGAGGGGGGTGTTTGGCAGAGGGGTTGTGTCAAGGTTTAACAACTGTACCCACTTCAATAGATACTAATATCACTAAACACATGTACTTGTAGCAAATTCCGATCTCATTACATACAGTGATATGTGTATTTAAGAAGACTACAGATATATTATGGGACATTTTGTGTCAAATCATTACCACTCCTTCAAGAAGAAGCCAGCAAAATATACCTTCCCATGACACTTTCCTGGTTAATGTAAGGTTACTATAAATTTTTTTTACTCCGCTCATTTTTTACTTTTCTGAATTTATGTAAGGTTATTATAAATTTGAGCAAGTCACCATAGTGGTATCATCTAGTGGGAGGAGAAATTAGAAAAATATTTTATAATAACAAAAATTTTTGCCAATAATAAGATTCAGCAGGGCGCTGCTGCCATCTTTCTCCCTCTATGAGATACTAGTTATATATGGTGCCCATGAATTTAATCATCATCCATGTAGAATACAGTTTCTGCAGAGTAAGCAGTCATATATTTATTTTATATTTTTATTTCTAGTGAAACAGACCCGAGGGCCATGCATCTGATTGGTGTCCTCTCTAGATTTCCTAACCAAGCAAATAATGAGAATACTTATTCTTCTTTTCCTTTCAAATAAAAAGATTGTACAAAATGAAATAACTCTTACTTATATTTATTAATTCGCCACCCATATAATAACCATGGTTTGGCTTCCGCAAACCTAATGATGGAAAATAACCAAGCAAATAATACAAGCTCTTCTTTCCCTTAAAAGAAAAAGGAAAATAATCCTAAAACAATTAAAGAACCATCTATAGTTGACAAAACATGGGCTTCACTCTATTCTTTGGTATCTGCAACAAGTAAACATGTCCTTGCTTGCCAATTTTCCTATAATCCTTTCTGTGTGCCAGAACACTAATTTCCATTAAGCCATACCTAGGAATTTTTAGTATATGACTTACATTTACTTTAATGTCTTTTTAAATAATCTATTGTGTCAAAAGCTTTACTTGCAACTCAATTTCTTATTATAGTAAGTATTAATAGCAAATAATTTTCTCCTTCTTCTTTAATAAAAGAAGAAATTTAATTGAAACAAAAAAATAGATAAGATAACCCTCTTTAACTAAGCAGTTAAAATCAACAGAAAAAGTACAGGGAAGAAAATGACATAAATGAGTTCACCTTAATCCCTGTCCACTCCATATCTATCAAAGACACTAATTGGAATAATCCATGTACGCAGCAGTCATCACGAAAGAGAAGCCGCAAAGTTTCATCTCATAGCAAGTCCAAGGACCCATGTACAATGTTTTATAAATGCATAACTCCTATTCCTCCATTAAATGCTCCCAAGCAAAACTCAAACTCAAATTCCATTTCAACTAAGTGCAACCTCATCATGTTGCAATACCATACAAATTGTCATAGTCATATCTCTACTCATGAAATAAGTAATAATATAAGGTTGGAAACGAAGGAGCTGATGCAAGGAAGGTTCAGCTAAGCGAGAAACCAAGCTCATATAATTTTTCTTGCCTTGAACTCAATCCACATCAAGTTCCTTTAGTTCAATAAGTTATTATCAGTTATTATCATGGTTTGCTTTACTTTAAAGCGATCTATTATGCTCAACGAATTTATTAAGCTCAAATTTCAAACTATAAATTCACTCATCTCTTCAACAACACTAAAATCCATTACTCTTATGCATGTGCCACGCCTAGCTAAAATAATAATTTGGTCCGAATCTTAAAAGAGAAATTTATAAATAAATACATAAGCTGCTATTAATTAACTAAATTACCAGCATCATCATGAGGTTGGAAATTACGCAGAACCAATTCCAGTTGAAGTTCAACTGAATTCGATGAATTCACAGTTGACCACAAAAAAATCGAGCACTTCCGAAGTGCGAAGGGGAAGATGATTCCTAACTAAACAAATAACGTTTAAAATGATTTTATTTTTTCTTAAGAAAACAAAAACGCAAGATAGAAGATAGAGTACAAGCATAGGGAATTACGAACCTGAACCTGGAGGGTGAATAATGAACTGAGAAGAAAAGGCCAGTAAGGTAAAAAATAAAAAAAAAAGGAGTCTGAAAATTTTAAATTGGAGAAGGAAGCAGGGAAACCACTGTCGTGTTCTTCTCTGCTCGCTCGCACCTCTCGCTCAGATTCACCCTCACTCTTATTTTATTTTATTTTATTTTACGTTTCCTTTTGTTTTAATTTCTTGGGTCGTCGCGCTAACACTCGGTTCGAACCCGTGGCCGTGGGTGGGTGTGGGTCTGTGGGAGTATAAAAGTTAAATTAAAAAATTAAATACTTTTAGAATATTTGGGCAATTTTTTAAAAATTTTAATTTTGATACATTGAAAAATGATTTACATGGTCCTCTATTCATGTCGATTTTGTTAAAATATAAAAAATATCTTACTAATATAATATTTATAATTTAATATAATATAAATTTATTTACATTAATAATACATTAAAATTATTTTTTTTCCAAAAATTTTATAGTATTTTTTATTTTTTTATTAGCAATGTGCAAAAATCTAGAAAAATAGGTCAAAAAGAAAATATTTGAGAGAAAAGATCTTAATATCAACAATAAAATTAAAGTAAAATAATATTATAAAATGAATTATAAATAATTAAATAATAAATAAATTTAGTGGTATTTAAATTTAGTTATTGTATTTGTGCAATCATTGTCTTTTTTAAATACGAGTAAGCTTCAAGTTTCGATCCTTGAGTTGAGTATAAACTATAAACACAAGATATAGACATGAGATATAAAATTAACGACAAAAATATTGTGTTTTAAGATATTGAATTAATATATTTTATATTATTTAAAGATATAATTACTAATAAAAATATTATTTTTTATTTTTTATTATTTTTATTAATTTTTTATAATTATTTTTTTTTTCAAAATTTGGTGTGTAAAAAAAATAATAGATTAGTCTTTCATAATTTGTTTATATTTAATTGATGAACTACCTAAATTACACGATGAAATTAACCCCTCCTATGATTGAAGGTGTTGGCGATCGAGAAAATTATGGCGCCATTGAAGAGTATGGAGAAAGAGTATCCTCTCATTGATTCTCACTTTCAAAGCTTTTGTGCTTCTCACGCCATTTTCTCCCGTACTCTTCACTTCCTTCCCCCAAATTTCACTTTTTTATTTCTCAAATGCACTCACTCGCTTACTTCACTTGCTTGCTTGCTTGCTTACTCAATCTTCCACTTTGATTTTCAGTTGAAGATTTCCTCCTCTACGATCTCCATGCATTAATCGCTTCCGCAGATAATCACTCCTCATCAATCACCTTCAAGCAGGTTTATCTTCTTTTTAACAAATAAAAATTAAAAAAATCTGTTATTGAATTGATAAAATTAATTTTTTTTAATTATTTTGTAATGTGTAGGGAATTGATCAGCTCCTGTCAGTGATTGATACTCAGCTGCCACCATTGATGAACGGGTTGCAGCTCTTGGAAGATGCTGAATGCAATAAGCGTCTTTTGCCCACTGGATTCAAAGGGTACTTACTTTCACTTCAGTCTCTAGGTTACTTTGATTTTATGTTATGCTTATGATTATGCCTGGTGTTAATAATGCTGGAATTTTAGTGAGATGTAAGTGTATTTGGTTAAGCTATAAAAAATCTGATGAAAATTTTTCATGGATGAACTTCATGTCTATTTTTACACATAGAGCTCATCTAAGAACATTTCCTTCTGATTTTCATTTCAACTAAATATGTTCTTATAGGATTGATATTATATTTGGTTTCTAGTTTGGTGCGACGGTTGGTTGAAATTAGCACCCCTCAGTATTTAAGTCTGTTAATTCAGGATAGATGCTTTGCTTGGAGGAGGCTTACGTGCAGGACAATTAACTGAACTTGTTGGTCCATCCTCTTCTGGTAAGACACAGGTAAAAGCTACATTGTTGTCCTAAAAATTATAGCTCGAGTATATTAAGAATGAAATTATAAATAAGGTGGTTTAGCTTGTCTATGTACGTGATCCTTCTACTAGCACTCATATTCTTGTTGTTATTGGCATCCACATAATGATGCTGCATCATCTCTTATTTGGTTGATATAATATAAATTGCCATCTTCTATTTCATGATATATTTGTTTGGTTCAAATATAGCATAACTTGGATCTTTATGTTTACTTTTTCTTTTAGGCTTGCCTAACATCTGCTTCAACAGTTGCAAAGAATGGTGGTTCAGTTATATACTTTGATACAGGCAACTCCTTTTCACCTCAGCGTATTGCACATTTGGTTGGTCAGACCTCTGGTTATGTCATTGGCAATCAGGTCTCTGTAGTTCCAAACTTGTTGTTATATTGTTTACCACTCTGTTTATGAGTGGCCGTAAAAGTGTTTTAAGTTGTTTGTTTGTCAGGCTGAACCAGGACCTCTGCAGAAAGTAATGGAGAGGATAATATGCTACTCAGTGTTTGACATCTATCAAATGTTTGATGTGTTGCAGCAACTGAAGATTAATTTGAAATCTAAGGTACTCATTGACAGGAAATTTCTTGCTCGAATTAGTTGGTTGGTCTAGTATTTTTCGATCAAATAAATGCCTACTGTATATCAACACAGATTGTTGAACCAGATCGTCGCGTTCAATTGCTTATTGTTGATTCAATCTCTTCACTGATCACCCCCATCCTTGGGGGCAGTGGTCCTCAAGGTACTCACTACATATCACCATGCAAATTATCTTCATATGCTTACTTTGAACGATGACAACATGTACCTATTTTCTTTCTTTATATTTACCCCTTTATTTTCTCCTGTCTATCATAGTTCAAGTTGAACTACTATTTTTCTTGTGTTGAAAATATGAAACAGTAAAAAATTAGGTAGCTTGCAAGATTACCCACATTTCTGATCATATGGAGATGGTAACACATTCTGCAAAAATTTCTGATTTTCTTTTATGTGACCGGCTCCCTAACTTGTTAATGCTTTTCATTTCTTTCTTCAATTCATAGAGTCCTACTTTTATGGTAATAAAATTCGTAATCATAAAGCTTTTGTTGTCTTACTTATTATGGGCCATTTCAGGACATGCTTTGATGATATCTGCTGGGTATTTACTGAAGAAGTTAGCAGATGAGCATAATATTGCAGTACTGGTAAGCCTTTGCTTTTGTTCTGTTCCCTTTTTCCCTCGTGTAATTGGTAATCTTTCCAGCCTATATAAGTAAAACAGCTAAACTATTATAATACTATTATACGAATGTTTTTTTCTATTTATTTCCGTTCTTATTATTCATTCTATAAATGGTACTTGTTTTGGTATGAACTCATATAATTGTCTCAAAAGTGCTGGTGACATAGATATTATCTTATTTGCTAAGCAAGTAAATTTGCCTACAAGATTTATTGGGGCAGGAAAATAAACAACTAGACAAGGGTTGATTCATGACTGATCTCATTCTTATTTAAATATTGAAGGTAACAAATCATATGGTGGCTGGAGAAGGCGGTACGTCCAAACCAGCACTTGGAGAGAGTTGGAAGAGTGTTCCACATATACGGCTCTTGCTTTCTCGTGAATATGGTAGCAATGTTTGCAACATATCAACACTAAAACATCCATCTGTGGTATGTTTGCCCTTTTTATGAGAATTTTCCACTATAATGAGGCATGCATTATGGTTTGTGTTTGGAAAAAAAAAAGGTTTAAAACTTTCCTTTTATTGCTAATAATCTTTAGGTTACTAGTTAAGAGAACCTTTTTATTAATAGTTACTCCATTCCATATTCATTGGGACTGCAATGGGTTTAATTCTTCTTTTCCTTCTCACTAATTGTAGGAGTTTGTTTATTATTATTTTATGGAGTTATGTTTCAGGCTTCTGACAGGGCTGCTAAGTGTGTACTATGTATTTGTGACTGCTAATACATCTTATTCAAGATTAGAACTCCTTACTTTGCTGTATCTGTGAGTTCTTTCATACTCTATCAGAATTCAGAATCAGTTCTATTAAGGAAATAAGTGTCCATACCTTTAGACTCAAGTTGGCGTTTGCAGCACAATAAAATTCTAAAACAACGGTCTTGTTTAGTAAAGGTTACAAACATACAGTATATGCTCACGTAAATGACATATCCACTTTCATTGCAGAAAATACAATAATCACATATCACTTCATTGCATGTAAGAGACCCTAATATGCAAGATAAGCTGTGAGCTGCACCAGAGTCTCAACTCCATCAGTATTATGTTGCTGACCATTGACAGGGAAAGTCTTAATAATAGCAAATCCCTGAGCGTTAACGTACTTTCCCGTGCCTCCAATGATTGCAAGTTGTGACTCTGAGACCTGTGTTTGGTGCACACCAAAGAAACTAATGCTATCTGCATATCCATTCTCCTCAAACTTTGCAGTGAAAGCCATTACCTGGCTGGTCCCATCAACTGAACTTGCCACATAGAATCCCTGTGCTTTCCCAACTAAACCTGACCCCAACTCTTCCCCCTCAGTTAGTTCATCATCGAACACTGTCATTGTCCCAAACATCAGCTTCTCCAGTGTCATTCCTTCAGGGAGCTGATTGACATTTCCCACCGAGATACCATTATTGTTACCATTATTTCCATTGTTGTTGAAGACACTGGCTGTGGTTCCGCCGAGGCCTGTGAGGAAAGGGAGATTGTTGTTATTAAGGAGTCCAGCGTTGTTGTTGTTCTGTGGGACACCAGCATTCAGGGGAAGGTTTGCACCGTTAGGCTTCGCAAAGGCAACCTGAGCATTGAGTGCAGGGTTGGTTACAACTCCGGTGACAGCTCTCGCAGAGGGGTTTGAGCCCCCAAGGATTTCATGCATGAAGAAGGAGATTGTGGGGTGGTGATCATCAAGAGCAGTAGGGGTGGCCGCTGCCGCTGCCGCTGCTGCTGCAACAGGTGAAGGTGTCACCAATGGCGCAACAGGGGACACAGCAGAGTTAGGCTCTTGTGGTGCAGTGGATGGTGTTCCTACCCCATCATCAGCAATAAGGATTCGGGTTGATGTAGTTGAAGTGATGAATGCAATGAATATGCTTGCTAGCAACAGGATTGTGGCATTCATAGAAAGAGATTCAAGCTTTGCCATTACTGGAACGAGTATTTGCTCTGATACTTATATTTTGTTGTTATGCTTTGATGAGATGAGATGAAAGGTCATGAATAGAAAGGGTATAAATACTCAAAAAACTTGTATTCTCACACAGTTGCACGTAACAAAAATGGTGGAGTTGATGAGAGGAGTGGTTGATGATTGCACTGAGCTCATTCTCAATTTTTGTTGTAGCAGTTAGAACTAAACTGCACGTATATTCCATTACACTATAATACAATACAATTAGCAAACTTAGAGATATATAAACAATGTGTCATAGGAAATTCGTTATTGAACATAACGCTAAGGCAAAATGTATTGGAAATCATTTAACGTGACTATTTTGAAAACAACCTCTAACTTACTATTTGATTTATATAGTAACATTATTTACATATTTTCTTCAAACTTCATGATGCAAATTTGAATATCAACATACATAGTTACACACATATCATCAACCTCTTTGAACTTCAAAGGGGTTGCTTCTATACATTATATTTCATATTGCAGCTGAAATTAATATAATTAATCTCGTAAATTAGATATGCCCCATGATTACTGAATGAGCTTCCTTTAAGCCTTTTGTTGTTAATCGGGAATGAAAATACTCTAAGCAGGTTCTTAGCGTTAAAATACACATGAAAAGTGAGAAGTGATGCTTTAAACTAGCAAAGAGTACTAGTAGTAATATAATGTGAATGTAAATCTAAGTAATATTTAATTTCTCAAGACTTGTCCTTTGATAGATGACGTACCCTTATAGGGAACGACTTCACCTTAGAGCAAAAATGTAAACCTAAGTAATATTTAATCATAATAACATAAAATGAATCATAATAATACAAAGTGAATATTATCGATATAAATTTAACCGAAATCAGATATTAATAAACATATAACTAAAGAACCTTT
Source organism: Arachis stenosperma (assembly GCF_014773155.1). Taxonomy (NCBI): domain Eukaryota; kingdom Viridiplantae; phylum Streptophyta; class Magnoliopsida; order Fabales; family Fabaceae; genus Arachis; species Arachis stenosperma. The sequence goes on along the minus strand of NC_080379.1, from coordinate 2,162,097 downwards.
ATTTTTGTATATTTGAATAAATATATTATATTAGTTTTAAGTATATAAAAGATAATGCAAATGATTTTAAATAATGTTTTTAGTGTTTTATATGATGAATTATAAGAATATTTTAGTCATTTAAAAAATTAATACTAAAAGGAAACTTTAGTATCTTAAATTAATTTTGCGAATATTTTAGTCCTTTTAAAGTCAATTTCAAATTTCCATTCCTAATATAATTAAATAACTTTAAACCAAAAAAATATTTTAGTTTTTTAAAATTAATCCTAAAACATTATTTTTGAGAAAATATTAAAAAGTAATAAAGTATACTTTATCTTTTTCCAAAATTACTCAAAAAGATATTTTAGTTACTTCACAATTAATTTAAAAAAGTATTATAAGATAATTTATAATATATTTTCAAAAGAGAAACCTAGTGGGTTTTCAACTTCCAGTCATTGATGAGAAACCTGCCAAAATAACATTAACATACACGGAAAATATTCTTTGTTTACTACCATCTAGATCTGCTATTTCATTAATATTTTAAGAGTTCTAATCTTTGGATTACCAAAATTTATTTATTTCAATTTGATGATAAAAAAAAATGAAGAGTTAAAGTATTAGTGTTTCACATCAAAATCTAGTTATAAAACTTTAAACGTTGGCACATGATATATGGTTAATTAGAATTATTCGTTAAATTACTATTTCTCATATTTTAACCACTCTTGCTTATTCATTATTTGTGTGTGCGTGATTACATTACCTAAATTTTTGTCAATGAAAGAAACAAAAAAATTCAACGTATTAATAATGGTATATAACTATATATAACTATATACGTCCCATCTATATATTAAGTCAAGTAAGTGGACTATTAAAGCCCCATGTTAATTAATTAGATGACCATGCATTCTATAGATAGGCGACTAAAACCCCAAAGTGGTCCCTGAGATTGGGCGAGTTACCCATACTTGTCCTTGACTTTCAAAATTTCCTAACAGTATCCCTGACATTCAGCTCCGAGACCCATAGTTGCCCTTCAACCCTTTCCGGCGCCAAGTCAGCAAACGGAAGGATGATCTGGCACCTCCAATGCGACGCTGGAGCCAGCAACAGCTAGCTGATGTGGCAAATCTGAATTTTGTACCCAATCTGGTCCCTGATCCCATTAAAACCCTAAAAGCTAAGATCATCCTCTTCATCGCTTGAGCTTCAAACTGCTGCTGCTGATTCCTTCTCAGATCATCCTCTTCATCGCCTCCAGCTCCAGGTAATAACACATACAGATCATATGTTTTTAATTGTGTTACAGAACATGAATCAGTGGTATCAATTTTTGAGAGCAAACTGAATAGGCTTCACACAACACATTCTTGGGATTTTCTTGGATTAAACTCTACCTACACAGGAAGCCATGTGGCACTGGATTGGGCATCGGATGTCATCGTTGGTGTGGTTGACTCTGGTATTTTATTTACTTTGTTTGATTGTGTCTCATTTCATTTGGATTGCAATGACTTAACAGCTAACATTGGCTTTCAGGTGTTTGGCCAGAATCAGAAAGCTTCAGAGATTATGGATTAGGCCCTGTGCCTGAGAGATTTAAGGGAGAGTGTGTGACTAGTGATAATTTCACACTAGCCAATTGCAACAAGTAAGAATACACATAATTCCACAACACTTGGAGGTTAGCAACTCATCTCATCTCATATGGATTTTGGACATTTTCAGGAAAATCATTGGTGCCAGGTTCTATTCAAAAGGTTTTGAAGCAAACGTATGTCTCATTTCTCACTGTTGCTGCTAGCACCTTCGATAGACAATTCATATCAGATATCCACCTTGGAAATTCAAAAGTTTTGAAGGTGAACTCAAAGGCACAAAATGTTTCTAAGGCTAATGCCTAATGTAACAGTAATTTATGTGGCTGCAGGGCCTGTCTTTGAATCCAATAAAAATGGACAATTGGCATGCTTTGATATATGCAAGTGCAGCCGCAGCACCAGGAGTTTCAGCAACAAATGCAAGGTATCTTCTTCATTAGATTATTTTGCATTTGCAATGATATGCATATAGAAATGTAAAAAATTTGGTTTGGTTTCTTCTATTACCAGCTTCTGTAAGAACAATACTCTAGATCGTAGCTTGATAAAGGACAAAATTGTGATCTATACAATTGAGAAAGTCACTGAGAACCGAAGACTGAAGGCTATGGTAATAAAGGAAGGTGGAGGAGTTGGAATGATACTTATTGATCAGAATACCAGAGATGTTGGCTTTGAGTTTGTGATCTCAGCCACTCTCATTGGTCAGGATGCCTTAGAGGACCTTCAATCATACATCAACACAGAGAGGTCAGTTTTAAACTACCTTAACTTGCACCATTCATTCAATTCTTATCTAAGCTCCACTCTCATAGTTACCTCAGGAATCCCATTGCTAGAATCCATCCAACAAGAACTGTTCTTGATACCAAACCTGCACCAGAAGTGGCAGCTTTTTTTCTCCATGGGGCCAAATGTAGTAACACCAGATATTATCAAGGCAAGTTTGCTGAAATGTGTGTTCCAATCTGCATCCATCTTTGTTTTGAGTTTGCTAAAGAGTGTATCTAACTACAGCCTGACATCACAGCACATGGGGTAAATATTCTGGCAGCATGGTCTCTGGTAGCAACCGAAGACACCTGGAGTAAATATTATGGCAGATCGAAATGGAAGGCATATGATCTGTATGTGTTATTACCTGGAGCTGGAGGCGATGAAGAGGATGATCTGAGAAGAAATCAGCAGCAGCAGTTTGAAGCTCAAGCGATGAAGAGGATGATCTTAGCTTTTAGGGTTTTAATGGGATCAGGGACCAGATTGGGTACAAAATTCAGATTTGCCACATCAGCTAGCTGTTGCTGGCTCCAGCGTGGCATTGGAGGTGCCAGATCATCCTTCCGTTTGCTGACTTGGCGCCGGAAAGGGTTGAAGGGCAACTATGGGTCTCGGAGCTGAATGTCAGGGATACTGTTAGGGAATTTTGAAAGTCAAGGACAAGTATGGGTAACTCGCCCAATCTCAAGGACCACTTTGGGGTTTTAGTCATAGATAGGCTTATTAACCTATGATATACGTTAACCATGCATTCTATAAATAGGCTTAACCTATATATGATATACCTACAAGGGCAGATACAAAGGCAAAAGGTTAGGTAAGATTTTGTTTTTTAAGTATAGACTAAATTTTTTTTTAATTTTCAATTTGTTTTACATATAAAATCGTTCATAAAATTTAAAATCAAATTTTAAAGTAGTCTTTTTTTAATTAAATATTAAAATTTTATATTAAATTATTTATAACAAAAAATTATAAAAAAAAATTATTTTTGCTCCTGTATGAAAAAAGAAAGGAAGAAGAAAATTAAGAAAAAAAAGAAAAAAATTGTTTATGATCCACTTTTGTCTCCATTTTTTCATTATTTTTATACGATTTTAGTCTCTAAAATAAAGACGATTTTAAAACTAAATTAAATTTTAGAGACAATTTTCTAAACAAAAAAAATGATTAAGAACAAAAATAATTTTCGATTAATACGTTAAAAACCAAAATCATAATTAATTAACCCAAAGGCAAATTTCACCTCCTACTCTTTCTCCATTATATATATATTATCGTTTCTATTATTCAACAAATTCATCAATCAAAACACAATCTAATAACCTAAGATGATTTCTCTTCCCATGATAATGGTAGCTCTTCTCTTCTCTCTTCTCTTTCTCAAAATGTTCTCTTCTTCTAAGAGAAACAAATCATGTTTGAGTTACCCTCCAAGCCCACCATCACTTCCCATAATTGGTCATCTCCACCTCCTCAAACCTTTAATCCACCAAGCCTTCAAAGACCTCTCACACAAATATGGACCCATTATACTCCTTAAAACCGGTTCGGTTCGGTTCGTAGTTGTAAGCAACCCATCTCTTGCCAAAGAGTTTCTCAAAGAAAACGAGCTCACATACTCTTCTCGGAAAATGAATATGGCTATAAACATAGTTACCTACCATGATTCCACCTTTGCTTTTTCCCCATATGACACCTATTGGAAGTTTATGAAAAAACTCAGCACCAGTGAGCTTTTGGGGAGCCGAACTTTGTCCCAGTTTCTCCCCATTCGAACGAGGGAACTCCATGGGTTCATTCTATCTCTGGCTGAAAAATCAATGGCTAATGAGAGTGTAAACCTAACCGAAATGCTTATGAAGCTCTCCAACAACATCATATCTCAAATGATGCTCAGCATCAAGAGTTCCGGGACAGATAGCCAAGCCGAAGAGGCTAGGGTTTTGGTCCGAGAAGTGACTAAGATCTTCGGAGAGTTCAATGTTTCGGACTTTTTAGAGTTCCTTAAGGTGTTGGACTTGCAGGGTTTCAAGAAGAGAGCCATGCAGATTCATAAGAGGTATGATGCATTGTTGGAGAAGATTATCTCTGACCGCGAGAATCTAAGAAAGAATAAGGGTTGTGATGATGATAATGATAATAAAGTGAAGGATTTTCTTGACATTTTACTTGATGTCTCCGAGGATAAAGATTCTGAGGTTGAGTTGACCAGAAATCATATCAAATCATTCATCCTTGTAAGTCCTCAAACTAATGGAACTCAGATGTAGTCGATTTCATGTGAAGTTGATATTTGAGAATTGTTAAATGATTTGATTAATTTGACTGATAAATTTTTTATTTAACGGCTCTCAGATATCAACTTCACGTGAAATCGACTTCACCTGAGTTTGCACCCTCAAACTATAATCATCTACTATTTCATATTCGTATAAAATATATATTAATACATAAATAAATATAATAATTCATTGATAATATTTTTATATATTTGTATTGTTTATTCGTATTATTTTATATATTTTTTAATAAAATAATCAATATAAAAATAATTGAATCAGTTATAATAAAACTATCAAACTTTTTACAAGGTGTTGTATGTAAATTTTTTAATAAGAACAATAATATAAATAGAGTAAACATTATCTAAGTCAAAAGTATGAAGGTAAGAATAATAATCACGTAATAAAAAAGTGAGTTTAATTTAATGTATTAATATTATAAAATATTTTATTAATATATCATTTAATTACATTAATTTTTTTAATGACTATCATATGGTTAATATAAAAGATATTTTTTGTTGACATGACTTTAAATAATTAAATATTCGTATAAAATTATTTTATACTAATAATATATTAAAATTAAATTTTAAAAATGTAGAAACTTAGGTGCAATCGACTTTACGTGAAGTTGATAGTTGAGAACTATTAGATGAAAATTTAGTTCAAATCAGTCAAATTATCTAATAGCTCTCAGTTATCAACTTTACACGAAATCGACTGCACCTGAGTTTTCACCTTCTAAAAATTTTCAAATGATTGGCAATATTATTATTTCAGGATTGTTTCACAGCAGCCACGGATACAACTGCAATCTCAGTAGAATGGTCAATAGCTGAATTATTCAACAACCCAAGGGTATTGAAGAAGGCACAAGAAGAGGTAGACAGAGTCTCTGGGAACCAAAGACTGGTGTGTGAAAACGACACTTCAAACCTTCCATACATCCATGCCATCATAAAAGAAACACTAAGGCTTCATCCTCCAATACCTCTTCTTATGAGAAAGGGAATCAATGATTGTGTAATTAGCGGTTACAACATCCCAAAGGGCTCAATTTTATGCATTAATATTTGGGCCATGGCCCGAGACCCAACAATATGGGACAGCCCACTAGAATTTAGGCCCGAGAGATTTCTTGAAGGCCAAGGAAATGCCTTAGATACCAAAGGACATCACTTCGAGCTGTTGCCCTTTGGTACTGGAAGGCGAGGTTGCCCCGGCATGCCCTTGGCCATGAGGGAGCTGCCTGCCATTATTGGAGCTCTTGTTCAATGCTTTGATTGGAACATGTTTGACTCCAAAGAGAAGTTGTTTGATCATGGAATACCTATCGATATGGATGAACGGCCAGGATTAACTGCTCCTAGAGCCCATGATCTTATTTGCATCCCAGTTGCAAGACTCAATCCTATTCCATTTCTACAACTGTAGGACAGTATTATTAATTTAATTTGTGATAAATAAATATTTTTAAGTTGGTGAAAACTCAAATGGAATCGACTTCACGTGAAGTTAATATCTGAAAGTCATTAGATAATTTGACTGATTTGACTAAATTTTTATCTAACAGCTCTCAGGTATCAACTTCACGTGAAATCGACTGAAAATCATAGAGAGGCATAACTTTTTTTAATGTATTTTGCTTTATTATTTTGTATTTCTTTATTATTGTTAAAATAAATAAATAATTTTATATATAATAAATATATAACATAGTTTTATGCTATGGTCGCTCTAGATTACTCTAGATCTGTTTGTGTATATATTCACCATGCATTATATATGTTTTTATGTTTCTACTGTTTAGAAAATAAAATTTCCTTTTGTGAAAACAATATTTTTTTTTAAATATTATTATTATTGGTTATCTTAATATTAAATTCAGCATAGTTTAGGAGACATATAACATAATGTTGAAGTATTTTATTCTTCTCTAGAATTAAACTTTTTAGAGGAATCTTGTAATTATTCCTTTCTCGTTCAAGGCAATTTGTCCGCAGTCTTGATCCGAAGAAAGTCATACGACAATTAAAATGGAGATTTCGTTTTGACTAAATTGACATGCATAATAATAATGAGATGATGACTGCACGCACGCAACACAACATCCAATATTTTGAATTTCCAGATATACAACTTAACTTTAATTAACCAATTTCGTTTTCATTTAAGTGTGGAAATTCAAATCTTAATTTATATATAATAATTTAACGTAAAACATATTTTTAAATAAAGTCTATATCTATGACAAATTAATTTTTGTATTTATCGAATTGAAAAATATCTGTAAAAAAAAACTTAACTTTAATTAAGTATATGTATTTATATAGAGTAAAAATTCAATTTGACTCTGTTTATTTTCACAAATAAAAAATAATACGAGATCTTATTTAAAAATGAACATTTCATCCCTTAATTTTATTATTTTAGGACAATATAATTTTTTTATTAAAAAATTCGTTAAACAATAATATAAATTAATTTAGTAGAAAAAGTTGTTTGAAATTTGCGTGGGAGTTTTAAAATCCTTGTAATGTTCTTTCTAATAATAGAACTAGACATAACAATACTATTTAAATTTATAGGTACTCATCCTATTCTTATATACTAGTTCGAACGAATTTTTAGTAGATTGGGTCTTGAGTGAAACGAGAATGGAATCAAGTTTAGGTAATATTCTCATATTCACTTCGGTATATATATAACATATGTAGTATATATATAAAATAATTAACAATATCGTATTATTTTTAATATTTTATTTTAATTTATGTTATGAATATAATGGTAGTTATATAAATTTTAAAATTTAATTTTATTTGTTGGATTTTAATAATTATAGCAGGGCAGTTAGAATTTAATTATTTACTACCCATAGATAAAAATGAAACGAATTCTATACGAATTATTATAAGACAGACATAATTTGATAGGACAAAAATCCACCTCCAGTCTCCTATCTAGAATCAACTACCACCATCACCACTATCACCATACATTTTTCTCATCTTCATCATTATACCTTCTACTTCTATCATTTTTTTGTGCAACCAGACCTTATTAAGTTATTATCATCATTATCTCTTCTACCATCAATGTTAATAATACCAACACCATCAATATTACTATTTATTTTTTTGTTTGATGCTATTTTTTTTATTTAGATTCTCTAAATTTTAAATTTTATTTTAGAAGGTAAAATATGATTTATCATCATTTATTCCATAGGTGAAATTAAGAAAAAATATGAAAAAAAAAGTATTCAATAATAAGAGATCTCACTTTATTCTCTAAAATAAAAATCTAAAATTTGAAGGATCCAAATTTTTGTTTTTTAGAACGTGGTCGTAATGCAATTATATTTTCTTCTTGCAATATTACTTTTAAAAATGATATTTTTTGACTCAACTACTTATAAATTATTTTTTAAAAATAAATTTATTAATAATTTGTGAAGTTTAAAATTTCACATATTACAAAAAAAAAATTTACAAAATCAATTATTATTATTGTTTAACATTTTTTTTAAAAGTCGCAGTATTTTTTTGTTTTTAAATTGCGTTGTTCTTCGTTCATGAAAATAGATAGTAATCGAGTTAGCTCTTTAATTTTGTATATATAACTATATATATTGATGTTTGCTCCTTAATTTGCCACGCTTGTGTTAGTTCGTTGGTGACTTGGTGTCATACGTACGTACGATATACGTTATCATATCATCATAACATGGTCCATTGCATTTCTTATTGCTTGATAATATATATATATATATATATATATATATATATATATATAACTTTTATATTGTAATAAATATTTATACACAGAAAATTTAAATTCAAAATTTATTAGCATATTTTTTATTATAATTTTATGCTATTTGAAGAGTCTTAGCTTTTTTTTTTTGCCTTGGGCTCTTCTCAATTCAAATTTTTACGTTTGAAGTAAAAGTATAAATTGAAATTATAATTCCTCGCTCATGTCAATTTTCTGAAATTAAAAAATAACAAATATATTTCTTTTTCTTTATCCCAAAACAATTTTGGTTCAAACCATAAATTAATACCAATACACAATAAAGAAATATTATAATAATATACAATTTTTTCTTTGTTAACATGAATATTTTAATATATTAACCATATAAAAAAGAATTAGGGTGTGTCATTATTCAATGTACACGTCCTCAGCTCGTTCTCCTGACTGGTATACATTTACGTAAATCATTTTTAGCCCTTAATAATTGCTAAATTAAATACAATTAATATTGTTAGAATCTGAGGTTTGACTTTCAACTAAACTAGTAATAATGTAGTTGGAGACTTGCAAAATTAAGAAGAATATTAAAAGATTATTAAAATTTATTATTTATCATTATTAATTATTAATATTTAAAAATATAATTCAAAATATATTATTAAATTATATTAAATTAAAAAAATAGGTTAATAATTAAAAGTAATGAACAAAAACCAACTGTACAGTTGGACCATATACGTGCATGACCTTCTAAGTTCAAATTGTCTATAAAGGTATGGAGTTGAAGAGTTGGAAATTTTTCTCTCATGAAAAGAACGTAAATTTAAACCTTTAAGATATTATTATTATTATTATTATTATTATTATTATTATTGTTATTATTATTATTATTGTTGTGGTTGTTGTTGTTGTTGTTTAATGAACATATATTCTAAAAATACATGATAAATTTATTATTAATAAAAAATTTAAATTAATAAATATAAAATAAATATATTAAAAACTTAATTTTTTTATATTTTTAATAAAAAAATTAATTACTTAACATATGTCTTTAGAGTAGAAAATAAATAAATTATTATTATTATTATTATTATTATTATTATTATTATTATTATTATTCACTTATCTCTAGCTAATATCAAGTTTTAGTTTTTACACTCTATATACATGCATGATGACAATATAAATAAGCTAATATATATATGCACTGTTTAATATAGTCTATAAAAAATTCAAGTATTAGACGCTATATATCATATTTTAATTTTAATTAAAATTGATTAACGTAAGTTATAAAAGTCAAACAATGACTCACACCCACACCAACTTAATTAGGTTCCACAAACTGTCCATTTTCAATGAAAGATGCTAAGATGCTTTCACAGTATTATTGCAGGATTAAGCGTCTGAGATATGGTAAAGTGACAACTGACAAAACAATATAAAAAAATAGGTGAGTTCTTTGGTGGCATGGTTTTGGATGGCTAAGAATACCTATGTGTTGACTGGCAAATAACTTTGCAACATATGGCATGTTTGGCAACCTGTAGAATAGTGTACTAAAGGAAGAGTGTGGTAAACGACAAACATTAATTGCAATGGCAAATATGAAAATTGGCTTCCAGAAAAGGAGTTTTATTGAGGTGGGCTATTTGAGGGATTGAAAAATAAAAAGGTCTGGAACTAAAAAAGGGCTGACCAATAATAGAAAAAAGTGGTATTAAATAATTAAAAGGATGCAGCAAGTCACTGATAAGTTATAAATCCTTAAATGAAATTGAATATCGTAATAAATTATTTTTTAATTTATTAAATTAGGAGATACTTTAAATAATAATAATAATAATAAATAAAATGATATAATAAATAATTGTATTTAACTATTTGTAATATTTTGTTAAGTTAATACAATTTGTAACAAATAATAAATTAAATCATATTTGTTATAAAAAAAATCTATCTATATATTTTGTTTTTTTTTTAACTTCAATAAAAAAACACAATTTATTCCATTGATTATTTCAGGTGGGATCGATGGAGGCATGGAGTCACACATAAACCAATACTAAAAAACTAGAAATTTATATAAATGAATATCATTTCATCCTAACTTTATGTTATCGACTACAAATAGGTATCTTAATTTATATAGAGTATTTTATTCAAATATTGTTATTATAAAACAAAATATTTATATTATTAATATTATATAAAATAAAAAATAGTTTAATTTATTTTACAATGATATTTATTTTAGAATTATTTTGAATTATAAAATATTTTAATATTTTTATTATTTGTATAATAAATTGGGTAAAAAACCATAATAAGCCAACTGGCTCAAAAAATTACGTAAATACGCCAAAGCAAAAATCGTTTCAGCAATAAGCCAGATCGTATTTTTATATAATTCGAACCAGGTTGGTTCGAACTCTATTTGTTAGTAAATCGAACCAGGCGAGTTCGAATTAGGGTTTTTTGTTGGTAATAAATCGAACCAGCCTGGTTCGAATTAAGAATGAAGGTAATTCGAACCAGGGTGGTTCGAATTATAGAGAGAGAAGGTTTCCATGTAATTCGAACCGGGCTGGTTCGAATTACACCAATCATAGTTCGAACCAGGCCGGTTCGAATTAGTGTGAGACTGACTGAGCTGTGTATCTATGGACGAGGCAGATCCGAATCGGCCAAAGAGATGCGGGCTATGTCGCCAACCCGGACACAATTTAATAAGAAAAAATAAACACTAAACTGTTTCAAGATTCATTGATCATACAAAATGAATGTCCCAGAACACAAATAAAAAAAACATAGGTAAACAGACTATAATAACATAACAAAAAAAGTACAAACCACTATGATACATGATTGAACTTTAAAGAAAAAAATACATAATTAAAGAAGCCATATTCATTACTACTCGCAACAATCAAACTAAAAGTCATGTGCTCTAATGTAAATAATGCTGACACTAACAACATGGGAAATAATCTAAATAACTCTAAGACTAGCAAGATGCGCACTAATGTAGATAATGCTAACACTAACAACATGCATACTAATGGTGTCCTGTCTGAGACGAGCCTCCAACCTGTGGGCAACTACGTCGTGTGTGTCCGGGTTGGCGACATAGGCCGCACCTCTTTGGCCGATTCGGATCCGCCTCGTCCATATTCGTCCGTATCCTAGTGGATCTAGGACGACCCTCTCTGGCACGCCTCTTGTCAGGGTCTGGAATCACCGTGGGCCCGTCGTAAGGTGGCCAGAAGCCCTCCGGGATCGGAGGTGTGAATCCCATCCGATACACATCGAACACCGAGCTAATCTGATAGACGCTGTGAACGTAAGAGGTCCAGGTGACCCGTGAGTATGCACAGCATGCAAGTGCGTGCTGACACGGGAAATGAAGAGCCTGGAAGTACCCGCAGTCACATGTCCGAGAGGCAAGTGATACTCTGTAAGTACCCAAGGAGAAAGAACCAGTCGGAGTGGTCTCTGCTACAGTGAACTCGGAGTTATCCCGGTCATACAGCGTCACCGTGAAGCACCTGGCCGTCCTCATGTTGGCCTCAATACACTTCATCAAATGCTGACTGAATTGTTGTCCTGTTCCCATCTGGGCCTCAGCCTCTCTCCCCTTGCGAACAAACAGTTCCGCAAGCCTACAATATGTTGCCTTCACCAGGGATGCTACATGGAGATTTCTGACCCCCTTCAGGATAGAGTTCACACACTCGGAGATGTTCGTCGTCATGTGACCGAATCTCCACCCCTCATCACGATGCTGAGTCCACAATGAGTAATTAATCCGGTTCGCCCACTCACACATCGCCGGATCTTCAGATCGCAGGATATCAAACCAGTAATCAAATTCAACCTCGGTCTTCGCATATGCCGCGTTCACTAGTAGCCTCCTAGCGTCTTTGCCCTTGAAGGTTAGGGCAAAATTAGCCGCTACGTGTCGTATGCAGAATGCACGGTACGCAGATGGCGGTAGCCAACCGCCGTCAGGGGCCTCAAGCGCAGCCTTGATGCCGTTGTGCCTGTCCGATATAACCAGCAGACCGGGCTGCGGGGTCACGTGCTGTCGAAGGTGTGACAAAAAGAATGTCCAGGATTCCGCATTCTCACCCTCTACTAGTGCGAATGCGACAGGTAGAATGTTCGAGTTCCCGTCCTGTGCAATCGCGATGAGCAACGTCCCCCCATACTTCCCATACAGATGTGTGCCGTCAATGCTCACTAGCGGCTTGCAATGACGGAATGCCTCGATGCACGGCGGGAAAGTCCAGAAAAGCCTGTGAAAGTACGCTTGAGACTCGTCCACTTGTCCTCCAACTCGAACCGGGGTCGTCTTAAGGACGACAACACTACCAGGCATCGTCAGCTGCACACCCAACACCCACCTAGGCAGGTCGTTGTAGGACTCATCCCAGTCACCGTAAATGATGGCAATAGATTTCTGCTTCGCCATCCAAACCCTCCGGTAAGTCGGCCTAAAACCGAAGTGCGCTGCCGTGGCGTTCAGGAGCACCTTGATGCTGACGGATGCATCGGCCCTAACCATTGGCATAATGAACGCCGAAATCACATGATAATCCAAACTCCTGTGGTCACTCGAGATGGATGTGGCCAGGCAAGTGTGAGGTCCATTGTACCGTTTGACCTCCCAAATGCCCTTGCGCTTCCGGAGACTCAGTCGAATCAACCATGTGCACCCATTCCCAAACTCGGAACACTTGCCCACATACCGGCGGTGATCGGACTCCACCACCTTGTACTGTACCCCTCGCCGGATGCTGTAAGTCTTCACACTTAAAAGGGCCTCATCTTTATCCTGGAATTGCTGACCAACCTGGAACTCTGTCAGACCAGTAGTCCCTTCCGCATCTCTAGCTCCGAATCCAACAGCATGCCCTAAAACCCCCTCATGTCTCATGGCGTCCAAGTCCAACGAGGAAAAATGTGGTGGATACTGCTGTGTGTCAGAGCTAGAACCACCTACCTCCAATGCAGGCCCGGTCGCTCCAATATCATCAGCGCTATCATCGTCAATCATATCCGGCTCGACGTCATCCTCCTCTTCATCGTCCAAAAAACCGTCTCCTACGCCAACAGGTGCAACTCCCAATAAAGCGTTCGGCAAATTTTCCCTTTCCACTACCTCGTCGCCATCGGTGCCATTGAGGTCAACAGCGAAAGATGGGGAGGCGACATGTTGGACCACTGGTTCGTACACAGGGACGGACGAGGAAGCAACGGCAGGCCGGGAACTAGAACCTGCTGGATTCGCTATAGTGTTCGTATTCCTGTTCGAACCGCCGGAGCTGGATACAACATCAACCAGCCGTGCCAATAACTCCGGTGTCCTCACCTCCGGAAACTGCCGCCGACAAAGAAACATTACTTGCAAGTCGACATCATTATTAATCGTGAAGCAATCATACTTCACCGTATTCTATAGCACCGTGACTGGAATGCGATAGAAAAACTTCTTTACCCGCTTCGCACCCTCCAGCCCGAGCTTCATTAGTACAGCGCTAACAAGGTCATCATAACTCGTCGTAGATGTTATGACAATACATAGAGGATTCTTATCTGTGAACTTTACTCCGGAACGAGTTTTTCTATTAACAGATCCTTTGTGGTGCACCAAAACCACAAAACTCTCCTCACTAGCCATCCTATTCCCTCTAATGAGACTAATTCACGTTTGGAACCATATATATACAGCTCAGTCTCACACTAATTCGAACCGGCCTGGTTCGAACTATGATTGGTGTAATTCGAACCAGCCCGGTTCGAATTACATGGAAACCTTCTCTCTCTATAATTCGAACCACCATGGTTCGAATTACCTTCATTCTTAATTCGAACCAGGCTGGTTCGATTTATTACCAACAAAAAACCCTAATTCGAACTCGTCTGGTTCGATTTACTAACAAATAGAGTTCGAACCAACCTGGTTCGAATTATATAAAAATACGATCTGGCTTATTGCTGAAACGATTTTTGCTTTGGCGTATTTACGTAATTTTTTGAGCCAGTTGGCTTATTATGGTTTTTTACCCTAATAAATTATAAGTATTATTTATCTTTTAATTTATTTAAATTATAACTATGTATGAATGAAGTATATATTTTGTAAATAAATGAAAAATTAATATTTATGTGCGTTTAAGAATATATTCAACATTTTTTTTACTTATTATTCTAGGTAAATGTACTTTTCAATTAAATTATATTTATTTTTATTTTAAAAATCTTTATTACACTTTTTATTTTTATTTTTATCTTATTTGTTAAGTAAACATTTTATAAAATTTAAACTGAAAATTGTATTAAATATTGTTTTTTGATATGAATTTGTTGATTAACAGTATAATTGTAATTCAATGTCAAATAATATATAAAGTAAAGTATCGTTTTTGTCCCCAACGTTTGGAGTAAATTCTATTTGTATCCCTAACGTTTAAATCGTCATATTTGCATTCTTAATGTTTGTAAAAGTGATTCAATGTTATCCTACCGTCAATTACACATCATGAATGCTTCAGTTTAAGTTTTAAAAATCTCTTCTAAAAGTTAGAATACAAATGTCTGGGATAGAGTCGATGATCCACTCCCTACAAATAGTTCATCAAAAGTTGAAACTAATTCCTACAACATTTACATAATTCATTTTTCTAAGGACATAATTGAATCTAAACACAAATAGTAGGTATAATATTAAAATCCAACACATTCAAGTGAGACCTAATTGAGAATGAATACATCCAAGTGAGAATAATTAAAAAATACAATTTAATTTGTTAGTATAATTGACAATAGAATAACA
Source organism: Arachis stenosperma (assembly GCF_014773155.1). Classification (NCBI taxonomy): domain Eukaryota; kingdom Viridiplantae; phylum Streptophyta; class Magnoliopsida; order Fabales; family Fabaceae; genus Arachis; species Arachis stenosperma. The sequence continues at coordinate 2,146,834 of NC_080379.1, read as the reverse complement.
TTAAATCACTTTTATAAACGTTAGGGATACAAATAGGACGATTTAAACGTTAGAGACACAAATAAGACTTACCCCAAACGTTAGAAACAAAAACGATACTTTACTCTAATATATACATAAATCTTAGATTGTAAGAAGGATCATGGAATATTTAGAATTATTTTAAATTTTACAATATTTAGATGTAATTATTTATTTATAGTTATTTTTATTATTTTTATTTTTATCCCATTTGGTATCTAAATTTGTTATGAAATTAAAATATTTAATATTAAAAATTTAAATCTGATGCAAAATCAAGTAAATTTTGTAAATTGAGAAAAGCTTCACCTACTCTGACATAGCAAATTTACTATATTCTCCTTTGTCACTATTGACGTTAGACAAAAGATTACCCTTTTCAAAGACTTCAGCAGATCTTGTTCTCTCCATCAACTATATATCTCCTTCCACATGTCAACTTTTCCTCCAAACACATCATTTAGCCATCTTAGTCACCAAACACTTTCATCCACCAGAGACGTCACCAAAAAAATATTATCTACATATTAAAAATTAGTTATTAAATTAATTATAATATATTTATATATAAATATATATCATTTTTATTTATTTTTCAATTTTTATTTTATACTTTAACATATTATATTTTAATTATAAAATTAAAGTAGGAGAGTTTATAAATAACAAAAGTTGATTAAAATATTATTTTATTATTATATTAAGCTACTGATTTTATTGCTATTGTTACCACATATGGTGCATACATATAGTGACGAATTCCTGTCACTAAAGTTTAGGAAAACTTTGTTTTCCAATGTTTCTGCCGCTATTTTGACTAGATCTGTCATTAATTATATATTGACTAAAATAATCTGTTGCATCAAATCATCCGTAATACAAAAAATTCTAGTCATGTTTCCATCATTGTATTTATGATGGTTGGGTAGCTTATCAAAACTGAATTTTTTTCAAAGATAACTTTCTAAAACCCAAAACACCTATGATAAATCAATCTAAAAACTAATTTTCAAGCAATAATAATAATTATATTTAGTGAATAAATTTAAAATTAAAAAATTATATAATAGACATAAATATAAAAATTAAATTAAATACTTATAAATATATAAGGTTATATTAAATTTTTAAATTTTGATAAATACAGTTAATTTTAAAAAAATCTCCTCAAACATCTAAATAATATTTGTATCTTTCAAAATTAAAGTTACAAACACAAACTTTAATCTATTTAATTTACCAAATATAAAGCGAGTTATTTATTTTTTAGAAAAAATAATTTTTTAAAAAAAATATTAAACCAAGTCCTAATCTAAAATATTTAATAAATTTATTAATATTAGAGTATTTAGACCGAGTTAACATATAGTTTATTATTTTTTAGGTAATCTACTTCTAATAATCCCAAAAAGTAGTAGTTGAATCTATCAAGGTCTTTTAATGAAAAATTATTATTAAGACGCTTGATCAGATGCTCAATTTCTTTATGATTTAAACCTGTAACAACAATGTTATCAACATATATTAAGACGGATATAATAGAATTTGGAGTTTAATTTTCTTGATAAATAAAGCAACATCAACAGCAGTGTTATAGAATCCGAATTGTTTGAGGGTGTTAGCTAAGATTGTATACCAAGTTCTTGGTACGTATTTTAACAGCATTGTAATATTTTATATCGTTAGTACATCAAGATTAAATTCATATTACTCTAATATCAACAACAATAACAACAAAGCTTTGTCCTATTAAATGAGGTCGGCTACATGATTCAAACGACGCCACTGAGCTCTATTGAATTCTATCATGCATCATGTCTACAGAAAGATCATTTCCATGTAAATCTCATTTGACCACCTCATGAATGATCATCCTAGGTTTTCCTTTGTCTTTCATCTCTTATTCATTTTCTATCTCATTTCCCTTTTGATTGGGGTGCTCTGTCGATCTTCTTTTCACATATCTAAATCACTTGAGACGCGATTCTACCATCTTTTTTATAATAGGTGTTACTCTAACTCTCTCTCTTATATGTTGGTTCTTTATTCTATCAAATAAAAAAAATAAAGAAATAAACATTTTAACTATATCCAGCTTAGGTAAACAGTAATGTGAAGAAGTGTTTCAACCCCATTAGTAATGTATTGATCAATTGATGGAGGAAGTAGTGTCTGAATCTTTGCATACCCTTTTGCATTTGAATATTTTCCTGTCCCTCCAACAACAGCAAGATATGATTCTTGTGCTGCTGTTCTATGCACACCAAAGAAACTAACACCATCTTCTTCTTCTTCTTCTTGATCATCTTTTTCATTGTGAAATATGGCTGTGAATGCCATTGTTCTGCTACTTCCATCCAATGAAGTAGCCACATGAAAGCCCTGTGCTTTTCCAATAACCTCTGCCCCCAACTCAACCCCTTTTGTAATCTCATCATCAATCACTGTTATTCTTCCAAACAAGAGATTCTCAAGTGTTGTTGCTCCTAATGGAAGTTGATTTGCTTTCACATAAGGAACATTCTTATTATTGTTGTTCTTGTCAATAATCACCTTGTTTCTTCCAGTGTCTTTTACCATCACAGTTGTTGGTGAAGCATAAACAATGCTAGACCTATCATCAACAATTGGTATGCTACCTTTCATTGGTATGATCCTGTTATTTGGTTTTGAGAATGGAATCTTAGTGGTTTGTGTATTGGTGATGGCACCAGCAACAATTCTCTCAGAAGGGGTTGATCCACCTAAGATATCATGCATGAAGAAAGTTATTGAATCCATAACTTTATCATCAGATTTTGCATAGCTTAAGAGGAAGAAGAGGTGGAAGAGGTTAAGGAGTGCAAGATTCTTGGCCATTTTTCTTTATATGTTAGTAGCTAGTAAGGTTTAGTATCTGTATGATACAAATTTTATAAGGGGAGATTGAGATTTTTAGAAATGAGTGGGTTAGATAGATAGTTAGTTATAGTTACAAGATTTGGAGTGGTTGCATTAACCTAATCAACTCTCACAAGTGGAGTGGTTAATGTTATAGCTGAAGTCTATATATCTCTTATGTGGTGAAAACTTATGATTTCCAATTTCACCAAATTTATATGTATATCTTTGAATTCATATATCTAAGTACAAATGAGCATGTGAATACTTGGTACTCACTACTCAGTAGAGTATATAAAGATAATATTTTATATGGGAAAAATATTCAGTTTGGTCCTGAAATTACATTCGAATTTTAATTTAGTTTTTAAAATTTTAATTGTCTCAATTTAATTCCTAAACTTTTAATTATTGACTCTGTGACAAAAACCACCGCAATGACTAACATGATTAAAATTTAAAAAATTTAGAGACTAAATTGAGGCAATTGAAACTTTAAGAACTAAATTGAAACTTGAGTGTAACTTCATGAACCAAATTAAATATTTTTTCATTTTATATGAGTTATTCTAATATGACTATGTTTCAGAGACTATAATATTTTAAAAAATATTGTTAAAATTAAAATAATATTTTTTTATTGTTAAACAATGTTTTTTAAAAATTGTTGCTCAAAAAAAATATTATCAAAATATAAAAATAAATATGACTTTAATTTTAATAACACTTATATAATTATGGTAATTACCGTAATATAAATATACTAAAATCCAACATTTTATAAACTAGCTAAAACTTGGCTTGCCTTCACGTTATTTAAATTGTTCATCAGATCCAACTATCATTTTTTTTTCCAGGATCCAACTATGACCTTTTTTTGGTCAAGGGATCCAACTATGACTTGAGATGTGAAATTTCAGTTTTCAAGAGCAGGCTAGTTTTTTTTGTCCTGAAGGTTTCAATAATTAACATGGGCTGTAACAAAAAGTTTGGTTAAGCTACTTAGCTTTTACCGTCTATTTGGTACATATTTGTATTTTTCGAATGTAACTTATTAAATTTGATTTTTGAGAAATAATTTTTTAAAAATTGTAGTACTTATATTTAGTAAATTAAATTAAAAATATTTTTTTAATAAATACAAATAATAATAACTTATTTAATAAAATACTTTTTAAAATTAAAAATATAACAAATATAATTATAAAGATAAGTAATTTAGATATTATTAATACACAAAATTATATTAAACTTTTAATTTTAAAAATTAAAAAATTTAAATACTATAAACAAAAATATATTATCTTTTTAATTTTCTAAACACGCACAAAATGAGAACACAAACACCTATCCTAAAAATTTTAACAAAAGCTAAGCCTTAGTTTTAAAATAAGTGGACCTCTTATATTTAGCATGCTTTGGCTTTTTGTTTGTGACTAATTATTAAGGTTGAGGGCTTCAAGGATATGTTGATTATATAAATGGGTCATGGACTTAGAATCCGTTTAAGTTTTTGACTTATAAAAAAGTTATATTAATATTATTTGGTATAATTTTTAAATATATTTTTTATTTTTTTAAAATTATTTAAGAATTTAAAAAAAATATTTTTAAAATTATTTTATCACTTTTATTTATTAAAATAACTTTAAAATAAGTATTTTTATGATAAAAATTTAAATATAAAATAATTTATTTATAAGCTATTTTTAATATAAATTCTTATGTTTTAATCTATTTTTTCAAATGAACTTAATTAAGTTGTTTATCGCAAATTGATCATAAATTGCTGTTACCAAGGAGGGACATAAAATTCTATCAAATACCAATTTAAAAAGAGTTTAACTTTAATGCAATATAAAATATTTTATATACATAATCATTTAATTATATCTATTTTTTATAATTATTTACGCAGTCAATATAAAAATGATTATTTTTACTAATATACCGTTATATGATTAAATGCACGTATAAAATAGTTTTATACTAATAATAGATCAAAATTAATTTTTTAAAAAATTATGTGACAAATATAATTGCAATACTAAAGTTTAACCTTTTAACCACTTTAATGATTTCTATAGTGTGGTTTTTGACTTAATTATCATCGTAACAATCTCAGGCTTGAAAACATGTTTGCAGATGATGATGATATGATCGCATGGAATTTTAATATATAGATTATGTCCGAATGTCTCATAAAGTAGGAGAACCCAACAAAAAGACTTTTACTAAATCACATGCATGCATGTCGCATGTATAGATATGTGAAATTCATTAAATAAAGTTTTTTACTCTTACCACTTTTTCTTAAACCCATCGTTTTCAATTTCCACTATATTCTTTTGTTTTCCTTTTTTCTGGGGTACTGAATTCTATTTTTCTTGTTTGGTTGCATATAATAATAAACACAAATTGAACCGTTTCCTTGGGATCGTGCTTCTTCGCCTTTTGTATTTTCTGCTTGGCCGAAAGGTTACTTTTCATTCAATTGCCCACATATTATCATTAGTATATTACTAATAATAATTAAATAATGCTAGGGAACTAAGATTGTTCCGCTAAAAAATTAGCCAAATATTTTTGAATAAATTTAAAATTTCTATGTAGATAATGCTTATGCTAATCATTAAGATGTTTCTTTTCTTTGTAAATTGGATGGTTCTGAATCTGTTTTTTGATTTATCATGTTTTAGGCATTTAAAGAGGGAGTGAAGATGAAGAGACGGAAGCTAATTGAATCAGTTTCCGTAATTCACGTTGTAATGATACTGAATGTATTCCCTCCTAATTTGAATGTGGTAAAATATTTAATAACCAATATTTTAAATTATAAATAAATAAAACTAATTACTATATTTATAATTAACTAAGTTGTTCTATTCTTGGCTGATTTAGAGTTAGTTCTATATACTTTTCCATAATATTATTATTAAGATTAAGAGATTCAATTTGCATTCATTCCAACTATACTAAACAATTAAATTCTAGACAAATTCTATCTTTTGGACATAGGAGTTAAGCTAGAGTAGTAATCCTAAAAACCTGGATTCTTCTAGTGTAATCTCTCTGATTATAAGTGATCCAAAATTAGTGCTGGACATTTATCGGTAAGTCTCATTAATAATCATAATATAGATTCCTATATTATATTAGAAATAAGTTAACTTAATTTAATTTCAAAAATTAAATGATAAAATAAGAGGTGTTCAAATTATATATTTATATCTAATCAATATCTTTAAGTTCTTGCAAAATCCATATATAGTGGATGGTGCGGCGATCCAATATAAAAATTTTCCCGCTAAAATTTTATTTATTACATTACAAATAATCTAATTAGTGCTCCTTGCTTTTCAACTTTGTTAATGATAACCCTTTTCGTTTTATAGCCCTCCACGATTTAGTCAAAGTAAATAATGCAAACAAAAAAGGCGCATGAAAATCATGCACATAATATGGATATAATTTCAATTCTTCTCTTCATTTTCACAAAATGCCTTTTGTCTTTTAAGTTAGCTAGCGCGAAAAAAAAAATCCAAAATTAATAAAGTAAATTGAATGATCTCGTTCGTCCGCTTAAATAAGTGTAAAGTGTGAGGGTTCAAATCTTGTCTTATGCATATAGTAATCAATTGGTCAGCAATAAACTCTTAAATAAAGCTCAAATTTACAATAAATTAATGGGTAAAAAACTGAAATGAGCCAAGGAGAGCTCAAATTTACCTAAATCAGCCAAATGAAAAATCAATACATGAATCAACCAGGACGAATTACTATATAATTCGAATCAATATGATTCGAATTTGATTTGAACGTAATTCGAATTGATATGATTCGAATTACTAGGAATGGCCAAAATCAATGAAGTTCGAAACAAGTTGTTTCGAATTACAACTATAGAATTCGAATTAAGTTAATTCGAATTACTAGGAGAAGCGCATGTTAGAGGAGTTCGAATCAATTGGATTCGAATTAGGTGAAAAGGGGATTGCATAGTAATTCGAATCAAATTGATTCGAATTACAAGGGAATCGGCTATAAAAGGAGTTCGAGCCAAGTTCATTCGAATCACTTTCTCATTCTCCAACCCCACCAAATCCCAGAGAAAAAGACCAACGTTCAGTACGAGCTTGACCAGAGCGGCTGTTTCTGTCGATGGGGGACGATCCGGGAAGGCTTTATCGTCTGGATGGAGTAGCTCATATCGCCGGTGTTATCAACGATGAGGTTAGTGGTTTATGACAGCGGTTTATGATAATGGTATTTGTTAATGGTTTTTTAGAATGGTTTATGTTACTGTTAGTGGTTTAGGATAGTGGTTCAGGAAAGTAGTGTAGGGTAGTGGTTTGTGTTGATGGTTTTGTTAATGGTTTTGTTTTAGCGGTTTATTGTAAATGGTTTTTGGATAGTGGTTTAGCAAATTAATGTAGGGTAGTGGTATTTGTTGATGGTTTTTGTTAATGATTTTGTTTTAGCGGGTTATTGTTGATGGTTTTTGTTAATGGTATTTGGTAATGGTTTATTGTTGATGGTTTTTGTTAATGGTTTTTGTGAATGGTTTTGTTTTAGCGGTTTATTGTTAATGGTTTTAGTTGATGGTTTTTGTTAATGGTTTTTGTTAATAGTTTTTGTTAATGGTTTATTGTTGATGGTTTTTGTTAATGGTTTTTGTTAATAGTTTTTGTTAATGGTTTATTGTTGATGTTTTTTGTTTATTGTTTTGTGTTAATGGTTTTGTTTTAGCGGTTTATTGTTAACGGTTTTTGTTAATGGTTTTTCTTATGTTAGTGGTTTGTGCATCTGTTCTAATTATGCGTTTTATGTAATGGCCAGCCTCGTCGTTGCATATCCAGTGTTAGGCGGCAACAGGGGATGCGTCTTGATGAGAGGTATGTCCCGTACTTGCAGATGGCGGGACTTTACCATCTTGCGAGACTCAACGACAGATGGTTCCGACTAGACGAGCCCCTAGTCAGCGCATTCGTCGAGAGGTGGCGGCCTGAGACGCACACCTTCCACATGCCGTTCGGAGAGTGCACTATCACGCTTCAGGACGTCGCATACCAGCTGGGGTTGCCAGTCGACGGAGATTATGTTAGTGGTTGCCTTACGGACTTCCACATTTACATTGAGGGTGGGAGACCTGCTTGGCAGTGGTTCCAGGAGTTGCTCGGTGTTTTACCGCCGGAGAACCAGGTGCAGAAGTTTGCAGTCAACTGCACCTGGTTTCAGGAGACATTCGGGGAGTGTCCGGATGGGGCAGATGAGGAGACGGTTAGGCGATTTGCCCGGGCGTACATCATGATGTTACTGGGTACGCAGCTGTTTGCCGACAAGTCCGGCAATCGTATACACATCAGATGGCTACCATATGTTGCTCGGCTTGAGGAGATGGGTCGCTATAGTTGGGCGTCGGCGGCACTAGCATGGCTGTACAGGTGCATGTGCCGAGTCGCCAACAGACATGTGGTTAAGTTAGCTGGCCCGTTACAGTTATTACAGTCGTAGATTTTCTGGCGGTTTCCTACACTTAGACCATCTGGGTATGATGAGATCAGCTGGCCCCTTGCATCGAGGTACCGTTATTGTTTTGCAGTTGATATTCTTGTTGTTATTATTTTGTAATTATGCCCTATATTCTTCTGTTTTCCTGTACGCAGATGGTCTGGTTACAACCCTGGGATTAGCAACAAGGGACCTCGGGTACAGATGGCTCGCATGCAGATCGACTTGCTACAGCCTCGGCAGGTACGTAAACAGAACTTCTGCGTATCTAAACTCATTGTTTCACTTTATATCACTTAACTGAAAGTTCAGACGAATGGGTTTTGTTTTTTGCAGTTCGTATGGATGCCGTATAGCGGATTGGACGTCATCCAGGTTGTTCATCCTGAGGTGTTGGAGCCTCGGCATACGATGTTGTGGCGATGCAGGACGGCCCTGATTTACTTTGCGGTTGTCGAGTGGCATCAGGTAGACAGAGTTTTACCTCAGTTTGGCGGCGTTCAGCCCATACCGTCTCCCGCCCTGAACATCGACTTCCTGATGTCGAAGGACGGGAGAGGAGGTGACCGTTGGTTCCCGGCACAGTACCCCGATTGGCATCTTTACTGGCAGGAGCGTGCTGATTATATTCTACAATTTGACATCGTGCCCGACCCTGGTCCGTCACATGAGTTCTTGACATGGTGGTATCAGCACGGGAAGAGGTTTTTATCGCCGGAGATGTTATTGGGAGATCCGAGAGGTGTTCCTATTCCAGATGAGGCGACGCAGAGGGGTGCAGGCCGACTTCCAGACATGGACCGGGTAGAGGATGTTCCTGACAGACGTCGCATTGAGAGGAGAGCACGAGTTGGGACACGTCGTAGCCAGCGTGAGTGGAACTGGGTAGATCAGGCTATGGATGCCGGAGACGACCCAGTTAGGGGTGTGGGTAGAGGTCGTGGTCGAGGAGGCAGGAGAAGGGTGGGTGCTGCTAGACATGGTGCGCAGATGCCTGGGGGAGGTGATGTTGCGGGAGTTCCTAGGGCACATCAGGGCGGGCATGATGGTGGGTTCCCTGGAGCCGGTTTGGGAGATCCCACGAGTCACATTGATGCTGGGCTTGGTGGTGGAGGTCTTGGAGATTACTTCGTAGGTGTTCCCGGTGATGATCATACCCTGCAGGATAGTACTCCATGGGTGAGTCCTGGCTCGATGTTTGGAGACTTACTTGCTAGTGATGGCATTGTGCACGAGTTTGGTGGACCACATTTCCTTGAGGATATCCGGACCATCATGCAGGAGGATGAGGCTGCTTCCGGACGGGTTCATACGACAGGGACACAGGCACCACTAGACGTTGATCTGAATGAGCCTGCCACGGTAGTTCCTGCGCATCCTTTTGCTATGGGTGGGACCCCAGCATCGGCACAGAGTATTGGATCACACTCGGTTGCCGGCCCGTCCTCATCCAGACCCGTCCATGTACCGCCTACGACCCCGAGACAGCCAGTACCTGATGACAGCGACGAGTCGATCGAGGATGAGGAGCCACTTATTCGTAGGGGCTACCGGACACGGGTGCCACGCCGTTGCGGCACTGGATCGCACCTGTTTAGATGATTCATGGATATTGGTTCACATCTTGTTGTCTTTTTTATATTTTGTACTTCGTTGGTTTGTTATAGTTGTTATCATATGTACTTTCTTATTATGTTATTTGAATTGATGTTATGTAGTGTCATTTACGTCGATGTATTGTACGTTTATGTTATGATTTATAGTTTCATGTTATGTTATTCGTTATCCTTTTACCCCTATATAATGTTGTTTGTTCTAGTTATAAATTTCAATGATGTAAAAGACTTTAAACAGAAATATTTGGTACCATTATCAACTTTCATTACACAAACGAAGCAACGTTGTTCCATACAAGTTGTAATACATTAAAAGTTATAAAGAAATACAGGACAAGTGCTACTACAATAAGAAAGAAACACATACATAGCAAATCACCTACTCATTTCTAGCAGTACCGCTTGGGCCTGCGGCTTGTGGACAACTATGCCTGGTGTGTCCTGGCTGCCTGCAGAGGCCACATCTCTTTGGCCGGTTCGGATCTGCTTCATCCATGTTGGTTCGAATTCTTGTGGATCTAGGACGACCCTCCCTCGCACGCCTCATACTCGGATCCGGTATAACTGTAGGCCCGGCATAAGGTGGCCAGAAACCCTCCGGTATGGGAGGGGCAAATACCATCTGATAGACGCCGAAAATGGAGCTAAGCCGGTATACCTCGTGCACGTAAGGCTGCCATGTAAGCCGTGAATAAGCACAGCATGCAAGTGCATGCGAACAGGGAAAATGAAGTGCTTGGAAGTATCCACAATCACAAGTCTTAGACCCTAATGAGACCCTGTACGTACCAAGAGAGAATGAGCCTGTCGGAGTCGTCTCAGCAACGGTGTACTCCAAGTTGTCCCTGTCGTAAAGAGTAACCGTGAAATGCCGGGCTGTTCTCAGGTTGGCCTCGATACACTTTACTAGGTATTGACTGAATTGTTGTCCAGTACCCATCTGAGCCTCGGCCTCCCTCCCCTTACGGACAAATAGCTCAGCAAGCCTTCCGTATGTGGCCTTCACCAGGGAGCATACTGGGAGGTTTCTAACCCCCTTCAGGATTGAGTTGACACACTCCGAAATATTGGTCGTCATGTGCCCGAATCTCCGACCCTCATCACAGTGCTGTGTCCACAACGAATACTCGATTCGGTTCGCCCAGTCACACATTGCCGGATTCTCAGAGCGCAGAATGTCAAACCAGTAGTCGAACTCCACCTCGGTCTTGGCATATGCGGCGTTAACAAGAAGCCTCCGGGCATCTTTTCCCTTGAACGTCAACGCAAAATTCGCTGCAACGTGTCGAATGCAGAAAGCCCAGTACGCAGCAGGCGGTAGCCATCCCCCATCCGGAGCCTCGAGGGCTGCCTTTATACCGTTGTGCCTATCTGAAATAACTAACAGACCGGGCTGAGGTGTCACGTGCTCACGGAGGTGGGAAAGAAAGAAAGACCATGACTCAGCATTCTCACCCTCAACTAGTGCAAATGCCACGGGTAGGATGTTCGAGTTTCCGTCTTGTGCAATGGCGACTAGCAGTGTTCCCCCATACTTCCCATATAAATGGGTGCCATCAATACTCACCAAAGGCTTGCAATGACGGAATGCCTGGATACATGGGGGGAATGTCCAGAACAGCCTATGAAAATAAACCTGAGAATCGTCAACCTGTCCCCCAACTCGAACAGGGCAAGTCCTGAGGACGGCTACAGTGCCAGGCATCGTCAGCTGCACTCCTAAAACCCACCTAGGGAGCTCATTGTACGACTCCTCCCAGTCTCCATATATCACGGCAACGGCCTTCTGCTTCGCCATCCATACCCTCCGGTACGTAGGCCTGAACCCAAAGTGTGCGGCCGTGGCATTTTGGAGCACCTTGATGTTCACACCTGCATCAGCCCTAACCATCGGCATAACGAAGGTGGATATGACATGGTAGTCCAGACTCCTATGGTCGCTGGAGATGGAGCTGGCAAGACATGTATGCGGTCCGTTGTATCGCTTCACTTCCCAGATACCCTTCCGCTGTCGGAGACTCAACCGAATTAGCCATGTGCACCCATTCCCAAACTCAGAACACTTTCCCACGTACCTGCGATAGTCAGACTCAACGACCTTGTACTGGACCCCTCGACGGATACTGTACGTCTTCACACTCAACAGCGCCTTATCTTTATCTTGAAATTGTTGGCCAACCTGGAACTCGTTCATACCGGCAGACCCCTCGGTATCTCTAGCACCAAATCCTGAGGCCTGCAGAACATTGTCGTCTTGCCGCATGGCATCAAGGTCCAATGAGAAAAAATGGGGTGGATACTGCTGTGTGCCAGAACTAGATCCACCTATAGCCCTTGTCGGAACAGTAGTTCCAACATCATCGCCGCTTTCATCAGCGATGAAATCCGGCTCCGCGTCATCGTCATCTGGATCATCAAACAAACCATCACCAACACCAGCCGGTGTGGGACAATGTACCTCGGTGGGAATATGTTCCCCGTACCGAACCTCGTCTCCAACATTGCCGCTCAGATCAACGGCAAACGAAGGGGACGCAACAGGCTGCATCGGTGGCTCATACACAGGAGCAGAGGATGAAGCAACAGCAGGTCTCGAGCTCGAGCCGGCAACCGCGGCTATAGTAGTGGCATTCCGGTTCGAACCACCCGAGCTAGATACCACATCAACCAACTTAGCCAATAGCTCCGGTGTCCTTACCTCGGGAAACTGCCTACGAGAAAGAAACATAACCTGCAAGTCCTCGTCACTACCGATTGTGAAACAATCAAACTTCACGGTGTCATGGAGCACCGCTGTAGGAATGCGGTAGAAAAACTTCTTCACCCTTTTAACGCCTTCAAGACCCAGCTTCTCCAGCACAGAGCTAACAAGTGCATCGTAGGTGGTTGTCGGCGTCACGATAATACATAGGGGATCCTTATCAGTGAACTTAACGCCGGACCGAGTTTTTCTCTTAATGGACCCTCTGTAATGTACCAGAACTAGGAAACTCTCCTCACTAGCCATCTCCCCTCTTTGTTGAGAGCAACATGAGTTCACACCTTATATATATAGCCCTGGCTCGCACTATATATATATAATTCGAATCTATATGTTTTGAATTATCTAATGTCACAACCTAACCTAGTAATTCGAATCAACTTGATTCGAATTACTATACAATGTGCCCTCCTAGTAATTCGAATTAACTTAATTCGAATTCTATAGTTGTAATTCGAAACAACTTGTTTCGAACTTCATTGATTTTGGCCGTTCCTAGTAATTCGAATCATATCAATTCGAATTACGTTCAAATCAAATTCGAATCATATTGATTCGAATTATATAGTAATTCGTCCTGGTTGATTCCTGTATTGATTTTTCATTTGGCTGATTCAGGTAAATTTGAGCCCTCCTTGGCTCATTTCAATTTTTTACCCTAAATTAATCATTGATTGCTGGTTTAAAAGATACCATAGAAAATTAAGAAAAAGGGTATATACTCTATTATCATCATTTCATTAACATTTAGAGAACCATAGAATATAGAAAGTGAAAAAATAAAGCCAAGCCTTCCAACATTTGATTTTGAGATTATCAAATTAAATGAATCTCTACTCTTAAAATTAGGTGGTGAGATCTAATTGTGAATATTTCAATTCAATCATGTTAGATAGATTTGAAATTTCTTCAACTTTGATCATATTCAATTATTTTATTTAGTGTCCATCAATTGACATCCATTTTGGATGTTTCAGAAAAAAAGGACATTACTAGAACGTAAATACTAAATAGTGTAACAATATATATGAATTAAAATTAAAAAGTTTATTTTATACTCCATAATATGATGATATAATAAGTGGACATTAAAAAGGATAAGTGGGCCGGGCTTCTTATGAATTGTGAGACCCACCAAAACCAAATTCCAAAACATTGGACGAACATGGTTGATTAGCCGAAAGAGAAAAATTGAACCAAAAAGTTTATTTATTTATTAAATTATTAGTGCTGGCTTCTATATATATGCCTCGCATGCATTACCCTGTCTCCAAAACTAACCCCAAAAGTGCAGCTATATATTAATCATATATATTCCATCAACCCAATGTTTTTTCGTGTGCATAAATGTAGCCCCACAACAAGAATTCCTGGGTTATCTATGTTTACATTGTAAGGTTCACCCGTTCACCACCACCATCATTATTATTATTAGAGAATTGAGACCCCATATTTTTTTTCTTTTTATAAAGTCAATGTTTTGAATAATTTTTTTTGTATTATAAGCAAAATAGAAAAAATTAAGATTTTACGTAAAATCAAACAAATAAATTAAGTACGTAAAACATAAAATTTTAACAAAATTTAAATTGTAAAATCATCAATTTAGTAAAAATTTCGTAAAATCGATTGATTCATTTAAAATGGTAATATCAAAATATTATAAAAGTTAAATCCAACTATTATGATTATAACCTATATATCATTCTCTTTACTTGTAGAAAGAGAAGAAAAATTCAATTGGACTATACTATATTATCAACAAACATAATAGTATAGTAATAAAGTAATTTCCTGTTTAAACCTTAAACCAGTTGATTCTCACCTAAACTCATTATATATTGTTAGAAATAAGAGAGAAATCTGAGAAAAGTGTTTTGTGTATTATTTGGGTTGTGTCTAAATTGTTTATTCAAGTTATCTATTTTAGTTGTCTATTTAAGTTGTCTGGAATGATACAATATAAAAAGATATTTATAGGTACTAAAAAAATCGTAATAATAAGGACGTAATCTCCTAAAATAAATATTCAAATATATTAAATAATACTAATTGATCCTAATTGATTCTAATTATATTCTAAGATATAAGAACCAAAAATTAGGTTAGTGGTTCTCTATTATTGGAATGAACTTGAAATAGAAGGAGAAATGATTATATATATATAGTCACAATAACTTAATAAGCTTGGACACAATGAAAATGAGATTATTCATAGAGAAGTGGTGATGATGATACAAATAAATAAGAAAGAAGAAGATAGTGATGATGATGATCATGATGATGATGATGTGGTGGATGGATATGGCCAGAGATGAGCATTCTTGACCTTGGAAACACTGGCCAATACCCCTAATGGCGTGACGTCACCAATGATTGTCACCTTCTTTGTCTCCATGTCTATGCTGAATGATCTCACTCCTTCCATTCTTGATATATGTTTTCTAAGTTTTCCTTCGCATGCTTTGCAGTGCAATGATACCCTCAATACCACAACCTGCAACCTTGCTTTACTTTCACATTACTACTAACTCAAAAGTAAAGTAGCAATAATAGTTAAGAATTGTTATATAATTTAGAGAAAAAATTTTAAACGATCTCTGACAATTATCTTGACAGACAATGAGGCCTTAACAAAAAAAAATATCCAACTTGACTCGTGAACTTTATTTTTATAGGATTAATTAGCCTTTGTACCAAAAAAAGTTAATGTTATTTTTTTAGTACAGGGACTAATTAGTCTAAAAAAAAAATCAGGGACCGGTTGAGTATTTTTTTTTTCAAAAACCTCATAATTCTTTTGAGGTAATCTTCAGAGGTCGAATTGAGTATTCATATGTTTCATCAAATTATTTAATATAATAAGTATTATGTTTTTACTTGAAAATATTTATGCTGTGTGTCAGTTTAAAGTAATATTATAAGTAGAGTTTAATTTTGATTTAGTATAAATGTTGTAAAATAATTTTACACGTACATTTAATTATATAACGTTACATTATCAAAAGATATAACTGCCTTTTATTTTGATTGTATGAATGCTTATTCAAAATAACCGATAAAACATGCATCAAAATTAAACTATATATATATATATATATATATATGCATGCATTGATAGATGAGTAGTGGAGGTGAAGTGAATTAAAGAAAGATGAGAAACCTGGTTTGTTGAACGAACAGAAGATGATCTAAGAAGATGATGATCTCTTTGGTGGGGCTTATAATTATCATGAGAAAGAACCAAAGAGTTGTTAGATGAGTCAGAAACCCTTTGAATGGTGTCAGTAGCAAGGAGATATCTTCTTGATGAACCACTAGTAGTATATAAGTCTCTAAGTTCAACAGAGCTATGTCTTCTCATCACTACTTCACCCATGTTCGATGATGATGAACAACTACTACTCTTTCTGGGCTTTGGATTCAGGGGTATCAATTGGGAAGAAGAAGTTGAACAAGGGAGAACAATGTTGGGTAACTGGGTCTTTTTGCTTCTCTTTGGTACCATAGAACCATGATGATGATGGTGCATGCTTGAGGTTGCTGTGGAAGAATTTGAAGAACAAAACAGATCCATTAGTTTCATGGTGTGTTCTGTTATGTTCTAAAATACAGAGTAGTTTTGATTTGGAGGGAATAATAATGGAAGAGCAATGGCCTTTTTATGCTATGTTATAGTAGCTGAATCTATCTATAGAGGACTATAATGTATGTGTTAGGGTCCCACTCAACTTGGAAGATTAAGATATATATCGTATTAACCTTTTTTAATATATTTTTTTAGTGATTGGGAATAAGAAATTGTGGTGATTTTTGGTGTGAAATGATTACTACCACTAGAGGTGGAATTAACAAAGTTTAGAGGGTGTAACCACCTTCAATTATTGATGCATCATTCTTAGCTTCTTTTAATTATTTATTTTTCTTTGCCAATGAGATTAAAGGTTTGTAATTTACATATATATATTAATCTTGAGGAGTATAATATTTCAACCATGAATTTTTTAAAAGGAAAAGTCTAGGACCAGCAGTTTTATTGAAATATAGTCAATATTTAATCAATAAAAGTAAAGTGAGTGATCTCTCACTATTGAATAAAATTTCACACCATTGAAATCACTAATAATAGCTAATTAATGGCTACAAATCACAAAAACTTATTGGCCTAGCTTTCCAGTTTAAAAAATTCAACTTGTTGAAGCCTGTTGTATTGAACGTTATATCATTTCATATACCTGTATTATGAAGCATCAAATTATGTACTAATAAAACTAATTAAGTCTTTGACTTACTCTTTGATATTGAGTTGACTCAATTTTGTCAAGTCTAACAATAAATAAAAATAAGTCATCAACTGGGAGCTAAGAAAAATATCACATTTTACAAATAACAGAAATATTACAGTTTACAAATAAGAACATAGCATTGTATTATTGCATACATGTTTCAGCCCAATAAAACAAAAAAAATCACGAGGCCCATAATTTGTGACCAAAAAACAAGGCCCATTATCCACGTTTTAACTTCACTTCCATCAAGCTAGGGTTTAGTTTACGGAAGAAAAAACCAGAGCGCATTGCAATTAGGGGTTTTGAATTTTGATTCGCTTTCGGTTTCAGCAGCATCAAAAACTTTGCAATGGGTATGAACATGAAGAATGCTACTAACACTAAAACATAGAAATTCTTCCTGCAATTCGATTCTAATTTTTTTGTTTTTGGTCTCTTTTGTGTGAACTGAAAAGCGAGATTGAAGGTGTACGAGCTGAGGAACAAAACGAAAGCAGAGCTTCTGAGCCAATTGAAGGATCTGAAAGCTGAGCTGGCACTCCTCCGTGTTGCCAAGGTCACTGGCGGAGCACCCAACAAGCTCTCCAAAATGTGCGCTTTCTAACTAACTCCATTAACCGAATAACTAACTTTCTAACTAATTAACTGACTCCGTTAATTAACTGAATGGATGCAGAAAATTGGTCCGGTTATCGATAGCGCAGGTGTTGACGGTTATTTCGCAGAAGCAGAAGTCGGTGCTGAGGGAAGCTTACAAGAAGAAGAAGTATCTGCCTTTGGATCTGCGTCCGAAGAAGACCAGAGCTATCAGAAGACGCCTCACCAAGCACCAGGTGCCGTAACCCCCTCAATTTTTCCTCATTATTGTTCAATTAAGCTAAAGACCCAAATTAGTTCAAAAAGTTTCAGATCGTACTTTGTTTAGGTTTAGGATTTAGGGTTTAAAGAATAGAGTTTAGGGTTTAGTTTCTGAACAAAATTTTATTCTCTAGGCTCGAGAATTGTTTCGTCGGATAGTTATCAATAAAATTTCTAGAGTAAACGACAAATAGGTCCTGACTTTTATTCCAAAGACAAAAATAACACCAACTAATTAAAAATAAAAAAACGTTAATCACTTTATAAAACATCTAAGTCTCTCCGGAGACCAATTTGTCCTTATGGGTGTGTGTGGTTGGGAAAATTATAAATAATTCTTAGAAATTTTAACATGGGAATATCATATTTCTATATTTGGTTCAAAGTTTGAAAAGCTACTCTCAAGCAAGTTTGATTTTAGAGAATCAAAATACCATTATTTCAATTTCCATATTTCTCTTGGGTATATTTGATTTCCATGGGAATAGAATCTGAGTAACAAAGTAATACTTGAATCACACACACTCTATATATTTTAGATGAAAGAACTTAAATGTCTTTTCTTTTAGAAAGTCATGAACGTTTTTGTATTTTCAATTGGTCAGAGATTTATGTGTCTTTGAATTAAAAGATTAGAAACTTATTTGTCTTTTTCTCAAATTTCTAATATGCGTATTGGAGAGATCAGTTTGCCTAACGGCAATAAATTTCGAATTAACTTTGCGCTTGTTCGTTTAAGCCGTGTTAATATCCTAAGCTGCCATGCCTTGCAATGATTTTGAACAATGCTTACAATAATGGACACTCTTCGACTCTTCGTATCGAGCTGTTGTATATTTCTAGCAAACACTATATCTAGGCTCATATACCACTTAACCTGCTTTGAATTTTTGGGAATATATTGATATAAATGGCATTACTAGTGATTTTTAGGGTCATAGAGTTAAACATGGTTATGCTTTGCATTTCTTATAGGCTTCTTTGAAGACAGAGCGTGAAAAGAAGAAGGAAGTATACTTCCCATTGAGAAAATATGCAGTTAAGGTGTAATGTTCTCCTTGTTACTTGACGAAATTCTCAAAGTTTTGTTAAATCTTCATGAATCTTTTGTGCAAAACAATTTCTTTTTTTGTTTTAATCTAGTCAAAGCTTGCATCTTTGTCATTACAACTTTATTAGTCAATATAATATTCAAACATTCCAAACACTGTTGAAAGAGAGTATTATCATTGTTTGTTTGATTAGTCTTCTAAATGAGGTATTATGTCTTGTGACAGCAAAATAACTACTCCCTTTGACCGTTGTTTGATTACTCTCCCAACCCAAGTACACATTTCAACTCCGGCCATGTGATGCTATATACAATTATTAGAAGTCAGTCATTGTAAATGTGATTCATATCATAATCAAAATGAAAGAAAGCTGCAAATGACCCGATGCAAGCTACATACAACATGTAGAGTGCCTCGTAATAGAGGAATACTAGAGGCCCATCAGAATTTAAAAGTATGGGATAAAGGAATTGACGTATAGTCTCTTAATGTTTTTCCCTCGTAATATTCATTTATTTTTGTTATAATACAAACAAACAACAACAAAAAAGCCTTATCCCACTAAGCGAGGTAGCCGTTTACAGAGAGACCGTTTTGTTTGACCACCTCATGGATGGTCTTCAAAGGCATAGTAAGACCTAAGAAGACCTTGTCAATGACAGCTAAAAAGGGTTAAGCTTTAGCAGAAGAAGGTTATGCAAATGCTGGCAAAGGTATATGTATAGAACGATGTTGAGTGATGAACCATTAGAATGTGGAGTTTAGTGGGAGGACATTGTTAAAGATAGCCGTCCATAACGAGCCTAGTCTTGTTTTGTACTTGGACGGCAAATATAATATTAGACAATGCAATTTTCCTTTTGACCATATAACACAAGTAGCAACAAGCAAACCTTGTGAGTAATTCATAGTCATAGCAGCAAATGTGTTGGTATATACAATTGAAGCATTTTTCAATCCAAATCCGAATCATGCAATGTAACGTGTCTAAAAGCAAAAATGCTACGCGTATTGCAGATATTTGTGAAGATATATTCATGTGGAAATGATAGTCAATAAATTAACATATATTATATTAAGTAGTTTAATCAAATAATCTTAAGAATTTTTAGTTATTATCTTTATATAAAAACATCTTCATCTTAATATATAAGATCATTATCATTTTATATTTCAATACGTTTTTTACATAATTAACTAATTTGGTTAATTGATTTTTTATAGATACGTAATATAGTTTTTTTAAAAAATCATGGAAAAATATCAATATATCAACATGTCCTTATTCAATGGATTTTGCCTCTTCATCCTGTTCGACGAAGATTCATGAAGATGTTCACAAGTAAATAAGTAGATAAATAAAAAGATAGAATTATTTAAGCGTGGGATTCCCATACTCATCCCTGATTTGAATGAATTTAGAACTCAGTATACTTCTATTGCTATGGTTCAAGGCTTCATTCTTACACTGATATATTGCATGTCATCTTTAACTCTCATTCTTCATATCTAATAGTAGGGCCTGAAAACTCAAAACAAGGTAAGAACATTAAAATAATAATCCAACTAACACACACACAATCATGAATGATCAACATGCAAATAGAAGAAGCATCCTTTTCTGTTGGTCAACGAGCCGTACAAGCTGTACCACATGCAACAATGTGTACGGATAGGACAACATAACTAACATGGATTATAAGTTTATTTTAATAATAATAAAAAAAATTGAAAAGAGTGTGCAATGGCCTTATCACAATGACGGCGAAGGCTTCTCAAAGATTGCAATTTTCAAATAAGGGAAGCTTCCACGTAAATGATCTCAACTAGTATAGGTGAGTTGATAACTTGATCATATTAAAACTTTATCATTTTGACTTTCAATATTTAATTTAATACAACGTGAAATATAGCTAGAGATTAATTCAATTAATCTAGACTTGAAACTATACTACGTAAGGAAATGTTTTAGTTATACACCTAATACACGTAACAATAATCAGCCTATACCATCATATATATACGTTAAAGCTTAATATATATTTTTCTGTTATTGTTTTGACTGTCTAATTAGAAACATGATTCACCGCTAATATTAGACATTTAACATATTATATTAATGATATTATTGAATCATCATGTAATTAACTTTAATTCATCATATTTTACTAAGTCCTTTAATTTAAATTATAAACTCCGGTACGTACAAGGGTACAATGAAGTGGTGAACAAATGTGACATAATTTTCATGGAGAAAGAAAGGAACTATAAAAGAAATAAATGGCATCTATCTTTTATGGGGAATTGACTGAAGTTAATTATATGAATCAAGTGCTCGTCACATAGCTTATCCAAAAAGTTAACAAACATTTATAACATGTTTATCTATAATTATAATAAAATTACTTTTATAAACAATGTATATAACCACATACGACTAAGTATTCAAACAAACATCATTTAAAGGCAGCTTCGTTAAACAATAGTGTATTTAATTCAATAATAATGTTTGCGCATCAATTTGGTCTTCGAAAATAGTGAATTAAATTGTTCTTTTTGCTAGTTCGATAATAATGTGTCACAAAAAAACTATTATAATTCATAATTGTACATTTTATGAATCAATATGAAAATTAACCCACGTATAATTCTTTGTGGGATTATTAGAAAATGTTGACCAACCAGATATTTAATAAATAAATCATATTAATATCTATTAATACATTGCTCTATATAAAAATGTAATGGAAAGAATATGATATAGGACGAAAGAAAAACGATTAACTTCAACTCTTTTCTCTATAAGTCAATAAATAGTTTGCCTAATTTTATTTTAACGAGTTGCTCCCATTATAATAATGTTTTTTGTTTTTTTGTATATCACTTTTATTATTCATCATTTCAGCCACGTTTTTTTCCCCCTTCCCATCATCTAACCGTATACTGATTTTTTTAACTCCCAATTTCTAAATTTTCTCCCTTACCAAATATTTAACTCATATTCGTAATTTTTCTCGCATATTAAAATTTCAACTCCTATTTCTAATTTTCCAATACATTATTTATTAAATTAAGTAAACTAGAATATAAAGATGCCATCTCAAAGTTGACTTTGAAAAAATTTATTCTCTAATTATATGTATGCCAAAAGATAGATTTTCTAACTATATATGTTTTTTTAAAGTTAGGAGTGAGATTTGAATCTGAAACTTTTTAAATAAAAATAACGAAACTATATATATATCTGTGTGTGTGTGAGAGATTAATTTTAACAACAATATTTAAATTGGGTGAAAATATGAGATTTTGAGTTTAATTACAACTTAGAACTCGGAGCTTGAATTTGAATATTAATTTAAAGATATGTACTGTTTACTTGTGTTAATATACGTACTAATTGTTCACAAAATTAAAAAATTATTTATTTTTTATTTTTTCTTTCATTTAAAAGCTGAATAAAGAACAATATTTAAAGAATATCTAGTTGTAGTGTTATTCATACAAAGCACATATGTTTTGGAGTTGTTTAGCAATTTTAAAATGTCAACTTGTACAATTTGAAATTTTCAGATACAAAAGTAATTAAGAGGTTATTTACTTTAACTAATTGCTAATAATGCAACATCGCTATTGTTATAGGTCTTAATAACAACGCAACATGCTGGCGGCAACTGCCATATTTGAACAAACATTAATATAATTATAGGGCTTTTTAAAGATAATTAAAATTAAGTAGCAAATTGCAAACACATCAAATCTCAATTAAGTGTGTTTTACACACTCATAGCTAGACAAATTAAAAACTCTGCCATAAGGCAGGAACGTATCTAATTATTACTGTTTATACCCTGACCCAATAATAAAGGTCCAGGTCCAAACGAAAGGCCAGGTCCAGAGGATTGAGCCTTGTTGAGCACCAATCTTCGTACTAAGAAGTCGGTGTTGACTACGATTTGCTCTAAAGAAGTCGGAACGGAGAATAGCTGGCGGATAAGCACTCATTCAAATGAGTAACTGCCCCTAAAATCTCTCTAACCACTTCATCGAGTCATATCTTAACCTCCCTAAGATAATGGGACGGTCAACACCCTAAAAATATGGCACTACTCCAACGGTGGTTATTGGCTCACCACTATAAATACACTGACACCCCTCAGGTATCTCTAAGCCCAATACTCTTTAGAACTGCTCACATCCTTGCTAACTTAGGCATCGGAGTGTCTTTGCAGGTACCACCCCCCATTCACTCACGTACACAAGTCGGAAGGAGGTTCCAGCGTGCCAACCTGCTCGGAAGCTACCATCCGTAGACGATTGGGCCAACCAACGCCATCCATTCTATTAATCTCCGGTTACCCACCGTAACATTGGCGCCGTTGCCGGGGACCCGAGAGATCATCCACCGATGGCGGACAGATCCCATGAAGAAGGTCATGTGGAGACAGATTCTGAGCAAGAGAATCTGGACACAGGCAATAACGATGCGGACTTCACCCTCCACCAGGAAATTGACAATCAGCACAGAGAAGGCACCTCCGGAGTAAAAAACCCGAAGGTAAACTCTTCAGAAGGGCGCGAGTCAGAGAAAGAAGGACCATCCCATGTAACTGAACTCATGGGATTAGTCCACAGCCGCCTGGAACAGTTAGAACAAGAACGGGAGGGACAAAAGGAAACTGAAAAGAACCTAAAAGAGGAGATGGAACGACGAAAAGAGTTAGAAAGAAAACTCTTAAAGTTAGAATCCTCCCTCAAAGGTCGCAACTCCCGTGACGAACAAGAAGAGCCGCCCTTAGGTGGGGAGGATCCTTTCAGCGAGGACATAATGAGGGCAAAAGTTCCAAGGAACTTTAAAAGCCCTGATATGGACCTCTATGACGGAACCACGGATCCAAAGCATCACCTGAGCAACTTCAAAAGTCGGATGTACCTAGCTGATGCTTCCGACGCTACGCGATGCAAAGCCTTCCCGACCACTCTATCGAAAGCAGCGATGAAGTGGTTCGATAGCCTCCCCCCGAGGTCGGTTACTAGTTTTGAAGACCTCTCAAGGAAGTTTTTGATGAGGTTCTCAATCCAGAAAGACAAAGTGAAACATGCACCGAGCCTCCTAGGAATAAAACAGGAGGTCGGAGAATCTTTACGAGCCTATATGGAAAGGTTCAACAAAGCATGTTTGGAGATTCAAGACCTACCCACAGAGGCAGTCATAATGGGGTTAGTCAATGGACTCAGAGAAGGTCCCTTCTCACAATCCATATCTAAAAGACACCCCGTTTCTCTAAGCGATGTACAGGAAAGAGCTGAAAAGTACATCAATATGGAGGAAAACGCCAAATTGAGAGACCTGAGTTGGCGACCTGGGCCCCCTCCCTCAACAAAAGAGAGGGAGAGGAAAACCAAGAAAAAGGAAGAACTCAGTCTCGAGAGGCCAAGAAAATATCACTCTTATACTCCCCTGAAAGTTTCTATAGTGGATGTATACAGAGAGATTTGTAACACTGAAAGACTTCCACCCCCTAGACCCATTAAAAATAAAAAAGGGGGGAGCCGCAGCGATTACTGTGAGTACCATAAAATATATGGTCACTCCACAAACGACTGTTACGACCTTAAAAATGTGATAGAAAAGCTGGCTAGAGAAGGTCGGCTTGATAGATATCTCATAGAAAGGTCGGACGGTCATGGAAAGAGAAAGCGAGATGATATCGACAGAAGAGACCCACCACCGTCGACTCCTGAGAGACATATCCATATGATCTCAGGGGATTTCGCGGGAGGAGGACTCACAAAATCCTCTCGCAAAAGGCACCTCAAGAGAGTCTATCAGGTTGGAGGAGAGTCATCTGATCTCCCCACCATCTCATTCACTAAAGAAGATGGGCAAGGAATAACCTCTGGACATGATGATCCAGTAGTAATAACTATGATCCTAACTAATGCCCATCTCCACAGAACCCTAGTAGACCAAGGAAGCTCGGCGGACATCCTT
Organism: Arachis stenosperma; assembly: GCF_014773155.1. NCBI lineage: Eukaryota > Viridiplantae > Streptophyta > Magnoliopsida > Fabales > Fabaceae > Arachis > Arachis stenosperma. The sequence continues at coordinate 2,121,854 of NC_080379.1, read as the reverse complement.
TTTAAGCCCGCTTTTGACAAGCTAGGGTTGGATGAGAAAGAATTAAGAGCCTACCCTGACACCCTATACGGATTAGGGGACACGCCAATAAAACCACTGGAATTTTTGCCCCTCCACACCACTTTTGGAAAAGGGGAAAAATCAAAGACTCTGAGTATAGACTTCATAGTCATTGATGTTGGGTCAGCATATAATGCTTTAATCGGCAGAGCTACCCTTAATCGACTCGGAGCAGTGGTATTCACTCCCCACCTCTGCATGAAATTCCCGACCTCAGCGGGAATAGCAACGGTAAGGGGAGACCAAAAGTTGGCGAGGAAATGCTACAATGAAAGCCTAAATTTGAGAGGAAAGGGCAGAGAAGTTCACACAATAGAGCTCAGTGGCGCAAGGGCCAGAGAAGAGCTGCAACCACAACCGGGAGAAAAAACCGAGGAGATACAGGTCGGTAAAGAGGAAGGGAAAAATACTCATATAGGAGCCAGCCTAGGGAAAACTCTAAAACAAGGATTGACTAAGCTCCTAAGAGATAACTCCGACCTCTTCGCCTGGAAAGCCTCTGACATGCCTGGGATAGACCCCGAGCTCATGTCCCACAAACTCTCGGTTTATCCGGGATCCCGACCTGTACAGCAAAGAAGACGCAAGCTCGGCCCAGAACGAGCCCTAATAGTAGAAGAACAAGTACAGGCGCTCCTGAAAGCTGGCTTCATCAGAGAAGTCAAGTACCCAACATGGCTAGCCAATGTAGTGCTAGTCAAAAAACAAAATGGCAAATGGAGAATGTGTGTCGACTATACCGACTTAAATAAGGCATGTCCCAAGGACCCTTATCCACTGCCAAGTATTGACACCCTAGTGGACTCCAGCTCGGGGTATCAATACTTATCATTTATGGACGCCTACTCGGGATATAATCAAATCCCAATGTATGAGCCAGACCGGGAGAAAACATCATTCATCACACCCAGAGCTAATTTCTGCTACGTGGTCATGCCATTCGGATTGAAGAATGAAGGAGCCACATATCAAAGGTTGATGAATAAAGTGTTTTCCCCTCACCTGGGGAGTCTAATGGAAGTATATGTCGACGATATGCTAGTAAAGACCAAGAAGGAAGTCGATCTCTTGTCATACCTCTCACAAGTCTTTGACACCATAAGGCTACACGGGATGAAACTAAATCCCGCAAAGTGCGCCTTCGCGGTGGAGGCAGGGAAATTTCTAGGATTTATGCTAACACAAAGAGGGATCGAAGCCAATCCCGATAAGTGTAGAGCCATCCTAGAAATGAAAAGTCCGACTTGTTTAAGAGAAGTCCAGCAGCTGAATGGCCGACTTGCAGCCCTCTCCAGATTTTTGGCAGGATCGGCACTAAAATCCCTTCCACTATTCTCCTTATTAAGAAAGTGATGCCAGTTGGAATGGACTCCTGAATGCGAGGAGGCGTTCCAGGAGTTCAAAAAGTTTTTAAGCCAACCTCCTATTTTGACCCGACCAGTATCTGGAAAAGACCTCGTCCTGTACTTATCCGTAACAGACAAGGCTGTCTCATCAGCCCTGATAAGAGAAGATGAGGTCGGACAACATCTAGTTTATTTCATCAGTAAAGTTCTACAAGGCCCTGAGCTAAGATACCACAAACTAGAGAAGTTTGCCTACTCCTTAGTAATAGCCTCACGAAGGCTACGACCTTACTTTCAGGCTCACACAATAAGAGTCCGTACGAACCAACCCATGAAGCAATTTCTCCAAAAGACGGATGTTGCAGGGAAAATGGTCCAATGGGCAATAGAGCTCTCCGAGTTCGACTTAAGATATGAAACTCGGACGGCGATTAAAGCCCAATGCCTCGCCGACTTCGTTGCAGAATACGCAGGGGATCAGGAGAAAAAACCAACTACATGGGAACTCTATGTAGACGGATCCTCCAACAAAACAGGAAGCGGCGCAGGCATAATATTGGTAGATGAAAGTGGAACCCAGATAGAGGTTTCCCTAAAATTTGAATTTTCAGCTTCAAATAACCAGGCAGAATATGAAGCCTTGATCACTGGATTAAAGCTGGCAGAAGAAGTCGGTGCTACAAAGATGATGATATACAGCGACTCACAAGTAGTAACCTCCCAGATAAGCGGAGAGTATCAGGCAAAGAACCCAAATATGAAGAGGTACTTGGAGAAAACTCTGAAGCACCTTGGGCGTTTTGCAGAAACTGAGGTTAAACACATAACTCGGGATTTAAACAGCAGAGCAGACGCCCTGTCCAAGTTAGCAAGTACCAAACCAAGAGGGAACAACAGAAGCCTGATCCAAGAAACCCTCCAGGAACCCTCAGTAGTAAAAACAGAAGACAAACAAGAAGTACTTGAGGTAGTCGGTTTAAACCTCGGATGGATGAACCCCTTAGTCGAATACATGAAATTTGACATCCTCCCTAAAGAGGAGAAAGAAGCTAAAAAGATCCGAAGGGAAGCACAACACTACACCTTGGTGAAAAATACCCTCTACAGAAGGGGGATATCGACACCATTGTTAAAGTGTGTGCCGACCTCAAGAACTGCCGAGGTATTGGAGGAAGTACATAGTGGGATCTGCGGAAACCATCTCAGAGCAAGGTCACTAGCCAGGAAAGTAATCCGAGCTGGATTCTACTGGTCGACCTTGCAGAAAGATGCCACAGAATTTGTGAAAAAGTGTCAACCATGTCAAATGCACGCAAATTTCCACGTAGCTCCACCAGAAGAGCTCATCAGTATCACTTCTCCATGGCCCTTTGCAAAATGGGGAATGAATTTGTTAGGTCCTTTTCCCCAAGCGCCAGGACAAGTCAAATACCTGATCGTGGGAATAGATTACTTCACAAAGTGGATAGAAGCAGAACCACTGGCCACCATCACCGCTCAAAGAAGTCGGAGGTTCCTCTACAAAAATATCATCACAAGATATGGGATACCTTATTCCATCACTACAGATAATGGAACCCAATTCACCGATGCTACCTTCAAAAGCTTAGTAGCCAGTATGAAAATCAAACATCAGTTCACCTCGGTAGAGCACCCACAAGCCAATGGGCAAGCCGAGGCAGCCAACAAGGTCATACTGGCAGGGCTAAAGAAAAGATTGCAAGAAGCAAAAGGAGCTTGGGCTAAAGAGCTCCCCCAAGTGCTATGGGCTTACAGAACAACGCCCCAATCCGCCACTGGAGAAACGCCCTTCCGACTAGTCTATGGCGTAGAAGCAATGATACCAATAGAAATCAATGAGCAAAGCCCAAGGGTAATTCTCCATGATGAGATCGGAAACATACAGGGGCACAAAGAGGAGCTCGACCTGCTCCCCGAAGTCTGAGAAGATGCCCAGATAAGAGAAGCAGCATTGAAGCAAATGATGACTACAAGGTACAACAAAAAAGTCATTCGAAGAACATTTGCCTCAGATGACTTGGTCCTAATCAGAAACGACATTGGAGTCAACAAATCAGGAGAAGGAAAACTTGCCGCTAATTGGAATGGACCATACAAAGTCAATGAAGTTTTAGGAAAAGGTTATTATAAAGTAACCGACCTGAAAGGCACTGAGTTCCCAAGGTCGTGGCATGCTTGTAACATGAAAAGGTACTACAGTTAAAAGCGAACTTTACTCCCTGATGTACTCTTTTCCCAACTTCATGATTTTTTCCCAAAAGTAAAGAGTTTTTTCTGGAGAAGGGTTTTTAACGAGGCATCATAGTAGAGGCTAAGGGAAAATAGGCTATTAAAACCCTTAGTAGCAAGAAGGTACCTCCCCAATTAATAAAGATCTTTTTTCATCTACAATATCTCTTATAAACTCCTTTCTATTTTCTAAATCTTTCTATGAAACGCGCCGACTTAAGCTCGACAAAACGTGAAAATCCCATGAACCGATCTAGATGGTCGTCAGGATAAAACGACGAGGTACAAGTCGGTGTAAAGAGGTTATATGAGTTGATCGTAAAAAACTCGGGAACAATCCGACTTATAAGTCGAAATGAAAATCCGAGTAGAAAAGCTCGGAAATACTTCGACCCGTGAATCGGAGTGAAGAACCGAGTAGAAGAAAAATGCATCGCAAAAATAACCTAAGTCATAAGAACTCACTAAAGCAAAGTTGAGTATAAGGAATAATAAAAAAGAGATTGAAAAACTTAGGAAAAAGTTTAAAGGATGTCCTAAAGTCCTTAAACAAAAGGCTCAGAAAAACAGATAAGCCAAAGGGAAAGGTTTTCAGAAAAAGATCAAGGGGACTTCGGAAAATCAAAATCACGAAAGCATACACGCATAAGGTAACTTAAACCCTTATCCAAAAAAGGGTATTTATTCTGTTAACTTAAAAACCCTTATTAAAAAGGGTATTTTTTAATATTTTGTTTACGACCTTGAAAGGCCAAAAGAAATTGTTCAACAAACACCACCAACCAAAAATAAATAAAAGAGTTTAAAAATGGGGGACCCACAGGCCGGGCCCCCAAATAGCCAACAAATCATTTTTTATGAAGAGGAGTAGACAGATCACCACCACCGGAGTCAGGAGGAGCGCCACCAGGACCACGAAGAGAGGCATCCATAGGAGATGAAGAGAAAATAGGAGAAACTACTGAAGAACTCGGAGCATCCTTTCTATGAGGAGGAGACTCAATGATCCTCTGCCCTCGAGTCTTCAACTCTGATTCAGAAACGATCACAGGGACAGGGGGATCAACTATGGCCCCATCAATAACAACTTTGTCAGGATGTAAAGGAGAAAGATCCAAGTCGGGAGCAATAACTCTGACTTGCTCCAGGAAGATCCTCCAAGACTCCTCGGCGCCATCAGCAATAGAGTCCTCCAACTCATCGTATGCCTTCCGAGAATTCAGCAGATCATTCTTGGTACGAGCGAAGCCTTCCTTCCAGCTCCCCCTCATGCTCTTGGTACGAGCGAAGCCTTCCTTCCAGCTCCTCGACCCTCGAGGTCATCCCTAAAGAGTTGAGAGGAGCTTTCTCAAAAATATCCAAGAGTTTGCCGCAAACCCCCGCCGCCTTGAGACTCTCCTCAATCATAGTGGTAAGGTGGCTCCGAACGGACATATCATCCATGCTTATACGAGCATGGGGGTAGATATTCTTTCGGACGAATGCAAGAGCATCCGCCTTAACCTCACCGGAAGAGCCAGACTCTAAGGTCTTGTGCTTTTTTGGCTCAGGGGAGGGTCGGACGACGGGGGGCGGTTGAGAGGAAGCTGAAGAAGAAATCACAATAGGTTTGGAAAGAGTCCCAACGTTCCGAGGAGGAGGAGGAGGAGGAGAGATAACCCTGGCACCACCAGTCCTGGCGCGAGACTTTGCTTTGGCCTCCTAGACTCTCTGGTAAGATTCCTGAGCATTCGTCTTCGCTATTTCTGAAAAATAAAACAATAGCTAAGGAATTAAACAAGTCGGAGAGTTCAGTTAACGAGTCAGGAATCTAACAAAGAAATAAAAGATACCTAGCTGCGCTTGGATAAAGGTCGGAGACCCTTGGAGAAACTTTTTAGTGTCCAAATATGGGTCCCTCTCCCACACTTCTCGGAGGAACCCCACAATGGCAGCCGCTACTTCATCCAGGTCATCCAGACCATATTTCTCACAAGGAGAGGCCTCCAGCCAGTATAAAGGAAAGCGAGGAGAAGAATTATCATCCAGGAAAAAGGGGTGGTGACCCTCTACAGCTTGCACTTTGAAAAAATAATTTTTAAAGTCGTGGAAGGATTCGTCAAAAAGGGTGAAGATTCTCCGACCTTGTATGGCTCGGAAGAAAACCCATTGTTGTTTATTGTTTAGCCCACTGAAGGGCTTGGTCATATGGAAAAGATGGAAAAAGATTTTCAGAGAGGTCGGGAACTCCAAAGCATGGCTAATAAATTGATAAATTTTCAAAAAACCCCAAGAGTTGGGGTGAAGCTGGGTAGGGGCAACTCGACAGTGTTGCAAAACAGACATCTCAAAATCTGAAAAAGGTAGAAAAACGCCCAGACGGGTGATCATGCATTCATACATAAAGAAGAAATGAGGGGCCGTTCCGTCGGCCCTCCCATGGCAAACTCGGTCCTCTGAACTTGGGATAAGCAATTCATACATAGGCTCGTCCTCGTCCGAGGTACAGAGCCGATGGTGAGTACGAAGATGGGTAATAAACTCAACATCAACCAACGGCTCCTCCCTTAGGACAGTAACATCAACCCAATCTACGGAGGCCATTTTCTTTTCCTAAAGAAGATGAGGAAACTTACAAAGGAAAAAAAGAAAAGAAAAAATAAAAAACAAAGGTCTCTAGAGGGGAGAAAAAGGAACCAAACAAAAGCCTGCAAACCTACTTATCTACAAAATAAAGGCATGCAAAAAATATGAAAGAGAAAAAGAAACTAACCTCTCTTTGAAAATGAAGGTTGGAAGAAGCAGAAGTCTCCGAAACACAAGAATGCAGCACGAACGAATGAAGAACGAACGAGGAAAAATTTAGAAAAATCGCAGAAAAAAGATAATGAAAGAGAAGGAAAAGTATTTATAAATACTCTAGGGGCATAATGGTAAAAACGGGGTAGTCATTAATGAGAGTGCACCGTTACCAAAGCCATCAATCCCTAAATGCATCCCTAACGGACACGACGCTTGAATAGACGTAACTGTCAGAAACAAAAGGTCGCGAAAATCACGTCGGTTTAAAAACCCGTGTCTCCTCCAAGAAAGTCGGCTACGAACCCGAGTAAAATACTCGAACCCAAGTCTTAAAGAGATCTTGGGCTCAAGTAGGGGCACTGTTCATACCCTGACCCAATAATAGAGGCCCAGGTCCAAACGAAAGGCCTAGTCCAGAGGATTGAGCCTTGCTGAGCACCAACCTTCGTACTAAGAAGTCGGTGTTGACTACGATTTGCTCTAAAGAAGTCGAAACGGAGAATAGCTGGCGGATAAGCACTCATTCAAATGAGTAACTGCCCCTAAAATCTCTCTAACCACTTCATCGAGCCATATCTTAACCTCCCTAAGATAATGGGACGGTTAACACCCTAAAAATATGGCACTACTCCAACGGTGGTTATTGGCTCACCACTATAAATACACTGACACCCCTCAGGTATCTCTAAGCCCAATACTCTTTAGACCTGCTCACATCCTTGCTAACTTAGGCATCGGAGTGTCTTTGCAGGTACCACCCCCCATTCACTCACGTACACAAGTCGGAAGGAGGTTCTAGCGTGCCAACCTGCTCGGAAGCTACCATCCGCAGACGATTGGGCCAACCAACGCCATCCATTCTATTAATCTCCGGTTACCCACCGTAACAATTACCCATGAAAAAAAAAATAATTTTGTTATGTCTAATAAATACTATTTTAACATTAATATTTTTTTAATAATTAAACACGTATTTTTTTTGTTTTATTAGTTAAAAAATAATTTAAATACACAATTAATTAATATCAACCGTATTTTTTATACGAGTGTTGATGAGAATCTTAATTCATGAATAATATTTTTCTTAAGAAATTCATTGACTCGAACATAACATGATGGATCATCATTTAATTAGTAGCCCGACAAAGTTTTTAATTTTAAGAAGTGAGTCAATAAATTAAACAATCATAATAAGAAGAAAAACTTTAAACGCAACTTGTTCGTTGCAAGTATCCAATTCTTGTTTCAAACTTACAATTTGAGACTTTACGGCGTAACAAAAACAACGTACCGAGTCATTCCAAATTTAATAATAGTAATAATAATATACGCAAATTGCGATTAAAAGTTAGTTATATACTTTTTAATGATCAGTCACCGTCTGTAAATGATTTGTGATGTATGATAGTATCTTGTTGCATATAAAGAACGTAACAAAGATGTCGATTATATGCTAAAAAATATTATCATCAAGATTTTATTAATTGATAAGTGTTTCACGCCTTATGTGAGTTAGCCTGGCTTATCCAAGAAGACAAACATATATGTTTGATCAATCAAATTTTATCCATAAAATATTTGAAGTAGCTAGTTATATTATTACAAGAGTTAACATTTCTAAATATATATTTTAATAATTTAATTTTAATATATTGATAGTATAAAAAAATTTATATAATCATTCAATTAGCTAGATCTATATATTTAAATAATTTAAAAAATAATTATTCAGTACATGAAAATAAAATTCATATTTTAACCATATTGTCTCCTATATAGTGTGAGTTCTAATTAATGAAATATATAATTGAATTAATCATTTAAAAATATTTTATAAGTTAATTAAATTCTTGAAAAATTTATATGCCCTTTCTTGTATTATAAAATACAAATTCATAAAGGACAGGAGAAAACAAATTTAATTAAGGGAGTAAGATAACTACTTGTCTGAAACCCTAATAAAAAATTATGACACCATTTTTTAATTTTTATTTTAAAAATATAAAAAGACTCCTACAAAACTAGTATTATGTTGCTATTGCGGTAGAAAGTATCAGCCATATATTGTGGAATATAATTGTTACGTAGGTAATTTGAGATAGGTGAATTGGGTTTGAGGAATTGGCCCAAACATCAATAGAAGGTAATCTTTGACTCATTTTATATTTGAGAGTCGTCGTCCAAGTTGTGTATGTGAGAGAATGAGGGGGTAGTACCTGCAAAGATACTCCGATGTCTAAGTTAGTAAGGGGTAAGCAAGTTTTTAGAGTGTTAGAACTTATTTTTACCTGAGTATGTCAGTGTATTTATAATGGTGATCCAATAATCACCATTGGAGTAGTTCCACTTCTAAAAGTGGATAACCATCTTTTTATCTTAGGGTTCTTGGGATATTGCTTCTAGAAGTGGATGAGAGATTTTAGGAATAGTTACTTATTTGGAATAAGTATTATCTCGGTTCATCTCGATCCTGACCTCTTTCATGAGAGGTCATTAGGTGGTAAGGCCAACCTTTGGATTGGACCTTTTTAGCTTACTTGAGTCTCGATCATAATTTTAGATCAGAATATAAATAATAATATAATATTTAAAAATATTATGAATACTCTAAAAATTAATCACCAAATATAAATATATATATATATATTATTTAATTTATTTTTAATATATATTTTATATTTTAATATTTATTTTATATAAATAACTATTTGATTACTGATTTCTGTTGAATATATAACATGATCGTATAATATAATTGATTAGCAATGTTTCGATCGAATATTCATTTCCGTACTTGCCGGCAACTTCTCATTTGAAGATTCATACATGAAATTTGACTTTAGAAGAAATATATCAATTTACAATTAAACCAAAAAATGATATGAAGTAACAATTTGATAGAAGTATATAATATAGCTAAATACGAAATGATATAAGTCAACGGAACCTCCCTTAAAAGAGGACACAGTAAATTTTAAAAAATTACCAGTTGAAAGGAGGAAAATGATCATTTTTCAATGGATGAAATTAAACGCAAGCATTGTTTTGCATACAGATAATATATGTATAAATTATTATTATGTATCGCGTGAGTAAGAATCCATCCTTAACAAATTAAAGATTGAAAGGAAATAAGCTTATTAACAGTACGTAGTAACCATAAGAGTGGGAGTACCCTTTGATTGTTCCATTCCATCCTTAATTGGAACCTCTTTTTATGTACATAGTTTGAGATATAGGTGATAAGATGTAGGTGTTAATTTTGTTGCTTCAATACCCAAGAAAAAATTAGACAATTTATCTGAATATAAGATTCAATGTTTATTATTCTTTTGAATTGAACTGTTACAGAGAGAAAAAGGAGAAATAATGAGAATTATTTAAAAAGAATTTATATAATAAATTGTATGTTTGATTTGTTCGATGGCATAAACAATAAAAAAATTAAAGCGTATTTGTTATAAATACAATCAATTAGTTGCTATTTATATAAAAAAGAATAAGTTTTGAAAATATCTAATTAATTGTTTTCTTCAGCAAATCAATTAGATAATTCAACCAATTAATTAGATCTCTCAATTAATCAATTGGATAAGTAATAAAATCGATTAATTAGGAAAAAACTGAATTTTTGCTCATAAAACAATCGATTATTGTAAAAAAAACAAGAATTTCAATTCAGTATCTAATCGATTATTTAAATAGAATTTTTTTTGCAAATTATGATTTTTCCACTACAAATAACACGTATCTAGTGATTGATAAACGATGATTAAGGTCGCTGCAACGTAACAAATCGATAATCACAATGAATTATAAACATTGCAATTATATATATAATTAGACAATTGAAAAAGAGGTCGATGATAAATTAAACAAGTATTAATATTAGGATTGAAAAAGATAAAATTAAAATAGAAATTAAAGATAAATATTAATAGAACATCAAATTATTAATAATAGAGTTATATATAAAAACAAGACAGATAATAAATAATAAAATAATAATTTATAAAATATAGAATAAATTTTAAAATCAAATAATATACAAAGAATCAATTAATAAATAAAACTAAAAAAGGTGAATTATATGATAAATATGTAAGTTTACAGATCTTTTTTTTATGGAATAAAAGAGAGATTGAAAAAGGTAGAACACACACTTTGAATAATAATAAAATAATAAAAAATAACTATAAAAAAATTTATTTTCTCTCTCTATACCACTTCAATTTATATAGTAGAGTGTTTCACTAAAAAAATACTATTTAATAATGATTAAAAAATTTTAAAAATATATTTTATATTTTTATTACTAAAATTATTTAATAATCTAGGCATTTTAAAAACATCAAAACCGGAGCCAAACTAAAAAAGATAACATAAGAATATGAGGTTGTTATAACTAAGAGTTTATTTATGCAACATGATTTTCATAGTAGCCGTCTCAATCGCAAAAGAGTAAGTTTATATCTATCCAGCCTCGAGAGATAAGATCATACAAGATAAACTAATTTTTTCTTTTGTTTATACAGCGTTAATTAAGAGAAACTAGACTAATGTATCATGTAACAATAATCTTTTAAGACTTTTTTGCTGTTAACTGCATAAATCTCAATCACAAGTGCCGCTAAAAGCGAATGAGAAAAGAGAAGGCAGATGGAAAGTGCGTGAAAATTAAATGATCAGTCATGAAATTTAGCTTTCAGTAATTATTACCGTACGAAATATATGCAGTTTTCGGAGTACGCACACCAAAATAACGACAGCAACAAACTCTTAAATAGATCTCCATATCACGATGGATTAATATTTAAACTTTCCTTTTTTTAATGTCTTTAATTAATTTCTCAATGAATTTGAGCCACCAATAATAGAGATAAAGAGAAAAAGAAAACCAAAGTTGAGGTTTGAAGAGAAGTTAGTGAGTTTTGACAAGTGTTGTTGTAAGTTTGTGGCTATGTCTTGTTCCTATTACCTAATTGTACTTAGGTAGCAGGTCGGTTTTGGTTGCTCAACTTGCCGCTGTCTTCTTTGTTCAATCATCATAAGTGAGACAGCAGAGTCAAACAAAACATAATAATAATATAATTACACACGTTAAGTATGTTCAAAAAATCAATCCTCTAATTAATTATATGTATTAAAAATAAATTATTAATTATTAAATAATTTAACATATTTAATTAATTATTTATTTAATAATTAATTTTTTTTATATATACATATTATTTTTATAATAATAATAAAAAATAATATTATATATACACTAAAATTAATTATTAAAATTATATATTAATATAAAATATAAAATATATATAAAAAATAAATTAAAAATAATACATATATTTATATGGTATACAATTATCATTTTTACAACAAAATAATGATAAAAATTTACCAGAATTTTTTACCTAAAATAATAGTAGTCGTACGTATATGCGCGTACGCCGTTGAAGGCAATATGAAGTTATCAACCTTTGTATTGTTTATTTCTTTCTAATCCTTTCTTGGCTCTATAAATACCCTCTCTCTATTCTCCTAACTCACACCTGAAAGCTCAAAAATCGTAATACTTGCAACAACTTCTCTTCAAAACTAGCAAGCAGTAAGAGAAGCTATTCAAAATGCCGAGAAAAGGAATGAGAAGTATCTTCTTCAAACCTTCACCCTCTCATCATCCGCCACGTCACTACTCACTACCACCACCCTCCCCTCTTCGCACCTTCTCCGACACACTTATGGACGATAACATCCATACGGCGGAGTCACTTATAACCAAGTGGGATTACAATAATAACAATAATAACTCCGTTAGTTCACGCCTTTCAAACTCTAGCTCACTCTTCAGCGGAACACGCCTGGATGCCAAACACTACGTTGACGCCGTCAAGGGCCTACAGTCCGCTATGAAGTACCTCGTCGCACAGGATCCCTCCTCTGCTTATCTCCTTCGAGCACAGTCTCTCATGCAAATCGCAATGAAAACTCTTGAGAGAGAGTTTCACCAGATCTTAAAGGTCAATAGGGAATACCTCGATCCCGAAACCGTTTCTAACCGCTCCGAAACCGTTTCTAACCGTTCGTCAACGGATTTCGGCCAGAACAGTTTCTCTGATATCGATGAGATTGTTTCCGACGACGAGTTTCGATTTGCCGGAGAAGGAGTCGCTGATGCCGAGAGAGCTTCCATGCTTGCCGTCAACGATTTGAAGGGAATCGCGGATTGCATGATTTCCACTGGCTACGGAAGAGAGTGCGTTAGGATTTACGTGTTGGTGAGGAAATCGATCGTTGATGAAGCTCTTTACAATCTTGGAGTGGAGCAGTTGAGCTTCTCGCGTCTCCAGAAGATGGATTGGGAGGTGGTTGAGTTGAAGATCAAGCACTGGCTGAACGCGATGAAGGTTGCCGTCGGAACTCTCTTCAACGGTGAGAGGATACTCTGCGATAGTGTCTTCGCTACCACCGCGCCGGAGAAACGGATCGCGGAGTCTTCCTTCGCTGAGATCACTAGAGACGGCGCCATGATGCTGTTTGGATTCCCGGAAATGGTTGCAAAGTGCAAGAAAACGCCGGAGAAGATGTTCAGGACTCTCGATATGTACGAAGCGATCTCGGAAAACTGGCCGCAGATCGAATCCATCTTCTCCTTCGAATCAACCGCCAGAGTCCGTACGCAGGCGGTTACTTCCTTGGTGAAGCTTGGCGACGCCGTGAGGACGATGCTATCGGAATTTGAATCGGCGATTCAGAAGGAACCGTGCAAGACGACGATTCCCGGCGGTGGAGTACACCCAATCACGGGCTATGTGTTGAACTACATCTCTCTCCTAGCCGATTATAGCGGCGTCCTCGTTGACATAATCGCCGATTATCCACAGTCTCCGTTGCCGGAATCTTTCTACCGAAGCCCGATCCACGAGGATAGCACGTCGTCGTCCTTCTCCACGGTACCGTCGCCGGCAATCTCAGAGAGAATCGCATGGCTGATCCTCGTGGTTCTCTGCAAGCTCGACGTGAAAGCGGAGCGCTACAAGGACGTGGCGCTTTCTTACCTATTCCTCGCTAACAACATGCATTACGTAGTAGAAAAGGTTCGAAAATCGAACCTAGGGTTGCTCGTCGGTGAAGAGTGGATGGCGAAGCACGAAGCGAAGACGAAGGAATACATAGCCAAATACGAGCGCGTCGGGTGGAACAGCGTGCTCACTTCGCTGCCGGAGAATCCCGCGGCGGAGATCTCAGCGGAGCAAGCTAAGGCTTGCTTCGTTAGCTTCAACACAGCGTTTCACGAAGCCTGCAAGAAACAAATCGGGTGGGTTGTACCCGACCCGAAATTGAGAGACGAAATCAAAGTGTCGATAGCTTTGAAGCTGGTTTCCAAGTACGGCGAGTTCTACGATAAGAATAGGGTCGGGTCTGATTCGGCAATACGGTTCTTACCCGACGATATTGGAAACCAATTGTCAGATATTTTGTACGGCATTGGAGAATCGAGTAGTGGCTCGTCGCATGCTTTGACGACGTCGTCTTCACGTCGCTCCAACGGAAGCAGAAGGTGATGATGTTGGAGTGTTGGACCATGAAATGTCTTTTGTGTTGCTGTCGTCACGGCTCACAATAACCTCAAATAATAGAGTGTATCTGTATACTATTCAAGTATTTATACTGTATATTGGTCGTAACATATATGGTTTCAATTTCCTTATATAAACGACGACAAAGATTGTGAAGAATGCCAATGATAGACTATATTTCAAGTCTACTAAATATAAATAAATTCAATTAATTTAAAATTATTATTTATATTATTCTAAAATAAAGTTGTTTTCCTATAATTTTTTCAGGCTTTCGTTTTGGAAAACAAACGTTATTTGCATACGTATATATATTTATATTGACTTGTGCTTTGTCATGTACGAAATATATGATAAATCATAAATGTGTCGCCTGCACGTGGTATTGGTATTCTATTAATAAAAGAGAAAATTCTACTCTCCTCTTCTATGAGATGCTAAAATGATACTTTCCTCTTCTCTATTTTATAAATGTACATTTTCTTCCTTTTTAACTTTTAAAAACCCTCATTTTTAATCCATTTTAAACTTTTTGTGTTAACTAATGTTAACTTTATCCATTTTTTAAGAAAAAAAAATATTTTTAAAAAAATATTCATTAGCAAAAATTTTATTTTTTATTATTAAATTTTGCTTAATAAAATATTCTTTAATAAATTATTTTTTTATTGATTAAATTGTATTTTTAAAAAATTTAATAATTATGTTATTTTTTTAAATACTCTTTAATAATTTTTTAATTATTAAATTATAATTTTACCAAAATTTCTATTAACAATTTGTTTATATTTTACTATTAATTTTTTGATATCTATATATTATTTTAACATTAAATAAAAAATTTTAGTAAGATTATTTTTCAATATCAATAAATATTAATTGTTATACATATTACCAGTGGTAAGATTTTTTTATTTAATATTAAAATTATATATATTAATATAAAAAAATTAATAGTAAATATAAAAATAATTGTTAACAAAAATTTTAGTAAAATCACAATTTAATAATTAAAAAATTATTGAAAAATAGGTATCTTAGAAAAAAATAATTTAATTATTAATTTTTTTAAAAATATTTCGTTAAAAATACAATTTAATTAATAAAAGAATAATTTATTAAAGGATATTTTGGTAAGTAAAATTTAATGATAAAAAATAAAATTTTTGTTAATGGATATTTTTTAAAAAATAATTTATTTTTTTTCATAAAAAATGGATAAAGTTAACATTATTAACACAAAAAATTTAAAATGGATTAAAAAGGAGGTTTTTTAAAAGTTAGAAGGGAGAAAAATGTACATTTATAAAATAGAGGGAAGGGGAGTGACATTTTAGCATCTCGCAGGAGAGGGGAGTGACATTTTCTCTAAATAAAATATCGTGGAAATTCAGTTAAAGAAAAATGTAGCAACCACAAGAGTCAAGACATTCTATATTACATAGCCACCAAGGACCTATATATTATTTAGGAATTTAAACCGTCTGTTTCTTAGTCAATTTATGAATGGCTTAAGGCTTAATTAAGCAGGCCATTGAAGACTTATTTGAAGATAATATGATGTTCTCAAAGTTCTAGTTTCTTCAAAAATGTCAGCTTAATTGCTATTGCTTTCATTTCATCATCTTTATTAATGTACAATAAATTAAAGAGGAGTGCTAGGGGACCAGCAGAAATTGTGATATATAGCCATCAATTAGCCATCATAAGTGTGTTTAACGGTGAGAAATTACATCCAATGGTGCAGGATTACTTATTTTACTTTTGATGGTTAAGTGTTGGCCAAATTTTAACAAAATTGCTGGCTCTCTAAACTTTCTCTAAATTAAAATACTAACAAACTCTTATATGGCAATTGAAAATTGTTACAGCAACACTTGTGTGTTATGTTACACAATAAGGTGGATGATGTTTTGATTTCTTTTTTTATTTTGGATTTTTATGATATTTTTTAACACGGCAGGACAATTATTAATCCGTCACAGGTCAGTACTCTATTTAAAAATTTATTGTCGACCAATTAATTACTATATGCATAAAATAAAATTCGAATTCCTGATGTTTATTTAAGTAAACTAGTAAATTAACCACTAGACGAACCCAATAAAAATTGAAATTATTCCTTTCACTTTAGTAGTTTGATTTTTATTTGAATTAAACATCATGGGGCAATTTTTTATGACTAAAACTTACAAGTAAATGACGCATGGTTGCTGATTACGACCACATTATAAATTATTTTCGTAAAATGTTTCTCCGAAGTTGTAGCCATTATAATCCAAATATAATAGAGTTGGTATTTGTATTCACATACGGCCAAAAACAGTATACATAACAGAATATCTTTTGAGGGTTACATTAGAGTCCTTGTCTTCACTTGGCACAAAACGTGCTAGCTAGATTGTTAGTTCATGTTATGATAATAAAATCAACCTAGTGGAGATTTTGCATAGTAAAATATTCTATTACAGTTGAATTGGTTCTAATCTTTTAACTTACACTACCCACCATTTTACCTTGTCTTTGCTCTGTCCACTTGGTCAACAACAATAGCATCCTACTATATACATTAGAGAAAAAAAAAATATTAAACGGGCATTTTTTATTTTTATTTTTATTTTTTTTAAATTTTGTGAAAATAAACAAGTATAATTTTATTAGTTTACTATTTTTTTTCTTTCAAAAAATCTTAAAAATAGAAAATATTAAAAAAAATACTAATACAAATCAAATACACCTTAAGTGTCTGGATATTTGAGTATATATATATCATTTAATTTTTTTTTAATGAGAAAGACACTTTAAATCCGAATTAAAATATCAAATATAATTCAAAATTCTAATATTAGTAGTAGTAAATACTTAACAATTCTGGTATGTTATTAATAGTATTTCTATCAATTTTTGTCAATTCTTGTTTATAATTGTATTTAATGGAAGTGTCTTTGTAAATGACTGAATGTGTCTAATAAAAATGTCTTTTTTATAACTGTGTCTAATTAAAGTATCTTTATAGATGGATTTTTTAGATGTATCTCTTCATACATGTATTTAAAATATAATAATTAATTATTATTGACAATAAATTGACACATAGTATATTAGTACCCTATATTTTTTCAATACTTAAATATTATGAGTTTAATTTTAATATATTAATATAAAACATTATTTGATTAAATTCATGCATTTAGACTTTACATGTTTAATTAATTATGTAAAACTTTCATAGATTGAAATTATATAAAAATTAAATTGATATTATAAATCTTATTATTTTAAAAATTTAGAATATTTGTGTGTTGGCATTGAGGTTGAGAATATGTCTTGATATGACATATATCCATGGATGGCATCCTCATATTGATCTTCACACTCAACACACACAAACACCATCCACCTTCATTTTCTCATTGTCAATGCACCCTTTTCCCACACTTTTCCTATCACCATCAAACCATAAGCAACAGGCATGCTACAACAATACAAACGTATATATATTATTAATCAAAACCAGTCCAATAGATATAAACAATCAACCATAAACCAGCAATAAAATAACACACAAATAAAGAAAGAAAACAAGGGCCTCCATTGCTGCAAGCACACTTTTTTCTCATCCAATGATCCAATTCATTGACTCAAATCCCCCCGACACACAAACACCATATAAACTCACACAACAATAACATAAAACAACAATTTCTCCATAAATTCTTAATCTCAACAACACAATCTACAAACTCAAAATCCTCAAATCCAACAACATGGATAGGCTTGTGAAACCAGACAGAAATGAAGTGGAAGTTGTGTTCATCAAGTCACAAAAGTGCAGCTCCACTTTCAAGCTCACAAACCTAATGCACACAATGACAGTGGCAGTGTCACTAACAACAACAAACCCATCAATCTTTTCAATCAATAAACCCTTTTCCATAATCCCACCACTTTCATCATCCAATTACATTCTCCAACTCACTCATCACCACCACCCACCACTCTCCGACCCTCCTGATGCCGTCACCGTCCGTACCGCCATGCTTCCCGTCGGAAAGGCCCACCATGACGACCTCCGCCGCCTCTTCTCCAAGCCTGGCCCCCACGTCTTCCGCGACGCCGTTTTGACCATCTCCCTCGTCGGACCCACCGTCGCCGAATTCCTCATCACCACCCACCATACCCAAATCCCCGAAAGCTTCAAGCTTTTCACCAATTCACTATCCCAATGCACAAAGCCCCAAGTTACGAACCTTATAAAACCCACAATTGAACAAAGAAACGTAGAAACCGTAGCCGTTTTGATCAAAGCCGGCGCGAACCCTAATTTCAGAGACTCAACGGGAAAATCCTTAATCCCTTACGCGATTCGGCACGGGAATTTCGATATTCTGAAGCTTCTGGTAGACTCTGGAACCCGAATTGAAAACTCGGTTGACCTAGTTCTTCACGAAGCCGCGGCGATGAACAGAATCGATTTCATGGAGCTTCTATTGGACTCGTTCCGTGACGAATTGGACGTGAATTTAGTGAATCGTAACGGCGAAACGCCTATTCACGAGGCTGCGATTCACGACCACGTCGAAGCAATCGAGTTCAGCGTTTCCATCGGCGTAAACCCTAACGCCATCGACATTAACGGCTCCACGGCGCTTCACTTCGCAGCTTCTAACGGAAACTTAAACGCCGTTGAGTGTTTGTTAGAATGCTCGAACGTGAAATACGTTAAGAATCGGTTCGGGAAAACGGCGTTTTCTTTAGCCGAAGAGAATAAGCACTTTCACTTAGCCGAAACGCTGCGTTTCGGTGACTTGCTATTCCGTGCTGCTAGGGTGGACGATGTTCACGCGCTGAAGAGGTTGTTGGGGGAAGGCGCGTGGGTCAATCGGAGGGACCAGAATGGGTGGACGGCGCTGCATTGGGCTGCGTTTAAGGGTCGGATTAAGAGCGTGAAGGTGTTGGTTGATCATGGCGCGTGGGTTGACGCGGTTGATGATGCAGGTTACACTCCTTTACATTGTGCTGTTGAGGCAGGGCACTTGCAAGTTGCTATTTTGCTTATGGGGAAGACTAGTGTACAGATGTAAATTGAGAAAAGCGTACAGAGAATTTGTTTTTTGTGGCTGGAAGTGGACACGTGTGACGTTTAATTTATAACGGAGAAGGCTTTGAGGGTGTGAGATTTGATGTAAGCTCAGAAGGCTTACTAGTGGTGAGCCGAGTCGAAGAGGTATGGAATGAGGACTGGATTTGATGGTGGGTCATTGTGGCTGTGGGCTTTGAAAAAAACACTTGCGGGTCAATTTCCAAAAAAAATATTTCTGAGTTACGGGGGGAAAAGGAAAAAGTTGGCAGCACTAGGATCGCAACGAAAGCCCTACCCACTTTGGCCGTAGCAAACGGGGCTCTCGCGTCTCCTTCCGTGAATCTCGTTGCCGGCGTCAGTTGCGTAGGTCTGGGCGCCGTAGCACGGACGCAGCGGAGGTCTGAGGTGGTGTTGCAGCCGTGGTGTCCAGCGGGGGACGTGGGTGCGTGTGATCTGAGGCCGAGGGGTAGGACGACTTCCTTGCGCGAGGTCCCGACGCTGAAGGATGCAGTGAGCCGTACGTGCCGTCTGATGCGGAGATCCGGCCGCCGTTCCACGGAAAAGAAGGCTGTGGAAGGTCCAAGGAAACAAAACTCTGCCGCTGAAACAACGCATTTCCTGTCAGATCTCAGTTTTTATCTGAAGATTGTCACTTCTCCCCCGATTTGGGTTCTCGCGGTTGGTGGACACTGATACAGTTCAAAGTCAGGTGTGTTGTATTTTCATTCCTTTATTTGAATTTATTTGTAAATTTGTGCATAATGTGATAGGTTTTACTGCTGTGGGTTTTGTACTTTAATTGTAGCCTAAGGATATAGATGGGGCCATGTTCGCATGGAGAGAACACCGAAAAGGGAATTAGGAGTTTAAATTTTGTGATTTAGATTCGAAATGTATTAGGCTAGGGACAGATATCTGCGCCGTGGATTATCAATTTTTTATTGAAAACAAATGATAGTATAGGTTCATACATAAGTAGAATGTCTATCGTTGTGATGTGTTGATGTTAGATGAATCCGGCTCACCAATCAGGATCGGAAAATAGTTGAAGGTGTCTGATTTTCGTCTACTGGACCAATAGTCCAATAGGGGTTAGACATGGATATTGTTCCAGGCATGTGATTGGGGATTGGGAAACATCCTATGGAATCAAATGAAGCTTTGCTCCTTTCCGGAGTAAGCCGAACATCCTACTTGCTACACGATTATGACTACTCTGGCAGGGGACCTGCAGAAAGCTCCCACGCCAATGCAATTCTTTCAATTTAGGATTTTTAACTTAAATAAATTTTATAGAACCCAAATTCACTGATATCCAATGAGATCTACAACATGATAACCCTTTTCCTATTATTATATAAATCGTCCTAGTCTGTGTAGGATTAAATAAAACGTAAACCATTTCAGGCTGGAACTGGGAAGGGAAACAAAGGGTAAATGGTGCCAGGGTCCCTAGAGTTAAAAGGAGAACGTAAATCGTTCGAGGCTAACATGTTGTTGGCTTAAACCTCATTGCTCTGCCACGATTTACACACAAAGGAGACCCTACATACCCTGGCGCGATTCACGTGTTACTGACTTACTGGGTTGGGAAGATTTATGCTTGTAATGTTGTTGAGTTGATTGCATGGCAAACTTAACTACCTTAGTATGTTAGATCATATAGTGTGTTGGATCATATAGTATATGCTTAATATGCAATATAGAATAATTTTGAAAGAAGACCTTGTTCCACGGTGGGTTTAATGAGTTAGGGTATATGTAGTTTAGGGTAAGACGTAAGAAATTAGGCATCTTAGCAGCTTCGTTAACACTCTTACTATAGAGTGATGGTTGTATAATAGGGTATTTTAACTTATAATATTTTAATTTTAATTATATTTATTCAAATTTTAACTTAAGATATAAAAATATACTTTTTATAATTTCAATGATTGATTTTACTGAGAAGATTAAATTAAATTAAAAGAAATACTGATAAATTATAATAAAAGAGCACTAAAGTTTAATAGATAAATTTAAGTTTTTTCTTTTAAAAAAATGTCAGAGGGTGTTAAAAAATGTAATTTTGCATAAGTTAAATTTATGTGGACTTGAGTAACATAAATTAAAGTTTTTACAGAATGACAAACAAAATTTTATAAAAAATATGTATGAACAAAATTGATTAAAAAAATCATATCAACAATGAATACTAGAAATTTCATAGAAACTTAAATTTATGTTATTCAAAGCATTATGAATTTATTTTATTTTAAATTATATTTTTAACACCTTTTGACATAATTTTTAAAAAATAACCTTAAATGTATACATTAAAACTTAGTACTCTTTTATTATAGGTTGCTAGTATGCCTTTTTTTTTAATATAATTTAATCTTAATAATGAAATTATAAGTTTTTTTTAAGTTAATATTTAACCGGATTTAATTTAAATTAAAATATTAAAAGTAAAAGTAGCCTATTATACATAAATTGTGCCAGGGTGAGAAGGGTCCATTTGTGTGTAAATCGTGGCAGCCCAATGAGGTTTAGCCCGACAACATGTTAAACCTATCAGTCCGGACGATTTACGTTTTCCTTTTAACTCTAGGGACCCTGGCACGATTTACCCTTTCTTTCCCTTACCAGATCATGCATTAATCGTTCCAGGCTGAAATGGTGTACGTTTTATTTAATCCCACACAGTCTAGGACGAATTATATAATCATAGGAAGAGGGTAATGACGTTGCATATCTCATTTCAGGGGAACCCATTAAATTTGGGTTCTACAAAATTTATTTAAGTAAGAAACCCTTCAATTTATGTCTATCATACGTCTTCACTGATGGGATTTTGGAGGTGTCCCTTTTATTTCTATTGCTGCCACCATCCCTTTATTGTTCGTAGCCCCTAAGGGAACCCGTAGCTGTTGTAGGTGCAAGCTGTTAAATGCATCAACATTTTCATTAAGATGTCCTTGGCTGTTTATAGTTAGATAGTGGTATTGTTATACGGAAGAGGTTCTGAAATTCTCTGCAGCTAATGGATTTTTCTGTCACACTGATTCATAACTCAGCAATAAATATTATTGAATTTTCCTAAATACTTTCAGAATATGAAGTCATCTAAAAACCCAAACTTGTGTGTATGTTGAAACAGAATATCCTGTGTTGTAACTTTGAGACGAGTTATGCCATTGGCAATGTTCTTAAAATTTAGCAGTCGAGAAACTATGTAACCCTTGCGGATTGGTGTTAGTAATCATTGGCTGCTGTAGTGATTAGGAGTGCAATTGCAAAGTTCATCTGTAACAGGGCTGTTATGATAGGGTTATGAACGTATTTCAGGTTGAGGTGTTGTGTTTGTAATATTTCATGGAAATATAATAGGATTAGAACTCAACATGAGATTTCCTTGTCGTGATCGAAATAATTTTCATTCATATGTGAGAACTTGAATCTGAAGCTCCTTTTTTCGCATTTGTTACTCATGATAGAGGAAGATCTTTGAGGACATTTCTTGAAGGGAATATCTATTCGTGAGGGAAACGGATGTCCCGGGCTTATGATGTAGTTGATTTTGCATAAGACGTTAGGGTGTTGTCCGTTACAGTGGTGTGTGTTCATGGTTGTTTGGCTTTTTAGAATCTGCAGTATAATTTGTGAAGAAGTTTCATGGGCGGAGTGGTTGACTGTAACCTGTTGCACACTTTCATGTTTTCAGGCTAGAACTGTGAACCGATAAGTCCGATGGATTTCAATGGGATTTTTGGAGCTGAATTGGAAGAGTCGGATGACAACAGCTCCGATGGAGACCGTGGCTGTTATTATGCGAGTGACGAAGAAGGGGACGAGGATGAAGGTGACCCAACAGGATGCAGAGAAGATGAAAATGGTAACCTCTCAGGTGGTGCCAGTCATGCCGGGGATGATGGGAAAAGTCGTCCAGTTGTCGCAGAGGATTTTATGGGCAGAGAGTTTGTCGGGGAGGAGGATGCCTATCTTGCTTACAAGGAGTTTGCTAGAATGAGGGGTTTCGGGGTCCGCAAGGGCGATGTGGGGCGTGTCGACGGGGTTTTGGTCAGGAGAGACTTTTTCTGCCATCGACAGGGCACAAGACATGCTAAGCACTATGATCGTCCTGAGCGAGTTAGGGAGGAGAGGTTGGAGAGTCGAACCGACTGCAAGGCGAAGTTGAAGATTTTCTATGATGTGCAACGCAGTGTGTGGAAGGTCAGGAGCATCTTCGATGAGCACAACCACGAGCTTGCTCCGGCCATGTTTTCACACCTCGTACCTAGCCATCGCTCGATGAGTGATGGTGACAAAGCACAAGTTGATAGCATGAAGCAATTTGGTATACCAACTGCGAAGATAATGGCTTACATGGCTGGTCAATCTGGAGGGTATGGAATGCTGCGATTTACAAAGCGTGATTTGTATAATTATATACATGGTCAAAGGCTGGCCCGAATCAGTGATGGCGATGCTGCAGCAACGATCAGTTACTTGGAGGGCAAGGCGAATGCCGACATGACGACTGTAGCACATTACACGCGAACTGCCGATGATCGGCTGGGGAGCCTTTTCTGGGTCGACGGTGAAATGATGACCGACTATCAGTTATTTGGTGATGTTATGGCCTTTGATTCGACGTATCGGTCTAATAAGTACAAGAAACCGCTTGTAGTGTTCTCTGGGTCAAATCACCATAAACAGACAACCATTTTTGGATTTGCGCTCCTGGAGGATGAGGAAGTTCGTACTTACCGGTGGCTGCTGTTAAATCTTGTAGATGTAATGGGAGAGAAGACTCCGTGTGTTGTTGTCACGGATGGGGACAAAGCGATGCGCGCAGCCATCGCGGAGGTGTTCCCGGCAGCAAGGCACCGGCTGTGTGGGTGGCACTTGGAGAAAAACTGTGTTCAACGGGTTAAGGATACGGAGTTCCGAAAGGTTTTTAAGAAGGCTATGTATGCGAACTTCGAGGTGGAGGACTTCGAGGAATATTGGAAGACGGCGGTGGAGTCACTTGGCCTACAAAATAATAGTTGGGTTCAACAAACATACGAGGTTAAAGAAAGTTGGGCAACAGCATATCTCCGGGGCACTTTCTGTGCGGGATACCGAACAACCTCAAGGTGTGAGGGGATTAATGCATACATAAAGGGGTTCCTGAAATCCACTGATAGCATTTTGGAGCTGGTGCACAGCTTAGATCGCGTTGTAAAGGTTTATCGAAACAACGAAGTCACGGCGCAGTTCTATTCTACGTACTACAGCCCCGTGTTAACAACCGGGCTTGACTCTATCGAGCTTTTTGCATCGAAGCTGTACACTCGAGCAGTTTTTAGAGAGGTCAAGAAACAAATCAGGGGTGTTGCAACCTTGCTGTTTCGTGGGAGAGACAGCATCAGCACCACGGTTGTCTACAAGTTTTCAAGGATGGGCGCGCCTGGTAGGATTCACAAGGTTTTATTCGACCCAGATGACAAGAAAATTCAGTGCGACTGTTCGATGTGGAATAGTGAGGGTATTCCATGTAGTCACATATTCTGCCTGATGAAGTACGAGGGTTTGGAACAAATACCGGACAGCCTTATTGTGAGAAGATGGTGCAAGGATGCAAAGGATTCCAGACGGATGCCGGTGACAATGAGACCTGGAGATGAAGGTCGCATGCTTAGGTATGCCGCACTTTCTTCGGCCACAAGCTTGGTCGCAACACTTGGTTCGGATGAGCGTGAAGACTTCGAATTCGCTAAGGAGAGCATCGCGAGTCTAATAGATAAGCTACGTCACAGAGTTTATGAAAGGGCAGGTGGTCAGCCAGGTATGTCGGGGTGGAAAGCGATGAAGGACCCGGTTGTGGCAAGAACAAAAGGTGCCCCTAAGAGGAAAAGGAGTTCGACCAATGTAGTCAACCCGACGTGCGAGGGAAGAGGCGTTGCTGCACCAAATGTGGCACACCCGGGCATACCAAGAGGACATGCAGCGGGTACTGTGCACGAGGGGTGTCCGGGATTGGTAATGGGGTCTCCCCACGGATGGCAACGGTTCGCATGACGGCCCTGCAGCCGCTTCAGCGTCTCTTCCGACCGAGCTCGGTCATGCGTATGAGGTAATATAAGGAAACATCATTAGGCCCAAATGAATGTGTTGCTTCTCAGGTTTCACCTCTGTGTGAAATTGTGGAATTAGTTTCCTGGATCAGATCACACCGCAAACCTTAGTGTTGTTTTACACTGAAATATTTAGGTAGATGCCTTATTTTTGAGTATTTGCATGTTATTCCCTGAGTTAAAGGACCATCTGTGATGTTATTTGTGGGTAGGAATTGCCTTATTTTTTAGTATATTGCATGTCATTTGAGTAATATGTATCCTGATTGGAACGGTGGTATATCTTGAGATAAGTAAAGAAATTAAGGTAGAAATGTTAACTCGTTCTAAGTGAACATGAAAATGGGAGATTTTGCTGTATCCTACTTGTTGAACTTAATTACATGTATTATTTTTGGGCCTAGCGGATTATATTTTTCACAGAATCTAAAATAGCATACATGCTTGCAGGATCAAACCTCGGGTCACGGCGAAGCTGGTCTGAATAACGTGTCTACCTCAGCGGCAAATACATCCTCCATGGTGAGTCGGAGAGGTAGTCCATGTTGGCGTCCTCCGTTTTCTGGCGGGGGAAGTGGGGGGAACTTCTTCCTTGGGGGCCAACACATCCACCAATTCTATGCATCCCAACCTTGCTCCGGGCACCAAAGCGATCCGCCGCCGCACGCCGGGCACGGGAGTATGTCAACTCCGATGAGGGCTATGAATGAGGACTTGTTTGAACGGTGGCTGCTCCAGGTACGGGGTTCTCCTGAGATGT
The DNA here is from genome assembly GCF_014773155.1 of Arachis stenosperma. NCBI lineage: Eukaryota > Viridiplantae > Streptophyta > Magnoliopsida > Fabales > Fabaceae > Arachis > Arachis stenosperma. The sequence continues at coordinate 2,095,890 of NC_080379.1, read as the reverse complement.
ACTCCAATATTTTGTCTTTGGATGTATTAGCAGCTCGGACCTGTCCACTAAACCATGTGCCTTTTCATGTTGAACAGAATGTGATGGGTCGTCGCTCGTCGAGCAATATGCAGGGGTTTCCCACGCGTGGAACTTGATGTTAAGCTGGGGGATAACACATACCGAATACTTTGTGTCTTGCAAAAAGTTATTATTTTCGGTAAGGTCTGTCTTGCTAAGTGGAAGCTGCAGATTTCACTAGTGTGTGCTCTGTTTTTCTGATTTATTGTAACTACATTTCTAGTGTCTTGCTGGTGACAAATTGAAGCATTATTTGAGGTTTTAGTTGGGTTTGTTTAATTTTGTCTCCGGAATAGCTTGGCCTATACTCAGTTTCTCACTATGTTCGTAGCTCCCATTGTCTGCATAATTATGGCCAGATGATGTTATTTGCTTCGTTGATGAAGATGGAGAATCTGCTTTCTTAGTAGAAGGACTGGCTGCTGAAGGCTTTGTCTGAGTTCCTGTAGGCTTTGAAGTTGAACTTGTTTGAGTAAATTTAGGCTCTGAACTTGAATGAATTTCTTGGTGTTGCTATTTGGAATATCTTAGCTGTAGGTTGCATAGATGTCTTTTTTTTTTGGTAAAATGCATCGATGTCCTTTTTGTGCTGACATTATTGGGTATTAATGTTTGGGCTTCCATGGAACAAATCCATTTAGCATGTACTGTTGCAAACGGGCCATGAGCAAACGCTAGGTCGGATGGGCCACGTATAAGGTTCATTTTATTTTGGGGCTTTTTTGGCGGGTCCCATAATGTCAAAGCAAGGGTCCGAGGATGCGATCTCAGAATAAGGAATGCTCGTCACAACCCCTGGGCTAACTTCGTTGTTAGCATTGTTTGTGCAAAATAAAATATCTGTAAAAACCTTGCACCCATTAAGTAACTCGTATTTAATTTTTTTTTTTTGGTGTGAATCCAGCCATGGTCCACTTCAGTATACATTTCTTTAAAAAACAACTATAGAGTTACATAATTTTTCTTTCCGTAAGGGTATGTTTGGATTTTTGCAAGAAAATGGAAGGAAATAAAATAAGATAACAGTAAATGGAAGCAAAATTTGAGTTCTTTGTGTTGTTTTGATGAATAGAAACTAAAAGGAAAGATAATAGAGGAAGTTTTTTCTTTTGTTTAGAAGAAAAGAAAAGTGAGATGAGATAAAATCACATTAGTATAATTTTACAAAGACACCTTTATCATAAAATAAAAAACAAATGTTTTTATTTATTCCTGTTTTATAGGCTTTATAAATAGTATAAAACATTATAATTTTATATATTTGACTAAATTTAATTATCTAATACGTATCATATTTAAATTTAAATTTTTAATCCAATAACATGTTAACACTAAATTTATATTAATGTCTGTTAATTGGATTTGGATCTATAATTTTTTTTTAACACCAAAAATGGTCAATTCTCGATCTAGTAAACATCACTTAATTTCTTAGAAATTTTGTATCAAAAGAAACATAATGTGTTGTGTTATATAAGAGAATCCCCCTAAATTGAAACCGTTTGTAATTTCATATAGAATTACAGGTCGAACCAAAACAAATACTTTTTCTTGATAATTGTGATCCATAATATGACTAAGGAAAGTATTGGACATAGAACTATATAGCAATTTTGTTTAAAATTTCTTGCTTGTGATTGAAAGAAAATCTTTTCCACACATTTTCCTTCTATTCTCTTGTAATCCATTGTCCCCTTCTTATTTTCTATCAAACCAAACATCGTGTAAGCGTATATCATCTATTCATATAAAGTTCCGATAAAATGCGTATGGTATTTACTAATAGAATAGATATGAACATTACTTGACCATTCTTTGGTCCTGGGCAATATGATCTTAAGAAGACTGTCGCAGTTACATAAGGTACTTATACAAAATGGTTAGAGTTGCAGAACGTCTTCCTACAAAATGGTGCTGTAGGTCCTGCACGTTTTCAAAGGCACATGAGCTATTGGCCAAGACACATTATAGAATTCCGAAGTGGAAGAACGTTACCTATGCAAGCTCAACAGCTGTGAACAACAAATTGGTTGTGTTACTCCAAAAGTGTTTGTATGCAACCCAGGGTTTAATCTAACGTGGGGCTGCGGGTAGTTCCAAAATGGCCACACGGTTCTTGGATATGCACCAAAAAAGGGTTCGCAAAAGTATAGGACCGGAATTTCTTCAAGGGCGATGGCTACTCGGCCTCCACCTGCCAGTGAGCAACGGCTTTGGCAACGATGTCCCTAGCCATTTCGTTGTGCGACTTCATCACCAGATCTACCGCCAACCGCATACGCGTTGCGCTGCTGACGTTCTATAACACAGGAAAAACCAAACCCGACAAACATAGCCAGTCAAGAAGACACATATCTATCATGACATGAACAAGTGACGGAATAAATACCTGCACACTATAATTCTGCCACAGATGGTCCCTAATCATCCACTGTGCCACCCACACGCCGCAGTCCATTCTGTTGGACAGCCAAAAAAAACAAGTGAGTTTACATTCTAAAGGAGATGCCACTTTTAGCATGAGTTGCCACACTATTAAGTTTGCTGAGTCATGCATGCATGTGCGAGCCTTGTTGACGGGATCTTAGTAGCTCACGATTTGGGATCCTGCTGGGGCAGTTCAGGTTCTTCGAATTCAAATGTGGAAAACCTGGGTCGAACGGAACAGTTGCCAGCGAGCCAAGATTGTCCCAACGTCAGCCCTTCAAGGTACAACGCCTACATAAGGAGGAAGAATATATGACGACGATTACGAACCCAGCCTCAACAGTTATAAATAAAGTGATACGATCCAATAGTATGGCATTAAACCCGGATACTCACCACGCGCGTCATGCCGATCTTCCTTGCTTCTGCTTGGGCAGGATCTCGAAGGGAGTCCAGGTAAATGAGTTTCATGCGGGGTACATCAATTATCATGAGATACCAGTGACCATCACACCACATGGGTTGATGTATCTACACAAAAATTGAACAAGATATCAGACTTGAGGCGTAGAATGAAATCATAATGTCGAAATTAATTGGGTAAGGTAGCTAACATACCCTCGTGACCCTGTCCACCTTGCACCGCATGTAGTTGTTACGAACCGAGGTGGCAGTTCCTGAGGTAAGCGTTCGGCCTTCGAGTGCGGCCTGCTGAGATACGTCAAGAAGGGAAACAAATCAACATTGTCTTCCGAACAAGTCAATTACTTTTCAACAAATTCGAAAACGAATATAGCTAACATACCATGATGCTTGTGGGGAGGAACCATTGAGTTTGTTTCGAAGTCCGTGTGAGCATCCGTACGACCACATTTAGAACCTAATGTGAAAAAAAAGATATTAATGAAGAACAGGGTCTCTGTGTCATACTCAGTTCTCGTATAAAGGCATGCCATTTAGCTCATCAAAACAATGATAATCGCTACAGGGACGTACATCGTCCACAACTTCCGCTCTCGGAACAAGGGTCATCAGGGCTGCCCTGTTAGCTATGCAGTCGCCGACATCTACCAGTATTTCGCTGTCAAGAAACCATGCGATCATGTCAGACAGGGATTATCGTACAAGATTCCAACCGCCAAGCACCTATTGCAACAACGACCGCATGTTACTAACCTCTGGGAAAGATCCCTGCAGAAGACATAAGACGCCACGGCCAGCTCAACTGGAGAAAGATTCATCTCGTTCTGCGGCTGAAATGCAAGGTTCATGGCCTGCGAAATCCAAGCAAAGTGTCACGATTGAATAACTACCAGCAAACCTGATTTTGCATGCTAGAGTGGAGGTTGTAATAGGTATTTTGTAAACAGATTGAACAACTCACTCGGGAATTTGCGGGCGTTTCATCGCCATCCCCTGCCAACCATCGAGCAGGTCCTCGTTCGCAGCGGGATTGTAATCGCTATGATTCCTAGTGGACCAAGGAATGCATCTATTGCCTTCTTTAGGTGTATTCATGCATTTTGGGCTATCCCAGACATCCTCGGTAGTCAAATCGACCTGCAAGAATCAAGTGCCTTATTATGCTATCTAGAACGGACATTTCATGGAATAAGCATATGCATGATATGAATAAACCCCTTTATCCTATAAGACCGAACCACTTCCGGCGAGGGGCTTGGTTGGGATTTTTTCCGGGGCCGGACATTCTTTCTTGCGGGTTTCTCCTTCCGCGAAGATCTGAAAGGCATGGTCAACCGTGAACTTTGTGTCGATAGTAGGACGGGATGACGGACCCTTGCCCTCTCCAGGAGTTCGAACGTGGCTGTCGATGGTCCTCTTCTTTGAAGTCGGCGTGGCCTCCCCCGTGCAGCACCGGCAAGTGGCGCAGTGCCCAAATGAAACCGGATTCAGGGAAATAGCAGAATTGGCTCTTTGCAGTAGTTTGATGGCATCCCTCACTTCTTGTACAAGGGCATCATGCCGGGACAGCGTTGCCGAAAGTTTTCTCATCTCCGTTTGCATCCCGGATACACTTGTCACCATGCTCATCGCGAGGGCTTCGCAGTCCTGCATCAACACGTACCACATCACAAAATCATGCACTTCGAAATACGTGACATTTTTACTGCTAAGGAAAACTACCCAACTAAGACATACCTGGGTTTGGGAGCATGGGAGGATTGGCAACTTCCACATGACGCGACTTCATCCGCATCTGCTCCTACAAAGCCCCTGTAAACGTCAAGCGAGAATAAACTTTAGCAAATTATCCATGTATATTCCATGCATTGTATATGTGGTAGCAAAAATAAATAAAAGAATATCCTTTCTTACCAGCCATTGGCAGGAGACGACCTCTTCCTGGCACACGAGGAACATTTCGAACTCGAACCAGGCACCGGTTCCGGTACGGGAAGCGATTTGACCTGAGCATTTCCGATCGACTTCTCACCGAAGGACAATCGACGTGAGCGCCTGCCAAACCCACGAATTTCACCAGTTAGCATTCAACAAGGGCATAAACGCCGCAGCAATACAAAAAAACCTCCGTCGAAGGCTCCCCAGTGCACCCCCTTCTCTTTTCAGCTTTTCAGGGCCAGGAATCGCCTTGACAGGCCCAGTTAGATAAAGGGGACATGGTTGTGTGCACAACAACCCGCAAGGCCACACATTTTCTTGCGAACACAGCCCAGATAGGTTGTTGTCTGAATATGACTTTTTTGTTTCGGCCACCCACTCGTGGGCCTGCAAAAACGACCAACCATACGGGGCCAACTAGATTCAAGATATCTACACGGAACCCTAATGCTACAAGGGTGACAGAAAGATATTTTCAAAAGAACAGGTTTTCCGACACCGGGGAGATAGTGACTACGGGTAGCTTGTGAATGGAAGGACGTGGGAATGGACCACGAGTACCCTGACAGTGTTGAAATAGTAACGGTACGGTTTAAACAGAACATAGCTAAGTGTGGATGGCATCAACTCACATGGTTCGAGCTACGAACGAATCTTTGATGTGGTCTCTGCAAACGGATAACGAACGTGTCCACCACTCAGGACTCCATTCACGGACCCCCAACGAGGCGACACTGCTCTGTTTTGTCCTCTTTCAAGGAAAGAATCTTGCGTGCCGAGAAACAGTGCCGAGGGAATATTATAGTCAGACTCGGACACTGCGATGCGCCAGCATGGAGGCGAGTTTCGTGGAGGAGGTTAACAGGCGCAACGTCTTCTTCGTTTGTGCAATGCCTTTGGTTTAGTGTTGTGATCTTCCTGCACCACTCGAGCTGCTTTACCCCCTCCTCATAGTCATTACATGAGGATCGCTTTGACAGAACTACCCTTTCATTTTGGAGACATTCGTTCCCGATAAATCAGTATGACCATGAGGTCTTCATATTCTTGGCGGGAAATCACAATTGCGGGGGGCAAAGTAGTCCTTCTAAAGGGATCACAACCCATGCGGGCTACATTGAGTTGTCCATCAAGATATCGCATCATAGCTGCTATAGCAAAACTCACAACGGACAAAACAAGGACTATTAGGACCTACTGGGCCCCGCTACATATTGGTATGATGGGGACAAATATGTCCATTCCATACCACTTCGTATAAGTATCCCCCTACCACTACCACCCCATAATGTAGTACACCAATCCCTTCAGGGTTATACTAGAAAATAATCTTAGCGACCTCCAAAACCATGGCACTCCATCTTGGGGAGAGCATCAGCCCACTAAACAAACACCGAACACGTTACAAAAACCCGTTTGGAAGCAACATGAACACCTTCCATGTTCTCTTCGGATTGGGTGGCATTGGGAGCAAAGGCATGACTCAGTTACCTTCCTAGTTACCTCGGTTCTTTTAACGGGTGCGCTCCTCGGCCAATTTCACATTTAAAAAGGCTGGGGTGAGTTGCAAGACTGCCTCTACCAGTGTGTTTAGCGACAGTTAATGCAACTTGACGACTCCCTGTTATAAGTTGGCATCTCGAGTGAGCAATCTTGGAGAAGGGCAACTGCTGCCTATCTTAATCTTTTGGTATACCTCGAGTTGACACCGATTATTTTTATAGGTGATTAGTAGTATATTATTCACTATTAAGCTGGTAAAAAAATTTTTATAATTTATTTTCCTGTAGCTGAATCATGGCTGTGGCCGTATGTATGTGCAATTATTAATCCTTACTGGTTGCATGTACGTGTCCCATGATGCATTGACCCTTTGTTTCGTAGTAATGTTTGAACTCAAACATTATTTATCGTGGTCGGACCTTTTTTGAACTGTGAGGATGTTGCCTCTGCTCGATATTCGCCGGTCATTCTTCGTCTATCGCACATGCTTCATACGTATTTTTTCGCTACGTTCAAGGTGTTGCTCGTGACAATAGACACGTATTACGGCTTTACATGGAACGAGCAAGAGATCGCTGAGAATGAACACTTGCCGTGGACGTGCTCACTGTTGCACGGACGTTAAGGCTGATGAGGAGACACTTACCCACGCACGAGGGTGATAACGTGTCTGACGGTGCCATTATTAAAATGTGTTCTAGAAGGGTCGGGGGGCCCGGAAGCTTCCATCACAACCGCTACACCAGCTAAGGGAGGCTCATCATGGGGCTCCAGTGCATACATCCTTTAAACGTTGTGCATGCCGGGCCAGGTCAAAATCTAACTTTCCATCTCTTGCTGCATGCCTTCCCAATGCGAGGCACCTGCAAGTGTAGCGGAAGCATATGCCGCGGGCAACCCGAGAGGCATCAGAATTGGCATATGCATGGCGCGATCCACCGTCCGCGAGCCAACCCCGGTCGAAGCCTAATTTGAAGAAGACCTGGTTATGCATGCAACGACGTCATCCGAAGCCACATACCAGGACGTTGTTGTTTGACTGTGGACGTATGGCGTTAATATGTGGTGGAGAATTTTGTTCACCCAAGTATAAGAGCTTTATTTTCATGAAGAAACGTAAGCGATTAACGGCCACACGATTCCATATTGGGACTAGGCTTTCGAGCTTGTAAAATAGAAAACAATAACATTTCGTGGAGAGAAATATAAACACATAATTACAGGAAATCAGTTTTGAAATTTAATTTGAGTTAAGAACAATAGCCACCTTCTTTTAAGAGGTTAGGTATAAAATATATAACAAATTTGGTAGGCTTTACGTTCCAATTTTCGCGTTACAATCATCACGCTATTAAAAAGAGAAAAGCTAAATTAGAAATAAATAAATTTTTAATATAAGCATTATAAATAAATAAGTTTTTAATTACAACATGTGATATATGACAAAAATATATAATATTAATTAGTTTATAAAAACTTCTAAAAACATGGTTTTTTAATAAAGTGTCATTAAAAAAAATAACATTATAAAAACTAATGTCAACCAATATGCTGTAAGAGTTTATTAAATATATTTAATAGGAAAATCATTGAATATAAATTTTTATTGAGTTTAAGTTTTAATAATTTTTAATTGAATTTCGAATATTTAATTAAATTATATTAGTTATAGTTAAAATATGAATAAAAATACAAAAAATGATCACGCTGGTTTTTTTTTATTTATAATTTTTTTATTGTTTTTGTTGTGACAAGTTTAATTATTTTAATAATTAATTAATTTTTAAAAAAGATAATTGAATAATACAAAAAAGTCTTATTAAGAGTAATTTATTTATATGATTAAAAATAATTGAATATATATACAGTAAAAAATTAATATTACTAAAAAATACATTAAAATTATTTTAAAATTAAAAAATATAGGTTACGTAAAAGTAAAATTAAAATGAATGATTTTTATTATCAAATTTCTATGAGTAATTATAAAAGTATTTTATGATGAATAAAAATATTAAATCGTACTAAAAGGTCAATGAATTTTGTTTACTTTTTTAAACATATTTAATTCTATCTGATTAGAGTGTCGATCCGATTCGATCCAATCCGATCATCTTACGGATCAGATCATATCCTCAAATTACAGGTCAGATACGGATAACATTGTGGATTCATATGGATATGATCTACTCTATAAACACCCTAACTACTACTATAGGTTCATTGTGCAAAGGAATGCTTCTTTATTATAACCATTATTAGATCTAATTTCCGTTAAAGAACGTAACTGTCAACAAGAGATAATACTAATTGGTCTCTGAAATTATGTTCGTACTTCAATCGTAGTTGTAAACACGGAACTGCATTCGCTGGTTCGCACAGAAATCTAGAGAACCAGACTAGAACTGAACCCTAGTTTGGTTCGGTTTACTCCTTAGACCGTTTAAGAAATAAAACCGATGTGAACCGGTGCAAACTGGTCTAACCGAACTGGTCTGCTTGAAAAAATCTTTAAAATGTCTCCACAAGGTCTCGACCAAGAACCTTGGAGCAAAAGCAACCTCTACTTCTACTTAGCCATTGCACTTCTAAAATATATTTGACAAATACTAATTATATAGTATACATCAATATGTAATTTAATTTAATTTTGTTTTTTTCTATTTTTAAAATTGATTACATTTTAATTATATACTGTTATTAATATAGATATAAATTTCACTAAAAATTTATTCATTTACTGATCTATGTATTGCTAGTATTGTGATTAAGGTTATTTGTTTTGATGTTAGTGTTAAAATCTATTGATATTATAGTTAGATGATAGGCTTTGTGAATTAATCATTTGTTATTGTGTCAAAATAAGATACTATTGTAGTATTAAAATTTTATAATTTTTTTATATTAGTTATTTTAGAAGTTGAGTCTTGATTCTTCGTAAAATGTTAGTGAAGATATGTGTTTCTAATTTTTTTTAAGTTTAACTATTTATATTTTATATTTACGTGAGACTGTTTATCGGTTCAACCAGTGATATATCGGTTGAACCAATAAACAGTGAACCAATAGCTTGACCGGATCGATCACTGGTTCGGTTCTAACAACTATGTTTCAATCTAATTTCATAAATTTCCATTTACTCAATTGAGTCTCCCAACTTAATAGTTATGACTCACATTGGTTCTCTATTATTTTTGTCACTGTCTCACATAATCGTTAACGACATACTGAGATGGACTAAAGACTGCTACATTATACATTCTAGCGACTATTTGATGTGACAATTTTTTTTTGACGTTATTTTTTTCAACTAAACACTTAAAACCCTAATATGAGTCACAGATACCTATTTTAAAAGTTTTTTCCTGTTAAATATAAAATTTCTTAGGAATGAGACATATGAAAAAAAGATATCGGTGTTTATTTTGGATGAAGTCAAAGCATAGTCGCTTCAGAACCGAATCCGTGATCGAATCCGCCAAGCGGTTGGTTTATTGGTTTATTGGTTCAACATATTAACCATTGGTTAAACCGATAAAATCGGTCTCACGTAAATAACATATAAAATAATTAAGAACTTAAAATTCAATTGGTTCGATTAGACCAGTCTATATCAGGCATAGTTGTCAGAACCGAACCGGTGATCGAACCGGTGAGGTTACTGAGTCACTGGGTCACTGGTCAACCGTTGGGTCACTGGTCGAACCGGTTAACTCGGTATAATTAAATAATTCTATAAAATTTAATTATTTCTTTATTATTAGTATTGTTATTTTTTCTTTATAAAAATAATTACCATTTTAAATTTTAATACTTATTAATAGTTTATATTTATTCTATTGTTATATTATTTTGGTGAAAAGTCACATGCAATTATTTTTGGTGAAGTTGATATTGAAGGACCGTTAGATGGTTTGACTAGTTTAAACTAAATATCATCTAGCGATTTTCAACTATCAACCTCATGAAGATAAAACATAAATAATATATTAAAAAATAAATTGTGGTTAATTAAATTTTTTGTTATATTTTTAATTTGTATATATTTAATAAAATTTATAGTTAAATAAAATGTAATTGATTTAAGAATGAGTGACTTTGAAATTAAAATAAATTGACTAGAAGTAGAAAGAAAGAATGCTATATGTACTATAAATTGTCTTATTTAACGAGAATCACTCTAGCCTGCTGGAAGAAGCTTGTTGGCCTTATGCTGGAGGAATGGGTTCGAGCCCCATTGGAAGCATTTTGGAAAATTTTCCAAAAAATCACAAGCGACACTTGGCAGCGCTGGGGTGTAGAGCAGGAATTGCATATCGCTAGTCCATTGTAGATTCACCTTCAACGTTGACTAAATCACTCGAACCGGTCCGGTTTTCACCGAATTTGACCGGTTTTCACCGGTTCACCGGTTTGACCGGTCTGTGCCGTTCTCAACCCTACACGGTCTAAATATCGGACCGGACCGGTTTACCGGTTTTCCGGTCGAACCGGCCGGTCCGGTCCGGTTGACTATGATATCAGGTTTCATTGGTTGTAATCGGTTTTTTGTGACCATCACCGATTTTAACTAAGTCTCTTCTTTAACGGTCTAAAAGTTACTTAACTGGTCTAGAATCTGATTCACCGATTTTTTCATCTAACCAGTCGGTACGGTTCAATTTTTAGAACACTAAGACAAAGCATTCCATATAAAGTATTTTAGAAAAAAATTGAATTAGGGTGTGTGCCATGTTTAACTGTCAAAGTAGTTATAGGGCAACAAACGCTATAGCTTGACATTAACTGGATGGACGTTGAGGGTAATTTCGTGCCTTGTTATTAAGGGCGAGCCTAAGACGCCTTCGAAGAATTGATGTCGGTGACCTGACGGTTATCATTAGCAGTGTTGTAATAATCGGACCGGACCTGCCGGTTCGACTGAAAAACGGTGACCGATCATAGGCCGGTCCGATATAGTTGCGCAGGAGGGTGTGACAATACTAACGGTGCCAATATTAAAAACTGTGACCTAGAAGAGGCGGGGGGCCGGAAGCACTCAGTCACAACCGCTTTCGGCCGCTACGGTCGGCTCCACATGGCTGTACAGTGCACGCATCCTTTAAACCTGTAGATGCCCGGCCAGGTCAGACGCTAACTTCCCATGTCTTGGTGACTGGCTACCCAATTCAAGGCTCGTGTTCCTGTAGAAGGAATGAGAATGATAGAGAAGGGAAGAGATTAGAGGACAGAATTATTCATTTCGGAGGAAAAAATTTGACTTCAATTGCAATTAGGAAGTGACATGTTGTTACCGAGAAAAAGACGGATCGGGCATCGGCCAGGAAGGATATCTTCCTTGGTACAGAATCTTGCTCAATTTTGTTCGCCCAACAAGAAGATAGCCTCTGCGTCTCAGGCTTTGAAGAAGATGGATGAAACAATTATGAGAGAGATGCACGCAACAGAATCGGGGTATCTCACTCTCTCATCCGATGAAGCTGCCGCTAATTTGATGTTGGAGAACACGATTAGTGCTAGGGTTGAACATCATTCAACCTTGAAAGCTTCACTTCTACATTAAAGGTGAATGGCTAAGGGGGGGTTGAAGGTAAGAGTAAGAGCCATGGTTCCGAAAATCGGATCGGACCGTTCGGTCAAATCGATTCAACCGGATACGACGATGCAAGCGATCAGGTTCTCCTCCCATATTCGGTTGACGGAAAACTGCTACAAAACAGCCGATCTGGCCGATAAAAGACCGGTTTGGCATAATCCGTAGCCTGCCAGTTAGGATAAAACGACGGTCGTTTTTTAGTTTGTAGGGAAAAAGGGAAGGTATCCACTCCTGAACCAACCCCCTCTTCCCCTCTAGCCCTTCACCGCTGCCGCTTCTTCCTTTTCCCCATGTCGTTTCATCTTCAATGGCATGTTGTTTTCATCTCCTCTTCCCCAGGTATCTCGCCACGTCGTTTCTTTTTCGCTGCCTTCTCAGCACGGAACCCTGGTTAGTGCCCTGCTTTCAATTCTTCGCCTCCGCTTCCTTTTTACTTTCTGAATGCTCCATCTTCTTCATTTGAAGTTCTGAAATTGTTGTTCATTTTGTTCCAATTCTCTTGTTATGTTTTTGTTCGGCTAATTTTCTTCTTTGCAAATGCAAAAGTGATTTTGTTCGTAACACCACGTTCATAAAAAACAATAATTTCTAGCTCCTCGATTGCACTAACCTGCTTCTAGCCACTATCTTCAGCATTTATTTTTTTCCCCTACTTTATCCTTTATACATGTTATTGCATATTTATAGAATTCTTGTTTTTCTCTAAATGCACTCTTTATTTTATTATTTAATATTTATATTTTTTATTAATTTTTTATTTGACATTATACATTCACTTATAATCTTTGTGTATTATATTTATTATCTTTCTCTTATTATTATTTAATATATTTTTTATTAATTTTTTTATTTGACATTATACATTATACTTATAATCTTTGTGTATTATATTTATTATTATCTTTTATAATAAAATTTATTGATCCTATTTGGTAAAACAAATTAAACAGAAATAATTAATCATAAATAATAATTATAGTTACGTATTATAATGTACTTAAAAAGAGTACTAGAAGTCTTAAAAATATATTTCATAAAAAAACATAAAAGCGAAAACTATAAAAAAGAAAATTAACATGTATAAAAAAATAACATCATAACTTAACGCCATGTCTTTTTACGTAATTATCTAGCAAAAACTGATTTAACTAATATTATCCAAATAATATTTATTTCGTCAAAAATTTTAGTAAAAAATTGCCAAACATAAATCATATTAACCGAAACTTACTTCTACCATAACTTAATTCTATAAAATCACTTTTATTCAAATTTCAGTTTGACTAACTACACCAAGCACACACTAAGAGCTTGTTTGAGTGAGCTTTCAATAAATGATTTTTTCCAATTTATCTTTTTTTAAAAGATCTTATAGAAAAGTTAAAGTAATTTTATGTTTCGATGTCTCATGTAAAAAATCTTCTTATCTATCAATTAGTTTGGGTATAAAAATAAAAGTACTTTTCTGTTTATTATTACATGAAAAACATTTTTTTCTGAAGAAAAAAGATCTTTTAAAAAATATGTTATTTACAGCTTCTCAAAAGAGATTTTTTTAATTTTTTTTATACTTTTATTTTTACTATTAGAAATTTACCAAACACGCTAATTTAGTCCTAGGCGCATTTTTTTTTCCTCTTCATTAATTTGTTCCCGTGCATTTGGGTCATACACCCTTTTTTTTTTGGGTCAACGGTCATAATACACAGCCTTGCTTAATCTTGCAGTACACATTTGACGCATTCCACCCTTTCAAACATGATGGCCCGCAGCCCACCCATATCCAAGGCCTCACATGGAGTCCATCCAACCACGGCCCATTCCTGTACATCCAGCCGCAGCTCTTTCCAAACGGAGCCAATTCCTTCCCCAGCAGGAGCTACTCGGCTACATGGAGGCGTCATGTTACACCGTTCCCCAAACATTCACATGCGGCTCCCCTTGGACACATGTCAGCACGAGATAATTGCAGGAGGAATATCTGTACGCTCACCTCTGTACCCTATAAATTCCCTTTGCTTATTGGTCATGGTGGGTCCCAAGTTAGCCTTAAGAGCTTCCAAGGTGTTGTTGCAACTCTTGATTTGGATTCTCTTGAAAAACATGTTACTCTTAGATCATCATCATAAATTCTTAATAGATCTTTTTTTTTTTTTTTGAAAGGGTTGGAATAATGGTACAAATTTTTTTTATGGATTAGCTATGTATGTAATTTTGTACACTAAATTTTCATCCATGAAAAATTTTGTTTCATTTCTCACTTATAACCAAATGTCTAAATGTGTTTAGAGTAAGAAAATGTACACTCTTGTAATTTGGTATATCAATTTTGTAAATTGTTGTTTTTGGGATATTTTTAGGATATGTTTACAAGTTTTGATTTTGTAGGAAAGGGAAATATTTGAATGTATGATGGACTAAGATTTATACTTCATTTTGTTCTATTTTCTTCCAATTTTATAACTGTTACATATTTTTAGTGCTTTGAGTAAAGAATACTCTCTTTTCTCTTCTCATTTGTTAATCTCTAATTCTCTATACAAACCTTATGAACGAGATAGTGAAATGATTAGAGAATTAATAAGTGAGCTCTTTAACACTAATAGTATATAATGAATGAATTACAATACAAGAGGTAGTTCAATATTTTAAGTGCACTTAAGAATTTCTTATTGGTTTTTTTCTTGTACGTTTTTAATACAATCAATTAGTTTAATTAATGAAAAATATAGTGTAATATTTTTATAATCATAATTGATAACATATAATAACTATAAAGAGAAAGGGATATCATGTATAAAGTTGAATTCAAGAGGGGACCTCTTCAGTTTTCTTTGTAAATTTTATCCTAAGTATGGTGGTTGATGAAATAAGGAATTTTGTTAGAGCTACTATAGATTTTTTATTTTTTTGGGTCACGGCAGAGCTACTATAGAGTTTAATAACACTGGCCAAAAACTGATACAATGCTCTCTTAGATCCATGACCTCTTCATTGTTAAAACTTAAAACCATTTTCATTTTCTTGATTTTTGGGGATTGTTATTCTCCACTATTTGAAAATCAAAGCCCTAATGTTGAGCCTAGTTCCAAATATATTTTTAGTCCATTGTGAATTTATGCTCTTAGCTAAAACTTCCTTAGCTTGACTGTAATTTGTTTTCAAGTAACAGCTGACTATTATATAAAAAAAAATGTTGAAGACTTTGTTAGATAGACAATAATTTTTGTGAACAATATGAGCAGTAGACTCTAAAATTAGCCCAATAAAGTAAAAATACACTACACCATAAAATTATCCATCTAAATCTTAATATTAGGATAATCATCCGGACACCTAGTGAATTGAATATCTGATATATCCATTATTCATATTATTTAATATTTTTATTATCTATCTATACTTTTCCTGAGTCTAATGGAATAACTTATTTGTAATATTATTCATGTACAATATATATATAGTTTAAAACTTTATTTTGGATTTTGGACCCCTAGAAATAATATCACTTGATTTTAAGTTTTTTAAAGAGATTGTAACTCAATACTAAAATAAATTTTCAAGCGTATTACGAGGCTATAAAAGAATTAAAAAAGAAAAAATGGAAGGGGATGGGAGAGGATAATTTAGTATAGAATTTTTCATTTTTTTGTTTCTCATAATTTTTTATAGGTGAATTTTATCAAGCTCTCCTTAAAATAACATATAAATTATTCTCTATGTTGTGTCACAATCTTAATTGGATATTTGCTTTTAATTTGAGTTACTATCTTAATCATAGTTAGATTATATTATAATTAAATTTTTAAAAAGGATAAATGTATAATTTATTAAAAGATTAAAAACTAATTTTTAAAATTTTCCAAATCACGTAAACAGTGGCCCTAATCCTAAATTCTTCTTCCTCGTTTTCTCTCAATGTCACTCAACAACTCTTTCTCACTAGTCAACCTCTCCCGAAGTCTCGAACGGCCGAACTCCAAAGTCCAGAAGTCACGATCGCGTCTGTGGCTCCTGGTTTGCGTCGTCGCGTCCTCGTCCGTCGCTGCTGTCACCCTTGGCCAAAGTCTGATTCACCGTGCTTGGACAGGTTGGTTTTCTTTCTTCTCTATGTTCTTGAAACTCCCTATCAATTTTTTTAATTATTCAGTTGGCTTATAATTTGATTACGGTCAACGAGACAATGCTACTTGAGAGGCTCAATGAGGATGAATGAATGGGGGAAGAACGAAAGGCCAAAAGCCATAACAGAGGGTTAATATACATCTTTTGAAAATGATTTGGGGAAAAAGTCATATTTTAATTTTTAATACTTTAAAAAATTGTATAATTATTCATTTTAAAAATTAATTTAATCATAAAATAGTCTAACCATGATTAACCTAATAACCAATTAAAAAATGACACGTCACATAAGATAAATTACATGTTACTTTATAAAATGTACGGTAGAATTCACCTCTTTTATATATTCAAGAACTTCATTAATTAAAAATAAAGGCATTGTATATATTTATAGCCACACTAAGGGACTTTTTACAATCTAGATCAACAATCAAGTTTAAATTAAATCTACATTTCTAATCAATGAAAAACTATAGTTTTTAGTTTTGCAAAATTGATGTATAGATTTCATGGTTACTGAGCTATAAGGCTTTTGTGAGCCATTTAGCGGATAGGTAAATAAACTTTTCTATTACGAAAAAAAAAAAAACGTTGGTTCAGATGTAGCTTCCAAACACTATGTGAACTTCCAAAAATAAAGTATATATCATGTTCTCATGATATATGATCATTACAAGCCACTGATATGATACTTAAAATAGAAATAAGTACTCAATTTGTTTCATAATATCTGTTCTAATATCCATATAAAAAGACAAATTTTATTTAATAATATATTTACTACCTTTCTTAGAAATTACATTGCTATTATTAGAGTAAATATGGAAAAAAGAAATCAATGCTGCATAAGATATTTTAATATGTTAAAAATTACAAATGGAGATATTATGAAATGGATGAAATATGGAAAGAAAACGACCATGGTGATGATTGTGATGTGCAGACGTGGTTCCCTTCAATTAGGTAATGGTTTTGATTAGGCATATAGATCTCGAAAGTTTGGATAAAATTGAAACGTGAATGAATGTGCTCTAATTTACAAATTTATAATGGAGGTAAGGTGAAAACAAGAAAGATTTGGTACATGGTTTATATTACCCTAACATGGAGACACTCAGCACCTAACCCATTTCTTGGCCTTGAGCCAAGTTTGGTTATTGGGCTAAAGATAACCAATTTAATCAAGGACCTAACACTTATTTTAACTCCATAAAAAGAATATGTAATGTTATAAGAGGAATACTGTAATTTTATCTTTTTTGCTACAACATATAAATTTCAATGTTAGTTTCTACATATGCAATATTTGTGCAATATTTGTGCTTTCTGAAAATCCAAACTCAACTTCTAAACAACGGAACTAACTCCTGTCAAAAAAATAAAACTAGTGGTTAGTTCACTAGTCTGCTTAAGTGTTAAAAGGTTCCAATCTTGCCTTATGCATATAACAACTCATTGGCAAGCGGCAAAATATTAAATGGAGCTCCGATCCGCAGCGAATTAGTCATTGCCCTGCCGGATTGAGAGATACCGTGAACAACCAAAAAAACTACTAAACAATGGCCCCTATAGAACTGTTGCTGTTGCACAGATCCATATTTGTTCTACCAGAGAGGGCCGCAAACTTATCATTAAACCGTGACAAAGGACACTTATCTATCAAGTTTGAACCAAGGTATGCATCTTTGAGGAAGACCGTACTTCTCACACCTTTATTTGTAAGGTAAAATATCCCATGATGCTTTATCAAGCAAAGCAGCAACTTAGACGGCAAACGACACTCGGCCTGAAATGCATCCAGCTGCACAGATGTCATCCTTTTCTCCATGGTCAAGCTAAGGAGCTCATGAATCACAGCCACAGCACGCTTTCGGGTTTCCAGAGCAGTAGGGTCAAGCCTCCTTGCATTCAAGTAAGGAGAAGGAAAATCCATCCTCTGCCACCTCTCAAGATTCTCAAGGTAACTAACGTTCGGCCTAAAACCAGGAGGGAAATTCATTTTGAAAGCAAAGGGACCCATATAGTTGCCATCTTTTGAAATCCTTACTTTTATCCGAACCCCACTTTGGTTCGCGCTCAGAACTCCTTCCTGTGCCAACCTAAGTGATAATTGGATTAGCTAGCTGATGTGTGCTTAAAATAAATTCTAATCAAACCATTACTATGCTATTTTGGTTAGTTAATTTATGTAGTTGGTGCCGCTAATAATGAAAATGTTATCAAGAGCAAGCATCACAGCTTTCTTTCAAACGAAAAGCAAATTCTTTTCACCTTCAAAATCGATGAAAAGCAAAAATGCACAAATGAGCAAGTACCTAGCTTCCCTGGCAGTGACAGCTAATGAGGAGTCCCAATCCTCCAACTCAAGGCAATCCTTCCCAGCAACACGCTTCACTGAAAAAAAATGAGGGTACTTAGGAACCAAAGACTCCCTGAAATCACAGGGCAAGCCCAATTCAGGCCCAACAAACTCGAGAGTCTGCAGGGGTACCCGGCAATCAACAGACAGCATCAGCAACTTCCTAAGATTATTAACCAAGAGGGGCTCCATCAGGGCCTTGGCTTGGGCTTCCTCCTGGGCAACACTCTGGGCCTTAAGGGTGAGGGACACGGAAGGAGGTGATCCGGAGACACGGAAGATGGTCGGGTACCTTTCAATGAGGGCCATGAAGTCCCATTTGCGGACAAAGCCAACATTCTTCTCAAGGTCCCGGAGGAGGAGGGACTGGGTCTTGTGGGATTGGATGATGGAGGAGAGCTCCAGAATGAGGGAGGGCTTCTTACGAAGCTCCATCACCCTGTCGAGATCAGAAACCCGGTGGTAGACCTTCTTCTTGGGCCTGCTTCCACCACTTGATTTCTGCCGAGTATGTAGAAGCCATATGGGGGAACACTGGAAGTGGCCATGGGAGCTTCGGAATGGAGCATGGCGAAGCATCAACAGGATCTGGCCGACTACAAAAAGGTATTTGGGGGGGGGGGGGGGGGGGTTTAGAAACAGAGAAAAGATCTTCACCGTAATGAAATGATGAAGCAAAATGAAATCACAAAGTCAATGTGCCACATTTGAATTCAATCTCAATACACTTTCCATATAAAACTATGCACTATTGTCATACAAATAAACAGTGAAGAATATAGTCGGATATTTAGATGACATTGTGAAACTCTTTTAGCTGAGCACCAATATATATATAGGTGCTCAGCTAATTATAAGAAAAAACACACCTTATCTTGTCTCCGGAAAAATCTGCCAAGTCCCAAGGCCAAATGTGATTGCTCCAAGTAGAACAGCAACCATCTAGATAATTTTCCTTCCAGAATAAATAAAATAAAATTAATGAGTTTAAAAGAAGGTTGGATCTTTGTGATCACAAATTCAGCATTGCAAAAAACAATATTGAATGAACAAATAAAGAATCAATAGAAGGCATAAAATAGTACATATCCTAATGTCTAAAAAAACAGGTCAATACAAAAAACTTTCACCATTATGTATCAATCAACCTAACTATCAACTCATTTCTATTTTCAATGTTGAAAAATCGATTCTAATTATAAGTCAACTTCCACACTTCAATTTGATGCCTAGATTTTCTTATGGAATAAGCAAAACCATGCTAATAGTAACACCATAACTTTATTTGGTCAACATTCCTCCTATGATATGCTGAACTTTATCGCCTTAATTTTAACCTATTACACATGGAATATTAATAATTCTTCATAAATGATACTGATTTGAAACTTATTTTAAGCTGCTCCTGTTCCTCCATTATCTACTTTGCGAGTTGGTTAGTTCTTAGTCCCTGCCTCTCTTCAAGTCAGGTATCCAAATTGTTTCCCTTCAAATTTGCAACCCACCATTCCTCCCTTATCAACTTCCTCTCCTGTATCTTGTATTATGAAAATTACACAAAGTGATGCTACATCTTTTTTAACTACTTAAAAATTAATTTCAAATGCCTGGTGACAACAGGTTCTTCTCATAATTCAAAGTAAGGTTCTTATCATAATTCAAAGTAAGAGTACCAAAAGAGTACTAATTAGAAGCCATTCAACTAACTAACTAACTACTCTTAACAGCATTCAAGTAATCCCTAATCACAATAAACCTGAAATCAATAAAATAAAGCTACACAAAAATTTCAATAATGATTTGATTTCCATTTTTAGCAGCAGCAAGAAAATTTCAGCAAAAATTTCAGGAATTAAAAAAAGAGCAGCAACACAAAATCAATTATTTGATTTTCCATTAATCCATTCACAGTTTCACATTCAAATATCAGCAAACAGAGCATAAAAGGAAGAGAAGAACCGAAGAAGTGAAAGCAGTGCCACTAACCTTCGACGGAGACACGGACGGCGAGCTGCTCCAACCTCGAACGGAGAAGCCAAGGAGGACGGGGACAGGGGGAAGGAGGATGCCGAACTACAAGAGAGGGCCTGGGCTACAAGAGAGGACGCGGAGGCGCCGACAGCACGGACGGCGGCGGCACTGCGGCATAACCGTTGCAGGGAGAACCTAGGGTTTTGGTATGGTGATTTTGAACTTTGCTTCAGAGTTCAGAGGAATTGTGATTCACGAATAGCGGGGCAGGGGGTGTGTTGGAGGAACGGGGTGTGAGTGAGTGAGTGAGGGTAAAAGTTGTTTTTTTAAAAAAATAAAAAAATAAACGGCGCCGTTAATCGAAAACCAGTTAGTTATTCGTCCGGTCCAACCGATCCGATTTTCAGAACTGTGATCAATTCTTAAATATAGTTAATAATGTAAAAATAAAAAATAAAGAATAATACTTAAGTGGTCTTTAAAAAAAGTAGTCAAAATTTTAATTTTTAACAAATATTAAATATTAAATCAGTTTTAAATTTTTATTCTGTTAGATAAAATAATTTGTTTGACAAAATAAAATGTTAAAAACTATTGGATGATTAAAATTGGTTAAAAATTGAAATATTTGACTAAAGATTTTTTAAAAACTATTTAATTAACTACTAAAAAATAAAATATAATAAGAAGCGTTTTTGTTTTAGGCTAATTATTTGTCATTTGACAATTATCAATCATTAATGGGAAACAATCATTAAGGAAATCTTAATAAATCAATCCTTTATAAAAAAATCTTACTAAATATCTTTCGAGGATATTGTTAGATAGCCAAAATATTATAAATAATAAATAAAAATATATAATTAATAATATTAGTATGGATAAAAAAAATATAATTTTTTTAATTTAATTGGTATAATTAATTTTTTTAATTATTTTTTTTCGTTAATTACACCAAAAGTCAATTCCAAATTTAATATATACCGAATTTTAAAAATTTTTTTTCATTGTTACATTCATAATTTTATAATTTTTTTCTCAAATAAAAATTTTAAATTTTGATATTTTTAATACTAAAAAAATCTCAAATTACTTCAATACATTTTATATATAAAAAATAAAAACATCTTAAATTTAATTAGTCTCTATTTATTAAAAATAAAAAATATCTAAAATAATTAGTTTTGATCTACAAAATAAGATAATAAATAATAAATTAGTACCAATTCATTAATTATAAAAATTATATGTTTAAAATTATAAATGTTATACATATAAAATTACGGATATTAAATTAAAAAATTTTAACAACTTTTATTATATAACTCATATTTTACACTAGACTATTAAAAAATAAAAAATAAATAATAAAATAAAAAATATAAACAAAAATTAAAAATAAATTTTTTAAAATAATTATTAACTCATTATATTAAAATTAATAAATATACATATATATAAATATTAAATAAAAATATTAAAATAATTAAAATCATGATCTATTAGTAGTGCACGTATGAGATAATTTAAAGAATAGAATAAAATACATAATTTAAAATTTGGTAATATTAATTATAAAATTTATTAATTATGGACATCAGATATATGAAATTATAAATGTTATTATGAGTACGAAATTATAGACGTTAATAATATGAAATTATGAATGATATGTATTACTTATGCAATAACTAAAAAATAATGTATATGAATTTTATAACTAATAAATATTAATTTTAATTTTTGGATGTTAGTTGCATGTAATTATGGATATTATGTGTATTTACGAATGGCATAATCACGAATGTCGATCTGTTCAAATTTTTTAACTACTTTTAATATACACACCGTGTTAAAGTCAAATTCAAATATAATACTATTTGAAATGATAACGATAACTTATTGTAAATTTTTTTGGTATATTCTGATCAAAATCAAATTCAAAAAATTTCAATTGCACTAAATTCATAATTTTTGCTCTTGAATATCAAAGTTTCTTATTGTACTTTAGATATACTAAAGTCGTGCTTTTTTTCTCTTGAACATAGAGATCGTATACTTACATAGTTTGCCTCTAATAATAAAAAAGTGATACAATAAATTAGTGGTTATGGTAATTATTATAATTAATGTCAATTAAGGACTATTATTATTACCATTCCTTGTTACTATAGTCTTTATGGCGATCGTAAATATAAATATCAAATTGTAAGAGGAAACATTAATATATGATTTAGTTAATGCCTAATAGTTAGGAATATATTATTATAAGTAATATGGTTAATATGTGAGAACCATTAAGAGTGTGATAAGTAGAGTGAATGATAAAAGAGTAAGATAAAAAAATAAAAATATAATAACTTATTAAAATAAAGTTAATTTAAAAAAATTTTGATTAGCTATGACTAAAATTTTAGTTCCCAAAATTTTTCCATCTTTTAATATGTTCATTGCTTAATAGGATTTGTCTATAGTGGATAAAATATAAATTGGTTCTTTAAGGACTAAAGAAAATATGCTATTTTTGTGCCTATGATGATTTTCCTATACTAATTTTTAATATGATGTAGATGGTCTCTAAGTTGATAAAATTATAATGAGTAAATTGAAAGATAGTCCAATTATATATTAATAATTGTAAGTATTAATTTAGTAAAAAAAAATGAATTTGTTTGTGATAAATACGTATTTAATAAAATTAATTTATTATTATATATATATATATATATATATATATATATATATAAGTAAATATCAATTCTTAATAAAAAGGAAAAAAATACTATCAATTTTGTTAGTTTGTTTTATTGCTACCAAAAAAATATATAATTAATTCATATTTTTAACAAAATTATCACCAAAAGTACATATCAAATTTGCAAACTATATGTAATTTGTATATATTTAAACTGATTAATAGATAAATATTGGTAACTACATATGTCATA
Organism: Arachis stenosperma; assembly: GCF_014773155.1. Taxonomy (NCBI): domain Eukaryota; kingdom Viridiplantae; phylum Streptophyta; class Magnoliopsida; order Fabales; family Fabaceae; genus Arachis; species Arachis stenosperma. Next base: position 2,072,540 of record NC_080379.1, on the reverse strand, counting down.
AGTAATATTATTATTAATAATACGATGATATTATTCAATTTATTATTCATATAATTCTATTAATTAAGTAAATATAGTTAATTCTTTAATTGTTTTTTATATATTTAAAATAAAAAATTTCAATTTTGTTTATTTTAAATTAATATAGTAATAAAAGACAAAAAAGTTACACATATATTGATTATGGTCTAATTTTAATTCTTTTAAAATTAATACAAGATAATATATTAGCAAAAACCTATATTCTTAATATAAAATTTGTATTTTCGTAAAAATACATATACATATGATAAAAAATAAAAATTTAAATTTAAAATCTCTTCTTTTATATACAAATACTTAATGCATCAAGTTAGTAATTTAATTTTTTTTAACTTAAATAAGTTAAACAATTACCAATTTAATTTGTTAATCATATATAAATAAATAATATTTGATATTATAAAATATAAAAAAATAAAAAATGCACTTTTACCTATAAATTTTTTAATTGTATTACAAATTAAAATTTGGTTTTTAATTTTAAAATATTGAAACTCTAGATTTATTTTTAAAAAGTAAATATTTTTTCATATTAAACATAAAAATATCAAAATATCCTTTATGTAATAATTTTAAAATTGGTTGTCTTTAGTAAAAAAGTAGAGACTGAACCCTTATAAACTAACGTTTCAGATTTTATATTAGTGTGTTATATGAGTCCATACCATAAATATGGTAATTAAAAATTTGGCCCTATAAGTATGATAAATTTCAAGTTGGTGGTATTAGATTTAGCCTAACTAATTTAATATCATAGATGAATAAAATTTTGTTTAAGTTAAAACGAGTTGAAAAAATTATAAAGAACGATCACCATAAATATTTTTATAAAATTAAATTTTTTTTATAAGAATTTTTTGTATAACTATTGTACTTATTTGCATAAAGTTTGAAAATTTGTATTGCACTTATTATATTTTGCAATGGATACAACTAGAATAATAAATAAGATTGAAAATAACGAGTATAAAAAATTTTTTGAACTTTATAAACAAATTAAAAAATATTTAATTATAATTATTATTTTAGTTTTATTAATAATCAAGATTCTGTTGTGTATTTATAATTCTTATAAATATTTTTATAAAATTTAAAATTTTCTATTGTATTAATAGTTACAACTAATAAGGAGTAATCTAAATTCTAATTTTTTTTATTTAATCGTGTAAATTTAATGAATTTTTTAAAATATAATTAGTTGAGAGATTAATAGGACCGATATTTGGAATTTAAATATATTTATGATTATTAATTATGATGCTTTAATTGTTTATATTTAGAATTGTTCGTATCAATTTAAATTAAATAGTATTTAATTGTTATAATTTAGTAAATATTTAGTAATGATAAATTAGTAGTAATCAATAATTAAAATTGTTTGTGATCGAAGTAGTTAATAAATTATTTAAGTATTGCAAAGAAAAATATACACGTATTTTTAAAGCAGTGAGATAAAAAAATCTTTATTTTATATAATAATAATAATAATAATAATAATAATAATAATAATAAAGATTAAGATCTCTAAAAAATAAGTATTGTTTTGATTTTTAAAATTTAGAGTCAAAATTAAATTCGTTTTTAACATTATTTTTTATTTAAAATCATCTCAAACGATTTTAAAAATGACAAGTATTTGTACCAAAAGTAAAATAAAAGAGGTGAAGGATGTTTTTTTTTTTTTTTTTGGTCACGATAAAAGAAGAGTTGAAAGCTTGGATATAAAAAAAGTGCCACAAGGGATTGGAAGTTGGAACCCAGAAGGCAGAGGCTAAAAGGAATTAAGGTAGTATAAGAAAAGTATAACAGTGTTAGTATAAATTTTCTACGAAAGGCCCAAAAGTTGTACGTAACATATAATAGCCATTGTCAGATTTAAATCTAAATTGTCGGCCCAAAAGAAAAATTTTAATGGTGGTGGAGCCAGTAATGGATTTGGCTCAGCCTAGCCTAATGGGAATTAGAAGACTTTTGGTGGAATGTGACTCTAACGCTATTAGGTACCGTTTGTTTTGAGGTATTAAGACAGAAATTGAGAGACTGAAATTCAGTATTATATTTGTTAGTTTAGAGATTGGTACTAAAATTTTTATCTCAGTCTCTAAAATTTCAGTATTTCAGTATTTCTAAAAAATAAGAACACAAGGGACTAAAATTTTTAGAGATAAAAACTGAAACTTTAATAACATTTTATACCTAAAATATTTTTATTTCAATTAATTAATTTTAATTTTACTCTTTGTGTAAATTAAATTAGAGTTTCATTCTTGTTTCAATTTCTGTCTCCCATTTTACACCAAACAGAATACTGAAATTTATTTCAATCCCTGTCTCTTAGCCTCTGTCTCTCAATCATCTTTGTCTCTTCATTAGACGCTAGCTTATATCTCTGATCAATAGCAAGAAAAACCTAAGTAAACACCCCCTGGCTTGATAAGGGACATGGTTTTTTGGAAAAAAAAAAAAAAACTGAAAATTTTATTTTCTAAATATATATAGAAGGAAATAGATGTGCTATTGCCTAGTTTAAAAAAGTCTAAATTTTGAATCAGGATTTCACTTTTAAAATGTACTTCTGATGGAAGTCACTATATTACTAGTTAATGATAAATGGGAGACCTCCTTATTAATTTGTATGTAGGTTATTCTGTTTGCATGTTTTTAGCCCCGTCTTAATATCAAAGAAAAAAAAGATTTGAGTCCAATTTATGCATTCGCTTAAATAAGTATTGGTTTCGTTTTGTATAAGTAGTAATCTATTAAATAGTAACAGATCTTTAAATAAAATTTAAATTTATAGTGAATTAATTTTTAATCTGTTAAATTGAAAATACTGTGGACAAATAAAAAAAATGGATCATTCTGTTCTTTGTCTTAACAGTGATTGATTCTAGTTTTCCAAAATATTTTGTTGTCTATTTTTAAATATTTTCGTGGCCCAGCAATTTTAATTTATGGACTTTAATAAAAAACCGGTTGAAATTGATTTTTTTTATTTCTTTTCAACTGATCTTATAAAATATGATATCCTACCCAACGACTACAAGATTTAAATGACAACAAGAAAACTTATGAGAATTAAAAAAAAAAAAAAACGTATGAGAAGATCCAATTTTGAGAATAAACTCCAATTGAAGCAAGAAAATTCTCTAAATTGAAATAGTGAACAGGATTTATTTAATAGATTGGGTACGGTATGGTTTACATAAACATTTTTATTTTTCAAGAAACATCATTTATAACCTTAATAATTAACTTCCACATCCGTCCCCAACTTCATGTACGATTTGGCCACATGAAATGTAATCTTAAACTCTTACTCTCATCACATGAACCGATTGAATGTTTTGCTATGACAAGTAAGTAGTTCCCTCGGAAGAAACCAAACCACTTTTTATATATTTGGGATGCATTTTCATCCTCTTTATTTTTCTGACACCATTGGATGCTTTTTGTTTCTTATTTTATATGAATTACTTATATCCTTAATAAATATGATTTCATTAAAGAAACTACTTTCTCATGAAGTAATAATTATTATGATAATCAAAACGTTTCAATAAATGTTATATGGAGATCACTTTAATAAAGATACTAAAAATATTTTTTTTAAAGACGTTCATACATGTCATGTTATTATTGGACATCTTTATTAAATCAGTTAATAATTTATTTTTTAATAAATTAGAATAAAATCGGTTTATTATAGCAACAATAATAAATCCAATTGTCTGTATTATAATTATTAGACCCGATTTGATCCAATTGAATTATACAATCTAAATCGAATATTTTTAAATTTTTTGATAAAAAAAATAAATATATCATTGACTTTTTGTTTTGCAGACATTTAAATTCCTAAAAATTTAAAAATACAATTAAATCCTTAAAAAAATTTAGATTTATTGTTATTGTTATAAAAAAAATCATTTTTTTAAATTTGTTAAGAAATTCAAAAATAACCGATTCATTAATACGTCAAATAATAATGCGACACATAAATATCTTTACAAAAAGATCTTTTACGCGTATTTATAGAAGCATCCCATATTATATATATACTATTAAAAAGGGTTTGTAAAAATTGATAGCAATAGCTTAAAATTGTTTGCCAAAATATATACAACAAAGTTACTCGATAATTTTAACTTATTATATGTATGAATTCATATTAAAATTAAGTTATGCGTTACATGAGAGAAATTAAAAGTAACATAATAAAAGGGGCTAATTCATAAACGAAATTAAAACCCAATACAAACCTATGTATATATGATTTGGTAATGACGAAAAGAGAGTTTATAATGTTATAAGACCATAGACATATATAAGAAATATTAAAGATCTCTAATCTAGAGCCATGGACCACTATACTACCATAGTTACGTAGCTTTCTTATTAAAACCAAAAGCTGTCTCTTTTTTTCATCTCCTTCAATTCACGCAACAAAGGCAAAGGCCACAGCTGTCATAATGTGTCATTGGTAGAAATATAATTATTATTTTTTTTATTAATTTAACCTTTTAAAAAAATAATATTATCATATGATACTAAAATTTTTATGATTAAAAAATTTAGAGTTTAATCATTATTGTTTTTTTAAAAAGTATTTTTTAAAAAAGAATTTTTTTATTTTTTTATATTTTTCTGTGTATATTTGGAGTAAAAAACTTATTAAATAATATGTATGTATGTATGTATTATGTATTTAATATTTAAATGTGTTGTAAAAAGAATATATATACAAATATTTCTCGGGAATGAATTAACTCACACATTAAGGTTTAATTTTTATAAGGGTAATTATAATGATGTCTCTATAGAAAGATTCTATCTAATAATTCGGCTATAATAATAACTTGTAATAGTAGACTTTCCATAAAGCTAGAGACGCATATAAGAGAGGCATATATATTATAGATTTTTGTATAAAAAAAGAAAGGTATAGTACGTAGTAGTTGTTGGCATTAAATATGGGTGATCACATGAAATAAAATCCTACGTCAAAGGGAAAGTTTCAGAAGAACATGCTACTAGTATACATAGATGAAACTTGAAAGGAGACTCCTTCATTCACTAACTAAAAGATGCTTTGGACTTATTACTCTGAATAAACAGTTTAATTAATTTAAAAAAAATAATTCAAATAATAAATATTTATATTAAAAATAATTTATAAATAAATTATTTTATATTTAATTTTTTAGTTATAAAATTACTTATTTTGAAAAAATATAATATAAATTTTTTTTATTATAAGAAAAGTCGTTTTTTTTATTTTTTTATAAACACTTAAATATTTTTTTAAAAAATTATACCAAATATTAATACTACTACTTTTTATAAGTCAAAAACAAAAAAAAAAACTTTTAAAACTTTTTCAACGAGCCCTTCTAAAAAATTTTATAGATTTTACATTTTTTTTTTCAAATCACATATATATGTTATTAAAAGGACTTATATTATGAGTTATGAGCCTTTCACAAACGCATGAAATGAGAGATATTTGTTTAGGTTTGGAGTGAGATATTTGTCAAAAACAAGCTTTATGATGACAGCTCTCTCTATATTTTGGAGAGATAATTCGATGTTGATTGATGTGTATATGAAAATAAATCACCACCCGTTTTCCCATAATAGATAGTTGTAATTATAAAATCTCCTATAATATATCTTTCTATGAATCCTTCGGCATAATAGATGAAGTAATGGATATTAATTCACACTTAAAAGTGTACATATATATATTTGTTACATTTACTTTAGAGACCTGCTATACATACAAGTCTTTTTGGTTTATAAGTCTTACAAGTTCAATAAAATACACGCATTATACTTAATTAACGCATTACACACTTTCACATTCAAGAATAAATAAAACGCATGTTATTCAACAACTTCCTATTTCCAAAGCGCGCTACTCACCATGCATTATGAACGACTCTTCTTCTTCTTCCTCCATGAAAACAATTTTCTTACCAAATTTGAAGATAATGAAACTTCAGAAATACACCCAAACGATTACAGAAATACACCCCAACGATTACAGAAATACATCCAAAAGATTACAGAAATACACCCAAACGGTTACAGAAATTCATCCAAACGATTATAGAAATACACCCAAAGAATTACAAAAATACACCCAAAGGATTTAAGAAATACACCCAAAATTCGTTGAAATACACCTTATGCATATTTCAGAACTCTTTCTCTTTCTCCTCCTCATCTTCTGTTGCTTCTTCTTCTTCAAAAATGATTTCAGAGCTTAATGTAAAAAAAAATGGAAATCGAGAATAACGAAGAAAGAAAATAGAGAAAAAAGCACGTAAATGAAGAAGAAGAACAGAAAGAGGAAGAAGAACGTGCAGCAATAAGAAGAAGAAGGAGAAAGAGAAGGTAAGAAACGGAAGAAAAGAAGAAGAAGAAGAAGAAGAACGTGTAACAACAAGAAGAAGAAGGAGAAAGAGAAGGCAAGAAACGAAAGAAAAGAAGAAGAAGAAGAAAAATAACGTAGACCTTGCATCGTGTTTTTGAGATTTATTCATTAATTAACTTGTAAAGCATACAAGTTCTAATAGCTTGTATGCAGAGCTTTTCTTTTTACTTTATAAACTTTATTTATCAAATAATTAGAATATATATATTGCCTATTGGAGTTGAACATAAGATGACTCGCTATAGTAATCAACATGTAATGTCAATTAAGCTCAAACATGAATTGATCAAAAGGAGTAGTGCTAATTAGACTATCGTTGAACATTATTAATTAAAAGCCGGGATGCAATTCCATTCTTATCCGTATCAATACTAATCAATTCTCTATTTTTCTTACTAAGATGTCTTAGTTAAAGATATATAATAAGTTTGTTATTATTTTAAATTTAAGTTGTTTTAATTTGTTTAGCTAGGATTAGATTTAGATTTTATCATTTTGTTAATTAAACAATTACAATTATAACTACTTTCAGATAGTATATATTGGAATCGATTTATCAATGAATGTGAAGATATAAGAGTATCAACCAAGTCATTTAAAGATTTACATCATTGATGCGAGGTGATTTATAAAAATGACCAATATTTTGCGATACTTATATATACTTATTAGAAGATGAATAATAATTTAAAGAGACGGTGAAATTTCTCTTAAAAAATATTATCTGTAGTGGTGTTAATTAATTATTTTAGCGTTTAGTCATAAAAGATTTTAATATCATAATAATATTTTGAATGAAAAACTGACTGAATTTTATTAAATATGATGAATTATACTTAGAGTTTAAATATTTATTTTTAAGTTTTTGAAATAAATAATTTTAGGGAAGTACTAGGTAAACAATGACCATTTTAAACAACATGAATAACCACTAATCAAATAAAAATGTACTACACTATAATTTAATGCTATTAATAATTAAATTTAAGATTAATTTACTTTTTTAACTCTATAAATTCATATTATTCACATATTATTCAAAAATATTGTTGATTATCTATACTTTTCCATAATTTTATAATAGTAAATATTAATCTTATATATTATAAGTGTTGACATACATAATTAATTATGCAAAAAACGTATCGAGAGTTTCCCTATTGCTAAAAGATCAGTGTAGTACAAATGATATTATTATTAAAAAATATTAAAGAGTTATCAAAATTTATTATTTTTTTATTATTTAATTATTAATTTAAATTTTTTAGTCTAATAATTTAATAACTTATTTTTTTAATTTTTAAATATTAATAATTAACTGATATCAAAAAATAATAAATTTTAACGGTATTCAGACAATTTTTTTTTTTATAAAAAAAGGAATGAGGGAATATATATAGTACATGAGATTTTAAAGGGAGATCATTTATAATAAGCGTCATACCTATATTCCTTATCAATTAGCATTTTTAATAAACTAAAGAAAAGTCAATTTTTTTGACAGAAAAAAAAATTAAATCATAATAATTAATATATATTATCAATTAATAATAATATAATTTTAAAAATTGTAAATTTGAGTCTCCCTCTTAATTTAAAAAAAAAAAAATTAATAGTACAGTGACTGATGACTAATGAGGCGGAAATATATCTATTCTCTATAAATGAGACAACGTGGGAGGGTGACTAATATTAATTAGGCAATAGCTAAGGCTTGTTAAGCGAGTTGCCAACTTGGTTGGATATATGGATGTGTGAGTGCCCTATGTATTTATGGGTATGTCGTCTAAATACATATGAACTATATATACCTTAGGAAGCATTTCAAGTACACCGGAAGTACCGGTGTACCAGTTGTTTTAACCGTTAATCTGAATTATAAAAAATATATATAATATATATTAATTAAAATCAACGGTTAAAACAACTGGTATACCGGTATTTCCTGGTGCACTTGAAATGTTTCCTATACTTTAATACCTAGGAAGTAACAAGTTCATATATAGTGACTTACAACGACATGCATGCATTCAAACGTCTTTTCCATCATAATCGTTGTTAACATATACATTATTATTTATTATTGATTGAGTGATATTATTATTATTATTATTATTATTATTATTATTATTATGCTCAGCTAGCTAGAAAATATATACCAATAAAAGTTGCAAACATGTATTTGAAAACAAAAATATTATGTTATGTATTTGTGTATAAATATATGTATAATTTAGAGTTTAAGTTTTAAAATAGTTTTTGAAGTTGTATTGGAGGTTTAAAGTAGTTCTTGAAATTAATAGTTATTCAATTTTATCCCCGAAATTATATTCCAGAACTCATAGTAATTCCTTAAACAATTTTCGTTCATCATTAATTATCGAAAAGTTGAGCTGGACCCCAACGATTTACTGACGTGGTAAACGAAACTCTTTTATTTGTAATGTAGTCCCTTTCTTTTTTAAATTCCTAATCCCCAATTTTTGTTTTTTGAATTCTCTTTCTCATCATTTCTCTTCTTCTTCAACTCCATTATTTACTATCAATCTTTCAAATTCAATCACCAAATGTAATAGCAGTATAAAACACCAATAGTTATTAAAAAAAAAACATAATAAATCACAGTATAAACTTTTCAATTGGTACCTTCAACTAGTACAAATATCATTTCATAATTAAGACGAAATAAAATTCAATAAATTTTATATAATTCTACATATTACCAATCATTTTATCACACACAATGTTTTAACTCTCTCAAACACTTTCAATCCATCTCCAACGATGACAATTTAACTCACCACCACCACTACATGGCTGACAACAACGATAATATTGATGAAGTCTCAGTCTTTCCTCTCTCTTCACTTGCAACCAAGGCCACCTTTTCTCACTGGAATCCCACCCGCTACAGCTCCCCGTCTGAGGTCACATTCGCCGCCGGCAACCTCACGGAGCCTGCCCCTACCAGCAGCGTGCTACTCCGGCCTCAGCTTTCACGACAGAACTCCTCCGGCATGGTGTCGGAGCCATTCTGGAAGAAGCGCGTGGTCACGTTCTGGGACAACTTCGATGATGAAGAGCAAGACGACGAGAACAGGTCACGTGCGGATGGCAATAGAGCACTATCAGTAAAAGAGACAATTGCAGCACAGGAGGCGGCGGAGGTGGCTGCTACAGGGGAGGTTGTTGGAGAGGGAGAGGAAGACGAGGTAGCATACCCAGTAATGATGTCACTGATGGACTTAGTTTGTTGGAGAAGATTGACAGAGAGATAGGACTTAAAGGATCAAGGTACATTCTGAGTGATGATGAGGAATTTGATGAGGATGCATGGTAATGGTGATGACTTAAAATACAGAATATATAATAGAGGTCATTAATGATTGAATTTGGAAGAGTGAGAAGAGAGAATGAGGTTGAAAAAGAAGAGAATAAGAAAGAGAATTCAGGAAATAAAATTTGGAGATTAGAGTTTTAAAAGGAAAAAGGGACCAGATTGCCAACAAAAAAGTTTCGTTTGTCACGTGACAGAAATCAGTCCACTTCAACTTTTCGATAATCAGTGATAGACAAAAACTGTCTGAGAGACTACTATAAATCTCGGAGTGTAATTTTGGGAACAAAATTGAGTAACTATTAATTTTAGGAATTACTTTAAACCTAAAATATAATTTTAAGGACTACTTTGGTCGGCTTAACTCATAATTTAATTTATTTTTAATGAAAAATTTGTATTTTAATATATTTTCAACACTTATAACTGATTTTAGTGAGAATTTTAATAAACATATAATATAGCTGTTTTGAAAAATATTATTATTGCTTTAAACAACATCTTAAATAATATCGGATTGCCTCAACTTATTGTTTTCTTTTTTTGGCATATATCTGTGCAAAGGAAATGTTTGATTGTGCAAATATATAATATTTTTGGAAAGAAAAAAATAAATAGATCTTTAGCTTTTTAATTTAATGATCACTAAATTTTTTTAATTAATTAAAAATATAAAAATATTTTTTATTTTTTAAATATGTACGTTTTCATTTAAAATATACGAGAACAAATAATTTTTTTAAAATAATTTAGATGTTTTGTATTTTAAAAAATAAAAGATATTTTTCTATTTTCGATTAATCAATAATTATTTATTCATTTTTGATAAAAAATCAGAAATATATTTATTATTTTTTTGGATTTAATATTTAGAGCTGAGGGTTTAGACTTCAGCTATATTTCTTTTGACGATTTTATAATAAGGTATTTCTATAATATTAGAGTGAATACCCCACCTGATACTTAATAATTATCTCGAAAAGACAACGAGGTATTTAAGAAAAAAAATATCCAATTCAGTCTCTGATATTTTTTTAGGACCGATTAATTTCTATGCAAAAAAAATATTAACCTTTTTTGACACAGAGACTAATTCGTCCCATAAAAATAAAATTCAAAAACCGAATTGATATTTTTTTTTATCAATAACCTCATTGTCCTTTAGAATAATTGTCAATTACTGTTTTAGATTTTTCTCATAATATCATAAGCGTGAGTTAATTAATGTTCAAAAAGAGGCCATTTATGTATTGATAACCACGACAATTTATCCATATTAGATATATAATATATTCATTTGTTTTTCCTACTTAACGGTTTAAATTTTCATAAATAATGTTAAGTCACCAATATATTTAATTTTATTTGCATTTGAGTTAATATATACTAATTAATTCTCTTTTTCTTATTAAGTTGTGTTAGTTAGAGATATATAATAAGTTTGTTATTATTTAAATTTAAGTTGTTTGAAAGATACCAAATCTCAGTTAGAGAAGAAGAGAGAGAAATTGAATTTATTAGATTCAATCTTGAAGCGGAAAGTTAATTATAGCTGAGATAATTATACACTATATATAGCAATAGTTAGTGTCATGTTTTGTTCACTCATACAACTAACTTCTCTTTATGATTATTACTATCATGTTTAACTAGGATTCAGTTTAGGTTTTATTATTTTATTATTCAATAAGATATGAGTGTAATTATTTTCAATTAAAATTGTAATCAATTTATTTATATATAATAAATTCTGGCGTAATTTATATTTGAGTATCAACCAAGTCATTTAAAAGATTTACATCATTAAAATATTTTGAATGAAAAATTGACTGAATTTAAATTAAATATGATGAATTATTATACTTAGAGTTTGAATATTTATTTTTATGTTTTTAGAATAAATAATTTTGTTATAGTAAATATTAATCTTTTATATTATGAGTGTTGACATACATAATTAATTTTGCACAAACTTATTGAGAGTTTCCCTATTACGTGAATCTACAATAAATTTAAAAGATGAATGTAGTAGGGGATATATACAGGGACGTTTGAAAAACTTTAAAAGTAATGTTTTTGAGTTTATGACTTATAAAAAGTAGTAGTATTAATGTTCGGTATAATTTATAAAATTAAATTGTAATTTTTTAAGAAATTATTTAAAAACTTATAGAAAAATTAAAAAAAATGACTTTTCTTATAATATTACTATTTTTATCATATTTTTATAAAATAAATACTTTTAAAAATAAAAATTTAAATATAAAATAATTTATTTTTAATATAATTATTTATTATTTAAACTATTTTATTAAAAAAATTTAATTAATTTATTTATCAAAACTAGACCATAGTACATGAGATTTTCTAAATAAGCGTCATCCCTATATATTCCTTATCAATGAACATTTCTAATAAACTAAAGAAAAGTCAATTTTGTTTTTGGACACAAAAGAAAAGTCAAATTAAAACATAATAATTAATACATATGACCAATTAATAATAGTATAGTGACTGATGAGTCGGCGGAAATATATCTATTCTCTGAATGACTCATCATCCGAGGGTGACTAATAATAATGTTAGGAAAATTAAAAAAAAATATTTTATTTCATTTAATATTTATTAATCTTAATAATAATTAATAAATATTAAATAAAATAAATTTTGTTTATTTTTAAATAATATTTTTATTAAATATTTTGGAATAATAATTAGCCAATAGCTAAGGCTTGTTAAGCAACTTGCCAAATTGGTTGGATGGATGTGAATTGGGAGTGCCCTATTTATGGATATGTCGTCTAAATACATATATTCTATATATACACCTAGAAAGTTCATATATAGTGACTTACAACGACATGCATGCATTCAAACTAGTCTTTTCCATAATAATCCTTGTTAAACATATACATTATTGTATTATTTATTAGTGATTGACTATTATTATTATTATTATTATTATTATTATTATTATTATTATTATTATTATTATGCTAGCTAAATATCAATAAAAGTTGCAAACATGTATTTGAAAACAAAAATATTAGGTGTGCACTAAATTTAATTATTATATATTTATTTATAAATATATATACAATTTAATTTATTTTTAATGAATATTTTATATTTTAAAACAATGATAACTAAATTTAATAATTAATTTTAATATACACTCGTTTTGAGAAGGATTATTATATTGCTGCTTTAAACAACATCTTAAATAATGTCGGCTTGTACGTCTCAAGTCTCAACTTATTGTTCTTTTGGCAATATATACATATATATAAAGGAAATCTTTTATTACGTAAATATATAATATTTTTGGAGAGGAAAAGATAAAAAGATATTTGACTTCTTAATTTAATGACCACTAAATTTTTAACTACTTAAAAATATAAAAATATTTTTTTTATTTTTAAAATGTGAGATTTTTGAAAAAAATTAAATATCTCATATTTTAAAAAATAAGTGATATTTTATATTTTTTATTAGTAAAAGATTTATTTGTCTTGAAATTAAAAATTAGACACATATTTATTATTTTTTGATTCTCTATTTTTATGTTTTATTTTTATTTTTTTTAATCCGAAAGTGTTTTCTCACACTTGCATGGAAGTGTTGTATAACTTAATAAAAGTCTATGTGGCTAAGATTGAACTGAATTTAATTAAATTCCAATCTAATCTCAATATTTAATTTTAATAAATTCACATTATTCGTAATAAAACAAATTATTTTAAATAAAAATACCAATATAAAAAATATAAAAAATATTAATTAAAATTAACATAATATTTTATTATTAATTTTATCGTAAAATATATATTTTAATCATTAAAAATAATTTTAAATCAGATCAGATATACTGAATTTGGCCCAAAAAATATATCGGATAAAATAATAAGTTAGAATCGACAAAATATGCGTTCAATTAGGGCTATCAAACGGGTTAGTCTGGTCCATTTAGGTCTGACCCGTTAAGCATGTGAGTTAAATAGGTTGGCCCGTTTAAACCTGTTTTATTCACGGGTCAGGATTTTCTAGCCTAAATCGTTTATGGTCAGTTTGATGGACTAAACAGATCAGCCCATTTATCATTTAATTTTATTTTTTAAAAAATATTTTGACAAAAAATACTATTTTTTGGTCAAAAACCTTTGAAAATAATATTTTTTTGTTGATGGGTCAGAGCAAAAAAAATTTCAGCTAAAAGTATTAATTTTTTTTAAAATAATATAAAAAAAAAATTAAACAAGCCATCCGTTTAATCCGCGAACTAACTCGTTTAACCCGTCATTTTTTCAGATTAATCGGGTTCAGTCTATTTAACCCGAAATTTAAACAGATTTAATTTTAAAGGTAAAATATGCTCATTTAAACGGATAAACGAACTGAGCGATAAATTTAGTCCATTTTAACGGCTCGCATTCAATCTAATACGCAGTGGGTCTTGAACACCCTAGAATAAATCATTGGAAAAATCATCATTTTCTTAATAATGAGCCAATTGGAAATTATAATTAAAGTGTTCAAAAATAAATATCGAATATATATATGTATTGTATTAATTATGAACTAACCAGAATCGGTTGGGGGTTTAATTTAGATAGAGTTGATGATAAGGTTCCGTGCAAGTGGAAGTGTTCATTAGATGGGTAGACTTTTAGAAGACTCTCCTTCTTCTAATTAGTTAGATAAAGTAGGTCGCACAATTAATCTTGTGTTAAGAACCTTAATTTTTTTCGACGCGAAACGAGACAATTTTTTTTTTCTTTTTTTCATAAAATAATACTACACATTTATATTTTTTTGTCAATTAAATTTAATCAAGTTAGTTTAATATAATAAAATTAAAAATCGATTATAATTAGCATTATTTTAGATCTTATTATTTAGTTTGATTGAACTTAATTCATAAAAAGATTTAGATATATAATATTATTTTTTTATAATAAATAATTCTTTTCTTTTTTTTAAGTTAATAAAATTCATAGATATTTAACTCAGAATGGTACAATAATTTTTAAAAATATTTTTTAAAAAAATAAGAATAATATTCATTCCAAAAATTTAAATTAATAAAAAAAATAACATTAATAATTATATCTCGTAAACATAAGATTAAAGTACTTTAGAAATAAAAATAGTGCTTCAAATTATATAATCGAGTTCTTAAACTCTTCTCTCATTTTATGATCAAGATCTTTAACCAACGATTGAAAAAAAAAATTATATTGGATCTTCTACTATTTATATTGCCAAATATATAAAAAAGCATAATAATTTAATTTTTAATTAATTAATATTAATCAATTCTTTTATCATAAGATATCTTTTAAATTTTTTATTTTTGAAAATTTTAAAACTAAAAAATAATTTCAAAAAATTAACTAATACCAGTGAAAAAAATTAACTTTCTAATTAAACTCATATTCTCTTAATCAAATTTATCACTCATACTATTGGAAAAAATTGACCTTATTAATTAGATGTATATGTAGGTGGAAGCAATGGAAGATTGTGAATTCGTTATTCATCATTTATTTTTCCCTACTTATTTGATCTTCTTCGTTTACTAAGGTGAATAAGTAGGAAGAAAAATAATTAATATTATCTCTATATTTCATTATTTCTGAAATGAACAATTGATTATGAAAAAAAAAATTAATTGGATAACTAAAACGAAAACAACCATATATATACATGTTGAAAATTCAATGCTATATTCGGACAATTTTTTTTAAAGAAAAAATAAAATATAGTAATCTTAGCTATATAAATTATATTCAAATATTATTTCAATTAAAAATATATAAAAATAATAATACCTATTAATTTTAGTTAATATTTAAATTAAGATAAAAATTTAAGTGCAGTCGATTTCACGTGAAGTTAATACCTGAGAACATTAGATGATTTAATTGATTTGACTAAATTTTCATCTAACAACTCTAAAGTATCAACTTCACGTAAAATCGACTTCACTTGAATTTTCACCTTAACTAATCTCTGAAATTTGGCTTCAAACTCAAATTGACCTTTAAAATTTGAGAAGCAAATTAAGAATTAACTCTTACTAATTCCTCCAAATATCAATATCAATGCAGATAATTAATAAACTCTGATCTGTGGCATTCAAATCAAATAACGCTCCATCACCCCCTCTTAATTATCTTACCTATTCTTAGGTAATGAACGAATAAAATTCCAAAAGTTGACTTCTTCATATCATTCATGGTTGAAATTAAAGCTTGTTAATTGAGTCATACTATGACTTGACTATTTGAGTATTGACTTTTTTAATGTCTTAACTCTTAACAAGTAAAAAGTGGAGTTTACAAAAATAAAAAAGAATATTAATATATAGTTAAATTTTCAATACATTTTTCTAGAATAAACGGTTATTTAATTTCTACCAATAAATTTTTTGAATAATAACAAATATATAAATAAAAAACAATAAAACTAAAGGCATACCCATAAATAGAAAGTGCAAATAGATTCGACAATCTATAAGAGATCTACACCCTGTTACAAAATGAGTTCAAACTTAAAGTATTTTAAAAATCTAAATTTATTAATAAATCAAATCAAAATTCATAAATTAATTTTATTGATCCGTTAGGTTTATCTAGGTTTGTTAAAACATAAATAAATATAAATATCTTTTATAATTATAAATTTTAGTAAGTATTTTGAATTTATTATAAATACTTCTGCATATTTTAAATACAATAAAAATTTAGATATTTTTATAAATATTAAATTTGGTATTTTATATATAAATAATATTTTATTAAAAATAATTTATAAAATAATATTTTAAATATTTTTTTTGTAAATATAAAAATAAAAAAAATTTTAACAAATTTTAAGTCGGTCTAAATATATAAGGCAAGCTCAAGTTATTTAACTATTTTACATATCTAACCCATTAAAGATGAAGCTTGGCCTAGATTGGTCTATTTTTACACTTACCTATAAAAAATATGCTCTGTTGACAAAACTTTGCAAACACAATTTTTGTTAAACCTATTAAAAAAATATTTGAAGAACAAATAGACATCAGCCAAAAGTTATTTCATTTGTCATTCATTAATTATTTCTGAAATAAATAAATAATATTAGATATAATAAGTATGTAATTATAAATATTATATACATGAAATTATAGGTGTTAATATAAGTTAAATAAAACCTAGTATTATTATAAAAAATTACTTAAATTTTTTTAAATACATCCCCTAATCTAAATATAACAATAGCTTTCCATTTATAACATTTTTATTGATTTAATTTGTGACCATATTTTGTTATAAAATATAAAAATAATAACAAACATCTTTTGAAAATTGACTCTTTTAGCTTGAAGACAAAAATTCTATATATGAAACGATAAATCTACAATTTCAGGCGCTTCTTAATTTTATTAGGAACTCATAGAGAATATGATGTTTGCCAAACCAAAAGTTTCATTAATAATGGAGAAGTACAACCATACAAAGAGGCTTGGTTCCTTTCCCTTTCTTCGGAAGGTGTAGAAGATCACACATAACTAAATATGAGAATTAACTTTTTGTTTTGGGTAAAGAAATCATGAGTCCATTGTGTGTGCTTATGTAATTTAAGCAAAAAATCTATATATATGGGACTTTGATAGCTACATTGATTTTGCCACAGATAATGTTGCTCCCAGAACACTGGTGCCTTTTAATTATTTCTTTCTCCAATTCTTTATTTTATTTTAGAACTCTATATGTACTTTCTTTTTTCGAATATAACTTGATGAACCTAATATAAATAGGCTAATATAATTAGGTAACGTCTTGTGATGGGGGCACCTCTTTATTGGTAATATATAATTCAGATAAGATATTCCAAAAAAATTGTAACTCTAATAATATATACTGATGAATAATAATTATGTTATATATACACTACAAATCCGCAATTAAATTAACTATTTATGTAAAATAATACATATTAAAATATATGCACAAATATATAGTGATCGTTTTTTTAATAGTATTTTTAATTTAAAAATAATTATATTAAGATTGTTTTGTTATTGGTTAAGTATAATCTAGTATGTTATGAAATTGTTTATTTTCAAAATTTAAGTAGCTATATAAATAAAAGTACAATAATATAATTATTTATTTAATACGTTCTTTACATAAAAATTACTTGCGTGAACTTTATATGGATTTTTTTTCTTTTTTTTAATTTATTTTATTCTAATTTTTTTGGAACAACAAATATTAAATCCTAAGCATTTTTGTCGTGTGATACCATCTTATCAAATAATCAACCACTTATCTTAGAAGTAGTTTCCTTACATGTGTTTTTTTTTATATTTAGAGACAGGAACAGTAGGACTATCATTTCTCCGAGTTTTATAATGAGCAATTTTATAGATCAAATATTATTAATATCTATATTTATATAAGTTTTGGACCAAAAAAATATATAATTTATATTTATATATTTATCAGATTTTATACACATAAATTAATATATTTTATATTTATATTTTTTAAAATTTACATATATAAATTAATAAAATTTATTTATTAAAAATAATTTAACATTTATACTAATTAAATGATAACAAAAAATATTAAAAAATTTTAGTCCAAAAATTGTTGTTTTATATATATAGAAAGAGATTATAACATATATTAACAAAATAATATTAGAAGATTTACATACTTTGTCTAGAATTTGAATAGTGAAATATAAATAAATAATTATTTGTATCTATGAAAAAAATGAAAATATTGATATATATATTTATATTAAATCAAAATTAAATTTGTATTTATGTAAAATATTTTTTGTGTGACAAAAATACTTTATATTTAGAAGATTGAAGTGTCACGTAAAATATCTTTGACATACAAAAAATATTTTATCAATATTTTCATCTTTTATAAATACAAATCGTGATTTATTGAGGGAAGTATTAGCTTATTAGGGCATTAAATGAGACAAAGCAACCACTTTTGATGCTTAGCCAGAAGCACGTACGAACTTTCCTTCATTATCTCACACTGCACCCTTCCCTTCTTATAAATTACACTCCCCCAAATCAAAGTTCTAATCCCAAAACACAAACACACTCTCTTACCTTTCTCTCTCTTTATACATGGATCTCATCACTTTACTAACCCTCCTTCCAGCATTGTACTTGTGTTTCCTGATCTGGAACTTGTTCGATCAGAAAAGGGACCAAGAGTGCTACATATTAGACTACCAATGTTACAAACCTTCTGATGATAGAAAGCTAGGGACAGAGTTCTGCGGCAGAGTCATCAAAAGATCCCAATCCTTGGGCCTAGATGAGTACAAGTTCCTCCTCAAAGCCATTGTTAGCTCCGGCATTGGTGAGCAAACTTACGCTCCAAGAAACGTCTTCGACGGCCGCGAATCAACCCCTACCCTTACCGACGGTACAGACACTCTAAGTCGTCTTCTGTTACTTAAATTATTAAATAACTAACAAGTTAAACTAATTTTTATTCTAATTGACATATATTAAAGTGACTAACTAATTACAATTGAGTCTGTATTGGTACAGGTATTGTGGAAATGGAGGAGTTTTTCAATGATAGCATTGAAAAATTGTTGTCGAGGACAGGTGTAAACCCATCGGAGATTGATGTGTTGGTTGTTAATATTTCAATGCTGGCGGTTCTTCCTTCTTTGTCCTCCAGAATCATCAACAAGTACAAGCTAAGGCATGATATCAAGGTCTACAACCTCACCGGTATGGGGTGTAGTGCTAGTCTTATTTCTCTGGACATTGTAAAGAACATTTTCAAGTCGCAGAGGAATAAGCTAGCACTCTTGGTAACTTCAGAGAGCTTGAGTCCAAATTGGTATTCAGGTAACGAGAGATCAATGATTCTAGCCAATTGCTTGTTTCGCTGCGGCGGTTGCGTAATTTTGCTGACGAACAAGAGGACATTGAAGCACAAATCAATGTTCAAATTGAAGTGTTTGGTGAGAACTCATCATGGAGCTAGAGATGAAGCTTATGGTTGTTGCATTCAAAAGGAAGATGAACAAGGTAGACTTGGTTTTCACCTTGGGAAAACCCTCCCAAAAGCAGCAACAAGAGCTTTCATTGACAATTTGAGGGTGATTTCACCCAAGATTCTTCCAACAAGGGAATTGTTAAGATTCTTTGTTGTATACCTAATAAAGAAAATCACAATGTTGGGAATAACTAACAATTATAACACTCTCAAGGCTAGTTCTGGAGTTATCACAACGACGAAATCGCCCTTGAATTTTAAGACCGGTGTGGATCATTTCTGTATCCACACCGGAGGAAAAGCCGTTATAGACGGAATAGGAATAAGTTTAGATCTGGCTGAGTATGATCTCGAACCGGCGCGGATGACTCTGCACCGGTTCGGGAACACCTCAGCCAGTAGCCTTTGGTATGTTCTAGCGTACATGGAGGCAAAGAAGAGGCTGAGAAAAGGTGAGAGGGTGTTCATGATAAGCTTTGGTGCTGGCTTTAAATGCAATAGCTGTTTGTGGGAAGTGATGAGAGATCTCAAAGGTGATCAAGAAAATGTGTGGGCCGATTGCATTGATAACTACCCACCAAAATCATTGTCTAACCCTTTCATGGAGAAGTATAGTTGGATCAATGATGTTGAGGATGAAAGCACCGCTGAGATCCCTGATTTTCTCAAGTAAGCTCATCAATCATTACAAGCTTTTATTAATTTATTTTCATATTCGGTTAGAATTGTAATCATAGGTGTATTTATTTTGTATCATACATCGTGTGACTCTTGTTAACACTTTCAACGTTCATATTGGTAAATATGTGAGTCGATTCGATGTATGATACAAAATGAATATTTTATATATTTAATTTTTCGATGTATTTTTAAAGAAAGGACAAATTAAAGGATGGGGGACGCTTTTTTTTTTCTTTTTTACTTTAGATTATTTTTTCACAAGCATTGATGTTAATGTGTATTTTTTAGTAAAATTTAATGTAAACTATATACTTGCTATTGTTTAATTATATATTTCTCTCTCAAGGAATGGTGGTTATAAATCCAGAAGAAGGAAAGTGGTGTTGTGTTGCTTCTATATATACATTAGAAGGGTATATACTATATATATATTCCTCTCCCCCTCTCCTTCCCTCCCTCCCTTTTCTTTATCTAGTTTTTGTTTGTTAGTATTTAATGTGTTTGTTTTGGGCATGTGACAACAACAAAAGGAAGAAAGAGAGAAAGAAAAATTAAAACAACAAGAGAAAAGATAAATAAATTTCAGATTTTTTTAAGTTGAAGACACATAAATTTTTAGTTAATTAAAAATATAAAAATATTTTTTATTTTTTAAAATATGAAATATTTAAGTTTTTTCGTCTAAAATATACAAAAATAAATTGATTTTTTGGAGGAATTTAAATATCTTGCGTTTTAAAAAGTGAGGGATATTTTTAGTTTTTGATATTTTTAATTAGTCAATTATTTGTTTATCTTCGAGATAAAAAGTGATAGATATATTTGTTGTTTGCTTAAATAATAATAAAAAAGAAATTAAACCATTAAAATATTTTATATAATCTTTCAATCATATTTATCTTTTAGATAACGATTTACATATTTAATATAAAAAATAATTATTTTTATTGAAATAACATTACATAATTTAATATATATAAATTTGTTCTAAATTAAAATGGCATCAAAATTAAATTATTACCAAAATTAAATAAGTTTCAACCATCCCACATATATATATGAATAAGGATTAAACTTCTAACATATGAAATTAGGGGAAAACTCAGGTGCAGTCGGCTTAATGTGAAGTTGATAGCTGAAAGTTGTTAGATGAAAATTTAGTCAAATCAGTCAAATCATCTAACAGCTCTCATGTATTAACTACACATAAAGTCGACTGTACTTGAGTTTTCACCATGAAATTATGGTGAGTGAATTGAAGAATGGGCAGAGAGGAGATGGAGTTGGAGAGAATTGGGCCACAGGGTTGATGATGAATTTGCCTTTTATTCACAAGCACCATCAGAGGGGTTATGAAAGATTTACATACATGTGACAAGAACACATATACATAAACATATAAATGGACCACCACCACCTTCAGCGCCAAAACAGGCCTCAGCACTATACAAGCATTAAATTTCTAACACTGTATCATAATTAATTTTACCGTGTACTACTCTTATAATTATTATCTTTTTTTTAAAAAAAAAATTCAAATGTATAGTACTAATGTACTATAGTTCAATCTCATATTAAAATTGAATCAATCAAGTTTTTAGAAATCAACTTTTTTTTAACTGGAAGATACAATTGAAAGGTATCTCTCATAAATTTTTGGATTAAACTCTTTTAAAGTGAAAAAAATAAGAGATTAATTATTCTTAGATCAAGATCAGACACTGAGATGCGATTCACACATGATAGATATATAAATTTAATTATAATTAATTTTTTATTTTATAGTTTTTTATTTTAAAAGTTATTTTCCAATTTTTTTTAAAAGTGTATTAAGTATATAAAAAAATAAATTATTCATATAAAATATATATTAAAAAATAAAATATATATCGAAAATAAATCGAACACCACATATATTTATAAATACACGATTAATAATTTTTTATTTTTATATGTATATTTTTTCAGTTGATGTTGTTGGTGGTGGTGGAAATTTGTTGACTTTAAAGTGGATATAGCATGAACAAACATGCGATATTTTATACAAGCAGACAATAATTTTACATCAAAGTACGTATTGCGTAAATAACATGTATAGGTGAGCCTAATTAATTATGCGTCAACAAATTAAATAGTAAATAGTATACTATATTAATGACATTCGATTTTTTTAGAAAACCTACTTTTAAAAAAAAAAATCAACAACAACAACAATCAATCAACAAAATAATAAACTTGTCAAACAGTAATGGTGAAAATAGTTACAAAAAAAATATTAACTTAAAAAAGTTGATAATCTTTTCTTAATTACATATATATATAATGGTAAAAACTCAGGTGAAGTCGACTTCATATAAAGTTGATATCTAGAGTCGTCAGATGAAAATTTAGTCAAAGCAATCAAATTATCTAACGGCTCTCAAATATCAACTTCACGTAAAGTTGACTGCCTGAATTTCCACCATATATAATATATAAGTAGTTCTACAGTCCTACTAATTAGTATGAAAGAATATTATCGCTAATTAATGAAAGTTAGCACAGGTGGTTAAATGTTCGTTCGAAACAAGTGAATAGTTATTCGTAATTGTTGTAAAGGATTCTTTCTAGAAGATCTATAACTATTTTCATTAACATCAATATTATAGAATTAGTATAATTTATTATTTTTTAATCAGTAATTAACTAGCAGTATTTAAAAGTATTGGTTAAAAACATAATGCTAGACTCTTCGACTAAAAATGGTGATTTCTTGACAAAAAAATGTTAGCCGATATAAATTAAATTCGTTGATCCTTAAACGTTTTTTTTTTCCTAAATGTTCGAAAGGTATGTACTGATATCAAAATTTTTTGTTTTCTTGAAAAAAATATTATGATTTATCCTGAAAAAAGGAAAAAAATATGAAGAAAAACAAAAAAAACTTCGATGTATTTATTTTTATAAAAAATTAGTAATTAAAAATTATTAGATAATAAATTAATAGTTAAGTTTATTTGTTTTTTTTATTTTTATTTTTATAGTTTTTATGACGTGATGAATAGTTAGTTAATCAGAGCAGTTAGGTACGTAGCATTAACACGATATTGGCTTTCTCAAACTCATTGATCCAGCTAGCTTTGTAAAGCACGGAATGCATGGCACTGTTTTTTTATTTTTTTAATTATATAAAGTATTTAAATATTTTTTGTAATATGTATTATTTATAAACTCATTTTAAGAATAATAAGGTTGGACATGTTGATACATAATTTAAAAATATTCAACAAATAATCTTTTATTTTTTATTAAAACACTATTGAATACAACAGAGACATGTGTCAAACAAATATTAATAAATTTTATTTTAAAATATGTCCCACATACAAATATTGTAACTTAGAGAAATATCTATGCTTCATAAATTAAAACAATGGGAAAGTATGAGGAGCTAATGAAATATTTATATAATGTGTACAATGGAAGTTTAGAGAGTATTAGAGATATAACCATTAGTATTATATTTTTCTATCAATTGAAACTTTTGGGATGAGTGATATCATGACATGGTATTAGAGTTCTAGATTCGAAAGGCCAATGATTCAATCCTTGGTGAACCTAAAAATCAGTTTAAATTTTTGGGATGATATTTATTATCCTAGTACTCAAATAATTATTCTAGATAGTATATGGAATGTTCATTTTATAACTTATATAGTCCATTGTACACATTGTACAAAACTCTAAAACAATTTGTTAAATTAGTTTGGGGGTACAGTGATGAATAATTATGGTTATTATTGTTGGCCTGATTAAAAGTGGAAACTATTAAGAGATTGTCAGTCTCTCACTTACCATAGTAATATCTTCTATTTTTATCTACGATTTAATTTACAGTTTTAAAGACAAAATAAGATATACTACTTAGAAAATGATATAAAAGGTAAAATAAAAATATTATATATACACTAAAAATAATTACCAAATTATTTATTAAATATTTGTATATAAATATATTTTTTAATTTATTTTTAATATATATTTTATACTAATAATTAGTTTAATAATTATTTTTTTGTATATATATATAACATAATTAAAATCAGAAACATAAAAATTAATATTTTTTATATCTTATTAGTAATATGCTAAATATAATCTAAAATAAATTATAAAAAATCTAATTTATTTTTATTTTCTTTCTCGTACAAAATTAAAAAAATATAATTACAAAAAATTGATTATAATAAAAAAATTGTTGTGTCTTTATTTTTTTATTATGAATAAAAATATAAAATATATTAATTTAATATTTTAAAATATATTATTTTTATTTATCAATTTGTATCTCAGTATTATCTTTTGCTGATTGTTCTAAACAAAGAAAGCTTATAAGATGGAAAATAAATAAAAAGGTCGAAAAAGTAAATATAAGGTATTAAAGTTTGAATGAAGGATCAATGATACATATATATATTTGTGGTATGTATATGACAACACGTACACGCAGAAAGCGTGAAGAAAAGGGAAAATAATAAAGAAAAAGAAGCACAATAATGAAGAATAGTAGCACCTGTTAAAAAGTGTTAATCATTAAAGTAGAGAGCAATGAAGATGAAAGATGAGGCATGATGAGTTGCCTAAATGAAATGATTCAGCATCTGCAGATGGAAACAAAGGCCACAATAAATGTATGCAAAAGAAAGCTCTCAGGAGAGTTAGTTGGCCAAACACAACACAGACTAATTAAAGTGAATGTGATGCTAATTAAAGGGGTCTATGGGAATTTGGTGAGGATAGGTATTTACTACTCGGGTTGGTTTTAGTTTGGAGAAGAATGAAATTAACGGATTAAATTTTAATTGGTTTTGTTAGTTTCAATTTAAAAATTTTTGTGAGTAAACCTGAATTGGTCAAAGGTTTAATTATTCTGCTAGTCCCTATATTTTCGCAAAATTTTTAATTAGGTTTCTATATTTTTTTCTTTTTAATTGGTTTTTTGCACTAATTTTTTATTTTAATTAGGTCTCTCTTAGCAGTAATTGACTTAATTTTATAGGAATGCAACTAAAAAAAATTGGTGCAAGAACCTAAATAAAAGAAAAAAAAGTGTAAGAACCCAAGAATTCAATTAAAATGAAAAAATTATAGGGACCAACAGAGTAATTAAATATTGATTAAACTTGGGTTGAAATCGGTCCGAATAATCAAGTATTTGATTATATATTGTAGCAAATTCTTAAATAGAGTTTAATATCGCGATAAATTAGTCCTTGATCTGTCAAGCGGTGAGAAATCAAAAAAATAAACGAGTATATCCGATTAAAATAAAATTTAAAAAAATATGTAAATAATATATAATAATAAATAAAATAAAAAGTAAATATTATAATTTGCATTAAAAAAAATAATCTTATATATATTATTATATATTTTTTAAAATTAATATAAATCTAATTATTAAAGTCACATTTAATCGAATATATATCATCTAATTATACTTGATTACCTATTAAATATATAACCAATATAATTGGTTTGGGCTAGTTTATCGTTTCAATTACCCGTAACCGTGACCATCCTAAATATATTAAACATATATCATATATATATATATATATATATATATATATATATATATATATATATATATATAGGAAGCATTTCAAGTGCATCGGAAGTACCGGTGTACCAGTTATTTTAACCGTTGATCTGAATTATAAAAAATATATATAATATATATTAATTAAAATCAACGGTTAAAACAATTGGTGCACCGATGCTCCCTGGTACACTTGAAATGTTTCTTATAATATAATATTAACATCCAATTCATATCATACACATGCCTCCATCATTATTATTACTAATATATTGTTCCTGAATTATTCGCCGAATGTTTAGCTGGGAGAGTACTACTTCAACGATTCTACTCCTCTTCCTTCCATTATTGGTTGTTGTGTTTGATTTTTATAGGGCAAAAATTCAGGTGCAATCGATTTTACATAAGGCTAATAATTGAGAACTGTTAGATGAAAATTTAGTCAAATCAATCAAATTATCGAACGACTCTCAATTATCAACTTTATGTGAAGTCGACTGCACATGAATTTTTACCTTTTTATATTGTTTGATGATAAATTATTTATAAAAATTTAATTTATTTTATTCATAATAGACCAAAATATAATTATAAAAAAGTAATTATGAAAAATAAATATTAGGTTTTGTAACTTTTGTTACTATTTTTTATATATTTTTTATAAAAAATATAAAATACATTAATTTAATATTTCAAAACCTAATATTTAATTTCTGCTCATATCTTGTCAAACCTAGTGTGTATATCCATATACAATAATAATATAGTAGTCAAACATAATTTATTGTATCTGAAAACAAACGCGTATACAATTACAAGAGTCAAACATCATGTGAAAAACATACAGCTGAAAATTAAAGAACTAGCTACTAGCTAGTAGTCAAGCTTTGCTATCATATATATATATATATTGGAAGTAAAGCTATAAATTATGAATGAATTCATTTCAAAAACATTTGGAGAATGGTAAAAGTCAAACAGAAAACTACCTTATAGAGTTATAGTCAAATTTAAGGGAACATGAAGAAACAATTGCTAATAAATTGTACGTTCAACTATATATTATTCATTTTTTTATTTTTCAGAAAAATCACTAATCAAACAACTAGCACAATGCTCAACCTGAAAAATAGACCACATCTTCATTATTGAACAACAATTCTAACTGAACATATATTAATTATATAAAAGTCCATACTAGTAGTTCTAACCTGTATATTATTATTATTATTATTATTATTATTATTATTATTATTATTATTATTATTAATCTCGTTAGATAATCAATTAGAATACTAATTAACTCGTTGAAAAAATATATCCCAAATTTAATAAAAAAATCCAAACTCATCAAAGTTGTTGAAAATAATATTCAAAATTTAACAAAAAAAAAAATCTAAAATTATTGTACAAAATTTTTTAAAAGTGATCCCAAAAAAAAGAAGAGAGATAAAAGAAGTGAGAAGACGCGTATTTTTTCAACGTAAAACTAATTTTTTAAATTTAAAAATCAAGATTTTTTTAAAAGTTGGCTGCTTAACTATATATAATTAGTTCCTTAGACTTTCTAGCTAGCTATTATTATTATTATTATTATTATTATTATTATTATTATTATTAGATAATCAACTAGGGTACCAGCTAACTTGTTGAAAAAATATATTCAAAATTTAATAAAAAAATCCAAACTCATCAAACTCGTTAAAAAGAATATCCAAAATATAACCCCAAAAAAAATCTAAAATTATTATACAAAAACTTTTAAAAAGGTGATCCAAAAAAAAAAAGAGAGATAAAAGAAATAGAAAGACATGTGTTTTTTTAGCATACAAAAATTTTTAAAAAGGTGATCCAAAGAAAAAGAAAAGAAATAAAAGAAATAGAAACACGTGTGTTTTTTTAGTATAAAACTAATTTTTCAAATTTAAAAAAAAAATTAGCTGCTTAACTATATATATATAATTGATTCCTTAGACTTTTTAGCTATTATTATTAGCATATTGTTAGGCATGCACTTAATTCATTTTTGTTTGCTTTGGTATATATGAATCAATAATGAATAATGTGGGTAGACTTCAAAATGCACCTATCCAAGATAATCACGGAAAAACCCATGCTACTTTGTGGGCGAATTAAGGATTAAGGATATGCTACAATAATATCAACAGTTATGTTAACATCAATAAACATCTTCACAACTCAAGAAAATGAAAGGCTGTTCCCAAAGAAATTAAAGTCAATGATATTAAAACAACGAAAGGACGACAATGACAATCAAAATGTATCAGACAAACTTGCATTATTGTTTAATTAAGCGCCTCTTGTTGCCAGAATAAAGGTCAATCGATTTAATGCATGCATTTTTGTTAAGTAAAAAGATTGCGTAATCACCATTTATACTCGCTCATGCATTATCACTCCAATAAATAGTTATTCTATACCTAACCAAAGCTTAATTACACTCTATTCATGATTATGAGTATACATATTATATAATAGAATCTAATTTTCAAACTTGTATATCACTTTCATGTTGATCTATTTGCATGTGGCATTAAAAAACATGTTCTTCTTCATCGATAGTATCATTTAAGTGGGTGATGTTTTCATTTATCTAAAAAGTGCAGCATATGTTAATGTATGAGGCCAGGGTTTCTATTATAGATGTGTAAACTGTAAAGACTAAAGAGCATAAGAAGATTCCAAACTCATTTTGACGTGAACCGTATAAATGCTTTTCGTATGATTAAATTACTAAAAGAAAGTGCAAAATAATTCTTTATATTCTTAAGTATATTTTTTGTTGTTGCCCATATTCTTAAAACATTTATTTTTTTAAAAAAATATTATTCGTACACTAAAATCAGCTATCAATGTATTTAAATATAAATACATGTATGATTTAATTTATTTTTAATGTTTATTTGTATTATAATATGTATTTTATACTAGTGACTGATTTTGATAACTAATTTTAATGTACACGTAATATAGTTTTTTTTCTTTTCATAATATCCTTTCATCCGAGAGGATAAAGACTAATTCATCCAAAAAATTAAAACATATATCAAATAATAACATATTACACTCTAATCATATGTATTTAAAAAAAAACATTGGACAAAGTTATTTTCATGGTCTTTCCATCTAACATGTATAGATGCTCCTTCAATAAGCCCAATTAGCAAATAGGAAGCCCAGTAATAGAGACCCAATAAGAAGCCCATTGTATAAATGAGGCGCAAGCGCAAAAGCCCAATCAACGTCAGTCGAATTCTGAATGTGCCAACCACATGTCCAAGAAAAAAACGTGAAAGCCAATATCTTTCAAGTTTCAACGAAGAGCACGACACACACAGTAACACAGAAACGGAAAATGAAAAATAAATCAGAAAAACGATACCAACAGAAACTCTAACTTGAACTCTGTGACTCACTGAGTTCGTTCGTTCGGAATCGTTAACCGTTGTACCTGCCATGGAGAATGAGAACAGCAACGAAACAACGAGTAGCAGCAGCAGCAGCATCGTGGATCCTCTTTCCTTCAAGCTTCTAGTTTCGTGTCCCTCTCCTCTCTCACCATCACAGGTTCTCTCTCTCTCTCTCTCTGAAACAAACCATCGAAACTCTAAAGCAATGTGCCTCACTTGGATCCTTTTCTCATTAAGGTCTCTGCTTCATTCAGCGCCGATTACGACCGGGTCCCTCACCCTGACACCATCTTGGAGAACACCATCTCTCAGGTCCATCACACACTCTTCTTTATTTTGATTTGATTCCTTGTATAATTGTTATCGCTTTTCGGTTGTGTAGATATGGGAGCAGAGAGCTCAGAATAACAAGTCACTCTTCAATGGAAACAAGTTCAGGGTATGTTTTAGGGTATAGACTATAGATCAGGTCACACATCGAATGGATGCTATGCTAATTGTTAAGTGTAGTAATTTTGGGCATGTAGTTACATGAATTCGCCAATTAGCTGACATATTGCATACTAATTCATAATTTATATGTGTACTAGAACGCCATAACTATACTTTTCATATAAATTATTTTGCATTTTGGCTTGCTGCGTATCGGTATTGGAACGTATTGTGTTTCATGTAACTATGATTTTGAGGACTTATCTATGTGGTTTGTGGTTTTTTTTCCTGGACTGTTCCTAACAGAGTGTGAATTGCAGTATGGAGGGTATGAATTGAAAGATGGAGGTGGATCCAATCATGAACCTCATTTGTGCCTCCATCTAGGTTTGACAGATTATAGGTCTCTTCTCAATGCCCCCTCTTTTCTATGTTACATTCTTAATTAGCATGGTTAGTGATTAATAAACTAAATAGTTCTGTAATAAACTTTCTTGATGTTGATCTGCATTTGCTTCAGTGACATATTAACATTACCTTTTTAACTAGCCTGATTCAATCTTCATAGATTGTTAGCGAAGAGTAAACAAATGATGTGTGAATGTGGTGAATTAGTTATGCAAGGGCATAAAAGCGGCATTGAACTGAAAAAGCATGTGAATGATGTATTTGCAGCAAATACAATGCATTCTGTGTTTGTTTGACACCACTTCAAGCGGAGTTTAATCTTAATGCTATTGTTTCTTTGTATTTCTATTTCAACTCTACTTCCCCCCCTTTCTTGTAACTATTGGCTAAACTGCTTTCAGGACTTTTGTGGGAACAAACTTAAGTCCTCTGTGGGAAAGGTTTCTGGTTCCATCAGAAGGTAATCATTACAGTTAGTACTAGTTTATCATGGAGACGCTGCTATATCTAACTTCCGAGCTGAAGATTCATCATGTTAATGTCCAGTAATCTATAGGGAAGGAAGCAAGTAGATGAAGGTTGAGTTAGTGTTTTAAAATATGATCTCTCCCTAGTTAGCCAGAATTCCTTACAATTAGTGTTCAAACATGTTGTCTCTGCCTAAGGATTAGATTAGATGTAATCAAAGGCTTTATTTTCCTCTGTGCCTCTTCCTTCTTCACTTCTTATCTTTCAAATCAAAATTAATCAATTTGTCTTAACCTAAGTTGTCACATCTTTCTTTTCCATCAGATGATCCTATTCTTTGTCAGCATACCTCCAGTCCGCTAGGAAATGGTGCAGTGGTGGAGACAATAGACAAGAAGATAATTGTTTTACAACGGAGTAACAATGTTGGTGAATTTCCTGGTCATTTTGTATTTCCCGGAGGCCATCCTGAGGTATATAGTAGTGAAATGGAAATCTTTAGTTTTCTGTACTAGTAGAGCAGTGGTAAATTTCTTCTCAGCGCGATAATTATGAAACCAGAAGTTAGTTCTGAAACTAGTTTTTGATTTGTTTCTCATATTATTTCCTTTTGTTCATGTAATCATTTTATTCGTATGTAATCATTATTGATTAGGAGCCAATAACTCATCCTAAATTATGAAAAATTCAGACACATCAGTCCTTGATGCACATGGCTTTACATGGTTCTCTTTCTTGATGATTCACAGCCTCAAGAAATTGGTATAACTTCCCATCAACATGGCAAGGAATCAGTCAACAATGAAGTTTCACGGGAGATGTTTGACAGCATAGTTCGGGAAGTTGTTGAAGAAATTGGAGTGCCAGCCTCATCCCTTGTAAGTTTCATATGTACTTCGATATAATTATGAACACAAATATATAGCTTTTTTCTTTTGAGTGAGTGAACTTTAGGGATTGAATAGCTTGAAAGACTAAGTATCCAATTTATATCTTTCGACCGCCATGTAGAGCATTCCAGCTTTTATTGGCATATCTCGCAGGGACTTGAATGTGAGACCGGCTGCATTTTTCTTTATCAGATGCAATCTTGATTCGGAGGAAGTTCAGAAGCTTTATTCTAATGCACAAGATGGCTATGAATCAACTCAGCTTTATGCTGTCTCAGTGGTAAATCTAAAGCTTGTTTTAAGCTGTGTTGCCATGAATTCCACTCATGATAATTATGTGACTTCTCTTTTTCACAATTTCGGTGTTGCCATTTAACTTTAAGAGCATTTAGTCTAATGCATTGAAAACTATGACACAGCTACTTGATTGGTGTTGAATTGAATACTCAAATGATATTTCAAAGCTTATCATTTAAATTATTGTTGCCAAATTTTTAACATTTGAAAACTTCAACACTTTACAACCAACCTTGAAGCCAAATTCATTACTCTTGGCTTGTTTTGATGGATAGTTAATTAATTCTAGACTTCTAGTTTCTTGCTTAACCTTGAAGCTAGCATTCATTCACTGATTATTATTGTATTTGTTAGGTTGAGTTAGAAAGCATGACTTCTAGGATGCCTGGCTGTCATCGCGGCGGATTTGCTCTCTACAAATTGATGGTTGAAGCTGCCAACACTACTTGATCAAAGTTTTTGAGCACTTACAGTTTATAAAGCATGTGGTTGAATCAAGATGGCTTCTCAAGTGTATTTCTTGAGTAAGTTGAAGTTGGTATTGCTGAGTTAAAGCTACCTTAGTGCAGTAGTGCACCCCAAAAAGAAAAACTGCATAATTTAACCAAGCTCAATTCGTTCAGCATAATTTTATACAGATTCTGTATTCTTGCCGAAATAATAAAAGCCAATCTAATTTTGTATCTATGTACACCGAATACAAAAATGCTGTGTTCATATCCCAGTGTATATACCTAAAATTTTGATTGAGAATACTGTAATAATCCTTGCCTTCATCACCACTGAGTGACATCAATATATTTGAAAATAATATTTAATACATGACTTCTCATATTTCAATTTGGAGCGTATTTAATATGCATTTTGAAAACATGTATAATTTATAATGCTTAAAAGTTATATATAAAAAAAAAAAAAACACATATAAAATGTTCTTTTAAAACATACACAAGTATTTTATGGATTTTCACTTGGTGTAAGGAAGAACCTACATATGGAACTAGGCTAGGGTGGATGTGGCTTCTCAAATCCAACAAAGTTCACTTTTCATAAGAGTTCAAATGTCTCTCTTAAATTTATTATGTATCTCACCTAATAATTTTGTAATTATGCCTCGGATAAATTCAAATTCTCCTCGTGATATGAACATTGATTCTTATGAATAGGTATGCTAAATATTGTAAGATTCTCAGCATTATTTCCACCGCATGCAAAATCAGTGTTTCTTTCACGTGGGTGGCTGGATGCTGTATATACCACTTCACCTATGAAGTAAACATAATTTGAAATAGCATTCTTCTAGCACCGTGTTAACGGTAATACTAGAGAAACAAAAATAATCTAATATAAACAATCTAAATTTATTTTATTTAATATTTATTTATTATATAACGTATTAAATAATGTAAAAAATAATAAATTTAGGTTATTTTTTGTTAATATTTTTTTTGTTACCAAATATTTTTGTTAACTTAAACCATATACTATTATTAATTAATATTCAGTACTTGCTCAATAATTGTTGGAGTCAATGGTCAACAACCGGAAACATAAATAAAGTATTATCTCAGTAATTAGGGTTTAATTAGTATGTACTTTACACATGTTAAATCATTAGTTATAAAAGTTTCTATAAGAAAGGATATAAACTTTAAATTTTTAGCCTTTTTGTTATATATTTATTAAAATAAAAAATTAATTTTTTTACTAATAATAATAATAATAATAATAATCTTAATAAGATATATTAGCTAACTAATTAATGCACACTGCTTAGTATTCTATAATATGCAGATGCAGATTGCAGAAATCAGAATGCTATGTTCTGAAATGTGAAATGTGAGTGAGTGACAGCATTCTCTAAACTTTATTCAGGCCCCAACGACCAATGTATGAGCATATAAATTGGAAAGTAGTTGAATCATAACGCGCAATCCATGTTGCACGTGCACTGATTATATTGTATTATTCACTACACTTGTTTTTACATTTACAGGATTTTAATTATTTGATGAGCATATCTGTAATAAACTTTTTATATTTTTATAAATTTAATTTGATGGTTTGAGAGTGTAAAAATATTTTATAGAATTGTTTAAGAATAAATATCATTTGTATCCATAAAAGATAAAGACGCTGACAAATGTATTCATATAAGAATAAAACGACAGAAGATGGCTTATGTGTATCAAAAATATTCTAACAGACCAATTGCATAACCAACGTATGGGTACTTTTGGCACACGAAGGTCATCTTCCGTGATTACAATTGTCGTTCTATTCTTATATGGATGGTGAATTTTATAGTGTAGAAAGAAAATTGTTTTTACATGTGTAGAAGGATAGGTGTCAATGCATTAGTAGTTTATGTTGATGGCTCTTGGATGGGAAAGAATTAATTAGAGTACACAATTGTTGATTCATTGGACCCACAAAAAAAAGAGAGTGTGTAACATTATATCTATATCATAGAGACAACTTATTAGGTTTTTTTATTTTAATAAATTAAATAAATATTTTATTTATTAAAATAAATAATTTAAAAGATTATTACCATGTAGACGAGATATATGTATTTATAAATATAAAAATATATTTTATAAAAATAATAAAAATATTAATAATTTAAATTAGACCAAACTCTTAAAAATAGAACATTTCAATTAATATGGAAGGTGGACGATTTTAACCGTACTACTTCCATAAATCAATTCAAATAATAAAAAGGTTGGATTCGAATTCCCAACACTTACTTAAGCAAACTAGTGAGCTAACCACTAAACCAAATTCATTAATTAGTTAGTTAAAACCGCCTATTTCTTCTATTAGTTTGAAACTGCTCATCTTTTCTATTATTTGAAACTGCTTATCTTTTTTATTATTTGAAATATTCTATTTTTAAGAGTTTGATTTAATTTAAATTATTAATATTTTTTATTATTTTCAAAAATTATATTTTTATATTTACAAATATACATATCTCGTTTACAGTAAGGAGATATATGAAAATTTAAAAAATACACATATCTCGATACGGATAAAATTATCTCGTTTACAGTATAAACAAGATAAGAGATGCTGATGTATTTTTCTAATAATTTTTTCAATTATTTATTTCAGAAAATAAAATATTTATTTAATTTATTAAAATAAAAAATTCCCACATATTATTTGATTTATTGTTAATAAATATGTATATCACTAATCAAATTAGAATTAAGTCCATTAGATGAAAAAAATTTTGAAAAAAAAAATATTTTTTAATATTAACCAAAATATTTTTCATAGAATTTAAAAAAGAAAAAGATTTGGAGACTAACTTACTTTTACTCTTAAAATTATTACTATTAAAAACGAAAGAATGTATAATTTAAGTAATAGGTAATTACTATTCATTTACTGTGGTTAACAAATTTAATTTGTTTTTATAATTATATGTCCTAAATATATTACTAATTATTTTTATATTTTTAATATTTTACATATTTTAATTTATAAATTGAATTGATAATTTACTATTATTAAAGGTATCCCATTTTTTAGAAGAAAATATTTAACTTTGAACAAAAGACTAAATTAGAACGATATAAAATGTTTTAGACAAAAATAAAATATTTTAAATATTAAGGATAAAATTAGAACTTAGTTCAAATATTATGGACCAAAATAATATTTTTTCAATTGTAAATTATTATTTATTTTCAAATATTTAATAATAGAGTAAAATATACTTTTGTCCTTAATGTCCTTAATATTTTTAATTCATTCAATTACAATTGAAAAAATATTTTATTTAGTCATATATGGCCACACATTTCAATTAAATTTTTCATCCATGATTTAAACAATAGTGATAATTAAAGATAAAAACAAACAAAATCTGTAACAAGAATTTTTCTCTTACCCACCAGTTGTTTGTCTTGCATATAGTTGCTTGTTTTAGTGTTTTATGCATGATTCATTATTTTTTAACTAAGTTTTCCAATTTCCACAGAATAATAATAATAATAAAAGTGTTTATTCGGCGGTTTCGTTTGGATGCTTCTAGCGCAGCATGTCATGTCCATGTGGGCTTACTTAGCTCTTTTTTGTTCTTTTGGCTAAATAATTTTATAGCAATTATTTACTATTAAGTAACCAATAATATATACATGGTTGTCTTCGCCGCCCAAAGCAAAATATACAACTTGGTTATCTTTAATTTCTTTCCCTTTTTGTCCATTGCATGCTCCTAAAATGTCGTTTATATTGAACCTCGTTGGTTGCCAATGGACTAAAACGACCTCAATAATTTTTTGCGTATTAGATATATTATTTTTTTATAAATTATTTAATTTTATTAAATAAAAATTAAATAATATTATAAAAGAAGAATATTAATAAATTTTTATAAATATATAATATATATATATAAATATATTTTAATATATAATACTTTAAAAAAAATAAGTGTAATTATTGTTTTAAAATTAATAAATATAAAACATATAAATAAATACAAAAATATTTTTATTATGATTAATTATATGTAACATTATTTTTAATTATTTTATATTACTTGAAAATAATTAAATCATTGTTAAAAAAAATTAAAAACATTGTAATAGTTAATTTTTTAAAAATATTATTTTATAATATAATTTTTTTCCAAATATTTGTAAACATGTATTTTGTTTAAAATATTATATATAATACATGAAAATGTTAATTTTTTATTTTCTTCACATTTTTAAACAAATAAATTTAAAATTTTTATTTATACTCTTAAAAAATAGAAACAGAAAATAAACAAAATTATTTTCACTTTTTTAAATATAAATAAAAATTTATTTCTACAAATATAAAAAATTATGAAATGACAAGAAGATTATATAGTTAAAATTAACATTTCTATATAATTATATATAATTTTATTTTCATGAATTATTTTTTCTTTACATGAAATCAATATTTCAGCTATTATTACAAAGTAAAATCCGAAAAAGTAAAACTAATTATTTTTATTTTTCACACAATGATCGATGTTATTTTAATAACGTGGTTGTTTACAAAAAAAAGGAACTTATACAAAAATGTTTTTATTTAAAAATAATAATTAAAATATTAACATATATTATATTAATAATTAAAATAAATATATTAAATTATCTAATAATTTTTAACTTATACAGTAATACAATGATGACATCATTAGTAATTACTAATTAGTACTATTATTTTGCATATTTGCGAGTGAATGGAAATACTAGTGTGTGAAAGTCTCTAAAGTTGGATTTTATTTGACTTAATTTCTCCTCCTTATTGGCAATAATATAATTGGCCTAATATATATTACATTGACACGATGATATTATTCAACATGTTACCCTTTTTGAAAGAATTTCCTTGTATTTATAATTAAACTTAAGAAATTAACAAGCCCGGGGCTGTGATACACGTTTACCATGTACTTCGTCACTGAAATAATTGACCACTATTTGATGGAAATAACACAACTCTCCCTTTGTTTAAAATCTAATTGAAATGTCAACTATTATAATTGGAGTGTTGAAATTTGTTTATGAACATAAATTGATGGCACAAAAGAATGGTGGAAAATTTCTTCGATGAAAATGACAGAGTTTGGCTTATATGTAATTTTGTGTGTTTTTATTTTGCATCTTATCTCATTGTGGGGTAGTGCTTATTAAGACTATTTAATTTTATATTTGTAATATTTAAAATGGTAGTAATTTCAGTTACGCGCACAAAACCACTTGAAATAAAATGAAAATAATAATACTAAATTACTAATTGGTTTTGACCCTTAACCATTTACAGCGTTGGATGTTTGTATCTTATTATTGGTTGGTGGTAGCCACACGTATTCGTGGTTTCATACTGATTTTATTTATTATGGTTATTACTAACAGCACAAGCCTATATATAACCAAACATAGAACAATTAAAAGGTGTTAAAAAATAGCTACACTCATTGGTCAGTGACAAATCTTTAAATACAGCTTAAATCCGCAACAAATTAGTCTTTGACCTGTCAAATTGGAAATAGCGTAAAAAATAAAAAAATAAATAGCTACACCCTCTATTTACTATTTTTCAGCTTAATATTGATAGTCAAACTCATTTACTACTTGACTATCTCAAGCAAATTATTAATATTATTAGAAATAAGTATTTTTTTTATTCCTAAAATCAAAATCGTTTTTGACTTTTTTTTTTATTAAAATCATTTTCAACATTATAAAACGTTATAAAATCGTCTTTTTCTATTTATTTTTTTTTTTACGAAATTACCCTTATTAAATAATAAAAATAATTAAAAAATTAAAACAAAACCTAACACCCCACCTGGGGTGAGGAGGTAGGGGTTACGGTGAGAGGGGTCGCGCGCGGGGGTGTTACGGTCAGGGGGTGAGGGGTGGGGGTTACGGTGAGGCAGTTTGGTTGGGGTTAGGTTTTGTTTTAATTTTTTAATTATTTTTATTATTTAATAAGGGTAATTTAGTAGAAAAAAATTGAAGTAAATAAGGACGATTTTATAACGTTTTGTAACGTTGAGGATAATTTTAATAAAAAAAATAGTCGGGGACGATTTTGATTTTGACCTCAAATCTTAGAGACGAAAAAAAAGTACTTATCCCTTATTATTATTATTATTCACATTGAATTTTAGAAGTAAAAAAAATTAATAGGCACTAAATGTGATTATTAATCCACTAATTAAAAAAATTGGATTCCCCATTCACATAATAATAATAATAATAATAATAATAATCACTTAAATTTTCTTTTAGTTTAGTTCCTCTTTATTTATTTATTTATTTCATTATATAATAAACATGACAGGATATTCCAATATAAGTATTTCTATTGATTTTGAAATGTAAAATAGTAGGTAATTTATAACGATTATTTTCTGATTATTTTGAGTAACATAGTCCATGTTGAATATTTTTAACAGTCAAGTGCTCCATATCTTAATAGATTGGAGTAAATGATTATTAATATTGAATATGATGATGATGATGATGATAGGCCTAGAAGTCAATGAGCTGCAGCAACCACAGAAAGTCTTCAAGTGTAGTAGATAGTTTATATATATGAAATGAAAGTCTTGGTTATATATCTAAATCACATTCAACTACCTATCTGTAACGACTGCAGATATATCTTTATCATTCAACTAGGTTACTTACTAGTTACTACCCTATTAAATACATTCTATAAATGTTTTTTTTTTAATTTCCTAATCTTTTTGTAGTTCCTATTTTTCTCTTCCCCTTTTTAATTGTAGTTACTAATTACTGCTGTAAAAAAATTACACAATTATCTAAGCAAATGTATTAAGATTTTTAATTATTAAATATTATTAGAGTCATAATATATATAAACTTTTTTCTCTTAATTCTCTTATCAAATATATCATTACTATATTATTTAATCTCGTCGGAAAACCATTCAAAATGTGTTATAAAGCGGAATTGAGCCACATCAAGATGCAAAAAAGAAACCAATAATAGGGACTTTATAATGTGTATGTAATTAATCTTTTATATCCAAAATAATTCATAATCAACAAAATTATACATTTATACTACCAAAATCGACAAGTTGAATTGTCTTTTCTTATATATACGGCCGCAAATAACAATATGAATTTACAAACACATACACTAGAATATTATTGAAGGAATTTAATTTGATGGGCATGACTACAAGAATATACACATAGATTTCTTATATGCAAATTGTGATGTAGAGATTATAATTTATAGCCGTAAATTATGGCAATTATTCTCTTAAATGAACAAATCAAGGACATGCTATAATATTACTTAGGATTATGTTTTTTAGTTGTCTATGTTATTCTCTAATTCAATAAGTCAAAAATTAATTTGTTGTAAATTTGAATTTTTTTTGAGAGTTTGTGTTAGTCAATAAATTACTGCATATATAAAGAAAAATTTGAATATCTGACAGTTACTTAAACGAACGAATACACTGATCACTCGACCAATTTAAATTGATTATTACTTAGGATAATGTTATGTTATGTTATGCTATGCTATGTAGTAGTATATTAGTAACACAAACTTAGCATCACATGGGAGTTTAACTATATAGTATACTTTTTTTCAGTGTTTGTCGGGTAAGGTCACAAAAATGGAGTAGTGGAGCATCTCAAGTTCTCAATCACCATTGCTTAATGCTTGGTAGTACTATAATTCAAGTCGCGCGTGTGCTTCACGCGGATAACGAGTTCGATGTGTGTCAATGGTCACTATCAAGGCCATTATTATTGACCCAAATTAATTTTCAGTTAATATTTCTAGATGATAATATTTTATGGACAAAAATAATAATATTTTACTTTTCTTTTAAAATATTCAAATTCCAATAATTATT
The DNA here is from genome assembly GCF_014773155.1 of Arachis stenosperma. Classification (NCBI taxonomy): domain Eukaryota; kingdom Viridiplantae; phylum Streptophyta; class Magnoliopsida; order Fabales; family Fabaceae; genus Arachis; species Arachis stenosperma. The sequence continues at coordinate 2,032,085 of NC_080379.1, read as the reverse complement.
TTCTTTCGCTTGATACTGCCATTCAATTTATCACTCCGGATTTTGTAAACTTAAAATATTCATCTCCATGAATTTCTTTCATCTCAATCTTCATGCCACTATTATTAAATTTTTGTCACAACTCATAAGTTTTATTTCTATAATTATGCTATTATAAAAAAAATAATTATTAATCATTTATTGCATATAAAAATATATATTTGACATTTAAAAAAATATTATTATATTAATGTAAATAAATTTAATTATTTATTTATTAAATATTTAATTATTCTGATAATTAATTATTTAATTTAAAAAATATATAAATTAATGTGCATAAGTATCTATTAGTGCATAATGAATTTTTTAATGATTAATTTTTAGTGTAATAAATTATTTTTATTATTTTTATGATAAAACTATGTACAAATTAAATCATAACCCCTTTCTTGGTAAATTTTTAAATCTTAACTAAGTTGATATCAAATATTTTTTAATAATTACATATTAATTTATTGGATGTGGGCTGCCACGACCGTCCAAAAACGACCATTGGAAGTTCAATTGAGTGGGCCATATTTGTGACGTCACTTCTCTTTTCCATTCACATTCACATTTACTTTCACTAATCATGTTTATCCTTCATTGTCACAATGGCCCATTCAATGACATTGAGTTAAAGATTATCAACCGAGATTGACATTACCACCCTAGAAAGATAAAAAAAAGTGAGACAATTAATTTATATTGATCGAATGGTTAATTTATTCGTTCGTTTAAATAAATATTAAATTTAAATTTTATTTTATATATATAAAAATTAACTAATAATAAATTTTTAAATAAAATTAAGATTCGCAACAGATTAGTCAAACTATAAGATACTGTAAAAAACTCTAAAAAGAAAAAGTTGAGGAAAAATATAATGTTAAAGTTTGTAATCACATCAATGCAATGAGCTTCCTTTCTATCGAATTTAATTATATAATTGGATAGCTATCAACATGTCATAATATGAAGTGCACCTTTAGCTACTTGCATTACGTTGTGCTAAATTACTAATAAGGTTGACATTTTAAAAGTAAGTCTTAACATATTTATATTAAAATATGAAAATTGCACAAGAAATATTAAAGTAATCGACGGTAGTTTTTCTCAATTCTCATACGATGTTAAACATTTTAAGATTATAATGTAAGAAATAATTTTTTGGTGTCTAAACATAATATAAGAAATATGTTAACAATGTTTTAATTTCAAAAATACATATATTCGAGAGTTCAATTGTACAAAAAAAAGCTACAATTATTCATTATGCACAAAAATTCATATATATATAAAATATTTTATCCAATGTAAACAAATTTGATTATTTTTATTTAATATATTTAATTATTCTAATAGTTGATTATTTATTTTAAAAAATATATAAATCAACATATATAAAATTATAAATATATACAAATATATAATAATTAATTTAAAGATTATTGTTAATGTATATAATTTTTTTTGTTAGTTTTAATTATTTACTATTAACATAAAAAGTGTTATATCATTATTATCATGGATGACTATTTAATTAATAAATATGAAATTTAGTTGCATTTATGTATGAGCAATGTTTTATGATCAATAAATATTATTATTTTTTATTAATAATAATTTGTATCTATATTTACAATAAAGATAACTAATTGCTCCTTTATATTTGGACATAATTCTATTTTGGTCCTTAAGGTTTAAAGTGCTCTATTTAAATTTAAAAAAAATTTATTTAGTTTTAATGTAGTCTCATCGTGAGGTCAAAGTTAAATAATTAACGGAATATCCTACGTAACAGTAGTACAAGAATAAAATCGATAATCTAGAGAACAAGTACAAGCTCTAGAGACACAAAATCAATCGTGGATGCATCAATACATTTATTTAACATTCTCTTTAGTTCTATATAAAATATTTCATTTAAATTGTAAGAAAAATTATAAATAAATATATTGATGCATCTATGGTTGATTTTGTGCTTTTGGAGCTTATACTTATTCTTCAAATTATCGACCTTGTTCTTGTACTACTGTTATGTAGGACATTCCTTTAATTATTTAACTTTAACCTCACAACATTAAAGCTAAATGAAACTTTTTTGAATTCAAATAAGACACTTTAAACTTTAAAGACCAAAACAGAATTACGGTCAAACGTACAAAACTAATTAGTACTTTATCCTTACAAGAATTTTACACACAAAAAACATATAATTTATACTTATATTTATCCAAATTTTATACACATAAATCAATATAATTTATACACATAAATTAATAAAAAATTTATATGTTAAAGATAATTTAATATTTATACTGATCAAATAATAACAAAAAATATTAAAAATTACTGTCCCAAGAATTTTTTATTTATTTATTGATACTACAATATATAAAAAATTTCGCGTGGAATTGTTTGTTCTAAATCTACCAAAATAACAAAAGTAAAGTAAAAAGATAAAGATTTGGATAAGGAACATAATAGAAGAAGAGGTTCAGTTACAGAGTCAACGGCATATAACTGTTCCGTCAAGCCAAAGAGAGAAGGAAAGAGAAGGCACGCGCGTGAGTGTGCGCGTGGTTCTGTTATTTTCAGTTTTTTTTTCTCATTCATTGGACACACTCGTTTTTAGTCCATTACATAATAACAACACAACCTTATGTATGTTCATGTCTTTGCCCACCACTTTCTCTCATTCTCTCTCTAAATAATTTTTATCATATCATATACTCTCTCCTTTCATCATCACCAGCTTTTAATTTCCCTTTGATTTTGATTTAGATTCACATAAAGTAGTTGTTGTTGCTTACATGTGTCTTAATTCTTACTAATCTTATTATATAAACCTCTCCTAATTATTTATTATTATTGGTTCTTCTTTCAGACATTACCTTTTTTCTTTCTTTTGCTTCAAACCTTGTATATATAAATACAATCTCTTCCTTTCAATTCCCGAATGTTCGTTACAGGGTGTATGACCAACCTCCCCACCATGCCACTCTCTAATTTCAACCATCAATCATGGTGCTAGAACAAGAACAAGAAGAAGAAAAAGAAGAAGCACAACGAGGTTAGATTCTTTCTTTCTTTTTTTTTTATAAATTTTCCTTTTGTATAAGTTATGCAGCTTTATGGTTTCTTTTATATACAATGTTTGGTGTGAGTAGTTCTGAACCCAGGTTTTTTTATGATTCTGGATGCAGGAAGAAGTATCAATTAGTTAACAGTTTCTGGAACATATTATGAGAGATAAGAATTGATCTTTGGAGCATTTTGATTACTTATTTGGTTTTGGTGATGGTTGGGATTATAATCTCTCCTTTGAGTTGCTTCAAGGAGATGATTCTTGCTATTTGGGATGAAAGATGGTAGTTTTGATCTGGGTTTTTGCTGGTAGGAAGAAAAGAAGGTTCTGAAATTCTATAACACTAGAATTAGTTAGGGTTCAATTTAGAAAGGGATTCATTAAGGTTGTTGGATTCAATGGCTACACCAACTGTGCAGCAGGAAGCTGCGGCCGTGGCCGCTGCTCCAAGGAAGAAAATGACCAAGCAATTGACTGGAAAGCGCGACGACACGACCCTGCACTCGGCAGCGAGAGCAGGGAACTTGGCTCTGATAAAGGACACACTTAGTGGTGCCGAAGAGGGTCAACTTCATGAGTTGTTGGCAAAGCAGAACCAAGCTGGGGAAACAGCCCTTTATGTTGCTGCTGAGTATGGTTATGTTGATTTGGTTAAGGAGATGATTCGGTATTATGATCTCGCTGATGCCGGAATCAAGGCTAGGAATGGTTTTGATGCACTCCACATTGCTGCTAAACAAGGGGATCTAGGTATATTTCTTTGTTGTTTATTGTTTTTGTGTTCAATTTGGTTTACATGAGACCTTGTTTTGAACCTTTTTCTTGATTGATTTTGCAGATGTGTTGAAGATCCTTATGGAGGCTCATCCTGAATTGTCAATGACCGTGGATCCCTCGAACACCACGGCTTTGCACACAGCCTCGACACAAGGGCATACTGAGATAGTGAAGTTTCTATTAGAGGCAGGTAGTAGCTTGGCAACCATAGCTAGAAGCAATGGGAAAACAGCTCTGCATTCTGCAGCAAGAAACGGACATTTGGCTGTTGTAAAGGCACTTTTAGAGAAGGAGCCTGGGGTTGTGACACGGACCGATAAGAAGGGCCAGACCGCGCTTCACATGGCGGTGAAAGGGCAGAATCTTGAGGTGGTGGAGGAGTTGATAAAAGGGGATCCCTCATCAGTAAACATGGTTGATAATAAGGGTAATACGGCTTTGCATATTGCAACCCGGAAGGGTAGAGCTCAGGTAAATTAAGATTATCCTTGCAATTGTTGTTCTAAATTTTATACAAATATAGTTCATATGGATTGTTCTGAATTGGGATGACAATAAACAGATTGTGGTTTATATCATCATCTCCCTTATATGTCCTTGCATGTTTGGAAATTCATTGGGAGGCCTAGAATTGATTTTAGGAGGAACTGAGGATTGAGGAAGTTAAATTGAATTTGTTGGTTTTAATGTTGTTTGATCTCTGACCCTCATGATCAACTAGAATTGATTTTAAGAGAAGTGAAAATTTTTAAGACAGAATCATGATCAACTTGGGTTAGTCGAGTGGTTAGCTCACTTGTCTGCTTAAGCAAGTTTTGGCAAATCCTTAAATAGAGTTCAGATTCGCAGCAGATTAGTTCTTGGTCTGAACTATGAGTTTTTGTTTGTGCAGATTGTGAAGTTGCTTCTTGGACAAAAAGAAACAGACACCACAGCAGTTAATAAATCCGGCGAAAGTGCATTAGACACTGCTGAGAAAACTGGGAACTCCCAAATCAAAGCCATACTTTCGGAACACGGTGTTCAAAGTGCCAAAGCCATGAAGCCAAAGCCAACAACAGCAGCTAGAGAGTTGAAACAAACAGTGAGTGACATAAAGCATGAAGTCCATTATCAATTAGAACACACGCGCCAGACCAGAAAGCGCGTCCAGGGAATCGCCAAGCGCATCAACAAGATGCATGCTGAAGGACTCAACAATGCAATCAACTCAACCACTGTGGTTGCTGTCCTCATTGCCACAGTTGCCTTTGCAGCTATCTTCACAGTTCCTGGCCAATTTGTTGATGATCCAAAAAACATTCCTAAAGGGATGTCCCTTGGGGAAGCAAACATAGCTCCTACAGCTGCATTCATCATTTTCATTGTCTTCGATTCCATTGCGCTGTTCATCTCCCTAGCCGTCGTGGTGGTGCAGACCTCGATCGTGGTCATAGAGAGCAAAGCTAAGAAGCAGATGATGGCTATCATTAACAAGCTAATGTGGCTGGCTTGTGTGCTTATCACTGTGGCATTCTTGGCACTTTCATTCATAGTTGTTGGAAAAGATCAAAAGTGGCTTGCAATTGGAGTCACAGTTATAGGAACAACTATAATGGCTACAACATTAGGATTAATGTGTTACTGGGTCATTAGGCACAGAATTGAGGCATCAAATTTGAGAAGCATAAGGAAGTCTTCAATGGGAAGCAGGTCAAGATCATTTTCAGTTTCTGTTATGTCAGATACTGAGATACTAAACAATGAGTATAAAAAAATGTATGCGATTTAGAATTGTTTTATAGAGAGCTGCTAAGTCATGTTCTCTTTTTTTTCCATGGCTAGTTGGAGCTATATATCAAATACAAAGTGAAGCTTCTTAATGTATATATATATATCACTTTGCTCATCCATATCTATTTCTGTCTCTCAATATAATGGGCTCATTTCTTTTTCTTCTAGTACTTGTTTTATAAAAATAAATATTTATTTATTTATTTTTTTACATTTTTTAGAAGTAAGTAGAGGCTTGCTTCTATTTTTGACACAAGTAGTTGAAAAGGGAGATAATTTAAAGATTTGTTATGATTAATGCTTTCTTAAATTTATCTTTATAATTTTTTAAAAGACAATCTAACCTTATATTATTAATTAAACTAATATACATACACACACTACAAAAATTTTATTTTAGCTTAAATTAAATATTTTATATCTTTGTAAAATTAAATTTATATTCAAATATTGAATAATATTGTAAACTATGAACCTTATTAGTGTTTTAGTTAAAATATTTAGAATATTTTATTGATTATTGATTATGTAAAGAATATTAAATAATTAGTTATCTAAAAGTAATTATTAATATAATATTTTTAGGTAAAAATTTACATAAAATATTTTTTAACGAAAATGATAATGAAAAGTTGTTATATAATTCAGCATATTTAACTAAATTAATTAAACTGTGTAATATAAGGTGGATAACATCTAAATAATTTTTTTATTTATATTTTGATTTTTGAAAACTCTCGAAAATAGAGAAGAAAAGCAAACTTTGGCACCAAAGCCCCAATCTCCATTATTCGGGGGATCATCAACACGCCGAACTGAATTTGAAAGCTTAAAAATAAAAAATCGAAAATCGAAAGCCGAAACCAAAAAAAGCGAAAGCGGTTTGTGCGTGTAATTGAGAACAGCCATGGACGAAGAATTGCTTGAGCTTCAGCGACAATTCCAATTCGCTCAGCAAGCCAAGTCCAGCATTCGATTATCTGAGCGAAACGTCGTCGAATTGATCCAAAAGCTTCAACAACTCCAAATCATCGATTTCGAGCTCCTTCACACCGTTTCTGGCAAAGAATACATCACTCTCGTAAGCTTCACAGTTATTCACGAAGAAACAAAACACCGATTAGTTTCCATTTTTCAGCATTTTTTTCTTCTTAATTTCAGATTAATACTACTCTTTTGTGTATTTTGATGTACTGTGATGTTATAAGTGATGTTAATCGAATTCAATTGATTTTATGCGATCGCGAAATGTTATCAGGATCAATTGAGGAACGAGATGGTTTCTGAGGTTAGGAAATTAGGGCGCGTTTCGGTGATTGACCTTGCGGACACTACTGGTGTTGACTTGTACTATGTTGAGAAGCAGGCTCAGCGCATTGTGGCAGATCACGCTGAGTTCATGCTGAATCAGGGGGAAATCATGTCCGATTCGTACTGGGATTCGGTCGCCGAAGAGGTTAACGAAAGGCTTCAAGAATGCAGCCAGATCGCGCTCACAGAACTCGCCGCACAGCTTAATGTTGGATTGGACTTGGTTGCATCCGTGTTGGAGCCGCGACTCGGCACTATGGTGAGTTCACTGAGTGTTTTGTTAGCTTCGGAATGGCGATAGATGTTTTGATATGTTCATTGAATATCTTGTGTCTGTTCTGTCAACTTTAAACTGCATTGGAGCTGTTTTGATTAGTTCAGTGAGTGTTTCGTGTTGTGTTAACTTTGGAAATTGCAATGGCATTGGAGCTGTTTTGACAAGTTCCCCTAGTGTTTCTCATGTGTTATGTAACCTTTGGAATGACATCGGAGTTATATTTTATGAGTGTTGTTGATCTTTGGGACAGGTGAAAGGAAGGCTTGAAGGAGGGCAATTGTATACTCCCGCCTATGTGGCCCGCATGAATGCAATGGTTCGGGGGGCAGCAAGGGGCATCACAGTGCCAACAAATTTGACGGTGTTGTGGACCTCATTGCAGCAGTTACTGCAGGAAATGGGCGGAACCGGTGGTGTGGCGGTTGACGGATCTTTCTTCCAGTCTTTGTTTAATGGACTTGTGAAGGAAGGCGAGATTCAAGGATCAGTTCGTGCAGGAGTACATTGGACACCAGCTGTAAGTGACATGTTTGCAATCGATTATGCATTGTCAAAGTGATGTCTAGATTAAGGTTTTATGGTTTCTTTCTTGGGCCTTTGTTTTGGTTGAACCCTTGATGATCCTTCTCTCAATGTTTGGTTGGCAACAATTGGAAGCATTTTTAAATGCTTTTGATGTATTGCATTTACAGTTTTTACTCTTAATCCTCTGATTGATAGTGTCCAACGTGGTAGTATTAAATTGCTCTGCTATCTACGTTGGTGCTAATAACTTAGTTCCTCTTTCAAACGTTAAGGGAATTTATTATGGTTTTCACTTCTTACATCACATTACAGGTGTTTGCCATTGCTCAGAAGGAATCTGTGGATTCATTTTTTTCACAGGTATAGACTCACTTCTCATTACTCTGTTTTGTTGACCATATTCAATCTTTTTTTATATTTATAGTACATCATCTGAGCTAGATGGCTGTATAATCTTTTCCAGTTGTATTCTTTGTCTTTATCGTTCATGTTGTGCTGCCTTTCCTTGCATGCTTTAGAATTCTTTTATCAGCTATGAGGTTCTGCACAAACTTGGAATTCCACAGCCCATTCAGTTCTTGCAGGTAAGCAACTTGTCACCATGTCAATTCTTTTTTCCAAATAAAGAATACAATGATCATGCACCCACTCCTATTTATTGAGTTAAAGTATACACTCTTTATAGTGCCTTAATCTCTTAGTCTGCTGTCCCTTAAAGACTGACACATGTCATTCTTTATTTATCTTCACAAATTGAAGTTCTTTTGAACTAATTATCATGTTGCTCGTAGTTTGTTATTTTATTTTATTTATGAAAATATTTTTGTTTTCGTATTTTTAAAGATTTTATCTGAATCTAAAAATACCATGCAATGTATAGGATATAACATATGTTACATGAATATCTTATATTATACCATGTGTTTACCTAGCTTATGTGATGAAGTCTAAGTTTGTGCAATCCAATTTAGTCCAGATATCCTGAAGGAAAACCTCTAGTCACAACATTTGTTCACCAATCTATGATTGACATGTTAGATGCTGCTACTGAGGATGCTATTGAACGTGGTAGTTGGTAAGGTCCTTGTTATGTTCCTTGTGTACCTTTATAGCAAGTCATGTTTGTTCCTTGTGTCCTGACATAACAGTGTCGCAGGAGTGATTCTCTTTCCTTGTTGCCCTCATCTTTCACACCTCAAGATGCAGCTAAAATGCTGTCCCTCTGTCAATCTGTTCAGTTGGCTCTCAAGGTAATATTTGAGTTTGATTACAATCTACATCGTAAAATTTTATGCTCCCCTCATCTGTTGATAAACATAATTTACCTTGCAGTCTAATAAAGCGCACATTTTTGGAGAATTTTATGTATTAAGCAGCAGCTTTATGAAGGTATGGTGATTGATATAAGTAATAAAAAGGTACTGTTGAATAAAAGATCACTATCTGCTGCTATTTTTCTCATTGGTTTCCTGGTGCCATTTTTTCCTTTCTATAGGACATATGTGATCGCGTGGTGAAAGAGTTGGAGACATTAGGTGTTTCAGGGTCTTTTGGCTCTAAGATGTCTGATGATCTACAAGTAACCAATGAAGCAAAAGGATACGATTCAGGAAGGTTGAATGAGTCCAATGAAATGGCAAGTGATGCTGGGGCCAACAAGCATTCTGATAAAGGGTCCAAGAAAAAAAAGGGGAAAGCCACTGGAAATGCAGCAGCAAATCTATCTGAAAGTGGTCCAGATAACCAGGAGCAGGCATCCACAAAATCTAAGAAAAACCAGAGAAAGAGCAAGGATACATCGTCACAAACATCAGATTCAAAGTCAGGTTCAAGGAAAGAATCAGTTAAAATGAAGGACGACAATCTTAGTAGTCCCTCAGAAGAATGGATCGTGCAGAAAATTACTACCCTGTTTCCTGAGTTTGAAGAACAAGGTTTGTTGATTCTGACTTCAAATCTTTCCTTTCTTCCTATACAAGTTATTCTGTATTCTCAAATGCAGTGCTATAAATTTGATAGGTCTAGATGATCCTGAAACAATTCTTGAGCCTTTGGCTAACAAATTAAGGCCTACAATAATCAGTTCTTGGATGGAGAAAAGGAAGGCATTACTAACAGAAAATGCAGACAGAATGAAACGATTGCTTGATAATTTGCAGAAGAAACTTGATGAGGTTTGCTAAAGTGGCACAAACACAACTTTTGTGGTCTTTTATACATACAGTTTACTATCTTAATTGTTTTTTCCGTGTTTCCCTGGTGGCAGTCTTTCTTAAACATGCAGCTCTATGAAAAAGCCTTGGAATTGTTTGAAGATGATCAATCAACTTCTGTAAGTTCTGTAATGTTTTTTAGAAGTTTAATTTTTCTGTTTTCATTGTTGAAATGTGCAAATTGACATGTAAATGATGGCAGGTTGTTTTACATAGGCATTTACTAAGAACAGTAGCAGCTCCTATGGTGGATATGCTTCTTCATGATCTGGTAATTCTATACAATGAACTGTTTGTAAATGTAATACATATCTTGAGGGTTTAATATGGTCTAACGCAATAGAATCATCATCTGCAGGATGAACACAACAAATTGAAGAATGGTGTTGAGGTTCAGGAGGCTCCAAGTTCTGAATCTATTTCAGTTAGTCCTGGAGACAGAGTTGCAATTGTAAGAATAAGATGTTATTTGCATCAACGTCTGTATTCGTATAGAATGAGTACTTACGTATTGTTTATTATTTCCTTTTGTAGTCCAAGAGTTTTCCTAGACCTCTTGCAAATAAGGCTCTTGCTGTTGTAGAAGCATTGGAGGGAAAGGTTGGCATTTTTAATTTTGCAACAAATCTTGTTGTTAAGGTTTATGTAATTCATTGTCAACCATTTTTCAATTTACAGTTGCAACCAGTTGGGTGAAAATATCGTTTTTCTTAAGCATCAAAACTATTATCCTCTCTGATTTGTGAACAGTATAATTAGAAGTTGAATTTGAATGTTCAAAACAGAATGTTGAAGTATTCATGGACGCATTTAGAGCAGTAACTGAAGAGAGGTAATGTGTCTATTATTTTGTTGAGCTTCAGGAATTATTTGATCTCCAGTGCTTCTGTAGTGATTCAAGCCTTGCAATGTGATTTGATCTTGAATATTCTTTTTTTTCCCTCAGTGCATTGCCTTTGAAAAGACTCGACAAGAAACTTGAAAGAACACTTTTACATTCATATCGTAAGGTATTTATGCTTTCACCCGCATAAAGCTTTATCAGAATTTGTTTGAAGCTACTAGATTCACAAATATACTGTCAATAACACTGGTAATATATTAAATGTCAGATTGGTAGATCAACTGAAAATTACCCAAAATATTAATGAATAAGTTCTTTTCAGCTGGAAGGAAAATTCTAATTTAAGTCCTGAGGAACAAATTTCCAATCAGGGAAAATATTTATTAGAGTTGGCCTACCATTAACTTTTGTTATTGAATATCAGGAATTAACATCCCAAGTTTCTGCTGAGACTGACCCTGTATCCCTTCTGCCAAAAGTTGTGTCATTACTTTATATCCAGGTAACTTTGGTTGCTTCCACACCCCCTCTCTCTTTCTGAAGCCTCCCATCTCCTTACTGTTTTCTTCCACTTTTGTTCAGGTTTACCATAAAGCTCTTCAAGCCCCTGGAAGGGCGATCTCTGTTGCTATTTCCCAATTGAAGGTATGTTCTCTCTCTGTGGGTTAACATCACACTGAATATGAATATTTTAGGCTTATTAGATTGTATCTGTGATGGTAATATAGACAAATTTTGGCACCTTTGACAGGGACTGTATTTCATGCAATCATATAATATTTAACATTATCATATTTCAAAAGATCTCGGAGATTTATTCTTTCCCGCCTTAAAACCTTTCAGGATAAGCTCGATGAGTCAGCACACAAGGTATTGACGGATTATCAAGCTGCTACCGTGACTCTCTTAGCGCTATTATCAGCTGCACCTGGTGATGTGAGTATTACTTATCATGCTTACTTGCGTGTTGCATTTTGTACATCTTTGGGCTGAGTTCATTCAAAATAGTTGTCCCCACTAAATTAACTTAGTTCAAATTAGTAAACTAAGGGAGGAAATTTTTTTATTGAAAAGGTAAGATTTTAAATTTCGTATAATAATATATGTATATAAATTTTTATCTGTAATAAGTAAAAACCTTTCCACTCTTGGTTTCTTAACAAATGTCCTGCTTGTTAGGAAAAAACTTAAATTTTCATCAACATTTCGAAAAAGCTAGATAAGAATTCTAATTTTCATCCTTTTAATGAACTCTTTGCACAAACGTTTTTAATAGAATCTTTTATCTTTAAAAAGTAGAAGCAGAAACCACTTACTCAGTTAAGTTTACTCTGAAAAGCTGACCATGTCGGCAATCATGAAGAAGCAAAATATTCGTTTTTCTTTTAATATTATGATCACCTAATTTCAATATCAGTGAATAATTGGAAAATGTATACATTGTAAATTACCATGTTTTCGCCTCCATGTTTTATAGGACGACGATTGTGCATCTGATAGAATTTTGAGTAAAAGGGAACTTCTGGAGAGTCAAATGTGGGATCTCAAAAGCTTGGTTTTGACCAACACACAACAATCTTCATAAATAACATTTCACACCTCAATCGAGCAGGGATGCATTTCACACGACAACTATTCGGTGATGTCTAGTTCCTTAAGTGAAAGTTTATGACAACTGTGTAGACTAGAGAAATTTTTTACAATTTTATTTTAGACAGTACAAAGATCATTTTTACTAATTCATCCCGCGCAAAGTTCGATACTCGGGTGTTTTCCATACTTCAAGTTTTGCTTAACAAACTTAAAATATTCAGAGCCAGAGCCTCACTAATACTACCAAATAATTTTGAACCTAAAGACAATTTTTCATACCCATTTGTTAAAATACGAAGATAATTATGGATTAGATCACTTAAAATATCAAGCAATATTCTAATTGATTTAATATGAAAGCTGAAAGAGCTATATAATCCGAAATGAAATAAATACTTTACCAGTCCGATGAGTATGATGTAAACCCAACTACAATCGATCAGGGGAAAGGGCAAAATGATGCCATGCAATGGGAGTGTAAATTTGCAAAATTAAACAATCCTATGATCGACTCCCGCTTTGTACATACAAGTCATTGGCCAAAAACAAACTCTTAACTGAAATCCTAATTCGCAACAGATTAGGCTATAAATTAGTCTTTAGCCTGTCAGATTGAGATATTCTAACAAGTTAAGATTAATTAAATCATTATTCAGCTAGCTGTGAACTCTAAAGCATAATTCCTAGGAAATATATCAAATATTAACAAAGGTGCTTTTCTTTTGTGCATTGGAGCTAAGGGGCAGACAAAATCCGTCAGATAACTAGGTTATCGAAATACCTACGTATCATAATTCTTCTGTTCAAATTGGGGCAGTTAAAGATGAAATGCTTGGATCACTCAAGCGACATATAGTAAGAGAAAGCCCAAACTAAAGGAATACTTATGCTAATGACTTTCTGAGGAATTAAAATCCAGAATGAAAATTTACAGTTGAAACTCTACAATAAAGGTTCTGATTCCTACTCAATGCTGTGGTAGAGGCGGTCTCTTTTCCAACATTTCATAATGTAGAACAAAGTTATCCTGCAAGGATGTTTTTTTCATTAGAGGCCTAAAATATTATCAGGGATAAAAGGAAAACAATTAAACATTGGAACACGAGAAATAGTTTTAAGAACACTACGAATACTATTATGTATAAAGCTAACCTTGCGAACAGTTTCAAATGTGTTTGGATCGAAACAGTGATAAGATCCTCTCTCGTATGTGTTCGTTTTAACAAGCGGCTCCATGTTGGGAACTCTTATAAACCAGAAACGATTTTCTTTGTGATAATACCAACCTCTATTGTGCCTGAAAGCAACAACCACCTACCCTGTTAGAAATTATTGATCAGAGGAAAACAATTTAGATTTTAATTCAGGAGTTCCTGCCCAATATACGTTTTGCTGTAGGAACACTTAAACTCCGTGACTGATAAACAAAGAAAGGTTACCAAATATTGACTGAATTACTGAATTAACCATTAATTGCTCCCAAATTGTAGCAATCCCAACATAATTGGGAAATAAGCCCTAACCACAGAAAAATAAAATATAAATAACAAAAGAAGGATGAATTGGAGGGTATGTGCATACAGCTCATTTGCAGCATATAATTGTGCTTCGTCTTTGGGCATGCTGCAGCCAAGAAAAAAAAGTGGTTAATTATAATACTAAGCAAGCCAATTAGAAACCAAGTAAGATGTAATTGCAAACCTGTAGAATATGTAAAACAATGTTTCCACCGAAAACTTTGAAAAGTAACCTTGCTGCATCATGCAATAAGCAGTAAAATGCAGTAAGCCTAATGAAGGATTTGCAAATAAAGAAATCGATTCTATAGCATAATTAAAAAACCTCACATGAAAAGCAGGGGGCTGCTTTGCGTAATAACATTGTGGCACATTAAACTCTGGATCACCCTTTGCAGGTTCATCAGACCATGGAGACCCAAACGTCTTGTGTAGATTTTCTGATGAATTCAAATTTAATCCAAGTGTAGTAAGATCAATTCCAAGTGCAAGAGATGTCAAGTCTGGATCACTCATCCTGATCACACTTAACAAGCCAAGCAAACCAAATGGATCTGGTGTGGATTGTGCAGTTTGCATAGCTTTCATGCCCTGATCCCGAAACGACTGATTTACGGCTGACATTTGAAGGCGGAACTGCGACTGATTCTGGTGCTGTTGATACTGCTGGAGGATCTGGTCATACTGACCCATACTAGAGACTGTATTTGGAGAATTTAGTGGCCTTAATCCAATCCCAGGAGGTCCACTTGCCTAGAACAAATCCAGAAGTGGTTAGGATGGCTGAAATCTTGCTTCAGAATGAATATTAAAATCAAGCAAACTAGAGAAAGAACGAGGCTTATTCATTACAACAGCAATTTAGAGAGCTTGCAGACCTGCGAATGATAAGTTGAATGCGTAGATGGAAAAATATCTGATCCATGTAGATGGAGAAGATCCTGGTTGTTTACAGATGAAAATGAGACACCACCACTACTCACCGAAGGAGCATGTTGTTGTTGCTGTTGTGTACGATGTGATGAATATGTTCCCCCCAAGCTAAAACCAGCAGACCTCCCCATCTGCATATTAAAAGGATAGAATAATAAGTGAATATATATATAAAGATTTCTTAGTCTTTTAAACATGCAACTCACCGGGAAATGTTGAGATTGCATCATTGGTACAGCATTGTCATGAAGCTGTTCTTTCTGGTGCATATCCATAGCATAATCAGCATTGCCACCTGTAAAAATAAATAATATAATATGGTTACTAAATTAAGGATCTGCGAGCAAAGGTAACCAAAAATAAGGAGAATCACTAAGTTGTCATTTAATCAAAGCAATCAAAGCTCCAACAGTGCGGCATCACGAATTCTTCTTAAGGAGAATCACTAAGTTGTCATTTACGAGACATTTTAGCATCCTCACTAGATCTATAACCGATCATTTAATCACTTGATGAGATACAAACCAGGAAACCATATGCTTATTTAACACCTTACACAAGTTATAATGTCAGAATATAATAAACAAAGCAATAAAACCAAGCACCAAAGGAACTAAGGTAGATATGCACGTAAATCCATAAAATTTCCAAAAGAGAAAGTGCTTAATTCAGTCTACAACTCAACTCTCTAAGAAGAGACTCTTTAAACAACAAATCATAAGGCAACTATACAAAAAAACTATTTGATAACATAAAACAGCCAAAATTGCTAGAAAGAAATGCACAACAGCCAATCAGGTCACATATCTTCTCCAGTTACTACACCTTTGAATCCTGGCAAAGCTGGGAAATCTTCATTTTGAATACTAAACTCTTGGTTTTGTTGAACGATGGGACTAAGACCCTGCTTCCGTAAAGAACCTGAGACATGTTTGTACAATAAATCACCATAAAAGAAAGTGGACAAATGTCTAAAATGCAAAGGAAAATTTCCGTTTGCATACCCAATTGTCCTTGAGGCCCTCCAGCAGAACTAGGTCGACTAGTCAGTTGAGGGAAGTCATTCATGTCAAAAGGAGAATTATCACTCGAGTTTACATCATTCAACATACCCATAACATGGCTTTGTGAAAGTGGACCACCAGCATTGGGATAAGAGTTCCCTAGCATTGAAATCACCTGCGGAGATCCTGAATCAAGAAGCTCTTGTCACCACAAAGAAATACTTCAAAACCTATGGTAAGCTCAAATGAGTATCAATCATAGGAAAAATATTTATGCATTCAACATGCATAAAAACAAATATAAATGATTTCATCAAGCATATTATATACAAATCTAAAACAACCAGCAGTTCTTTAACAGTTTTCAACATGTGGAAGCGAACAATGTGGTTGCATAGAAGAAGGCCAACTAGTTGGACAAGCTGAACCAATGCAAACAGAAAATAAAGTCATCTTCTATATGGCTGCACTTGGACACTCATCATGCACAAAGCAAATGCAATTAGGGGTCATTGCATGAGAACATCTTTGTGGATAAGTATTGCTTCAACGCCATTATAATGGACATCCATAAACATACGTACCTTGTGGAAGCACACCACTCATCAATCGATTCTGTCCCTGTACTCCTAAGCCAGTAGATCCACTGTTTGCACTCAAATGACGGGATGTGAGACCAGGTACAGACAATCCTCCACCAGTCCTTCCAAGGTTCCCCCCTCCAACCATGTTTCCCACAGAACTTGTGATTCGAGGACCCGCATTTCCCAAAATTTGGGATACTCCCAATCCTGGAACAGCATTTCGGTTACCAATTGCAGCGGATGTTGGAAGAATCCCAGGAATAGAACCTCCAACTCCATTTGTGCTACTACTAAATCCAGGGTTTCCTACAACATTTATACCTCCTCTATTGGCGACTCCCGAGTGTCCATGGGCACTTCCATGAGATAGCTGCAAAATTTAATTGAGATAAATGAACCCCTGATAAATTATGTAACAGTAGGAAAAGGATGATAGGAAGAAGAGTTGATATTATGCACAATATTCTATTAACTACTCTACCAATCTATAGTGTAAAGAAACAAACAGATGACATAACAAATACCTGGGATAATGCAACAGGCAGATTGTTGGAACCAAACCTTCCACTAGAAAGGCTACCTGTTTGTTGCTGAACACCACCGGATGGAACGCTATTTATTGTTGAGTTTCTTGATGTGAGTGTACCAGGCATGTTGGGTACATTAAAGCTCCCATGAATATTGTGCAGTCCTTGAATGGATCCTGCACCAAGAACCTAGCAATTATACAACTAAATGGGACAAGAAAATGAATTAATGCCAGCAAAAGCTCCCCACCAGTATGATGAAAGACAGGGGAGGCTGCACCAGACTGACCAGAGAATGAAGTAGCAAAAGACCTCCCAGCACCATCTGGAAGATTTGAAGCAGAACCGTTCAGAGAAGACTGCAAGGAAATCTCAGTTAAAATTTACTTTTATGATAGACATGTAGTAAAAGGAATAAAATCAAGACATGGGAACCAACATCCTAGGGAAACTGTACTAGACTGGAATTTAAGCACCTTCAAGGCAAACAACATGCATACAAGAAAGCGAGTAAGTTCTAACACTCATTAAGTAACAGAAGTTAATCCCCAGTATAAGCCAGCTAATAGTCTGTCTGGTCAATCCCTAATAGAAAAACCCTAGTTTTCCTAATGCAACCAAACAAGCAGTTATTCAAACTATCCGAGAAAATTATAGTAAAAAAATCTGGTAGCCATGACAATGCAAAGTACTAAAACGGGAAAGAACAAAAATTGAAAATCTTCTCCAAATGACAGAGAACAAAATGGGAAGCATTTCAAGGTATAAGGGAATACATTAAGTAGCCCTGACATTGCTCGAATTTCAACAGGCCAAACTATAAGTCATCCCTTTCCTGAGTCCTCCCTTGAACACCAACCTGAAGAGCGTTTTCCTTGCAACAAATCAACACAACCTATAGAGGATAAAAACAGTAACTCGTAAGAATGAGCAAACTCTATATTTGTCCATAGGAGACACCAATAACTTACTGAAGCAGAAACCACAGTTAAAACTTAAAACTAATTATCAACACGGGGACTGTCATGCTTGAAAATAAAGAATCAAGAACAATGACTTAACCAAACACTTGGCAACACTGAAAAGTAACAATACATCAAGGTAATGACAGTGTTGAATGAACACACATTAAAACCAAGAAAATCCGCCAGATTCCTAACCTAAAACACTTAAACCAAGCTCGCAAGCTAAAAACACACTTCCAAATGCACATTAATCAGACATCATCCAAATTGCAGATTCCTCTATCATCTCACATCTTAAATTGAAAACAAAAATAAACCAAACGACAGTTCAATTGACGACACGTAGCTTCAGTTGCACGAACAAGAATTAGCATTAATAGCAGAAAATTAAATTCGAAGCTTAAGAACTGGAACCGCAAAGATCTAAAACAGTAAAAATGATGAGTAGCGCAAACGCGGAGATCTAACTTCTAAGAGAATGAAATGAAGGAGTTGTAAGAGAGAGCACAGTAGATCGAAGCTGCGAACGAGTCGACTCGGCGATACCTGAAGGAGCAGATCGGAGCTGCAAGAAGGTTCTGAGTCAAAGAGCGAGTTCGTGAGCCCTAAATCGAAAACCAGAGAGAAGGATAGAAAGCGATAGGTATGAGCGAGAGAGAAAGAGAGAGAAAACAAGATAGAGAGAGAAAAGCTTCGGGTTGGGTTTGGGTTTGAGTTTGGGTTTGTGAAGACAGAGACGAGCGTTTACGAATTTCTGTGATAAGTGGAAAAACGAAGGGGGAAAAATAAAATTATATATAATATATATATATTCAAGTTATATATATAATTAAGTATTATTGTATTAACTGCTGGTGAGGATTCTCCACCAAGCACCAACACCTTGGGCCTCATTTGTGAAAAGCTTATGCCACTTGAGAGTTGAGACTTGTGAGATTCCATGGAGTTATTCAAATTCAATTAAATCCAATTAAAATTGCTTAACAAATTTAATCTAATTGAAAAACCAAAAATACAATATGCAAACTAAAAATTAGTTACTAAATTAATTACTATACATTTTTAATATGTATTTTATAATAATAATTGATAAAAAATTAATTAAAATTATAAATAATATATTTATATTGATTTACTTTTTACTTAAAAGTATGATGATTTGGTGAAATAAACAAGTATTTGCTATACTTGTTAACGTTATTTTTAACTGTTTTAAAAATATTTTACGCATTAAATTGTGTAAAATATTAAATATTTATGACTTAATATTTTTTTTCAAAATAAAATTCAAGACCTTTATATAAAAAATAAGAAAATTATGTTATTTAAGATTTATATTTTATTTTAAGTTATTGTTAAATGTTAATACTAATAGCGTTAGTTGAATACTATATTAACTTTACCTCGAATTTTATAGAAGAACCATTTTTAGAAAGTCAAAATTTTGCTTTAAAATTATAGTGACGTTCAATGCAATTATGGTAGTATCAAATTTTTTTAAGAAACATCTAATCATAATATCATATATTTTCATATAATATATTATACAAAGAGCTCAACGCTAACTGTGTTTTTTGACTTTTTTAACAATATTCTCATATAATATTGTTAAGTGTGTTTTCTTTTGTAGAGAGAAAGGGTTTGGGGATTTGTTTAGTTTGCATTCTTTTTTTTTCAGTATTTTTTATTTTTTTAATTTTGTGAAAAAAATAAAATAACAAAAATAATAAAATTCTGTTTTTACTTTTTATTTTTATTTTTTTATAAAATTCAAAAAATAAAAAATATTAAAAATAAAAATAAAAAATACAAATACAAATCAAATATATTCTAATATAATGGAGCATGTTTCTTGGATATTTTGGTGGTCCATAAAATTTTTTAAAGGTTTAATTATGTCTTTATAATTTCGCAAAATTTTCAATTAGGTTATTATACTTTTTTTCTTTTAATTGGGTCTCTGCACCATTTTTTTTTCAATTAGGTCTCTCTTGACAGTAAACGTTACAAAAAACGTTAAGAATGGATAAATTGACCATTATACCCCTCATCTACCCCTTATAAATCATTGAAAATCAATAGGGTTTTGAGTCTCACTCTCTTCGCCTCTTCCTCAAACTTCTTCTCTTCTGTTTGCTTTTCTTATTCTGTGAATACTTATGAATGAAAGTCACTTGTCTTCAGGAGTCTTTAGTTCCAAAACCCTCGTCAAGAAGAGACATCTTTATTTTTGTGGTGAGACAATTACTGTGATGTCTTTTTCGGCAGTAGCAAGCCATGGAAGAAGGTATGTTGGTTGTAGAAGAATGTCAAAATGCAAGTTCTTCGAGTGGATTGATGATGAAGAAGATGAGAAGAGTGGATGGTTGAAGCAAAAGGAAAGGAGGGTTCGTTGTTTTTGTAGAGACACTCTGATTCTTCAGAGTTCAAGTACATCAAGAAACCCAAACATAAGATTCATTTTTTGCCCTAACAGGAAATGCAAGTTTTTTTAGTGGGTTGATGGAAAAGAAAAAAAATTATCTAAGAAAGATGGAATAATGGGTTCACAGCAATAATTTGGAAGGATTAGAGACTTGGAGGCACAAGAAAGCAAGATAGAGAGATTAAATGTGGATCTATAGAGATTAATTGCAGAGGTTGGAGAAATAGATGATTGTGTAGAAAAGTTGTGTGGTGAGCTGAGTTTAGTCCAATAGCAATTTGGTAAAATGGAAGATACTATGAAAAAGCAAAACAAGATGCAAATTATGCTGATTTTGATATTTGGTACTTTGATTGTTGCAGTGTTATATGTAAAGATGTAGAAAGTATGCCTGTTATGAGAAACCTCCTATTTTTTTTATCATATCATCAGAATCCCCCTCATAACTGTTTATATCTTCAGTCTCATATCCATAAGATATTTCCCTAACTTGCTCATCACCCTCCGTTAAACCTTAATCACCTTGAGCTATTCCAGCTGCTGCAGGTCCCTCATCATTAAGTGGGCCAGTGAATCCCCGAAATGCATTTGATTGTAGATCATTATCCTTCACCTCAAACCCAAAGTGATCCTCATGGTCACCATTATCAGCACTGTCATCAAATACCTCTTCATCAGTAGAAGGCTCTGACTCAACTTCCACTTCAACCTCTATCAACCTAGAGCTACTGTCTTCACCTTTCTCTAGCACATAATCAACATCACTAGAAGTGATTTCAATTCCGTTACCTTCTCTGACTCCATCGACAATGTATGCCTTGCAATGTTTGCAAGAACTTGACACCAGTGGCGTAGCCAATCTCATCGCATCCCTATCGGACTTCATCTCTCTAATACATAACTTCAAATCCATCCCTAGTTTCTTGTACCATAACCTGGCGTATCCCTTATACCTAGTTGCTTTAGCTCACTCACAATCTCTTACAATGACCATTTATCAACGTCAAAATATAAATTCTCCACAACCATTCCTCCTAAATACTCTAATCCGTGTCCACTGTCAACAAATTTTCTACCATGGTGGACTTCATTGGTGAAATCCAAATCACCCATAACTGCATACCAAAAATAAGAAAATACAATATCATAAATTCATATTCAACCATTTTCAGAAACAAAAGGAAGCTCCAATACACAATGTCGCAAATTCCCCCCAGGAGGAAAAAAATTTTCAATGACTGCCAAGGTTAAGCGTTGTCTTACCTAGAAGCAGCAACAACGAAAGAGGGGAGGAACGTAGCTTAAGCGTTGTCTTACCTAGAAGCAGCAGCAACGAAGGAGGGGAGAAACGTGAAGAGTTTTTCTCTAAATTTGGGAGACTGAACAGTTTTTGTCATAGTTATAAAAACCGAACCGGATCGGTCGGTTTAATTAGTAAGCCAGTGAACCAAATCTTAAACCGATTCGATTTACTCTTTGAACCATTTAAGAAAGAAAACCAATATGAATCAATAAGAACCGGATCAAATCGGTCAAAATCGACAAAAAACCGGTGTAAATCGGTCTACTTAAAAAAATTTTTAAAATGTCTCCACCAAGTCTCGAACAAAGAATCTCTAAGCAAAAGTAGATTCTACTTACAACTCAGTCGTTGCTATTCTTAACAATATATGTGACAAATATTAATTATATAGTATACATAAATATCTAATTTAATATTTTTTTCAAGTTAATTATATTTTAATTATATACCATTATTAATATAAATATAAATTTCACTAAAAATTTATGATATGCTTGATCTATTTCAATGTTAGTATTGTGATTAAGGTTATTTATTTTAATATTAGTGTTAAAATCTACTAATATTATAGTTAGATGATAAGCTTTGTGTAATTATTTGTTTATTGTGTCAAATTAAGATAGTATTGTAGTATTACTGATAAATTTTATGGTTTTTTATATTAGTTATTTTTAGAAGTTCAGACTTGATTCTTCATAAAATGTTAGTGAAGATATGTATTTCAAATTTTAATTTTAAGTTTCTAACTATTTTATATTTTATATTTACGTGAGACCGATTTTACCAATTTAATCAGTAATTTATCGGTTAAACCAATAAATCAGTGAACTAATAGCTTGACCGGTTCGATCTTCAGTTCGGTTATAACAACTATGGTTTTTGTTTAAGTCTGGGAGGACTATTTCGGTCTATAAAAAAATAAGAGTAAAAGAGAATTAGGGATTTAGGAAAAAGTTAAAGAATCATTAATTTAGGAACAGAATTTTTTTTTTTTTGAATGAAAAGGCTCTACACCACCGGTGGAGCAAACAGGAATAAACATAGGTACAACTAAAAAATAAAAACATCACTAATAACCCAACGTGGCAAAACAACCCCTAGTCATCTTCGGCATTGCCATCAACAACCAAGAGTAGTACCACCAATCCATTCGTCAGATAGCATAAAGGACCTGTTAACGATTTTCACCACACCTGAGCCTTGATTACGGAACACCCTATCATTTCTCTCAAGCCAAATTGCCCAAATTACAGCAAAGAAACCAATCAACCACTGCTTCCTCTCACACTTTCTTTGTGGAGCATTCGTCCAACTCTCAAAGTGTTGCTTCAATGTACCTGGAATGGACCATTCTCTTCCCAGAGCGAACAGCCAAGCACTCCACATCTGCCAAGTGAGCTCACAACCAAGAAAGAGATGAAAAGTATACTCCACAGACTTGCAACACAAAGCACACATATTATCAAGCTGGTCTATGACACCTAATCTGCACAATCTGTCCTTAGTATTCACCCTCTCAATCAAAACAAACCAAGAAAACAATTCGACCCTTGGCGGGACGAAACCCCTCCAGATAGCACTTGTGAAACTATAGCTTGTTATTTCCTCCGGGAGTACTGCGTCCTGCATCACCTGCACAAAGGAGTTTGTAGAAAAAATACTACTTCTATCAAATTTCCACACCACCCGATCCTCTCTCTCAGTTGTTAGCGTAACTGAGCGTAGGATGACATGAAGTTGGTTCAACAGTTCTAACTCCCATTGAAACAACTCCCGTCTCCACTGGAAGCTCCATATCCACTCTAGCCCATCCCAAAACCCACAGTCCCCTATAACAGATCCTTTAAGGTTTGAGACCGAGAAAAGTCTTGGAAACAGTTCTTTCAAGACACCACCAGTTAACCAAGCATCCTCCCAAAACCGGATTGTTCTGTCGTTTCCTACTTCCAATGACAAGCCACTAATCATCTTTTCCCTGACTTGTGGCTCTCTAATTTGAAGCTGACAATTATCCTTCCATGGGCCCCCTCTCAGGGGAACAGGTTGACCCCGTAGCATCTCAGAAGGATTCAAGTTATTACAAGAACACACTACTTTTTTCCATAAGGGGCAATCCTCTTTCGAAAACCGCCACCACCATTTAAATAGAAGAGTTGTATTCCGAACCACTGCATCGCCTACTCCCAATCCACCTGCCTTTTTAGGGGCCATCACTACCTCCCATCTCACTAGCGGCAGCCCTACCCTCCCATCCTCTTTACTCCATAAGAACCGTCTTTGTAAGGAGATCAGCTTCTCCGCTACTGCCTTTGGCATCTTATACAAACTGAGGTAGTATATAGGCAAGCTATTAAGGACAGATTTAATTAGTACCAACTTACCCGCTTTATTTAGGCTCTTTGCTTGCCACAGACTCAGCTTTGCTTCCACCTTATCAAGCACTGGTTTCCACGTCTTAACTAGCCTCGAATTTGCTCCCAAAGAGATCCCAAGGTACCAGACAGGGAGTACTTGCTCCTTACATCCCAGCAAGAGACACATTTTACTCGTCCACTGCTGTTCACAATTAACCGGAATGAAACTGGACTTTTCAAAATTAATATTCAAGCCAGACATCAGCTCAAAGCAACGCAGTAGGCGCTTGTAATTCCTTATGGTCTCTTCCTCTGGAGGGCAGAAAAGTATAGTATCATCCGCAAACTGTAAGTGCGATAACTCGATGTTATCTCTACCAACCAACAGCGGCGATATGCGCCCATTCCTCACCGCCTCCCCTATCATTCTATGAAGCACATCGACAACCAGGACAAACAAAAATGGAGATAAAGGATCTCCCTGTCCTAAACCCCTTTCCATTTTGAACGGCTTAGCGGGAGATCCATTTATAAGAACTGACATAGATGCAGAACAGACACACTCCTGAATCCACCACCGCCACCGATCTCCAAAGCCCATCTTCTGCAACACTATATCCACAAAGCTCCATTTGACCCTATCGTAAGCCTTTTGAAAATCCAGTTTAATTATCGCTGATCTCCTTTTTCGTGCCCTTAGCCAGTGCACTGTTTCACAAGCTATCAACGCCCCATCGTGAATTTTCCTGCCCTGCACAAATGCACTCTGAGTCTCGCCCACTAGAGCTGGCATCACTTTCCGCATCCTCTGAACCAACACCTTAGATATGACTTTATAGACACAACCCACCATACTAATCGGTCGAAGGTCTTTTATCTCTGTAGCTCCAACAAATTTCGGTGCCAGCGCCACCCACGTGACATTCGACCCTGTAGGTAACACAGCTGATTGGAAGAACCCCATCACTGCTTCCGTGAACTCCCGTCCAACTTCTTCTCAGCATTTCTTTATAAAATTCATGTTATATCCATCACTCCCTGGTGCTTTTGCTGACTCACAATCCCACACTACAGCCTTTATTTCATCAGCACTCGGCATCAACTCCAGCTCTGTTGCCTCCTCCTCAGTTATTTGTCGTACCAGAACTTCTCGAAATCCTATATTTGGTGATGGCTCCTGATGGTATAACTCCTTACAGAAATCTACTATTGCAGCCTTAATCCGAGACTGTTGCCGCACTAATCTTCCATGGATCCTTAAGGCATCGATCCGATTGTTCCTCCTATGAGCCGAGGCTAGATTGTGGAAGTATCTAGTGTTTTTATCCATCTCCTTAGCATGCTTGGATCGTGACATCTGCTTCCAATGTACTTCCTTCCTGATATACCATTTCTTACAGGAGCTGACTAGTGCCTTTCTTCTCGCTTCCGTAGTTCCATCACACACTCCATTGCTCACCAAGTCATCCACTTTCCTGATCTCCTCTTCAAACTTATTAATCCTCATCTCCACATCTCCAAAATGCTCCCTATGCCATCTGCCCAACGGACCCGTCAAAGCCTTTAACTTGTCCAAGAATTGAACTTCCCCTAGGCTCCTCCACTCCTCCCTCACCATCCTCAAAAACCCATCATGCGTAAACCAAGAATCTAGACTCCGAAAGGGTCGCGGTCCCCCTCCCAACCTTGTGACATTCAGAATAAGCGGACAATGGTCTGACAACCCTCTTGGACCTCCTCTTAATCTTGTTTCAGGAAACTGGCCTCTAAACCAAGTGAACCTACGATCAGTTAAACCTATATCCACTAGCTCCATATCGTGAATCCAAGATTTAAATTCTGTTGCAGACCTCGGCAGCGAAACAGCCCCTTGCCTCTCTTCCACTTGAATAATCTCATTGAAATCCCCCATAAAACAGAAAGGAACTTGACATAAACCAGCCAGAAAGCTCAACTCTTCCCATACAACAAGCTTGTCCTCCCTAACATGCTCCCCATACACTACACAGAACGCACACCGAAAATTATTTTTTAACAGCACTCCATTCGCACATAACCATCTAACCCCTTTATAACAGTTGCTTAATTTAAACACTGTTGCATCCTACATCAACAACAGGCCTCCCGACGCTCCTTCCGCTTCCACAAACTCCCATCCCACTACATCATTACCCCACAGTTGTACTACATCGAATTTAGTCACCACCTCTTTTTTTGTCTCTACCAAGCCTAATATTTGCACATTGAATTTCTTTCGAAAACTTTTGACCATACTCAACTTTCCAATCCCCGCCAACCCCCGAACATTCCATGATGCAAAACTCATTTTAACAAATTGGTACACACCTTGTTTTTATTTTTCGGGCGACTTCTTCGAACTTTCTCTTTGTGTTTAGCCTGCTTCATCTTCAGTGCTATTTTCTCATTTTGTGCCTGTAGTATTGCCATGATATCCTCTTCCTCATTGTATAACACAGCTCCAGATTCCACAGCTAATTCCCAAGCCTTTTGGTTCTCTTGCATTTCCTCCGTTCTTTTGATAGCAGCTGTTTCAGAACCAGCATCATTGTCAACCTCAAGTTGTTCGTCCAAACCAACAACGGCTTCCCCAATTCCCGACTGCTCCAACAGACCCAGCGCTCCATCTTCAGCTGAGGTGCTATCCAACTTACCCTGAGTCATAAAATTGATGTCTTTCCAACAACCACCGCAGCGTGCTTCAGCATTCACGCCCAAAGCATCAGCCAAATCACGTCGCCCCTCGTCATCAATGTTATCAGTTTCCACAACCCCAGAACCAATGCCTCCACAACTGCCAACCTCCAACCCGCCGGCGACCCGGCCCAGAACTGCCTTACCCAAGTCCCCGGTCACCTGATTCAAGCCCAAATCGGCGTGCATAGCTGGATTGATACCACCGAGATCTCCCTCCCGACCCACCCTTCCATTCGTCGCTACGAGGAGCGTCGTTCGTCCATCCACCGAGATCCCTTCCTCTGCTCCCCGAACCGACCCTCCATAGCTTCCAGAGACAAGTCTTGGCCAACCCCCTTCATCTCCTTTTAGCACTGCGTAACCCGGTATCGGTCCTCCCTCCACCCCAACTGAGTCCATCCCTCCCTCGTAATTGTACTCGTCTCGACCGGTCAATCCTCTTTGGATGCTTGTACTGGCTGCGCCGCCTTGGAGACCCTCCCCCCTGTCAGCCCTCTTGTCCTCAAGCACACCAACACCCGGTCCGACCCAACAGGCCACCTCCTCCCTGTTGTTATTAGCCTGGCCCATCTGCTGCATCCCAACACTCCCATCATGTGGACTACACATCTTTAGGCCCAATTGCATATCCTTAGTCTTAAACAGCAAATTTTGGGCTTTAGCATTATTAGGATTAAGAGAAGTTTGACTAGGACCCACCCACTTCCTAACACTAGTAATATCTGCTCCAGCCTCCGTACCGTGCTCCAGATCCCAGGACTCGGTTCTCTCCGAATCATCGTCCGCATCCTGAGCTACGTACCCCGCCAAACCAGCTTTCGTCAAATTAAGGTCAGACTCCTTAACTTTAGTCCTTTCCGTTTTCAAATTCAAAAGTTTGTTACTCCACTCATTCAAATCTTCCGGAGAAATTACATTACTATCCTTTATTTGCTCTTCCTCCCTTATCGGTAACGTCATCAACTCCGCCGCTGCATCCCACGTCCCCCGCCGCTTCTGACTACATTTTCCAGTAGCAGGAGTCGCCTGGCCCATATTAGCATAACCTCCTCCAATTACAGAGTTCTGGTTACCTCTCATCCCACACTTCATCGCATAACCCAGGGAAGCAGAAGTACCGCTTCCCATCTCTGAGACAAAGACGTCAAACTCAGTCGTACCTACCGAGATGCGGACCCTTTCATGAATAACCTCAAACTTACACGTATCAATCAATACACAACCAACACTGAACGACGAGCATGTGATTGTCGCAGGATCACACACCACCACATCTCCCCACTGCTTGCCAATCAAGCGGAACGTAGCTTCGGACCACACATGAATCGGAACTCCGATACACTGAAGCCAGAGCCTTCTCCTATCACACCGATCAGGCTCACTCCATTTACCAACATGATAGAAGAACTTTAACAGCCCATTCATGTTAAACGTGAGTGCCTCGTCTGCATTGAGAGCACTGTCAAAGATTAGCAAGGCTTTGTTAGCCCCTATCTCACAAACCTTAACTACATGAGGCCATTCCGATTGAGCTATCTCATTCAACAAACGAAAATCAATAGCATTCCAAGTACTCCCAACAATACTCCGACGCAGCCAATCCAAATTATTCTCCGCCATTGTAACCTGTATGACCCTTGCACCCAATCCCTCTCTATCGATCGGCCAACACCTTCTGTGTGGGTCAGTCTCATGATCCAAGCGTTCCTTTTCATTTAAGTGAACCTTAGTCTGAGCAGGATTTAACCCACAATCAGTCATCATTTCCCCCACCGGACTCGCATTCTTCTCATGAAAATTCTCCTGATCAGCTATCCTATGGTCTATATCTATCCTTGCCCCAGCACTATCCAGGATCGTCTTCCCCTCTGAGACCTTTCTCCTGAACCTGGCCTCGCCAACGCAGATCTCTTTTCCCCTTAAACACATACGATTCATCTCTGAAATAGCCTTCAAGGCTCCACCCTTAGTCGTATAACGGATGAACGCAAACAAGTAGACCACCCCGTGTCTCAGCTTTTTGGAAAGGTAAATGTCATTGATTCTCCCCGTCCATGAGAATAATTCAAACAATTCCTTCTTCGATATGTCTCTTGGTAGCTGGTCAACAAAAACGGAGAAGGGTCTTGTTCCAAACGAAGAAACGCCTCTCGATTCCATACCCTTGGATCCTTGCCTAGATGTCGGTCATGCCTAGCCCTACCCCGCCCGGTGTTTCCCCACCACTCTCTCCGTCGCTCACTCATTACTCTTCTATACCCGGTGTTTCCCCACCACTCTCTCCGCAATTTAGGAACAGAATATTCCGTTAAATCAAACTATTTGGTTACGATAGGGATCTAATTGAAAAAAAATGGTGCAGGAATCCAATTAAAAGAAAAAAAAAATATAAAAACCTAATTAAGAATTTTGCGAAACTATAAAGACAAATAGAATAATTAAAACTTTTTTTTTTAACCATAATGATAAAGGTATAAAACCTTTGCCCTTTTCTTTTTGGTCTTGAACCTTTCTCTTAAAAAAGAAATCCATACCTTTTCTTTTTGGGAGACACAATCCTTACCGAATATAGCACCCAACAATTTCTCCATTTTTGGACCGCGAGGCTTTGTAGCTTTGCTCATGGGTGATGGGTCATGGCCATTATAATAAAATATATTCTTCCTTTTCTTTTTGTTTATAAATAAATTTCATGACAGCAGAAGTTGAAAGCCCACTCTGAACTCTCCGGAATAACGAAAGGACGGGGAGAACATAACTTGATCCATTACCACACTAAACGAGGCTTATTTGTGCTAAATGATAGTTGACTAAACAGCAATTAACTAACTTGGCCCAAAATACAGCTATCCCCCAACAACAACAAAACATTATTTACCAAAAAAAAAAAAAACTATCAAAACATTAGATCTTTTAATTAATTTGTGTTGGTCAAATAATTAATTTATTCGTTTATTTAAATAACTATTAGAAAGTTTAAATATTATTTTATATATGTAATAAATCATAAATTTCATAATAAATTAGTTATTAGCATGTCTAAAATAAAAAAAGATTTATTTATCTTATATTTTAAAAACACATGTTAATATTACAAATTAAAAATATTTTTATTAGAAACACAAAAAAATTAAATTTTCAATACATTTGTTTTGTTTTCAATAACTGCCGTGTATATACAGTAACACATCATATACTTAAGATTATACATAATGATGAGAAATATTTTCTTTATTTTGATTATAATACCCAATAACGATTTCAAAATTTTCAGAAATAAAATAACAATTTGTCCAAGAAGGTATTAGCATTGTAAGGTAATCCACTATCTACTCTTAGCTCTTGGCTCTTGCCAAGCATACACCTCATTTTTAATTTTCTGCAATAATGAATGAAAAGATTTTAATTATTTTTAACTTTTAGGCTTTTAGCGTTGGTGTATGTTAAGATGAAGAGAAAAGATGATGAACAGATAAAAATTTATTTTCATAAATAGATAGATATATATTTAGGGTTAAGTATGATTTTGGTCCCTAACGTAGAGATCAAAAATCAATTTCGTCTCAAACCTTTTTTTCCACTACAAAATGATCCCAAAATTTCAGTTTGTTTTAAAATTATTTTTTTACCAATTTTACTTTTTTATTACTAAATTATTTCTCATTAAAAATTATAAAATAAAATAAAAAGGAAATAAAAAGAAAGAAAGGAGGGAGAAAGAGAATGGGGGAGGGGGGAGCGAGAAAGAAAAGGGGGCGGGGGGAGAGAAAGAGAATCCAGGGGAGAGGGAAAGAAAGGTCGCACCGCCGCACCGCCGCCTGTGATCAAAAGGGGAAACAGAGAGCAAAAGAGGAGAAAGCTAAGGAAAAAGAGAGAGATCGGAAGGGAGAAAGTTAAGGGCTACCGCCGATGCTCTTCGCCGTCGTCGCCACCGCTCCTGCTCCTCGTCGTTCAGTTCTCGCCGCTGGATCTTACCGTGCGCCGCGAGCCGTTTCTGCTCCTCCTCCTCACCCTCGCCGACGTCATCACCTTACCTTCGCTGTTGCCCTCGTCTTGCCGCACCTCCTCCTCGCCACTCGCATTGCTATCCGCGTCCTTGTCACTGTTCCACGACCCTCATCGCTCGCCGCTTCTTCTTCTGTGAACTGGATTTTTTGTGAAATTTGTTGTGAAAATATCTGAATTTGTTGCTTGGTGATTCTGAATTTGTTATGGAATTTGTTATCTTCTTCTTCTTCTTCTTCTTCTTTTGTGAACTGAATTTCTTCTGGAACTTCTGATTTTTTTGTGAAATTTGTTGTGGAATATCTGAATTTTTTGTTTGGTGATTCTGAATTTGTTGTGAAATATCTGAATTTGTTATGAATTTGCTGTGGAATATATGAATGTCATGCTCTGTTAATGAATCTCTGCTTTTGATTTGGCTTGAATTTGAAATATTATTGCTGGTGAATTTGTTGATTATTGTTCAAAGTGCATGTTGCTTGAATTTTTTTAAATATTTTAGTCTGTTTTTCACAATCTGAAGAAGACGAAGAAGTAGAGTATAATCTGAAGAAGATGAAGAAGCATAGCAAGAGAGGAGATGTCGAAATTGTGATAGAGGGTAAGGGTATAGATGTCCGAAAGACGGTTTTAAAATTACGTTAAACCATAGAGACTATTTTGTAGCGAAAAAAAAGTTGAAAACGAAATCGATTTTCGACCTCTACGTTGAGGACCAAAATCATACTTAATCTTATATATTTACCTAAAAAAATATATTTTTATTAATTTTTAAAATTAATTTACATACTCTTCTTTATTCTTTTTTCACACAACTTTTTTCATCATAGAATTATCTTTTAGTATTTTTTTTAATAACTCTCTCAAAAAATTCATTATTAACCAAACCCTTAGCATAATAACTATTTGCCTAAAGTCTATAAAAGTCGAAACACATACATGTTATCTGGTCGGATGTGATCTAATCTTAATGAAAAAAAAAATAAAACAATTTTTTTCCAGGCTAATGAAAACAATGTGAGAACTGATGTGGAATGAGGCTGATTTTTTTTGATATAATTTAATGGTGTGAGTAATGCTTCATTATGATCATTTGGGGGGAATTACACTGTTATGACGGCGTTAATTTAAGAAATTTAGGGGAGAAGAAATCGGTGGGACCGATTTCAAGCAAAGAGAAGAGGGAACAAAAATCGGTCCCACCGATTTGTGGAGGAGAGATGAAGAACACAAATCGGTGCCACCGATTTGTGTAAGATGGAGAAACCAAATCGGACCCACCGATTTATAGGAGTCCTACTTGATAACATAGTAATCGGTGGCACCGATTTCGGGCGGGAAAAAAAATTTTTAATACGACCGTGCACCAATCGGAGCGAGCGATTTGTGTGGAACACGGTCGGTGGGTCCGATTTGCGGTAATTGCTTAAATAAAATGAAGAAAACATCACAGAAGCTTCATTTCTTCGTCTGTGCTCTCCGTATAAGCTGATGTTCTTCCTCCTCTCCTTTTATTCTTCTCCGTCATTCTTTCCATCATTCTTGTAGAAAAAATTTAAATGAGTGTGAGAATAGACAAGTACGTATACTGATATGGATGATAGAGTTGTGTTGAAGATTTATTGTTATGGGTAGATTTTGTTGCAAACATACGAAGGAGTTCAATTTGTGTATGAAAATCCAGTAGATGTTGTTATTCCGTTCACGTTGTCGTTTGAGGAATTGAAAGGTGTGATTTGTGAGAAGATAGATTCTCAAAGATCTAGAAGAGTATCCTATATTTTGTACAGGTATCCTTTATCTGTGTTTGGTGGGTTCGTTCAATTTCAGACCAAGTACGTGACGGATGAAGCGAGTATGCATGAAATGTTTTCAATGTATATGGAAAATCGCCACCGAATGTCTTATATCGAGTTGTATGTTGAGTTTGAGCAATCTGAAGCGGACCGTAACATTGTGTTGGAAGATTATAATAGTGAAAGCGAGGATGAATTTGAAAGTAACTATGAGATTGTTGGTCCAGGTGAACACGAAGATGAAGCTGGCGGCGACATGAATGCAGATGTGGCGGCAGTTGTAGATGCACTAGCAAACCCGCATCCGTTTCAGGAGCCTTCTTTCGCCGTGTGATGCACCTAGAATCTCTGCTTGATTAGCAACACCCTGTGTCAATCCAAATTGTCTCCTGACTCTATTAGATGCATGCCACTCGATGTATTCAAAAGATATAAGTGGCACTGTGGCACTCCAGATAACCGAATTATGATGGATGTCTAAAGGAATCAAGCCTGGGTCGATGTTTCCAATGCCATATGCCTGCCAAACAAACTAGACACATCGAACCATCAGATGATTACACAACAATTAATTTACTATACAAGTTACATACGGTACTTGTATTTTACAACATACATGTCCTTCTTGTAGATCATCCAACAATCTCCTGAAGTGCACAAGAGAATGATATCGGTAGGCATAGTTTTCACGGTCCCAGCTACGCCACCTGCCATCGGACAATTCATTAGTTAACTAATCTTGTAAAAAACATAAACAATTTCTATCATACATTTTAATGCATACTTTAATCAAACTTACCTGTTTGCAATTGGAAACACTCGGGGATTGCCGGGAATAGGCGCTAAAAATGGTAGCCGGATCCAAGCCCAAGTGAGTAAGAGTACCAACGGACCGTCCATCTCCTTGCTTCCGACACGAGTTGCCCTACACAATGATCTATACAAGTGTGCCAGGCATGCCGAACCCCAACTAAACTGTATGATCTGACGAAAGTTACGGAGCAAAGGTAAAAATTTCCAATGAACAGCTGAAGTCGCCTTATCTCCAAACATAACTGTCCCAAATAATAACATTATATGACACTTTACATACATCTGAATATGCTCAACATCATTCAACACTATACGATCTCTCAAACCCCTAAACCATGTTAATTTTATAAAGCTCCCTCTACATTCCGTCTTCCTCGGTGCAACTCCAAATTGGTGCAAGCACTCGATTTCCATTGCCTCAAAACTACTCATGGTCGGTCCTGTTACCGGAAGACCATTTGTCGGCAGACCGAGAATCATCGCCACATCCTCCAAGGTCACGGCACACTCACCAACTGGAAAGTGAAACGTGTGAGTTTCAGGCCGCCATCTCTCAATCAGAGCATTAATCATTGCTGACTGACATGGAATAAATCCAATTTGTGAAACATTATAAAATCTTGTCTCGCGTAAGTGTGACTCAACAATTTGGTTGTATGAATCCGGCGGCTTTAAATGATCACACAGCAACAACCGTAAACCCTACAATATCACGTTTCCACTATAAGTCCCAGTATAATATAACTATATTCTCAAAAACAAAATTATCATTACATGACCATTATAACTAATTCCAGCATAATTGCATTCTAAATATATGCAGTAAATCTATTATACAAAAATCTTTCAATCATATTCATTACCTTAAAACAAAAATTATTTAACCTTAACTAACTAACCAGAATAACCTCACGACTGATAAACTATTTATTCGTAAAACAACATACTAATTTTATTATTGTTATTATTACTCATAAAACAGCATACACGTTTATTATTATTATTATTATTATTATTATTATTATTATTATTCATAACACAGCATTACAATTTTCTAATCTAAATTTAGTTACTACTAAATTATTTTCTAAATTTTAATGAATTAAAATTCATTTATTATTGATCAAAAATAAAATAATTTATTAAATTTTAATTATTAATCATAATAAATTGTTAAACTCAATCAGATGTACTACTACTAATAATAACTACAATCTACTTTAGGGGAACATGTACACTATCTGATTTCATTAGTTCATTAACTAAAAAAAAAAAATTATTTACAGCTTACCATACATACATACATACATACATACATACATACATACATGATTAATTTCGATTTTAATTTCTATTACTAACCACCTAATCATACATCCATACATACATACATACATATATACATACATACATACATGATTAATTTCTATTTCTAACCACCTAATAATAAAATCATACATACATATATGATTTAATTAATCTCTAACTAATGCTATTACAATATATATTTCTAATTAAATTTAATATTTATCACTATTATTAATATTAAATCAGATTATTTAAAAATAAAAACTTACATAATTTGGATCTCCAAGATAATTAACAATGTGAAACTCTGGTTGATTTACTTCTTTATTTTTCCGTCTTCTTGGCATTTTCTTTGAATTCTTTTCAAAACCTGTTGTTGTCCAACAATGGTGTGCAGCAAAGATTTAGTGGGGTTGAGGTGGGGTTGAGAGAGAGAGATGAAAGTTAAAGAGAGTGAAAGGGATCCGGTGAAGGTGCTGAAGAGAGTGATAGAAAAGTGAAAGAGAGTGAAAGAGAATGAGAGGGAAACGAAAGTGAAAGAGAGTGAAAGGGATACGCGGATGAGGGGTTCTTTTGTTGCAAGGGGTCACGGGTGAACTGCATGCGCGACGCGTGACGAAAGAACGCAAATCGGTGCCACAGATTTGTGCACCCTCTCCCACCTGAAATCGGTGCCTCCAATTTCCTTGTCTCCAATCGGTGCTACCGATTTCTGTTGCCCAGCCGTCACAAATCCGTTAATCCCCAATAATCACCATATCGCTGCATAACTCCATCAACGGCGTCATATCTAAATTAAAAAACTCGTGGAATGAAGACAGATTAATTATCAATTATATATTTGGAAAATGCATCAAAGTGGCCATACGATATTTAATTAAAAAGTGTCATCACTATCTTAGAATCTCATGCTTATCTTTCATTATTTCTTTGCCCTGAACAAATGGCATTATTATAGCATGCATGCTTCTACTATGGTCCACTACTCACCAATGGCATTGCAACCAATATTTTTATTTATTTGTTTATTAGCTTTCTCATAATAGTGATAGTGGAATGATCAGAATTCAGAACAAAGCTGTTAAAAATATATATATTTACGAATGTTTGGTTCAGAATTAAAGGGAAAAAATTAATTGTGCTTCAGAAAACCATATGCAATCCAATTATTAAAAAAAAAATGTTGCTTTCCCTATACAACATATAATATAATTGTTGCATGAATTAAAGGGAAAAAATCAATTGTGCTTCAGAAAACCATATGCAATCCAATTATTAAAAAAAAATGTTGCTTTCCCTATACAACATATAATATAATTGTTGTATGCCACGACATTTTCCAATAAAAATATCACCTTACCTTATTATCTCCTTCAAATAAGAATTGCTTATCTTTGTAATCTTCTACTTTTACAATACGTGCATTTTAGCATGTGTTATGGCGTTCCAAAAAATATCACCAAAATTAATGTTTTTTAATTATATTAGGTGTATATTTATATTAATTATTAAAATTAGTTATTAATATAAAATATATATTAAAAATAAATTAAAAAATATATATATTTATATCTAAATATATAATAATTAATCTTAATACATATATAATATTTTTAATTTTTTATTATTTAAAATATAAAAAAATATAACTTTAATTTTAGTAATACTTATATATGCATCTCAACCAGACATACTGATGAAATTCACTTTTATAACAATGATCATAAGTCTTAAAGAATGTTTTTTAAGAATTAGTTACACATTCATTTATAATTATATGGTATAACTTCATTGGATTCATTCTTTTACAACATCTGAAGAATGTTAGTATTTTACTTACCAACCTCCTTTATAAATAAAGAGTAAAGTAATATTTTGGTGGTTCAATATTTGGATTAAATTTTTATTTGATTTTTAATATTTTTAATATTTTATTTTAATTTAAAATTTTTTTAAATAGATTTAATATTGTCTTATCATTAAATTTAACTCGAATAATTAACGAGAGAATTTTTATATTAGTGATAATTAATAGTCTGATTTTTTTATATACTAAAATCAAATATTATATTGATTCTTAAATATGTTAATTGTTTGTATTAAATTTATCTATAGAATAATATTGAACCTATTTAAAATTTTTAAAATTGAAATAAGAAATTTAAAAAGTTAGTGGTTAGATTTTAAATTAGGATTTGTATTTTTATTTTTTATTTTTTTTCTGTCAGAAAAAGTGTAAAACTGCAAACCAAAGTCCAAAATCAACTGAAGATATGAAAATGAAACATTATTCACTCATTTATATATGTTCATTGTATAACAAGTTACAAAACTTAGCAGTAACACATCTTTTATTGCTTTCCCAGCCAGTTATCATTATTACCAACTCACCTATCTCACCTTATTGCATTTCTCTCTCTTTCCTCTTCTTTTATTTTATTTAATTTGTTCATATTTCTTCACACAAAATCACCTCAGAAGTAGTCTTAGCTGGTAGTATTTGATTTCAATTTTGTACCACCAACCCTTTTGACCATGTTCTTCAAAACTCTCTTGCAGTTTTGCTTTTTGTTTTTCTTTTTTTTCCTATGCTTGTTTAAAAATAAAATAATAAATAAATTGAGTGCATAGAAGAATCTAGTACTAGTACCATATTTATGAAAGTTAAGGTTGTCAGTGATAAGTTTATTTTTTCCATACCAGCTTGTCCTCTCAGATATAGATTCTTGTTGAACATGCTTGTGATTGTGATTGTGATCTTCTCTCTTCACCATTTTCACTTTCAATCCTTTTCAAAATAAATAAGAAAAGGGTACTTCAGATTTGTGCCTTATGTGCTATCTGCCTTGTGTTCATCATCATCATCATCATCACCATGGAAGAGATGAAAACCGTTAAATTTAAAGGTGCCATCTTTCACTCTTATTCTTATTATTGCAGTTTCTGATTAGTTTAGTAGTTTAGAAACTAGAACCTTATTATTCTTTTTCATTTGTTTCTGTTATTGCATGTACCAGTGTGAATGAAGTGTTCTTCCTAGGATTAAATTACAAGGCTGCAACTTGAAAATCTGGGGTTTTGTTTGAATTCTTAACTTGATACTATGATGTGGGGTTTCAGAGAACTTGGTTTATTAACATGTGCCTTGTCAATCTTGCCCTTATTTTGTTCTGCTGCAAAGTTTGTGCCTATAGATAATTACCTTATAGACTGTGGATCACCTTCCAATACCACAGTAGGTAGTCGAAATTTCGCAGCAGATAGTTTTTTTAAGGATTTGGTTTCCACCAATGAAGACATTCTTGCCAATACCTT
Source organism: Arachis stenosperma (assembly GCF_014773155.1). NCBI lineage: Eukaryota > Viridiplantae > Streptophyta > Magnoliopsida > Fabales > Fabaceae > Arachis > Arachis stenosperma. The sequence goes on along the minus strand of NC_080379.1, from coordinate 1,994,096 downwards.
GAATTTAAATGGTGATTCCCCTCTCTATCGGACGGCGAGGATTTTCGCCGGATCCTCTGAGTACACATTCTCTATTAACCAAAAGGGGAGACATTGGATCAGGCTTTATTTCTTTCCATTTGATTTTGGAAAGTACAAATTGAGTACTGCAAATTTTGCTGTTATCGGACAAGATACTATACTTCTTGCTAACTTCAGTGTCCAGAAGAATCCTGTTATGAAGGAGTTCTCTTTGAATGTGAGTTCGGACACACTTGTGATCACTTTCACGCCATCAAACAACTCAATAGCCTTTGTCAATGCAATTGAAGTTGTTTCGGTTCCAGATGACCTCATTGTTGATGATGCTTACACCTTAAAACCATCATTAGCACCTTATTATGGGTTGTATTCACAAGCATTAGAGACTGTTTACAGGGTTAACATGGGTGGTCCTAAAGTCTCTGCCGACAATGACACCCTTCAACGAACTTGGGTTACGGATCAGAGCTTCCTTATAAACTCAAACCTTGCAACTAGTAATTCAAACATTGCTGCTGTTAAGTACACGGAAGGTGGGCCAACCGAAGACATTGCTCCACCAGTTGTCTACGGTACTCTTAGACAGATGAATTCGATGTACGATCCCCGGTTTATTTTCAATGTGACATGGCAGTTTGATGTGGATCCTGGATTTGAGTACTTTCTTAGGCTTCATTTCTGTGATGTAATCAGTAGAAGTCTTAATGAACTCTATTTCAATGTTTACATTGACTCTTCTTATGCTGCCAAAGATCTTGATCTCAGCACAGAAACTAATAATGTTTTGGCTGCTCCATATTTTAAGGATTTGGTTACTCTCCCAACTGTTAGCAACCGAATTCGTGTGAGTATCGGTCCGTCCCTGACAAATACAGAGTATCCTAATGCCATATTGAATGGGCTGGAAATCATGAAAATGAACAACTCTATGAATAGTCTTAGTATAGCTACAACGGTGCCTGTAACGAGTGGTTCTGGTTCGAATTCTAAGAAAGTTGGGGTGATAGTTGGTTCGATTCTTGGGGCATGTAGTGTGATTGTCTTGATTGGAGTTTTATTTGTAATGTACATGAAAAGGAGAAAGTTGGCACAGCAAAGACATTCAAAAACATGGATTCCAATATCTGTCAATGATGGAACTTCTCACACCATAGGAAGTAAATATTCTAATGCCACAACAGCAAGTGCTGCCATAAATTGTGGTTACCGCATTCCTTTCTTGGCTGTTCAGGAAGCTACAAATAGTTTTGATGAGAATTTGGTTATCGGCATAGGTGGTTTTGGCAAAGTATACAAGGGAGAATTGAGTGATGGAACTAAAGTTGCAGTTAAGAGAGGGAATCCTCGGTCGCAGCAGGGTCTAGCCGAGTTTAGGACTGAAATCGAAATGTTGTCTCAATTCAGGCATCGACATTTGGTGTCACTGATTGGATACTGTGATGAAATGAATGAAATGATATTGATTTATGAATATATGGAGAAGGGAACTCTTAAGAGTCATTTGTATGGTTCCGGTATTCCAAGCTTGAGTTGGAAAGAGAGGCTTGAGATATGCATAGGAGCTGCTCGGGGACTTCATTATCTTCATACCGGCTATGCAAAGGCGGTAATTCACCGCGATGTTAAGTCTGCAAACATCCTACTTGATGAGAACCTTATGGCAAAAGTAGCCGATTTCGGGCTATCAAAAACTGGTCCGGAAATTGACCAGACTCATGTTAGCACAGCTGTCAAGGGGAGCTTTGGATACCTTGATCCGGAGTATTTTCGAAGACAACAACTAACTGAGAAGTCAGATGTATATTCATTTGGGGTGGTACTCTTTGAAGTTCTTTGTGCAAGACCGGTCATAGACCCTTCGCTGTCGAGGGAAATGGTGAACTTGGCAGAATGGGCATTGAAGTGGCAGAAAAAAGGTCAGTTGGAACACATCATTGATCCTACATTGACCGGGAAAATAAGACCGGATTCTCTCAGGAAGTTTGGCGAAACAGCCGAGAAATGCCTAGCTGAATTCGGTGTTGATAGGCCTTCTATAGGAGATGTCCTGTGGAATCTAGAGTATGCTCTCCAACTTCAGGAGGCCGTTTTTCAAGGTGATCCGGAAGAAAATAGCACCAACATGATCGGCGATCTCTCGCCTCAGATCAACAATTTTAGCCGTGAGGAAAGCGTTTCGGCTGCCCAATTTGAATCTTCAAGCCTTAATGATCTTTCCGGTGTTTCTATGAGTAAGGTGTTCTCACAGCTGGTGAAATCTGAAGGGAGATGACTTTTAAATATATATTCTACACGTCTTTATAAGTTTTGCATTTCCTGCATTTCTTAGTATGTTTTTGGGATTGAGGCACTTCGTAGATTTATAAAGTAAAAAAGACCAAGTCTACGAAACATATTTTGCTCAATTAGTAACAAGTTAACAACACATCCTTATTATGTTTATGTATATCGTTTTGTGAGGCTTTGAAGTGGATTATGTTGATAATGAAAGCAAAGTTGTGTTACTGTATTTCTCTTTTGCCTTCAACTATACTTTTTATGAAGTGAATTATGAGAAATTGAGAAATCCAAAAAAATTACCATAAGCAAGATAAGCTAAAGTTCAGTCTCTCTAAATCATTTGGGTGCTAAGAACTAATTAATAGATAATAACTAAGAATCAAAGGTACTTATTTTCTGCAAAAGAATACATGTATTATCAAGACTTAGACCAAGTCAACATCTATTTAGATAGCTGTGAATTAATTAATTAATTATTGCGAGCCCTTTGAGAAACCCTGAATCAATATGAAGCACCAAGGGGGTTCAAACCAACAGAGATGAAAAAATGTCTTGCTATCGGAATGGGAATGCTAGCGCCCACTCCTACTGTAAGGTTTCGAACGAGAAACCTCAGATCCTAACTACCTGGGAACCAAGAAAGAACACAGAAAATAAGAAAAACTAATAGAGAGAAAGTAGTAGTTGTAGAAGATCATCACCTAATTCTCATATTGTAAGGTAAACAACAAACTCGGGATTAGCAGCGACTTTGGAGTGATTATGTTTTAGTAATGTTCGAGCAAATGTGTTAAGGTGTTTTTTAATTAGAGTGAATATTGGTTTTATTATTGGGAGTACATAACACTTTGCATGTGTTAATTCTCCCTATAAATAAATAATCATGTATACGACTTGTGTAAACGTCTTGACTTAACATATACTTTTCATAAAAACAATTTTTCTACTTCCTCTTCAAAATACATGTAACAAACTAATTCACAACAATTTAAATAGATTTTGACTTGGTCTAAATCTTGATAATACATGTATTTTCTTACATTTCCTAATAATCTACTCTTGTATCAGTTGAATGTTCCTAATCAAATATGAAATGCCTCATATTCCATCTTATTACTGGGATACAGCAATTAAAATTTTGTTAATTCATTCTTCTGCTATTAATTGTCAAGTTACTTCTGATTGTTATTTGTTAAATAAATTTACAATACAAATGAAGTTAAGAAAGGAAATCAACCAAAATGCTTATTAACAATGATACATAACCAATAAAATTTATTATTTTTTTATCAATACTTAATTGAATATAAATTCTAAATATTCAATTATAAATCCTAAATAATATGGTAATGTTAAGCAAATAATAATAATAAATTATTTTATTTAATTTAACATCTATAATTATATATATGTAACATTTATAATCATACATTTATTACATTTAATGTTATTCATTTATTACAGTTAATCAATACAAAATCAAATAACTTTAGATTGATTTTTATTGTCTTCTAAATTTTTTAAAATTTTAAATTCTAAATCATAATAATATAAAAAGAAAATATAAAATATAAAAAAAAAAACAATGCTTTTTTTGAAATCTAAACAATAAGTAAAAAAAAAAAAATTTAATTTAAAAATTCAACTTTTAAATTAATTAGATATAATTCTGGATTTCAAGTTGACTTTCAACCACTACAAATCCTTTCTTTACACCTGTACAGCGCCTTACCCTTGCTCTTCATGTGCTTCACAACCACTTGAAGCCACTTCACTATCTTAGACTTGTGCATTATCACTACTGCAGTCCCAACTCGAAGCCGCATAGCATAACCGAATTCAGGGAGTAAATATAGAACAGCAGAAGCACGCAAACCACCACATTGTCACACTGAATGTGGGTTCTTTCCGTCTCTCATGAACCACCACTGTGTATGCAAATATTTATTTTTTATGTAAATAAAATGTTTATTTTTTATATATAAATAGGATATTTGATCTTAATGCGAATGAGATATTTATTTTTAAGATGACGGCGTTTGGGAGTTTTGTCGCCGACGAGAGAGATTGTGTGTTAAGTAGGTGACGGACGGTTGGCTGCGATAAAAAAGAGATTTGGATTAAAAAAGAGTGTAATTAGGTCGAAAGAGCAATGCTAGGGGGCCAGCATTTTTTGTGTTTTTTAACCATCAAGTAGCCATCAAGAATGTTTTTAATGGTGTGAGATTAAATCCAATGGTGTGGGATCATTCAATTTTTTCTTGATGGTTAAATGCTGGCCAAGTTTTCAAAAAACTGCTGGCCCCCAAGACTTTCCCAGGTCGAAATTAGATAAAAATGGTAGATTTAGGATAAAAGTGAAAATAAATTGTTAAAAGATCTAAAATGGGAGAGAAATTGTGTGTTGAGTAGGTGACGGATGGTTGACTGCGATAAAAAGGAGATTTGGATTAAAAAAGAGTGTAATTAGGTCGAAATTAGATAAAAATGATAGATTTAGGATAAAAATAAAAATGGATTGTTAAAAGATCTAAAATGCGACCTATTGTTATTCACGTTATTCATCGTATCTTTCATTGTTCATCTAACGAAATTGAAATAAAATATTAGTACAAAAAGTTGGCTAATATTAATAAAAAGTGACGGTACTTCTATAAAATTTATGTATGTATATGTATATACAAAGTAGAAAAAAAAATATATATATATATATATATATATATATATTTATTGGTATTATACGAACTGACATCCAAAAATAAAAAAACCTACATAATGGGATAAGGTAATTTTTCTTTTATTATTTCTGAGAATACTGAGAATATATATATACTAGGAAAAAATGATCGTAGAACAACAGAATAGTGGTCCAAAACCAATATGTTTCGGAACACAATCAGTCAACAAAAACAAGAGCCCAAAACAATATTGAACAAACTCCGTGATTGTTCTCCAGCATAGCATGCTTAGCATTCCAAGGGAAAAAAAAAAAAAACACATGCCTAGCTAGCATTTCCCTATTATTGTTGACCCAAAAACAGGCATTCCTCTAGATTTCATACTTGCTTATTTATCATAGTAGTGATGAGGATGCTTAAGAGAATTTATTATTTAAGAAGAGACGGAGATATATTGTTAGGATGTTATATTTGTTGTAAAAAAATTCTTAACGAATACAAAAATTAATTACCCAATCATTATATATTTATACAAAAATACTATTCGTACACTAAAATTAATCATTAAAATCAATTACTAATGTATTTATATATAAATATATGTATGTTTTAATTTATTTTCAATATATATTTATATTTTAACATATATTTTATAATTTGTAACAAATTTTAATGACTAATTTTAATATACACATATTATAATCGATATATATTTATACATATTATTACACACATTTTTCAATCACAAAAATTGATCGAATTTGCCGGAGTCGAATCAACTATTCTTTTATAGTAGCATAGCGAAAAAAAAAATTAACGCCAAGTTTATATTTCTCTAAGGTAGTTGATTTTTTTATACATATAATTATTAGTTGATATTTTTTTAAAAAAAATGGGGCTAATTTTTCATGTAGATATAAAATGAGAAAAAATTGTTGTATTAGAAAATTATAAAAAATGGTCCTACTATATATTTAAGTAATTTTTGTTAATTAAATTAGTCTAAATTCAATAAAAAATATTCACACAACGTGTGTGAATCGCACACTTCTTTTTTTTATGTTTCTTTTCTTTTTGCGTGATTTTTTTTCATCGTCGTCGTTTTTTGTTGCGGCAGTTTTTTTTTCTCTTCCTCTTCTTGATTATTACAGTCTTTTTTAGTTTTTTTTATTTTTTTAATTCTTGTTAAGTGGATAAAACAAGAAGAATTATGAATCGGTAAAACAAAAAAAAAAAAGAAGAATAAGATGATAATGATGATGATGAAGATTAGAAAAAGATGACGAGGAGGATGAAAAGTTTTGAATTAAAAATAAATAATCTAAAAAAGTAGTACAAAAATTTGTTTAACATGGCACATAAAGTTTCTTAATTTTGACACCGACTGTGACACATAAATTTATTATAAATAATGTCAAAATTTTTTAACTATGATACATGAAGTTTTTTAATTTTGACACCGACTGTGATACAAGTTTTTGTTAAAAGAGTGAAACAAGAAGAATTATAAGAATGTGAAACAACAAAAAGATCACGATCAAGAAGAAGAGAGTTTTGAATTTATATAATTTATTTTTTAATGTGGCACAATAAATTTTTTAATTTTAACACTGAAATTTTTTAACTATGACATAAAATATTTTATAACCAATTTTTTTTATTATTGAACTAATTGAGTGATATTAAATTCATATATAAGATTTTAGTCATTTCTATGTCATTTGTAACAAATTATTGTATTTTTTATTTTAAAATACATTTAAATGTATTTTATTGGTTGAGTGAGTTAAGAATTTAGATATATGGTTGTTTAAAATTTTTTTGTACTATTTATTAAAATTTCAATGTCATTTTTAACAGCTTTTTTGTGTTATTAACCAAGAATTTGTGTATAGTATATTTTTGTTATTGTTAAACTAATTGTGTGATATTTAATTAAAAAGAAGAAGATGATGATAATGGTAATGATGATGATGATTATAAAAGAGCAGAAAGAACAAAAAAATAAAAAAAAAGAAATAAATGATGAAGAAAAAAAAAGAAAAAAAAAAGAAGAGGAGATAGTGATCGATAATAATGACAATCAAAAATAAAAAAAAACGTAAAAAAATAAATAAAAATAAACATATATAAATTTGACTTGTTAAATTCGATTAAAAAAATTTAATTGTCTAGCATTTTATATAAGAAGAAGAATAATGTAATGGTACTGCTTGCCATGTGCCTATGAAATCCTTTGTAATTGTTATTGTTATCACCATATCATCTCACTTTCATTCTTTTTGCTTATACAACATATATAACATTAATTTGTGCTTTATTATTAGTAGTAGTAGCAACTAGGCATGTAATTCTTTGTTCTACTTTTGGAAGCGGTCCCTCTCTAGTCTAATTCTTCCTATCAATCTTTTATTATTTATTTAGTTATTTATTAGCATTTGTTATTGCGTTAATTAACAACTCTATCTTGGATGTTCATCATCATGATGACTGAGAAATAAAGCCTTTTCCAACATTCTAGGCGTTGCATTATTAATTTATTATTCATAAATTGCAGCTGAGTATCATGGTATCCATTATATGGAGACACATATAAAATTAAAAAATATTATTTATACACTAAAATTAATTGCTAAAATTAATTATTAATATATTTATATATAAATATATATAATTTAATTTATTTTTAATATATATTTTATATTAGTGATTGATTATGATAACTGATTTTAGTATATATATGATATAGTTGTATAATATAATATAATATTAAAAAAATTTTAAGTATATCGAAAATACCGGTGTTCCAGTTATTTTAACCGTTAATTTTAATTAATATATATTATATATTTTTTTATAATTCACATCAACGATTAAAACAACTGAAACATCAGTATTTTTGATACACTTAAAACCCTTCATATAATATTTATTTATTTATTGTTGCTAGTTGAGAATGTGGGGTTCCAAGATTTAGAATTAAAAGTGTGTGTGGAAGGAATAAGGATATTCCTTGAGAATGTTCATCTTTAGACATATATGAGTGAATAAGTTTTTGTGGTGAGTGGCAAAAGTGAGTTCTAATAAACTTCAAATTTTGTCATTAGTGAGAGATTTTGCTAGCTCTTTTGGCTACCTTTTGTGCAATAGAGTTTTGAAAGAGAAAAAATAAGAAGAAAAGAGAAAATAAATTATATTATAAACTTTAATAAATTACTATTTTGACCTAAAAAAACTTTTCTTTTTTTTTTTTTAATCACATATACATCGAATGAAAAAAATGACATATTGGTTTTCAAAATTTTTTTCTCTACAAAATATATGAAATATAGAATGACATGCTGTAAAAAGAATTTTAGATATCAAATTTTGACAAGGTATTTTACAAGTTTGATCACAAAACGTAGATTCTTCCATCTTCTAATTTTTATGATTTTATATTAGATAACTTTTTTTAGTTGATCTTTTTTTTACAAAAATGGTAAAGAGAATAAAAACTGAAAATTAAATGGATCTAAAAATCGATATTTTCCCCTCAATTTTTCTACATAACTTTTAAATGATTAATCAAATCTTCCTAAAAATATGATCAAAATGTATGAGTTGTTTCTCACTTATAAAGAAAACAATTGTACATTTTATCACTGAGATAATTTTTGAAAGGTCAAAGTATTTTTTCTAAGTCATTTTATCAAAAAAATAAATCTTTTTAGGAGCAAAGTGATAGTTTACATATACCAAAATTCACAAACACAATCTTAATGCAATATTTATATTATTGCTATATAAACCAAAATTAAAGGATCCAAATCATAATTATGTTTATCAGCACCTTTAAATTTGAACTTTATATTATCAATTATTTAAAAATATGTAATGAGATATTTGGTTAATTTAATTTAGCCTCTTATTTTTCATTTTCCGATTTTAAAATGGTTCCCATAAACCTATAGTGGCTAACACAGCGCCGGTTGACAAAGATTAATAGAGCCTCACCCCACCTTTATTTGTATGTATTTTTCTTATCTTAGAAGCTTAGACCCTATATTATATTATTGGAAGCATTTCAAGTGCTCCAGGGAGCACCGGTGTACCAGTTATTTTAACCGTTGATCTGAATTATAAAAAATATATATAATATATATTAATTGAAATCAACGGTTAAAACAACTGGTACACCGGTACTCCTGGAGCACTTGAAATGTTTCCTATATTATTTAGTAATTAAATTAATATTATTATATTTATAACCTTTAAAGAACAAAGGGTTCAAAACCTTAGCGCCAATCACCAACCAAATTAGATTGCAGAATAAAAAGTATATGTAATATATCCCCTCTATCAACAATCAATGTCTCCATATTCAATGATTATTGAAAAGTTGAAAACATATAGCGGCTTTTGAATTTAAATTAATCATTTATAAAGAAAGCAAACTATAAAGTTTGCAATAAAATATTTCACAGGTTGCCCTACACGCTATAACAAAAAAGCAACCAATAGATTTGAGATATTTCTGGAAACTTGAAAGATTTTAGATACAATATTAATAATATAATTATTTATATTACTTCATTCTATTAATTAAAAATATTTTATTTTGACTATTAGATAGTACATTATAACGTTTAATTTTAATATGTTACAAAAATATTATATTTATTTAAAGTGTCACTAAATAAATAAATTTTATTTTTAAATAAAAATTCTCATAAAAATATTTTTTAGTATTTTTATTAGAATAAATGTCCAATTTTACTCTGTGTTCTTCTTCTTGTGGGTTTTGTGAAAGCTATGGCCGTTTTGAAGGTTCATGTATTTGTGATCAATGTGGCATTCTATAACAAGGAAAACTCAGGTGAAGTCGAATTCACGTTAAGTTGATATTTGAGAATCGTTAGATGAAAATTTAGTCAAATCTGTTAAATCATCTAACAATTCTCGGATATCAATTTCACGTGAAGTCGGCTGCACCTGAGTTTCCATGACTTTAATTAACACTAGGCATTATCATGTGACTTGATATTTCCTCTTGATTTATTTATTTAAGGAGAATAAGCTTTTATTCACTAGATCTTCAATGCATTTTGTGATCATACTATATTGACAGATAGCAAAAGTTAAGAATAGAATTCAAAAGAATGTGTGGGTTTGAGTTCTTTTTGTTTATGAGAGTTTAAGAAAGTTAAATTTAGAAATATATTTCGATGTTGATAAATTGGCCAATGTCAAATCCATCTAAATTATATGTAAACATAAAAAATCATTTAACGTTTAAATATTAACTATTTTACAAATTAATAATAAATTAATAAATATGAAAAATAATATAATCACAAACCAAATTGTGAAATGATAAATATTATAGACCATATAATAGTGAGAATTTTTCTTTACTCGCTAATACCATAAAATTTTACATTTATCTCTCAAGCTCAACAAATTTGGAAGGACTACTTGGCTTAGCTTTCTCCACCTCACTCTTTTCTGCACTATATATTTCTGATAAAAAGTTGGCATTCTTTAATGTCAAATATTATTATATAGGTAAAATACGAGGAGCTAATGAAATTTTTGTACAATATGTATAATAGAAGTTTAGGGAGTATTAGAGATATAATAGTTAGTGTTATCTTTTTCTATTAGTTGAAACTTTTGGGATAAGTGGTATCATGACATGGTATTAGAGTTCTAAATCCGATAGGTCAAGAGTTCTATTTTTGATAAACTCCAAAATCAATTTAAATTTTAGAAAAAATGTTTATTATCCCTAGTATTCGGACGATTCCTATTAAAAAATGACTTAATTTTGACTTTGGACTTGATTGCTTTAGGAAAGTGGGCATTCTCTATCTTAAATAATAATTTGCTTTTAGAATAAGAAAATTGTTTTGAAATATTCACTATTTCACACACTTTAATTTGTCCATTTTATTACAAAATTTAAGTGAAATTAGATACAATAAATAAGGTGAATTCACCCATTTAATGTGTCTAAACTAAAAGATAAAGAAAAATATTATATATATATATATATATATATATATATATATATATATTATTTCTACGATAAAAAAATTGATGTGCAAAAAATAAAAAATATTTAATTTTATTTTAAAATATTAAAAAAAATAAAATGACACACTTTACGTAATAAGTACCCAACTAGTGATAAACACAAATTATTATTTTTTTTACTATTTTCTTTCCATGATAGCATGCACCATATATATATATAGTGGTGAATATTTTTTAGTTAGTAGGAAAATTAAATGAAAATGAAAATAAAGAAGCTCTATCATATGCTTTTAACCCAAATGATCTAGGTCTAGTGGTGAATAAAATCATATCCAATTTCACTTCAAAAGGTAGCATCTACCCTAAATCAAGTGATAGTCACCAATCACCAAATTACCTTACTCCTTCCTACCCCTCTAAACCTTTTCATACCTACGTCCATTTCATTGATTTTTTTTTTTTTTTTTTTTTTTTTTTTTTTTTTTTTTACATTTACATGCTCAGCTCTAGGGACGGAACTAGGCTGAATTTTAAGAATCGAAAGAGATAAAATTTAATTTCATAATATAAATAAGTAAAATAAATATTTTAAAGGAGATTTAAATTAAAATTTATATATAATTTATAAAAAAAAAATTGAGATTTGGGAGGAGTCATTACCCCCTTTCTTTGTGAGAGGCTCTGCCCCTATTCAGCTCCCACAAATTCATTGAACAAAATAAATAGGCTAAGTCGATAAGATAACATTATAAATACTTCACATATAAAATTAAACCCCCAAGAGGCAAACAATGTTGTTAAATTTCTTTAATCCAATAATATTACAATAATATTGCTACTGATGATGATCATGATGGAGGCCTAGCTAGTCATCTATAAAGAGATATAACAAAGAGCATTAAAAATTAAAACTTCATCCTACATTATATCAAGTCTAGAATTGCACATGGTCACATCATGATTCAAATAAACCATATTTACATTACCTAATTTGTTTATAGGCTCACACCACAACAATAACACTCTTTAACAGAGAAAGAAAGAAAAAAAGGGAGGAAACAGTAAACAAATAATTATAGTGATTCTTCATTGACATGCAAATTCAAATATTTTAGTAGAATACACCGAAAGGGGAACTATCTTGTTGCTCTTGATGATGATGAGCAACAACATTTGCAGAGTCTAAGGAATCAAATATATTGGCCCAATTATTCTCATCTTCTTCATCTTGTTCCTCCCCAGCAGCACCAAATTGGCACCATTCAAGTGATGGAGGGTTTCTCACAATTTCATCATTCTTTGCAAATCTTCCTCTGATTCGCGGCCGGCTATCCGCCAATGTTTTTCTACAAGCATACTTGATTCGATTTCCAGAAAAGAACAATTTAAATAAAGTGTGTGTCGATTCAATATACGAAATAAAATAAAAATTGCAAAATATATAACACATTTCTAACTAGTGGTGTTATAGTGGTACAGTAATTTGTGCCGGAAAGGAATATAACATGGTGAATTGATCCTTAATTTCCACTGATTTAATAGTAATGCTATGATATCATAGAAGAAGACAAATAATTTGCCAGAAAAGTATGATGCTTCAAATGTGACAAATTTAAGGTTTTGCTGTAATACCAATGCACTATATGAGTCACTAACACTTTGAATTAAATTAAATCAGAACCATGTATCTGTAATCTTAAGATATGATGGAATATGAATATGAAATTTTTTCAAACTTTCACTGTTTTCCTTCCTTTTCAATTCTCTTATGATTTTAGCATGATATGATGGAAGAAAAAATAATCAAATTGGAGTTTATGTTATTGTTGAAAATTACTAATGATAAGTTAGCCCCACAAAAACCCTGTTTATATATGTTTGACACTGAAATTGAGTTGATTCATATACTTAAAGACTTTATTATATATATATATATATATTAAATTAGTCCAAGTCAGTCTCAAATTTTAATTATTTTGGTTTTTTAGTAAAGTCATTGATAGATTCTGATGGAACATATATATTTATGTTTTTGAGACTCATCAATAATAGTAATAAATTTAAGGTGTTAATTAAGGTAATAACCTTGATTTTCTTGTTGAAGTTCCTCTGGTTTCTCTTGATTCTGTATCTCTCAATTCTTATCTTCTTCTCTTCAGGGCTATAGGGACTGGCTCTGCTCATTGCTTCTATTATCATACTACTCTCACTTGATAGTGAAGTATCTTCCTGCTCATCATATAACAATAATGTTGCATTTTTTTTCCATTAATTCATTTCTTCAAAATGTTCAAACAAATAAATAGAATACTGTTATGCATATACTATTCATCATCTTAACTAACATTAGAATTATTATTATTACACAAAAGACTTATTAATACAAGAATTTAATTTTAATAAATTGAGAGGATCGTGCATCCAATTAGGTAAGGGAAAATATGAAGAGCTAATAGAATATTTGTACAATGTGTACAATGGAGGTTTAGGGAGTATTAGAGATATAATCATTAATGTTATATTTTCTCATCAGAGTTCGATCATTGATAAACCGAAAATCAGTTTAAGTTTTTAGAAAGATATATATTATTCTCAGTATTCGGATGGTTATTTTAAATAGGATGAGAGATGTTTATTTTATAACTTATATAGTTTATTGTACATATTGTACAAATAAATTTTTGTCTTCCTAGCGAGATTCGATAAATAATGAAATATCACCAAAAGAATGAATATAATTAAATAATTGTATAAAAAATTGATGTTATAAATATATCAAAGTGGAAGTTTAAGTTTAAGTATAATATTGCATTTAAATTTTATGTAAAAATAATAATTAAAAATTGTTAAATAATTTAATAAATTTAAATAATTTATTATCTATTAATGTAACTATTAATTTCAGGCGAAATTGACTGAGTTTTCTCGCGGTATATGGAATGTAATGAACTCTTTAATACAATAGTAATAATACAAAGACATAAAAGATAATAATAAAAATAATTAAATTAGCTATAGTGTTTGAATGAGTTGAGAATTAAGATGAAAGTACCTGAAGATCACCGGTGCTGTAAACCCTGCGAACGGGAGCGTCATCGGAATTAAGAAACTCGCAGAAAAGAGCAGAGAAGGATGGATACAACTGATTACGGTTTTGGTGGACCCCACTGCTATTGTTATTCTGCAACAACAGCGAGTGGCTACTCACGCTCTTGTGCATATTCGTGGCGCTCACGCGCTGACTCGTGGTGTCACCGCAACTCGCCAACGAACTCGGCGTGCTACACCCGCTGCTTGCGCTCATGCTCGCTTCTGACGGGTTCGTGATCATCAATTGCCATTGATGAGATGCGGCTCCGCTCGACGGCGACGAATGCATTGCCGTGATCGTGTGATGGAAATGGTCGTCGTTATTGGCGTAACAGAATGTGCCGTTACAGTTATACATGGCGCGTGGGGTATTCAATGATTGATTATTATTCCAAATTAGAAAGGAAAGAGAAAGAAGAGTGAGTGAGTGAATGAATATGAAACCTATTATATATGAGTACTCGCTAGCTACTCAGTGCTCAGTGAATAGTAGTGTAGTGCATCAGAGATGCAGAAACAAACAAAAATAAAAAATTTCTAAAAATTATTTATTATTGAGGGAAAAGGGGAGAAAGAGGTGTGGGGTAAGGAACGTGGAACATGACGTCATCTTCTTTATAGCAAAAATGAAGAGTTGACCTAGCTTCCTTCCTTCTCTCTTGTTTCATCTGTGTCATTGAGATTTTTTTTTTTAATTATATTCGAGTTTTAATTTAATCTTTAAAATTTTAATCACTTTAATTTAATCTTTAAATTTTTTTAAATTTTAATCACGTTAGTTCTTACAATAATTTTAGTCACAGTCAATTAAAAAATTTAAAAATTAAATTAAAGAAATTGAGATTCAAATATAATTTCAGGATATCAAATTGAATATTTTCTATATATATAAACATACACTATCTTTAACCATTTTTCCTTAATCAGACATCACGTTAATTCAACCCTCTGTAATCACAGTCACTATTGTTAATAATCAGAATTTTGTTTTCAAAGTGGGCTTAATTACGGTATTTACCGACAAATTCTGTTTTGCAAGGCGTATCCATGACTTAAATAAAAACAAATTAAGACAAATTGAAATGGGAAATGCGAGATGACTCCCCTGATATATATTACTACTTTGCTAATTTGTCTTTTGTGTATTCCGGTGCTTCACACTATTCCGGTCATAAAAACCATGTTAGAATTTTAGATCTTTAAGATAAAAATTTACTTGCACTTATTTTTATGTAAATTTATTAATTAAGAATGATTAAATAATTTAATATATTTGATTAAATTATTATTTAATAATCTCAATTAATTATGTATATATGTTTTAGAGTTAATGTACACAATTATGTAGGTCATCCAAATATTGCATGCATGTGAATGAGATACGCGTAAAGTGTTAATTAAAGTAAACCCATACACACAAAATTAAACTGTGTAGATGCATCTTGAACTCGCCGGTTTTTTTTTCTTATGTGGTTTGTATCGAACCGTTATTGCTATGATTTGGAATGATCCTTAATATAATTGGGAAATAATAATAGCCATATATAATCAACTTGTTAGTAGAAATAGAATAATGATGATATCTTATTTGGCTTCCACGACCATCCGTTTGCTTAGGTGGTTGTTGCTCCCAAAGTGCCACGAATATTAGTGAGACACACTATATTTCATGTTTCAATTTCATTGTTCATAACTTCGATTTATGGTTTGTTTTCTCCCAAAGGAAAAATAGCAACTTGCCAGTTGCCGTAAAGTGTTGATTAATGGAATTGATTTTATTATTGTAACTTTTAGCATTTAATTAGAATTTAAGTTAGTAAACATCACCTTTAAGAAAATTCGGAGCTTCATGTTGCCAAATTATTGGAAACAAGCTAAGGAGGTTATGGAATTTGCTAATTTCTTCTATTTATATTTCTCTCTTTTTGTGTCTCTTTAATTATAGTTAGGATGAAAATGTTGTTTGACTATGATGGTGTTATTTTGATTTTCTTACTAATGCAGGTTTCTATTTCTAATTTTCTATTAATGGACGGTTATTAACTTAAAATTTCGTTAAATAAACGATGAAAAATTCTGACAATGTGTATAATAGATTTTGAATTTATCCTAAATATATATAAAAAATAAAAAATTCTACAAATTATATAAAAAAAATCCACTCAATTATTCCAAAAAAATAATAATTTCAAACTCTAATTTATCAAAATATTTCACTCCAATACCCTCTTCTCTCCCAACTGACTGCCATCCTACCTTTATCAATAATCATCCTACTCCACCGTTATTGCTTAGCTTGCCACACGCTATCACCGGCTCGGTTACCCATAGTAAAAATAATCATCCACGCAAGAAAAAAAATAATCATCCGCATACCTAATAGATTGAACATCCAACGTATTTTAATTATATATAACTAAACTCAATTCAATCAAAATAACCATCCACATAATAATTAAAATAACCATTTGTATATACCTACTAAAATAACCATCTTATAATATGCTCAGTTATCAAACTCGTCCTTTACATGCCACAATAGGAAGAGATATTGTATTTGACCGAACTTGAGAATTGGTCACCACATACTTTGCATCAAGTAACTAGAATTTTTGCTTCTAATTTAAATACGAAAAAGGCAAAACGGTTCTACAAGCTTGTCTTGCTTCCAAGAGTGAGAGAGGAGTACGACTATAAAAAAAGAAAGAGACTGTAGTGGTTGAAAACAACATCGACGTTGGCTTTCGGCGCAGAAGAGAGAGATGAGCTTAGCACAACAGACGCGCGACAGGAAGGTAGAATTTGCCGTCTGCGATGATGGCTGCCAGGAGAGTGGCACGAAAACAGCGGCAGAAGGTGAGGTAGTGCGTCGGACTGACTGACGGAGATGGAGGCGGTGTTGGTGGGAAGATGCGACAGCGTCGGTATGACTGGCGGGGAGTACAGCATCGTAATGTGAAGACCAAAAAAAATGACGGCGAATTTTAAACTTGTATTATAGATTATGGTGAGACTAGAAATAACTCTACATAATGTGAATAAATTTAAATGTTAATTCTAATTTTGTAAAATTAAACGATTAATGATCTAATTTTTTATTTTAATTTTATTTTCTTTTTTAATCTTATTATATACATTTTATATTTAAATCATTGGCTCCTCGTAATTTTTCTTTAACTTATTATAGTTCTCGATGCTCTTGCATGCATTGTGATTTGACCACTTGCAAATTGATTTGGCGTTTATACGTGATTTCAACTAGAGAGTTAACTTTAATTTTTAACAAACATTAACCTCGGTTATTTTTTTAATTTTAAATTTTAAAAAATTAAAATTAAAAAATATTTGTATAATAAAAATATTAACTAATATTAACCACTTAAAAATTAATTTATTATGTTTTTCTTTACGTATAACAATAAAAATATTTAATAGTAAAAAAAATAATTAAAAAATCAAAATTTTTTTATTTAATATTTATTAATTATTGCTATAATTAATAAATAATAAATAAAGCATATTTTATTTTTTGTTCCTTGCATTATATATATCAATAATATTAAAAAAAAAATTATAACTTATCTTTTAATATTCATTAATTATTAAATTTGAATATATATATATATATATATATATATATATCATTATTTAAAGGTGGCGAAAGTCAATACTTCATTAATGGTATATTTGATTCCTCGTTTGAGAAACCCACATTATGATTCTAACTGAGAAAAAAGGAAAAACAAAATAGAGAACATTAAATAAGCTTTTTGATGAATTAATTGTAGTTATTTCCGAATCTTTAAACAGAAAAGAATCTAACATGCGATACATAGTTGTAAACACTATCTAATTATGTCAATTTCTTTTGTGTTCATATATATGGGTTTTAATTTACATTAGGCTATATATAATATACCCTTTATATACAAATCTAAACATGATAACCAAGTTGAGTTGGTTTAGTGTAACACCCTCACTGTCAGTAGTCACGCTTCCGGCTGCGCCACTCTGATAGCAAGGAGTATTACGACTACTTTACATACTAGATACTAAAATAGGAGCCTGTGACTCGACACTGTATCGCTGATTTCCTTGAAAACCAGAAATAAACACTTTATCTTAATAAAAATACAAACAGGCATAGATTCATATACAAGACTCCTTACATAATAACTCATAATATAATATACTTATAAAACATATAAATCCTATCCCTCTTACAAATTTGTAATAACAAAGACGAGGGAATAAAATAATCTAATTAATACAACAACATATCAACCAAACGCAGTATATTTCTTCTTAACGCTTCTTCATCCGGTTCCTGAAAAGGTAAAGCTGTAGGGGGGTGAGAACCTAACCACACGGTCTCACCACGGAGTTTCAAAGTTGTCATAATAAGATATTCAATAAGAAAACTATTTTCAGATTCTGTGATTATCATTGTCTTATAAATACTTCTAAAATTCAATAGCTAATCGTTTAAAACCTTTTCAAAGAGGCAGTGTTTAACATTTTCAGAAATTCAAAGTCTTTCCTTTCTCATAAGCAAATCTCAATCAGAAACCAACCACACAATCAAACAACACAGTCACTAATTCAGCACCAAGGTTCATTCTCAAATGTAGCACACCAGGACAAACACAGGCAAGGCAAACAAGGAAAGCACAAGTAGGTAGCAGTTACAGCAAGTAGTTCAAGTAGCAGTTAAGAACAGTTCAGCAATTAGGCAAACCAAAACAAGTTCAAACCCAAGCAAAGCATACAAATGCATATGATGCATGCCTGTCCTATGGCTGATGAGGCTCATCTGTCGGTTATCCAGCCAACCCGACAAGTCTGAATTGTCCTTAGACTGTCCCCCGACGTGCATCCCCAAGAGTCTATGCATAGTTTTTTCTCAAATAATCAATATTACTCAATGGGGGTAACATTCCCGGGAATTTATATAGTGCCCGGTCACACTTACGTCGTAGGGTCAACAGAGTATCGAGTTTTCAACCTGGTACACGTGGTGGCAAGCCACGGCACTTAATCCAGGGAACCTCGTATCTCAGATATTTCAAATTCATAAACCATATAAATAATTCATTCATCATTCATCAATATCTAAGTCATTCTCAATATTATCATCATTCATCAATCCATATCCATTTCCAAATTCATTCAAAAATCATATTTCAAATCAATCCTCATCATCCTTCTTTCCGTTTTGTTCACTAACAATTCTCAATCCGAAACATAACTTTTTCTTTGATAAATGAAGTATTCTTAAATCATCATTTAATGCTTAAAATTAAACCTTTTAAATAACTACTTCAAATGAAACTTCTAATTTTATAAAATTTTGGCAGCATCTCCTCTAAAACTCGGATTCTGCCACCCTTTTCGGGTCCCATCCAAACATTTCTCAAACCTTTCCAAAACCTCAATCATTTTCCAAGATTCGGCTAGTTCCAATATCAAATAATTTTCAAAGCGAATCAGTGCCCATAATAAATCTCTTTTTAAAATCAGACCAGCTCAAATACTAAATCATTTATAAAGTCACTAACTCAAAATTAAACCACTTTCAAAGCCAATTTCTTTACATCATCAAAAATAGCTTCAAACCAAGAAAAGACATTTATCATAATAATCAACTAAATAACCTTTTAAACTAATTTCTTTTCAGCAATCACAAACTACTCAAGCAGTCAGGCAATCAGTCATTCAGTCCAGCAAACAACCACATTTAGAAGGCAATTATAATCACAGGCATATGTTCTCTCACATTAATATCTATTTATCACAACTCTGTAATATCAATTAGATTTTAAGAAAAACCCCTACCTCGAAAGTTGAACCCATAAACTAAAGGCGTCACAAGAACCATTCCTCTCCGCCTGAAACCAACTGCAGCCTCAATCGCAGGTGTGCTCACTTCCACAATAGCAGAAACGACTTTAATTGCAACAGGCAATCCTGATAACTCAATCCTAAAACATAAATATCGCGAAAACCTTAATAACGCATAACAGAAAACTAACGGCGAGGGTTCGTAATAAGATATACCTACAGTAAGAGCAAAATGGAATAGCCACGATCCCGAGCTGACCCAGCGGCAGCTCCGACAGCGGCCAGAAACTCTGATAGTCCAACAGCAACCTTAACTTTGATATTAAATCATCGGAATTCGATCCAAGAAGGAAAAGGCTTGGCGGCGGCTTCCGGCAGCTAGAATAGTGGCGGTTCGTGGCGGTGACACAGCTCTGGCGGCGAGACAGCGGCGGAAGGTGTCTCTCCTTTCCGTCACGTTCTAACTCTTCCTTCCAAAGCTCAGTTCGGCGATGAAGCAGATTCACGACGCTGAGGGAAGCATGGCGGTGACGAGCTTCCTCAACGGCGGCGCGAGACAGACTGACGGTGACGGGATCCTTGACGGCGTCTTCTCTCTCTTCCCGCGAGCGTTCTTCCGTGGTGTGACCGCGCGGCGACTCGACGGCAAGGCCGGGCGCGTCGGCGGCGCAGGGAACGGCGACAATGATGGGTCCTGGTCGGCGATGGCGACGGCTCGCGGTGACAGGGACACGGTCTGGACGGCGATGCAACAAGGCGCACAGCAGGCTGGGCGCGGTGGCGAGGTCTCCTCCCCTCTCTTCCCGTTCAGCTCTCTCAGATCTCCCTCTCTTCTCCTGGAGACAGCGGCGGCGACGGCGGCAGTGGCACCCACCGCACCGCCTCCCTCTTTTTCCCCCTTCCTTTCTTCCCGCGATCTTCCCCTCTCACTTCTCCCCTTTCTTTTCTTTCTTACTGCAATTGCTGAGTGTATTGTATGTTGCTGATGGGGGTTCGGTGGTTTTTGGGAGAAAGGGGTATGGCGGCTAGGGTTAGGAAAATTAAAATTAGGGTTAGGCTAGTATTTTGGGGATTTAGGGTTTAATTTGGGGCAAATGTGAAATTAGAGATTTTTTTGGACAAATTGGGGTTTTGTTAAATTTTAATAAAATTAAGAGATATTATATTAAATTAAATATAAAATATCCATCTTTAAAATATCCTTTCAATTACAAATTTATAAATTAGTTTCGATTAAATGCTAATTAAATAAAAAT
The DNA here is from genome assembly GCF_014773155.1 of Arachis stenosperma. Taxonomy (NCBI): domain Eukaryota; kingdom Viridiplantae; phylum Streptophyta; class Magnoliopsida; order Fabales; family Fabaceae; genus Arachis; species Arachis stenosperma. The sequence continues at coordinate 1,972,912 of NC_080379.1, read as the reverse complement.
TGGAGACAATTAAATTAATTCTCCTTTATTTATAAAATAAGGTTAAAAATATAAATATTTAAAATTAAGGCATATAAAATATTCACTATTTTTTTTTCAATTATAAGAACTCTAAATAAAAAAATAAGAGTTTACTCAACTTTTATATAAAAATCTCCGAAATACAGTCTTAAATAAATATAATGCATCATAAATAATTAATTAATAACTTTTAAAAAGTTAGAGGTCTTACATCCTACCCCACTTATAAAAATTTTCGTCCTCAAAAATTAACTTAATACACAATATTCTAAAATAGTTTTGAATACTTTAGAAAAGCAGAGATCTTGGCAGATATATGTATTAATTTTCCAAAGATCAAATAGTTTGTAAAACTTAGGTGTCAGGGAAAAGTGTGGTCTGAAGCAACAGTACTTTACTTTCTAAATGTGTTTTAGATAAGCAAGAAAGTTTAGCATATTTATGTATATAGATGTTCGAATACTGAATAACTATAAGATTTAAATATAAGTGTAAAGTATGGTATAAGGTAGGAGATACAAGATAGGCATTTACAAAGCAAAGTTATAGTTAATGTGGCAAAATGGCTACAAGCAAGCTGGTATTTAAACAACGGGTAAAACGTTCGCTCACTAATGTTGTATTTACTTCAGAACTTCAATTTGCAACTCCATCAATCACTTCGCAACCCAAAAAAAAAAAAAGTTGGTCACAAGCCTATCATCTACAAATTTTCACATGGAAACAAAACTACCATAACCCCTTATAACGTCACACACTGCTTCATCTTTTCATGCTCACGAGCAACATTCTAAGGAGACTAACATTTCAATCGCTATGCCCAAAGGTCATACGTGCCTCTAAAGTAATTCCCGAGTTATTTAGAAGGTTACAAGACATGATATAAGGTCAGGTGACAAGGACGACGTTCACAAGGATTTAAAAAACAACATTGAGGATTAGAAAACAATACAACGGTTTGAAACAAATTCAAGCTGAGTTAAGGAGTATGAGATTTATAGAAAAGAAAATCTAAGGCCAAAGACAATTCATAAGATTCGAGTATGAATGAAACTCTTTCGAATGCATCGTTTACAAGAATTGGAACTTAAGAAAATCGTTACATTTCAAAAGAAAAGTATACAACAACATATTTGTAAAAAAATAACGAAAACATAGATGTGACATTTCTTGAATACAATTTCAAGTTGTAAGAGATTATGTAAAGTTTGAAAAGGTATGAGTAAAAATATTTAAGCGCTTCACTAACCAAACGCATGCATAAAACTGACATATAGTCAAAAGAAAATCTAGTTATACTTCATCAAAACATTTTTTGCAAGTTTTAAAAACGGAATGTGAGAGTTTCAAGAAGTGGAAGCCATAACCAAACCCCAGTATTCCAAGGTCTAGTTCAATCTCAATCAAGGTTTTAAACTCATTCATTGTTATGCAGCAATCTAAACAATCGATCTTAGTTCGAAAACTTAGCAACCTGACACGTGCTTAAACGCATCAGTGCAAAATTAAACGCCATAACCTGCGACATTTTCAAACTCACCAAATTTACTTCCTGCTTCAACAAGCTGTGTACTAAAAAACTAGCATATTGTTACCCATGTCTAGGGGTCACACAAGACACCGAAGCATTCGAGTTTACTTAGAGGGATAAAATACCTAGGAAGAGCAAATCAAATGACAAGGGCATCATTCGCATAAAGTCAAAAGGATGAATAGAGTCGCAATTTTAGAAGAATGTGCAATAACAATCAAATATTCCAGAAGGAGTTAATTTACATTATTATTATTATTATTATTATTTTAGGAGATCTGAATCAAAGAACTTCAATAGGAATCATAAGAAAAGTTAACATATTTAGCCGAAACAAATTTAGGCCGAATAAAGGACATACAAAGTTTGCAAAAGGGAAGATAACATGATTTAAGGCAATGTTTACAAGTATTTGAAGAAATGGTTTGGGTCACCAACAAACAAGAATGGTCAAAAATCATAAAGTGTACCGGACAGAAAAAATCGAAGTACAAATAGAAAAGAATTTTGATTTCAAAGATCGATCTTCAATAGAAACCATAGAGTAGAATAGAGTAATTGTTTATAAAATTCAAGAAAGTCAATTAAAAACGTAAATATTACGTCTTGTTAAAAAAAATTCAAGTCGAGCTAGATTATGCAAGATTTATGAAAATAAAAATTAGTTAGACTAAGGATAAAACATTTTACTGAAAATCTTGGTAGAAAATCACATTGTAGTCCTAAGAAGAAACGTGAATTTAAGAACTTCGGTAGGATCGATCAAGAGGAAGAACGGCGCATTTATTTAAACTGGATTTGAGCTAAGTCGAAAATAATACAAAAAGTCATTGATAGCGTTAACAAAGAATGGATAATCTCAGAAAGGATCGAACTCACTTTCTCAAAAGAAACATGAAATGTTTAAATAAGATTTTGCATTAAAACAACTCAAACTAAAATAAAATATGCAAAATTTATAAAATAAGCTTAATTAAGCGATGAGCAAAAATATTCTTTCAAGAATCTTGAAAAATATTCAAGTAAGAGGAGAATCAAACCAGAATTACTTTGAAGACCCAAAACAAAATTACAAGAGAGCTTTATAAGATAGGATGTACTACGGCAAAACAGGTTCAGATTTCATCGATAAATTACATCGTTTAAGTAGAAGAATGCAGAACCTAAAGCTGTGATGTCAAGAATCTATAGAATAAGTAAGCGCATGTTAAGAGAAGAATACGCATATGGTGCAAAGCATAGAGGCAGGATACCAAATCATAACTTAAGGAGAGAATCTAAATCAGAAAATTTTGCTAGGAACAACAAGAAAGATATTATATTGATCGAAACAAATTCCAATTAAATTAGAGTACAAAGTTCTTATAAGAGAATGTAAAATTGAGAACCATAACATCAAGAATCCAGGGGATAGTCAGAAATATAATTTGACAGAGAATCAAACCGTATCTCAAGAAAGGCATTGAATCAAGGATTTCCAATGCAATTGATAAAGGTAAAACTAACACCTATCACAGATAAGGATCACATGTCAACTAACTTCAAGAATTAATTTCTAACGCTCCCAAAATCTGCAACTCGCGTTATCTATGACTCGCATATTGTCTATCATAACCCATTGGTGCTTTCATATACATAATTTACTAGTGTTAAGCCGGCCAAACTTAATACCAGGAATTATGCAATGCAAGACTAATGGCATTAATTAATAGACCGTCATGTGTATAAAACTCTAATTCTCATTATCTGAACGAGACCTGTTACATGACAGACGCTCAGAGTATGCAATTGAAGCATAATCAGACCATTCCTCAGGCTCTACAGGAAGGACCGCTCTGATACCATAATGTAACACCCTCACTGTCAGTAGTCACGCTTCCGGCTGCGCCACTCTGATAGCAAGGAGTATTACGACTACTTTACATACTAGATACTAAAATAGGAGCCTGTGACTCGACACTGTATCGCTGATTTCCTTGAAAACCAGAAATAAACACTTTATCTTAATAAAAATACAAACAGGCATAGATTCATATACAAGACTCCTTACATAATAACTCATAATATAATATACTTATAAAACATATAAATCCTATCCCTCTTACAAATTTGTAATAACAAAGACGAGGGAATAAAATAATCTAATTAATACAACAACATATCAACCAAACGCAGTATATTTCTTCTTAACGCTTCTTCATCCGGTTCCTGAAAAGGTAAAGCTGTAGGGGGGTGAGAACCTAACCACACGGTCTCACCACGGAGTTTCAAAGTTGTCATAATAAGATATTCAATAAGAAAACTATTTTCAGATTCTGTGATTATCATTGTCTTATAAATACTTCTAAAATTCAATAGCTAATCGTTTAAAACCTTTTCAAAGAGGCAGTGTTTAACATTTTCAGAAATTCAAAGTCTTTCCTTTCTCATAAGCAAATCTCAATCAGAAACCAACCACACAATCAAACAACACAGTCACTAATTCAGCACCAAGGTTCATTCTCAAATGTAGCACACCAGGACAAACACAGGCAAGGCAAACAAGGAAAGCACAAGTAGGTAGCAGTTACAGCAAGTAGTTCAAGTAGCAGTTAAGAACAGTTCAGCAATTAGGCAAACCAAAACAAGTTCAAACCCAAGCAAAGCATACAAATGCATATGATGCATGCCTGTCCTATGGCTGATGAGGCTCATCTGTCGGTTATCCAGCCAACCCGACAAGTCTGAATTGTCCTTAGACTGTCCCCCGACGTGCATCCCCAAGAGTCTATGCATAGTTTTTTCTCAAATAATCAATATTACTCAATGGGGGTAACATTCCCGGGAATTTATATAGTGCCCGGTCACACTTACGTCGTAGGGTCAACAGAGTATCGAGTTTTCAACCTGGTACACGTGGTGGCAAGCCACGGCACTTAATCCAGGGAACCTCGTATCTCAGATATTTCAAATTCATAAACCATATAAATAATTCATTCATCATTCATCAATATCTAAGTCATTCTCAATATTATCATCATTCATCAATCCATATCCATTTCCAAATTCATTCAAAAATCATATTTCAAATCAATCCTCATCATCCTTCTTTCCGTTTTGTTCACTAACAATTCTCAATCCGAAACATAACTTTTTCTTTGATAAATGAAGTATTCTTAAATCATCATTTAATGCTTAAAATTAAACCTTTTAAATAACTACTTCAAATGAAACTTCTAATTTTATAAAATTTTGGCAGCATCTCCTCTAAAACTCGGATTCTGCCACCCTTTTCGGGTCCCATCCAAATATTTCTCAAACCTTTCCAAAACCTCAATCATTTTCCAAGATTCGGCTAGTTCCAATATCAAATAATTTTCAAAGCGAATCAGTGCCCATAATAAATCTCTTTTTAAAATCAGACCAGCTCAAATACTAAATCATTTATAAAGTCACTAACTCAAAATTAAACCACTTTCAAAGCCAATTTCTTTACATCATCAAAAATAGCTTCAAACCAAGAAAAGACATTTATCATAATAATCAACTAAATAACCTTTTAAACTAATTTCTTTTCAGCAATCACAAACTACTCAAGCAGTCAGGCAATCAGTCATTCAGTCCAGCAAACAACCACATTTAGAAGGCAATTATAATCACAGGCATATGTTCTCTCACATTAATATCTATTTATCACAACTCTGTAATATCAATTAGATTTTAAGAAAAACCCCTACCTCGAAAGTTGAACCCATAAACTAAAGGCGTCACAAGAACCATTCCTCTCCGCCTGAAACCAACTGCAGCCTCAATCGCAGGTGTGCTCACTTCCACAATAGCAGAAACGACTTTAATTGCAACAGGCAATCCTGATAACTCAATCCTAAAACATAAATATCGCGAAAACCTTAATAACGCATAACAGAAAACTAACGGCGAGGGTTCGTAATAAGATATACCTACAGTAAGAGCAAAATGGAATAGCCACGATCCCGAGCTGACCCAGCGGCAGCTCCGACAGCGGCCAGAAACTCTGATAGTCCAACAGCAACCTTAACTTTGATATTAAATCATCGGAAATCGATCCAAGAAGGAAAAGGCTTGGCGGCGGCTTCCGGCAGCTAGAATAGTGGCGGTTCGTGGCGGTGACACAGCTCTGGCGGCGAGACAGCGGCGGAAGGTGTCTCTCCTTTCCTTCACGTTCTAACTCTTCCTTCCAAAGCTCAGTTCGGCGATGAAGCAGATTCACGACGCTGAGGGAAGCATGGCGGTGACGAGCTTCCTCAACGGCGGCGCGAGACAGACTGACGGTGACGGGATCCTTGACGGCGTCTTCTCTCTCTTCCCGCGAGCGTTCTTCCGTGGTGTGACCGCGCGGCGACTCGACGGCAAGGCCGGGCGCGTCGGCGGCGCAGGGAACGGCGACAATGATGGGTCCTGGTCGGCGATGGCGACGGCTCGCGGTGACAGGGACACGGTCTGGACGGCGATGCAACAAGGCGCACAGCAGGCTGGGCGCGGTGGCGAGGTCTCCTCCCCTCTCTTCCCGTTCAGCTCTCTCAGATCTCCCTCTCTTCTCCTGGAGACAGCGGCGGCGACGGCGGCAGTGGCACCCACCGCACCGCCTCCCTCTTTTTCCCCCTTCCTTTCTTCCCGCGATCTTCCCCTCTCACTTCTCCCCTTTCTTTTCTTTCTTACTGCAATTGCTGAGTGTATTGTATGTTGCTGATGGGGGTTCGGTGGTTTTTGGGAGAAAGGGGTATGGCGGCTAGGGTTAGGAAAATTAAAATTAGGGTTAGGCTAGTATTTTGGGGATTTAGGGTTTAATTTGGGGCAAATGTGAAATTAGAGATTTTTTTGGACAAATTGGGGTTTTGTTAAATTTTAATAAAATTAAGAGATATTATATTAAATTAAATATAAAATATCCATCTTTAAAATATCCTTTCAATTACAAATTTATAAATTAGTTTCGATTAAATGCTAATTAAATAAAAATTGGAGACAATTAAATTAATTCTCCTTTATTTATAAAATAAGGTTAAAAATATAAATATTTAAAATTAAGGCATATAAAATATTCACTATTTTTTTTTCAATTATAAGAACTCTAAATAAAAAAATAAGAGTTTACTCAACTTTTATATAAAAATCTCCGAAATACAGTCTTAAATAAATATAATGCATCATAAATAATTAATTAATAACTTTTAAAAAGTTAGAGGTCTTACATTTAGTGTCAAAAATTTGAATTTTATGTGTATACAACAATTTATTAACTAACGATAAATTTTTAAATAAAATTTCGATCTACAATAAATTATTTTTTAATCTGTCAATCTTAAAAATACTGTAAAAAAAATACAAACATGATTAAAAGATCAAAAATATATAATCACGAGCTTTAATTCAAGTAGGTGCAATGCTATCTAACTAATAAAATTTATTATTTTAGACTAATATTTAGTTAATAAATATATTTTTATACATAATATTAAAAACATTATGGCATAATCAATTTTGAATCATAAATAATAATTTTAAAGTTTAAATCTTAATAATATGAAAATACAATATTAAATTAAAATATTAATATCAATAAAAAATATTATCTCTAATTGTTTTTAATGAAATAATTTCCCCAAAAATGTTCAAAGATATATAAGCATAAAGGGGAGCTTCATTTGCATCATTTTTTGTGAAATTGTGAATGGAATAGCTCTAGTGACCACCATATATAATATGTAGGAAAAATTTAGGGGTAAGTAATTTTATTGAATTTTTTACGGCATGTAACCAATAAAAAAAGATTAGTTATTGAATGAAATCTCACATTAATTTCATATTATTAAATTATCATTAATGACTACTAATCATAAAAGTTGCTAACCTCTTAATATTACTCATATATGTATACAGAAAACAGAAACGACAAATTAAGAAAGAATAATTTCTCGTTTCAGTTTGTCATAATTTGGTTTTATTTAAAAAATGGTAAGTACAGTTTGTAAACAGTAGTATTAGTCGGTAATGCATATGGAAATCCACCTTAAAACGCGGTTATATATTTAATCCGATCGGATATTTAAAAAAAAATTAATTTACATCAAATATATTTTTAATAGTTAAATTTTTAAAAATTTAAAAAATCTAATAATAATATATAATAATTATATCTGATTTATTTATATTAAAAATTATTTTTATGAAATTGTTATTGAATTAATTTTAAATTTTTTAAAAGTTAAATATATTATGATATATTTGATACAAATTAAAAAAAATTTAAGATAAAATTAAAACAAAATAAAATTTAAAAATATTTTTAAAATTAACAAATTTTAAAGACAAAAAATATACTTTATTCGATGTGTTTTTACACTCATGGTATATCACCAATGGTAAAAGAAAAAGGGTTAGGGTGGTGGACTAATAAATGGATGTCATGTGATGATATTTGATATTGTTGGTAGTGCAATTTGTAATTATTTTTCGAAAATTCTCAAAAGAGATTAGATGTCTTTTCCAGTTTTAAGGGGATTCTATTGAATTCATACGTGTTTGATTATTTTCTTTTTTATATTTTAATTTTGTGATAATTTTAAACTTTAAGTTTTGTATGCTATTTTTAATATAGTTTCTAAAGTAAATCATAAAAACTATCATTCTAACACTTTTTTTATTTTTTATTTTTTTATTAAAAATAAAAAAATTCAAATTCGCGATCTCTAAATAAATATAAAAAGATTATACCATTGAAATTAAAGTTCATTAACTAACACACTTTTTTTACTTGCTATGTTTATTATTTTATACAGATATATTACCGAGTAAAGACCCAATTCGGTCCTTGTCCATTTTCACGAAGGACAAAGCGATCCCTGTCCAAAAAAAAGGATACTTCGACCCTCGACCTTTTTATTTTGGGACAATACGGTCCCTCTGTTAAAAAATTCATTAAATAATAATAAAAATTAGTTTTATAGAGGGTTTTATTTGTATTTTGTGGGGGGTTTTAAATTCCCACAAAAATCTTTTCAACAATATAACCAATTACTACCACTACTACCATTATCTTTTTCATCCTCATTATTATCACTCTTATTTCTATTATTTTTATTGTGTAACCATATTTTATCATCATCATTATCTCTTCTACCGTCGTCATCACCAATACCAATATTATCAACATTAAAGTTTTTTTCTTTTATTTCTTATTCCATGATATTTTTTTTCCTTTAAAAGGTATTATACTATAATTACTTTTATTTTGTGGCATCATTTTTATCAATGATTTTTCTTCATTTAACCACTATTGATGAAGGAATTTTTTAAAAACAAAGTTATTAATAGTTTGTGGAGGTTTAAAACCCCCACAAAATACAAATAAAACCCCCCACAAAATTAATTTTTGTTATTATTTAATAAATTTTTTAATAGAGGAATCGTATTGTCCCATAATAAAAAAGTTGAGGGTCGAAGTGTCCCTTTTTTTTAGACAGAAATCACTTTGTCTTTCGTAAAAATGGACGAGAACCGAATTGAGTGTTTACTCATATATTGCCACATATATAGTCGAAATTCTTCAACACTTTAATCACATACAAAAATTTATAAGATATTTATTCCCGTAAAGATGTATTTACATACATAAAGACAATACATTTTTTTTTTGGACAGTAGACAATACATTATTTACTATGATACATGTCAACACTAATCATTATCTTCGAATCAAAAAATTTTTATGCGAGTAGTCATGTATTTCTAATACTAATAGTTCTAACTTTGTGCATATAATAAACAAAATAAGTACTATTCCTTAATAGTTGGCTTATTTATTTATCTGTGGAAAATTATGTTTTTTTTTCTTTTAATTTTACAATGAATTTGAATACTTGAATTTGCATCTATATATTATGTAAATTTTGATCTTGTTATTAGCTTTGTTGACTTGTTTAAAACTACTATTCCTTAATTTGCTCCAGGCCAATAACTAACAATACCTAATTAAGATAAACTTTTTTATTTTTAATACTCTACTCTTCCCAGTAATTGTGCAAATGTTGAAGAAAATTCATGCACCGAAAGGGAAATTTATGTATATCAGGGTACAAAGGAAAATCGACGAAAAAGAGAGTATTTTAGAAAAAAAAATCAATTAATTTTTATAATTTTATCAAATTTATAATTAAATTTTTATAATTTTTTTTAGTTGGATGTTTAAATTATTTTTAATTTTATAATTAAATATTTATTAATATAAAAAATTTAAAATTAATAAAATATTTTATTAATTTTAATATTTTTTATACGAAAAATATTTAATTACAAAATTAAAATATTTTAAGATATATAAGTGTTATCTAATCTATCCCAACTGTGGTAAGACCCCACCACCACTTTCTCCACTCCTGACACTCCATGTGACAATAGAGAAGACACACTTGCATTTGAAAAAAAATATTTTATTAATTGAAGCAGGTAATTTCTTTCTCCTTTTAATCATTACCTTGATACCAATTATTTTTAACTAGCTTGTTTTTGTGGATTCCTAATTGAAGCTGAGTTAGGATCATATAAAATAATATAATTATATATAATATAATATAATTGTATATGTTTAGTTCAATGCCTATGTTTGTTATGTTTGAGGTCATAATTATAGTGTCGTGAGTGACATAAATATTTAATTATTTCTATCTGTATTTATAATTTTATTAATTTTTAATTGACTTTATATATTTTATTTGATTGAGTTCTTATATATATATATATATATATATATATATATATATATTAGATTTTGTAATTAGGCTTTTATCATGATAAAAATGTTAGGATTAATAGAATATTTTGTTAAATAAAATAAATATGTATAACACTTGATTGAATATTTTGTATAATCTAACAGAATATTTTATTAATTTTAATATTTTTATTACAATAAAAACTTAGTGATAAAATCTAATATAGTATATAGATTTAATTAAAAAATATAAAAATTTAATTAAAAATTTAGTAAAATTATAGAAAATGACAAAATAATTAAACTTAAAAAATTATTAGTTTACCCTTTAAGAAAAACATCTAAAATATCTCCTTTTTTTACTCTTTAAGAAAAACATGCAATGATTTACACTGGAATTTTTTTTTTACATGCAAATATTAGACTTATTTAAATTCATTTCAGCTCTAAAATAAATTTAACAGATGATGGTTGCCAAACATAAATTTCGGCTATAGGATTTGAACTAAAACTTCATTTTCGCTATACAAAATTTTCATCATCAAATCAATCCATTTGGCTAAGTAACCTCTTAATATTTAATACCTAGCAATTATCATTCTTTCATTATTTTTAATAAAAACTTTGGGAGTTATCCCTCATAAAACATGACAAGCAAAAATTAAAATAAATAAAGAAATGAAGCACCTTTTAACTCCTATCTTTTAACTTTTTTTTATATCTTCTAATCCAACAAGTCAATGATTAGTCTAATCGATGAATTATTCTGTATTTAAAATAGAATTTTTTTAATACTAATTTAAATGAACGAGTAGTTAATTATTCGACTAACTCAAGTTATATTTTATCCTTAAAAGCGTATTGGGCTCTATTTTGCTAGTTTTGGTATTATACCTTAACTTGGGCTACTAAAAATGGTAATGTGGAATATTTCTATTTTTGGGTGTATCTCTATTAACAAAATGGATTTGCACTCTTTTTTGGGTATGAGCAAATGTATGATCCTATATGAGTCTAAGCATCCATAGACACATAAAAAACAGTGGTCTAACCATAACCAAATATTTGCACAATTTAGGCTTATATTTCATTTTTTTTTCAATCTTATTACAAATTGATGCCCAAAACACTACAACAATATAGATTATTTTTTATGGTTATAATGTGTAAAAGAAAATTAAAATTTGTCAAAAAAATAAATTTTGACACTATTTTAACTATGAAAATATGTTAATAAAAGTTTTGCCAAAAATAGTATTTTTAACATATAAGCGATTGTGAAAAAAATTTAAATCTTATTTTGATAAATATTGGCTGTCAAAAATAATTTGTTAGAAAATTTTGAGAACATATTTTATGTGATACTTATTAATTGTCAAAAATACTATTTATTTTGACACTTATTGACTATAAAATATTCTCAACAAAAAATTTTAACAAAGAATGAGATGTGATCTTGAAACTAAAGAATAAATTGAGATTTTGAAGATAAAGAATGAGTAGTATAATCCTAAACTGAGAGCAGTGTGATGTCAAAATTAACAGAGCCCAAAGAAAAAAAAATAATAGAGTAAATTGAAAACAAATAAGTGTCAAAATTGAGGAGTAATTTTCTACGGTCAAATTTTTCGTCAAGAAAATATAGAAAATTTGATATTTGTGATATTTGTCAAAAATATATATTAATTTTGACATTTAATTATGGTGTTAAAAAATAAAGTGTCAAAATAACTCTATTTTCTTGTAGCGAAACAAAACTTTATTATTAACATATTGAATGTTTGGTTTTTCGTCAAGATGATTGAGAACATACATGACTTAAGGAAGCATGGGTGTGTGGGGACCTAGGATCTTACTTCATAGTAGGTTCAATTTGAATTGTCCATTTCAAAATGTAGCATGCGTTTTGATGTTGATGAGAAGAAAGTGACCAAAATCAACAGCTACAAGAGGACTTGAATGCAAAGATTGGTAGCAAGAAAATGTAACTAAGTTATGAAACGTCCTTGTTTTGGTTGGTCAATAATAAGAATTGATCGAACCCAAGAACATGCAGTTAGTTATATAGGTTGAATTTTGGATCCTCTAGCTAGCTATATAGCTAGTTCAAAAGTTTGCTAGCAATAATATTACTACTTTGACTATAGAGTATATAGGCTATAGTAGAATAATAGAAATGATTTGGAATTCTGAAGAGAACTTGCATTTGTTGAAAATAAGTGTGTATATACGATAAAATATTATCATGAATTATATTATTATTATAGAATAAGCTTTCGTAATTTATGATAATGGTCTTAATTAAAATTAAAAATAAATAATTACGATAAAAATCGTAATAACGAGATATATATTTTTTGAGTATTTTTAATTTAAATTATTCTTAGCTGTAGAATCATTAAAATTAAGACATTAGTGATTTGAGTATATATATATATATATATTGGATGGAGATTAATAGATTTTTTATTTATTAATTATATATAAATGATATATATAGAGAGATATGATCGTTGAACTGACTCATTTTGAGAATTCTTAATAGTTATAGTTATCGTATATTTGTCAATGAAATATTCTCACCATAAATATAATATTAGAAATTTTCTTTGATATGCAACTATCATGGTAATTAATATTTTGGACACCTAATTAATTTTCTAAAATACTAGTTAAATGAATATTGTGTATGATTTAAATATTTGTAGAATTAATGATTAATGAATAAGAAATTCATTAATTATAATAATGAGTTCAAACTTTCTTTTTATAATGAATGAATTAAACAAAGTCTTGGTCAAAGAGTTTGAATGAATAAATAAATGAATTTTTTAGGTAATTCATAATTTATTATAATAATGATAATAAGTTAAACTTTGACAATTAAACTATGGTTAACTAAGAGACGAAAAGATGAAAGAAATTATATTTTTGTTCTTCTTGTATTTTTATAATATGCTCTCAATCTCATATTATATTAATGATAAAAAAATATAATAATTTTTTTATCTCCATATACACAAATAGTCTAATTCTTGAAAAAATATTTATCGTACATAAGAAATTGTTTTATTAAATCCATTGATTAAAGAGTGAATAATAAAGATCAGTCTCAATGTGGATATATTTATATACAGTGTATTTGTACTATTAAATGAGAATTTTGTTTTCACTATTATACTTAAATGTTAACATCTAATTTATTTTATTTCGATAAAATTTTAAGTACAGAATATATTAATTAAATTATTTTATTATTTTTATTGCGTAGTATTATCAACACTTAATAATCTTTCAGCATTAATGTACAGTAATTTTGCCATTATATGATGCAAGTATATATGTATATCAACAATTCATTTTTTTAATATTAAAGTCTTATACCTTTTAAGAATATTACTTTTAGATAATTTATAAATATAAAATATCTTTATGTATTGAATTAATTAATTTCTAGAGTTTGAATTAAAATTATTTAGCAGCGATTATTTTAACGGTCAAATAAAATTACTGTTAAAAATTTATTGACGTCGTTAATTTCAGCGATCATTCAATTGTTACTGAATGCTTAAAAGTCATAAAAAAAAATCACCGCAGTTTGAACTTTCAATCACCGCTATCTGCCCCTTTTGTTTTAGTTATTTATAAAACATCATAGTTTAGTGGTTATAATTTTTATTTTGCAATAGGTGCATTATGATTCGAAATTTGGTTAAAGTCTATAGTGAATAAAAACTTTTAATATTAAATGTGTGAATAATATATAGTGTACGTAAGTACCGTAATATTATAATATATATAATTAAAAGCTGTCAAACTCATATTTAAAAAAAAAAAAAAGAGTTATAGTAGATGACGACGACGACGATTTTATCCAAGTACCTTAAATTATAAAACCTAAGGTATTTACTATGTTAATTAATATCAAGTTTATTGATATGATACACATTTAATAAATAAAATGCTGAATTGTTGTGTCTACTAATACACTAATATTTTTAATAATATATAATAGTGCATGCAATAATTTGGTATGTTTAGTTTGTGGAAGATGGGATAAACGAGGTGGGGTTATGCTTACATGGAAAGTTGAACTTTTTACTAATGAAGAATAGAGGTGGGGTTTATGCTTATTTGGAAAGTTGAAGTGATGCCAATGCAATCAACACAACTAAATAAACCCACAACCATCTTCCATTTTTTTTTTTTTTTTTTGTATGGGTTTGTGCTCTTTATTTTTCAGCAGTTGCAAACAGTTTCTCCAATGTTATCATAATTCTTTGACCCTTTTTTGCTGTGGCCACGGACTCTGATATAGATTGACACATAATATAATAATGTTGTTACTTAATTAATACTATCAATTAGGAATTTATCAAAGTAAAAATTATTTTGATTCTTTAATAATCCGTCTCGGATTGGAACTTTATTTAAGAGTCTGTCGCTGATTAATGAGTTATTGCATGTACAAAGCAGGATTCGAATCCCCGACATACTTACTTAAGCAGACACCTGAATTGGCCACTCGACCAACTTGTAAAATATACGTACATATTTACGTACAAATTAAATCTATTTTAAAGCATACCAAAATGTATGCATGATTAAATTACAGCTGTGTCTAATGCATAAAATGTATGAAATAAGAAAAATGTTCAAATACATTATTTAATATTGTCAACAGACAAAAAATAAATTCAATATTTAACTTGTTAAAAATTAGAGGATAATTTAATTAGAGCATTGTTTTGGGAAAGGTATCCTATTATATTATATTATTTTTTACATTATCAAAAAATTAGATATATTTTTTTATTTGTATGACCTCTATCTTAAGTAAACGAATGTGAGACTTAAATATATTTGGTAGTATGCCAAAATATGGTTGGATAACTATAATTTTCTTTTATTCAATATTTACTATAATTTTTTATTTTAAAAAAATCTATATATATATATATATATATATATATATATATATATATATATTCTGTTTTATTGTTTTAGAAAAAACAAAGAACATGCTCTCTAATCTCTATCCACCTCATTTGTCAATTTTAGAGAGTGTAACATCATTCATATATATTTTTTTATGAGTTTAATCTTTGAAGTAGTTTATAATTTAATATAAAAAATTTTATAATTAAAAGATCTAAAATTTAATTTTTATTATAAAAAATAATTTAATATAAGACAAACTAAAATCGAAAGAAAAAAAAAGGCTCCTTGTATAAGTGAGTGGTGGTGCTATTATTATCTAATAATGAAGTCATGAAGCTAAGAAATGGTTATGGAGGATTCCGTGATTCCCTCGTAGAGTTACCCTCTTTAATTGACAAAATTATTTGGGATTTGAATGTGTCATGCCTTGTCATTTCATATACATTAATACCACTATAATTAACATTAATTCTAATGCAAATTCCCCTTTAATATAGAGGATTTTGTTATATATTACCAAGACTCTAAAATATATGTGGTCGTATTTGTAACACAAAATTAATACGCTCATTATGTACCCAGGAAAAAAGCATAACTAATAACAGATTAAAGAATGAAGAAATAAGTAAATATCCTTTTAATTAATTTGGTTTTGGTATACCCACTTTCTTTTTTTACGTAGATTTTGTTTAGATAATAAAGATTAAATTCTAAAATTTTTAGTAATAGAAATTTTTATATCATATTATAAAGTCATTCATTTCAAAAATTTAAACTACTACGATGAGACACATAAATATATATATATATATATATATATATATGATAAATTCTTAAATTTGGATCTTTTAAATTTTGAATTTTTACTTTAGAGGATAAAGTGTGATCTTTCACTCTTAAATAATTTTTCTTTCATATTTTCGCTTAATCCCACATATGAAATAAATGATGAAAAAATCACACTTTAACTTATAAAGTAAATTTTAAAATTTAAAAGATCCAAATTTAATAATGTGTTTTAATTTAGAGAAACAGTAATGTTATAAGAAGACAAAAAAAAAAACCAAAACTTATTTTATTTAGTAAATAAAGTAAATTTTAACTGTTTTTGAATAATATTTTTTTATTATTAAATATTTTCATAAAAAACCTTATTGATTTTAATTTAATTAACATTATTACTCTTAGGATGTAACATTATGGAGGACTTAACATATACTAGCGTGTAATTTACAATTTTATACAAATTTTAGAGGACAAACAATCTTTTACTAACAAATGTCTAGTATACTAAGTTTTAAACATTTTTAATTTGTTACTAACAATTAGATTAAAAAATCCTACTAATAAAATAACAAATGTGAATGAATCTTCACTTTGTACTTTTGCATACCATATCTCTTCCGGTTCACACGCTACCCAATGAAGAAATAGGAAAAAAAAAGCCAAAAACATAAAGAAAGAAAAAAGACGTAATAATTAAATTGAATTGATATAGTGGTTAACTCATTAGTCCGTTTAAGTAAGTATTAGAGATTCAAATGCCGTCTTTATATATACAATAACTTATTGAGTATCACGACAAATTAGTATTTGACCTGTCAGAAAATGCCGCGAGAGAAGACGTAATTGTTTCAACTTTCATCTTTCATTTCATGTGGGGACAGAAATTTCATATAACGTTGTAATTATTGAACAAGAAACAGTAGCATCAATTGCACACATGAAAGAGTAAAACCGTATTATAAAATTCTCCATGTGGAATGAACAATAATGATGCACATGAACGATTCATGTATGTCAAATTCTTATAGGATGATATTTTATTTGATATATAGTTATTAATGCGTTATCATCATATCATGATGTAGTATAAGATAGATAGATACACTAGAAAATAAAACACAAGATAGTGAGATACCTTTGTCACTATTAATAGGTTCAATTCAACGTCTATTCCAATAATTATTGAGATAGATGGATAGAAAGTGATGGATCAAAGAAAAGTGAAAAATGGATACGAAAACCATTTTATTTTTTAAGTTGTCATCTATATACTCACTTATCTCATTGTCAATTTCACTAACTTTAATACGTATATTTCTATTATATAACACAATATAAGAAATTTTTGTCGCTAAATCAATTTCTAAAGTTGTTAAGTAAGAAATTAGGGATTAATACGAAAAATTAGGTTTTAATTTGCAAGACTTTTTGAAAAACTTTTAGTAGCTAAATTAATTATTAATAATAAAATTAACGACCAATTTAACAACTAACATAAAACGTTCCTACAAACTAATCTCTAACGAATTGGTTTTTAAATTAGTCACTAATTGTAATTTAACAATCAAAGTTTTAGCAACACATTAAATTACTCGTTAAGGATTTAGCAACCTATTTTGCTTGAAAATTTATCATTGTTTTTTATAGTAATTTCTTGTAGTAGCATATTATTTAAGTTTGATTTCTTTAGCATACTATTATCTATAGAGTAATATTAGCGTGAAGAGTAAAATTTTGATGAAGAGTGAATATTGTATTTTTTTATAATAAAAAAATTCACCAATAAAAATTTATCATGTACAATGCACATATTCATTCCAAATTTAGTGAAATTATTTATTTTTTGTTAAGGTGATGAAGATGATATAAAAAAAGAAAAAGATGAAAACAGAGAAAAGAGAAAAATTGAGAGAATGTTATATTGTCTTGATATTATTAACTAAATAATCCTTATATATCAATGCTATAGCTTCATTGGCATTATTTGGTGGAGAGTATTTGTCCCACCAAAGATTGAAGTATTTATTTTGTTTGTACTAGTTGGTAGAGTGAATATAAGAAAAAGATTGTGTAGATCAGATGTTATTGGCCAGAATGATAACATGTGAGTTTTATGTCATAAATTTATTGAAACTGTTTTTCACTTGTTTATTGATTGTGAGCTCACTTGATAGGTGTGGTGTGTTTAGTTGTTCGCTCTTTGAAGGATATGGATTATTCCAGATACGTTCAAGCAACATTATGAAAGTTGGAAGGATATATCAACGAGAAAGATGGAACGGAAACAGTGGTTGGTTGACTTTTTTGCGATCATATGGACAATTTAACTAGAAAGAAGTGATAGAATCTTCAAAAATCAAGGTTCAAGTGTGGTGGATATTATTAACAGATCCTTTACAAGTTACGATGAGTAGATTGGTAGTGAACGCTGTAGTTGTTGATGGCAATGCCGGAGATGGCTAAGGTTGTTATTTTTAGCGTTATGAGTTTTTATTTCTTTTCTTTTGCTCTACCTTATTGTGTTGAACTTTTTTTACTTCAAAATAATATATATATATATATATATACTCCTAATATTTTTCACCTACTTTTACTCTTTATCAAAAAATGTCTAATGTTTGTTGATTCATTTTCTAATTGGGAGCTTCAAACCCCTTCAATTTTTTTTTTCACCCTTTTAGGTTTTAAGTTTTAACTATATGAAATATGCCATGGCACGTTAATGGTTGAATGTTTTAAGTTGGAAAACATTTAAAGTGGAGCAAAGTAAGTTGTACATATATGAATAATTGGTGGACGGTTGAGAAATGATTACGAAGAACAAAGATGTGGTATGTGCACAAATGTAAATGCGATGTATAATGATATCAACACCTTGACAAGCTACCACATTACAACTCCTTCTCATAAGTAATAATAATAACTTCAATTCCATATATTTGTCTTTTCCAACATTATTAAATAATATATAAATCATACAGTATTTTTTTTATTTATTATATCAACTTTGATTTTTGATAAACAAAGTTTTAGGGTTATATTTTATGAAATAATTTATTAGCTGTGTACTAAATTTTCTATAATTTAAATTCTAAAGATATAGTTATTAAGTATAGATCGATCTTTTTAAATTGAATTTTTTTTATATTGAATTATTAGGAATAATTTTTTTTAAAATTGATCTAAATTATGTGTTATATGCTGTTGTAGACCCTTATAAAATATCGATGAAATTTTGTCTTTTGATAACTAAAAAATATAATTTTTTTTTACAAAATATCAATATGTTTTGCACTGCTACCATAACAGTGTAAAATATCAAAATAATCAAATATTCTTATATTTTACATTAAAATTACTAATATGTAAAAAAATTAGCCTACTTTTAAATTTGGCTAGTGTCATATTAAAAAATATATATATATTACATTTTATAAGATATTAAAATAATTAGTGTTATAAAACATAAATCTTATAAGAATTTGGTATACATACTAATTTTATTTTCGAACATCATCAGAATCTTGTCTATAAAAAACTTAAATGTTATATTTTATAAAATACTTAAATAATCGAATATTATATAACTTAAATTTTATGATCGATCGGCTAATATATAATTTTTTTAAAAATAAAAAAATTCATGTCATTTAAGTTATTTAACACATACACTATCTGGGCATCTGGCTAATTTTTTTGATATTACAATCCGAAGAGTGTAATACATTAATATTACATTAATTTGATGTAATGCATTGATATGGTAGTTTTTAATGTAATAAGAAATCGTGACTTACGATTTTAGAAAAAAGACAAAAAAATTGTGAAAATGAAATTAACTATTTTAAGTAAGACATTTTTTTTTTCAGAATTTTTACAACCATAAAATCGTTACTCTCATTTTCTAAATTGATTCTAGCCATTAATTGTTGATTCAAAGCTTTCTAATTATTGTTCCTCTTCACTCAAATCTAACGATTTTTTTAAAACCAATTATGAGTTCCATAATTAGGCATTACACAGCCAAAACTTAATTTATACGTATTACACAACTATAATGAGCATATCAAAAATAATTAGTGTACACAATCCCCTCCCTTTTTTTTTCTCAGGTAAAATAAAGAGAAGAAGATAGATATGACCCTCCCCTAATGAAACAGATTTTATTGTTATTATGACATTCAAGATTAAATGCAAAGAGATGAGGGTCAAGTCAATCTTCTCAATGAGACAGTTAGCCTTCAAATTACCATTCATAAGATAGATAGAATTGCATGTGAAAAGTGGAATGTTGAGTCAAAAACTCCCTCAGCCGACATGGAAAATATGCTTTCACGTCACATTCATAAAAGTGGTAAATAAACTCCTAAAAATTTAAATTTTAAATAGATTAATTTTTTTAAAAAATACTAATAAAATTTTTTAAAATAACAGATGTGAATATATTATTTTTAAATTAGTTCTTATAATTATAATAAAAAATTTTAATTTAAATTAATTTATTCATATTTATAATCTTAAATAATTTTATTGATTTTTTTTATAGATTAATTTATCCAAAATATAAATTTTTAAAAATTTATTCATCACTCTAATTCATAAAATTTCAAAAGCACGCTTTTCAGGTATGGATCGCTGCATGCAAAACCTCTAAACCTCTGTGCATGATTCTTTGATTATTGGTGCTGTCATTTTACAAAATAATTGTATATTGCCCTTATTATTCTATGTTATGTATGTTTCACCAATTATTTACCTGTATGCTTCTATTTTTTTAGAATTCATTTAGTTATTAAAATTTAATTTGATATATATAAATATATGCTTATGGTTAATTATTATAAAAGTGATTTTGTAAAATCAATATTTAGATGTCAATTAATTAAAATTGAATTTTTAAAATTGTAATAAACGAAATATACTACAAATAAAGTGTTACGCCTAATTTCATTCATCTAAAAGCTCAAGATACGATCAATTACTAATTAAAATATTAAATCCCAATTAAAATCTTAACCTTCTAACATCTTTATTAAATTATTATTATTAGCCACGACGAGAGTCTAAGATAATTTTGTATGGCGAGAACTAAGAAAACAAAAAATGTTGTGCATATATATAAAAAATTAGTTATTAAATACTCATTCGTTATCTTCATCTCTATGGTAGAATGAAAATTTTTTCGCCTTAAAAAAAAAAAACAATTACTTTGACATTTGTTGAATATGTCTTCTTCCTTTTTTTCCCCTTCAACATGACTTTTGAGGAAGACAAATATTCTTTAGGATTTTTTAAAATATTTATGAACAAAAAACAATTAAAATAGAGTTCGAATATTATGTACCCGATATCTATTATAAGTTAAATATATATATATATATATATATATATCTTATGTATTAAGTTTATTATTGGCCAATAAATTATTGTATGTACGAGACAGAATTTAAAGTTCTAACACTTGACCACTCAACCAATCTCATGGTTAATAAAGGAAAAGTCTAGAGCCAGCAATTTTTGTATTTTATAGTCAATATTTAACCATCAAAACAAAAATTATAGATCTCCCACCATTAGATATCATTAGATGTAATCTTACACCATTAAAAATATTATTGATGGCTAATTGATGGTTACAAAATACCAAAATTGTTGGTCTCCTAACATTCCTCGTTAATAAAAGATACTTTTGATTTTTTTTTTTTTGCCCTGACTTTTGATGCTTTTTATTTCTTTTTTGTTTTTGGGAAACTTGTCGAACGAACCTACAGAAGCGACTCAACGGGTCAGAATAGGCCCGTACCTATGCAGTAAGTGGTGTCAAATTTTTGGACCCAACAAAATTGATGGGCTTTCAACCAAGAAGAACAGATAGATGGACCAAAACATAATTAAAACAAAAACTTTGTGATGATATAATATATAATATCATTACGTGTCAATATAAATTTTTAGGGAAAATTACATTGTACTCTCACGAACTTAGATGATATTACGTTACGTACATTAATAATCTACATAAAAGTATAAGATAATCTTGCATGATATTTAAGTTATATGGTATTTATTATTCCCATATTTTATAGACAAAATATATGGGAATTAATTTTTGATTAGCCACTATTAGTTAATTTTTTATTGTAAAATTATTTTTTTAATCTTCAGTTGTAAAGAATTTAGAGTTTAGAGTTTTGATTTGAGTATCTAGAATTTATAATTTAGTATTTAGATAGTTGACTGCAGTAAAAACTAAAAAGTGAAATTGTGGTGTTAGAAAGGGGAAAAAAAGGATAAGAAAGGAAAGGGTGAATATAAGAGTAAAATAATAATTAAAAAAAATTACCGGAAAATAATTGATCCTAATTATTGGATTGTTACCAAATATAATACCGGATTTTATGGTGTTGGTTTGGAACGGAAGGCAGTCATCGCATTATCCAAGTTAATTGTCTTGGAAGGCAAAGAGTCTCAATCATGAATTAACCTTCTTGCTGTAAGTAGGTATAGTGAATTAACTTGAAAATGTGCCAAAATGAAAAGGCTATTGTTTTTTTTTTTAACATTTTTAATATTTGTTTAAGCAGACTAATTACTCAATTAATTCAAATTAGTTAATGAAAAAAGTTAGTTATTAGTGGTAATATTTGTATATTTATTATTAGGTAAATTATCTTTTTTGTTTCTGAAACATATTACATCCTAATCATTCTTAGACCTCTATCCGACCTTCACCCATTAATAAAATTAGACAAATCGACTCTACAATCAATTAGTAGCAGATTGTCCGTCTGACGTATCAGGCGTGTGCCAGGTATCAACTCCAAATAATTACAGAAACTAAAAATCTACTCCCTACAAAAAATAAAAATAAAAAATAGAAAACCCTTTTCCTCTTTTTCAAACCCATTATCATTATTATTTATCTCTACAGTTTTAAAATTTTTTTCGCATTAACTTTGACAAAATTACAAAGCTAGTAATCCATATATCATTAACAAGATTTGGGGACAATTGAAAGATCTTTGCGACGAGTTTGAATGCCTCAACAGATATTACATGGGAACTCTTATAAGGTTTGCGGAGGGAGGCATGGGCAAATGACTCTGAACGTAGTACCAATCATGGATGGGGGAGTTGTTAGCGATAGTGACACAAAGGACACTGAGAACGGCGAGGATCTTAGTGACGTCGAAAAGATTTGGGGTGTGCTATTGAGAGAAGTTGGATGAGGGCGAAAAGGAGAAGAAGAAGAGAAAGAGGAAACCACGGTGGTGGTGACCGACAAAGAGAAAGAAGAAAAAGAGGAGAAGAGAAGAGGAGAGTATCTGATTTTTTAATTTATCCAATTTTATTAATAAATGATAACTGGATTAAAGTTTAAAGATTATTAAAGTTTAAATGCACAAAACAGGATTCGAATTTCCGAGTCCAACACTTACTTAAGCAAATGAATAAACGGAGCACTCAACCAATCTAAGTTAGTTATTTATCTTTTATTATTTAATACTTAGGAGGAGTCATGTATACGGTAAAAGCCTAAAAGGGTGGTGAGGACGTAACTTCAATATGATCAGCAATGAAATACGTTGGCCCACATAGGCCCACCTCGGCCCAATCCATTAATATTTCCTTTACCTAGCCCAACGAAATATATAAAATACTTGAATAAATAAATGGTTAAGTAGAATACTTCAATCTTAAGAAATACGTAATATATATTTTGCTAAAAGATTAATATATGCATTTATTTTAAATAAATTAAATTTTATTTCAAGTTTTCTTATCTCAAAACACAAAAATGATAAACTTTAGCTTTTTCTTCAACTAAGATTTATACCTGAAAACCCCTTGATAATATTTATTAAGGTAGAATTCAACATATTTAATTTGTTTGTTGTCTAATTCACTAGTGTTAGACTTGAAAATGGGAGGAAAAAAATAGTTTATAATACTTAGGGATGCATCCTTTTTGGTAGCTTCCAAAGTGTTATTTTATCACTTGACATTAGGTGGGAAAAAATTGAAGAAGAGAAAATTAGGTTTACTATCACATCTTTGTCAATGAGGACTTGTTAAAATGTCAAAGTTAAGAGATTGATATTAGAACATAAAGCAAGAGTTTTCAGAATCATTCCTTTGGCCTTCTTTAGTACTTTTCTTTTTTATTACCTTAGAATTTAGGTCCATACTTAATTAATCTGCTTCGTTCATTCATTCTATGGCTTGAAGACAATGGAAAAAAACACAATCGTTAATTAAGAGAACAACATTATACAACATTAAAGTATGTTAGCACATGGCATTATTGTTCTAGCTAGCTAGAATCTAGATGCTATACTTTGAACGTTAGGGGTTATTGTTGTCCATCACATAAATTTGACCATTTTCTGTGATATGGAAAATTTAGTAGCCTTAATGCTTCAGCTATATATATAGCTACTACCTTGAAAGCAAAATATTACCAAAATCTCCATTTTTGTACTATGAACATTTTTGCTTAGTATCTTTACTTTTTCCACATGGTAATTAATTTACTAGACTATAACAATAATTAACTATCATGTTATAATTAATTTGGAGGCCTAACCACAACCCATCTTATCCTATGGGTTTAATTATTTTTTTCGTGAAACTTTTAATTAAATTTCTATTTTTTTAATTGAGTCTTTGTATCAAATTTTTTTAATTAGGTCTTTATATATTTTTTTTATTTGGATCTCTACACTAATTTTTTTTAATTGGGTTTCTATAGAATTAAACTAATTACTGTCAAGAGGGACCTAATTGAAAAAAAAAATGGTACAGATATTAAATTAAAAGAAAAAAAAAAGTATAGGAAACTAATTGAAAATTTCGCGAAACTATAAGGATTAATAGAATAATTAAACCCATTCTATATATATCATCAACATTACCATGATTGTTGTGACTGAAATTAGGGTTTATTTCCATTTTTACTGGAACGATTAAAAGAAATACGGGTGTACATAGTCGGATGAATCTGGATTCGTCTTGATCTGGATATGGTCCTAAATAATAACCAAGTCTATTTTTAAAATTCTTGTCCAGTTTTAAATCCGGTGAAATCATACTGCTTTCGGATCATACTAAAACTATATCAAAATCGGTAAAGTTCGGACTTTAATAAATTTTATGTCAAAAAATTTTGATATACTTATTTATAAAAAAAAAAACATTCTTGTTAACAAGAAGTTAATATCCATATTTGAATTTGAATTTATCTATAAATTATTTCGTGCTTCTTTGATCTATTTTCTAATTCAACTAAGTGTGATTAAAAATAAACAATAAGCTTATAATTAATATAACATAATATTAAAATTAATTTAAAACATATATACCTTTTTTAATCCTCTTAGAATACACATAGGTCAGGTGAAGCCGGATTCATCTTGACTTGGATCCAACCATAAATAATAACCGGATCTATTTTTGAGGTCATTATCCGACTCTAAATTCAATAAAATCACACTAAATTAATCTCTAAAATATTCAAAACTAGACTTTCAAATCGAATCAGACAATGTACATCCCTAAAATAAATGTAGTTTGTTGAATAAAATAAAATAGTAATGTGCTATATTATTTATTTTACTTCCCATGTGTGATATATAAAAGTTGAAAGGAAAATTCTCACACACTAACATCTTTTAGTTAAACATATTATCTACTTGCATACTTCTCTCCCTCTCTCTTCGTATATATATATTTTGGTTTCTCATAATATCTTTTAATTGGCAGGTCAAGAACTAATGCACAAATTAAAATTCTATTTAAGAGTTTATTATTGGCCAATGAAATAAAATTTGAACCCCAACACATACACGCACACATGTACGCACGTACACATACATACTGTTATACTGTTACTTCTCTCAAAAATTTAAGATAGTAAAAGAAAATTATATATCTAACCCTCTTTCTTAAACAAGTGATTCTTTTGGATTTACTTCCTTTTTTATATAGGTTTTTTTTTTTAAAGTTCACTAATAATCAAATTTTAAATTATTTTAATATAGAATTTTAATACTATATCATCATAGTATCAACTTAAACTAAAAATAATAGCATCGTGACATATAATTAAAATATGAGAGAGGTTTGATGTATAATGTCTTTAATTTTAAAAAATTTTATTATATATAATCTATAAAATATATATTCTAATGTCTAAAATTTAAATTCATAATCTTTTTAGTTTAAACTTAAAATAGTTACCATCTTAATTAATGTCATCATATTTGCTACTGTTATATACATTTAATTAATAAAAATATAAATTAATAAACAATAATATCTATTAATATGTATACTAATACTAATCAATATATACTAACGACATCGTGTAGGCTTTGGTGTCTGCATTGTTTGCAACTTTTAGGGGAGCAATTTGTTGTTTTGTTAAATTATTATTATTAGTGTGAAAAAGGGCAAGATAGTACTTAATAGAACAGAACATAAGACTATTAAGAGTATGTGTTCGAAGGAATTGAAGCTGCAAAAGAATCAGAATCTGGCATCTCTGAATGTCAGGCTACAGAAAGATCTAACGACTCTGTAACGCTAATTTTTTTTTTTAAATATTTTATGTATATTAAAATCAGCTACTAAATCACTGATGTATTTATATATAAATATATGTGTGATTTAATTTATTTTTAATATAATTTATATTTCAATATATATTTATATTGATGGCTAATTTTGATATACATATAATATTATTCTTATTTTTTATACTATAAATGAAATTGTATAATACATTAATATGAGTTTAAATTGGTGTAATATATAATATAAATTGGTGCAGACAATTTTTATAACAAAAAATCGTAACTCGCAATTTTATCAATTATATATTTTTTTAAGTTAAACAATTAAAAATAGTCTGTTTTCTTTGTCCAATTTAAAATTGTAATTCACAATTTTTTTATTTACTTTTTATTTTCTGCCCAATTTGAAATTATTACTCATGATTTTTTTATTTTACAATTTTTTATATTATTGTATTACACTAAAATATCATAATATTAATAAAAATCACCGATAATAATTTAATATAAAAAAATTAGTCACTCTACAATCATTCGCTCAAAAATGATTGATTTTTTATTTAAATAATAGAAACACAAATTTTTTTAGAGAAAAACCATATACATTTTTACAATAAATATGGAAATTCGTTATAAATAAAAGAATATGAAGGAAATAATAAGAAATGTGTTGAAAGAGGAAAAAAAAGTATTGAGAAGATAAAAGTAAGAAGAGAAACAGAAAAAACAAAAAAATATTGATCCTATTCTAAAGATTTTTTCCACTAAAAATAAAAAGTTTGGTTCAATAATAGTTTATTCACCTAGCACTATTAAAAAAGAAAAACTAAGTTGGAACTTCAACTTATAAAAGTTGAGAACTAAAATGAAAATAAAAGTCTTGTTTTATATCAAACTTGAAACCTTGTTATATTCCAAGTAGAATGTATGTATGTATATGTATTCAATTTTATTTAACTTATGTAGTCAGATTTCATATATGTTGAGCTATAAACCATCTTTCATTTGGTTAAAAAATCTGTATTGATTTGATATACGTGATAAAAATGCATGCAATTATTATTTTGAAAAATAATAAATAAAATAATAATAATGTAATAAAACATGAATAAATACATAAAGTGTAAACATATTAATATATTGTATATTATATCGTTATTGAATAAGTTTAATTGAAGGAAAAAAAAAAGAAAACATATTCCATGGCAATTAGGGTAGAGTCATGTGGAGAGGAGTGGGTCATTGGATTCTTTGATCTTTACTCTGAATGATTTGGCATATAATTATTATATAATTTAATTATTTGTTTGGTTCTTATAATTTTATCAAATTTTTAATTAAATTTTTATATTTTTAATTAAATTTATATATTATTTTTAATTTTATAATTAAATTATTTTTATATAAAAAATATTAAAATTAATAAAATATTTTTTTAAAATATATATAATAAAAATTTTAGTTAAATTTTTAATTATAAATAATTTTAATTTATAAAAAATATTTAAATATAATTAAAAATTTAATAAAATTATAAAAATAGAATAATACAAAGGCACAATTTCCTTATATTAATACAAAGCTTCTGACATAATATTATCCCAATGAACTTACTCCTAACAACCCTGGGCCTTATATTCAACTAACACATGTAACAACAGTCAAATATTCAACAGTTTGCTTAATTCATGATATAGGTTACTTCTGGCTATAATAAGGTTCATAAGATTTCTCTTTTCTTTTATAGAATTAAATTTTTATGTGTTGATAGTATAAAATTTTATGTATATTATCGATCAATATTATTATAGTAGTAAAAGTAACTAATTTTTTTAAAATTATTATTTTAAAAAAATATTTAAATATATATACATTTAATTAAATGACTATATAACATTATTTATATTATTAATATATCAAAATAAAAAACTTTTATTGGGTTTTTCAAAAAAATTTAACTTATACTGAGAGTGGAAGTAGTAAATAATATACTTTATATTTATGAGATCTATTGTGATTTTTTCATGAAATTAAATATATGTCTATCTCAAAAAATCAAAGAAAATATGTCATTCACCAGGTAAAAATCATGGTAATATAATTTTGTCAATAATATAAAAAAATAGTTCATCCAATGTATTAATTAAGGCTACGTTTATTTTTAAAAACAGAATAAAATAAGATATTGAGAATAAGACATAATAAATAACAGAAATACAAAATTTTGTATTCTTATATTTTATTTGATAATAAATTAGAACAAATTATGAAAATATAATTTATTTTTATTTTTTTTCATTCAAAAATTTTAAAACGAAAAATATAATAATAAAAAATATAATTAACAAAAATAATGAAAGAAAAAATAAAAAAAATAAGTTGTGCTTTTTGTTAGACAAGAAGAACACAAAATATATTAATTTAGTGTTTTTAAACATATTATCTCTATTTATATTTCTTCAATTAAATATGATATTGTGTCTTCGTCTCTTTGTCTCAGTGTTCTATAAACAAACACAATCTAATTTCCGTGATCCAAAATTTATTCTTAAGTGAATGACAAACTATTATTATATTCATTCCACGATAGTAAACATTATTAGAAAATAAAAAAATGTTAATCATTAATTATCTGATTGCAAGTGAAATGTTTGCTTTAAGAATTTAACTAACATATACTTTTTAGGATATATGTCTGTTAAACTTTTGTTTTAATTAATCAAAATGGAAATTCCCCGTGGCTACCCCCAACTACTTTATTTGATCAAATTTATATTCACATAATCACAAAGTTAAATGCTATTTTGTTGCTAGAGTGCAAGGTTTCGAGGAAGTATATACCCATACCACAATGTCACCTTATTTCTACAAAATTATAGTTATTTATTCGTTTTTAAAATAAGTGTTTTTTATTATTTTTTTTAATTATTAGAAAATTAATATATTCAAACAAACAGAAGATTTAAGAGCAAAAGAGACTATTATTTTTAAATAGAAACAGTATTATTATTATCAGGATTTTGTTAATCAATGCTTTTAAGATACTTATTAAGATTGTTAATTGAATATTTTCCATAAAAAATATAAAGTGAAAATTTTCGATGTATTTATTAAAAAAAATTTAAAAATTACTATTAATAATAATTTTAATAAGTTAAAAATTTGTTATGTATGTATTAGTAAAACTCTTATTATCAATACACATGTTGAAGTTATTAATTAAAAACTTTTTTATAAAAAAATATAAAATTTAATTTTTAATATATTTATTGTGTATTTATTAAAATAAAAAATTTAAAAATTTTCATTTATAATAATTTTAACATTGAATAAATGACCATTTGTACCCATGAGAGAAGAAAACGCTGACATTTGTACCCATGATAGCTCGAAACTAACCTTGTAACCATGAGAGATGCTGTCCGTGTGACAAAAATGCCCCGCCTTGGATTTGAACTTGGTTCGTACCTTTCCGAACCTACGTGGCACTCCCAAACCCTCCCCCAATCTGAGCCAACCATTCACCACCATCATCATCTTCATCTTCTTCACCATCACCATTACCATAACCTCCATCACCATCACCTCAGCACCGCCACAGCCACCTCCCTTCACCACAACCTCCGGCGATAACTTACACCGCCGCGCCCCTTTCTCTTCTTCTTCTCCTCTTCTCACCTTCGCTGAGCCCAGAAATCACAGCACCAGCTCTTTCTCTCCACCAAAACAATTGTTCCACACAGCCTCCAAAATCAGAACTCCATGGAGCTCAAACTCCACTCATCAATGGCGTCATTGGGACCCGTTCCCCGCAAATTAAACACCGTCATCTCATCCCATTCCAAATTCCCACACTTCTCTCCTTCGAAACCCTCCAATTGCTCTCTCCCTTCCACTCCTCTATGCTCCTACGCCGTTTCCGATTCCAAGAACCCCACCACCAACAGCAACAAGGTCCAACCCCGCCGTAAAAACGTCACTCACACTGGTCGTTTCGCTCAAAAGACCCAAACTTTACGGAAGGAGAATCTTCCCAGATAACCAAAACCCAAACTTGATAATACTCATAATAGGGTTGACCAGAACCGCCAAAACGCGCTGTTTGATGCAACCACCCTGAACGTTAATTTGATTGAGTTGTGCGAAGAGGGTAAGCTTGCTGAAGCTTTGGAACTCATGGGTCAAGGTTCTGTTGCTGATTATGGTGTTTTTCTCGCCATGTTGAATTTGTGCGAGGGTACGAGGTCGCTTGAGTATGGGAAAAGAGTTCATGAGTTCTTGAGAATATCGAGGTTTCGAGGGGAGGTTGAATTGAACAATAGGTTGATTGGAATGTATAGAAAATGTGGTAACATGAATATTGCACGCAAGGTGTTTGATCGAATGCTAGAGAGAAACATGAGTTCTTGGTGAAGGGAGGTGGCTGTGGCGGTGCTGAGGTGATGGTGATGGAGGTTATGGAGGTTATGGTGATGGTGAAGAAGATGAAGATGATGATGGTGAATGGTTGGCTCAGATTGGGGGAGGGTTTGGGAGTGCCACGTAGGTTCGGAAAGGCACGAACTAAGCTCAGATCCAAGGCGGGGCACTTTTGTCACACGGACAGCATCTCTCATGAGTACAAGATTAGTTTCGAGCTATCATAGGTACAAATGTCAGCGTTTTTATCTCTCATGGGTACAAATGGTCATTTATTCTTTTAACATTTAGCTAAACCCTAATTTATATAAGAAATAACTTGTTGGGCTTTATAGAATTTTTTTTGTTACAAAATATACCTTACTCTTTAAATTTTTTGGTAGTATTTAGTGGAGAGACAGATATAGAAAGACTAAGACTGAGAGATAGAGACTAAGAGACAGAGATTGAAATAAATTTCATATTCTGTTTGGTGCAAAGTGGGAGACAGAAATTGAAATAAGAATCAAACTCTAATTTAATTTGCACAAAAAATAAAATTAGAATTAATTAATTGAAATGAGGATATTTTAGGTATAAAATATTAAAATATTAATAAAGTTTCAATCTCAATTTCTAAAAATTTTAGTCCCATGTGTCTCTATATTTTGGAAGTACTGAAATACTAAAATTTTAGAGACAAAAACAAAAATTTTAGTATCAATCTCTAAACTAACAAATATAATATTAAGTTTCAGTCTTCCAATTTTTATCTCAATACTTCAAAATAAACGCAAAAAAAAAAAAGTCACTTTCCATTCATATTTGTTTATAGTTGAGTGTTGAGTAGAGGTTGTGTGTAAACTAATTTTGCAATGGGTCCCTTGGCATGCTATTTAGGGCAACTTTCCACAGTTGTACAAATCTTGAGTACTGATCTTCATCCCCTGTTTGACTAATCAAGTGATTAAGGGACATAAATACAACTAAATTATTACATCTCATTATAGTGTTGGCAAGGGCCACTAAACCTCTTGTAATTTGTAAACGGTAAAGGAGGAACCATACAACACTACAATAAAAATAGGGTCATTTATTTTAATAAATTAATTAGAGATAAGTTTTATGCAGATATTTTAAAAAGAAAAACTTATTATACGCAACTTGATACGTATATGCAAATCGAAATCGAATTAGTCCAATTCGATTTATTAAAATAAGAAAAATATTTTATCGTTTTTGAGATGTGGAATAAATTTTTTGATAAATCTAATCAACTTAATCTGATTTACTTGTTTAGAATATAAATAATAAATCGAATCAATCTAATTCGATTCACAAATAAATTTAAAATTAAAATTTAGAAATATTAATAAAAACTTGTGAAAAATAAAAATTTTTCCAAACCACCAATCTAATTGTGAACAATAAAAATTTTATTTAATAAAAAGTATTTTTGTATCATATAAATATTCAAATATTAATTTTATTTATAGATAAATTTATTAATTTTATAAATAAAAAATAAGAATTTACTAATTTTACAAAAATATAAAATTATCTTTTGTTTGGTGGATTTTAATAAAATACTAAAAAAACCAAAAATTATTATTTTTAATTAATAAATTAAATATTAATATTTAAAAATATAAATAAAAAATTATATTATTAAATTGTTAAACTAAAACAATTAACTAAAAGAAAAACAAATTCTACTAGTCCTCAGATATATTATTTTAATTGATAAAAATTTAGGTGCAGTCGACTTCACATAAAATTAATATTTAAGAGATGTTAAATAAAAATTTAGTCAAATAAATTAAATCATCTCATGACTCTCAAATATCAACTTCATCCACCATTTTAATTTAATAAACTAGGAAGAATTTCAAAAGAAGGAAATAGAAAGTAACCGCACACAATTACAGAAAAAGAAGCAATTGGTTCTGCGGTGAAGTCTCTCTCACTCATTCACTGGTCACTGCAAATTCCATCTATTATCTCTTCTTATTATTCCAACGCCGGCAACTCCTTTTTCTTTTTCTTTTTTTCCCTCTCATTTTCTCTCTTCATTTTCACCCTCACTTCATTCCACTCTTTTTCTATTCTCTTCACAATTTCATCGCGCATTCTCCATTCTCGATCCAACCAGTCCACACACTCCGATCAACAATGGTGGATCGCAAAACAAATCACTCTTCAATTTGAACTCAGTTTCAGCTGCTTTATAGCGATCGCCATTTTCCAAAGCACATTTCGAACTTCGAAGCTCGTAACGTTTCTTTTTTTGTTTTTTTTGTTTTTTCCACGAAGCTTGTGTGTGGTGGTGCAATGGAGCAGAGGAGAGGAGGACTAGTGTCGTTATCGCCGTCGCAGCCTCCGCGCTCCGGCGGAGACAAGACTCCGACGTCGGCGCGAGATCTGCGATCTGCGGATGGTCACAGCAAACACGATAAGGACAAAGGCGTCAATGTGCAGGTCCTCGTTCGTTGCAGGTTCGCGCTGAGTCAATCTCGCTAACTCGCTCTGAGTTCACTCGCTGAGTTTAGTTTACAACTCTGGAAGATTGAATCATCGGTTTTATTTTGTTTTGTTAGGCCGTTGAGTGAAGACGAAGCGAGACTGCATACGCCGGTTGTGATTTCTTGTAACGAAGGAAGAAGAGAAGTTTCCGCAGTGCAGAGTATAGCTAACAAGCAGATCGATAGGACATTCGCATTTGATAAGGTTTTTGTTTTGCTCTTTTTTTTTTTTTAATATCACATGATCAAATTTTTTCCCCTCCGTTTTCAATGCTAAAAATTGAAAACTCAAGGAATTCAGCGTGTCTGGGTATCGAATATTTTGGAGAAACTATAGTAGCATTTTATAATTTTGGAAGCTTCTGATATTGATGTGTTTTAAACAGAGAAAAAAAATTTTATAATCTAAAGACACACAATGCTAAATTCAGTAAATTGTATTTACTGCTATTTAAAGAATGGTGCTTTTACTTAAGTTGAATTTAGCTGCTGCAAGTCATTTCGAGAGAGTTTTGTATATCACTGTCTTTTATCTGGAAACTGGAAAAGACAGTGTCAGATTAGTAATGCTTACGAGAGGCTTTTTGTATAATATTCTAAATAAACCCAGCTTAGATAAGGAATTTTCATGAATTTCTGCATTTAGATTTACGGAATAAAACCAGTCACATTGTTGGAGTGACTACGAAATACCCTCTCACTTGTCACTTGGCTTGTCCGCTATCGAAATTAATCATAACAACTAACATCAAACTAGAAAAAAAAAATATTTTTTTTGGTTATTTTTTCAATTGCACTCGAGCGATCATTCCAATTTTGGTATGCTTTGGTGTAGGTTTTTGGTCCCAACTCCGAGCAGATAGAACTGTATGAACAGGCAGTGTCTCCTATTGTGAATGAAGTGCTTGAGGGCTATAACTGCACCATTTTTGCTTATGGTCAGACAGGGACAGGGAAGACGTACACAATGGAAGGAGGTGCAAGAAAGAAGGTGATTCATTTCACCTGTGTCATCGCTCTTTATAGTATTTATCTTGTTCTATGTGGAATCAATTCCTCTCTTTTTTTTTTTGACTTTGTAGAATGGAGAATTTCCAAGTGATGCTGGTGTCATCCCAAGAACTGTGAAAGAGATTTTTGATATATTGGAAGCTCAGAATGCTGAGTATAGCATGAAAGTAACATTTTTAGAGCTTTACAATGAGGAGATAACAGATCTCTTGGCCCCTGAGGAGACCTCGAAGTTTGTAGATGACAAATCTAAGAAACCTATAGCCCTTATGGAGGATGGGAAGGGGGGTGTTTTTGTCAGAGGATTAGAAGAAGAGATTGTTCGCACTGCAAATGAAATTTACAAGATATTGGAAAAAGGTTCTGCCAAACGGCGAACAGCTGAGACTCTTCTTAACAAACAAAGCAGTCGTTCTCACTCCATCTTTTCTATCACAATTCATATTAAGGAGTGTACCCCCGAGGGTGAAGAAATGATTAAATGTGGGAAGCTGAATCTTGTGGATCTCGCTGGCTCTGAGAATATTTCACGTTCTGGTGCAAGAGAGGTATCACATGATTATGCTTGTTTGGAACTGTACATTCAAATGATATGATTTGGGAAGATATCACAGCCCTCTCTTTTTGTGCATACAATAAGATCGACTACTTTTTGAGAGTAAGGGTATTGACATTGTAAAAGTTACGCACCCGTTGACTAAATTACAAAATTGAATACATGCAGGGTAGAGCAAGGGAAGCTGGGGAGATAAATAAAAGCTTGCTTACTCTAGGCCGAGTAATTAATGCCCTAGTTGAGCACTCAGGCCATGTTCCATATAGGTACGAATAACTGAAATTATTCTGGCTAATTCTCATTGAAATCTTTTGATTCACTTTTCCAGCCTGGGATATCATTTTTTCATTAAGATGTATTGTTCTATCAGGGATAGCAAATTAACAAGATTGTTGAGGGATTCCCTGGGTGGTAAAACCAAGACATGCATTATTGCCACAATATCACCCTCCATTCACTGTCTGGAAGAAACCCTTAGCACCTTAGATTATGCACATCGTGCTAAAAATATCAAGAACAAACCAGAGGTCACTTTCATAGTTCTTTCTTCCTTTTTTAGTTGGGTTGCCTTTCATCAAGGATCTGCATTGGAACACATCTAATAGTCGGAAGTTGATAATTTTGTCAGGTCAATCAGAAGATGGTAAAATCTGCACTCATTAAGGATCTGTATTCTGAAATTGACAGGCTGAAGCAAGGTTGTTGACCGTTTTAGATTAACATTATTTCTGTTTTTATGTCACTTCCTCCCTCTTTCAAGAGATCAAATAGCAAGTTGATCAACTATTCTTCGTTGGTGTTTAATACGAAAACAATGTATCTTTTATTTATCCTTTGCAGAGGTATATGCTGCAAGAGAGAAGAACGGAATCTATATACCACGTGATCGTTATCTTAATGAAGAAGCAGAGAAGAAGGTTATTTTACCTGTGTTCTTAATATAAATTGAAATTAGTCACACTTATGAGAAATTTGATAGTTTTTAATCTATTTGTCTCAATAGGCCATGGCTGAAAAGATAGAACGAATGGAACTAGAGGCAGACTCTAAAGACAAGGTATATGCTGTCATATATTTTTGCAATATAGTCATTATAATTTCTTGGTTTTTGAATCATGCCTTATAACTTGCAAGCAGCAACTGATGGAGCTTCATCAACTTTACAATTGTCAGCAACTTTTGACTGCACAGTTAAGTGATAAACTTGAAAAAACTGAGGTAAAATGCAGGAGACACGATCTCAACCTGTTCTTTGATAATCTGTTTTCAATCTTATCTTGGTTGAGATTCAAACTTACTTTTGGTATCTGTAATCTCAGAAAAATCTGGAAGAAACTGAGCGGTCATTAGTTGATCTTGAGGAAAGACAAAAACAAGCAAATGCAACAATAAAGGAAAAGGAATTTCTGATATTAAATCTACTTAAATCTGGTTGGTGAAGTTTAATCATTCTGTTTATTATGTGTCAACCTGCTTTCAGATTGGGTATTTCCTTTTCCAAACCATTTCTGATTTGGTTGTAATCATTAGTAATGTAGTATGTTTTACTTTTCCTTTGATGATTTTAGATTTATCATCCATTTAATTTTTATTTTTTATATACATATAGAGAAAGCACTTGTGCAGCATGCCATTGAGCTGCGGGAGGAGCTTGAGAATGCTGCATCAGATGTGACAAACCTGTTTTCTAAAATTGGTTAGTGTTATTCTTTTGTGCCTTTTTTTTAGCATCAGTTGAGGGACAAAGTGCCTCTGACATGTGGTAAATTGTTTATTCCAACCATAGAACGGAAGGATAAAATTGAAGAAGGAAACAGAATACTTATCCAGAAATTCCAGTCTCAGTTGGCTCAACAGCTTGAAAATCTGCACAAGACAGTTGCAGCCTCTGTTATCCAACAAGAGCAGCAGCTGAAGGAGATGGAGGAAGATATGCACTCTTTTGTATCTACAAAGGCAGAGGTTGGTTTCCATATGCGGCATTATGCATGTTACTTAAATTTTCTGAGTAACAAACTTTGTTTTGGTATGTTTCATGAAGGCTACTGAAGATCTTAGAGAACGGGTAGGAAAATTGAAAAACATGTATGCTTCTGGCATTAAATCTTTGGACAATTTAGCTGAGCAGCTTAAGGGAAATAATAAGTTAACTTTTGAGGATTTGAATTCGGAAGTAGCAAAGCATTCATCTGCCTTGGAAGATGTAAGTGTCTTTTACCCTGTAGAATTGGTTCAACTTTAGCTTTCTTGCTTTGTTTAACATGATATGTATTTCAGCTTTTTAAAGGAATTGCCTTAGAAGCTGATTCATTACTAAATGATCTTCAAAGTAGTCTCCACAAGCAAGAGGCCAAGTTAACCTCTTATGCTCACCAACAAAGACAGGTGTGTGATTTATTATTTATTGGGTAAACTTTTAGTTAGAAATGCTAAATTTATTTTATTTCATGTAGGCACATGCTAGATCAGTGGAGACTACCCGTGCTGTATCTAAAATAACCGTGAACTTCTTCGAGAAATTAGATACACATGCATCCAATCTAACCAAAATAGTGGAAGAAGCCCAAATTGCCAACGATAAGAAATTATGTGAACTTGAAAAGAAGTTTGAGGTAATTCTTGTGCTTTTCTACAAAATTGAAAAATGAGAAATTGCTATCCGAACATGTTGTGCTCCTTTTCTTTTTAATTTAGCAAGTCTTATTCCTTGCTGGTGCAGGAGTGTGCTGCTTATGAAGAAAAACAACTACTAGAAAAAGTGGCAGAAATGCTAGCAAGTTCAAATGCTAGGAAGAAAAAACTGGTATCTGTTTTTTTAAACTTGCTTAACTTACCTGTGGTTTTTTCCATAACTACCTTAGTGCATGTTTTTAGCATTTTTTTTTCCTTATTTTCTAGGTTCAAATGGCGGTTAATGATCTTCGTGAGAGTGCGAATAGTAAAACCAGTAAACTACGACAAGAAACATTAACCATGCAAGATTCCACTTCTTCAGTTAAAGCCGAGTGGAGAGTTCACATGGAAAAAACAGAGTCCAACTATCATGAGGATACTTCCACTGTTGAATCTGGAAAGAATGACCTTGCGGAAGTCCTTCAGAACTGGTATGGATGTACCTGGATAATGCATGCTTTGCCTCCATACTACTTTCTTCCATTGGCTTAATCCAAATCTGAATGAATGATTGCAGTCTTAACAAGGCAGAAGTTGGTTCCCAACAATGGAGGAATGCTCAAGAGTCTTTGCTCAGTCTAGAGAAAAGAAATGCTGCTTCTGTGGATACAATTATCGGGTAGGTTTTTCTCTCTATATAATTTACTAGATCAGAGGTGTCAATTGGTTCACTTTTCTCCACAATCTATTACTAATCAGGCGAGGAATTGAAGCTAATCAAGTTTTACGAGCTCGATTCTCAAGTGCTGTGTCAACTACACTTGAAGATGCGGAAGTAGCAAACAAGGACATCAACTCATCGGTTGAACGTCAGTATTTCATACCCTATCACTTATGCATCACAATTGCCTCAGGTATACATACCTAAGTATCAACATATCAATTAACAAATTAAAAAACACATGCAGATTCGTTGCAACTTGATCATGAAGCGTGTGGGAATCTGAACTCCATGATTACGCCATGCTGCGGTGACTTGAGAGAATTAAAGGGCAATCATTACCATAGAATTGTAGAGATAACTGATAATGCAGGGAAATGTCTTCTCAGCGAATACACGGTAAGATACTTAGAGCACCAATCGTGTATTTAGCATGTACAAAATTTATAGTATTTTTAATTTTAAGACACAAGTATAGCTATCCTCATTTATATACATAGCCAAGATATTTGGTGAAAGCACCAATTATTAACAATGTATGAAACCCGTTTGTTGTGTGTTGGAAATAGGCCAGGCGGCCAGGCCTACAACTTGGCCTGTGTTCAGCTTGACTTAACCTAGCCTATCACAAGATTCAGGCTCATAAACTAGTCTAACTGGCCTATTAGCCCTGCATGAGCCTGTTAATATATGAATAATTTTGTCATAAATCATAATTAAAGTTCATGGTGGATTTTGAATATTTTAAATAATTTTAAAGTTTCGATATTGTGGTAGACATTGTTGGTATATTGTATATTTGTAGTTTCAATTCTTTTTGAAAAAAATAGTTTTTAAAAATTGTCAAGTCTATTAATAGATTAGACTTAATAACAGCTGAATAGGTCAGACTTAGCACTTAAAAAATAGCCTGTAATAGGCTCTAGACCAGGTCCAAACTAGTAAACTATATTGCAGCCTCACCTATTTCCATTTGGGCCAAGTTGTGTGAAAGTATATGGTTTTATCTATGACTTGTGGATACTATTTCTTATGTTTCAATTACAATGTTTGATATAGGTGGACGAACCATCCTGTTCAACACCAAGAAAAAGACCCTTCAATTTACCCAGTGTTTCATCCATAGAAGAACTAAGAACTCCCTCATTTGAGGAATTGCTGAAGTCATTCTGGGATGCTAAGTCTCCAAAACAACATGCAAATGGTGATGTTAGATATAATAATGGGAACTATGAAGCTGCTCAATCTGTAACAGATTCCAGAGTTCCTCTCATTGCAAGTAACTAGGATAGTCGAATATTTGTACATAGTTTATTGTTTAAATGTAATTCTATTGAGAAAAAAATGCATTTGTTTATTGAGGGTTTTCTGGAGAAAGAAGGGGGATAGAGAGTGAAAAAGAAAAATAATATTTTTTCTGGAGGCAGAGGCAAAAATATGTAAAATTTTAGAGAATCGAAATTTTTGTTTGGATTTATCTATCAATTTGATTTAACATATAAATATATTTTCTATTGCTCTTTATTTCTTTTTGGTTATACAATCACTCACATAACAAAAGGGATGGGATCATAAACTAAATTTTGCTTATTGCAGAAATTAATTTCAGGTGCACTCTATATATACTATATCAGGAGTGTAAGATTGCCAAGTATGAGGTCTGTTACACAACAAGTCTTTTTGATATACAAGATTATACAAGTTGACACAAATCCAACAAAAATAACTCTCAATTTGTAGTGCTTGTAAACTCGTGCTTTCCCAACTCTTGAATAGTGCAAACGATTCATCTCTCTCAATCAAAACTGCAACGCTCAAAATTCAAACAAGGATCAACATCTCTAAAAAATCTCTCAAAATCATTGCAAAAAGTGAAGGAAGTTGTGAAGATGATTTTGAAAATAATTATAAGAAAATGAAATAAGATGACGAAGAAGAAGCAGCAGAAGATAAGGAAGAGGAAGAGGAAAAATTTTGAATTATGCAAAACTTATTAGCACCATACATCGAAAATTTGCTTTAAATACAGAAAAATGTTTCGTCTAATGCTGCATTTTTTCCTTCTTTTTTTCCTTATTTCTTTTTTTCTTTTAGTTTAATGAATGTAAGTTCATCATCTTTTAAGTAATTTTGCAGCATTATGTATTTCTTCTTCTTCTTTGTTTGATTTTTTTTTATTCTTGTTAAGAGAGTAAAACAAGAAGAAACTTAAGAAGGTAAAACAAAAAGGAAAAGATAAATAAGAAAAAGAAGAAGAAGAAAATGGTGATGATGATAAAAAAAAAAAAAGAAGAAGCAGCCGAAGATGAAGAAGAGGAAGAGGAAAATTTTGAATTATGCAGAACTTATCAGCATACATACACCGAAAATTCTTAAATAATATACTCAAATATCTTCGTGTTACATCTAAATATCTTCGTGTTACATCCAATTTGCTGCAAATACAGAAAAATGTTTCCTCTAATCATATATTTTTTTTTTCTTCTTTTTTCCTTATATTTTTCTTTTTTTTAGTTGAATAAATATAAGTTCATCATCTTCCAAGTAATTTTGTACCATTATGTGTTTTTTCTTCTTCTTTGTTTGATTTTTTTTGTTTTTATTCTTGTTAAAAGAGTAAAATAAGAATAAACTTGAGAAGATGAAACAAGAAAAAAAAAATGAATAAGAAGAAAAAACAAGATGATGATGATGAAAAAGAAGAAGAAGAAGCAGCAAAAAATGAGGAGAAGGGAAAAAAAGAATTTTAAATTATGCAGAACTTATCAGCATACATACACCGAAAATTCTTAAACAATACACTCAAATATTCTCGTGTTACACCGAAATTTGCTACAAATACAGAAAAATATGTTCTTTAATGCAAAACTTTTACATTACATTCAATTCAAACCATCAAAGTTGAACAATAATTTTCACAAACAAAAATAATATTATTCACCTACAGAATCATAAACTACTAACGAAACCATTAATTAGAATCGAACTATAACTCAACCACTTGATTGAATTCAAAACAATAATCAACTTCGTTATGGTTCAATTGACAACCTGGACTTGAATTCTTCAGTATCTTCAATAACGAGATAAATGCTCAAAACTGATTTTAGAGTTTGATTTAAAAAACGTAGAGAACGAATGAAGAGAAACGCAGAGAACACAAAGATGAAAGAGAATGTAGATCGGAAACGTTGAGAAAATTCAAAAACGAAAACAAAATCCTTTCGAAAAAGGTAGTTATACATTCGCATGTTGATTGAAAGTTAATTAGATTAAGAGGCACGTAAGGTGAATTAGGATAAAATGACTTGTATAAACTTGTAGAGAATATCTAAAAATATAAATAATAACATATGAATAACTATATTTCAATAATTTAAGAATGAATGTAAAATTTATAACTTAAAAAGATTTTGAGATGAATTTCTTACAATAATCTTATTCTCAAAAAGTCAGTTTCTCACTATAATTATAACCTTGAAAGTAGCTCAAAAATAAGAAATCTGACACTCATAAGTGTATTAGATATTTACCTCATTAAAAGAAATAAAAATAAACCTTAAGAAGAGAGTAGGGAAACATAACATAACATTAACACATGATAATGATAATGAAATAGTATTTGGTTTCTCTCCTTGACTTTTATGTAATAAATTTTTTTTTTTTCGGTAGGCGAAAAAAAAATCAAAAAATAAAGTCCAAGAAAAAGAAAGTATTAAAGAAAAGAAAATAACCCTAAACCCTGAGAGAAGAAGAGAGAGAATCTTCTTCTTCCCATTTCCCCCACTTTTTTACTTCAAAACCGCGCGGTGCAGTTTAATTTGCTGCAGCTATTAACAAAGGTTGTTGCATTTTGAAGAAGAAGGAGAAGGAGAAGGAGAAGAAGAAGAAGAAGAAGATGGATAGAAACAGAGCGAAAGGCATTACTTTCACGAAGGAACCGTACATCGAAGATGCAGGGCCACGCATTGTGAAGAGCATGAAGTTCAGTTCCTTATCTGACTCTGAGATTGGAAAACTCGCTGAAGTTCAAGTCTTCAAAGGCTCTTACTATGATCACTTCAAAAAACCCATCCCTGGTGGCTTGTTGGATCCTCGCATGGTACACTCTTTCATTCTTTCATTCAATTTCATGTCCTCTTTTTCTTGTTAGTGTAAGTGTTGATTAAGTTGTTTTTAGGTTATAAACAGTTTATAGATGTTTTCTTTCTTCCATTTGTAGTGGGCTAATGATCATCTGGTTTTGTTGCATTGAATGCTAATAAAGATATGTTTTTTTTTCTGCTTGTGTGTGTGTGATTTCAGGGTCCTGCTAATAAGGAGCTTATTTGCGCGACATGCGGTGGTGACTTTGCTCATTGTCCGGGCCACTTCGGATACTTAACTCTTGCCCTTCCCATCTTCAATATTGGATTCTTGGGTACCATTGTGGAAATATTGAAGTCCATTTGCAAGGTATCCGAATCGTCTGTGTTTTCCTTGTCTGTTTGCTTTGTGGATTTTGGCTTTTCCTTGATTAATTATCAACATGATACTCTACTTGTTAGTCTCGTTTATGTTAACTTGGCATATAAGTTATAGCAACTCACAGAACATGCGCATACTTGAATGTCATAATACCCGGATGGTTAGCTTTAGGGGATGGCTTTTTGAAGGGCAGTCGAGATTCAAGCATCCTTTTGCACCTGCTTGAACTTTCAGTTATCTGTGCTATCTTTAAAATTGCAAATTGAGTGTCTACATGTCACTGTTATTCTTATAATTGCACTGTTCCCTGATATGTGTAAGACTTTGACAAAAGGGCAAACAAAAGATATAAGAATGGTTGTGATGGAAGTTTATTCACAAGTATACATGTCATACTAATTACTAATGAACATCCTATTTGCGGCTCTGAGTCAAATGTTTCTTTTTCAGTACTGTTATATAATGTGAAAGATGTGTGTAGTATAGCATTCTTTTGAACATTTAGTCATCCTAATTTTCTGCTTCTGAATATTTTGTTTGATCTATATGTAAATTTTTAATGCTTTCTTTACAGTGCTGTGCTCGAATTCTTCTCAATGAAGATATACGTAAAGATCGTTTGAAAAAAATGAGAAGACCCAGAATTGATGCACTGGCGAAGGCTGAATTAGCGAAAAAGGTTGTAGAGGCATGCAGCAAAGTATCAATGTGCTCGAGATGTGGATATAAGAATGGTTTGTTTTATGCTTTTCATTGACTTCCCCCCTTTTTTAACAATAGAGCACTTTATTCAACTTCGTCATTGGAAATTGTTTTAAACTTGCATACTAGGTATAAGTTTTTCTTTCAATCAATAATACATATTTAGTTAGATATTTTAG
The DNA here is from genome assembly GCF_014773155.1 of Arachis stenosperma. Taxonomy (NCBI): domain Eukaryota; kingdom Viridiplantae; phylum Streptophyta; class Magnoliopsida; order Fabales; family Fabaceae; genus Arachis; species Arachis stenosperma. Next base: position 1,929,162 of record NC_080379.1, on the reverse strand, counting down.
AATCCATTTTCTTTCTTGGTCTTTTTATAATGTACGGAATATGGATTTCCATGCTCTTGTCTTGACAGTTGACACTATATGAATTATCCTATAACGGCTAAACGGGTAGGGAAGTGGTCAATTCAGGTGTGATATGGTCGTTACAGTCTCACATTTGCCAGAATTAAGGCCTATATAAGCTTTTGTAACTATTTGGCAACCCGCCCTTGGTGAGCTAGCTTTTGGAACTAAGTTGAAAAGTAATAAAGTATTTAATTTTGAGATGGTATCAATGTATCCTACATTTTATGTTCAGCCACCACAGATATTCAGTCGTGCAAACGTTACGTTCCATCTGTTCGCTTGTGGGGTGAGTGTAGTGTGTTAAGGTCCCACATAGGCTTGGCAGTGTTTATAAGTACCCTATCAATTAGCTTTTAGGGTTGACATAGATCCATTCAGTTCTAGCAATCAAACAAATAAGCTTTTTACTTGGTCCTAACAACTCTTGTACCCACATTATTGATTGAGAGGCTGTCACTTATGGCAATTCCATTTCCATGTTTTAATCTGAATCTAAGCATTTTAAATTACCACTACCCGCAATGCAAAAATCAATGCCTGGCTAGATAGATGTTCGATGTGCTGGGTTGTTTGAAACCTTAAGGACTCATGAACAACCTTGTATTACATTTACATATTGGCTACCATGTGTGAGTTATTATCAAGTTAGGCCCCATTGTTAAACAAGTTTAGGCTTTGGGAATTCGATTCAATTCTTGTGTTAGCTTACATAACAATTGACATAGCAATGAACTAACATAGTCTCAAAAGGATTCTATTGTTGACTTGCTTGGAATGTTGCTGATATTAGACAACCATCTTTTGAACTAATTATGATTTTTTCTTAATTTTTATAGAAAATTACCATGTTGCTTGAGAGGATTGAGAATTAACTATTATTGTATTGCTTGTTGCCTCTTAAGATATGCATTTATTGTATTTTGTATGATGATATTGATGATGGCTATTGTAATACAGGTTCAGTAAAGAAGCTTGTGGGTTCGCTAAAAATCACTCATGATCGCTCAAAATGTAATGATAGTAGCATTGAAGAATTTCAAACAGCACTTTCACATGCAAGAGAATCTAGATTGACCAGCGCTGTGGATACTCATATTCTAAACCCATTCCAAGCTTTATCCCTGTTTAAAAGGATGCTTGATGAGGTGAAAATTTATACATACGCGGGTTGTTTCTTTTTATTTTTGGGCCTGGTTTTCCTCATCACTTCATTCTGAAGTGTGGATTAAAATAGCGATTTTTAAGTAGATTATTTTTCAAAGATTGCAATATTGCATGCCATGCAGAGGTTTACTTAACTCTCTAGTAAGAATAATTTATTACATATTGTTGTAGGACTGTGAATTACTTTATCTTGCTGAAAGACCGGAGAAACTCATCGTTACAAACATTGCAGTGCCCCCATTGGCTATGCGACCTTCAGTCATAATGGATGGATCACAGAGGTAATACCAACATGTATTCGGCTATATTGACATCTCTCTCTGTTTCTCCCTTTTGTTAACTTTGATGCCATTCTTATATTTATGATCTGATGGTATACTTGTTGCAAATATGCTACAGTGTTGTGCACTTTGTTTGTAGAAAACATAAAAAACTACCGCCATTCCTGAGTTGTCAATGCCACTACCTTTTCTGTCCACCTTATCTGTGATTGAATAAATTTTAAAATATAGTAAGTGGGTATTTTGACTGTAGCACTTGAGGCATAAAGAGCTGTTGTGTGAGTGGCCATATTAGAATTATAAAATTCCATTCTTTAATAGCTAAAGGAATGTTTAACTTCCAGTTCAGGTGAACGTAGAGGAGAAAATTTCTCTATTCCCAAGAACCAAATGTTTGAAGTCACTGACCAATTATAAAGAACCTAGAAGCAATTTTACCATATGTTATAGTTGTGTAAAACTCAGTTTGTTCCAAACCATCACATTGCAATAAGGTTTAAGGGTGCTATTCTTTGACAGAAAGCATACAGTGTACTTAGCTAGAGTGAAATGCTAGAATTTACAGCTGTTGGTGGTGGCAATTATGACGTCCAAATATTATTTGCGTTAGGATTGCATTCTGCGCTTTCTTGTAGAATTACCTTGTCCATCATCATGTTTTTAAAGGGTTTTATTTGTTGCACATTTTGATTGAGTAGAGAGATCATACGAGGTTATGCTTGTATTTTCTGGTGGAATTTTAGCCTAACCTTATTTTGTTGTTTTAAGGAGGATTCGTGAACCATCCTCTGTATTTTTAAGCCTTTCCTAAAACAAAAAAAAAGAAAACTGATGTTGTGGTTATTGTCTTAATTTATGCAGCAATGAAAATGATGTAACAGAGAGGCTAAAGCAAATAGTCCAAGCTAATGCTCATGTGCGCCAGGAATTAGAAGAAATTGCTTCATTAAGATCTCTGGTATAGATGTGCCTTTTGAGTGATCAAAATTTTGCTACTTTCAGGACTTGTTGATTGATATAATGACAGGTTTTCCAAAATGTTACATGCTTGGAATAATTGAATGAGCTCATTTTTCATGTGTGCTTTAAATGTGAATATATAGTATGTGGTTAGTCGTTTGGATTATCCACACATTTATTCTAGAATACTGTCAATGAGATGTCTCCACTTCGAAGGGTGTAGAATTATCCCTATTTGGGCAGTGGCATTTGCCATGTCCACAAGTTGCCATATGTGAATAATAGAATTTACTTTATCTGCTCGCTTCTGATATTCTCTTTCATCTCGAGATTGTTTCTTTTAGTTCCGATGAATTGCGGTTGTGATTTTGTTGATGGTTTTGTTTTAGGATGGTTGGGAAACGCTTCAATTTGAGGCTGCTCAATTCATAAATAGTGAGGTTCGTGGTATACCATACCACCAGCAACGGGAAAAGACAATGGCGGGTTTAGTTCAACGCCTTAAAGGGAAGCAGGGACGTTTTCGTGGCAACTTATCCGGGAAACGTGTTGAATTTACTGGCAGGACAGTTATTTCACCGGATCCTAATTTAAAGATTACTGAGGTGAGACATTCGAAGCTTGGCATATATACTATCTTCTATCTTTTAGATGAAGCATGAGCCAATAACCTGAATATCTACTTAACAAAAAACAATGTGATGTTTGCTGTACAGGCTAATTTTTTCTTACTTACACAGTTCGTTCATTTTTCTTCTCTGTGACATAACCAATACGATGCACATTTCTCAATTCACATTCCCTAAGTATTATTCCATGAAAACCATAAGACCCTGGAGTGCCTTCCCTTCTCAAAGGTTCTTACAAGTTTTTGCACTGTGACTTGTTTTTTGCTTCAGGTTGCAATACCCATGCTTATGGCTCGTATATTGAGTTATCCTGAGCGTGTTTCACATCACAACATTGAAAAGCTGAGACAGTGTATAAGAAATGGTCCTGATAAGTATCCTGGTGCAAGACAGTATAGAGATGCCTCGGGTTCCACATGGTTTTTGCTGTTTCTTTTTCCCTTATATTGATTAATCTCAAGCCAGCTATATTGTTTTGCTAATGATCTAATTCTATTTTCATAATTTTCCAGGACCTTAAGAGTTCCTCACAGGAAGCGCTTTGCAGACCAGCTGAAATTTGGTGATATAGTTGATCGTCATTTGGAAGATGGCGACATTATTCTTTTTAATAGGCAGCCAAGCTTGCATCGGATGTCTATAATGTGTCATAGGGTAATTCATTGAACTTTGTATATCGATAATGTCAAATTTGGAACAAATTGCATGAGTCTTCTTTTGCATATGCAGGCGAGGATTATGCCTTGGAGAACTTTGAGATTCAATGAATCTGTTTGCAACCCATATAATGCTGATTTTGATGGTGATGAGATGAACTTACATGTGCCACAGACTGAGGAAGCACGGACAGAGGCTATTTTGTTGATGGGGGTAAAATCAGCATTTCTCATTGTCATTGAGGATTACTTGTCAATCAATTATAATCCCCCCCCCCCCCCCCCCCCAAAACACACACACTCTCTCTCTCTCTCTCTCTCTCTCAAAAAAAAAAAAATCACTAGCCACTCTATTATATTTATTCAAAAAGAAGTTAGTCCCAACATGCAATAGGGTTAGAATATTTTATTTTTACTTGATCTGGCTGTTTAGTTATCAGTATTTACAGTGTTATGTGTTATGTGATTTGTTCAACTGTATATGATGGTCAATAAATTGTAAGCATTTCATGAACTTTTTACAATGTGTTTTTTGTTGCGTGTTCTCTTCATGTAGATCCTAATGAGAGTTTGCTTGTTTTCAGGTGCAAAATAATCTGTGCACACCAAAAAATGGCGAAATTTTGGTTGCCTCTACTCAAGACTTCTTAACCTCTTCCTATCTCATAACTAGAAAAGATACATTTTATGATCGTTCAACCTTTTCACTTATTTGCTCATACATGGGGGATGGCATGGATCTTGTTGATCTGCCAACTCCCGCAATTATTAAGGTGAGAGTTGGAGCTTTCATGGATGCACATTACAAGATATACTCACATGTTTGTTTATATTCTTGAAATAGAGAAGTGATCCACTTTCTGTAGGATCTTGCAATTACATTTTTGAATGACATTTTTCTAGTATTCAAGTTATGGCCAATCAAGCTGTTAATAATGTGAAAAGTTATGTTGAAGTCTTGAAAGATCATGCAACATATAGTAGATGGTCAATGTCTATTAATATTTTAAAACAATACTGTGTACCAAATAAAGTGGCGTGATCAAATATCAACTAAGATTTAAAGTATTTGAAAATTTATGAATTTGGTCTATGCCAAATGCCAAATGAAATTTAATGGTGGTTGTGGTTAGATTAATGAAGTTTAACTTTCACTGAAATTAATATATTCTTTTTGTATCTTGTTTAGATCAGTGCTTCAGAGCTTTGATATAATAAGCTGCATGAACCAAACTTTTTCCTGGTGATTCAGTCATGTTTGCTAATTTATATATTTGGTGCATATTTTTACTTGCGCGATATTCTTTTCAGCCAGTTGAGCTTTGGAGTGGTAAACAGTTATTTAGCATTCTATTGCGCCCAAATGCAAATGTGAGGGTCTATGTGAATCTTACTGTTAAGGAGAAAATATACAGTACAAAGCTTGATGACAAGAAACGAGAAATGAAAACGATGTGCCCAAGTGATGGGTTTGTCTATTTTCGCAATAGTGAGTTGATATCAGGACAACTTGGAAAGGTGACTTTAGGTTAGTTTTTCTAAACGAACTTTGATCTTATCTATGATTTCATTTTGTACGTTCAATAATGTTGTATTAATGTAGATATGTCAAGTAACTGTTAATACTACTGCGTGCTTCTATTAAACATTGAAAATAACTCTGAATGAGTGGTGCCATAGTTAATCTTTTATGCTTTTGCTTTCCTATTTTGTTCTAAGTTGTAGCTTTTTAATGTCAAACTTCTTTCAAACTCCACTACTTCATGCTTTTATATATATATATATATATAAGTTGGTGACCTGCTTTTTTAGCATGAATTCAGGGAATGGAAATAAGGATGGTCTTTTCTCTGTGCTACTAAGAGACTATAAACCACATGCTGCTGCTGCTTGCATGAATCGTGTAGCTAAATTGAGGTAAAAATATATCTGCATTATGTTTGATTTAAGTGCTAAAGGGGTAATAAATAAGATGAAATGTTGCAATGTTAGCTTGTAGGAAAGCACTTGTTTAAAGTGGGAACTGTTTCCATCAGTCCCATGAGTGAGGACTAGTCTCACACCCAGAGGGAGTAGAAAACATTGGTGAACAAAAAATGTTATCAAATGTAATCTCTGCTAATATTTGAGTTTAGGCAGTTTGATGTTTTTTCTTTTATCCATTGCCAAGCTAAAGAAATTATATGATCCTTTTGCTTTGATGCAGTGCTCGATGGATTGGAAATCATGGGTTCTCAATTGGCATTGATGATGTCCAACCAAAAGAGGTTTTGATAGAACAGAAAGATAAAACAATATCTGATAATTATAAAAAATGTGATGATTTTATAGCAGCTTTCAATAAAGGAAAGCTAGAACTCAAAGCCGGTTGTGATGCTGCTCAGACATTAGAAACTCTGATAACTGGTGTCTTGAATGGTATACGAGATACAGCAGGAAAGGTATCTATTTCCTTCATGTGAAGTATTCTGTCCTTGTGTTTTCACACATATCTATCTCTTAGTGTTAAGATCATTGTCAACAAAATGGTGGATAGTCCCTACCTTCACCTTTACTTTTTTTTTTTTAATTTTTTTCAAAAAGAAGCTACATGTAAAATACAACGGTGCCCCTCCAAAAATCTAATCATTATCCCTCACATAAGAGAAAAGCAATTTATTCTGATTTTCCCTGTATCGGTAACTGACTCCATTATATTATACAATTTTCCCAGGTTTGCATGCAAACCCTACACTGGAGAAATAGCCCACTGATCATGTCGCAGTGTGGCTCCAAAGGATCTCCAATTAATATCAGTCAGATGGTTGCTTGTGTGGGTCAACAATCAGTTGGAGGTCGTCGTGCTCCTAATGGTTTCGTGGACCGTAGTCTTCCTCATTTCCCTAGAAAAGCAAAAACCCCAGCCGTATGTTCAGTTTCCATCATTTAGAAGTAGAATTTTAAATGTTTGTGGACAATTTCAATTGCCGCATATCCTTAATTTGTTAATTTCTTTTTCATCCATACTGCTTTTGTATTTGTTCATTGATAATATTAATGTTGAAGTGATTCACAGTTGTGAAGTTAACAACAAACAGAATATTGCATACACATTTATGTAACACACCTATACATGAGAAGCTATCTTGGAATTTGTACATAACTTTGAAGCTTTGTCATATATTGTCGTCACAAGCAATTGTTTTCACTTTATTATCAGGACAGGACAGTAGTAAAGTACTATTGTAGAATATTGTTTTCATTTAATATTATTTGTTTGTAACGGACACCAGAACTGGTGTAGCTATTGCTATTATTGTGCATTACATATTCTGTTTTCTGACATCGAAAACTGGTATGTCACTGTTGATGCAGGCTAAAGGTTTTGTTGCCGAATCTTTTTACAGTGGATTGTCTGCTACTGAGTTTTTCTTTCACACAATGGGAGGGCGTGAAGGGCTTGTTGATACAGCGGTAGGGTGCATATTTTGAATATATTATGCAATATATAATCAATCAGAGCTGCTTTCAGTTAAATCAACAGTTACTATTTTATTATTTTTTATTAAAATCAGAAGCTACCTGACAACCCCACCAAAGGAAAAAAAAATCCTTGGATCTGAAATTATGAATGTCATAAGAGTGGACCTCAAATTTCTCACTTGGGAATGGTTCATGTTAATAAAATTGATAAAATGTAGGAGCTGCTGGGTTGGTTATTAGTTTATTATTATTGTTGTTTTCCGGTAGCCAAAACTTTGAAATTCATTAAATAGTTTGTGTGATAATTGTCACTTTGCAGGTTAAAACTGCAGACACTGGATACATGTCTCGTAGATTAATGAAATGTCTGGAGGATTTGTTCTTACAGTATGATTACACTGTAAGAAATGCTGCTGGTGGTATTGTTCAATTTTGTTATGGAGATGATGGCATGGATCCAGCTGGCATGGAAGGAAAAGATGGAAAACCACTAAATTTTGACCGGCTGTTTTTGAGAAGCCAGGTTTGAAAGCTGATACTGTTGTTTTTATGGTTTGATTATTTTTGTTTGACTCCCTCAAACTTATAAAATAGTTGGTTTTTCTTGTTATATGCTGTTTTATTCTCTTTTTAGGCCATATGTCCAAGTGATGAAGACGATGATATCTTGTCTTCCTCAGATGTGCATGAAGTAGTTCAAAGGAAGCTTTCAGAAGTTGGTATGTGCAAGTTAGTCAAGCAAGAGGCTTCAGCGGATGATTCCTCTGCCGGCTTCGTAAATTCTCTTCAATCCTTTGTCAAAGGGAAAATAGAATCAACAGAACCTTCCATCAAAGAGGATTCTGAAAAGCTGAAAAAGTTTATTCAGAGGATTTCTGGGATTACTCGCAGACAACTAGAGGTATTTATGGTCTAGTGCTTACATTGTCGTAAGCCTGTTTGTCCCCAATGCTAATCTTGTTTGCTTTCAGTTGGTTATGCAGTTTCTTTATTTCATTTACATTCCACACAGTACTCTAATTTTCTTATGCTATATATTTCTGTTATTTACTTTACTTTTGTTTTGCAATTTACTGTATGCTCTCTATATTTCAGGTTTTTCTGGATATTTGTTTATCTCGTTACCATTCAAAAAAAATTGAGGCTGGAACTCCCATCGGAGCAATTGGAGCTCATAGTATTGGAGAGCCTGGAACCCAGATGACTTTGAAAACTTTTCACTTTGCTGGGGTTGCAAGCATGAGTATCCTTTATTATTAGACTCTGTTGCCTGCTTTGATTATCATTATTGTCCTGTTTGACACTATACTGGAATTTTTCTGTGTGTTGATGGGTTTTCAAAGTTGTGCCTTAACCTAGCGTCTTAGATGTGACCCTTGGAGTTCCTCGCATCAAAGAAATTATAAATGGATCCAAAAAGATCAGCACACCAATCATCACTGCAATACTTGAGACAGATAATAATCCAAATACCGCAAGGATAGTAAAAGGTCGCATAGAAAAAACCAACTTAGGCCAGGTATGCAGCTGTAGAGAGGGGAAAAAAATATTGCTTTTGTCAATGAATGACCCTTTGAACATTCTACCTAGTTATTTACATTTTTTTCAGCTGTCATTTAGGTATTATATCAGAAGTTTATTGTAAATAGTGTTTATTTTAACGAAAGTGTCTCAAAAACACAATCATGTCATGCCAATTAATACAGGTCGCAAAGAGTATAAAAGTTGTTATAACTTCAAGATCAGCATCAATTGTCATCTCGCTTGACATGGAAAGAATTCGAGATGCACATCTGCATGTAGATGCCAATATTGTAAAAGAGTCGATTTTGCATACTCCAAAACTAAAATTGAAGCAAGACGTAAGGGGTTACTTGTTCTCTCTTGTAATTTTGAGTCATTTCTCCATTCATGCTTGCATTATTGAAAGTCTTTGTTGATATGCAGAATGTTAAGATCTTAGATATCAAAAAGCTCAGGATTGTTCCCCCAGATGGTGATAGAAGTAAAATCCAATTTCAACTTAACCATCTTAAAAATTTGCTTCCTTCAGTTGTTGTGAAGGTAATATTATTTGAATTTCTTGATGGATTACCTGATGAAGAATATACCATGTTTGTTTTGATATCTTCATATTTAAATTTATTGTCAGGTTGAAAAGTGCACCTAACTTTTCTTTTCTTAATTCCAGGGAATTAAAACTGCTGAACGTGTTGTTATCAGTAAAGAAGAAGATAAAGAGGCAAAAACTGAAAAGTTCAAATTACTGGTGGAAGGGTTAGTTCATACTATTTTTCAATATAACATATGCTTCCTTCAATCCCTTGTATATATATACCTGCTTGGCTGTTGCGGCATTGCCGCTTCTTATTCCTTATTTTCATGTATTCTATTTTCTTTGTATTTACCTTCAGCACGGGTCTTCTAGATGTTATGGGAATTGAAGGGGTTGATGGACTTAATACTCTTAGTAATCATATAGATGAAGTGAGTGAGTCTCTGGGAATTGAAGCTGCTAGAAGGACTATCATTGAGGAGATAAAAGTAGTTATGGGAAGTCACGGTATGAGTATAGACATACGCCATATGATGCTTCTAGCAGATGTGATGACTGTTATGGTGAGTTATTTCAGTTATTCAGCAAAAATTATAAAGAAATTTTATGCTGAATACTTATATTTCCTCGTGCAATTTATTAATGCAGGGCAGAGTCCTTGGAATAACCAGATTCGGAATTCAAAAGATGGGCAAAAGTGTATTGATGCTTGCGTCTTTTGAGAGGACATCGGATCATCTTTTCAATGCAGCGGTACATGGGACAGAGGACCTGATTGAAGGAGTAAGTGAACGCGTAATCATGGGTATACCGATTCAGATAGGCACCGGAATGATCAAGGTCAAACAAAGGTAAGGCAAGGATGCATGTCATGCGAATGTAGCCCTACTTGTTGCATCCATCAACTCAAAATCTACCTATAAAATTTCTATAGGAATTAGGAAATTATTTACTGGTGTTAGCCTGAGTGAAAGTATATATTTATGAATGGGTCTTAGTTAATAATGTCTATAAATAACTTAAATTATGAAAATATGATCATAAATTTGTATTAAAACAAAAGCGGGTGCATCAAAATTAAATCATTATCTATAGATATAAGACATTTATCACTCTCCCTCTTAGGTACATCTTTTGAATCAATTTAGCTGGATACAATAGATCCAATTTATTGTTCTAATTAAATATAAGAAAACAACCATGCTACGTCTACAGAAAAAATCAGTCATCCGTATAAAATACATGTTGAAATACATACACATTTAAAGTGTTTGAAATAACACATTTATTTATACACAAATACATAGTGATTGATTTGGTGGTTAATTTTTAGTGTGCACATAAAATTTTTTATATAAAAAAAGTGATGGTGATAGATAAAGGGGATTGCAGGAAGTATTAATTAGGATCATTGAAAAACTCTTTATCAAACTCTCCCATTTTTCAGGTTGAGCCCTCCAGAGTTGCTTCAAGGAACTCCTCCTATTCTATCTTATGTTTGAAGTTGTCTATGTTTTTGCGGCAAGAGTGGATTATGCATGATATAGAGTGCAATTGAAGGGTTTGCGTTGACTGTTAACTGTTAAGATTAGGTAACTTGTTTCTCTTGTCTTTGCCTTTGTTGCTACTTTTCGTATTCAATCTCATCATGTTGTGTCTTATATTTTCAGCTAGCTTTTCACCAAGTTGAATATTGTGAGCTGCTTACAATTGACACTGCAAAAGGGCTGATTGGTAAGGAGGGGTGAGGTTGATGGTAAAATGACCACACTACTATGTTGTAAATGAAAAGGAAAGAAACAAAAAGTGAAAAAGGGGGACGGTAGAGTTTAATTTTGCACCTCATTGTACAGATTTTATTTTCTTTTATTTTTGATGTTTTGTCCATAGAGTAGTTTAGTTGCCACTAGTCTAATGCTTTTGTTCCTGTGGATATAGTCATTGAGAAAAGTTAGATAACAAACAATTTTTTTATGAATCAATACTAGCCAACCTTTCTTTTTCACTAAAAGTATTGGTCTTCTAGAGACTTGTCTATTTCTTTACTATTTGCTCCGGTTTTGAGGGGGTTTACACTAGTATTGTGTTGACTAACCATGTTTTTCATTCCTTTTTAAAAAACACAAACAAAAGGAACTCAACATTAATGAAAATATTGATTCATGAATTTTAGTGCTTAATATGGTAATGAAAACAAAATCTCAGTTTTCCCGCAAATTCGTTTACTTACACCTTTAGCAAAACTAATAATTTATAACTTACCGCATAAACAGAAAACATACACATCAGTAGTCCAACAACATCAATATCAATTCTCTACTGTAATATTTGGTATGTTGACTATTATATGCTCATGAATACATCCATGTCATTCCTCTATACTTTGCCAAACTTAACAGAATTCAATTCAAACCTTTACAAAGATGAAATTGGCTTTACATATTTTATGAACAAATTTTCAGTTCATTTCCCCTTCAATTATTTGTCCCTGTTTACCCAGAACTTTAGCTCAGGTCATAAATCATAGCAGCAGAAACTAGAAGTGGAAATGGAAACTATCACTTCACACTTGCAAATATGAATGAAGTTCATTTTCCCGTTTGTTTTGTTCTTTCATTTAAGGTTTTTCATATAACTTTCAGCTCTGGTAATCACAGAGAGTTATTTGCAACTTGGAATGATCAGTATCTGCTGAATATTTTCTGATGAAAGCTCTTCTCCACCAAATCTCAAACGCCTTCTGAATATTTGGACAATCATCTCCTTTGTTAAGAAACCTGTCAAACCATTTGAGCAACAGAGCTTGCTGTTGAAGCAAAGGGAGTGTAAGTATTGTTTGGCACAGTCCATCCTCAACCGATTTCTTGTCGACCGCTCTAGAAGCTCGACGCATCCATCCAAAGTCGTCATACAGAGCCTCTAGCCATGTCGATAACAATGAAAATCGAGTTTCCTTGGGAACCAATATGTGCCCCCTTCCAATGCCAATACAGAGTTGTGCAGTGATCCTGCTGATCTCGTGCCGGTAGACAGTCGGAACTCTAGAATGAAGTGCAGCGAGTTCTTTCTGGTCAGCCCATATCTTAACGAATTCCTCGCCTATCTTCTTGGCAATCAAGATGTCAACAATCCACTGAATATTGTCAGCCTCCCGGGCTATTTCGGTAATTAAAGCCCCTCTATCCGGCCTCTCGGCAGTGCTGCTGGCGTCAGAGAGGCACAAGACAAGAGAATTGATGCAATTGTGGCAAAGATGATAAAGCGTGTCTTTAGAAACATCGAGTTTGGTTCTATCATGAGAGCAAGACGGATCCTCTTGAAGCAATTTTGATAGCAGAGCCTTCATTTCCCTACGAGCTTTGTCATCTTTTGCTTGTAAAACACCGGTCAGAAGGCTTGCAAAGATGTCGTCGGCACTCATTCTCGGCGCGGTAGATGGATCAGACGATAGTCTAAGAAGCAGTTGAGATGCAGAGCGATGAAGCTGAAGATAACCAAGCTGAGACATGATTTCATCTTGTTCGTCTTCTGTCCATGGAATTGCTTCCAAATAGTCTAAACAAGCCGCAACCCCAATATCAAACATGATAGCCGCTGAAACCTAACCAGAATTCAAAATTAGTTTTACATGCATCTTCTAATTGGTGGAAATCCAGCTGCAGTCGACTTTACGTAAAGTTGATAACTGAGAGTCGTTAGATGATTTGACTGATTTGACTAAATTTTCATCTAGCGGCTCTCAACTATCGACTTCATAGACTTCACATGAAGTCGACTGCACCTGAGTTTTCACCCTTCTAATTATGATACGGCCAGCAAAAATGTCTACTCTTATATAGATGTAAACTCACGTACAATTATTTTCGCCTGAAATTGATAATTGAGATTCTTTAGATTACAATTACAGTTCTCAGCTATTTAGCTATTTATAGTGTAAATAGTCATCTAAAAGAAAAGAATAAACGTAACTAGAAGACTGGTTAAACCGTTTCACATTATGAATGCATGAAAATGAAAGTCCTAGAGTGAAGAATTAAATGTTTGGATAATTACATAGAAATGGTTTAAGAGTATTAAGAGAAACTGACCTTGAGCAAGGTCAAGATTTTTGAAACAGATTGACCAATGAGCTTCTTCATCACATTGTCTTCGCAGTACATGAACACCACAACCTCCACGTAAGCCTCCACGTCATCACTCTCGCACTCGCTGATCTCCACCGTGTGCGACTGCGATTGCGATGAACCGCCGCGAAGCTTGTCGGCGAAGAACCTGCTCTTCTGAGAGAGCACACTCTTGTCCACATCCATGGTGACTCTGAACCCGTCCTTCCCCACCACCGTCACCCTGACGTCACCAGGGTTAGCGTGAAAGGGAGCGTGTTGGAGCAGCTTCGAGACTCTGTCTTGAATTCTGCGGCGATTCTCGTCGGAGTGCTTAGTACCGGACATCATTTCGAAGAGCGTTTGTGTGTGTGGAGGCGGCGCCGGCGGCGGAGGAGAAGATGAGAAGGTTCTGGAAGGTGAGAGTGTTGACGGAGAGTCGGGGATGAAGCCGTGCTTGATCATGGCGGAGACTGAGACTTGTCTTTCTCTGTCTCTGTCTCTGTCTCTATTGGCAGATGCAGGTGCCGCCATTGGAGGAAGCTAAGCAAGCAATTGAGTTTGGAATCGAAAAAAAGAAAGAAAGAAAGAAAGAAAAGAGAGTGTGAGTGAGTGTGAGATTAGATTTTCAGAGAGACAGAGAATCCAAGACAGCCATCTTCCTGTTACAATTTACAAATATAAATATAAATATATTCTTCTCTATAAATAAATAATTAAACAAATATATTATGCATAACAAATTAAATCATTAAATCTATTATTATATAGACTAATTTTTTGTATTTGTATAATAACATAATGTTAATTAAATAAGTTAGATTAAGATTTTTGGGCATGATCATAAATCAATTCATGTTATAGTAGGAAGTGCCTACTGATATTGACTCTTTAGAGTGACTCGAAGATTCGACCACGCTATTATGCCATTTGAGTTATAATTTATTGATAATATATCTTATTTTTTTTAGTTTATTGTATATTATGTATAGATTTTTATTGACTGAAGGCTCCATCTTCTTAATATAATATTTGGACTCGATTACTTTTCACTACACTTACATTGTTATATGGAATGGCTTAAATTTGTTTAAAGTAAAAATTAATAGTTTGTGTGTACTTTAATCTGTAAAAATCAAACATCACCTTCTTAAACATGTTTCTAATTTTGGATCTAGCAGATAGATGAAGTTCCTTTCCAATCTAATGTTTATTTAGAAATAAAAAAGTAAAATATTAATGAGGGAAACCAAACAAAAAACAAGTGGGAGTTAGTTGGAAAGTGATGGGAGATTATTGCTGCCATGTGCATACAACTGCCTTCCTTCTTCGGAAAACTCTTTTTTTGAATACATTGATTTGGCTCTCATTTACATACAAATTAAACAGATTCATCACTCTCATCTCTAGGGACAAAATAAATAATAATTATTTTTTTTTTCTTTGGAACCTCATTGACGTGCTGATCCAAATTACAATGATCTTGTTTCTACTAAATAATTATTTACCTTTTATATCTTTATATTATATTATAATTTTTTTTATGTTCAATCAATTTTAAGATATTATCTGCTTTAACACACTAAGTTTTCCTGTTTTATTTTTATTATTCAACCAATCAAAAATTGTCTAAAAAATTATTCACATTATATATTTTATTCTTCTTTTATACTGATATGAAATTTTATAGAGTTCCATTTAAAGATTTATCGTCGATTATTGCATGTATAAGATAAAATTTAAATTCTTAATTTTTATTTAAACAGATTAATAAACTAATTTTTAGACCAATTCAATTTGATTATATATATTGTTAAATATGAACATGCAAAAAATAAGATTAATCTATTAACAATTAAATACTACAGTTACGGGAGGATTATTACACTTGAAGCTGGCACCTTAATAATAATTAAGATTCTAGTAAACTAACTTCTTTTGTTAATTATTTTTCGAGATGTACAAGGATTTGTTGTGTTTTTTTCTTTCATGTGAATTACTTTATTGGATCGGAGCAAGTGCTTGAAACTACACAATGGCCCCAATTATTGTGGCAATAATATACATATTATTAGACAACTTAGTTAAAGGGGCACAAACATTAAAAAATTTGTCGCAAATCTTGATTATTAATATCTGCTGAAAAGTTGTAGGTAAGTGACATATCATGTCATGATTAAATTAAAGGACTTAATTATATTATAGACAAATTTGATGCATGGTGGGATTTCTGTCTCATTAAAATAAATTAGGCAAAAAATAATTTCATGATCAATCTTTGAGGGTTTTATTAGTAAATTATACAATAATGAGTATCTTATAAAATAATTATTATTTTAAATTTTTTGATATATTAAAAATTATATATTTAAATGTATTAATTTTTTAACCAAACTTTATAATGAGATTTATTTTAAAGTCAAAGAAGATGTCTAATGAGTGGAGAAAGAACACCTTGGTAATTTATCTACAAAAATAAAGAGGATATACAAAGTTGCAGAAACTATAGAAGGATCAAACTCATGAGCCATACCATGAAGTCATGGAAAAAGGTGATAAAACGGAAGTTGAGAAAAGAGACACAAGTAACAGAAAACCAATTTGGATTTATGCTAGATCCACCACCGAAGCGATATACCTGTTAAGAAGGATGATAGAGAGGTATCATAGTAATAAAAGGGGTCTACACATGGTGTTTATTAATTTGGAAAAAGCGTACTATAGAGTGTCAAGAGAGGTCTTATGGAAGGTTTTAGAAAAGATGAGAGTAAGGATCGTATATATTCGTGCAATTAAAAACATGTATGATGGGGTCACAACTAGTGTGAAAACTCAAGGTGGTGTGATAGAGGAATTTCCTATTGGTATAAGATTACACCAGGGATCATTCTTAAGTCAATACCTTTTCACATTAGTCTTAAAAGTACTCACAGAACACATTCAGGAACTCGTACCATGGTGCATGCTTTTTGCCGATGATATCGTCCTTATGGGAGAGTCAAGGAAAGACCTAAATAAGAAGTTTGACTTATGAAGAGAAGCTCTAAAAGTATATGGTCTGCGTATAAGCTGTAGTAAAATGGAATATATGGAATGTAAGTTTGGTTTGAGAAGGGAAAAATCTAACATAGAGGTAAAGATTTGAGAAAACATCCTACGAAAAGTTAAAAGTTTTGAGTATCTTGAGTGCATCATACAGGATAATGGAGAGATTGAACATGATGTAAATCATAGGATCCAAGCAGGTTGGTCAAAATGGAGGAGTGCATCTGGTTTTATATGTGACAAAAAATTGCCTTTAAAATTTAAAAGTAAATTCTATCGCGCTGCTATAAGACCGGCTATGCTTTATAATACGGAGTGTTGGACGGTCAAAGGGAAGTACGAACATAAGTTGAGTGTGACATAGATGAAGATGTTGAGATGGATAAGTGGTCATATGCGATTGGATAAAATAAGGAACGAAGATATAAGGGAGAGAGTTAGAGTAGCACCCATTGTGAAAAAGATGGTAGAATCACATTTCAGGTGGTTTGGACATGTGAGAAGAAGACCGATAGAACATCCAGTCAGGAGAGTGGATGAGATGGAAGTTGGACAAGGGGTGAAATGCAGAGGAAGACCTAAGAAGACTATCCATGAGGTGGTCAAATAAGATCTACATATAAACGGTTTCTTTGTAAACATGATACACGACAGAGTTCAATGACGTCGTTTGATTCATGTAATCGACCCCACCTAATAAGACAATACTTTGTTGTTGTGTTGACTTTTTAACCATAGAAATGGTTAAAATAATGGTGATTTTAAAATAAAAGAATGCACATAAATGATCAAACTTTGATAATCAATGAACTGGCCCATCTGGCCAACACCAAAGCAAATAAAAGAGATCATAATTCCATTAACTTTTCAATAAACCTTCTTATTATATATCATGGATTCTATGCCACAATTTGTAAATCAGATACAATTTCATCATCATTTGATATATAGACCAAAAGATAATAATTTAGCTACTGATTCCAATTGTATAATGAATAAAAAATGAGACATTCTTAGATGCTAATAGAGTGCTTAAATATAATGCACTCCGTGATATTACTAATAAATTCATATTTTAGCTAAATATACAATACAATAATATATATAGAATTTAGATAACATGTCACTTTATAAATGGCATGATGAGTATAATTTATTAATCAAGTACTTTATAAATTTACATAATAATTTTTATTATTATATAGATAAATAAATAGATAGATATACAAAATTTAATTTCGATGCACTATATAAAAGAGTTTAACTAAATATGTAAAATAATTTACACTAGTGTGCATCAAAAATTAAATTTTACATATAATCATAGAGAGATAATAAGAAGAACATTATTTCTAAAAGATATTTATTTCTTCTATGTCTGAATTTACATCTTTTACTTGCTCTTCTTCTTCTTCCTCAGTTTTCTCAAATAGAGGAGCATCAAGTGTAGGAGGATTCTGAAAAAGATGATTATAGTATATGATGAGCATTAATTAATTAATTAAAAAGTAGCTAATTATTATAGTTATGAATGTTACTACCATGCATCTGACAAGGGCCCAATTGACACCACGAAAGAATGAGTGTGTCTTAATTTCATTAGCTCCTCCTTGTGAACCCATTCTGCTTTTTGGATCTTTTTGTAACAATCCATATATTAAATGCTTTGCATGCAGACTTACCTGCATAATCACACACTCCATTCTTATTAATATTATTATTGAGGTTATTTAGATTATTTTATCAGAGTCATTTTAAAAATTTTATAGATTTAGCATCCGGACTTAATATAGTGTTTGTAGTATAATGGCTGCAACACTTCATAGTAGATGTAATTATTTAAAAAAAAATAAAGTGAAAAATAAACTTATTAAGATTTATATTTTAGATAAATTAATTTTTAAAAAAATATTAATAAAGTCTTTTAAGATAATAAATTAATTATAGGAGCTATGTGTGTCTATATTTGTTATTTTAAAAAATTTTATTGGTATTTTTTTAAGAATTAATTTATCTGAAATATAAATTTTTAGAAATTTATTTGTTACTTATTCTAAAAAAATCATGAGAAAATATTGTTATATTATAAGAATATTACATGATCAATAAAATTTATTATTTTTAATTAATATTTAATCAACATTCTATACTCTAAATATTTAATTTTAAATTTTAAATCATAATAATAAAAATCTACAAATTGGTAAATAATTATGATGGAAATAAAACAATCTCACCTGTTTACTTTTGGGAAACTTAAGATCCTTATTGAGAATATTTGTAAATGTTTTTTGCCTATTCTTTCCTCTGAATGGCGTAAATCCATAAAGCATTTCATATAAAAGAATTCCTGAAAAAAAAAATATTATTGCACCAGATCCAAACAAATTCTAAGTAGGATTCATGATTATAAATATAGAGAATAAATAGTGTAAATATTTTATGTGTCAAGTTATATATTCATGTAAAAATGATAGTAAAAAATTATGTTAAATAATTTAATATTTTTTTTATTAAACTACTTAATATAATATATGATAATATTCTAATAATATTTTTATATAAAAATATATTTTTATTTAAAGACTTTTATTTATTGCAATATTTTTTAAAAATAAAAAACAAAATTTACCTAGAGCCCACCAATCAACAGCACTAGTATGGCCTGCACCAGTTACAATTTCCTGCACAAGAATTGAATAAAATTGTCGATAAAAATTGGATGAATGTGTATTTAATTAGCAACAAGCTTAATTATTAATAAAAACACATTAATCATATCATGTATGTGATGTATGCTTTTATATATACATAATCTTGTATTGATTTGATGAGCAGAAATAATTAATAACAAACCGGAGCTATATACTCTTCTGTGCCAACAAAAGAATTTGATTCTCTTATAGGTTCTGCCAAAAATATTGGAGTTTCTGGACCTTTTTGATGTTTCTTCTTTTCATTTGTAATTGGAGTTATAAGCTGTGAATATATATATATAAGAATCAAATATAATATAAATGAAATTAGTTCAATCATCAAAGGTATATTAATATATCTCTTAATTAAATTGAGATTATTATTAAGATACCTGTGGTTTGCTGGATGTTAAACATGATAAATCAAAATCTGTTAGAGAAACATGTCCATTGCTCTGAAGTAACACATTCTCTGGCTTCAAATCTCGGTAAATTATTCCTGTATTAGTGTATTCTCACCAAATAATTAACAAGTTTTGTCAATTAAACGAGAAGTTAGCGACATCATTAGTAGTAGATAAGAGACTATACCTTGACAATGAAGGTACTCCAATGCAACCACTACCTCAGCAGCATAAAATCTGTTATTGTTATTCAATAGAGTTAGTGATTAGTATAAAGAGTTTAATTTTGATGTATTGATAGTGTAACGCGTTTTACACGACGTGCAATTACATTCGTTTTTTGGATGATTATTCACGCGATCAATTTGAAAAGTAATTATTTTTACTGATGTGGTGTTACGTAATTGAATGTACGTTACACTGATATAGTACATCAAAATTAAATTTTTAGTATATATAATAGCTGATGAAATGAGAATATACATAAATGAGATTTAAGGATCTTTTGAAGAGAATGTAACTAAAACATAAGATTCAAGCAGACCGGTCAAAATTGTAAAATGACCGAATATATTTAATTAGTTTAAGCGAAGTGTTGAGTAATTAAAGATAAGCATGGGCATAAACTTATAATTTAGTGGGACAAATATAAAGATATTTAGATGAATGAGCGGTTAAACTCATATAGACAAAGAAAAATGAGGATATAAGAAAAAAATTGTAATAGTACTTATTAATATAAATGTGGTAGAATATTATTTTAGATAGTTTGTACATATAGAAAGAATATTGGTAGAACATCCGATTAAAAGGTATATCGATAACGGAAAATTGAAGAAGATCTTACACAAAATTGAAGAAAATTTGTACATAAACGGTTTTACTATAAATATAATACATAATGACATTATTTAATTTATATAGTCGATCTAGTGAGGTAAGACTTTGTTATTATATATATATGTATAGGTACCTGACAGCATCTTCCTTGAGAACCTTAGATGGCTGGCGATCAAGAAGTAGGAATAATTCACCACCAGGGCAGTAATCAGTTATCAAACAAACATGGGTTTGAGTCTGTATATATGATGTCAAATGCAATAATCAGAAGCTAGTAAGTATTTGAATGCATTATATATATTCTCTTTTAAATTGAAATGATAATAATAATAATAATAATGAACCTGAAAGGAAGCATATAAAGCAGGAAGAAAAGGGTGGTCCAACATGTCAAGGATTTCTCTCTCAGTGGAAGCTCTATGCACCTTGTTTCGATTCATCATCACATCTTTCTGCATTGCCTTCATTGCAAAGTATTGTCCACTTCCACATAGCTCCACCAAATACACACTTATGAAAAAAAAATAATCCAATAAATAATCAAATCAAAATTCAGAAGAACAATATTTCTTGACATTAAAAGATACTATAAGAAATTGTTGGAATAGCAACCGTTTTTAGCGACCTATAAAATCGGTTGCTAACAGCGACCGATCAGATTTTTTTATGTCTAAAAAAGGATTGGTCGCTAAATCGATCGCTATTCTAGTAATTTCTTATAGTGGACCTACCTGCCAGTATCTCCTGCTCCCAAAGGTTTTATTGGCCTAAAATGCTTCAACTCTATCTGTTCTCCACTATCCAAAATCTGCAAAAATCCCATAATACCCTCATGATTTACCCTTAATTAATTAATTAGTGGAATATTTAGTGAAAAATTAGTAACAAACCTTTTGAATAGCTGCCCAAGCAGCAGCATCTTTTCTATGAGGTTTAGGGTGAACAACTTTTGAATGGTTCATCCATAGATCTTCTGGTTTCTGAAAAGGTTCATGCATGCAAACACATTTATGAGCACTCAATAATAACAAGAGTGGCCAAATAAATATAATTAATTACCATATTAGCATCTGGAAGTTCTCTAACAGCATCATCAACATTTTCAGCAGTTTGTTTTACCTGATTAACACAGATACATACCAACAATTATCCAATGTAAAATAGAGAGAATTGCAAGAACTAATTAATGATTAGAAATTAAACAGACCAATAATTGTCCCTCTTTGGCAGTATCATCTGCAATGCAGTTGTGAAGAGGCTCCAATTGTTGGCTACCATCAAGTTGAACACCAATAAAATACTGAACTTCTCCCTGTTAAGAAAAACACAATCTTAAAACTGGTTAATTAAATTTAGTGTGATTATCTATGTGTGTGTGCGCGTGCGCGTGCGTGTTGTACCTTCTGATCTCGCATAGGTTGCAAATGAAACAAGTTCCAAAACTTCTTACCTGAATTATTGAGTAGAAATTAAGAATCTTCAGTGGCAAGTAGAATAATAAGATTTACATTGTAAAATTTGTTATTTTTCTCTGTAGAGTGTAGACTACAGAGTAATCAAAGGATATAGAAAGAATAAATGTTAATTAAAGAAGCTTATATTAATTATTACCACTCTTTGTATAATTAATGAGCTGCACAGTGATTTCTATTTGGTTGTCAATGGCCTCTCTAATTTTTCTCACTGTGGCTCGATCAGTTTCAGGTCCTTGCAGAAATCTAAAATCAACCAAATAGAATCAAGATTAAAATAAGCATCACTATGATCATAGAAACAATTATACATATAATAATTGAAGCCTGTGAAAAAGTTAGAAGCATAATTAATTACACAATGAAATTTATTTAATGCATACTTTTAGGGACTAAATTTCTACCTTATTTGTATGTCATAATATAATATATCTATTATGAACCAAAAGTAAAGTAAGTAATGTTGGTTTTTCATTTTCATAGTAAAAATTAATTTAATGCATGCACATACATTACCTGCAATTTCTTCCCAAGATCTCTTCTCTACTATACTCTGTAAGTTCCAAGAAGCTATCAGATGCAAAGATCTGAAAAACCATACACAAACTTTAGCTTCTTCACCATCTGCTGCAGAATATTTAGAAGACTTTTCAAATTGTGAATTCAAAAATAATTATTTTTACTACTGTGAAAATATACTATTTGTTGTTTATATAAAACTCTTTTATACTGTCAGTAATGAAAATTAAATAAATTTATGTCAGTATAATACAGTCGTGTAATCACATCGTTTTCTTGAATGATTATTCACGCGATTAATATAAAAAGTTATTATTTTTACTGATGTGTCATTAGATAATTGAATGGACGTGTAAAATGACACAGTAAATCAGTGTTATTACTATAGGGTTATCAGGTAGCCTTGGATCTGTAATAACAAAGTTCTTCTCAATGCGTTCGAGTGTGGTAGCAAGATCAAAGCCCTTTCTCTTTTCCCTCACATTACACTCGTCATAATCTCCTTCTTCATTATCATTATCATCCTCCTCGTCACTGTCCTCGTCAGCTTCATAGTTAAAACTTTCATAGTTCGACATACTTTTCCTAATCAATCTGTTACATAATATAGCAAAACAAAATAATTTCAAAAGATGAAGTCTAAAAATTATGATAGGTCTTTTTTTGTCTATTTTAAATTTTTTTTATCATTTTCAATTGTTTTTGTTAACGTATGAATCTTTCGAGTACAATTTTAGTAGTTTATAGCATACATACCCGATGAAAGAAAGGCGACGGCGGGAGGTAGTCTTAGTATGTTTGTTGTTGTTAGGAGGAAGAGGAGGAACGCGAGAGAGCATTGAGTTGCTTCTAGAATGTTCTGAAAGTGATTTACGTGTAGAAGAAGTAATGATACTACTATCTGATTTTCTCCTTAATAATGCTGATCTTGGAGGAGCTGCTTTGTTGTTCTTCTTATTATTATTATTGGAGTCATTAGAGTTTGTGTTTGATTCACTGAGCCTCTTCATCTTCATCTTCATGGCTTCCACTAACTCTCTTGCTGAATTCCCTGCCTTCTCTTTCTCTCTAGCTGCATTTGCATAGTCATATATATTTCTATGTTATTATTACAAATTTATTAATAATTGATAATGCTAGAGAGAAAAAAAATTAATTTATTTTATTTAATATTTATTAATTCTGATAACAACTAATGAATATTAAATAAGATAAATTTTAATTATTTTTTGTTAATTTTTTTTATTATTGAATATTTTTTATTAGTAATGATATATGATTAAGTTTCAAGTTTTTTTATTTAATTTGTTTATTTTAGTTCTCACTTCCTTTTATTTGAAAAAAAAATTTGTCCACTTTAATAGGCCTATCGTTTCTCATAAAACGATTTATTGCGAAAATTTTAAATATTTATATTTCTAATTGTTATATGCTTTTTCCTATCAAATAAAATTTGTGGGATAAATAATCTATTACTAATATCATAATTATACTGCTAAAAATCTAAAATTTATTTCTTATTCATTATAAAAAATATAGTATAAAAAAATAAAAAGTATTCATATGCAAAATTTTTACAATTTAATTAAAACAAATTCTTACATATTATAATTATATAATATGTAAAAGAGTAACATTGAATAACCAACAAAATTTATTATTTTTTATTAATATTTAATCAATATTTTATCCTTTAACTATTAAATATCAAATCTTAAATTTTAATAATATAAATTATTTATATATTTTGAACTAATTTGAAGAAGTGATTTGATGAAAAGGAGTGTAGAAAAGTTGCATACCGGCATATCGAATCAATGATTCAGGGAGTCCATTGGGGCGTAACATGTTTTCCTTTGACCCCTCTGTGTGCTTGCTAACCTCCACTAACATTCTGCCACGTACCCATTTTCCATTTTTCATTTTCATGCAACGTATGTTATTATAAACACACATCATTATGTTACATCTATATATATATGAGTTGTATCTAAGATTCTAAGTATCAAACAGAATGAAAATTCACACATAGTTATTTTTATACTGTTTAGGGGTGTTCATGGATCGGATTCGATCTCTATATTCGTGGTGTTTATTCGAATTCGATCCGTAAAACTTTCGGATCGGATCGGATCCGCATACTAATTGGATTGGATTGCAAATTTTGTGTTGGTATTTGTATATCCGCGTATCCGCAAAAATAAAGAAATAAATAAATAAATATTTTTTTTATGTTTTATTTCAACTAACAATTATCATATATGTTGCATTATTTTAATTTATTATTTAAGAAAAGTATGTTAATATTATTTTAAGAGTAAACATATTTAAAAGAATAGAAAAAATAAATTTTTATTGATATTTTTTAAAAAAAAAATAAGCTTTTAAAAATATTTTTGTGTTTTACGGATATATCCGATATCCGATCCGATCCGCAGCGGATCGGATCTAACCTTAAAAACTGCGAATATTGGATCCGATTCGATGAATTTAATGCGGATCGAATTAAAATTTTGGCCATATCCGATCCGATCCGAAAACACCCCTACCACCGTCAAACAAATTATTTATTTTCCTTCAATTTGAAAGAACTATTTCAAAAGCGTAGTATCAATTCAATTCTTGCTATATAGTACGTAACATTATATTCCTATCATGGTAGGACCATGTTTACATAGACCTATCACGATATTTAATTTGTGCAGTCACTAAATGTTATTTATTAATATATCCAAACCCTACAAACAAGTAGTAATAAGTAGATATATGATATATCCGAAATTTGACACAAGAAGTTTATTAATAAATAGAAAGAAAAAGAAATCTCTGAGAGAGAAAGAGAGTGGTCATTATCATAACTGGGATTCAATGGGGGCCTCCCCTAACTCTTATCCTGTGATTTCATATAAGACATACATTACTTATATCTATAAAATGACTATACCAACTAAAAGTCATCAATTGTTTTTGGACACTATATCTACAAGGTCCCAAGCTCTATATACATATGCATATGCCCCATCAAATCAAACCAATATAGTCAAGACAATGACATATATATGATACAAATTACAAATATCGTTAATAGCCAGCTATATATATATATATATATATGCTACTTGATTCAATTATTAATATACCTCCAAATTAAAATGAAACAATTTAGGACGTAGGATATGGGAAAGTATAGTGGGGGCTAATTAACCGACAATGAGTTTTTATATATGGTGACTTATTCATACTAAGATATTATTATGTAAAAATAATATATTTGATTAAATTATTTAATATAATAATATTATATTTTATTTATTGTTTTCAACAAATACCAATGCATTGTGAAAAAAAAAAGTAATGTAGCATTTTCTGAATTCTAAAATTTAAATATTAAATTCTAATTTCTAAATTGTAATTTCTAAAATTTTGAATTTAAAATTCTAAATTATAAATACTAAATCTAAATTATTAATATAAAATATAATAAATAGTTAAAAAAAATTTTGCTTAATAAAAAATAAAAAAATAATAAATAGCACATTGACCTCTTATTTCAAAGATAAATAAATTATAGATTAATTAAAAATATAAAAATATTTTTCATTTTTTAAAAATAAGACATCTAAATTTTTTTAAGAGATTAATTTATCTTTATATATTTTAAATAAAAAAATTTAAATGTCTCATATTTTAAAAAATGAATAACATTTTTGTATTTTTAATTAGTAAAAAAGTTATGTATTTTTAAATTAAAAAATAAAAAATTTATTTTTTTTAATATTTAAAAATTAATAAATATATATAATTACCCGACAAATTTGAGGACATTTCCATCATGGTCTTTGATTGGAGAAATAGTGAGAAGGTTCCAAAAGGGAGTGCCATCTTTCTTGTAGTTAAGCAACCTTCCACAATAGCTTGTCCCCATGTTCAGAGCTTCCCTTATCTTTTCCACGTCAGCTGGATCTGTATCTGCCCCCTGTAAAAACCGACTGCACGCACAACACACTCTCAAATTTAATTAATGTGTAGCATACAATTATTTTTATAAAATTACTAAATAATTTAATTAAATATGTTAAATTAACAAGTTCACGTAACCATGTAGATGGAGATAGATAAGAGTGGATACCAGTTTCTGCCAATGACTTCTTTGGAGGTGTAACCAGTCATCTTGAAGAATCCAGCACTCGCATACAGAATTGGATAATCTGCTTTCATGGCGTCCGAAACTACGAACGTCTGTTGAAACGTCGACAGCGCAGCTCTAACATCCTCCGATACACGTGGCACTCCACGCGCCACCCTCACTTCTCTACTACTACTGCTGCTGCTACTCGCTCCGCCGCCAACCTCCCCGCCTGATGTCCGAGGCGCCACTCCTCGCGGCTTTCCTGTCTCCTCGTCCGTCTTCAGCACCAGTCCCCACTCCGCCGCCCTCTGCGCCGCCGCCTCCGACGGAATGGACGCTTCTGAAGGAGCAGATTTCAAAGGCTGAGATCGCAACGGCGATGAGATTTGCGGCGGTTTCTCGTTCGAAGAAGGGTTGGACAACACTTGGAGCGTGCCGCTAGGGTCTCCCCGAAACGACGTCGTTCTGTTTGACGGCGACGACGATGTTTTCTCCTCCATATCCCTCTGTAGCATCAACCAAATAAAAATGAGGAGTTTAATTATATTATTATAACCTGAATTAGTAGTTGTAGTATGAAATGGGAATAATAATGGGAGGGTTTAATTTTAATGTGCAACTAAGTTATGTATATATGGTAGCATTTTGTGCTTAGGTTAATATAAATGATTGTGTATGTGTAGCTGAAGAGACTAATGTAGTAGCAGTTGCATATGCATATTTAGATAAGATGACTCGATGAATTTTGTTGTTGTTGCTGTTGATTCTTCTTATAGAGGATTTGAAGGGGAACCAATTATAGTGGGGGCCGGGTATACTGATTGTGGTGGAACGAATTGAAGCATGCATGTCATTGTGATACATATATTTTATCATGACAAATGTGAGGAGGTCAGTAAATTTTATAATTTGTAGTTATTAATTAATTATTATTAGTCATTATTATTATTTTTAATAATATAAAATTATATTTAATAATATAAAATTACTCATTCTTTTTTTATTAATTAAGTGCTAACTAAATTTTAATAAAAATATTAACCATAAATTTCTTTTTGAGAAAGTATGAAGAGTCAATGGAATATTTGTATAATTTATACAATTAAGGTTTATGGAGTATTAGAGATATAATTATTAGTGTTACTTTTTTTTCATCAGCTAAAACTTTTGGGATGTGTGGTATTATGACATAGTATTAGAGCGCTAGATCTAAAAGGTAAAAAATTTGATCCTTGGTGAACCCTAAAATCAGTTTAAGCTTTTGGAAAATGTTTATTATCCCTAGTATTCGAATAGTTATTCTAGGAATGTTCATTTTGTAACTCAATTGTTCATTGTAAATAGTTTATTATCTCCTTAGCGAGACTCTTTTTTCTTTTATTATATACAGTAAAATTCAGAATTAAGATGTTATGAGGACCTCAGAAATGGATGGATTAAAACGTGTGGAGGAGGGAGAGTAATTAAGTAAATTAAAGATGAATGGTTTGTTTTGATCGACACAAATTGGTGCAACAGAAATTAAGACTATGACAATGTTTGCTAATTATGCCACTAATTATGCCAGAAGAACAGTACCAGGTTTCTGTGTTTGGGACCAGCCAAATCCCATCGAGACAACAAGGACACCTTTCGGATTATAATTGAATTCAATCTCTCCATATATATCAATTATGCATCAAAGGAATGTTCCGATCCTTTATATACAGTAGTGGTATAGTAGAATTAATATATTAAAAAAAAAACGAAAAAATAAGCTCGTAGAATGCAATAAGATTGATCTTTAGAAGACGCATAGAATGCGATAAAAAAGAGGGCACATAAAACATGATAAGAGTGTAAATGAAACTACTAAAACAGAAATTATTAAAACAGAATGTAAACAGAACTATCGAAAAAAAACGCAAATAAAATTATAAAAAAAAAATACAGACAGACCATAATGACTATTCCATAGTAATATTCAAGAGTTAAAAACCTTCCTCGCTCTATCTCACAGGGATAAAACAATGATTCTTCTACTGTTTCTCTTGCTTCCTTCATTATTCTTAACCTTTTTTATATTACCTTGAATCATTTCTTCTCCCACCAGCAGTAACAAAATGTTAAGTCTTCTTAATATATGTATATAAAAAATACTTGGAGGCACCAAAAATCAGTGACCGAATCCTCCATAATGTATTTATATATGAATATATATACAATTTAATTTATTTTTAATATATTTTTTATATTTTAAAATATATTCTACAATTAATAATAATAATTTTAGTGATTAATTTTAATATATATCCAGTTTGATTATATATATATATTACATGTTATGTATAAACTTTTTACTGGGCCTATATAACTTTTTTCCGAAAATTTATCAGGGAAATGAACAAAAAAAAAGAAAAAAAAAAGAGGGATATATAGCATTATTCACAAAATTGGAGCTTGTCACAAAGATATGATTGATTGCAAGGTCCACGTGAGACCACACATTATATGTCTTCTACATTATTAACTAATATATATGATTTTAATTTCGTATAAAGTTGCATGCCAAAAGTTAAAAATAATTTTGATGTAGTGATGAATAAACGTAACCGAATTTCAGTTAATTCAATTCCTTGATCATTTTCAACTTCGTGGTGATGTCTATAGTTGGATACCTAGGACATATAACTAGATAAGTTATACTTCAACTATCAATCAATCATAGATACCTCCCAAGTCCCAAGTTGCAAAAAAAAAGAAGGAAAAACATTATATTATTCAATCATTAAGTCAATCGTTACATGCTAGAGTATGATAATTGGTTGATGAGATGAGATGGATTTGTACATTTAATTAAGTTTCTAATTCCAAGCAAATAAATATCTCTAGAATATAATTAAAATCTATATATCTATTAATGATTAATACATGATTTCATATAAAAATAATTTTCATAAAAAAATAATAATTAAAATATAAACATGTTATATTAAACAGTATAATAACGATTCTCAACTATTTTTTATTGCCCTAACCTTACCTAATAATAACCTGTTCGCATGCATACATGGCTGAAACTTTGTTTTGATTTTGTGTAAAAGAATGTTGCCTTCTTCGGACACTATGCCACCTTGTTATTCATTGTCTAAAATGATACTTTTTAGTTTTAATTTTTTGTGAATGTTTAGTATGATGAATAGTGTATATATACGAGACAATACAATAATGTCAAAATAAAATGAATTATCCAACTCATACACATGTATATTAAAAAATGAAGATAGTAGATAGAAACGATGAGTAGGCGATGCCCCCAGAAATGTTGGTGATGAGGTCCCATAACCATGTGATGAATTTTTATATGGGAAAGTATGGAGAAGCCAATAAAATATTGTACAATGTGTATAATAGAGGTTTATGGAATATTAGAGATATAATTATTAGTGTTATTTTTTTTATTAGCGTAAGTCTGTGGGATGAGTGGTATCATGACATGATATTAGAGTTTTAGATCTAAAAGATCAAAAATTTGATTGTTGATAAATTCTAAAATCAACTTAATCTTTTGAGATGAGTGATACATAAGTACGAGGACAATTTTTTTTTTCAATCACGGTCAAATATGTTCAATAATTATCTAACTTTATGAATAACATATATAGTTAGTCCAAAAATTCTAAAAAACAATTTATATTTAGAGTAAAGGTCAAATTATCTAACTTAGTTAAGAGAAAGTCAATTCTCTCGGCTCAATCACATTTTGAATTATACTACGTACACCGAAGCGAGGAAAAATAAATACTACGTACACCGACTCTTTCATTATTATATGATGAAATATGAAAGTTTTATTAAAAGGAAAATATAATTTTTGGTAGAGATGTATATGTTCATGAAAATATATGTATATATGAACGAGAAAAAAATTTAAATCAAATTTTTTATTTTTTTACAAGTATTTAATATCATTAAACTAATAATTTTATTTGCTAATAATTTAAATAATATTTGATATTACGAAGTGTTAATGACTAAATATTATGAATGAAAATAAATTTATTTTTTACAAATTAGGTTAAATTGATTAGAATGTAGGCAAAAATCATGCAAATTGAAAATTTTAAACAAATGAATAAAATTAATAAAAAAATTCATCTGCAGTTATTTTTATATAAAACTAATAGTAAAAATTTATTAAATAATTTGACATTTGATTAAATTATTATTTAATGGTTTTTGATTATCAATTTCATATGAAATAACTACATGTGAATGTTTCCCGTAAAATTAAGATGAAATTTAAATAAATAAATAAAATTAGGAAAAAATTTACTGTTTTCATGTGAAATTTAAAATTAGAGCACTAGATTCGAAAGGTCAAGAGTTCGATCCTTGGTAAACTCCAAAATCAGTTTAAATTTTTGGGAAGATATTTATTATTCCTAGTACTCGAATGATTATTCTAGATAGTATGGGGATGTTCATTTTGTAACTAAATAGCTCATTGTACACATTGTATAAATAGTCCATTGTCTCCCTAGCGAGACTCATTTAATTAAATTGTCATTTAACAATGTTCGATAATCAATTCCACATAAAGACAACTATATATAAATTTTCACTATAAAATTAAGATGAAATTTGAAGTCTATCCTCTCTACCTGTCACCCAAGTGTCGCTTGCCTTAGATCACTTTCAGATTGCAGCAGTTCCTTCTAGTCCTGAGTGAATACTATATAGTGAATGGTGATAGTACTTATTGCTCTTCATATAATTGGACTTTTGGTGGCGACAAGATCCTCACATTATTATTCATTTGATTATACTGCCACATGGGTTCTGTCGTTCATTTTCATCCCTAATAAGGAAATAAAGACAAGTGATGCAGAGATCCACATACAGCAAATGTACGTGTGGATCTGGGAAATTAAAATAAATCAGGAAAATTAACAGTAAGGACCACTAACATGATTCGAAATGTGAGTCGATTGATGCCGAATCTAATCGAAGGTTAAAGTAAAGTGGCTAGGTATTAAGGTATATATATGAGATATCAAATCAAAATAAATCTGAATTGAACAATTGAGCTCTAATTCTAATAATCTTCATCCGCACAATTATATGTTTTGTTCACAATTTTTTATATATTGTTTTCAATTTCCAATTTCCAACATTGATACTTTAATATGTTGTTTCATATATTATTTTTATCTTTTCATAAACAAAGTGATAGAAGAGAGTTAACCCTCATTGATACAAAGATATTGCTCATGGACAAAGATAGGAAATTAGGAACACATGAATATATATCATCATATTATGCGTCTAGTTAATTTTATAAGCATTAAAGTTGTGTAAATATTATATTTAAAAAAAAAAATTCTTTCTTTGTTGTAAACAACTTTGGCCTGTAGAATACTATGTCCTACCAAACTAGTATGCTGCATGAAAATAGGTCAACACGACCAAAATCACTAATGAGCCACAGTTGCGACACTATTTTTATACAGGAAAAATATTATATACATTATTTATTTTTGTGTACTTTTATTATATATTATTTGTTTTAGTAATAAAAATAATTGATAAAAATGACAAATTTATTTTATGCCACAAAAAGTATACAAAATATATAAAAGTGATGCAAATTGCAAACATATTTCTCTTTATACAATTGAGTCCAGCCCAAAATTTCAAAAGCATGAAAGAAGCTGTCCACAAAGATATGATAGAGCCATAACAAAAACAAACGATAGAGCGTTTCAGCTAATCTTTTTTTTTTTTTTGGTAAACTTTGAGCTAATCTATGAGAATGCGTTTTTCTTCTGGTAAAAAAATTCAGAGTAGAGACCAAGAAAAAAATAAAAAATAAAATAAACCCAAAGGATGATCCTTGTTCGAATTGGGACAAAGATTGAGGTACTAGTACTACATGTTAGAAACCAAACATGTAATGCAACTTTCAACGTTGCTTCCATTTTAACCGCATTCAACTTCGCTTCATGACACAATAACCTTGGCTTAGAAGCACACCCACAAACATCTAATCCATAGAGGAAACAAAATAGCAATGCCCCCCTGTCTCTCTCTCTCTCTCTCTCTCTCCTTCAGTGCGATCCGAACAATTCTGAGTTTGAATGCCTTTGTCACCACCACCTTTCTTCCATCCCTACACTTGGGAGCTGAAATAGTAATGCAACAACCAGAAAGGAACTGAGGAAGCTAAGGACTAATTAGGAGGAACAGATTAATCTCACAGATTAAACTGGAAGAACCAAATGCCCTCTTCTTTCAGGCAACGCTTCATCACTTGGTTCATCCTTGTCATGATTTTACTATACATCCTATATTCTTCCAATCTTTTCCTCTTCACAGGCAACAAGAAAAATTGTCCCACGGCGGTGCGAAATTTAGAAGATGAAAACGCCACGGATGAACGTGTACTTGAGATTGCTAATAACATTTCCACAACTATAACTGCTACGGTTGAAGATACTGTTGTTCATGATGAAGTGAAAAAAGAGAAGGAAGAGGTGGTGGTACCTGTGGTGGTGGAACGACAAGAAGAGGAAGATGAAGAAGAGATACCCATTGAACAGTTATCCCAAAGAGATGACACAGAGCTTAAGCACATTGTTTTTGGGATAGCGGCATCATCAAATTTGTGGAACATAAGGAAGGAATACATCAAGGTGTGGTGGAAGCCTAATCAAACAAGAGGGGTGGTGTGGTTGGATGAAAAAGTGAAGACAAATCCAAGCGAAGGGTTACCACAGGTTCGGGTTTCAGCGGATACATCAGAATTCAAATACACGAATAAACAGGGAATGAGATCTGCATTGAGGATTTCAAGGGTGGTAACGGAGACGCTGAAGCTTGGGATGAAGGATGTGAGATGGTTCATGATGGGAGACGATGACACAGTGTTTGTGGTTGATAACTTGGTTAGGGTTCTGTCCAAGTACGACCACACACAGTTCTATTATGTTGGAAGCACATCCGAAAGCCACGTCCAGAACATATTTTTCTCGTATGCAATGGCATATGGTGGAGGAGGATTCGCTATAAGCTATCCATTGGCTAGGGAGCTTGCAAAGATGCAAGATCGTTGCATGCAGAGATACCCTGCATTATATGGCAGTGATGACAGAATGCAAGCATGCATGGCTGAGCTAGGTGTCCCAGTAACCAAGGAAGCTGGCTTTCACCAGGTAAATTAGAATGAATCTAATGTATGTAAATAGATGCTATATCTAAAACAAAGACAGCGGTGGTTATATTTAAATAATTAGTGATTATTCAGAAAGGATCGGGAATTGAAAATTGCTTATATCTATCTTGGTTGCTTATACAGTATGATGTGTATGGGGACCTGTTAGGACTTCTAGGGGCACATCCTGTGACCCCACTAGTGACATTGCACCACCTCGATATAGTGCAGCCAATATTCCCAAGCATGAATCGAGTGGAATCACTACGACACCTAATGAAAGCCGTGAAGCAAGACTCGGCTAGCATAATGCAACAATCAATCTGCTTTGACAATAAAAGGTATTGGTCCATTTCAGTTTCATGGGGATATGTCGTTCAGGTTCTCAGGGGAGTCATGTCCCCTCGAGAGCTAGAGATGCCGACTCGGACCTTCCTGAATTGGTACAGAAGAGCTGATTACACTGGATATTCATTCAACACAAGGCCTTTCAGCAAAAACGCATGTCAGAAACCTTTTATTTACTACATGAACAGAACTCGATATGATCCAGTCAGAAAGAGAATTATTGGCACTTATTCTCGCTTGAGATCCAGGAGTCTTGAGTGCAAGTGGGAGATGGAGTCACCAGAGAAAATCAATACCATCATTGTTTCAAAAAGGCCAGATCCTCTCCGCTGGCAACGGGTAGGGATACTCCAAACCTCATTCATATGCATGCTTAGTATACAATAATGACACAACTATCAACTTGGTTTGTTTCTTCAGTATATTTTTAAAATTCTCCTATAGCAAGAAAACCCATAAAAGAAAGTGAAAACGAAAAGATTGCTGTGCTGTATGTCATTTATAGCTTAGCTCTATAATTAGCTATCTAGCTTATTTCTCACATTCACTATATCTTGAATGCAATAGCAGCAGTGTAGCATATTAAATTCAAGCATGTAAAAATTTCTATATCTTTTCATTTCTATCAGAGAGTGTACTTTACTATGACATGTTTGTGTTGACATATTTTGTGCTAAAATCAATATCAAAACATTGAGATACGATTCTCTTACTGACTGAACCATATGCTTGTATTATTTTGCAGTCTCCAAGGAGGGACTGTTGTAGAGTCCAGCCATCACGCAAGAAGTCAACTATGCGCCTATGGGTTGGACGTTGTCGAGAAGGAGAGGCCAGTGAGTTGCTTATTTAAAGGCTAAACCCCGATCTTCCAAACTACTGTTAGTTTGCCCAAATTATTGGCCGTACCTGCATTAGATAGCGAACAGAACACAAAATTCAGCTATGCCATATTGATCATGATGTCATGTCAAATCTAGAGTTTCTACAGTTTTCACCATTTTTTAAAATTTATTGTATGTAAATTCAACAAAGCATGTTAGCAGCAGTTATAGTTTTCTTGTAATGCACTCTATGTAAGAAGTTCCTGAAATTCATCCAAAGAGAGTTCAAAATTCTTACCAAAAAAAAAAAAAACCCAATAGCACCAATCCTTCAATTAGGCGAACTTGCTGGATTCAAGTTTGTTTCGTCCTCGCCGGATGACACGTTTTGAGGAATTGAAGGAATCGGTGATGCTGTTGAAACTGCGAGTATTGTGAGATCAATACGAGAATCGTTAGGTAGCGGCATGTTGATCTGCCTTATGGTTGTAATCCTACCATTATTGATCTCCACATCAACTGCTTCAGAATAGAAAAAGGAAAAAAGATTTCACTAAACAAAAACGAACGTAATTCAATTCCAAATCAACACATACTTTGAGTGGCAAACCAATCAGTTTCAGCAAGCAATTGCATCGCAATTGATACTAGAAATTTGTGATAAATGCATTTTGTTCTAATTTAGAAGCACAAATGAACAATATTACTTGCGGCTTGTTCTATTTTAATATAATCTTGCATCCGAAATCTGAACACAAATCTTGAGCGTGATAACATGGCCGGCCAAATAAGGAAAGATAATAAGAGAATAAACATGAAAGAACATCACGCGCGATAGGAATATATGAGATTGAAGAAACAACGAAGGAAGTTACGTTGAGGTACCTGGAAAAGAGAACCACCAGAGAGTGAAGAGGCAGAGCAGAACGAGCGCGGGGATAGCATGGATCCATTTCTCCGGCGGCAATCGCGACGAGCGACTGGAGAAATCCCTCCGGACGGGAGCTGCGGTGCGGAGGTGGTAGATCGGGAGGCCGTCTAGGAATTCGTTGTCTTCAGTGGTCTTTCGGCGCTTGGTGTGCTGATTCTGCTGCTGTTCTGCGGCGATGTTGATGGCTCTGTGTTCGTCGCCCGTGAAGCGCGAGCTCGAGCTTGAAGATCTCTGCTGCATCTCGAAGCACGTAGAGAAGAAGAAGAAGAAGAAGAAGAAGAAGAAGAAGGGTGAAGAGCTATGAAAGTGGAAGAAGAAGCTCGTGATTTTGTTTTCTGGCTAGGGTTGTTACGCCCGTTAACAACTTTTTGGCGGGAAAGTGTCCGCATGTGCAACTCACGTGCTATACTATTATATTATTTGCATTGCATAATTCTCCTTTTCTCTTAAAAAAATATATTCTCTTTTTAATAGTGTTAAATTTGAGTTATAAAATAGAAAATAACTCATACTTAGGTAAATATATAGTTTCCCACTTTCTGGGATCAAATTAGTTACATTCATACCACAGTTTAAGTTAATATCAATTAGAGAAGTAATTTTTTTAAGTTAATATTATTTATTTTTATATTAAATCTTCAATTCTAAAATTTAAAATTTAAAATCTAAATTCTCAAAAAAAAGCTTTTATAATTAAAAAATGACTAATATTAACTAATTAAAGATTAGTTCTCTATATTTATTCATTTTAAAGATTTTTTTTGCTTTTCATTAAGAATGAATCGATTTATATTACATTATTACTAGTAAATACATCAATGTAATCTGATACTTACGTAATCAAAACATGAAATTATTTAAATTATAGTTATTGATTTGTATTGTTTATCGTTATGGCACAAGTGCACAACACCATTCAACAAGTTGGATCATCATTTTGTTTGCTTCTCCTAAGATTTGTCCAAGTGGTTTTAGATTTAGTGTTTCAAACAAATAGAGAAGACTTCTTTGAAATATCAACTCTAAATTCAAACTCAAGATTGCAACTAAAATTTGTCACTTTTTTTAAAGAAAAAAAAAATAGTTTCATGATATTTGTCATGCGTTGTGGTATCCATTTTTTACTAGGAGACCACTTTAATAAAGACACTAAAAATATATTTTTTTAAATATTTATATATGTTATGTTATTATTGAACATCTCTATTAAACCGGTTAATATTTTTTTTAATAAATCAGAACAAAATCGATTTATTATAGCAATAATAAACTTAATTGTTTGTATTATAATTATTAGACCCAATTTGATCAAATCGAATTAAATAATCTAAATCAAATATCTTTCAATTTTTTGATAAAAAAAACAAATATATCTCTGACTTTTTGTTTTACAGACATTTAAATTCCTAAAAATTTAAAAATACAATTAGATCCCTAAAAAAATGGGTTTATTGTTATTGTTATAAAAAAATTAATTTTATTCTAATTTGTTAATAAATTAAAAAATAATCAGTTCATTAATACGTCCAATAATAATGCAGCACGTAAACATCTTTACAAAAAGACATTTTACGCATCTTTATAGAAGCATTCCTATTTACTAACATATAAATCATTCTTCAATATTTGGTGTGGATTCCCATTGAGATCTATTGAGCATGAAACATGTTTCAAAATAAATTACCAAAAGAAATACAAAGAGAAAAGCTATAGTAGAGATCATGATGAAAGGAGCTGAGAAATTTTATAGAACAAGATAAGCTCGAATGTACACCAAGGAGTACTCTAAAAAGGTGATTTTTTTTTTGGGTTCTTTTTTCTGTATGTGAAAGACTTACATTTGAGGCACCAAGTTATCTTTCTATCAAACAAAAATTGATAACTAGGCACATTCACATTATGAACAGAGACAAATATACCAATCTAACCTACCTTTCCTAGTTTACAGATTTCTCTGACTCATTCTCATTACCGTCATCATCCCTTCTCGCTTTCGGAGAATTCGGACCTCTTCTAGAGCCCTGTACAGGAGGAATTTGAGGATCATACTTCTGCGATGCGAGGTAGTTCAGAGCTGTGACGACGTCAACTATAACCGGCCGCATGTTAGGCTGCTCTTGAACACACATCGCCGCGATAGCAAGAGCTTGGTATAAACCTCTCACGGGGTATTTCCCTTCAAGCAAAGGATCGACCATTTGTGAGAACTTCCTCCGGTCTCTAAATAACGGTCTTGCCTGAAAAACAAATAACAAGTACTCTTAAGTTCATAGTTCTCGAACTGGTAACTGAACTTCACACAAATCATCAAGCAGAAAATAAATTCACAGCATACAGAAATGAGATAGAATGCGGTATATGGAAACTTTTTAATGCTAGATTACGGCATCAGACAGCCGAAGCCGGTTACCTTAAAACAAACAAGGGCATGAAAATTAGAACACATTATTTTTCGAGAGACTAACAAAGGAAAGGCATACCACCAAGCATTGAGCTCAATGTGGCAGAGAGGATGTTCACCGTGAGAGCTCAGATCGGATTTTGTTTCCTCACCAAGATGCTTGATGGGCTAAGGTTAACCCTAGGCACCGCTTTGCACAGCGTGGAATCGCTCGAGCTCTTAAGATGCATAGTCCCCATGCTTAATACATGCATACATAGTATTACCTTTTTGTAACAGTATTTCAAGACTATGGCAAAACATTGAATGTACCTTCTTTCAGACTAATTGATTAAAACTTGTAAATTTCATATGACAAAAATTATAATCTTAGAAAAAGTGCGAGGGGGATGGGGTTTTTTTTATGGTCAAGCTCCTAACTAATTGTCTAATAGTTTTTGAAGGGGGAAGTGCATAAAATGAACAAGGATCGGAAAAAATGTCTAGCTGCCAAACTTTACGGTGTCCCTGAAAGAAAATTCACAACAAAAAAGAAGCTGATCTGTCTGCAATGGTTCAGAAGAGTCAGTAGTGTCCTATAAATCCCTACTAGGATATTTTAACTAACTTCCCATGCCAATTAAATTATAGGACACCATCGAAAATTCGAAACATGAGAGAAGATAACAAAGAACTAACCACAAACTTGACCAAAAGTAATACCACGGATATACAACTAATTATGCTTGCAACTCATTTGTTGGCAACAGCAATTCGACAAGAACAATCACTACAAAGGTAAGTGAACAAACAAGGAGTCATCAGTTAAGTATAAATATAGGTAAAGAGCATTGACATACCCAAGCAACCAGATTTTGTTCTTTGCCGGATTTCGTATGATCAATGGCCTTCCTGCCCGTGATGAGTTCCAAAAGAACAACCCCGAAGCTGTAAATATCTGACTTGAATGTCAACTGACCTGTCATCGCATAATCCGGGGCGCAATACCCGTATGTACCCATCACCCTTGTTGAAACATGTGTCTTGTCACCACTCGGGCCTACTTTTGCCAACCCGAAATCAGATAACTTGGGATGATACCCCTCACCTAACAAAATGTTAGAGCATTTCAAGTCACGATATATGATGGGAGGCTTCATTTTATCGTGCAAATACTCCAACCCCCTAGCTGCACCGGCTGCTATTTGCATTCTTGTATTCCAATCAAGTGGTTTTTTACCGGGCGGAAGGTCTACAGTTACCAGAAAGAGGAAATGAAATGTACCAGAGACAAAAGAACATATAATTGTATTCTATAATAAGAAAATTGAGATAATATATACCTAGCAAATGATGCTCAAGCGATCCCAACGGCATATACTCGTAAACCAACAGCCTCTGATCTCCATCAGTACAAAACCCAATCAGCTTGACCAGATTAGGGTGGTCTGCCTTACTCAGTGTCAACACTTCGGCGGCAAATTCCCGAACTCCTTGAAGTCCATTAGGGTCTAATTGCTTAATAGCTACAACCTACAAATCAAAGAAACTATAAACACGCAATCTAACATGATGCCACATGAATCCATTAACCTTATAAATATGCAAGTAAATGACAAGAGTAGAATCAGGTTCAATACATCAGCAGTTCCATCTTTTGCTCCCAACTTTTTTTTCACAAACCTGGTCTATTCTCTGCAAGTATCCTTTGTAGACCTTGCCGAACCCTCCTTCGCCCAAAAAGCAATCCAATGCAAAATTTCTGGTCGCAGCAGTAAGTTCGTCGAAAGTGAATATCTCTGCCCGACTACCGCTGTCTTCTCCTTCAATGGAAACTTCCTGTTTCATATTCAAATTCCTCACATCCTGAGCAAGTTGATCACTCTTTGGAGTATCTTCTTTCTTAACATTTGGTTTCAATTCAACTTTGACCTTATCTGCAACACACCAAAGACCACAAAACAGAGAGATATCAAACAAAATAGCACATACAAAATTGTTTAAAGAAAAAATATAAGAAAAAAAAACCAGATAATGCAGCCACCAAAGTTTGAAGCCAAATAAGGCACAAAAATAACAATTCACACAGCTTGGGCTTATGGATCAAACCATCAACCAGAAAGAAAAAACAAATTGAGCTTGATGATGGTGATGACTATGATCATTATTACCGAGCCTTAAAAAATATACCGTTCAACGTTCAAAACTCATTCAATGAATTCCCAGAAGAGAGAGAAAGCTTATTAAAGTTAGCAGAAACTGCCATAAAGGTGCGTTACAACCGAATAACAATTACTAAAATTAATTATGTTGTTGGAAACAATTCAAACAATACCAAAGTGTAATCTTTCTCTTTCTTTTCCCCTAAAAGGTAATAATTCCAGTGAAACGCGCTTTCCAAATTGAAAACACAGAACCATTCAACAATTCTCACAAGAAAAAACCCAGTGACTAAAAAAGAACAAAACTTTGATCAGTCTAAGACATACCCACAAGCCACAACCAATAACTTCATATTAAAACAAACAAACCCATTTAGAAATTAAAAAAAAAATCATGATCACAGATAATGGGCACAACAAAAATGGTGCCTTTTTTCTGTGTCAGTGAAATGCATTTCATAACAGAAACATTCAAGTAAAACACGAACCGAAGACAGAAAATTTACCTGAAGGAGAGAGATTGGAGGGTTTTTGAGTGTGGGTATAATCATCAGTCTCAAGCTTCTTCTTGCTTGATTTCCCTGACAAACAAAAGCAATTCATGTTCTTTCTCTAAGGGGCTGTATCTATCTATGAATCTATCTGAGCTTAGAAGACAGAAAGAAAACCCCCCAAGAGAATGAACAGGGAAATCAAGAAAGAGTGTTATAGAAAGTGAAGCTTAGAGAGAGAAAGAAGAGAGAAGGAGGGGTTTTGATGGAAGTTGTGGGCAACGTTAGAGGGTCTAATATATTCGGGGGTTCAATATGAGGTGGAAATGAATTCTAAACAAACAAATGTGCCACAAGTCACATAAGAAAACAAAGTACTGAAAAGGGTATTTTCGTCATTTCATACTCACGCGGATATGATAGCCTGCCTCGCATTCACCAAACGCCTATGTATTCGCGTTTCTTCTTTAAAAGACTCTGGTTTTAGTAATTAAAAAAAAAAATTTTCAAAGTTAAGAATAAGGTTTGAATCTGAAATTTTTAATGCCTAGTTTAAAAAAACAATTTAATTAAGTTATTTTTGAAAAAATAACTTAAATAATAAATAATTATATTAAAAATAATTTATAAGTTATTTTGTGTTTAGGTTTTTAGTTTTAAAAGTGTTTATTTTATAAAAATATGATAAAAAGGTTCAGGATTCGGTGGTCTCAGAACCTTTGGACCACTTAATGGTCCCATTAGAAAACATGTTTTTAGAGTGTTTTTAACAATTGCTACATAGTCCTTGAACTAATTTTAATTACAAATTAACTCCATATATTTTATTTAATTATAAAATTGTTTTTTATTTTATAAATTATTATTTTATTAATTATCTATTATATTTATTAATAATCAAATACAAAAACAACCACCAATTATATTCTCCATTGATCCTAATAAAGCTTTTGGCCATTCCAATCGATTAAAATATTAAATTTGATCTCGTGACGTTCGTCCATGGCTTCTAAATCGTATTTCCTTGAAATTCAATCAATTGGTTTATCAAAACAATCGATTGACAGTGTATATCACAAAACAATCGATTGAAAGTTGTAAGGTAGAATGGTTTTCGCTTAAACCAATCGATTGTTTATACTTTCTAATCGAATGAATGCCCAAAAATAATCGATTGTTTTTGTTACTCAATCAGATTGAATTCATGAAAACAACATGGATTTGCTAAATACAATCGATTGGAAAGTGATGACATTGAAGTTTTAGTCAAATTCAATCGATTGGAAGGTGATGAAGTTGAATTTTTTGCCAACTTCAATCGATTGGTAATGCTACCAATCGATTGAAATGTGTCATGTGCCTATTTCAATCTTATTATCTTTTTAGAAATTATCTTATTATTCATCTATCTTATCTTTAAAATTCTATCTTCAATTTTTTCTGTTTTATTTTGATGTAGATAAACTAATCTTTATCTTTTTGTTAATATTAACATTATAAATTGGTGAATAATCCATCACTAATCATTCAATCCCACCATTGAAATCGTGTATCATTTTCTTTGATTATAAAAAATTTAATTATTTTTCTTTGAAATATCCATCTACTCAATATCCATTTTTTTATTTTTTATTTGTTTATTTAATATCCAGTATTTCTTCATCGTTAATTACCGTTGCAGTAATCAGCAAAGGTCCAATCAAGTTTTTCATTATAGTGTTCAAAAAATAAACCATCGTTTTGATTACAAAATCGAGGTTAGTGAATAGAATCTCTAATTTTGTAATTATTCGTTTCGATACTTTATTTGTGAAATTGATTGTGTAAGGAAAAAATATTTTTTTTATCTTTTATTAATTCACAAAAATTGAGAAATACTAAAAAGTAAATAGATGTTATTATTTTTTATTATTAATTAATTAGCTAGTAACCAGGGACGGACCTATAGAGGGCGAGTAGTGGCCTGGACACCCTAAAATTTTAAGAAACTATACTTATCTATAACAATTTATATTAGGAATACAGAGGGTTTAGTGTTGATTATTTTTTTCCTATTTTACCCCTATGTTTATAATCTAAAACAACATACTCAATTACATACTCACGTTCTGTAAATTTTGCATTAACCCATGACAGAATGATATAACTGCTCGTTAAGATATTCTTATTGGATGTAAATTATTGTTACAAATATTTTTATTAAGATAAATTTTGAAGGAATAAAAGTAGAATAGTTCAATAAGGATTAATTTAAAAAAAAAATAAATTTACACTAATAATTTTTCTCTTCAAATTATTAACGTACTTTTCTAATATACTCTAAATACCTACACAATATATAATATCAATTAGCGTTCAAATTTAAGTTCCAATATTGTTATTAACGAGAGAGGTTTATTAATTTTTAAAAAAATTTACACACAATAAGTTTTGTATCAATATATCATGATTCATTTTAAAAATAATATTTATTCATCTAAGTTATAGAGTGTTTTGAAAAATTATATTTAAATAATTTTTTTATTTTTTTAACTATTTTATATTTTTAGATTGAAAACTTTGTATTTTTTATTCAAGCTTTATTTTTATATTTTATTTTAATTGTCTTATTCAAAACTATTAATATGAATTTTTATTTTGTAAGATAAATAAAAAGATGAGATTTTTTTAATAAATTAAATTATTGAAAAACTTACTTATTATAAAAGAAGTTAAGCATATTTCTTGATTATAAGAATACATATAATTCACTTTTGAATGTAATCAAAATAAATATAAATTTATTCAATTTTTTAAAATTTACATTAATATTAAGGAAAAGATAAGATTAGTTTATCTATATCAAAATAAAATAGCAAAAATTGAAGATAGAATTTTAAAGATAAGATAGATGAATAATAAGATAATTTCTAAAAAGATAATAAGATTGAAATAGGCACATGACACATTTCAATCGATTAGTAGCATTACCAATCGATTGAAGTTGGCAAAAAATTCAACTTCATCACCTTCCAATCAATTGGATTACATTACCAATCGATTGAATTTGGCTAAACTTCAATGTCATCACTTTCCAATCGATTGTATTTGGCAAATCCATGTTGTTTTCGTGAATTCAATCGATTGAGTAACAAAAACAATCGATTATTTTTGGGCATTCATTAGATTGGAAAGTATAAACAATCAATTGGTTTAAGCGAAAACCATTCTACCTTACAACTTTCAATCGATTGTTTTGTGATACACTGTATTTCAATCGATTGAGTTACAATTCAATCGATTGTTTTGATAAACCAATCGATTGAATTTCAAGGAAACACAATTTATAAGCCATGGACGAACGTCACGAGATCAAATTTAATATTTTAATCGATTGGAATGGCCAAAAGTTTTATTAGGATCAATGGAGGATATAATTGATTGTTATTTTTGTATTTGATTGTTAATAAATATAATAGATAATTAATAAAATAATAATTTATAAAATAAAAAAATAGTTTTT
This sequence comes from Arachis stenosperma, assembly GCF_014773155.1. Classification (NCBI taxonomy): domain Eukaryota; kingdom Viridiplantae; phylum Streptophyta; class Magnoliopsida; order Fabales; family Fabaceae; genus Arachis; species Arachis stenosperma. The sequence goes on along the minus strand of NC_080379.1, from coordinate 1,884,853 downwards.
ATAATTAAATAAAATATATGGGGTTAATTTGTAATTAAAATTAGTTCAAGGACTATGTAACAATTGTTAAAAACACTCTAAAAATATGTTTTCTAATGGGACTATTAAGTGGTCCAAAGGTTCTTGGACCACCGAATCCTGAGCCTTACTCTAATATATATTAGAAAATATAAAATACAGAGCATGCTGATTATATCAAAAATAAGTAAAGGGTAACATTTATTTTCCTATGGGTAAGGACATCATCGCCGACATAATAACCTCTATACGAAATACTGACATGAATGGAAGAGGAACGGTTCTAATACCATGTTCATTTATTGTTTAAGTTATTTTATCAAAAGGAGCTTAATTAAGTTGGTTATCTAAACTGGGCCTAAATAGCTTCTTAGAAAGCTGCAATTTGGTTTTAAAAATCGCACTAGACATTAATACTACTACTTTTTTTTGTGACTAAAATAAATTAAACAAAAAAAATAAAACAAATAAAATAAGGAACTGCTTAAATAGAAGGGCAGTCCTGTTTAAGACTACTCTTAAACTCCTCCCAAGGTTAAAGAAGCTCCACATGCGAAAGTTGTAACTTCATCGCCATCTTTGCCATAGTATCTGCCACCATGTTTGCATCTCTCATAATTAAACGAAAGTCAACACGCCAATTCCAATGCATGATATCTCTTATTTTGAGCACTAATGGATCAATAAACCCAAAACCATATTGAGTAACAAGATTAAATGCTTCCACACAATCCGTCTCACAAATAACATCTCGTTGACCCACATCCCAAGCTAAGAGATATTCTCTCCAAATAGCAAACAATTCTCCTTGAAGAATACTATTACTCACAATCATTCCCAAACACCCCATTTGCCAGCTCCCATTACAATCTCTAATAACACAAGCAAAACCAACACTATCACCCGAACCAAAATAACTAGCATCACAATTAATCTTAAAAGTACCAATGGATGGGGGATTCCAAAAATCATTTAGAGTAGAGGGAAGGGACATACGTTGTAATTCAAAAATATTCCTAAGCTCTTTTTCTGAGGTTAATGCCTGACAAATCACTTTTTTCGGAGGCCAAGTTTCATGGGGATTAAATATGTCATTATTCCTTGCTCGCCATATCCACCAAAGTCCCGAAAAGAACTTGAACGGATGCTCTCTGCTATGATACAAGAACCAGTTTTTTAAATCCAAAGGATGACAAGAAATATCCAACATATGCCAGACAAGCTGAGCTTTGGGACAATCCCGAATACAATGTAAAACTGATTCCTGGCTAGAAAGACATCTTGGACACCTATCCGATGACGACATCCCTCTTCTAAAGCGAAAACTTGCAGTGGGAAGAGCCTCCTTAAGACACAACCAAGCCAAAAACTTATGCTTTTTCGGAACAAGCTGACGCCAAAGCCAAAACCAATTCTCCCACTCCTCCCAACCAAACAGTTGCTTACACAATCACAAGTAACCATTGCGTGAGTTATAGACTTTGGCAACATACCCACTCCAATACCAACCCACTTCCGGACCTGCTTGTTCATCTGGATTGTAAGAGAGAATATTACCTTTCAGATTTTGAGATAAAGGAGAATAAAGAGTATCCAAATGCCACCTACCAACCGACCAAATATTCTGTATCCGGAGATTCGAATCAGAAATGTGAACATAATCCATCTCATTAGATAATCGTCCTTCTCTCCTCCAGCTAGAAAACAAAAAATTCTGGTTCAAATCTCCAATACACCAAGCAAACCCATCCTTCAACACTTCCCAAGCCTTGCAAAGACACCTCCAAATGGGAGAGTCATTGTTCTTAGGATAACTAAAACAGTCATATAGAGATGATCGGTACTTGACATCCAACAATTGGACCCATAGCTTGTTTGGCTGCTGGAAAAAAGTCAAAACTAGCTTCCCAAGAAGAGCAATATTTACACAATAAGGATCTCTAATCCCCAAACCTCCATATTTTTTTGGAGTAACCGGTACCTTCCAACTAACAAGATTCAATCCTCTTCCATCAACTTGTCCTTTCCAAAGAAAATTCCTCATCATAGACTCCAATTTACTAATGATTCCTTTGGGAAAAATAGAGACCTGCATCTGATACATGGGAATAGCGGCAGCAACAGAATTAACCAAGCAGAGTCTACCAGCCCAATTGAGTAAACTCCCTTTTCAGCTTACTAGCCTACTCCGAATCTTATCCAGGACACCATTGAAAGCTGAACGAGTCACCCTAGAATGGCTAAGGGTAACTCCAAGATACTTGTCCAAGTCCTGGACAAATCTGATAGAGGATACCCCAGTGAAAACCTCTTTCCTTGTTGCAGAGACATTCTTAGAGCAAAGCACTTTAGACTTCTCCACATTAATCTTCATCCCAGATGCTTTGCAAAAAGTCTCTAAAACCAATATCACATTTTGCACTTGTCTCTTTGTAGCTTTACAGAATAGAAGCAAGTCATCCGCAAACATTAAGTGGGATATTCTTGGTCCCCCTCTAGAAATAGCAACCGGCTCCCACAAGCCCAAATCAACCTGATAACTAATAAAGCATGTCAATCGCTCCATACACAATACAAAAAGATAGGGTGACATAGGGTCTCCTTGTCTAAGACCTCGGCTAGGAGTAAAGCCATTCAGACGACTCCCATTCCAAAGAATAGATAAAGAAGAAGCAGTGACACAATTCATAATCAAATTAAGTGTAGGAATAGGAAAACCAAAGCTCTTAAGGGTATGAGCTAAAAACCTCCAGTCAACTCTGTCATAAGCTTTCTCCAGATCAATCTTAAAGGCCAGTGTGCCTTTCTTTGATTTAGTCTTCTTCATAAAGTGGAGGACTTCTTGAGCAATAATGATGTTGTCAGGAGTTCCTCGTCCCGGAATAAATCCTCCTTGAAGTGGGCCAACAATCTCCGCAAGATGAGGACGAAGCCTATTAACAAGGACCTTCGTGATGATCTTGTAAACTACATTGCAGAGACTAATCGGCCTGAAATATTTCATAGATACCGGTGATTCAACCTTTGGAATGAGAACCAGTAAAGTCTCCAACATTCTCGGATCAAGAGTAACACCGGAGAATGCCTGCTTAACCATCTTCCAAACATCAAGACCAATGATCTCCCAATATTCTTTGAAGAAGAAAGCTTGAAATCCATCAGGTCCCGGAGCTTTAAAAGAGTTCATATGAAAAACAGCTGTTCTGACTTCCTCCATAGTAACTGGTGCCGTAAGATTATTGCAAGCTTCCTCATTCAGAGAAGGAAAAGGCACATCACCAAGACAACCCAAATCAACATCATCCAAATGACAGAATAAGCTTTTATAGAAAGACTCTGCTTCTTGACTCAGAACCTCTGGATCAATTTTTCACACTCCATCCTTGAGAAAAAGGCCATGAATCTTATTATGCTTCCTTCGCGCAAGAGTTTGAATATGAAAGAATCTTGTATTCCTATCCCCGAACCTAACCCGCTGCTCTCTGGACTTTTGGAACCATAGGAGCTCTTCTTGCACTAGAGTATTATTATAATTATCAAGCAATTGTTGCTCTTTCTGACGCAAATAAATACTATCCACCACTTCCAAACGCTTTTGTAAATAATTAATCTGCTACTCTAATTCATATTTCTTAACAAAAATGTTACCAAATACCTTCGAGTTAAACTCTAGTGAATTCTTCTGTACTTCCGAAAGCTTGTCATGAATCCCTCTATTACCAGACCACCATGACTAGTTCACAATATCCCTATACCCAGGATGAGTAGCCCAAGCAGCAACAAATCGGAAAGGTCGATTCCCTTTAAGCTGAGGACGACCTTTACAACGCACCAGAATAGGGCAATGATCAGATTGAAGCCTATTTAAAACTTCTGCATAAGCCTCTGGAAAGATAGATAACCAACTACTATTTATACAGACTCGATCAAGCTTTTTTGTCACGTCAACATAATTTTTCACCCTCCTGTACCAAGAAAATTGCCTCCCAATAGTCTTAAGATCAAACAAACCATTATCCCCTAATGAAGTAGCAAACATGTCTGCTCTTTGATGAGAAAATTGACAGCCCTTAGATTCATGAGAAAATTTGACTTCATTAAAATCACCAAGAACAATCCAAGGTCCTTGAAAAACTATGGATTGTGCAACAAGATAATTCCAAAAGAGAACCCTTTTCTTAAATTGAGGACTGCCATAAATACCACTACACCTCCAAATTAAATTATCAAAGTGAACCTCAACAGTAACACCCTGATCAAAAGCATCAATAAACTTACAACAAACACCCTTCATAGAGGATAGAAACCAAATACCTCCCTTATGCCCCTCTGCTTCTACTATACCAACAGAGTGATACCCCAACCTTTCCCAAAATAATTTTAAATGCTGAAAAGGGGAGTGAGTTTCAACCACAATAAAGAAAACAGGTCTAAATTTTCTAACAAGTTCCTTACAATGCACCCGGGCTAACTTATTAGAAGCACCCCTAATATTCCAAACAATCATATTTAAACTATCCATAAATAATAGGGACAGAATAAATAAGAACATAAACTCTAAACAGAATCACCAACCTCAATAGGTGGTTTGTCCTGCAGTACTGGCACACTCTGATCCTTAATAATTGCCACCTTCGGACCTCCTGACACTGCACCTGCCATGCTTCCATCTACTAAAGTTTTCTCCGATGTGCCACCATTTTTATCAACTGGCGAGTTCTGCAAGGAGGAAGGCCGATGACGCTTCTGTATAGAAATTTCATGACGTGCAGGAGTTCTGCGCGATGGAGATGGCGCAATTTTGATAAGTCAAAAAAGTTCAAAAAAGTTAGTTTTAAAGCTTTCCAAACAGACTCTAAGTGAGGATGAAAAAATTATTCTATTTGGATTATAATTCGTTGATAAAAAATTTGTTTATTTAGTTTTTATTTTTAATGTGTGTTTATATTTGAGTAATTTTTGGATAAGGTTTTAGCAAATATACTAAGAAATTATTAAAATATAGTAAAGTTTATATAGTAAATAATTTTTTTGGTGTCATATCGTAAATAATTTGGGATCAATTAAATAAAGTTTGAGATTTAAAAGGTAGCAAATTTTGGATAGGTTATTATTAATAATAAATAAGTTATTTGTACCATTGTACTATGTCATTCATTGTTTGATAGGTTAGTAATGCAAAATTTTGGTTTTGTTTTAAGTTAACTTCTAAAAATGGCTATTAAAAATACTAATAATATAAAAAAATTTAACTAAAATCAGTATAATAAATTTACATTGTTGATATGTTAAACAATAAATAATATAAATCAAATAACATTTATTCTTGAAACACAAAAAATTATCAAATAATTTTATGATCAAATTAAGTGGTTAATTTTTTTGTATCTAGTGGTGATGTTTTATGTTTGGCTACTATTTATTTTTCTCCGTGTCTTTGATTAAAAAGTAGTTTTGACTATTCAAATTTTAAGATAATTAATTATTTAATCAAATAGTTTTATTAATATAATAATATACTTAATTAAAGTTAATGTCTTTATGTTTATGTATATGTAAAGAGAATTATATTAATAATATTATTTTTTTTTATAAATCATGCAACATATAATATAAAAATATGTGTAAAATAATATTATAAAAATAAGAATAATATATATATATATATATAATTAGTCTATTAATTAATCACAATCACACGTACAAAATATATTTAAAATAATATGTATATTTATATAAAAAATTACAATAATTAATTTTTTTATATATAATATTGTTTAAAAAAGTGATTTCTAATTTAAAATAGGAGAAAATAATAAATAATTTTGTTGTTTTTTGATTATTCGAGAATTTACGATATTTTTAATTTCAACAAATAAAAAACTAATTTATTGTTTATTCTAAATTTCATTTAAGCGTCGCCCCGTTCACATATTATTATATATAGTAAAATTTGAATTTTTGACACATTATTATATAATAAAAGGTGAAAATTCAGTTGAAATCGACTTCACGTGAAGTTAATATCTAAGAGTCGTTAGATGATTTAACTGATTTGACTAAATTTTTATCCAACAGCTCTCAGATATCAATTTCACGTAAAGTTACCATAATAAAATTTGAATTTTTGACATGTTTAAATGGAAATGAACTGGCCACTTGAATAATTAGCATTCATCTTTCCTTCAAGGTTAACAATTTGGTGACGTGGCTGCCAATGATTGGCTCGGTGCAAATTAGTGGAAGTTGGTTCGAAACACAGATCTTTGTCTTTCGCCGGTGGCATTGGCTCATACAAATCACATTGATTAATTACACATATATCATCTTTGAATAAATAAATAAAGTGAGGAAAAATAAAATTAAAAAAAAAAAGAAAAGAAAAGGTCAACGTCTCGAAAATTCAACTAGGCCCCACATGATGACGTAATAATGTGGGACCCATTTGCCTACGCGTATCGCACTTCATCAGTTTCCAATACTTGTGCTCTAACTCTAAACATCAGAGAATTCAAAAATAATTATTTATTATAGATTCTAGTATTCTACACTCTACCAATCTGACCGTTTTTAAATGGAAAATAATTAACTTTCTCTGTAAAATGATATCTGAAATATTGTATGTATGTTATTTTCTTTATTTTTTGCTATATTTTTTAATTTAATTAGCTAAAAAATATATTTGAGTTTTATTAAAAATTTATTATTAATTAATTAATAAATTGTTAGATAGTGCATATATAAAATAGAGTTTTTTAAACGATTTTTTTTAGTGACTTTTTTTTTTGGTGACTTGAGTTTTTTAAACAATAACACTGACTTAAGTAAACAAGTAATTTAATTATTTGACTAATTCATCCAATTAATTTTAAGTATGTTAATTTGCACATTAAAAAAATTAGATTATTTTATATTAGTTTTTAAACTATAGGAGAGTTAGTTAAATTATAGTTTTATTAGTTAGATAATAATTTGTCACAAATAATTTATATTAATTGTTATTCTAGAATTAATATAACTCATTAAATGCAGTATATTAATGTAAATTTATTGCTATTAAAAAGTTTAAAAATTAAAAATAAAGTTTAATTATTCTGTTGTTCTAATATATAGTTTTATTAAATTTTTAATTGGGTTTTTATATTTTTTTTGATTAGATTTTTATACTGCTTTAATTTTGTAATTAAATTTTTATTAGTGTAAAAAATATTAAAATTAACTGAATATTTTTTCATAAATTAAATATATTTATAATTAAAAACTTAATTAAATCTTTGACTACATGTATTTTGATAAAAATATTACGTTAATTTTAACATTTTTAACATAAAAAAGACATAATTATAAAATTAAAAATAATGTAAAAATTTAATTAAAAAATAAATAAATATAAAGATCTAATTAAAAATTTGATAAAATTATAAAGACCAATAAAATAATTAAACCTAAAAATAATAATTATAGTATCGGAGCTGAAGACTGAAGAATATGAAAAGGGAAATGTAGGGATAACCACGTTGCATGGTCGGTTCACCAAAACAAAACATAATAAGTAATCTAGAAAGTTCCATTTTTTGATTTTTTTTTTCTCTCTCTCTCTCTATATATATATATATATATTGCCACTATTCAAATTCCAAATTTCAAGCACTACCTATTAAGTAATGTGAAAATTAAAAATTGTGGTGACAGCAATTAGCTTTGGTTAATTATTACCAAAAAGGAACAGGTTTAAGCCCACGTATTGCTTAGAATAATCTCAGATTTTTTTAATTAATAATCATTATTATTGTATGTCATTAATTAACAGATAAGAAGTTTATGAGCAAAGTAGGGGGGTTTGTGAAAGAGACACATGGAATAAGATTGGTAGTTGATTTGGTACGCATTCAACCGTTTTTATCAATGTATGTTATTGCGACATTTTTTGAATGATAATAAGACATGAAAGGTGACAAGAGATACACACACATGTCATTAAATTTAAGGTGGAAACTTTTAAGTTCGGATTAATGATGCGGAATATATGATTAACCTTTTAAGAAGATAATATATAATGTCATGGATTACTTTGAAGAGAGCACAATAATTTTTGTTTCCTTTTACTCTCTCTTATTAATGTTATTTTTATTTTTAAGTTTGTGTGGACGGTCCTTGATGTTGATAGCCACATTTCACATATGTATATAATTAAGTATTTTGCAGGCTATTCATATTTAACTAAATAATCTTTTCCTTCCGGTTTAACTAATTAAATTAAACTTATGTATCCACCAGAAACTCGTAGCCGACAATTTTCTCCAAGTAGTTAGTAAAATAAATAATAAACAACAACAATTAAGAGACTACTTTAATAAAGACATTAAAAATATTTTTTTTAAAGACATTCATATATATTATGTTATTTTTTATTATAAATCAAAACAAAATCGATTTATTATAACAACAATAATAAATCCAATTATCTACATTATAATTATTATATCCGATTTGATCCAATCAAATTATACCATCTAAATTAAATATTTTAAATTTTTTGATAAAAAAATAATTATATCCCTGACTTTTTTATTTTTCGGACATTTAAATTTTTAAAAATTTAAAAATACAATTAAATTCCTAAAAAATTGGGTTTATTGTTATTATTATAAAAAAATATCAGTTTTATTTTAATTTATTAAAAAATTTAAAAATAACCGATTCATTAATACATTTAATAATAATACAACACATAAATATTTTTATAAAAAGACACATCTTTACGAGAATATCCCCTAACAATTATACATCATTTAGTTCCGAATAAAATTGTTTAAAGATTTTGAATCATTTGAGTCAGGGATTTTTTGTTTTTTTGTTTTTATGGTAGATATATTTTTTCTCTCTCTATCTCTTTGTTTTTATTATATATAACTAAACGACATTTAAATTTGACTTTTTTTTTTACTTTAAAAAAATAAGGATATATAGATATGGATATAATATCTGTTAATTGGTGTATTGCATTCATTTTCTCTAAAATCATTTGATAATAGTAATAACAATAATAATAATAATATATTAAAAAACAGGTCAATATCATATTTAATTATCCAAACAGTTATCTTCACATTTTGAAATACAAGAAATTTAACTATCATAACCTAAATTTCCTTGTGATTATAATGTATTTGATTGTTTGATAATAAAAATTTGTAAAATTTATTCCATGTTAGCAAATTAAATATGTTTTTTCTGTATAAGCAATATATTGCCATATGAGGCAGTGTTTAATTTAACCACCGACTCTTTTATCTTTAAATTTTATAATAAGAACACTTAGTTGTTTGAATAAAAATCTAAAGCTCTTTTTTATAATATATTATTAAAAATTAAAATTAAATTCATTTTCTTCTTATTAAAAATTGGCTTTTTGTTAGAACATGTGTCCGCAAGAGGTTCCTTTTAGTTTACGCTGATAGGGGAGCAAATCTTTTATTCAAGTAAACATTGATTGATACCGAATTGACTAAGGAAGAAAATTACTTAATATTTTTTTTTTTGTATTAGAAAATTACTTAATATTAATGTATTATTATAGCACACTAAGCCTATATAGCCAGCCACCTTTATTATTCTTTTGAAAAAAGAGAGATCCTATGAGATATCCATATCCCATTTGTGCCAATGCAAGGGAAGTTGATGACGAATATGCACATATCTTCTGTCTCCACCTCACTACAACTATAGCTCTTAGTGGAACAAAGCAAATTTAATTTCATTTAATTTACATGGCATTATAGTGTATGTTCGAATTATTAGTTTAAACGGTAAATATTCGCATGCAATTATCTTTATTATATGAAATTGATAAATGAAAGATGTTAAATATAGGGGTGTCAAAAATTTTTAGGAGGTAGGGATTCTCGCAGGAATTTCGGGATTCTAATGGTAAAAAATTTTTCTTGTAGGGATGGGAAGCAAAATTCCTCCGAGACAGGCGCGGGGATCCGAGCGGGGATCCCGTCCCATCCCTAATAATTTTTCGAATTTTTGAACTTACTTAATAATCTTTATTTTATTTCTAATATAGGAATTTTTTAGTAATTTCACTCATTGAAAAACTTTAACCTTATTGTTCAAGATTTTATTTTATAAACTATGATTTACTATGTTATATTTTTAGACTTATAATTTTAGATAAGATATGTTTGTGTGTTTATATTAATATTTTATAGTTTGTTTTTTTTTATTTTTTTATATTTTTTATTATAATTTTCATATGAATGTTAAATATAGGGAGATGGAGAATGAGACCCGTGGAGAACGCGTGATTCAAACTATTTATAAACTGAGTTTGTGTTAGATATTTTAACTTTTAGATTTTGTCACAGTTGAAAAGCTTCTTAACAGATGTTTTTGGCTAAAGTGTTTACCTACCTTAGAATTTTGAGAATTTATTATAAAATAAATGTAAAAATCACTTAAACTCACTGAAAATTTAAGAATTATTTATGTCAAACTGTAAAGAAAATGGAGTACTATTTTCAAATGGTTAACAGCACATATATGATATATGATATATGAATGGAAAATGGAGAGAAATATTCGCTTCTATTAATTTACGTGTTCTTAGCAAAAAAATGTATCAACATTTTAAAATGACAAATCTATATTATATATAAAGAAAACATAGACGAAAGTTGGGTATAATTTTGTTTTCAAAACATCTTTCATCATATATATAATTTATAAAAAAAAAATTGAATACACGACCTTTTGATCTTAATATAACATACTATTTTATTTGATTTCAAATTCGTTATTATTATTTATTTTAATTTACAAAAGGTAGATACACAAGTACTTCATAACATCTTAATTAGATTGGTAGAAATAGTATTTGAACCTCAAACTTTGTACAAACTTCTTACCATTATATCATTTTGTAAACGAATTGAAGTTCCATTGATTCAAGTATTTCTTCCACAATTAACTTGGTTAGATATTCGTAGCTTGAGGTTGTGGTTTCTTTAAGCAACTTTTTTTCTTTGAAACCCCACAAAAAGCAGAAGTGAAAAGTGGAAACTGTGCCTATTTGGGTTGCCAAAGCACGAACTTTATTTGTCCTATGGTATTTTGGCTATGTACTCGATTTAGTGAAGGGATTCTCCAATCCACCATCATTTTAATGGTAGCGCCAATATGGCTAATCAATGAAAAAGTGCATGTGCTCCACGATGGAGGGTATGGACCTTTGTTTAGTTTAGGGTCAAAGAAAGAAGAAAGAAAGAAGGTACCTCTATTACTAGCTAGCCCACTTTGAATCACACATTTTAGTGTTTTACCCTAACTATGTTACTTAAACATAGTATAACCATGTCAATTCGAACACTTTATTTTTTTTGAACAAAAAACAAAGATGGTAAAAGAAAGAAAGATGAGAGTTAAATATCCATTTTCAAACTCAACATAATGATACTATTCATATATTAATCATTTCTGATATCAATATAAAATATAGTTGTCATTAGTAATATGTTTAATAAAACAAAAATATATTAATTACTAAAGAATACTAATATCAAAATAATATCTAATATAAAAAATATCAGCACACTAAAAATTAGCTATCAAATCAATTGTTCATATAAAATATATATTAAAATATAAAATTCACATTAAAAATAAATTAAACAAAATATTAATCTATACACAAATACATAACATCTAATTTAATAGCTATTTTTTAATATATACATAATACTTTTGAAAAAATATATAACAAGATTGAACAAAAATAAAATGCAATAGGGATAAAGCAATGACCTACTTCTTGTGTTGCCCCCAAAAAAATGATCCAATTTACTCGTTTTATTCCCTATGTAGGGCCGTAGGGGTATTATAGCAATGCAACTGGATTCCCAACAAGAGATGATGCCCCTCTTTCGATGGACGTAGGTACATGGAATATGGGCAAGTGCTTAATAACCAATAAGAATGTTTGTGCCCTGAGAATGTACTACTATAAATCTGCTATGGTTCAGAGGTGAGACATCATTTATGACTAGCAAGTGCTAAACTCCAAGGAAGTTGATGAGCTACAAACATATATAGGTAGGTAGCTAGGCATCATTAGGTCGGCTAATGAAGCAAAATAGCATTGGTTTGTAGTGTGGTCCCCAATGCTTCAACGAAACCAATTGGATCTAACAACTTGCTTTTAATCATTTTAGAATCCAATCCAGAGAAGAATGGAAAAAGGAAGGAAGGAAGGAACCCTCTCTGTTGCTTTCCAACCAGCAAATTGAGAGCGGTGACATGACATTTCCGAGTATCATAAGAAAATGATTGAACATACAGGGATTCAAACTAAAACAATCCTTGCTAGGAGCTATAGGTATCGTTTAGTTCAAATGTTTGAAAGAAAATAAAATATGGACTAAAACTTAGAATTGTCTTTATGATAGTTTTTGTATTTTCAAAATAAAAAACCGAAATTTTGAGTATTCAAATAAAAAAATATAAGTTCAATGACTTATACGTGTCATATTACGGTTCACGAAATAACTGATTTATATTTAAGAAACAGTTCAATTGTAAATTTGTAATATAAAAAAAAAATCGATTTAATCATTGAACCTCTATTTTCAAACGAAGACAATTCTATTTTTTTGTGTGTTTCTCTCTTTAAAAGAAAATAAAACCCCCCAAATTTTACATTTCTGTCTCTTATCTGTCAGAGTCAGAGGACATGAACCAAACACTGAATAACATAATTTATTATTGGCTTGTTTGTATGTCAGCTTTTTTAAAAATAGTAAAAATTTAAAAGAGGAGTTTTGCCATTTGAAGACAATCTAGAAGAGTTAGATTTTCTTTCATTTGGATGAATGTGAACATGGTTGAAACTTGAGACATGAAATGGACTTGGTTTTTGAGGTTTGACACATTTGCCTTACGTGTAATTCACACACATGCACATGATTGAGACATTCCCCTGAACCTCACGCGCTTCCTAGTCATGAACACATGGCAAGGTAAACCCTCTCCCATTTCGTTTTCAACCACCATAACTAAACTTTAACTAATTCCACTTCCACAAAACCTAACTCAGAAGTGGGTCTCTACTCTCTAGAATAACAGTTAGCCACAGAGAATGCACGCTAACATGATAAAATTTATTTCATCAGAGGTTAACCTGTCCAAAGGCAACCACTTCCATGGGTCCATTGGAGTTTTTACAAGTTTCACAGACATAATAAATAGAATATAGAGCAATGTCTTCAGGTCTCAAATTAATAAAGGTGTCTCTCACACAACAAAGGTAGACCTACTCACAGATTTTTCTAGCACAAACCTTCACAAATCTTTGGAGTTGAGCGTGTAAGTGGCTAGTTTTGATAGCTTGAAGCTAGAGGCAGCTACTCGAACGAAATCAGTTAAATAACAAGAAGCATCTTGTGGGCTCAGCTGTTGTCATTGGAGAGCATCGCTTGAATCCATGTTGTTGCTTTCTATATCTTTTTCTTCTTTGGGGTCAGACCTGAAGGGAGAAAAAGAATGGACAGAAGTTAGCCCAGCACTACAATAAAGATGCGTAAAAAAGAGAAAAAGATTAAATGAATTCAAGAATGTGGCAACATACGCTATCCGTCGAACAAATTGTCCACGGATTCGTGGCCGCTGTTCGGCTAGCTTTTTCCGGCTGTGGTATCGAACCTGGAAAGAGTAAAGGGCAATTCCAGAACATAGAAACAAGTCAAATTTATGTTAGCATATAAAACGTATGCACCTAGTAATAATGAGATCATGTCATTGACCTGAACATGAACAGCACATCTTGCAACGAAAATAAATTTTACGAAGATATCTTAAGGGTAAATAAGGCAGAAATAATTTGAAAAAATTAGCTGAAATTTAAAATATGCAGAATGGAGAGTAGAACATTAGGCCACAGAGAGATAATGTCCATGGCAATACAGAATGGATCTGTTCAAGTGAAAATTTACATAATCCAAACGTTTTCACCAAGCCAGGTGAAGAGCCAGATAACAGCTCTTGTCAATGGTAAACATAACCGAGGCATATGAAATTTTCATACAGGATATTATCATAATAGGATCAGACTCTTTCAAACAAGTAGATCTTATTAACAGCATCTTCCATCTTGGTGGGACTTCCATGAGCCATCAATCCAACTAGGAATTACAAGATGAGCAGCGCAAGAAAAAAATCCTTATACTCGAAAATTCTGCAGGCTACAAAGATTTCAGCATATAACAGATATATTATGGACGATGTAATTAGGAATAAATCACCTTCTTCTCAAAGCATCTTTCTTTTCTCTTCTGACGAAATTTTGTCAAGGCAGCCTCTCTCAACGCCATTCTTTCTTCATCTGCACCATTCCCAATGTTTTTCCTATCATTGCAACATCCTCCATTGCTCCCACTTGCTACATGACCGTTTTCCACATTCATAGTTGTAACTGTCAAGGTGTTGCTGCATGCATCCTGTCCATTGCTCCCATGATCACTCTCAACCGCATTTCCATCTATGCCAAAATTTGCAGCATTACTTTCTGCTGGCCCACCAAAGACATTTGATGATACACATTGCTGGGCAGCCTTGGAGGAGCCTTTCATTGAGGGATCATCATGACCTGACCGGAGATCTAGAGCAGCTTTGTGAGCGATGTGATTGTAATGATGAATTTGATAGTGATTTTGCTGGAGTTGTAATCCTTGTTCAGAGCATTCCACTTGTCCTTTAACAATTTCTGCATATTCTCCTTGGGCAGAAATTTTCTTTTGAGATGAAGTGATACTATTGTGCTGCACAGTTTGCAATGCGGAAGAATTAAAAGAGCCAATCCCTCTTGCAGATTCTGGCTTTTTGTCCAAAGTTTCAGGTTTGGTCCCAAGACATGCATTAGTGGAGGCCATGTCATTGGTGTTGTTGCTCCCATTAGACTGCTGATTTGGAGGAGTGCTGTTTGAATGAGATGGAAAGTTGTGTAATGTCTCTGCATTTGGTGCAGCTAAGCTATTGTCAAGTGGTGAACAGCTTCCAACATTTCCAGTTTGAGCCTGATAAAAAGAACAGATAACATAAGGTTCGCACTAGGATAGAGGTTTGGAGCTGGACACTATTCTCCAGCAACCCTACTGGCATTTACTAGCCAACCAACTATTAAGTACTAAGAGTCACAGCATGTTTATCCTTTCTTAATCCTGTATGTGAGAACTATTATGATAATTCAGTTATTCTTTCACTATCCTGCTCCTTGTTGGTTAGACATAATTGCACATCATATCTGACACATATCAAGGAGTATAGCAATAACCACATAAATCCACGATATGACTGGAAATTGGGCAGAAATATGCATATGCAATACAAAAACCTTAGGATGTGTTTGCTTTATGTTTCATTTTCAGTGTTTTCTGTTTTCAAAATTTTGTTAAGGAAAAAGAAAAAACAATGAAAACAATAAAATCCTGTTTTCTGTTTTCACCTCCAGTTTTCTCTCCTTGAAGAGAGAATATGAAAACACAAACCAGATGCACCCTTAATTTCTCTCAAATATATATGGTTCCTGCTGTTTAAGGGCCACAAAACATCACCTGGTTAGCAGAAGAAGCAGTATTATATCTGCAAAAGGAAAAAAGAGAAACACATTATTAAGTACTAACCAGTATAAATATTTATACTCATAAGCCATAAGGTAATCATGCTAGAAGATTTCCTCTTACTTTGAGAATGCCGACAGATCTGAATGTCTCAAAATATTGCATTCATCACTTGTGACAATTTTAGTATCTCTTGCTTCTCCAAGTCTTTTCAAAGTCAGTTCAAGGGAAGGATGCTGTTTAAAGGAACAACTTGCTTTAGTTTGTGAGAAACCGGAAAATCCATTTGGAGTATTCAAGTCTCTGCTTTCAGCCTGCGGACTGCTGCTATCAGTAACATCAACAACATTCATAGCATGATTTTCCCGAGGCCTGTTTTTATCACTGTTGAAATCCAGTTGTCCTTTTTCACAGACATTACTATGTCCCTTATTGAGTTGCTTACCATCTACATCAGACATAATATTTATCCCTTTACCCGAAGGATTGCTAGACAACTCCTTGGGTGCATGCTCTAGTTGCACATTCAAAGTTATTCCCATAGCTAAATCTTTACCCATTGCAACATTATCTGTAAAGTGACCAAGAGGTTTATTTGGGTAAAGTATGCAAATTTAGATAGATATGTGATAAAATATATACTATCAATTCATACCAAGATGGTCAACCAGTTCATGGCACTCTTTTTCTGTTGCATGCATCCACCTACTACTAGCTTTTTCAGGCTTTGTATGCATCACTTCGGCACACGTGCTATCAGGGGCATCAATCAATTGCTTATGAGGTGAAACTGGATGAGAACTGCCAACTTGAACTAGACACTTGGTCCATGAACTCTACATAAAATAGGAATGTTAATATGATTTTTTGGGTATTTACATGAAAATTAAATCATTAAATAAGAACTCACAATTTACGAATCCCTAGAAAAAATATTACTTGTTTATTCATTTTGGAACAATCACCGACAAGTCATCAAAGAAGTCTTATTGACATATCAATATGAAATGTTATATCCACTTATGAAATTCAATATTTTATTTTTAGAGGAACTTATGAAACACCTAAGAGCATGAACCATGGCATCATATCCCTAGTGCCTCCAACATTTAGAGCATTAATCAATAGATTTTAGACAAAGAAATGATAAGTTTATGGATAATAAGACAGTTCAATGACGCTTGTTGTAATGGTTAATGGACTTGATCAATGAAAGATACCCTGTATTCATGCCTTCTTTATTGATCATTCAGGTTAACTACCAAAAATAAAAATTTAGACTCTTTGGCTATGTTTGGGAGTTCAAAAAAGGGTGGAAGAGGATCAATAATGGAATGCAATGGTCAGTTATTGGGGAAGGTAATAGTGGAAAAAAAAGTATAATTGTTTTTTTCCCTCCAATACTAACCCTTTTATATTATGAGTGTACTTTTTTATATGTATATTTAATAAGGGTGAAAGCTATGGTCCCAAATTTTGGTGGGTCTCTAAAACTCAATGTTTCAAGAGGGGGGGCACTCTCAACCCTCCCACCATCCCCACCAAATAAAACACTCCCATACACATTTGAAACAAAACTTGCCGCCCTTCCACTAGAAACTTTAAACCTGCTCAAATACACCCCATAATTTTGATCTGTCATAGTACATAGTTACAGACCTTCTACACCCATACAACTCTAGAAACTTTAAACCTGTTTCCCAGGCACCAAAATTTACTACAATTGAATTTATCCAGTTCAATTCCTTTTCTCTTATTGTATATTTTGGCTCTTAACATGTCGGAGTGGGAAAGTCCTCTAAAAAAAATAATGAGATTTTACACTAAATAGAGGCTAGACGTGTAATTTTATCCCATAAAACTTGTTTATCTGAAAATTAACAATAAAGGTGCATAAATTGCACTAGAACCAAATGCTCTAAATAGTGGCATATATTGCACATTACCACATAGGGATTGGCATGCACACAAACGGATAAGTTCAATTGTGGTAATTGAGCTTTTGAGCATGTTGTCATATAACATATAAATGGATTGGGATGCATTTTTGCAAGGTTTATCTTTTGTATTTTGCCTGTTTTGGGTTTCTTTGTACGGAAATCTTATCCTCTTTTGCACTCTTTCCTTCTCTTGTAATAAAATTTCTGAATTATTTTTTTTTTCATGAATAAACAGGTTTATTGAGACTGGATACTGCTATAGGTTTACCTTCAGATAGAAAAGTTTTTTCTTTCAAAACACATCTATTTAAGTATGAGAGTTGTCCAATACCTGAGTGCCACTTCCATTGTCACTTCCATCTCGAACAGTCAAGCCTCTACTTCCACAATCATTCTCATCACTGCTGTCACTATTATTTTCTGAGGCATCGTTACTTCTTGTCTTGGCAGATTTTCTGTTATGTGTCCCACTTTCGCTCCCACTACCACTAGACTGAGGAAGCATGTTAATCCAAGTTTAGAAGTGAAAATCATTTTGACAAATAAACTTTGATATCTAAGTTATCAGTGAAAAGACCCACAGATAATTATCTTGTCACAGAAATAAGGTAAGCTACATTAATTCATTACTGCTTCTTTATAAAGGAATAAATATATGTCTAGTAAATCCTTAGATCAGTTGAGGATGATATTATTAAACGGTGAGCAGAATAGTTGGATATTCAAGCTCGTCAACATATGATCCATAATATAAACTGGGATCACGTGCAAATTAGATAGGTTTTACATGACTATATATCTACAGCTTTTTTGATACATCAATCTCTACATAAAAGAAATGTAAAGCATCTCACACTGTGGCATCTTCTCCAAACGTGCTGCCAGAGGTTTCTAAGTTCATTCCTCCGAATAGGTTTCACTAAAAAGTCAACTGCACCTTTTGACAAACACTTAAACGCTATGCCCATAGAATCTTGAGATGACATCACTGCATTTCAACGTGTATGGAAAGCAAAACACCAGATGAAAAATAATTACCAAAAACACATACTTAAGTTTTGATATAAAGTATAAGTTTGGAATGGGACTTACTAATCACGGGAATATTTTTCAGTGTTTTGTGGTTCATGATCTTGCACAAAAGACCTATTCCAGATAAAATCGGTATAGCTACCTCTGTAAGGACAAGATCAATGTGATTTCCTGGATCTTCCAGGATTTTCCATGCTTGAAGACCATTGGACACAGCAGTGACTGTAAATACCATAGATAAAGAAAAAACTGTTTTAAGAATTATCGCCTTCATTGTTCAAGCACTTTTCCTTAAAAGAAAGAAAACTAAGCTTACATCAAGACCAAAATGTTAAACATGTTATGAAAACCACCCCAAGGAGTCTTTCCATTTATTAACAGTTTTTACATGCAAAAAAATTGATTGAAACTAATCCTTGCACTGGAAACTAGGGAGTATTATCCTCACATTTTAAATTTGAATTTTCCAGACACAAGGAGTACTAAGTACATTATGTATAGGCTATCAAGTTTCAATATAATATCCACAACTATCTCTCAGTTCACTAAGGAAACATGTAAGCTATAAGTTGTTTTCTCAGGAGCTGATACTTAGCAGTTGAGCATCTGACTTCGGCAAAACAAAGCTAAAGAGTATCAATTTTTTCCCCCTAGTAAAATTGGAATGGATAATAAAGTCATGTTTGTGTTGTTTTTGTGTCTCGATCATGTTGGAGTTACAAGTGGACAGAAATGGACTCCAGTGCCAAGGAACGATTAACCACAAATAGGAACAGACAACATTAATACCTTCATAACTACAATTTCGTAAAAGAGCTCGGACAACATGGCGTGTTGAATCATCATCTTCCACCAGCAGAACTTTTATGGATCTTATAGGGAGAAATCTCTCCCAGCATATAACTGGTCCTTGAGGTGGTTGTTGCGAAATCTGCATGCTGTCATGGACTTGAATTTGCCCCCGCAACCCATTGTTTCCATCCCTGGTTTGCCTGTTAAATCTTGTGTTATCATCATTTGATGACCCAGAACCCAGCTCTCCATTAACTACTCCATTATTGAGCCTCTTATTGTCAAAAAACTTATGATTTTGTTCTGCCAGACCTCTTTTCCCAACATTATTGCTCATTGGACCACCCTATATCAACCACACTCAAAAAACATGGGTGAAGAATTAACAGGATTACACAAACGCAATACCCTCATCAATTCACCCATGGATTCTCCACATCCTAAGCACTTCAACTATCAACTTCTGCAAACATTAACTATAGTTATCAGTCAAGTCAAAACTTTATCAAACATCACAGTTCTGAAGGACAGAATACCCTATACCTGGGGGTACTCCACCCAAGAGAGGCTCAAACAAAATAATATATGTATAAACACATCACACATATCACAAACAGTAATATCAGCAGCTGCTAACAGAATATATAAAATAAAATCCTGAATTGACTATACAAACATAAATGTCCTTTGGAAGAAAGTTAACATAGAAGTATAATAAATTCATACCTCCAAACTCCAGCCCCCAGACAGAAACCAAAAGCCCAAAAACTAAAATTTCAAAGCAAATTAATGAAATGGAACGACAACCTGTTCCTGCATCAAAGAACCCTCAAAGCTTCTGAGTCCTGACTCAGCACAAAGTTTTACTTTCCATTCATACGATACCCTGAGAAACGAATATGACAATTAAACTCACTTACCATTCCTACAGAAACTGCAGACGAAATCTGACATGACATGCGTGCATAGTGAGACTGGTCACATATTATTTTACAGGGAGACATCAGCAGGGACTTCAGAAATTCAAACAGTCAATGGCATATTCATCAAGACAAAACATACCACAAGTTCCATAAACCATAATCTACAATACCTTCTTCTTTGTTTTCTCTTTCCCTTTCTTTTACTTTACAGTAATTTTTATCCACCTATTAACATGGAGTCGGATGCACTCCAAGGCAGGAAAAATGGAAGATCCAACAATAGATTAATTAATAAATAATAGTAATAAATAGATTAATAAATAACAACAACAAGAAGAAGGACCACCAAATATCTGACAAGCATCTTCTATCCTATGAAAAAAAAATAACTAGAAAACAGAATACACAAATCCAGATATAGCAATAAAGCTTCTATGTCTTAGTATCACAAATTCAGAATTACAATCTAAAATAAAATTTCTCTTCATTATTTTCTTTTTCCTTTTATGATTATTCTTTTCCATACACAAAAGCTAGCTAAGAATCAATCATAGTAAAGTGAATTACAGATGTAGCGTGACGGAACAGACCTTCAAAGCTTCACCGTGGAGAACCAAACCTCCATTTTCTCGCAAAGCTCGATTCAGCAACTTGGAAAAATCAAAGTTCCAAATCCAAATAGAAACAAAACACAAATTAAATAATGGTCAAAGCTCCAAATCTAGTTTTAAATATCAAAAGACAGAAAATAAAAATTAAAGAAATAAACAAATTCAGCAAGCAAACGAGGTTCTAACATTTATCAGATGCAACAACCTCTCTTCCGTAAATTTTCTTCTTCCTCTTTTCTCCTCCTCCGTTATTCTGCGAAAACCGAAAAATGCTTTTGCGCGGTGTTTGTGTGTGGAAAAATACTTGACTGGCAGAGAAATAGCGAAGGCTTAAAAGTTTTTTTTTTTTTTTTTGCTTAGAGAGAGAAAGAGTGTTGAGAGAGAAAGAGAGGGAGAGGGAGAGAGAGAGGGAGAAGATATTATTCTGAGGGAAGGGAGGGGAGGTGATGACGTGGACAAAATGAAGGCTTGAGTGGCTGGGGAAGTCCACGTAGGACGATGACGTGGCGGGTGTGAGAGGCATTGGATTGTGGAGTGAGGTGGAGAAAATCAAAAGCTGAGAGAAGAGAGAGGAGAGAGAGATGGAATCAAATGCGATCTTCCAGATCTGGAACCCACCACGTGGCTCACTCGTTTGGAGTATAAAGGTTCGCTCTTCAAACCCACAAGCCCCTCACTATGCACAAATAGATTATAGTTTCGGTGCCACCTTCTTCCAATAATAGTATACAATAACATGGGCCTCCAATTGGGCTTATCCACCACACCAAAACAAAATGAATCTGGTTAATTTTCTTATTTCTGGCTAATGTGTTTTGAAAAATGTCAAAATTTCCGTGTAGTTAAATTCATGTGAAGTTGATAGTTAAAAATTGTTAAATAATAATTTAATTAAATCTATCAGATTATTTAATAAACTTTAGTTATTAATTTCATATGAAGTTAACTGTAACTAAATTTTCATCTTTAAAAAATTAGGTATTTTAGTATTTTTTTATACAGTAAAATAACAAATAAACTACTAAAGATTTATATTTTCTTTAAAAAATATCAATAAATTTTTTTAGGATAACATATGTAGACACACTAACTTTAAATTAGCCTCTATAATAAAGAAGATCTTAATTTAAACTAATTTGTCCATGTTTGTTATCACTTTATTAGTATTTTTTTAGGGATTAATATGTTCAAAATATAAATTTTTAAAAAATTTATTTGTCACTTTACTCTTTTTTATAATATAATTTAACTATTAAAAGTAACAAATAAGTTAGTATTTTTTGACTTTTTATATTTTATAATATTAAAAAATAGTTAATCTTATTAACAAGTTATTTTTTAAAATTTTAAACTATTAATAGAAAATATAATAAATACATAATTAAAATCTATTTAATTAGTAAGGATTTTTAACGATGAGTCATATTTTATTGATTTGATCATTATATTAGTGAAACTCGTTTATATTGACTTTTATCTAACCAAATATCAATATTTGTAATTATTTATTTATTATTTTTTTCAATTTTTAACATTATAGATGAGCATTGTAGAGTTAATTATTGCAATTGCTTTTTTGGAAAAATTGTGGAAATTGCTTATATAGTATGTATTAAATATGTTTTAAGAATATATAATATTCTCTTTTAATAATTAAGGTGTTGTGTAATAGGAGAGACGAGACAGGGTTGATTGGATAAGGTGATCTTTGTTCTTATTATTAAAATAGTGTGTTTGGTAGTTAGAACATGAAATAAATATATTTAATTTTAAATATATTTTTGTAAAGTATTATCCCTGTCTTGTCTCTTAATTGACTATCAAATATTAAAGATGTAATTATGAGTTGAAATTTTAGAAGCGATAATACTAAAAAAATAAAAAAACAGTCAGAATTTATTTTATTTAGTATTTATTAATTATTATAATAATTAATAAATATTAAATAAAACACGTTTTGGCTAAATTTTTTTTACATAACTAAACAATATAAATATCGATCATCGAGCACTGCTTAAAAGGTATGAGAATGATGTTACCATACTTCACATATTGGAGGATGAGAATGAGAAGTACATCTTTATACTTAGATGGTCCTGGGGAATTTGTGTTAATTGGAAGGGGGAAAAGTTGTCAAAGTTAAAATTATTCTTCATGGATGCTAGTTTTGGATATTTGTTTGGTGTCACTACTTTATTAGTGTTTAAGAGGCCGGAATTAACCTAAATGTTTATCTAGGTTAATTAACTCAGACAAAAACACAATGGACTTTTAATTGAAGATAATTCAACAAATTGGTGGTGGAGGGGCTATGTGAATCTCACATCAATTAGAGAGGAGAATGAATTTTTTTTTTAATATATAGACGTATTTAATTTTAATGCGTAGATATGACGAATTTTAATATTTTTATATTATCAAAAATAAAATCATAAGATTTAGGGGTAGTAACACTACTCGAATTAAACTTGCGGATACCCACTTCGTTCTTATCCATTTAGGACGGGTAATTATCCGCCTCCGCATCGAGATGGGACGGGATGGACCGCCTTTACCCGCTCCGATATATATAATATATATAAAATGATTAATAATATTGTATCATATTTAAATTTTTATTTTAATTTATGTTATGTAAGTTAATAATGGTTATATAATTTTTAAAATTTAATTTTATTTGTTAAATTTAATAATTATAAGATCGAGTAGGGACAGGACGAGTACCCACAAAAGCAGATTAGGGTTTAACATTTTATTATTTGCGGGTAGAAACGGAATAAATTCGATACAAATTTTTATAGGACGAGGCGGGGTTGGATAGAGCAAAAATCTGCCACTACCTATTCCGTTACCACCCCTAATAAAATTTGAAGTGCAAAACAGATCATATCCAGCCATAAAATAAATAGATAATAGTGTTCAAATTGATATGCAAACGAAAACGTTACATTCTATATTAGAAATAGTATTTGAAAGTTCGTTATTTTTATGGGAGATATAAATTTATTTGATAATTAAGATATATAGTTAAGAAATGGTAATGTAATTTTTTGGTGGAGATTAAAAAGTTATGTATTTTTCTTTTCTTATAAAAACTGTTGTAAAAATAGAATACTAAAACAAAACTTTTTTTACACTTTTGATTTCGTCTTTATATTCATATTTTGTATCTATCTTTAATATGTTACTATTTCTATCTGTATTATTTATATCTCAAACGAAATCAATTTGTACCGTAGACATAAGTTATGGACTACGAGTTATTTATTTATTTATTGTCTTGAGAATATTATGTCTACTTCACTTTGAAATTGGATTTTTTACGTTCTTATTTACGAAGTGTTTGGTGAGGATTGAGATGAATAAATATAACCTATGTAATTCTTTTAATTACAGGATGAGAATTCTACTTTCGAAAATTTGTATTGAAGATTGTCCAGTTAATTTTAGGTTTCATAATAATTAAAATTTAATTTTAATATACTGTCAGTATAAAATTATTGTATACGTATATCCAATCACATAATATTATATTAACAAAAATAACTATTTTTTATGTTAACCGCATAAATAATTATCCAAAAAAAAGATTGTGATTTCATGACTAAATACATAAAAATTAAACTCTAATAATTATATACTTGCTTAACTTTTCCTACTTTTGCTTATATGAATCATATATAGTTAGCTAGTTGAGCACTTTAAATGTTTAATCAATATTAATCTCTAATTATATGTTTAAAAATGAATTCGTAATAATAATAATAATAATAATAATAATAATAATAATAATAATAAAGGCTACCCTCTTTTTATTTTATTAAAAAAAATACCTCCTTTGAAAATAGTGAAACCTAAGATGACGTGAGTGGTATCAGAGAAAGGTATTCATAAGAACGATGAGAAAACATTTTTGGACCTTTTATATAAACTATGTAAGATATACATATTCTAATAATATTCATTATTTTTCTCCCCCTGTAATTTCTGCAACCAATGATTTTATTATTTGTTGAAAAATATTTCCATATTACCATGCATGTTCATTCATGTGATATTCCTGGATGTAATGATTATATATGCAAGTTGCAAATGCAAATACTATTAATATTAATAAATGAATCATAGATATTTGGAACATGTTATCTCCATAGTTTCATGGCATATAATTAAGCCACGTTGGTCCCCCACTATTGGATTCTAAATGAGGTTAAACTCTCTAGCTAGTAGCATCTATATTAGTAAACCAAATAGAAGTTCTTTTAATATACCACTTTAATAAGATGTAATAATTAGGGTTATAATAATCTCTTGAATAATTAAACTAAAGATATTACATGCGTTAACTTAGCAAGTGATCAGTTTTTTCCTCCGTTTAAATTTTTTTGTTCGCTTAAGATTATTTGGGCTTTTGATAAAATTTTTTATTTATTTTTTAATATGTTTGATAAATTTATAGTAGTAGAAATAAAAATACTAAAAAAATAAAAAAAATTTGAGAACCTGTAATTTACATCATTTTTTTAAGATATTTTTTCCTTAAAAAAAAGATATTTTTCATGTAATAAATAAATAAAAAAGTATTTTTATGTTATTATATCCAAATATAATTGATAGATAAAAAGATCTTTTTGTATGAGATATCCAAATATAAAATTACTTTTACTTTTTCATAAGATATTTTAGAAAAAGATAACTCAAAAAAAATCTTTTTTTTAAAAACTCACCCAAACAAGCTATAAGTGTCAGAAAATTCGAATTTTATTTTATATATATAGTAATTTATTGGCTAATAGAATTCTATTAAATAAAAATTTGGATCTTCTAAATTTTAAATTTTTATATTAAATAATAAAATATGATCTCTCAACCTTAAAATAATTTTTCTATCATAAAATTTAAATTTACAACAAATTAATCATTATCCTTTCGAATTGAGAAATATCTAGACACAAAAAAATATATTACATGCTCAACTCATCAAGGACTGCACACATAATAATAATAATAATAATAATAATAATAATAATAATAATAATAATAATAATAATATACTCTTCAACATAT
The DNA here is from genome assembly GCF_014773155.1 of Arachis stenosperma. NCBI lineage: Eukaryota > Viridiplantae > Streptophyta > Magnoliopsida > Fabales > Fabaceae > Arachis > Arachis stenosperma. Next base: position 1,858,856 of record NC_080379.1, on the reverse strand, counting down.
TTTAGTTATTTTTTCTAATTTTTTACTAAAAAAATTCAATGTAATTAAATGTCTTAAAATCATTTAAAAAAAATACTCAACTTTTTATTTAAGAAGATTAGGAAGATAGTTTAATAAAATAAAGTTAGAGAAAATTTTTCATTTTAAAAGAAACAAATTTCCTTGTCTACGTGAATGATATGCTATATAACTTCTTTTGCGTGGTAATTAAAACTACTATCCATCTTCATTAAAATTGAAATATTTGAAAGTGATTTCTTATACTAAAAATTAACAAAATTATGAATGAATTATTCCTAAAGGGTAGTTAATTAAAGAATGAGTGAGATATGAGTCACATGGAATTTAACACTAAAATTAAATAAAATATTTTTAAAAACTAATAAGGAATTAATTTGATGTACATATACTGTAAAATAATTTTACATAATTATTCAATAAAATTAATGCATTTAAATAATATTTTACGTTGTGAAATTTAAAAAATAATTTTTTATAATGCGATAATATACGATAAAATTTACATGGTATGAAAATTAAATTCAAGTAATAATATCACTACATTGTTAATAAATTCAACCAATTAATATTTGAAAGTGATCATATTCAAATTTTAAAAAGTTGAGAAGGTTAAATTAAAGAAAAATATTATTTGTATACTAAAATTAACCACTAAAATCAGTGACCAATGTATTTGTGTATAAATACATAGGTGGTTTAATTTATTTTCAATGTGTATTTATATTTCATTATATATTTTATACTGATGTCTGACTTTAGCAACTGATTTTGGTGTACACGTAGTATAATTCTAAATTAAATAGTCAAAGGTGGTGGACCATTATTACACCCTCGTGAAGGGATCTCCTTTTTTTTTTTTGTTTTCAAATATGTCTTATTTTCTTTGTTTGTGCTGTTACTTTTTTCTTTATCATCATGTGCCTATCTACTTTGCTAGAAGAGCATATTGGTGTAATTCTTAAGATGCAACCAAAGAAACACCACAACCACAAATTTGATGCAACTTTCTTTCAGGGGATTCTGTATGGTTGCAAAGGTGGAAGATATGACCACACAAAAAGCTAAGCTGAGCTACCTTGAGTGATGAACAGACAAATGAAACACAACCTTTTGATCTTGTACAAAGATATATCGAATAATAAAAATGTTATGTGTACATTAAAAATCAGTTATTAAATTAGTACGTTATTTTATAAATTTTTAATATATATTTTATATTATATGTATAAATAATTAATTTAGTAATTATTTTTTGTGTACGTGTAACATGATTGATTTAATAATAATACTTTATAATTATGTCACATGAATTTTTAATTTAAATTGTTTTATTTCTTATATATTTGTTCCTGTATATTCTGTTTCATATAACGAATCAGCAAAAATCAATTATTAGGATCATCTTTTAGCCGGACCAATACTAAACAATAGAAAGATATACTTTAAAGATATAAAAAGGGAAAAAGTAATTAAGGTAGGAGTTTAAGCAAGTCAGATTTATGTATTATCCATTAGGGTATCTTATGTGTCATTTCATTATATTTAACTTCTTAATAGAAATAATTCATTCATGATATAAAATAAATTTTTAGCTAATAAAGTAATTCCCCGAGAAAACGTTATTGTTAAGTGTTGCCGACATCACTCTTAATAGAAAAGTTCATTTATGTGTAAGCTTAAACATTTATGTGATTTTAGATATTGTAGTTTTGTTTAGATATTATAGTAATTATAATAAGGGGAAACTAGGGCCGGAAACTTTGTTGTTCATACTCGGTGTCTGATTTTGCTGGGAATAAATATTTTTATTTTCAACAAAGAAAAAGTAAAATTTTACATAATTTTATCTTGTATGATCTATGAAATTTTCTTTTGTTATATGTCATGTTTGAGTCTCATTTTTTAGAATTAATGTGAAAAATTATACCTGACTAAATCACTTGGGAAAATATATTTATTTATTTATTTATTTGGAGGAAAAAATGTGGCTTTTAAAAAGGCACTTTTCTCTCCCACTTTACTAGTTTCATGCATTAGAATCTTTCTAGGATGTTATATTAGATCCTAGGAGGGAGTAATGGTGGAAATTGGTGAATGAATAGGACTTTTATCATCATACATGTTCTTATATGGATGAATTTTTGAGATGTAGCTCGTCTCTTACGCTGTTATAATACGTCTTTTTTTTAATGGAGTAAGAATAACTCAAACGTCAAAAAACACAGTGGGTGGATACTTCTAAAAGACACTCCGACACTTAAGTTAGTAAGTGTTTAAAAAATATAAGAATTCTATGATATATAATGTTCAATATGAAATCAAACTTATTATGTGGTCTCCTTTAAGATATAGAAATTAGTGCCTTTATAGGACGTTGATGAATAGAATTGATGTTATAACCGTTAGTCATTAAGTCAGAATAATAGTTATTAAGATCATCCGTTGTAAACTTAGAATGAAGACAAATAAAATCGAGTTATGATTCATAATGCATAATAAAAACCGAATTATAAAGTAACAAATCAATGCACTTGTAGTTTTTGAAGGATGTTAATACGTGCTTAGCTAATAAGTGTTTCTCTTATGGGAAAAGAGGCAGAAAGAGCATACATAGCTTTAGTTTTCACAATATTTAGATTAAGTCTTAAGTGACACATATTTTCTCATTTAGTCATTTTAGATGTGTTTGTTTCAAGTTTGAACTTTTCTTTTGATAAAAATGAGCTTTTTTGTCTAATAAATAAAAGAGAAATAGAGCTTTCACATATTTTAATAAATATTATACAATATTTAGATGTTAAAAAAAAATAAAAAGCCAAATAATATATCTTCTAATAAAATTAGTTTTCAACTTTTATTCAACTATATTAAAAATAAATTATATATTTTTTGAAAATAAAAATCACACACAATGTACATAATTGTAGTGCAAAATTACTTTAAGATAACATCTTCTAGTAATAATGTTATATTGTTATGTAATTATAGCTTTTGTTAAATAATTTCAAATTCTTATATCTAACCGGTGAACATGCATTAAGAAAAACGATTATAAATAAATAAATAAATTCGAGAGCTCACTGCACATTCAATGGTTAATTTATATAAGTCATGTTCCCTCCAATTTTCCCATGTTTTAATTTATACAATAATAGTCCTTAATAATGTACTCCTACATAAATCATAACCTCTGTGCTTGAGAATCAAAATGAAATTAGATCTACACAAAACATAAAAGAATGAATGATTAGCAGCTCAATAAAGCTGTAGTGAGCTTAAATAGTTAAATGCTCAGTATAACTGAGATTTAAAAAAGTAATATGAAAAAAAGTTACCTGAACACAATTGAGACAATTTTAAGGCCTAGCCTAAAACGTCTCTTAATCACCGATGAAAAATTAAAAAAAAAAATTCTTTCAAGTTTCAATCATATTCGTAATTTTTAAATAATATAACTCGTATATAAAACAACAATTTCACTTAACGGATTATGATTTCTGATTTTAAGAAAAGAGCATTTCAGAGGCTTAAGCTAAAAGAATTAATTACAAGAATTTATTTTGATACAACAATAGTAAAAAAGAATTTTAAACATACATCTAATTATATATCATCCAAAAATACACATATAATTAAATGACTGTAAAATAATTTACGGTCTTGCATAAAAATATATGGCTTAACCGATGAAATCACAGACAAAAATTCAAAGTGGCATTTAGGCCTACAATTACAGCAATTAAATCACTTCTCAGCAAATAAACGGTCAGATTTATTTTAGAAAACCAATGTATAAATAAATTCCAGAGACAAATTATTATATCACAATCAACTTCAGAGTTGATTTCTTATTCATAAGTAAGACTAACAATAGAACCAGTTTAATTATATCATCAAATCAAAATGTAAAACATATATACAAAAGATTTCAAACTTTTCAACTTAACCAAGTGAAAAGACAGACAAAAAACAAAACCAGCGTTATAAGCACTGAAACACCACTCTTAAAGCAACTCTGCATGCTGCTATATATGGATTTATATTTTATACAATGCTAAGCCAAAGACAAAGGCCTTAAAGGCATATGCGCCTTCCATTTATGTATACCAAACCAACAATGCTAAGCTGGTACTAGAATCCCCCCAAGGAAAAAAACAGAAACAAAAACACTTACTTTATCACTTGTCCTCCGAGGACAACGGAGCTGGGAGGATTCATCTTCTAACCACTCTTCCTTGACTAGTAACTACAGGTTACTAGAATCACATACACCACTAAGAAACATTTTTATAACATGTTTCATTGAATCAAACCACTTTTTGCACCCAACTCTAAACATGTATTATGGAAAGTCCATAGAATTGAAAAGATAAAAAGGAAAATGACCATCTTGCTTACTGATTTATTCAAGCATCTGATCCTGGCTGAAGTTCAGAGACTCTTGCCATATGAGCTCCTTTATATCTTCTTCATTCAGACTTGTCTGTTCAAAATCAAAGATGAATGGACTCGGGCAAGTGGGCTCCTCATTGATCTCATGAAGGCTTGCCAAATATGGGTGATTCAGTGCTTCCTCAACTATAAAACCATATAATAGAAGTTAAAAATGAAGGAAGAAATGAGTGACGATGATAAAATAAGGATTGAATAACATACCAGTTATGCGTTTTGAGGGATCAAAAACCAACATTTTTTCAGCAAGATCAATTGCCAATGGAGACACATCAGGAAACCTCTGCACAAATGGCTGCTTTTCTACATGTGGGAGCTGCTTAACATATTTCTTTGCATTCTCACTTCTGAGGAATCCAAGGTCCGATTCATCTGGTGAACCTAGTAACTGTTTTGGGACAAAATTGTGAGGACTTAGCTCATCAAGATTTCACCATTTGCAAGTTTGCAAAACTAAGTTATTCTAAAAAATTTCAAGTATTGAAGACGCGGACAAATACCTCAGTTATAAGTGCCAACTGCTGAACATAATCTTTACCAGGAAACAAAGGTTCCCTTCTAATTATTTCCATCAAAATACATCCAACAGACCAGATATCAATAGCTGCAGTATATTCTGAACAGTTCAATAGCAATTCAGGGGCTCTGTACCAACGAGTGACAACATATTCTGTCATAAAATCTGTCTCAGATGTTGTTCTGGCAAGCCCAAAGTCACATATTTTGAGATCACAGTTTGCATTGAGAAGTAAATTGCTTGGCTTTAGATCTCTGTGCAAAACATTGGCAGAGTGTACATACTTTAATCCTCTCAAGAGCTGGTATAAGAAATACTGCAATGACATTCAACACATTGCTTTAGCTTTATCCCCCTTAACAATTTCTTAATAGCAAATCGTCTACAATGATCAAAGATTCAACGAACAACGAATGGATTTGAATTTGTAAGCTACTAATTCTATATGAGCTTCCAGTTCAAATATCAAAACCAAATCATAATATAAATCTGCAAACAAGCATAAATGATATTACAAACCAAGATATCTACATGACAATTTTAACTGTTTGTCTATTTCATATTAGCAATTTAGCATCAACATTCTGTTACTAAAATGTCTCTAATATCACTTAGGAAGTTAAGTTGAATAAACAAATGAGAAGAAATATTTTGTTCTGTTCTCACTTTCTTAGACAAGGTTATATAACATTTACTAAAACAACTCCCAAACTTCAAAATCCTTTCACAAAACTCCCAAATCATTCCCCTTCTCAAACAAAAAAACAAGGCTTTTTCATCACAGCACAATCAAAATCATTTTTCCCTTCACAAAAACACCCACATCAACTCTAAAGCACATTTCTACATTCAACAACTTCTGTCCCCATTTTCTTTTTCACATAAACATCACACTTACAAGTCAAGGAAAATACACTCAATGTCAAGCACAACACAATCAAGGCATGTGATGATAGTTTGGCAATCAATACTCTCTTTTGGAAACAAAGCAATTCAAGTACTGTGTACACATAATTGGAGTGATTGATATTGATCCAAGCTACAAGCTCTGTGTGATGAGCCATTGCCACGTTCACGCTATAACTTAATTACATTCATTTCCTTCACACAGTCCTTGCAAATTTCGCTCGTAAACACATCACAGAGACAACGAATCGAACGAAGTACCTGGCAGTGATCATCAGTGAGAGGCTGGTTAGACTGAATAATCTGATGGAGATCAGTGTCCATCAGCTCATAAACTATGTACACATCATTGAACTTTTCCCTCTTCGCTGGCCTTATTATATCCTTTATCTTAATCACCTACACACACAGTGTTAGAATATAATTAGGATCAATTAAGTATATTATTGAGTGTAATCAAGTTGTGAAATGATACAATATAAAAGAGTATTTATAGGTACTAAGAAAATCGTAATAACAAAAGACGTAATCTCCTATAATAAATATTCAGATACTAAATAATACTAATTGATCACACAGAGTTCACACCAAAAACTTCAAAACCAAAAGCGAATCAAAAACTGATTAGAGAAAAATGAAATTGATTACATTATCATGGTCCATGTGACAGAGGAGCTTGATTTCCCGGAGAGTCCTCTTGGCATCGATCCGGTTGTCAAAGGCATTCCCGATCTTCTTGATGGCAACACCTTCTTTGGTCTCCGAATTCGTCGCGCAGCTGAAAGAGAAAGAAGATGAGGGAAAATTGAATGAAATTGAAAAGAGAGAGAGAGAGAGAGAGTGAAGAGTTGAAGAGAGATACCAAACGACGCCGTAAGCGCCACGACCAACGGGTTGAATGGGAGGAACGTAGTGAGCATAAACGTCGAACAAGTTTCCAAGAATGTTGTAGCGAACGTATTTGGAATCAAGTGCGATATCGCCGTTTTGGTTTTCCTTTTCCATTTGCATTTGCTTCTAAGATTCTTGCTTCCTTGATTTGTGAGTGGACAAGGCTTTTACGAAGCTCATCGTCATGTTGGTGGGGTTTGCTTTTTTCCTCTCCAATTTCAAATTCATTCAATTCAATTTTCAAATGTGAACGGGGGATTATGTTATGTATCCGTTATTTTTTATTTATTCATAATAATATAGTGATAAATACTATGGTGCTTAAAAAGTATTATTTATTTATTAAAAAAATAAATATTAATATTTAATTTAAAAGATATAAAAATAAATAATTTTTAAAAATCAAAATTTAATACAAAAAGTAAGTTAAATATCAATTCATAGATACTATAGAATTAGTTTAATATAATATATTTAAAATTTTGTATATATTTATACACATAATTTTCTTTTTTTTTAACTAAATTATTAACTACTAAAATAATTAAATATGTTATAATTTTTGTTAGAATTTAAAACAAAAATTGTAAATCACTTTGGAAATGTGTGTGACTTCTTTTTTTTTTTTTTGGTTCAGCTAGTCAGATACGTCAAATATTTCTATGTCTAAATAGTCACATATCCAATTATTAAAATGGACCCAAAGGTAAGCCCAATTGAGAGGGTCTTAAGAGGCTAAGAGAAAAAACAAAACGAAACAAACGCCTGTTTATCTTTCTCAAGGCTTGTGATCTCCGACCCAGAAAAAAAAAAATGCTGGTACGTAGCAGGATAGGTAGTCAGCCTTGATTGCAAAAATATCTTTAAAAAACTAAAATGATAAAAATGTTATAAACCCAACTTGGTTTGTGGAATGACACTTTGCTCGTCCGCTTAAATAAATGTTGAGGTTCGATTCTAAACTCAAATTCGTGATAAATTAGTCTTTAATCTGTCATAATGAAAAATATTATGGACAACCTGAAAAATGTTATAAATATTACGATAACAAAAAAAGTTGTCATTAGTGTTTATATTTGAACAACGATATAAAGTTTTAAACATTAAATCTGAATCAACTATCAAGATAAAACTTAAAAGAGTTCAAATTTAAAATAAGATAATTTCTAGGCCTGAAATAGATTCGGTATATATCAATTGTCTTTCTCTGTCATACCAATAATATATATTAATATATCGCTTGCTAATGAATTGTTATATATAAAAAGAAAATAAGACTCGAATTTTCGATTCTTATTTAAGTGGATAAATAAACTCACGATTTGACCATTTTTATTTCTTCTTATTTTGATTTGTAAAATAAACATCGAAATGTGACCTCTCACCCATTTGTTAGGCACCACATGCACTAAATAACGCGCAAATTGCTCATAAGTCTTACTTGCCTGATTCATCAACCAGTATTCAGAAATTTGACTTATGAATAAGCACTTTCCTTGCTGCGAAAGGAACTGAATAATAACTACAAGTACATCTAGAACAAGAGGAGAGGATGTGATGATTGATGAGTATATATATGAAGTAGGACTACTTGAATCTTAATTCAATTATTCTATAATTCAAGCTTTTAATTTGCATTATGTGTTAGTTGACGCACGCCTACACATTAAATTCTATAAATTCTCTACATATTGGTCAAAGGCAAAATTCAAATATCTATTTTTTTTTTTTGTTGTCTAAAAATTAAAATATTTATATCTTCAACTTAACACGATGATGTCAACTTTGACAATAATATAATACAATTATAATATATACACACAAAAATTAACTATTAAATTAGATATTCATATAAAATATATAAAATAGTATATATAATAATTAATTTTATAACTGATTTTTCTATGTATATATAATGCTTTTTAATATTGTATGAAGAGTCTAGGGTGAAGTATTGAAGTATTCTCAACATTGTCAAGGAGTAACAAATATATAGAATGTTGTGTTAAGAAAAAAGAAATTTCCCATGCATATTAAAAATTTTTGTTCACTATATATTTGCTCTTGATAAAAAAAAAGTAAATAAAAAATTTAAGGAAGTTGTTAAGAAAAATACTTGTTGAAATTTTTTATATGCATGCATTACGTTCATAGTTTTGAAGAAATTATTAACTTTGAAAGAAGTAAACAATCAAATGGTAGTAGGTACATAGTCATATAGACAGAATTAAGAAGAGAAAATATCACATAAATTCTTGCGCGACAATGGAGGACCCATGAAAGCGACTTTGTCAAAAAGCACGTAACTAAATTCAGTAATGTTAAAAAAACAAAAAAATCAAATTTACTTTATTTAATATTTATTAATTATCATTAAAATTAATAAAAATATTAAATAAAATAAATTTCAACAGTTTTGTTTTGTTTTTTGTTATTAAACATTCCGAAACTAAATTTTACACATTTTTGTTATCTTTGCCATGGAGCACTCATACTATAATTAAATTCAAAACTACTTGAAAAATACAAGAGGATCTTAAATTTCTGTCGTCGAATATATGGTGGGGACTGGGGAGTTAGTTTTATCTTCTTATATATATTATTTTCTTTTTACTTTTAAAGATGCTAAACACAAAACACAATCACCAAATGAACGTGACAATTTATACGTCTGCTTACTGTTTCACTCAATTAAGTAATTAAGAATAAAATAGGAGTGTTAGGAATTAATATTCTTAATAAAAAATAGAGAAAATATCACTTTTTTATAAAATGTTAAAATGACACTTTCTTTTTTTCTATTTATAAAATGTATATTTTTATTCTTTATAACTTTTAAAAAATCTCATATTTAATCCATTTTAAATTTTTTTGTGTTAACTATATGGTTAATATGTATAACAATTAATATATATTTATATTGAAAAATAATTTTACTATGATTTTTTATTTAATGTTAAAATAATATATATTGATATCAAAAAATTAATAGTGAAATATAAAAAAAATGTTAACGAAAATTTTGGTAAAATTATAATTTAATAATTAAAAAATTATTGAAGGGTATCTTAGAAAAAAATTTAATTATTAAATTTTTTTGAAATATTTTGGTAAAAATATAATTTAATCAATAAAAAATAATTTATTAGATAGTATTTTAGTAAACAAAATTTTTAATGATAAAATAAAACATAAAACTTTTGTTAAAGGATATTTTTATAAAAAATAATTTCTTTTTTTTAAATAGATAAAGTTAATATTAATTAACACAAAAAAATTAAAATAGATTAAAAAGGGAGTTTTTTAAAAAATATAAGAGAGAAAAATATACATTTTATAAATAAAAAAGAAAATATCATTTTAGTATCTCGCATGGAGGGAATGGTATTTTCTCAAAAAAAAAAATAATGAGTTAATGAAACAAATGTTAATTCAAGTGCAAAATAAGTTCAAACAAATATTAATCAACACGCCTAACATTTTTATAATAAAAAATATAAAATATATCTTCTAACAATTTAACGATATAATCTTTTTGTGGGGGAGTGAAGATTCTTCTCATTACTAGATATATGCTGCATATAGTTTTTTATTGAAATATGCGATGCATATAAAATCGTAGAAGTTAGGAGATGCTAAAATGTTACTTGTGTATATATACAAGCGACCAAGTTATGAAGAAGGGAATATAATTATTAAAATGGGAACCTAACCAGATTAAATAAGCTCGTACAAGTATCTAACGAACCATAAAAACGTTTTAGTAATTGATTGAGATCGATAATGCTAAAAAAAATTACAATTTGTTTTATTTAATATTTATTAATTGTTACAATAATTAATAAATATTAAATGAAATAAATTTTAGTTGTTTTTTGTTAATTTTTTTTGTTATTAAACATTTTCAAATTGAAATAATATAGTAGTGATTAAGAAATATTCCAACTGTGGTTGTTCATTAATCAACAAAGTGCTATAATAATTTGCATTTGTCAAAGAATCCACTTCTATTCCTAATTAAGACAAAATCACGTGATGGATTAAGACAAAATCACGTGATGGATTGTTTAATGTTCCCCCATCAAAAAACTTTAACCTAGTAAATAGGATAAAATGTGTGCATTTTATTCCTAATATTTTTTGTTTATTTTAAATTGTCTCTAATATTTAATTTGAATCGTCAATTTTCTCTTAATGTTTGTAAAAAATTTCCATAATTTTATCTGTTATTAATTTCTTTTTTTTTAGTCAACAAGTTAATTAGTTATATTAGTAATGATTAAGGCAAAACTAGGAAAAAAAAACTAATTATGGACTGTAAAAAAGAATAATATTAGAAGTTGAATTGAAATTATTTTTAAATTTTAAGGACAATATTAAATCAAATAAAATATTAGAAATAATTTCTAAAATATTTGAAACATTCTGGACAAAAAAACAAAAATAATGTTTCTTATTCACAAATCAAACTTCTCCTGAGTTTTCAAATTTTGCAAACAAATAACGTAAACTGAACGGTGATGTTTCATTGGCAATTAGTATCTTTTAGCTTGCACACAAAATCAAAATAAATAAATAATTGTACCCTTGTAACATGAGATATTGACATGGTTTTTTGGTAACGTTGGGATGAGAGACTAAATTACACCAATTAAATAAGATTTTTTTGTTTTTTTTTTAAAATACTGAAATATGATTAATTTTAAAAAAAAATTAATTTCAATCTCTTACCATAAAACACAATATTAAATGATTCAAGTTAGTGAAATAATCACCAATACTCTTATCTGTTAAGGAAACGATAAACTAATCTAAACGTGGACTAACAGCGACGGATATTCTGTAGCGTCAAGTTACCAAGTAGCATTTCTCTTCTACCATCTTCCATCGGAGTTCTTCCTTGATCAATGCAAGCAATAAAAACTTTGGATGAACATATGGAAAATAAAAAGTCAATCTCGAGTAAAAAAATTTATTTGGAAGATGGCTCATGAAAACTTACCAGTTAACCAAAAGTTGAATTCTAGAATCGCTTCTTCTAATCCGATGTGTATTCGTTGTCAAATGAAAGAAGAATCAGTGAAAGTATGGAGGCTCGCAGAGCTTGAAATTCTTGCACAACAAACAAAATCATGGAAGCGATGGTTAGAGTTCATACAAGCAAGCAGACTTAGAAGCCACAACTATTCATTGATATATATAGAGCTAGCAGCGAATCTGTGTTGACAGATCTAGAAAGCAAGGAATGAATTGGTCTTCAATAAAGAACGGAAGGCACCTTGAATATGTGTTGAAGCGGCTCACCAATTAAGAGGAGATAAAGAAAATAAAAAAGATAAACTGGATATGGTGTTCTTTGTGAGAGAGAAGAGAATCAAACTTCTTTTGAAAAATTAAAAAAATTACTTAATCAATGTAATCCAATTACATCTATAGCATTTGTTAGATCTTTTTCAAAATTGTCCCTATGTGTAGTCTCTAGTGGACCTTTCATTTCATTTTATTAATGAAATATGTTTTTGATAAAAAAAAATACTAATTTTCCTAGAAAAGAAAAAACTATCCTTAAGTTGTATTTTTCTTATTCATATAAAACAGTATATTAAAAGTTGCATATAAAACATTTCTTGCTAATCGAAGCAATGTTTGAACTTTGAATAATGAAGTTACCAAATAACTACTACACTAGATGAAGCGCTCTTGGCCATTGAATCAAAAAGTCAAAACCAGCAGAGAGCATCACAAAAATCATCATGATGTTTATCAAGAACACACACAAGATATTGGAAAATTCTTATACATACATACATATATACAATACAATTTATGATTTCTTAGCTTTCCGATACATAAGAAATTAACAATAACACCATTCATAGATCAATCTTCCAAAACCCTAATTCCCTTTTTAGTAAGGCTATTATGAATCGGAGCTATAGCTACGTGGAGTTGGCGGAGAAGAGCTCAGAGGAGCTCTGTTTTCTTCTTCTTCTTCTACTTCGTGTCGTTTTGTGTGGGAAAAGGAGCCAAACGACGTCGCAGACTTCACCACTGCCTTGAGAATCTTCAGCTTGATCCGGTTTTGGCCCCTTCGAGGAGGTACCGTCTGCGAGTACCTCCATTTTTGTGCTTCCATTATTGAGTTGCTGCGACAAGCAGATGGAATCGTAGTAGATTCTGCCATCTCCTTCACAGGATTCGAACTCCGAAATTTCGAGTGAGAGAGTGAGAGAAAGAGAGAGAGTAATCAAGGTAAGCTTATGGTTATGGATGCGTGGTGTTTGAGCATATTTATATAGGGGGAGCGAGTTTATGCGATGTGACTCATTAACTTGGGGACGAAGACTCCTTGAGTCACTAACTCGGTACGGCCTTTTGGAATATTCTGTTATTAGTTACTTACACTGGTTGGGTTGTGTGCTGAGTAAGAAAGTGAAGTGAAGTGACGTGGAGTGAAGTGAAGTGTATGGGCTCAGTTTTCTTTAAGTTCAAGTTGGGCTTTTAATTTTTTTGTTTGGCCCAATATGACTTGAGTTTTTGACCTGCATGAATTTTCAGGAAAACAGGGACCATATAACCAATTTCTTTTAGAAAAAATATAGGTAGACAAAAAAATACTAAACAATATGAATAATGGATACATTAGATGTTCAATTCACTATATGTGCGAAGTTATCCTAATATTAAAATTTAAGTGAATAATTTAGAGTGTATTGTATTTTTATTTTATTGGGCTAATTTTAGAGCTAATTGTTTTTGTCTACCTAATAAAGTTCTTTCTTTTATTATGAAATTATTATTTTTAAATTTTATTTTCTTTTAAAAATTTTGGATTTTAAATTTAACAAAAAAATAATTTTAAATAATTAACTAGTATTGACTGAAAAATTTAGTTCTTTAATTGAGCTAGATTGATCACCAACAAGATATAGCATATGCGATGTGTATACATGCACCTTATAACACACATGACACAACCACACTTTTAGAATATTCACAAATTTTGAATACAGAGTCAATTTCTCTAGAGCGGAAATTAAAAAAAAAAAATTGAAAATCTTGAAAGTAATATTGGACCAGGTGGAGCCAACACACAAAGCAGCTAATACTTGATTTGCATTATTATATAACACTTAGAAGAAAATTACATTGAAAACGAAGCTAGTAAATAATTTAAGGTACAAAGAAGATAGCATAACACAACAACAATGCTGTAAATTACGATCTTGCCCAACCTCAAAAACATTGGTATTGCAAGCCATATTATGTTATTCACAGCACAAATCCACTTTATATAAAAGTATATGTGGTACTTAACTATAAAAGCAGCTTCTGTCTGCAATTTAAAAAACAAACAGACACAGATGCTTCTAACTTAATATCATAAGCTTCGATTTTAGTATATTCTTATATTAAAGAATATACCGGTTATAACATCAACATTTACATTGTTGTAATAATGATGAGTTACTTTGATTCATAGATGGAGTTTGGATTTCACAAACTTGAGTAGGATGTTAAATATTTTAGCTTTGATCTTGCCCCTTCTTGGGGGAAACCTTCTTGTTGTGATCTCCTTGCATGGTTTGGAAGTTGAAGTTGGCATTGTATAATCTGTAAAATAATGGTGAAACATCAGAAACAAACATGAGAAACTAACGATATAGTTACTAGCTGAAGTTTTTGAAGGAACAAAAAGGTAAAACATGAAGAGTATATGATTCTCTTCAAAGTTCAAAGTCTTTTCCTTTCGTTTGTTCTCCAAATTTTCAACATACAATTATAAAAGTAACTTCATAATATAAAGACTACCAAAATTTAGGATCAAACTTTAGAAACAAGAGCAAAATTATAAAATGCAATGTTAAATTTAACAGCCTCTATGAGGGGAAGAAAAGGGAGAAAGGGGTTTCTATTTTTTTTTTTGAGCATTGGACTTTAGCATTATGATAGAAGTGAAACTATGTATGTAAATTTATAGGGCGACCCAAAAGAACATTTAAAAAAAAAAATTCTAACTATACGAAGCTAGGAAGAAATAATGTAACCATATGTGAGATACCAAATTACGTAGTTGGTGTTTAAGATACCATTAGGGATAATGAACAAGAAATTTCCCTTAAAATTAATTTAATTGGTTGTTGACTTGATAAAAGGAGAAAAGGGAAAGTTGAGTGGGCCAAGTAATCACCGTCCAAGAGTTCATTTTAGTCACTTTTCACACATCTTCGGGTTTGATGAGTGGCTTTATCAATGTGGCGGCCATTGACAATGTTGCATTCTTCTATATTAAAGAGTCAGAAGACCATATCAGTAATACAAAACAAAACAAAAAAAAAAGAAGAAGAAAAGAAAAGAACATATCAGTATCATATGTTAAAATAGAAACTAGAAAAAGATAATTCTGACTTATATTAAATGTATTTATTTAGATACTTGTCATCTTTTCAATTATATGTATAGAATGGAGTGAGAATTTTCAATTTTATCTTAAATATGCTTTACGCTCTAAAGACACAAATTAATGTATCATTGTCTAAAAGAACAGTTATTATCAAAAATAATTATACTCCATGTATATTAAAAAATTAATTTTTAATTATTTATTAAAAATACATATTATAATTAAAAAATATATAAATATATGCGTGAAACAACACATATAAATTAATTATGTTACATTTATATAAAAAAAAAATATTAGCCATTAAATTAGATAATTATATAATATATATTATAATACATATTGAAAACATCCATACACACATGTATATATACGGTAGCAATTTCTTTCTGATATGAATATAGTATTTTTGTATATAAAGAAATATTCAAATATATAATAAATAATTTGATAACTAATTATATATATATATAAAATATTTTTGTATTAAACAAACTAAAAAAGAAGAAGATATGACAAACTACATTGAAAAAGAAGGTTTAATTTTTTTGTTGCCATTTGTTTGGGCTTGTCCAGCCCATTATATTTTTGTTATTTAAATGGGCTTACCCACCAAAAACTTCGTCCCCTTATTTTCTTTTGTTTATTATTATTCATTATTTTATTATACTTGATTAAAAAAAAAAAAAAAACGCAAAACCCTAATCTAAACCCTAACTTTCGTAGTTTTTTCATTCAGCTATAAAAGCTTCATATCTCCTCTGCTTTTCTTAGTTCAGTTCACTTCGTTTGCATTTCGCCGTTCACTGCTTCCAACTTTTTGAAGATGGCTCCTCCTAGAGGTAACTGAAGTTATTCCCTTTCTCTGTTTAGGGTTATCTTTCCATTGATTGATTCCTCAGAACAAGTCTATTGCATTTGTAGATGAATGTGTTAACTTTCGTTGTTACTTTTTGGCTTAATTGAATACAAACTTTGGATTTTTAGCTCATTGAGACCGTTTTTGAGTGTAGAGCTGAAATGACGTTAGGATATTTGTGAAGTATTTTAGTGTTTAGAAATTTCATTCTTGTTGGTAGAAGAGTTTAGTTATGAAGTGACATTTCTTTTTCCTTTGTTTTGGTGTTTGAACTGTTTTGTTTTCGTGTTTATATTGGTAGAAGAGTGTAGTGGAGTAGCAGCATTCCTTTTATTTTGTTGATAATGGTGGTGGTGGTGGAAGGGGTGGAATGAAGGGAGGGAGCAAGGTTGTGGTTGAGCCTCACAGACACGAAGGGATCTTCATTGCCAAGGGAAAAGAAGATGCCCTTGTTACAAAGAACATGGTTCCTGGTGAGGCTGTTTACAACGAGAAAAGGATTACTGTGCAGGTAATTTTTCTTTCTCATCTTATAGCATTATGCACTCGTGATTTCAAATGATATATTATGTGTATGTGTATGCACTTCTGTGTTGTATATCATGATAGTAATAGTGATAGTAGTAATATGCTGACAATGAAATTGTTATGATATGCAGAAAGAGGATGGTACAAAAGATGAGTATAGAGTTTGGAACCCTTTCCGTTCCAAGTTGGCGGCTGCCATCCTTGGTGGGGTTGACAACATATGGATTGTAAGAAAATTCTTTTCGTTAAAAGACTTCTTGTATGTTGTTGCTGTGATTCTATTTAGTAACTTCATATCTAATTTATTTTGTATGGTTTATGTCTAATAAAGAAACCTGGGGCCCGAGTCCTCTATCTTGGAGCTGCTTCTGGAACAACAGTCTCTCATGTGTCTGATGTTGTTGGACCGGTATGAAGCAATTCAGATTCGGATAGTATTTACATGTATGGTCTTGAGAGATGCTTATATAATATGTTCTTTGTATGCAGACAGGAGTTGTGTATGCAGTAGAATTCTCTCATAGAAGTGGCCGTGACTTGGTCAACATGGCAAAGAAGCGTACCAATGTTATCCCCATTATTGAAGATGCTAGACATCCAGCCAAGTACAGGATGTTGGTTGGCATGGTTGATGTTATATTTTCCGATGTTGCCCAGCCTGATCAGGTTTGATCTAAGTTTCACAATATATCGATGTACTTCTACCTGTATGTTGCTATATCGCCATGTATAGTATATATGTCTCCATTCATTCAATTGTTTGGCTATTGAGTTTCGGGTGGTTCCTTCACATCAATTTTGTGTCTCTGCTTATTCTAAGCTTTTGCATTTATCTTTTTTACCTGTTCTCCTTTAACTTAAGTAGTGCTATTCTGCATTTCTTTCAAGTTATTTCATATACTTGCTATTGTTTGTAGTCATTGTTCTACTTGGTTGCTATCGTGGATTTCAATTATGTGTTAGATTTTAAACATTGATCCGCTGAGCAAACTTTTCTTTAATCTTATTTATATTGTATCCCCTTTGATTTAAAATATATTTAGACTTTCAGTTTTCATTAGAGTTCTTCTGTGAATGGAAAATGTTTATCTAATGTTGTTTTGAACTGCAAAATATTGAGCTTATCTTCTGACCCCAAGATATATTGGTTATTCCATTCAAAATTTCTTAATCTGTGCTATGATGAGTTAACTCGGATTCCCCTTCAGGACATCATGGATGATGCAGACCCGAGTTTCTGATGCACATCAGTAAATTAAAAAAAAAAATGCTTGATTTGTTGTATTATTTTTTTTTCAGTTTTGAAATGAGTTATCAGACAAGTCGGTTTTCATTTGCTACATGTTTTTCCTGTTGTTCAACATAGCACAGTCACTGTTGGATTAATGTGTTTGTTCATCCATGCAATGTTAAATGGTGCATTTATTTACATTTCAACTTTTGCTGGAGACATTGTGAAAGAAGTGTTCTCCATACACTTCCTCCCATCTCACAAAATCAAATCCAGTCCAAGGACTATTGTGGTTTATGCTATTTCGTGTGTAATGCAGGCAAGGATATTGGGGTTGAATGCTTCATACTTTCTCAAATCAGGAGGCCATTTTGTTATTTCAATCAAGGTTTGTTCCGGAATTTAATATTACTCTTGTATGCTTCTATTAAGTTTCATCACAAATTAAGACATTGCGTAGTATAAAGAATCAAGCTCACGATAAGATTCAATCTGGTGTTATGCCAAATCATGCTCACTTGATTTTATTGTAATATGTTCAGGCTAACTGCATAGACTCAACGGTTCCGGCAGAGTCGGTGTTTGCCAGTGAAGTGAACAAGCTGAAGGCAGATCAATTCAAACCCTTTGAGCAAGTGACACTTGAGCCATTTGAACGTGATCATGCTTGTGTTGTTGGTGGATACAGAGTGCCTAAGAAGAAAAAAGATGCTGAGTAGATTTGCTTGAAAATTGTATGCATTGATATCAAATTTTCCAGTCACATTAGATTTTCACTGTTAATTTTGTATTATTGACTAAAAGAATGTGTGCTCTTTTTGGTAGTATTTATGCCTTGGCAAGGTTTTGATGAGAATATGCTCTGATTTTACTCTTCATCTACTTTCTTAGGGTAGGTTACATCAATTTGGAATATGCTTTCAATATAATATAACTATATTAGTGAGTGCCATGTGAATCCTGAAATGGTATCAGACCAATGATATAAAAGAAAAAAAGTAGAGTGATGATTGTACACTTCCCTAAAGTTCAAATATCATTTCTATATTTATAATCATAGGATTTTACTGAAAATCTTTGCAGGTTACTATATAAAGTGTTTTGGGATTTGTGAACCTATCAAATGTATTGGTTCCTTTTGTGATAAACTCGTTAACCATATAAATTCAAACCAATCTAACATTCAATATATTGGGTTGGGCTAAAGTTTTGGTTTGTATTTATAGTGAAATAAATTTGTATAATATGATTCCAGCATGATAAGGATTTTGGTCCGATTGATTTTGAATTCCTTTTTAAGATTTTGTTCATCGACTTGTCCAAAAAACAAAAATTTTGTTTACCGTAAATGCAATTGTATCCCAACCAAAGCTTGATCATATTTAAATTGTATGCTAATGTAATTTTTTAGGACACGTGATGTACATTGTCAACCACTCAACCCAAAATATGAATGTAGTGTTTAGGTTAAACATGTTTAAGACATAATATGTTTATCAACCGCATTTAATTTTGGTGGGTTACATGTTATGGTAGCTTTAAAAAGTGTATTCAGTTTGCGTTTTTATTTTCTATTTTTAATTATAGTATTCTTTTGTATTTAGAATCTTTTTCACTGTTCTTTTTTTCTTTCACAAAATTTTAAAAACATAAAATATTAAAAATAAAAAATAGAAATAAAAACCAACTTCGCCCTAATATTTCTAGCTCAAACGAGAGGTAAGGTACCACATTATACTATGCATGTATAAAATAGTCTAGGGAAAAAAAAAGAGCACGTTACAAAGTAATAGAAAGATCTTATCATATAAGACAAACGAATATGTTATAAACTTACAAAAAGATAGTAAAACTAGATCAATTGAGTTTTGACTAAGTTACCCATTTCGATCTGATTGGTAAGCCATGCATTTCAGTGATAATCACCATTAAAATGTGCATGATTGATTATACCTAATAATGCTATTATATCTGATTCATTACAATAACCATGCTATAGTAGTGCACAATAGAGGCATAAGCCAAGAAGATGAAGCATTTGATGATTATAATTATAATAATAGTAGTAAAAGGAACATGCAATCCTTTGATCAGATCAAAGGTCCATATCTCTCTTAAGTAGTGTTTGTTTTTAGAGATTAGGATTAGAGGGTTGGAATTTAATATTGTATTTGATGATCAGAGACTATAATTAAAATTTTAATCTTAAAATATAAAATTTCAGTCTTTTCAATACATCTAAAAAGTGAAAACACAATATTTCTTTTTAAAAATATCATAATTTAACTTTTTAAATTTTAAATCTATCCCTTAATCTTAATCTTTATATTTATCTTAAACTAAACATAATATTATAATATATCTCACTTTAGTACAACTTACACCAAATACAATACAGAGACTTAATTTAGTCTCTGTCTCTTAACCTATATTTTTTAATCTCTTAGTCTAAGTCTTCCTTTTAAATGCAGCCTTATAGTTGTATGTTAAATCTTGCTTTAATGCCTCAAGGAATTACCTTACATACTAATCATGAAATGGAAAACTTTATTGACTACCCAATTAGAGCTAGGATTTCATACAAGAAATATCTTAGGTTACACTCCATCATGATATCATAAAAAAACTAAGGAAGTAAGACATTGGTTGCATTTTCTAAACTAAAGAATGCCAAGAACAAATGTTCCTTGTTAGTGCTAACTATTATGTTTTCTTAATTAGGAGAAAGTTAAAAGTACTATGCATGCCGACAGAACCCAAAGATTCAAAGAGATTTTAAGGTTTTGTTCTTCCCCTTAAAAATTGAAGAATTCAAACATGATGGAACTTTTATATGACTTTTTCTTTTATGAAAATGTACTTTTTTTAGTTTATGAGGAAAAAAAATGAACTATATATTTTATTCATTTATTTGAAATTTTGACCTCTTTAGATATGTGTGTTTTGTGTCTCTGATTCTCTGTGTAGGGAAAATATTTTTGTAGTCTTTTACTTTTGGTCTCAAAAGAATTGAAAACAAATCACCCTCAACCTCTTTTGTCTTTATATATGTCTTATAAGGCATAATCAAACTATAATGAAGAAAATAACTAAAAAACTATAGCTAGTGATGTAAGTCTTAAATCCATATCTATATCTATATTTATATCTATATTATTATTTATAAAGTAAATTCCTTTTGTAATTATGTATGGTGTCTAAATTTCTTGTACTTGTTTGTTATCATTTTCAGTTAATTTTCATATTAAAGTTTGGTCTTAAAAATAATTTTTATGTTTATGCTAAAAAAAATTTCCACTAATTAAAATAAAAGGATCAATAATTTTCAAATCAATACTATTTGTTACATATGTTTTTAAATAAATATTGTTGTTAATATTATAAGTAAACTATCTTATGATAAAAATATATACAACTTTTTTAAAAGATAGATGCTAAAAATATCTGTCTCACAATATATGTAAATAAATATTCAATAACAATCTTTTTGAAGTAGCAATGGATGTAGTACTCTTTTGAATATATGGACAAGATATAAATTATTCCTTCTTAACAATTAATGCAAAATGAAAAAATAATTTATTTAACATGAAAAAAAAAATTAAGATGAACAATCTGATTACCTCAACATAAGGATACAACTCATTTTATTGAATTTTTAATATGATAATATTAAATATATATGCTTGTATTTTAATGTTATTATAAAGCAAATATTTATTTAAAAAAAATGACTAAAAAAATGAGTATATTAAAAAAACTGGTGACGAAAACAATTGAGATTTGAATCTATCATATATATATATGGACAAACAATTAAATCTAAGCCACTAAATCACATAATATTTTTTATTTTTTCAAACTCATATAATTAGGTTTGGACGGTGGTGGTCTTTAATATAATAATATCCTTGAAATAAATGTGTCTCCTCTCCTATATCAGTTAAATCGTTTCATATGATTTTTTCTACTCTTGCTAGGTTAGAACTCACTCTTGCTAGCTACCTTATCTGAACAATTAATGTAGAAGTGGGGGAAAAAAATGAAAAAGATATGGCTTGATTTTGACAATTGCTTATTAATTAATAACATAAATAACTATATGTCTAGATTTGGAACACAATTAAATTATATAATGAATGAGAAAATCATTTCAGAATTTATAGAGAAAAAGATAAATAAGTCTCTAATTTTATAATTTAAAGACACATAAATTTTTTACTAAATATAAATACAAAAATGTTTCACATTTTTTAAAATACAAAATATTTAAGTTTATGTGTCAAAAATATATAAGGATAAATAGATTTTTCGAAGGAATTTAAATGTCTTACATTTTAAAAAGTGTGGGACGTTTTTATATTTTTAATTAATCGATAATTTATTTATCTTTGAGATAAAAGTTCAGGACCTATTTTTCATTTTCTCGAATTTATATAAAATTAAGTATTTGAGGATTACTAAATAAAGAGGATCCGAAAGCCTTACTTTGAAAATGGGCAAACTTGATTTGAGTTAGATTAGGTAAAGTTTCATAAATTATGAATATTGATAGTTTACACTTTACACCAACGAAAAATTACTAATATTAGCAAAAAATTAAAATTGTGATTTGTCATTATATTAAAAATGTTTAAAAAAATCACTTCATCTTTTTTTTTTTAAATATTGTTTTAACTATCTTAATACACTAAAACTTAATATATAAAAAAGTTAAAAAGTCAAAACTAACTATAGTTGTTTTGAAACGGAAAATATAATAAAATAGTTTTTTTTTTTTTTGCTGCATCAAAATTAAAAAAATGTTTTATAGTATTTAAACATATTTAATAGGAGAATAGTAATGAAGAAACACTTTTTACTGATTTAAATTTTAAATTTGGTTTCTCAACAAAAAGACAAGAGAGGATGTTGATGGAGTACTTTCCATGAATGGAAGAGGAGCTTCCACGACTGCAATGTCTTAAACCTCGTACATCATGCCGACAATTTATGTTCTCTTCCAAAAGCATTGCAAAACCCTACTTTATTTTATTTAATCTTCTCTTCTTTTTACTATACATTTTTTTTTATGCCCAAATCATTATCATTATTGTCCCAATGTGTTTAAAATAGACTATAAATACGAGAAAAATACTAAAATATGATATTCACAATTATAGTTTTTTTTATTTTCAAAATTCGATAGGATAAAAATTAAATTATCATGAATTTAAATTTTTATTTAATAATTTATTATTATTTAAAGTTTTAATATTTATTTAAATAGATAAATAAATTAACTACTTGAATTACTTAAATTATATCTTATCAATATAGTTGAATATATAATCCTAACACCTTAGATGTTGTTGCAATTAACTTGCAGTTGTTCTTTTAGGCTGTATTTATTTGTAAAAATGGAATATTGAAACAGAAACACTAAAATATAAAATTATATTTGATAGATGAAATATTATGTGTAGAGACACTAAATTAGTATATTTTGTATTTATTCTGAAAGAAAAAATACAGAGATATTAACAAGAGATATAATTTATTTTTTATTTTTTCTTTTATTATTCTTGTTAATTTTTTATAATTATACCTTTTATTATTATATTTTTTTCAAATTTTTAAATTAAAAAAATAAAAATAAATTAGATTTTCATAATTTATTTTACTTTATTATCAAACAGAATACAAGAATAATAAATTTTATATCTCTGTCTTATATCTTGTTCTTAGTGTCTTATCTTGTTTTGTTCTAAAAAAAAAAACAAACACAGTTGTTAGAACTATTATGCCTGAGACCCACATTAAACTAAATAATTAAATGATAAGTTTTTTTTTTTTTCAAAAGATTAGGTTTTCATATTAATAGTTTCTTTAGTAAGAATACTTTATTTTACATCAGAAATATTAGATCATTAATATTTTTATATCTGAACCAATACTAATTTTTCAATTTTTTTCCACTAAAAATGTTATCCCTTAACAGTTAACATTTTCCATTTTATGTTTCCTCTACATATTTTGAATATTTCATATAGGTTTAACTTGAAAAAAAAAACACCCATAAAATCTGTAATTACTACGCTTTTTCGGCCTTTTTTGTCTTTGTTATAGCTGAGGAATATATATATAGATGGATATTTGTCGTTAGATTAATGAAACTCTAGATTTCTGCTTATTAATTTGTCATATTGCATGAATTATTTAACTTGTTTTCTACCAATAAATATTAATTAGCTTTTGAGTATAATATCTCTATTATTTATTTGAGTATAGTAGTCTATATTTGTAGAATATAATGTGCCTTAGAAAATACGAAAGATGAAAGAAATATTAGTTGATAATTTCTTGATCAACTAAGAAAAAGGAAGAAAAAATGTGCTAACAAATGAACTTAAGAAAAAGGGCACAACGAAATTAATTTTGGTAGGAGGAGTTTGGTTACAACATTACTAAATAACTGTTTACTTCAAATATATATTAAAGTACACTATAAGTAAATTAGATTGATTGAAACATAACTAAATAACTGTTTACTTCAAATATATATTAGACACGGATTATGAAAGCGAAGAATAATTATGTATATATATAACCAAAATTCTACTTATTCCTGTTAAAAAATAATATTATACATCATCTATTCATCATCCTTATTTTCTTCGGTAAAGTATATTTTTCTTCATGATATTTGCAATTTTTTAAACTATATCTAACATTTAATTTTACCTAATTTTATTTTTAATATTTTTTGTTTATATCAAAATTATCTCAAAATATTAAATTCATTTAAAATAATAGTAGTAACAAAATAAAAAATATCCGAAAATAATTTTAAAACAAATTAAAAATATTAGAAATAAAATTAAAAATAAAATTAAACGTTAAAAATAAAAAAATTACAAATGTTAAAAATAAAAAAAAAATCTTACGTTAGTTATTCATGTGCATGAAATGAAATGTAATGTGCTTGTTAATAGTTATATTATATTATATAATTAATAATTAAGTTGCATTGTAAAAGGTCTTGCATCATTATGCGAGCTAAAAATTGAAATTGTTGACGTAATTAAAGAGCCAATAATGGCGCGTGATGAATTATTATTATTATATTCAATGGCATAAAGAAAGAAACACCTAGATTTTTTTTTTCAAGTTTGATTGTTTGAAAGGACGTACACACCATTATTACCAAACTACAGTTTCTTCTTCTTGGTTAGGATGTTCAATGAAGGTAAATTAAGTATATATGACACATTTTTGGTAATTAATATATAAACAATATATTTATATGATGCATTATTCAATATGAAATATTTGGAATTGCAGATAAAAAAAAAATCATGATTTTTTTATGTCCCTACAAATATTTTTATGCTATAAATTTGGTTTCTAGCTTAAATATTAATTTGGCGAGTTAAAATGCTAACGTAATAAGATACAACACAAATTATTATTAACTTATTAATTAGCATTAAATAAAGGGAAACAAATATAATAATAACAATAGCTAAAATAAAACATTTTAAAACAAAAATCTAGAAATTACAAGAATTAAAACAAAAATCACTAATTTGTAAGAAATAAAAAGTTTACCCATTATTTTCTGTAATAAACCATTATCTCTTTTAACATCGAATTTATAATAAGATTTTAATCCTGAATAAAAAAAGAAGAAAAAAACTAGTTTAATAGTTTACTGTTTTCTAAAGTCTAAAACAGTATATATCTCAGGCGCATGTTTGAATTATTGAAGCGTTGTACGAAGGGTTATAACAGTTTTGGACGTCAAATCAAAGATAAGGATTAGAATAATATTGAATTATTTAACTCTTAATTTTTTAAATATTATAATTTTAAATGAATGAATTAATTAATTATAAAAATTAAAAATTAAATAATAAATACCATAGAGAATTGACCTTTGGTTTGGATCCTTAATTAGTGATATATATTGCATCATTGTTAGAAGAAAGTTCATGAAACAAAAAGTTATAGGGTGGGCACCAACAAGCACCTTTCAGCCATTATTATTGTTATGTTCCATGATTTGGACAAGACACCCCATTACTTTATGGAAAAATCAATTTCTACCTCCATACACCTTTTTTTAATTATTTTCTTCTTTTTATTTATTGTTTTTAAAGTTTAAAATTTCAACCTAAAATGTTAAAAACGAACTAAAATAATAAAACAATTGAATATATATTTTACTTGCTGTCAAATATATATTCTTATTTTATTTTATCTTATATCACTATAATAATAAAATAATATTTTTGTAACGATTTTTTTAATATTTGGCAATAGTTTTAACCGTCACTAAATATTTCTGTGACGATTCAAAAAATATCACATATTTAAGCGTCGTCAATTGATATAGTAATGGTTTTAGACTATTATTAGTAAAGAGTGTCGCTAGAAGAATTGGTATATCTTTTATTTGCTGTCAAATATATATATATTCTTACTTTATTTTATTTTATAAATTTTTTTTTTTAAATATATCAGTATACTGATATTTCAATAAATTTTAACTGTTAATCTTAATTATATATATTATATCTTTTTTATAATTAAAATCAACAGACTAAAAATCACTGAAACACCAATATATCGATACACTTCAAAATTTTTCTATCTTATATATATGCAAGGTCATACTTTTGACCCTAATTGCACTTAAATTAACCGCTACTATTTTTGCACTAAACAAGTTCTACGCTAATTAATGATATGCTGTTGGCCTGTTGCATTGACAATTGCTCTTATTAACAATTTTTGGATCTTCTTTTTGCTTATTTGATAATAGAAATTAGATTTCAAAGCAAAAACTCAAACTCCTGTATATTAAACATGCTAATGTAGTATTTATTTATATTATTTGTATAATATATTTTAATATTTATTTTTTTAAAATTGAACTAGATTAAAATATAAAAAAAAAATTGTTCTATTTTGAGATGTCCAAAACTAGCTAGCATATCTGTGGTGAATGTTAATCAAAGGATAACAAAAATGATAATTATTGGCTTTAATACCTAAAAAAGCTCAACTAATCTTTTTATAGGATCATAATTTAATTTGTTATAACACTAAAAACAAAGCTTTTCTTATTTTAATAGTTCATGTTTCTTCGGAAAAACATTATATTTTCGAAGCTTAACCTTTCTTTTTGGCAATAATTTTAAATCTTAAAAGAATAATCCTGACCTAACTTTATCAAATGGCGAGACACGTTTGGAAGACAAAAAAAGGGTTTAATTTAAAGTTATTCAGACATGGGTTTTATTAATTTTTGTTTGGTCCCACGTGTCTACAATATTTTATCATTTTCCTTAAGATATTTTTTCCTCATAGACAATGTGAGCTTTTTACGTGGGTCCAATGAATGTGAAATTATAAAATATATACATACAATTTGTGTGTGAATTTACCGAAAGTCATTTTAAAAAGAAAAATTATAATTGTAAGGTTTCACATGGTTGGAGAAGGGAACGAAGCATACTTTATAAGGATATGGATACCTTTTTTTAGTATGTTGCATTTTAACGAGTGAGTGTGGGAGGCTTCGACTAGCGTCCCTATCGTCAAAGCAAAAATCATGAGGCCTTATGTGCCAAAACGGACAATATCGTGCTAGCGAGTGGTCTGAACTGTTACAATAAAAGATAATCATCTTTGGATTATAATATATAAATAGTTTATAATTGAAACTAATAATTTTTAGCTAAAGAATAACACATATATAATTGATATCTATATTTTGAAACTTACAAAAACTTCTTATTTTTGAATTGTAATGATTTTAATTTATTAATTTGACCGCAAGTATAAATATTAAATAATATAAATAATCATATCATCTTGCTTTTTAATTATACCATTATTTAAAAAGATTTTTTCCATACATTTCAAACACAATAAATTTTCTTAATTAAAACACTTTTCAACTAAAATATCTAAATATAAATTAATTTTCACATAATTAATTATTTTAAAAATAAAGTAATTATTTAAAAATTATTAAAATAAATTTAATTTTTTAATTATGTTAATTAAAACATAAATATGTGTATATATTACAATGCATGCAACCACGTCTTAATTATCCATCTAATAATAGGTTTGGCATAAAATAGAGACTCCATCAGACATAGGTTTGGCATGTGCACCAAACTGAAGCCAAATCCTACAAGTTATTAATTAGGAGAAAATAGTCAACAAATACGAGCTACTCAAAAACCAAACACCACATTGATCCGATCCTGGGAGAAATTATTAAATAGCTTTTGGAGCATATAAAATATAGAATTTAATTTTAACATATTCGGTATAAAATTTTATACGTTTATTATTTAATTGTATAATATTATTTTAATAAAAATAACTATATTTTATATTAATTATATATATAAATAATTATCTAAAAAAACATAATTAAACGATAATATAAAATAATTTATACTGTCAATATATTAAAATTAAACTCTTTAATATATACTCCCAAAAGATTTTGGTCTAACACACTTTTCATATTGATTCGAGTGTCAGAATATCTTAAATGCCAACATATCGTGTTCTTATTTGTTGAAGTGTTTCTCATGTAATTATGGAAGAAGTATTCCCACTAAAATTAAAAAAAAAAATAGTACAATATGATAATTATTCATTGACTATCAATCTTGTGAGGGCTTGAACTATTTATGAAGCATAAATATATAATTGTAAATGTTTTTTAAATTCATGTTAAGTAATAAAGCAACACAAAAGAAGCAAGGCTCTATAAAAATCGATTGGTTAATACTATTACACCTCCTATAGAAACGTGAGTCCACCTAATAATACATGCAAAATTCTGGTTTAAGCCAAACCTAATAGAATTCAAATAGGACGGTTGTTAAAAAATACATTTAAGTTTTTAATTTATTTAAAATTTGGATACACTAATCTGTATAATTTGTTCTATTTTAAAAAATCTCACATATATTATATATATTTGTATCAGTCAAATTAGTATAATGAGAACCATATTTAATTTCGAGTAAATTTAATAAACCTAAGTAAACAGAGAAATTGATGTGTCTAAATTTTAAAAAATTCAAAAATTTAAATATATTTTTAAATTTTTAAAATTTTAAATATTTTTCGATCAAAAGGTTAAAGACTTATTTTTTTTTATTTAAGATCGTCTTTTATTTTCCTTTTTGTTTTCTTCCTCTTTTATTTATTATCCAATAATTAACTAAGTTATTAAATAATAGAAGTCACTAGTTGATAGGAAAGGTTCAAACTAGTTTTTTCTTGTGATGAATGTTAAGGGATTAGTATCTCTTTTTTATATTTATTTTTTCATGTGAAATTGTGAATGACATTTTCGTTTTTTTTTTATTACTATTATCTTTGTAGGGAAACAGTTGATAAATCAGTACTTGAAACAGGTGTCAACGTTATATAGAATGTTATGTATCATATTAGCTAATTTGGATTGGTCGTGTGCTTAACTCATTCGTCCGCTTAAACGAGTGTTAAAAGTTCGAATCTTATTTTATATATATAACAATTTATTAGTCAGTGACATACTGTTAAATAAAATTCAAATTCACTTTGTCAGATTGAAGAATACTGTGTGTTACTAAAATAAATACTATAATATCTATCACTTTCTATCTAAGTTACTAAAAAAGATAAATAAATAATATTTAATAAATTTTACATGATTTATTTTTTATTTTAAATATTTTATTTTTTATTTTAAAAAAAAATATATAATTTAGACACTATAACAAAGACACCATAAAACTCACCACCAAAAATATTATGCACCATGTTCTTATTATTTTGTTGTTTTTTGTGATTGGACTAACATATGCAGTCACTCGGTAGAAAGGTAAGTAAATACTAAATAGTGCACAAAAGAAACATGCATGAACCGTTAACCTAGTTTGGTGGAATGACGAGAGGAACCAAATTAAGAAGAAAACTTAAATAATTAGTAAGTAGCAGTTTAAAATAGACATTTATTTAAAAAAATAAAAAAATCTAAAATTATATTATTTTATATTCTTTAATTATTATTGAAATAATTAGATAATTTTAAATATATAATCATATATATTATATACATAAGATTATAAATATTAGATAAAATAACTTTAAATTATTATCTTTTTAACGTTATCATATTTGAAATTTGCAACAATATAATAGGTTGTGACTTGTGACTTCATATCTCTCAAACGCAACGATTAATTACTTTATTGTTTTTGATATATATCATTCAAATATAATGATTAATTTTTTATTGTTCTCGACCTCTTAATTAAAGAATTAGATATATAATGAGCCATCAAACAACACCCACAAATAATTATGACTTTAATTAGACCAAACAATGAAATTAAAGATTAGCATTATACAAAGATGTGCACTAGCTATAGTAGTTGGGTGTTATGATTGGTACATCATTAACACATACATGTCCTATTCCTATAAATAGGTTTATGTGGCTATACAAATTGCTTCCTAACTTTTGAAAGCTTCCTTAACTTTTTTCTTAAATCCACAAGTCTAATGTACTACATATACTAGTAGCACCGAATTATGGAATTAGATTAATAGACAAATGTACTACGTGTTTGTACTAATTAAGGTAACACCAAATTATGTACATCCCTATATATATATTTATATATATTAATCAATCCATTTTTTATTATAATAAAAATTATTTTGAAATTAGTCAAAATGATGGTAAGCTAAATAAGTGCTAAAATGAAAAAATATTTATGAATTTAATTTTTATAAATATTTTTGTATAAATTATTTATAATGAATGATATTTTAAAAAATAAATTTGTATACTAACTCTCTTTTATATTTTCATTATATATAATATATATAGAGATAAAATATATATCGTAGTTTTTCTTATTCTAAAGAGGTATATTCATATACGGTGATCTAACAAAAGAATTAGGATTTAAATTGTAGAATGGAAAATAGCAAAATTTTGTTTTTATAATTTCTGTTTTTCCATTCGGAAAATAACAAAAATAGGAATAAAAGTAAAAGCAAAAAGTAAGGAAGGGCAATAATAAATTAATATATGGAAATGTAGCATATGTTAATTGTGATGGAGGGACCACCATGTGTGAATGTGAATGTGGGACGAGGCCCTTTTTGGTCAATACAAACGTGAATTGAATGAGACGTCGGCATCGAACATTGCCAAATTAACCACCTTAGTTTAGATGATATTAACTAACTTGGTTGAGTGGTCAATTTATTCATCTGCGTAAATAAATGTTAAGATTTTGAATCTTATTTTATGTATACAGTAATCTTAAATACGTGAAAGTATGTATTTTTTGGATTTAGATCCTCTAAATTTTAAATTTTTATTTTAGAAGATAAAGTGTGATCTTCTACCTTTAAATAGTTTTTCTCTCATATTTACTCTTAGCCCCACCTACAAAATAAATGGTGAGAGATCATATTTTACTTTCTAAATTGAAATTCAAACTTTAAAGAATTCAAATCCGTATTTTTTAACTATGAAAAAATATGGAAACCAATGGAATATTTTTTAATTATTTCTAAAATAATGGGGTATAACTTTTTTCCAAAATATTAAAAAATAGAAAATATAAAATCACACCTCCAACTTTTGTTTTCAAAACGGTTTGCATATTTTAAAAAATTACAAAAAAATGACAATATTTTTTAAATTGACACATGTTAAAAGCATATTAAAATTTTTTAGCCATAAATTACAGTCATTGTTTTCAAATATAAAAATTAGTCATTGGCCACTTCTAAATTTTAGATAATAATACATTTAGTACTAAAAAATGTGTAATAAAATTGCCTTATTTATATTTTTTAAAAATTTTGATACAACTTTTTTTTTTTAATTTTCGTTCAATCACTGCAAAATTATAATAAAAATAATTTTTTTTATTTTGCTCACGTTATTTGCAAAGTTGAAATATAGTGCATAAAAATATAACTCTTTCTACTATTATTTAAATTAGAAAATATAAAAAAGTTATTTAAATGAAAAGCATCATATTTGTCACATTAAATTGATTCATTTTTCAAACATATTTTATCAGCAATTTTTTTTGTGCACCAAAAGGTGCCAATTAACGAGCTCATTAACATAGATTAACAAAGTCAAGAAAAAAATATATAAAAATACCAATATATTTTATGTTTATATTTTTTAAGAACCGAGTTAAAGTATTTAATCTTTCATAGTACAAACTGATTTTATTAGTGATTTTTCAATGATTATCTTTTGAACATTAACCCTTTAATTTGAAATATAACACTATGAGTTCCGCATGGCTTATGATGTCACTCCTATAATTATATGTATTGTACTATATGCATACGAAGAATAATTGATAATTTCTATGGGAAATTTTTGTAATCACTTTATTATTTTTTTTTCTTTTATTTTCTTTAGACTTTTAAGAAGATAAGTGTATTTATTTAAGATAGAGAAATTTTTGTATATCAATCATTTTTAATATTTTTTATTATTATTTTAATATATAAATTTAAAAAAATATAAATACAAATTATATTAATTTATGTATATAAAATTTTAATAAATATAAATATAAAGTATATATTTTTTGTGTGTAAAATTTTTATAAATATGATATAAATTATTGTTGATTAAATACTGACAAAAATTTTTTTATTGATTATATAATATTATGTTTTAAGATAATCTCAATGAAAAAATTTTAATCCTTTACATAGTGTAGTTATGCAAATGAATGTAGATTATCAAAAAAGGAAAATATTACTCTTTAAGATAATCTCTATGGAAAATTTTTAATCCTTTATATAGTGTAGTTATGCAAATGAATTTAGATTATCAAAAAAGAAAATCCTTGAATGCTTAATTTCCATAAACAACTATGGACGCCATCTTTTTTTTTTTTTTAAAAGGTCAAATCACTCTAATATCAAATCAACTTGCCACAGTTTGGTTTTATCTTTAGATGACTTCAAATCATTGGTTATATGTCTTTATCATTTTCAATTAATATCTGACTTTTGTTTAATCAATGTTATCTAACCTTAATCTACACAGACCTATCAAATTAAATTTAGAAATAAACACATTTTCCAATGTTCAATAGCGTCGCTAAAGCAATAATGTTTTACAAGAAAGTACCATGAAAATGATTTTCGTATGAACATAATTATAGTATATATAAATTAGGCAGACATTTAAAAGTATATATGAAAATGCAAAAGAATTTTTGTTAATAAGCTCTAATTAACTCACATCCATCATCTTGCATAACAGTACAGTAGTAGTAAGAACGTTTTGTTTTAAGTTACTAGAATTCAATGGTTTTAATTATAATTTCGGAAAATTATGCTACAATAAGTTAATAAAATTAAAATATAGTTCAATTGTTGAAATACAATAATAATCTCCTATTATTGCTACTCCGATGATATTTAAAAGAAAAAAAAAGAATTTATTTATCTAATAAGAAACAATTTCCTCTAGTAAAATGAAAATTTGATAGAATAATATTGTACGAATTTATTTAAAGATTTATCGTAATTTATTATATAAATAAAACAAAATTAAAATTTCTAATATTTACCAAAACGCGGGTTGAATTAACTATTTAATTAACTCAAAATATTATAATTTGTAATTATTAAATTATAATTTATATATTATATAAAATAGAATTTAATTTTAATATATTAATAATATAAAATATTTTATACTCTTGTATAATTATATTTATTTTTTAATATAAAAAGTAATATTTTTATTGATGTAATAATACTACAAAGTGTATTAAAATTAAATTTTATAAAATATAATCAATAAAAATAAGCGAAGACTCAATGCTCATTCTCCATCAACAATCATGCAAAAGAAACAACCCTCACACACTAGAAAAAGAATAACAAGAAAGTTGCAAACACAAAATTCAACTAGGCCGTTAGTGTTCCCGTTCATGAGACCATAGCCACTGTGTGTGTGCCAAAGAGAAGAGTAGCAAGTAACAAGTGACAACTAACAACCCAAAAAGAAGAAAAATAATAAAATATCCAATATTACTCACCGGTAACCGAACCAACCAGTCCCTCCCCGAAAACAGAGAGAAGAAGAATAATAATAAAAATAAATTGCTTATATATTCCTTTTCCCTCTTAAAACGGGCTCTGAAAGTTGTTTTCCCTTGGCACTCTCTCTATTCCCCTCACCGATAACGGAATCCAAATAATCGGCGATGTTTTCACTCTCTCTCTCTCTCTCTTCCACCATCGCCGAGTAACTCACAAATGCAACTACCTTAACTAGTTATTTCTCTCTCTCTCTCTTTTTTTTTTTTTTTACGGTTGCTTTGTTCTGTGAGTTTCTCAACACTCCTATTTCATTTGTTTCCGGCAGCCGGAAAATTATCCGGCGTGTACTCCGGTACGAAAGAACCAGCTCAGGATTCTGTTTTCTTTATATTTTGTTTCTGTTTTCCTCTGATCGGATCTATTTTTCGCCGTCGGAATAATCATCGGAAGAAAATCGACGGCGATGTTGAAGTGAGAACGAACTAGCTGAGTTTTATTGCTTTAAGCTAATAAAGAAATAGAAAGAAAAAATAAATAAATAAATCTAAGAGTTCGGTTTAGGTTGTTGAAGATTTATAAGAGGCGTATCGTATTATCATCATGTTCGATCTTAATCTAAATGCGGATTGCGACGATTCGACTCAGAACGGTGACTCGGCAGTTGTGACGCTGTGCGAGAAGCTTCCAGAAGGTTCCTGGAACCAAATGACGGAGTCGACCGGGACATCGAACTCCTCCGTCGTCAATGCCGACGGTTCGAGCAACAACGACGACTCGTCGTGCTCTACGCGCGTCACCGACAACGCGCTCACTTTCAATTTCGGAATCCTGAAAGCGGACGACAACGGCGTCGTGACGAAGGAGCTGTTTCCGGTGAACGGAGGAGCGAACTTCGTTGATTCCGTGAACTGGCAGAAGAGTAAGTTTCAAGGAACGAACGGCTCGATTGATCTCTCGTTCAATCGGCAGGGAGTGGTGGACGGTGAGGTAAAGGTGGTTCAGGTTCATCAACCGGCGAAGAAGAGTAGAAGAGGACCAAGGTCTCGGAGCTCGCAGTACAGAGGCGTCACCTTCTATAGAAGAACAGGACGATGGGAATCGCATATCTGGTTCGTAATCTTCAATGGTCAAATATGAATTGTGAATTTCTGGCGGTTTTTCTTTTTCTTAGTTATGATTTTGCTTGATTAATTATTACAACTAGGAAGGACATAATATTATGTGATATATGGATTTTCATGTGATTATTTATATGTATATATATTAATTTTCATTTTTAAGTTTGTTTTGTGGTGTAGGGATTGCGGTAAACAAGTTTATTTGGGTATGGATTTCATTTCATTTTATTATTATAATAATTATTGTAAATTTTACTATTATTTTGAAACTATATTACATGATTATTATATTTAGCGTGTTTTTGACGAAATTGGTATTGAAAATTGTAGGCGGATTCGACACTGCTCATGCTGCTGCTAGGTAAATAAAACGTTGAACTTGTTTTGATTGATTGATTTTTTTGTGGTGATTGAACTTAGGAAACGGTTCTTTATACTTTTTGAGACTTCAGAATTTGATTTGCTATTTTACCTTTGCTTGACTTGGGGTTTCAAACAATTAGAGCCTATGATCGAGCTGCTATTAAGTTCAGAGGAGTTGAAGCTGATATCAATTTCAATCTGAGTGATTACGAGGACGATCTTAAACAGGTTAGAAACCTCACTACTAGCACTTGATGAGTATGAAAGTGGATGGTGCATAATATCACATCAGATTCTGAACAATTTTCTTAATAATGAGCAGACGAAGAATCTATCCAAGGAGGAATTCGTGCACATACTCCGTCGCCAAAGCACTGGTTTCTCAAGGGGGAGTTCAAAGTACCGAGGAGTGACACTCCACAAGTGTGGCCGTTGGGAGGCTCGAATGGGACAATTCCTTGGCAAAAAGTGAGGACATGTTATTTTTCATATTAATTGAAGTAGTGATCAATTGTGCTTGTAGGATTAGATGTTGGGAATTCAAGTACGTAGTTGGCTGCAAAGAGAGTTGGTTTCTTCTGCAGCCTAGTACTCAATGGGTCTTTACGCTTTTTACGTTTTTGGAGAAACATGTATAAGATTGTAGTATGCATGTTTCAAAGAAACGATTGGTAAAAGGCGTTTCGGTTATGGAGATTGCGATGCTTTTCATGATGCAGGTATATATATCTTGGGCTATTCGACAGCGAAGTAGAAGCTGCAAGGTCCTAGTGATACGTGAATTACATTCTACCTGCACTGAATTTATTACCCTGAATTTTCAAGCTCACTAGGGCTCCAATCCAACCTGTGTATCCCTTTTGATTTTCTGGAATTCAGGGCTTATGACAAGGCTGCTATCAAATGCAATGGAAGGGAAGCAGTGACTAACTTTGAGCCAAGTACATATGAAGGAGAGATGAAATCTCCAGCCATCAATGAAGGTATAACAATGATCTATTTTGCTTCTCTTAATGTACAAGTGACTAATGTTGTCACTGTAAAATTGAATTTGTGCTTGTTTTCTACAGGTGGCAGTCCTAATCTTGAACTTAATTTGGGTATAGCAACTCCAGGACATGGTCTGAAAGAAAACAGGGGGCAACTCCAGTTCCCCTGGGTCCCTTACAGCATGCATGCTGGAAGAACAATGGTATAGTTGAACATCAAATCTACATTTTTTTAAGGTTCATTCAAAATTATGCTTTCACAAGCCTTCATTCAAATATGGCTTTCTCTTTTTGAAGGTTTTTTTGTATAGTTCAATTAATTCTTCACGTCTTTGTCCTACCTAGTGATCATAACATGTCGGACTCTCTTCATTTGCAGCTGGAAACCAATGTTAATTCGGTAATTGGTAATCCATCTTCAGAAAGGCTAATTGCAACTGAAGAGCATCCTTCTCCGTGGAATGGCGTGAATCCTAGTTTCTTTCCCAATCAGGTAAATTTGCTATCTGAGATCTCGTTTTAGAATTGGAGTTGATTGCACATTTCCTTCAAGTACTTCAGATTAATGCGTTTGAATGATACCTAAAGTTAGAAGTTGATTTTTATGTTCAGGTATAAGTAATGAATTGTGTGAAATTTTGGCCAATTGATCTTGTTGGATATAAAGGGAATTATATCTGTGTGTGTTTATATCATTTAGTTTTTGTATTTCAATTTTGTTAAAAAAAAAGTGCCTGAATATTATTTGGTGTTCAGTCATAAACAAAATGATGAATAATAAAGAGCTCAGCAACATTATATTTTCGCAAACTATCCATAGAAGGTTCAGACGCTGCAACACTCTGCATCCATTGAAATTGAACTCTCTAGTGTAATCAATTCCATGATGACATGCTTTATTATATGTGGCAAAAATCTTTGTATCCTGGCTTCAAAGGAATGTTGAAATATATGGCAGGACAGAGCTGATAGGATCAGCATAGATCATTCCAAAGGACTCCGCGGTTGGCCATGGCAAATGCACAACCAAATCACTGCTACCCCAGTGCCTCCTTTCTCTGTTGCAGCATCATCAGGATTCTCCATCTCAGCTACATTTCCATGGAACGCCATCTTTCCGGCAAAATCCATGAACTCAACTCCCCAAAGTCTTTGTTTTCCTTCATCTGCCGCTCCTATCAGCACTGCAACTCAATATTACTACCAGGCTAAGCCCCGGCAGGCACCACCCTAGCACCTGTAAAACAGATTGAAGACAAAACAATAAGAATTTGTTTGCTTTCAAAATTCTTTGTGAAATTAGGCTACTGATTGATGTATTCTAAAGACCTGAAATATGTTCGTTGCTGTTTGCTTAAACTGTTTGTAGTCTAAGAAGCTTAGCATGTATGCTTTGTGGATGTTTTTTTTTGTTTGTTTGTGAAAATTTAAGAAAACAGTAAATTCGAGTGCACTAGTTACTAGTTGCCCACCAATTTTCAGATTATAGTAATTGCTGGTGCACCCCAAAAAAAATGATTTAGAGTTAGAGTACGTAAATGATGCTTGCCATGTTGCAGTACTCACTACCAATATGGATTTGGCAAATAACATGGATGAGCTCAGTACTATTTTCAGAACAATGACAGTTAAATCAGTTTCGGTAGGTGAGCTAGAACCTAACGTTACAATGTTACTGTCTCTTTCCTTCGCGACTAAACCTAAGGACCAAAAGTAAAACAGATGCAGCGGTTTAAAGGCCGGTAGTAGTACACTAACATATATTTCGGGCAAGAAACTATCCTTTCTTTTTCTCTTCAAAACTTATTTTGGGAATTACTTTGGTTACTGGTTGGTGGTGGTGACAAGTACCTGTCAGATCCAAGTGAAAGTGAGGTTAAAGGAAAATAAAAATTGAACTCTTATGAGATGTGAGTTGTGAAATTGTGATAAGGCACCCTGCGATTTTGTTCAAATAAGGATTGGCCACGTCCTACAGCAATACGCCAAATGGGTGACAGAAGTGATTGCACTAGTTACTATGTTATTATACTGGTAGCAAGCAGTACAGTTTCATTCAGATTTGACAGCAATGGAAATAAAATGGTCCAAACCTTTGGAATTGGATGTTACTGCTCAACACTCATGCCTCACATATTATCTCTCTTCTGTTCTGTTCTGTTGTACCTTCTGAGCAACAGTTAAATGATATAAAGGAAAAAAAAATATGGGTCAACGGGTATAGGTGTTAAGGTTTATATGGGAGGGTAGTGTCTTGAAAACCAAGGGATGGAGATGGTTACCCTTAGCCTCCGGCCCCCACCCATTAGGGTAGGCTTATCAGAATAGAGTCCATTATTGTGTGAGTGCTATTGCTGGGTAGGGGACCAGCCCGCCCTTGTGTTTTCCCTCCCAACTAACTCCAAATAAGTACTACACACATAGACCCTTCATTTAAAGTTCAAACATATATATGTCACGTAACTACATAAAAATTCATATCATGCAAAATTTTAGCTTTATGTTACTGTACGATCGTTACCAGAGAGTAGTTGAAAGAAAAAGACATTAAATCATTTTTAATTAGTAGTGATTTATGATTTTGATCACTCCAGAATTTTCCTTCTACACTTCTAGTTTTGGCTAAAAAAATTAAATAACTTATAGTTTATTTTTACTACAATATGGCACGTGACATAAATACAAATCATAATAAAAAAATTATATTATTTCAAATTTTCAATTTATTCATTATCTTAAAATGATTATTTGTTTTTAATCTTTAGCAACTTCAGTATCTTTACTTAGTAAATTCATAAGTTAATTCCGAAAATATAAAGAGTTACAAACAAGTAAAATATGAATTTTTTGGTCATTCACTCATTTATGTTGTCATATATGATTGCATATGTTCTCGTTGTGAGCATCTATCCAAATGGTGGCCATATTCAACTATTCTCCCACTTCTTCAACCTCCATACTTGATGATACCAATCTAAATACATAAATAATGTCATTTTCATGATAGACAAAGTTCAATTTGAACCACAAGCATTATCTTGATTTTATCAATCCTAAATATTTTATTTCATGGTTGTGAGTAGGTTTAAGTTCATTTTTGGATGAGATTCTATCCCATCATCATGCATCTTCCTTCCTCCTCCTGCTCATTCTTTGGAGCATAATGGTATCAACTATTAACAGTGATGGAATTTCTAGCAACATACACCACCTACCAATTATACAATATTTGCTATTGTTACATCCACCCACTTTCGAAACTTATATTACTAAAAAAATTTACTTGTGCATAATTGTAGAAAGTTATTATATGATAATTATGAACTTTAAATATATTAATAATAAATTTACTGAAATGATTTTTGTACATTAGTCATATTACTAAAATGATAAATAAAATATTATATATATATATATATATATATAATTAATTACTAAATCAATCATTACATAAATATATATTATTTAATTTATTTTTAATGTTTATTTTATATTCTAATAAATATTTTATACGAATGACTCATTTAATAATTAATTTTTAATATAATAAATCTTTATAATATTTAAAAAATGAATTTATATCCTTTAAATTTTGAATTTTTATTTTAGAGGGTAAAGTGTGATCTCTCACTTTTAAATAATTTTTCTTTCATATTTTTTTTTATTCCACCTATCAAATAAATAGTGAAAAATCACACTTTACTTTTTAAAGTGAAATTCAAAATTTAGCCAAATCCATAAAAAATGATGTCCAGAAGATTTGGCAAAAGAAAAAGAAAATATTTATTAAGTTATTTAATTTAAAGTGTGTGCAAATATCCACGGCTCCATTTTAAAATTAGAAAACAAATCTACACCAAATAAATAAATAGAAGAACCTCAAACGCGTGGCTCCAAAGATGACACGGAATTGGGTTGTATTGGAAGCC
Organism: Arachis stenosperma; assembly: GCF_014773155.1. Lineage (NCBI taxonomy): Eukaryota > Viridiplantae > Streptophyta > Magnoliopsida > Fabales > Fabaceae > Arachis > Arachis stenosperma. Next base: position 1,818,535 of record NC_080379.1, on the reverse strand, counting down.
CACATGGTGTGTAGCAGGCCTTTGTTTAATCCCATTTACTATTAACAAAACTTTATGTGGCTTATACCAAAAAAAAAAAACACTTTAGATGGCTTACCATCCCACTAACGTGTAACGTCACAGTGTATCCTTTAAAAGTACTAGTAACTCTAGTATAACCAAAAACAAAAAAACAAAATAATAATGACAGATTTTTAAATAAAACTCAAATCGACTATAAATTAGTTATTAGTCTTTTGGATCGAATATCGTAAACACCAAAATAATAATAATAATTAAATGTACCAAAAAATCTAAGAGTGTCTTGAAAGTATTCAAGTCTTCCTTCATTAATTTGTGACTTAGTCCTACAATAGCAAGCAAAATGTTATCTGCCACTTAGACTACAAATAAATTAAGGTGTACACTAACGTGAAGTTATTTTATGTGAAAGTAATAGTTAAAAGATATTAAATAATAATTTAGTTGAATATATTAAATAGTTTAATTATTTTTAATTAATAATTTTATATAAAGATAGGTGTATGTAAATTTTTACCATAAATTATTTATACACCTAAAAGTTGAGTACTTATTAATATATAACACTATCCAAAGATAAAATAGAATAAAAATTTTAAATATTAAAGTAGAAGACAACCAAAAATAAAGAATAAGTGAGGAAAATAGAAAAAGAGTATATATATTATTATATATTAAAGAGACACCAAAAAAATATTATATATTAAAGAGTAAGTATAAAATAATTTATGGATAGTTTAGATAAACAGAACTTCCATTAGTGTGGAGGCTATTTTTAACGTTTGTCATCACTCATCAAATAAGATAACCTCCATTAGTGTGGAGGCTATTTTTAACGTCTGTCATCACTCATCAGATAAGATATGTATTATATTTGTCAAAATTAATTAGAGGAGATAAGTGTTATACTCTAAAATCTTAAGGGATAAAGAGTAGAATTATCCAAAATAGTGGCATTCATAGGAGTAAATCGAACATTAGACTTAATAGGAGTAGACTCAGTGCGGCTATCTGTATATCCGGCTCGAGCAAGAAGATTTGAAGCATATTTAGCTTGAGAGAGATAGATGCCATCATCGGTGGATATGACTTCTAGACCAAGAAAGTAGCTGAGAGAACCAAGATCTTTCATCTCAAAAGTACGCTGAAGGGATGCCTTAAGATCAGAGATACCATTAACATCATCTCGAGTAATGATCATGTCATCAACATACAGAAGTAGAAGAACAACTCCATGGTCGCTTTTACGAATGAAGAGAGCATTCTCATGAGGACTGCAAGTGAAACCAAGATTGCATATGGTAGTGTTAAACTTGTCAAACCATTCATGAGGAGCTTGCTTAAGTCCATAAAGTACCTTGCGAAAGAGACAAACTTTGCTAGAAGGACAAGAATAACCCGGAGGGGGTTTCATATAGACCGTCTTTTTCAAATCTCTATTAAGAAAGGCATTCTTCACGTCCATCTGACTGAGAGACCATTTTCTGACCGCAATAATAGCTAGAAGAGCTCGAACAGATGTGAGCCGCACAACAGGAACAAAAGTCTCTTAGTAGTCAATACCATACTCTTGCGTACAATCCTGAGCAACCAATCGTGCCTTGTAACGGTCAATGAAACCATCAGAGTGAGTCTCGATCTTGTATACCCATATGCTTCCCACAACTTTCTGATTAGAAGGAGGATCAACCAAATCAAAAGTATGTGCTTTTTCAAGTGCCTGTATTTCTTCCTGCATTACTTGTTGCCAATGTGAATTTGTGAAGGCTTCTCTAAATGACTTAGGTTCATGTTGATGAAGAATAGTAGAAAAACAATGATAATCAAGAAGATGAGGAGGGGGATTTCTTACCCTAGAAGAATGAGTGTGAGGAGGAGACATGACGATAGGAGCAGGATCGGCGTCCGGTCGGGAATCATCGGGGGATGGAGAAGGCGGAAGAACAGGAGGCTGTGGAGGGTGACTCGAGATAGAACCTGTAGAATCGTCACTAGGAAAGAGATCAACATCGGGGTTAGTGAAAAAAGGTGACTGAGTAGAAGGAATGGACTCAAAGGAGAATCGAGAAAACATGACGAGATATGCGAATACGTTTAGAGAGAGGATCCCAACAACGATAACCCTTGTGTTCAGTTCCATAACCAAGGAAACAACACATACGAGCCCGAAGTTCAAGTTTACTATGTTCATGAGGATGAAGAAGAACAAAATAGTTACAACCAAAAACTCTAAGAGAATTGTAATCTGGAGAGATATGATAAAGACGATCAAAGGGAGTAACATTACCAAAAATAGAAGAATGAAGTCTATTGATAACATGAACAACAGTAAGAACTGCTTCACCCCAAGTACGTTCAGGACACGAAGAAGAAAGAAGCATGGCACGAATAGAGTCAAGAATGTGACGGTGTTTACGTTCAGCTCGTCCATTTTGTTGAGACGTACCAGGACAAGAAAACTCAGACAAAATACCCTGTTCTGCAAGGAAGGTTAAAAGTTTGGAGTCACGGTATTCCATAGCATTATCGCGTCGAAAAACCTTAATGACCTTGGAAAACTGAGTTTTAATTATAGTTGCAAAGTTAATATAAATATGAGGTAACTCATGGCGATTAGTCATCAAATATAACCAAGTAAAACGTGAATAATCATCAATAAAAACAACAAAGTATCGAGCTCCGCCCATGGAAGCAGTGGGAGCGGGTCCCCAAACATCAGAGTGAATGAGATCAAAAGGAGAGCAAGCAAGAGAGAAATTATTGTGAAAAGATAAAGCAGGTTGTTTGGCAGTTTGATAAGGAATGCAATCAAAAGATCATTAGGAACCTGACCCAAAACACCCTGAGACACAAGAGGATGCAATTTTCCTAAGGAGCTGTGGCAAGACGTTGATGCTATAAGTGAAGGGTAGATGGAGAGGAAGCAGCACAGAGATTTGGTACAGGAGGAATATGGAGATTTTCTAGTTCAAACAACCTTCCGACCTTACGTCCAATCCCGATGATTTGTCCCGTCCGACGATCCTGTACACGACAACCAGAAATGGAGAAGGTAACATCAAAGCTCATATCAACAAGTTGACCAACAGAAATAAGTTAAAATTTAATTTGGGAATATAGCATGTATCAGGAAGATCAAGAGTCGACTGGGAGATAGAACCCTTGTGTGTTTCATGCAAGAGGGAACCATTAGCAATATTGACAGAAGGTGCATTTGTAGTAGTAGACAGAGACGAGAAAATATCACGCAGTGGAGACATATGATTAAAGCAACACGAGTCAAAATACCATTTATAATTACCTGGAGGAGTCGAAAAAGCAGCAGGGGTATTATCAGAAAGGGTGATAAGATGCTGAAGAAGAGACGCAACATCAGATAGAGAGACAGCAGAAGCAGGCACAGTCTTGGAGAAGGTGGGACGAGAATGATTCTTGAGTTGATCAGGACGTGGTGGGCGAGTAGGACAGGTAGTAATTAAATGTCCCGAGAGCTTTCAATAATGACAGAACAGTTGTGAACAATGGTAGCTAATATGACCTTTCTGGTGACATGTGCGGCATTCAACAGAGGGACAGTTGGAGAAGAGGTGCCCGGAACAGTTACAGTTTCGACAGAAATTATCCTTTCTGTCTGTGGCGGAAAAAACATTTTATTTTTCCATAATAGTAGTCACAAAGATCAAAGAAAGGAGAGAAAATTGCAATTTCAGAACAAAAAATGAGAAATTTGACGGCAAAATCGGAAAGAGCTCACCAAAAAACCTTAGGGAGGGTCCGACGGTCTGCCACGTCAGCAGCCACGTCGAAAGACACGTCAAACGGACGACGACTTTCAGACGGCGCGTGGTGGTGCGTGGCGGCGCGTGTGGTGGTTTCTGGCGACGAGACTGGACTCATTGAACTCGCAACGAAGAGACGAAGACGATGGTAAAAGCGGTGACGAACTAAAGCGTCGGAAAATGAGCGAAAAGAGAGACCAAAGAACACTGCCAGAAGAGGAAAAAACAGGATTATGAACGAATTTTCATGAAAAAAAAAAAAGAACCTAAGCTCTTGATACCATGTTAGAAAGAAGAGACAAAACTAAATAAAGTGTTTTTGTGTATTATTCAGTTGAAGGAAAAGTACGATGTATAAGAGTATATATAGCTGCTAATAAAATCAAAGTAATAAAAACATAGACTCTTATAATTAATATACAGATACGCTATATAAATACAAATGATACTAATTATTCTTAACAATTACCATTTTAAATAATAAATAAATTAACACAAAAAACGTTATATTTAAAAACAGTTGAATACATGTCACCCAACTCCATTGGAGAGGTCGATACAAACTTTTTTCCCCCAATTTATATTTTGTCTATAGCTCATTATTCACCAATCACATCCAAAGAAGATTATGACAATTAACGACAAATAAACTCAAATCACAATTCAATTTCTGCTATCAATATAAAGGCTATGTTGTTAAGTAATTTGTGTTATGCATTGTTTAACCGTGGTAGGATGTGTTATATATATTGAACCTGCTAATTCTTTTTGCCAATGACAAAATCCCATGCCCAATCATCAAATGTGATGCTTTCAGTCCCACTTCCAATTTATCGTTAGAATCCATCCCGACAACGATATTACATACCATTCCAAATATTGCATAAAAATTTGCACATGGTAGTTGCCGATTTAAGCCATCGCGATTTTTTTTTTCCTAACAAAACAATGAAACATCAAGGTTAGGATGAAGCAAGTTCTGAGACTTGGCAGGGTAACTAAATCATAACATGTTACGACTGAAGGGGCAATCAACTATGGTTGCTAGCTAGTAGCTACCATGTTTTTATACCTGTTAGTTCTTCGGTCTGATTATTTAGTTTTAAATGCTTTGTCAAAGTCGAGCATAGTTACGTCTTACGTGCAATATTTTTTAGAGTAAAATCTCTTTTCCGCTCGTCTTTTTTCAATTTAAATAATCTCCATTTTGCATATTGAAAAAGGACAACCCGCCGCTTAATGAAAAGGAAGTATAAGTAGCGGATTATTATTTTTTAACAGTTAAAGTGCAGGTTGTCTAAATTTAAAAAGGATATGACTAAAAAGAAATTTTATTCTATTTTTATGTTTAATTATTCTATTAGTTCTTATAATTTTATTAAATCTCTCTCTCTCTCTCTCTATATATATATATATATATATATATATATATATATATTCAATTAGATCCCTACACTATTTTTAATTTTGTAATTAGATTATTTTTATGTTAAAAACATTACAATAAACAAAATATTTTGCCCAAAAAACGTGTTAAAAAATCTAATTAGGTTTTTATTTGTCGATACCTTCAATTTGTAAAGAAATATCCAGTTAACTCTAATATTTTTTACATTATAAAATACTTAATTGCAAAATTAAAAATAATATAGAGATTCCATTGAATATATATAAGCCTAATTAAAAACAGTAAAAATAGAAAAAACCAATAGAATAATCAAATAGAAGTACATAGGACTAAATAATGACTCGAGTTGAGTCTTCCAATTATAAGATACATTTTTCTCAGTATTAGTTATTATTATTATTATTATTATTATTATTATTATTATTATTATTATTATGAGTCCCCCTATACTTTATTCACATAATACACCAAACTTTAGTCAAATGTATTAGGAATAACTTTGTCTGGATGCACACAATTTTAGGTTTTTGAAGATTTCATTCTAACCAATCTAACACTACGGATACAAAATGAAAAATGAGAGAAAAAATAAAATAAAAATAAAAAAATTAAATTTTTTTTATGTGTTGTTTAAATATAGAAAAAATAAATGAAAAAAAAATAAATAAAAAATTTTATTTTGTTTGGATAGAAAGAAAAAAGAGATTAAAAAAATTATAATAGAATAAAATTACATTAATATTTTTATCTATATTATATATAAATTACAATATATTAATATAACACAAAGGGTAAATTTATAATATTACTCTTACAAATTTTTCTCAGTTTTCTTCGAAAAGCGAAAAGTTAAACATGGATCCCACATCAATTTTTTTCCTTTACATCCAATTTCCTTTCACATCCAATCAAAGGAAAACTGTTTTCCATTCATTTTCATTCTCTGCATTTTCTTTCCTTTAGTTTTCTTTTGTAAAACTGTAAATGAATATATTTCTACTATGCCCCTTAATTACTCTATTTTTTATTTATCCCTTTAGTTGCTTAAAATCTAAAACTATCCTGGGTTATATTTCTATTACGCCCCTTAATTACTCTATTTTTTATTTATCCCTTTAGTTGCTTAAAGTCTAAAACTACCATGGAACCCATCATGATTTCTCGTTGAGTGTTGCTGAGATTTTCAGCTTTGAGCGTGACAACCAATGCGAACTCCACCAACAGCATCGGTGACAACCAACAGCACTAGTCTGGGCCAGAGTCGCTATTGTGGGATGGGTGAAGACCGCCATTCTGTAGAGGCGAGGATGATGCCACTGCTGCCTTCGTCCTTACGGGTATTGACAATTTTGGGTTTCCACCTACTCTTCCTCTACCCAGCTCCCTCCTCTCATCCTCTCCGTCCCATCAACCATCCAATATCTGCCACTCTTCCTCCATTGCCTCTGTTTCCTCTTCTTCCTAGCTTCATCCGCCTTTGCAATATATACATTAAGGGGGCAAGCTAGAGATACGTTCATTTAGAGGGTCAGAATGAAATCTCAAAATTCCAACATCGTGTGCACTGAAACACACCAAGTTAATGGAAGGACCAAAGCTGAAGCCTAGATACATGCAGAGACGAGGAGAGTTCAAACCCATAATCCTAACCCTTGGGTTCTTGTTATGCCACAATATTCGAGTACACCTAATCTTATTTCTGTTTTTGATAAATAAGCTAGGTAAGTTACTAAGTTATGCTCCCCACAGCTTTGCTCATTACTAATAAAATTAATAACACTTTATCTACCTAAACTTAAAAACTTATTATTTTTCAGAAAATGCAAATCAACCAACGAAACTGTTAACAAAAAATATGCAGCAACACTCCCATCAATTGTTAAAATAAGCATTAAAATATTAAGCGTCTTGCTAGACAGTTTTGGAGATAATAAGCACATTGTAACAAATTCGGGAGATCAACTTGTAGGCATTGTTATTTGTTAGGATTTAAGATAAAGGAGAGAAGTGGAAAAGAATTTAAATGGTGACATGGAGTGGAGTAAAATTTAATAGCAAACAAAGGAAGCTCATAACATTACCACGGGCTACCATTCGTTCTCAAAACCATCAACCCAAGCATAAAGTTGAGAGAGAGAGAGAGAGAGAGAGAGAGAGAGAGAGAGAGAGAGAGAGAGAGAGAGAGAGAGAGAGAGAGCTTGCTTGAGCTTGGAGATTTTTTTTTAAGGGGGAAAAAAGGAAAGGAGCCAATTGGCTTAGCCAGACATGCCACAGTATTACACCACATACCCACAAGGGAGGTTAAACGATACGGAAAAATACAACAATAAATATGTGACTTAAACTATGTGATTTTGAACCAACAAGTTCTCACCCTCCGAAGGGAAAACACTCAACTAAGATCTACCTGCTAGCACCGGCAGTTTGATCACATTAGTCATTAGCATTGATGGTTGATGCCTTGAAAACACCAGCACAGCTCCCGTCCGCAAATCCAGAACTGGAATGGATTAGAAAAGGGGGAACATGAGGGCATAGTTACAGAACAAGACAATGTTTACATGACGATAACATTATACCCCTTCATTAAGGCTTAAAAAAAGGCACTTAATTTTCATTGTCATATGCACTGGCAAAGTGCTAATGTGATGATATAAACCAATTAAACCATAAAGAATCAAGAGAACAGAAGATCAATAATTACCAACTGCAGCTATAGATTAACGCTTCTTGGGAATTTCATCACTAGGTAGCCCAATACAGCATTACACCAATCCGGAGTCAGTCTCATCTCCGTGACACAAAAACTGTTCTGTCCAATTCTGCACAGCTTCACCAATGCCAACAATAAGAGAATACATAGGCTCGCAAGGTCACATCCCAAATGTTCTATTGTACAGATCACCAGAATTTGGCATCCGATATTTTGAATCATCATATCCCGAGTAAAATTTATTAAATCCAAATCTTTCATTTCTCAAAAGTTCAGCCACGCCTAGATTATTTCCACTTTGCATCTCATTCCACCCATCCCACTGCCCATTTGACATGACTGCATTCGTAGATTGCTGCAGAGACATCTGAGGGTATGGGGAAATATTACTGACCTGGGATTGGTCTAACCTTGAAGATATACCATAAGAATCTCCAAGCTGAGAAAATGTATTCCCAATATCCGGAAATCGAAGATTCTGTTGAGGCTGTGAGAGAGATCTTTGCATCAATAATTGAAGTCTGGCCTCATTATTGTCGAAGTAATTTAACTGTGGCATGAGATTAGATCGCATGTCAAGTGCTGGGGTGTTTAGTGCCCCTTGAAATCTCCCTTTACCAACAGCCAAAATAGCAGGGTCCATAAATTCAATATCCCCTGCACCACCAATATTTCCAGTTGGGGCTGTTTGATATGAATTTCTCAAAAAGGAGGAATGGTCAAGCAATGAATTCCCTGTCAAAAATAAGAACATTCATTACCAACCAATAAATGATTTCAAAAAAGCGTAAGTCAAGAGACATCATAACTAACCAGGCATCGAGTCAAAAGCCTGCTCCACTCTCTCATGAGAAGAAAAGCCCGGTGGTGGCGGCCTGCTTGGAACTGAAAATCCTGGTGGGGCTGAAACCTGTGCTCTTGAAACAGCTGTAATGCAAAGGATGCATGGTGTAAGATTATACAAAGCCTAGAAACAGCTAACATTTGCTATAATATTATGAGCATGTGATATGATTTTCATTCAAAAGCAGTGATCAACTTAAAACAATACAAATTTGAAATATAATCTTGGTTGGTATGTATATAACTATATAAGCAATTGGCATTTAGCCTGACATAGAAAATTCTTTTTCCCATCTAGCAACCCATCAACAGCAAAGACGAATCAGCTTTGCAGAACAAAATAGAACGTCAAAATTATTCTAACATACACATCAATATCCAGTACAAACTAATAAAATCACAGAAGTGATGATAGTACCAAGCGAAAGGGCCAAAAGAAGTGGAGTGTGTGACATAGAAGATATAACAAAACCAATATATGCCAGAAAAGAACTCAATGCAAGAGTAGTGCAGTCAGTTTAAGGGAAGTTATTTTTATAACCACCTGAAAGCTTGTTATTAGAGTGAAGAAAATGACCACTGCTGATATTTTCAGCATCCTCAAAATTACTTGTGGAAAAACCATTTGCTATGCCCAATTTATCCATATAGTAATCTCCTTCCACAAAATCATGGATGACCGAGGACGTCTTTAGCTGTGGTTGGCTCACACCATAAGATGGATGCACATCATGGGATTGAAATTTGGATTCCTCCTGCCTCGCAAAAGAGAATCTAGATTGATTATTACTCTGAACTTTCCAGGAGCTAGATTTCTTCATCGAAGCAGACTGGTTTTCAGTGTTGTCACCCAACAACTTAGCTAAATTATGCGGTGATGTCATTGAATCATCCCATGGATCCAAGTCCATAGACAATATATTTGAAATTATACTACTCTCACCCTTATCAATAGCACAATCTCGTCCAGTATTAACTGCTTCACTAACTAATCTTCCAATGCTTTGTCTGTTCCTTTCATCAAGGAAACCATAAGAACTGCTGCTGACCAATTTTTCAGGGTATCCACTATATACAGAGGAATTTGAAAGATATTCATTCCCATCTCTTTCATTAGCTGACACAGAACCAGCATTTGCACCAGTACATGATTCACCAAGCTGCTGAAGATGAGGGCTAGAATGGCTTGATACATGAAGGAAACTAGTTGACTTTGGCAAATAAGATCGGCAAACAACTTCTGGATCCTTAAGTCTTTGATTATCAAAAGATGCTACATCATCTTCAACACTATCTGAAACTAATTGTGAATGAGAATCCAATCTCCAATCTAAATGTTCCCTTGAACTACAAACCCCATTATCTGAGCTAGCACCTTTACCAGCCTCATTTGAAGTTATTAAATCTCTAAACTTGTCAACATTATGCTGTGTTCCTTGAATTTCAGGAGATTTAATCAAGAAATCAGAAGGCGGGCTACTAGGTTTGGTTATGCTGGAATTTTCTTTTGCAGCATCTCCATCAATGTCAATGGAGGATAACTCACAGGACAAATTCTGAATCTCTTCATTGGTAGCAGTAACTGCTTCCTCAGGACCAGAGCTGCATGATTGTCCAGTGATGTAAGTGGAATTTACGGTGTTTAGTGTAGTACAACTACCTCTATCACTATCTTGAGAAGTCAGAGAAGACAACTGGCTATTCAATTTTGTAGGCACGGGAGAAATGTCTGAAGCCAAAGTTTTATCACCTGTACTAGCCACAATGTCGACACTATTGTATTGTTTAATGGGTTTCAACAGCCCATTTTTCACTCTAGGCATACCATGACTCCCATCACCTGATGGTGGCCTTTTTGTCACATCACAATGCAATGCAGAAGCCTGAACTGTACCAACAACAGCAGCTGAAAAAGGTAGTGAGCTGCCAACTGTATCAGGTTTTGCCTTGGCTGGTCCATTTTGACATGATTGACCTCCCGCAGAGGGCTGACAATTTGTAGTTTGGGTTCCCCTAGGAAAAAACAGAATATATGTTAGACACAATTATCTCAGGACAAGTTCACCTTTCAAAGTATATATACCACATATTACCATACCATGAAGAACTAGAAGGAAGAGCTCCAGGTCTCCCACAAAATCCATTAGGAGGTGAACCTCTTACTGTGCATACAGAGTTCTGATTCATCATTAAATATAAATGTCAGTTTATTCCTATTCAACTGATGGCTGCACAAATACACTTCACAAGTAGTTTAGCAATTGCTAAAAGATGAACAGACAACATATCGAAAGATAACACCAAAAAGAGGCATTAGTACACAACACAAGAAAATCTTACACTTGAAGCATTTTTAACAATAGGCTTTGCCAAGGAGTTATTCATGCCATCATCAAACGGTGGAGGTAATATACTCCCCGACCTCCTTTGCATGTTGTTTGTGGCACCAGTGATTTGCTGAACTCGACTTCTTCAAAACAAGAGAGCAAGTCAACAAACAATTATATAAAAGCACTATATTCAGTTCAAGATTCAAAAAAGAGAATTCAGAAACTGAATTGCCCAAATCCCAGTTAACGATTCAATTTATGTAAAATGAACCCCCAAATACATAACAATTGATCTAATTGACTTTACAAAAGAAAAAAAAATCATCATGATAAAAAAAATTGCTGAATATCAACAATGATAGATGTTATTTATAACCGAAAAGTTTTGAAACGAAGTTATAAAAAAGTACCTGGTGTATGCTGAAATTATTTCATCTTTTGTAAAACTATCTTCTTGAGAGCCAACCTCATGTAGGTATAAACAATCAGGATTGCTGCAAGGCTGGTTATAGAGATATTTCCCCAATTAAAAGCATAACCAATTAAGGCACAACTTAAAAAACTGCAAACACAGTATCTTTCATACCGCATTTCGGAGCCATGCATGACAATATTTTGTGGTTCCAAAACAAGCCCTGAAAATGCGAACATAATTGTTAACCAAGACTTTGGGTCATACATGCCATTTGCAAACCAAAAAAGAAGAATATGTATGTTTTTTGTACCTTAGAGGTCTACCCTCCAAAACAAATCCATGTACATTTTGAATACAGCGAATTGCTTCTTCCTCCTTTGAATAAGTAATATATCTGAAACAAAACATCCAATTAGGAACTGCCCATTAAAGTAATTAAACATGTTTGTACAGACAAATAGAATATATCAAAGAAAGGGGCACAAATATGCTGCCACCTTTTTTAAGTCCATGCTACCTATAACTCTTGTTGAAATCATTTTGTTGGTTGTAAGAATTGTTCAATAACCCAAAACAACGCATAACAAAACACGGCAACGTAACCGAGAAAACCATAATGCCAGTGAGGAGAAAACTAAACCACACAATAAAATAACTTACACACTGCATGTCTCATTTGGAAACTGCTGAATAACACCAGCAGCTGTCCGCGACATCGACACTTTTAAGACCTTCCCGTACTGACCAAAATATTCTCGGCGCTGGAGAAGCTGTATAAATGGTGATTAAAATAAAAAGGAAATTCAATCAGGGAAAGGACTGAAAATCAAGGATGAAACATTCTGCATTAGAAAAGGCACCAATCAGGTACTCAAGCAATGAGAAGGTAAAAATTTTACTTCTTCATCTGCCAAGTTGAGAGGCAACCCAACTATGTAAACAAGGTTGCGCTGAATCACTCGCACGCTACTGAGCTGCTTCCTGCCATCAGAAGATTTAGTCTTTGCTTTCTGATTCTTCATCTTTTTCTCCATATGAATCTCATTCACCAATCTATAAGCAAAACAAAAATGGTGAAGAGCTAGTTTCACTTTATAATAGCTTGGAATGTTAAAAAACTAATAACGAAAACTTCTTTGTCTGACATTATCAGTTGTTCCACGTGAAACATAAGTTGAGATCTCCTAAAATATATCTGTTGAAAAAATTTATTTTGACAAACCATGCTAGGGAATGAAAATTGCTTAGGGAATCAACATAACATTTCCAAGCATACAGAAATATATGGTTAACATAACAACCTCTCACAGTTTGCAGCCATCCCAACAATCTTTTCCTTATCATAAGGGGAACGACATGCAGGGCATCGACCCTCTGTGTCATCCTTTTCAGCCATGTCCATTATGTGGTGCCAGCACCAGACACATATCTGCACAATTAAGGAGAGATGAAACTGACATTCATTGGAATGAATCTTGTGATAAAGACATATAATCAGGAAACCAAACATAGACAGCATCTAGTATATCACAAGTAAAAGTTGAAATGAGTTGGAAGAGAAAAAGAAGGGATACTGTGTTTTAACCACCATTTTTAGCCTCACCGAAGTTGAAACTCCCTCCATCCCTTCTCTTCTATCACTTTCACGTTTTGGTACAACAATGGCAGAAGATGGGGAAAGGGAAGGAGTAGGAAACAATCACAACAGTACAAACTATAGAAACACGCCAGTCATGCCGCAAATTTAATTAAAAAAAATATCAACAACAAATGCCAACTCAAAAGATCTCAAGCCAAATAAATTCGGCGTAATAACGGCTAAAACTTGAAGCTTAAAAAATAACAATTGTTCAAATATCAAGATTAACGAAATGTTGTATACACTAAATAAGTAACTAAACTGACAAGGAAATCAAGTAGCCTTTACAAGATGAATATAAAACGCTGTTTTCTTCTGAAATAAATAAATGTCACTATAAAAGCTTCCTAATCATTTCAAGACCATAAGATATTATATAGAGTCAAACCTCATAACCACATTTGCATGGCTTCAACTGCTGATCGGTCAAATCCATCTCTTCAGCACAGAGAGGACAAGTCCTTTCTCCTTCGTCACTCATGATGGCTCTGAATGTAAAGAGGATAAGCCATAAGGCCAAAGTTAGTCAACTAAACATAATTATATCATTATTTCAATAATAAATAATTTTCGTCATAAACTTTAGCAGAAGATTCTTCTAATAGCCCAAAAAATTGAAGATAGAAAAGATAAAAAGAAAAAATAAATCCACACCCAGTGAGCTCAAGGAAAATAGGACACATGAATCACCCCCCTCCCCCCCCAAAAGAAAAAAAAAGATCAATCGAAGCACAACTTAAACAGCGCTAATCATCATACACCAATCAATATAACGACCTAAATTCAAAGTTCACAGTGTCTCTACACACTAAGGCATTCACTTCAGAAACACAGTCACCAACAACCACCGCTCAAAAATCTGAGCACCGGACATAAGGCAAAATATGATATAATAAATCGACATTAAACAATTATTAAAGAAATAAAGCGAGTTCAGAATCCATATAAACCCCTAACCCACCCACACGATCTTTGGACTCCATAAGATTCAATTAACAAATCATTGCCAAAAAGATCTCTAATGAATCAAACACAAGTACGGAACAGATCAACTGGACAACCCATCAAAACACATAAAATCGGATTAAATAACAATAAAGAACGATAATCAATGAGAACAAAATATCCAACATGTAAAGCAAAACCGAAAAGACGAGCTACGAAAAATTGAAATCAGAAAACAGGCGAATGAAAACAGAATTCCATGACGTCAATAGCGGGGGCTAATTTGATTAATCAGAAAAACCAATTAGGGATCTAAGAGAAGATGCATCTTCTCTTCTCTGTTCCAATTAGGAAAGAAAAGAGAAATTAGGGTTAGGGATTGAGGAGTCGGCAACTCACAGTGTTGAGATCGAAACGCGAAAAACTGTGAGGATGAGATTGTCTCGAAAGCGAAGAGAGAGAGAAATAGAGAGAACAAGAAGAAGCGCACGATAACGAAGACGAAGAGAATAGAGAGAGAGCACAAAAGGGCAGAGAAAAACCACAAGGTGTCTTTTAAAAGAGAGAGAAAGAAAGAGAAGGTGCTGTTTGGATGGCGTTTTTGGTTCTCTTCCCTCTTTTTATCTGCGCGTCGCTGTCAATTGTGTGCATCATAGAGGTCACTTAAATGGCCTTGGATTTGTAGCTAATTACGACGATTGCCACTCACTGTTTCATGTTCGGTTTTGCCGAGCTTCTTTAGGCCACAGCTGGTTCGAGTGTTTTTGGCTGGGATCTTTCCGGTAACACGTGGTGCTCCCGATGACTGACACCTGGCTTCTTTTAGATCCGACGAATGTGCTTGTAGACAAAATAATTGTCACTGGAATATCGACATATATTTTTTTAAATGTTAACCAAACTTTAGTATACCACTTAGGTATTGAATTTATATTTAATATTAAAAATATATAATATATTTTTGAGTATATATTTTATGTGAATTATTATTACACTAAAATTTGACCAATATTTACAAAAATTAGTCGAATATGAAAAGTTAATCAAATGAATTTATTATTATTATTATTATTATTATTATTATTTGTTACCTTATTCTAAAATGGTGATTTGTCTATTAAATTTTTTAAAATTTTAAAATTACTCTTATTATTTAATTTATGTCAACTTCATACCTAAATTTCAAAAGAAAATTTTGTTTAAATTAACAATTTTTATTCCAATAATACCCTTTTTATTTTCCTCAACTTTCTTCTTCCTCTTTGTTTTCCCTCCCAACTTTTCTTCACTAGTCCTCCATAAACCCTTTTCTTATTCATCATTGTCACCTTTACTTCCTCCACCTCCTTTTTCACCCTAACCACCACAACAACCATATTGCGCTAACAATAGCAAACAACTTAGAAATGCTCTATGTACAGATTGATGATACGAAGCTACAAATTAAAGCTCAATGAAAATCTTTCATGTGTGTCTCCCAAATTTTCAAGGGAGCTAATCCTATTCATATCACGCCAATTTCAACTTCATTAAAATAGTACCCTTCATCACCCTTCATTGTTAGGATTTGAATATGTCCACGGTTTTTCAATCTCTTATTTTTGTATGTCTTATTACAACAATGTAATGGACAATAATGATATTTCCTGTAGTGGAAAGAAGAAAAGGAGATGGCGCCGACGTGTTGTGCGGCAAAGGAGGAGATACGGTGACCATAGTGATTAAAATTTAAAAGGAAAAGTATATGAAACAATGTATATGAAACAATGTATATAGTGAAAAAGCGAACAACCGTCTAAAAGGTAGTGTTTGTTTGCAGGAATTGGAATTGAGACTCGTAGACAAGAATTTAGTATTATGTTTGTTGAGTTAGAGATTGGTATTTAAATTTGATATTGATACTTAAATTTGCGTCTCTGTCTCCAAAATTTTAATATTTCAATACCTTCAAAAAGTAGGGATACAGGAGACTGAGATTTTTAAAGACAAAGACTGAAACTTTAATAATATTTTGTACTTAAAATACTCCTATTTTAATTAACTAATGTCAACTTTACCCTTTCTTCAGATTAAGACTTCAGTGTTAGCAGCCCCCTCACTCCATCTTCTCATTTGTTCTTCGAAGTCTAGGTTGCAGCCTCTGCATTGCCAGTGTCAGGATAGCCACCTCGTCGCCGCTGTTGTAACCACTGCACGGTAAGTGAGTCGCTGTCGAAGTTCATCTTCCTAAGCCGCGTGTTCTCATGTCTTCATTTTCTCCTTTTTCACAAGACAACGTTCGAGGAACCCAATTGAAAGAGTCTCCCTGTTGCTGTCGGATTCAACAACTTCCTTATCGTCATCATAGCTTGTGTAACCTAGGTTAGTTGTGGCCAAATTTCTTTACTGATTTTGTTCGTTTTTTTATGTTGCGACTAACGTTCTGTGGATTTGGTTCTTTGTTCTATTAGATGCATATAAAGAATCTTTCTTTTTCTCTCTTCAATGCGATTTGGTTCGTTATTCTAATGTATAGATGCGTAGATAACTTTTGTGGATTTGATTCTATGTTCTCATGTCTTGTTTTATTAATTTCGTTTGTGTTGTGCTTCTTATGAATTAGTTCTGGTCATGCTTGATTTTTTTGAAACTCATGTTTATGCAGCTTTTGATTTTGAACTTTTGATGCTCTTTTTGCAAAATTTATGTCTGTTTAATGTGAAATTGTGTAAATCGTTTTGTAAATGTATGATTATTGTGGCTATAACCAGCTCACTAAAAGTGATTTCTGAAATCGTATAGATGAAAAATTTGTTAGCTTAGTTGTAGTTTAAAGAGTAGTGTCACTCCAGTAATATACTTTGATATTCAACTATAACTAATAAAATTTTGTATAACTGCACCAAACACTTTATTTGAAATTGGATTGCACTTTGTTAGGGGAACATGTTAATCAGGATCAGTTTTGCAAATTTAACATATTTCAGGAGTTGGCTAAGTTGTTGTTGTCTTTACTAAACCTGTCTCTTATCAAATGAAGTAGAATTTTTATTTTAGCTTAAAAGATAAAAGGTAAGATAGTCTTGAGTCTATTTGAATCTTTAAAATTAATGATTATTAAGCTCATTTGAATTATTTAATCTGCACAAGTCTAATTAACTTTTCTCTTTTTATTTACGTGACTTGTTAAGACCTTGTTAGTTAGTATAACTCCAACTACTTTTTTCAAAATATGCACAAGTCTAATAGCCTTTTCACGTTTTCTTGTTTAACTTCTTAGGATGAATAATCTCAACGATATTAATATAGTTTGTATGATAATCATGAATGATTCAAAGTATAAACTCTTAACACAACTCATTCAATTTAAACCACAACAACTTTTGGAAGACTTTGATTTGCTTAAAATACCTAAAAAAGTCACTTTCAGTATATGAAATGAGAGAGGAAAATTGATATTTTCATTTAATGTATGTTTCTATTGTATTTTCTGTTTTGATTTCTAATTGAAACTAAATTAAAATTGAGAAGTAA
Source organism: Arachis stenosperma (assembly GCF_014773155.1). Lineage (NCBI taxonomy): Eukaryota > Viridiplantae > Streptophyta > Magnoliopsida > Fabales > Fabaceae > Arachis > Arachis stenosperma. Next base: position 1,800,929 of record NC_080379.1, on the reverse strand, counting down.
ATAGTGTTAACTGTCTTTTGGTTCCAGTTTCTTGATCTTGTTTTTGGTTATAAGAAGATATAGCAGATTTTACGTCAAGAAGTGTTAGATTTATTTAAATGTTTATGCGTTTTTTAATGTAATGACTTTGCTAGGAAGAAATGGAGCGGTCGGAGATTATTAAGCGATGCGTGTGTTTTTATGAAGAGACGAGATCCAAGCATGAAGATTTGATGTTGTTCTTTGTGCTTACGCTATTTGTGTACTTTAGGGATAGAACTAGTGGCCAACTATCATTAGGCGGAAGAATGAATAATAGAATTAAACGTGAGGCTTTAGAGTGTATTGTTGGTGAGGGTGATGGGAATTGTGTTTGGGAGTTGAGAATGAATACAAATGCCTTTGCTAGTTTGTGTGAGTTGCTCCAAGTTCAAGGAAGACTTAAAGATGATGGTCATGTAAACCTGCCGGAGCAGGTTACGACTTTCTTAATTATCTTAGCGCAGCACACAAAAAAATCGTAGTCTGCAGATTAGATTTTGTAGGTCCAGAAAGACAATTAGTAAGTATTTTAATAAAGTTTTGAAGGCTAATACGTATTCAAAGCATTTTATTTGCCAAAGCTACACCAGTTGAAGATGATTGTCTTGACCCCACATGGAGAAAGTTTAAGGTAGAGCCTACTCGATGTTGTGTATGATTCATATTTGCCTGAAGGATTCTATATCTTAGTATCATAACTTTCTATGGATGATAGGGTTGCTTGGGAGCATTAGATGGCACTTATATAGAGGTGACAATCCCTAAGTCTGAGAAGGCAAGATACTGAACAAGAAAAGGTAAAATATGCACCAACGTCTTAGGAGTGTGTAACTGGGAGATGGATTTTGTTTATGTACTCAGTAGATGGGAGGGATCGACATCTGATTCACGGATACTTCGAGATGCAATAACTCGTCGTAATAGTCTTAAGATACCCCACGGTAATTATGCCATCTTTGGAGTTAAGACTATACATATAGCTTAAGTTCACGATAGTTAAGCTTATGTTGTTTGCATTACTTGTCTATAGGTAATTGCTATTTAGTTGATGCTGGTTACACAAATGGTCTGGGATTTCTAGCACCGTATAGAGGCACTCGATATCATGTTAGAGAGTGGGCCCAAGGATCACGTACACCGCGTAATTACCAAGAATATTTTAATAGGGTTCATTCTTCCGCCAAGAATATTATTGAGCGATGCTTTGGTTTGCTGAAGAAGAGGTTGTCCATCTTAAGAAGCCATAGCTTTTACCCTCTAAAGACACAATCTCAAATAATTATTGCTTGTTGTTTATTGCAAAATGTCATTCGAATTAGTATGGATATGGATCTGGAGGAGCAAGGTAGCATATTGGATGAATTTATGCCTGATGGAGATGAAGCACATGATTGAATGATTGATGTGGTTGAAAATACGAACGAGTAGATTCACTGGTGTGACAACATAGCAACTGAGATGTATGAAGAATGGTGAATAAGTCATATGGAGTAGTGTTGTAAGAGCAGCGTAATGAATATTGTAATCGATTGAGTAGTGTTGTAATGGCTGTATTTTAATTTGTATGACATGTTGAGACGGGAAACATTGTAATAGCACCTCTTAATTTGTAATAGCAACTAACTGTTTGTGGTTCAGTTTTACATATTTGTACTTGCTTATGGCGTGAATTGTAGGCTGTGGATTAATTGTGGTTATTTGTGTTATTGTTTGCTGTTTTATTATTTTTTGTTAAGTTATGTTAATTTATTTTAACTTAGTTAATTTATGTTCACAATATTTAATTTTTCACAAGGTTGATTATCTTAATTTTGGTAGGTGAAAATGGACAACAAACGCATGTGGAGTGATGAAGAGACTAATGCTTTTGTTAGCTTCATGGAGAAGTTTATGGTAGATGGTTAGAGGGTTGACTGTGGGCAATTCAAACTCATAACATTCGAGAAACTGGCTCTGAAGATGCTGGAGGCATTCCCCGGTTGTACCCTGACTGCGAAGCACTGCAAGAATAAATACAAGCGGTTGAAAGAGAAGTATCAATACGCCGCTAACATGCTTGGATGCAGTGAATTCGGCTGGAATCATGAGAAACAATGTGTCGAAGTTGACAGCAAAGATGTCCTTGATGCATGGTTGAAGGTGAGTGTGATCCATACTTTTTAATATATCATATAAGCATTTGGTACCCTTTAATTATCTTTCTTTTAAGATTTGTATAGAATTATACGGTTTATACTGAATCTGAGCCACTTTTAAATTTGTATCTAAGCCACCTTTGAATGGGATTTAGAGTAAAATAAAATTTGTGCTTACCTCTTTTGTTCATGTTGAATTTGACCTTTCTTTTGTTCTGTATTTCCCTTTGCATGTTTTCCTCTACAAATTGCATTGATTAAAACAAGTGACACGTAAAAACAATGTGTAATAATTGGTGAAGAGTTAATACTATAATTTGTATGTGTGTTTGTTTTGGTCAGAGTTAATGTGTGTTTTTTTAGACATGTTTGTTAAATCGGGTTTATATTTTTACAGACACATCCAACCAAGTTCGACAGTCCTGGCAAGCCCTTTCCTATGTTTCATCGGCTGGAGGGTATATTTGGCAGGGATAAAGCCACAGGAGCAGCAGCAGTTAGTGACTTTGATGCGAAAGAACAGGATAACGAAGAGACAGAAGACACTACAATTGGATTTAATGACTCTGAGATGTCTCCACACCCAGACAACGACAGAGGGCCAGTAGTGCAAGGATAAGCCTCACATTCTGAAGCTGGTGCGAGTGGAGAAAGCACAAAGCGATATGGGAGGAAGAGAAAGCAAGCTGACGTTTTGGAGAGGATGGCTGACCATATCAAACAATCTTTGGCTAACCAAAGGAAGAATGCCCAACTACTTGCTGATGCCATTGTTGGTGTGAATGATAAGTTAAGGTTGGTGAGAAGCTCACACAGCTTGGGTTCAATGATGACGAAGTGGTGAGGACAATTTTGAAGTTTGCCAAGAGTCTTATTGTGTATGCACACTTTTGGGGTTTGTTAGATTCACAGATGATTGGCCTTATGCGTTCCATTATATCAAGTTGAGAAGTGACCGACACTTGTTATGTGGATTTGGCTTAGGGTATTAAGTTTTTCACTATAGGGTTTTAGTATTTTGTGAGATGGTTATATTCAAGATAGTTTAACGTACAAACTTATATTTGGTATACATTTGGATAGATATTTTGGTAATGCCTTTTATTTTGGTATGTATTAAATAGGTGTAGGTTCTTCGTACAATCTTTTTGGTATTGTGGTATGGTCTTTATTTTGGTCACTTGACCAGGAATTGTTGGCTAAGTACAATACTTATAGTCATGATCATGTTAATGATATTTCTGACAATTCTTTGTCATCAACTGTCCCATTCTAAACTTTGGATAATAAAAAAGAATAGTCATTTACCAAGTGGAAGAATTATCTATCTTTTGTAATGACAGAGGACGTTACAGTATAGGGTATATGAATGATGTGCAAACATGAAGAAGAATGTGATCAGATAGAAGAAGAGCATGAAAAAAAATGTGATGCTGGTTTCTTAGGGGTATATGAATGATAGTACCACAATATTTTTTATTTTTTATTTTAAAAGAATATGGTGAGAGCAGTGGTGAAGTAAAAAAGACTAGAGTGAGAAAGAGAAGAATAAATGTTGAAAATATCAGATTCAGCTCTAGCCCTACATTTTAGAAGTGGAACTGGGTCTTCAATAATAAAATGTTACATGCAAATGTAAATAAAAATGAGTTTATACACATACCGAAACATGTGCTCATTTTATATTTAATAATAAAATATACTGAAACATGTTCTCAAACTAGTTATTATAATTTGTCATTTGTCTATTTGATTTCAAAGGTCAAATTACAACTTAAACAACAATACTATGACCAAGACAACACAGACTGTAGAAACAACAAGTTGAAGGAACGCTAACAATTTTAGATACACAATATCAGTATGAAGATTTTTAACTCGTTCGATCGTCTTCAAATTAGAATTCAGTTGACAAGAGCTATAATCTCCAATGTCAGAATGTTGGATACTTGGACCTGCCCATCTAAACCATCCACATTGTCTTATAGGACAGGCGTAATACTTTCTACCCGGGTTGGCAATGCTATTTAAGACTTGTAACGGAACTCTTAAACCACACTCACAAAAACGTTCCCCCGTTACATTACCACTGCCGTACGAACCACTTGTAGATCTTCTACTTGTGGAAGCCATTGTTAACCAGGCTGCTATACATTTAACAGTAAGCAAAAATCAAAACAGCTATCAAGAAATAGTAACACAACACAAGAATGAATCAACTAGTCCGAATAAAATTATTTAATGAAGCTAATCAAAACAAATTTTTCAATTCAAGATATTTTCTATATGTTTGAAGATGAAACTACACCAATTAAGGTATGTGGTGATTTGGTATACAATGTTGACATTAGTGATTTAGTGGTAAGGCAGTTTAGTTTTGATGTATTGTCGATGTTTGCATCTTGTTACAATGTTTGATGTATTTTCTATATGTTTGCATCTTGTTACATTTCTTTTTGATTCAAGGAAATATTGGATTTCAGTTTCGGATGATGTACAAAAAGAAGTAGAGGAGGGGAGGGAGACTTCTTCTCAAGTCAAGGGGCGACGGATACTACAATTCAATGGCCAGGAGAGGATCATTCTCTTTCCAAAGAAGAGATGTCTTTGTCATTTTAAAAATTAAATGTTGGTGCTTCTAGCTTTTTCAATAAATTTTCACACTCAAAGTATGTTAGACAGTAGTAAAAATACATTCCCAATTAAAGATAACACATCAATGTGTACTAATTTTGATAAGAAAAAAGAGTGATAATAGGAACATAATTATGATAAATAGGATTTGGATCCTCTAAAGTTTGAATTTCGCTTTAGAGTGTGATCTCTCACCATTTATTTCATAGGTGGGACCAACAATAAACATGAAAGAGAAACTATTCAAGGGTAGAAGATCACACTTTACTCTCTAAAGTAAAATTCAAACTTTAGAGGATCCAAATCCTGATAAATAGTTCTCCAATTATCTTCTTTGTTTTTCTATACGGTAATCATCATAAATAAATTTATAAATATAACAATCACAAATTCACAAATCAGCAATTAACAAGCATAAATAAGGTAAAAAAAATTTATATAATACGCAAACCATGGAATCAACACTCAGCAATCACAAATTCCCAAATCTTAAAAAAAAAGATGACACATAAATCAGAAATATAAAGCAAATGAGGGCAAATAAGAACTCAGATATAATAATTTCAGAAATCTTCAACAATTTATGAAGCATAAATCAGCAATTTTAAGCAAATCAGGGCAAATCTCAAATTAGATAGTGAGGAATTTACACATTCTCATCCATATTAGGCCAAATAAAAAAATGTTCACAAATAAAAAAATGAGAGAATAAAAAATGCCATTCGAAATTATCATCTTTGAACTTTACAAAATTAACAAGCAAATAAGGTAAATTGACAGAAGATATCAGATTCATTGATAGAGAAACAACGGAGACTAGAGGTACAGCTTCGAGATGGTGGCGACGCAAACTCACGGGCGTGCAAACGGCAGCAATGTCACAAATCTAAGGGAGCAACTGGCGCCACGAAGATGAACCGATGGAGATTTGGAGAGGCGTCGTCGTCGTTCGAACCATTGAAGGTGACCGGCGGCGGGTCAGACTACATGATTCCTTTACGGGAAAGGAGAGGAGAAAGGGTAGAGGAGAGGAGAAAGGGGGTCAGGGTTGCATGCTGAGGAAAATGAAATTAGATTTGGGGGTTATGGTTGTTAATTAAAATTAAGGGCATTTTGGTAATTTTAAATATTTAGTCTCTACTTTTTTTTTTCAAACCAAATAGGATACTGAGACATAAATCAGTCTTGTACACTTCCATACCAAACACAATACTGATACTTATTTCTGTCTCTGTCTCTGTCTCTTGGTCTCTCTTTCTTGGTCTTTGTCTCGCAAAAAAACGCTACCAAAAGGAATGTAAATTTTAAATTCAAATTCAAATTCTTAATTACTTAAATAATTACTATCGGATTTTAAAATTTGAAAAAATTAGAATTAGCACTTAAACCACCATGTACGTTTACACATTTATATACGGTACGTTTTGCATCACACCGCCTCCCCTCAACGGCATTGATCTCTCCCACAACCGTTATCGTCGTCGTCGCAAATCTCTTGACACCGCCACCCCCTCACTGCCGCATCAGGTTCTCCTTCAACCTTGTTAGTGGCGCCGTTTTGCACCCCTTCACCGTCGATCTCTCCCGCAACGGTCGTCGTTGCTGAAAACTCTTGACATCGTCGCCCCTCACTAACACACCAGGTTCTCTTCCAACTCTGCTAATGGCGCTGCTTTTGCACTCTCTCACCCCTTTATCCATGTCAACGTGGTTCTTCTTAATGGTGGCCATCATGAACTTGTCACACTCTAGATCCATCCACGTCGTCAAGAACGACGCCAAGTTCAGCCTGGGATTTTCGTCTAGCATGAGGTCGTCGTTTATTATCTGGTACGTTGCGTTTTTGGGTTATTTTAGTGGGTATGTGGGTGATTATTTTAATTTTTAGCCGGATGGTCATTTAGTAGGTATGTACATGGTTATTTTAATTCTTATGTGGATGGTTATTTGATTAGAATGGGTTTAGTTAGATACAATTAAAATATGTTGGATATTCAATTTACTAAGTATGAGGATGATTAAATTTTTGAATTACTGAATGAGATTTTTTGGTTGGATAATTTAGGTGGAGTATTTTTTTGTGGGCCAAATTTCTTGCCCATTATTCACGTTGTTCAGATTTTCCGTTGTCTACCTAGCGGAGCCAAATTGAAAAGGGAGTAAAGATTTAGAAAAAAAATAGCTACGTATTTGGTATGTGAAAAATTTAGTCGCTAATGATAAAATAATTTTTTAAAAATTTGAAAATGCAATAAAAATAATCAATAAATATTATATTTTTTTAGTAAAAAAACTTTTATATTTAGTAAACGATTTATCCATTTGATTCGAACATTTGTGAAAATATTTGAATAAATATTTAAAAAATATACAATAGAAATTCGAAACATAATTTGATCTTTCGATTTTTTAAAAAAACATGATCATTTATAATTAAAATCTTTTTTTAAAAAAATCACTTAACATAAAATTAACAATTTTTAAAGATGAAAATTTTTATTTTTTTTAATAACGATCGCAGAATTTTGTATCAAAATATAATTTTAAAAGATTTTTTTAGAATATATATTTAATTAATATCTTTTTTTGGCTGTGAGTTAGCATTTTTTGGAGTTCTTTTTATCAACCTAATTTACTCTTGAGAGAATAATGATATAAAAAATGGTATAATAGTAACAAAACTTATTAGTTTAAATATAATGATAAATAAAATTATTTTATTTAAAAAACATTAGGAACAATGATATAAATTAAGCACTAAAAACAGGCCTGCCTTATGATGTAAGTGCCAATTGTGACAAGCAGGCCTTTCTTTATATAAGTGAGGAATGAGATAAAATATGACTTAAAATATTATAGTTTTAATTCAATAGTAATGAAATTTTTGAATCACGAAGTTCTTATTATTGTCTTTTTCCTTTCAATTATTTTTTTTCTAAAGAATCATCAAAGTTTTGTTAAAAATCCAAATATAATCAAGAAAATAAATGGAAAGATCTTAAAATGTTTTCGCAAAAAATTATTCTTGTCAACAAAGTTTATTAGAACATTTGAAAAAATAGAGTACTTTGGAAAAATAGAGCAAAAGACCCAAACATCAAGACGAGTTATGGATAGCAACGTTGCAAAATATATATGCATCTCATAGAAAAATTCAGAATTATACAACATTATATTTATTAGTACACTTTGCCAGCTTGTAGAAAATCTACCCCCTAATGTGGAATTAAAATAATTTGCAAGTTGCAACAACAGTCACTAAGGTGTGATCATGGAAGGTTCATGTAGACATTAAGAAAGTAACTTAGTAACCCATCAAATGAGTATGATAAGGTAGAAAATCAGAACGAGGACTAGGACTAGGTGGAGTTATGGGAGGTTGCGGCAAAATTGGCATATGAAGATTTGGTTAAGGATGTACTGGATTTCGAAATGGAACTTGATATTCGAATTCGAGACTTTTAGGTGAAGATAGAAAAATTATGTCATTTGAATTATAATTTATTAGCATTTTGGTATAAAACTTTGGAAAATAATTTTATTCGTATTGGATACACCATAAATTTTATATATTTTTCTCGTTATATTTCAGAAAATTTTTTTAAAATTATGTTTTATTTATATTTATTAGTTTATTTCATTAAAGATTGACTTTAATACTTTGAATAGTAATATAATAAAATGTATTATCGACATCTAATAGTTTTATACATATATTTAATCATATAACACCACATCAATAAAAATGATTATTTTTTATATTATCTGTGTAAATAGTTGTCTAAAAAAAATGTATATAATTCTAGGATAAAAATATTTTATACCATCAGTGCATTGAAATTAAACTCATCTAATTTATCACCTCAACTCTCAATGAAGCAAACAAATGGTAGAAAATTTGTTAATGATCAAATTAAAAAAACTTAAGTATTTTATAAAGATTAAAAACTTAATTTTAGCCATGATAAGAATACGGTATTTTGAACTATTTTGACGGTTAAATTTTTATATTTGATTTAATAAATTGTTAACATATAAACATAAAGTAACAAAGAAATACATTTTATAATAACACGAGAGAGTATTCAATAATGGTATTCTTATATCAAACACTACTGACATTCGTATAAATATAGGATTGTTATTAATTAATTAATTGTGTGTTTAGATTATTTTAATTAACAAAACAAATATATGAATAAGAACATTTAGTAGACAGTATATTAAATTGCATATTATGATTAACGTAATATTTTTAGAGCTTAATTTTGATAAGATAAAATATTCGACATGATTAATTAAAATAATTATTTTACTTAATATGATGATACGTAATTAAATATATATTTAATTTTTTGTATTAAAAATAAATTTATATCATTATTATAAGGTCGCATGTGAATTTTTTTCCTCCTCAACATTGCACACTTTGTACATGATTAATTGATTTTTGGTGACTGTACATGATTAATTGATTATTGTTACTAACTAATTTTTTACGAGTTTTTACTTTCTCCCCCGTTTTTAGGTGATGTAATTTTTTTATTTTTGGGTTCAGTAGACAGTAGGTAATGGAATATTGAAGAACTTCTCTTTGACAAAATCTAGGTTAGAGTTGACTTTTCAAATATCTCCTTTTTTTTAATGGGGTCAAATGTTTCACAGTCCGATCATCATCACAGAAGCCCATTCATGTTTTCAATAGGCCTTAACTTAAGTAATCTGGATGAATTACTAGAAGCCCAAACTAAAATTCTATGTTAGATGGAAAAGTGATAAACGAAAATTTTCTGCCAAAAAAATATCAAAATTTATTATCAATAAACAATTCATAAAAAATGATTATACTATTTTTAAAATTTGAATTCAATTATCAATTAGAATTGGTTAAATAATCAATTCACTCATTTATTTAAACAAGTGCCAATGATTCGAATCTCGCATTGTGTTTGGAAGATGAGAATAGAAATATCGTGGACAATTAAAAAAAAGTTTTAATTCAATACTTCCTAATCAAGTTATCAAGTGTTTAATATTTTGATTAATAATATATTTACTATTTTTACATTATATTTAATAAATAAAATTATGTTAACGTCTATTAATATAATAGTATATATTATATCACCCATCTCAATAGTATATATTATATCACCCATCTCTTTTGCATAATGTCATTTAAAAAGTAATTAGTTTCAAACAAGAAACTCTAATTTTCTGGTTCCAAATTTACATATTATGATAAAGCTCGAATCTACATGAATTTGCAACTTTTCCTCCCTCCATGTGATGGTTTCCATTTGTGAGTGAACAAGGCATGATTATCTAATTTTGGTAACGAGGCACAAATAAAAGCTTTTCTAGTACGAGACTTATCTTTCTAAATTGCTATGATTTGAACTGAGTAAATCTATATAGTAGTCCCTAAGATTCGCATTTAATATACTCCTCAAGATTTCAATTTTTTCATTATAGTCCTCCAGATAGAGCTCTGAGCACTCATAGTGGTTTCTGGGCATATTTCTGGTGATGAGTCATCACTGGAGCACTTACGTGGCGATATTTTGCCACGCTGGAAGACTCCAAAACGTCGTCATTTTGGTTTGGCGCTCTTGAGTGCAAATAACGACGCTGCTTCACTCATATCTTCTTCTTCTACCCTCTCACTTCATCTTCGTCTCTTCATCAATGGCGTTACTGTAAAGTTCTATTTGCTAGGTTAAAAAAGTTGGAGAAAAGAAGTAATCCGACTAAAGACTCTTTTGTTGTTCCCCTCTTCTACCAGAAGCGCGAGGTTCCGACATTGTGATCAGACTCAATATAACCTTCTTTTTTTTTACCTTGAATTTTCAATACATTGTTGGTTCTTCATGATATGCAAGTTGTTAGCGTGGTTGAGGTTTACTCGTTTTGCCAGGATGGAGGATGTTTTTCAGGATGTCCTCAACAACCTCAAATCTCTCATGGATCAAGGTCTTACCTTTTTTATCTCTCTCTTAAACCTTGCTCTTTTTTCTCATCCGGGTCTCTCACTTTTTTTCCTTTTTTCTTATGCTCATTGTTACGGCCTGGCCCAGGATCTCCGCGGGTCAACCCGGCCCAAGCTCCACCCGGCCCGGTTACGCGCCCTTCAACCGACCCGGACACGCGTCCTGTACGGCTCACACGTAGCTATAGGACAGCGTCCTTGAGGATATGGGCCTGTCCCCATGAGGGGCCCACTACTGACATGTATATAAGGGGAAGACTGGCTCTTCCCCCGAGGTACGTCACCTTTTCTCCTATCATTTTCCCCGCCTGCACATTATCTGACTAGGGCGTCGGAGTGTCTTTGCAGGTGGCACCCCCCTTTTTCCCTTCACAACGGGGGATCGTCAACACGGCAACTCCGAACCCAGTACGACCGCAATCGAGGCGTTCTCACCCCCTCCAATCACCAACCGACCTGTCCGGCAACCGACTACCGAACATTGGCGCCGTCTGTGGGGACTGCCTTAATGGATGTTGTGCCGGGTCCCGGAGACCAAGGCCGAGGAGCCGGAGCGGAAGGGGCGGCCTCTGTCGCCTCACTTAGAGGACGACGAAGGTCCCCCCGACAACACACTGAACAACACACAAGGGCACGACTCTTTGGAGGAACGGGCGGCGACAGCGCCATAATAATGCAAGAGCTACGCCACAGGGTCCAGAACCTGGAACGACAACTGGCCGACCAGGAGCGCGACGGGCGAACCACCGATCCCAGTTACACCCCATCATCTGAAAGCCAAGAGAGGGACTCCCACCGAAGCCGTCTACGACGCGCCTCCGCATCCCGAACGGAAGCGGAAAGCACGCGTGAAGAGTCCCCGATCCCAAGAAGATGACATGACACGATCATCTACTCCCGAGGTAGGGAAGCCCGCCGCACGGCACGATATCGCGAAGACGAGGAAGGGAGGTCCGGGAAAACACGACAACCCGTGATAATGGGCGCCACCCCATTCCACCGATCCATTCTAGAAGTCTGGTTGCCGAAGCATTTCGACAAACCAACGGACATGAGGTATGATGGAACTCAGGACCCCCTAGAACACCTCACGGCCTTCGAAGCGAGGATGAATCTAGAGGGAGTAGGGGACGAGGTGAGGTGCCGAGCTTTCCCGGTAACCCTAGCGGGACCCGCGATCAGATGGTTCAACGGCCTACCGCAGGGATCCATCCACGGGTTCTCGGACATCAGTCGTGCATTCCTGGCCCAATTTACAACACGAATAGCAAAGGCAAAGCACCCGATCAACCTTCTGGGGGTAACCCAGAGACAGGGAGAGTCGACCAGAAAATACCTGGATCGGTTCAACGACGAGTGCTTGGAAATCGACGGCCTAACCGATTCGGTGGCCAGCCTTTGTCTGACGAACGGCCTCCTCAACGAAAACTTTCGAAAACACCTTACCACGAAACCAGTTTGGACGATGCACGAGATCCAGACGGTAGCCAAAGAGTATATAAACGACGAAGAAGTCAGCCGAGTCGTGGCTGCCAATAAACGGCAGTCCGGCTACAGCCAATTACGGCAACCCGGTAACGGAGAAAGACTGAAGGAACAAACCAGGGAAGAGGTGCCAAGCAAGGCTCCCAGGTCGTTCCCCCGGGTCGAAAAATTTGCCAACTACACCCCGCTCACTCTTCCCATCATGGAAGTTTATCAACAAATAGCCGAGAAGGGGATCCTGCCGAAGCCCCGACCACTCAAGGACCGTACGGGAGGGAACAAGAACTTCTACTGCGACTACCACAAGGGTTACGGTCACCAAACGCAGGACTGCTTTGACTTGAAGGATGCACTAGAACAAGCGATAAGGGAAGGCAAGCTAGCAGCATTCTCTCATCTTATCAGAGAGCCGAGGAGACGCTATCGCGACCATGACGAAGAAGCCAAAACCCGTTTGGCAAAGCGGCGACAAGAGCCAGAAGATAGAGACCACGGCCTCACCGTGGTAAACGTGGTAACAGCCAAAAACACCGCGCCAAAATCCCGATCGGCGCACAAGAAAGATGCTAAGGTCTTGGCGGTCTCCTCCTCGTTGGTGCGAAACTCTAAGAACCCTCCATCCATTTCTTTCGGCCCGGAAGACAAATGGTTCGATGACGTCCCGGAAAACCCTCCCATGGTCATTACGGCCAGAGTGAGAACCGGCCTCGTCAAACGCATCCTTGTCGACACAGGGGCTGATTCAAACATCATGTTCCGCAACGTATTTGACGCACTGGGGCTAAGGGATGCCGATCTGACGACCCACCAACACGGGGTCATTGGATTGGGCGACCACTTCATTAAACCTGACGGAGTAATATCCCTACCGATCTCGGTAGGACAAACTCAAGGTCGAAGGTCGACGATGGCCGAGTTCGTGATCCTCCGAGATTCCACCGCCTATAACATCATCTTGGGAAGGAAGACGATAAACGATGTTGAAGTGATAATCAACACGAAGCTGCTAGTCATGAAGTTCGTTACAAATGATGGATCTATAGGGTCCATAAGAGGGGATATCGAGACGGCGGTCGCCTGCGACAACGCCAGCCTCTCCCTAAGAAAGAAATCAAAAGAGGCGTCCGGTGTGTTCCTAGCTGACCTGGACGCCAGAATAGACGACAAACCTAGACCGGAACCAGAAGGGGACCTGGAAAAATTCATAATCGGCGACACGGAGGAGAAATTCACGTTCATCAACAAGAACCTCCCACATGAGTTAAAGGAGCCCTTGATCGAAATGATAAAGGCCAATAGGAATTTGTTTGCCTGGACACCTGCCGACATGCCGGGCATAGACCCAAAAATCATGTCACACCATCTGGCCGTCAGGTCGGAAGCGCGCCCGGTAGCGCAACGCAGAAGAAAGATGTCGACAGAGAGGGCGGAAGAAGTGGCCAGGCAGACGGCCAGCCTCCTAGAAGCAGGTTTCATACGAGAAATAGACTACTCGACGTGGCTCTCGAATGTTGTTCTAGTGAAAAAGCACAACGGCAAGTGGAGAATGTGTGTAGACTACTCTGACCTTAACAAGGCATGCCCTAAGGATTGTTTTCCCCTCCATAACATAGACGCACTCGTCGACGCTGCGGTGGGCTACCGTTACCTGAGCTTCATGGACGCCTACTCCGGTTATAACCAGATACCGATGCACCGTCCAGATGAAGACAAGACGGCGTTCATAACACCGGGGGGAACCTTCTGCTACAAGGTAATGCCGTTCGGCCTGAAAAACGTAGGGGCAACATACCAAAGGCTGATGAACAAGATATTCCACGATCTTATAGGCAAGACAGTGGAAGTCTACGTCGACGACATCCTCGCGAAAACAACGCGACCCGACGACCTCCTAAAGGATCTGGAAAATGTATTCGCGTCTCTCCGGCAACACGGCATGAGGCTGAACCCCCTCAAATGTGCCTTCGCCATGGAAGCTGGCAAGTTCCTAGGATTTATGATAACTCAGAGGGGGGTAGAAGCCAACCCGGAGAAGTGCCAAGCGATACTCCAGATGAAGAGCCCAGGTTGTATCAAGGACGTCCAAAGGTTGGCGGGGCGGCTGACCTCATTATCCCGGTTTCTCGGAGCATCGGCAACAAAGGCCCTGCCATTCTTTAACCTCATGAAGAAAGGGATGGCGTTCGAGTGGACACCCGCATGTGAGGAAACCTTTCAGCACTTCAAGGAAATCCTGGCGGCACCACCTGTGCTCCGGAAGCCAAAGGATGGGGAACCGCTATACCTATACCTCGCCATAATAGGAGAAGCCCTGGCCGCAGTTCTGGTGCGGGAAGAAGGGAGGGCTCAACAGCCGGTCTATTTCATAAGCAGAGCCCTGCAAGGGGCAGAATTAAGGTACAGCAAACTGGAAAAGCTAGCTCTAGCACTCTTGACCTCCTCACGGAGGTTAAAGCAATACTTCCAAAGTCACCAGGTTGTCGTAAGAACGGACCAAGGAATCCGGCAAGTACTTCAAAAACCCGACTTGGCGGGGAGAATGATGACTTGGTCCATCGAACTCTCCCAATACGACATACGATACGAACCCCGGCAAGCCATCAAGGCGCAGGCGATGGCAGATTTTCTGGTAGAAGTAACTAGGGACCCAACCGAAGAAACGAGTATACGGTGGAAGCTCCACGTGGACGGAGCTTCCAACCAGACATTTGGAGGTGTCGGGATCATCTTGGAAAGCCCGGTTGGAGTCGTATACGAGCAGTCGATCAGGTTCGAATTTCCCATTTCGAACAACCAGGCAGAATACGAAGCCCTTATAGGGGGCTTGACCCTAGCAGCGGAAGTCGGAGCAACAAGGCTGGAAATATGCAGCGATTCTCAGGTCGTCACCTCCCAGGTAAACGGGAGCTACCAAGCCAAAGACTCGTTATTACAAAAGTACTTGGAAAAAGTCAAAAACTTAAGCCAAAAATTTGAGGAGGTCACGGTCCACCACGTGCCTAGAGAAAGGAACACACGGGCAGACCTCCTATCAAAGTTGGCCAGCACTAAACCGGGAGAAGGCAACCGGTCTCTCATCCAAGGTATGACGAGAGAGCCAGCGGTCACCTTGCACGTGACAAGGCTGGGCTCTTCATGGCTAGACCCCATCACTAGCTTCCTAGAGAATGGCAAACTCCCTGACGACGAAAAGGACGCGGCGAAACTGAGAAGGGAAGTAGCCAAATACGCCGTCATCCAAGGACAGCTATTCAAGAAAGGGCTCAACCAGCCCTTATTGAAGTGCTTGCACCCCGACCAAACGAACTACGTCCTCAGGGAAGTCCATGAAGGCTGCTGCGGACACCACATAGGAGGCAAGGCCCTAGTAAGAAAATTAATTCGAGCCGGATACTATTGGCCGTCAATGATGGCAGACTCCAAAGAGTTCGTCAAAAAATGCGTGAAGTGTCAGGAGAACGCCAATTTCCACAGGGCACCGGCCTCCGAGTTAAGCCTGTTAACGTCCTCCCGGCCATTCTCTCAATGGGGAGTCGACCTCTTGGGACCCTTCCCAGTCGGTCCTGGGCAAGTCAAGTACCTCATAGTCGCCATTGATTACTACACCAAATGGATAGAAGCTGAACCACTAGCTAGCATATCCTCATCCAATTGCAAGAAATTCATGTGGAGGCAGGTGATAACGCGATTCGGGATCCCAGAAGTCGTCATCTGGGACAACGGCATGCAATTTACCGACAAGAAGTCACGGAATTCCTCAACGGCCTGGGTATAAGACAGAGGTTCTCCTCGGTAGAACACCCCCAGACAAACGGACAGGTAGAGTCCGCGAACAAGATTATCCTCTTAGGGCTGAAGAAGCGATTGGATAATAAAAAGGGTGCTTGGGCCGACGAACTAGCCTCGGTACTCTGGTCTTACCGAACAACCGAACAATCCTCCACTAAGGAGACTCCTTTCCGACTAACATATGGGTTAGATGCGGTAATACCCGTAGAGATCGGGGAACCGAGCCCCCGGCTACTTTTGAAAGGAGTGGAGGAAGCCGTGGAAAAGGTCCTGATAGACGAGGCCATAGAGATGGCCCATTTGACAGAGACGGCGCTAAAGCAAAGAATGGCCCTACGCTACAACACCAAAGTGCTCAAAAGGAAATTCGAGCCGAACGATCTCGTCCTGAGGCGAAACGACATCGGCCCACCGACCCCTGGAGCAGGCAAGCTGGCGGCAAACTGGGAAGGCCCCTATAGAATCAAAGAAAAGATGGGTAGAGGCGCGTTCAAGTTAGAAAGGCTTAATGGTAAGGAAGTCCCAAGAACATGGAACGCAAACAACTTGAGAAGGTTCTACTCCTAATACACGGGGCGACACGCCGACCAACTGAGCTAAGTGGTTAAATTGCGGATTTGAACTTTCCATTATGACCTATGGGTCCTTTATGCAAATTACCGAATAAGATATACTTGTGCAAATTTTCTCTCGTGTCTTGTTCCCTTTCCTTTTTCCCAGGCAACCCGTCCTATCACAACCCGACAACGATGCGCGGCCCCGGGACTGATCACCCCGGGAGCCCGTCAACTACCGCGATAACCAACGACTACGCAAAAAGGCCACGACTCGTTAATATAAGCGACGGCTATAAACCAATAACGGTTAATAGAAACGATAACACAACCAGACGAATAAGAAAAAGTTAACTACATTAAAGCGAGCAAACGACTAAAAAGTCAAATTGTTCACAAAAGCCAAAATAAAACGGCTAAACAAAAATGTTTTACACAGGGGATTCATTTCTTGGGGACGTCAACAACCTTGCCGTCTATAATGACCTTGTAAACGCCGATCGCCGACGTGTCGAACTCAGGGGCAACAATTTTAACCTGAGCTTTGAGGGCCTCCTCGGTCTCCAAAATCGCACCCTTCCCTTGCTTGACGACGTCTTTATACTTTGCTTTCCACGTTGCCAGTTCGGCCTCCGCGATTTGCTTCTCCTTCTCGATTTCGGCCACCCGTTTCTGTGCCGCGCCGACCTGACTCTCTAAAGCCATTTCGCGTTCAACAAGACGTGAAACCGTGGCGTCTGACTCTTCCAATTTCTTCTCAACAGTAGTGGCCTTCTTTTCGGCAGCAATAGCTTTCTTCTCGGCGGCATCAAGTTTCTCTTTAGATTGGGTCAGCTGCTCCCGGAGAGTCTCAACTTCACTTTTAAACTCATTATTAGCCTTCCCAGCAGATTCCAACCTCCTACGGAGGGACTCCATCCCAGACAGTTCGAACTCGGCTTTCCGAGCTATCACTGCGCCGCGTAAAAGGGTGCAGTACATCCACCTCGCCTGCCCGGCAAGAGATGACTCATGGAAATACTCTTCGGTACCGGGGATCAGCTGGGAATCTATGAAATTCCCGGCATCAAAATTCCTCTCCATGACAGTAAGAACCCCCTCAGGACTGGACGACATCTTCCTCTTCCTCTTGAGGCTGGGGACCTCCTCCACCTCGTCATCGGCATCGGGGTTAGACGTCGAACCCCCAGTGCCGATCACCTCGCGGAAGGGGGAAGCATGAACCGCCTTGTCGCCTTCGATCGGGGCACCTTGAGCCGAGGTGCCGGTCTGGTCGACCGCAGCCCCTTGCTCGGAAGCAGCCTTGTCCTCCGGGGGAGCAGCAGACTTCTCAGCAGCAGATTTCTCATTACCTCCCTCGTCATCACTTGCACACAGGAAGGTTTGGAACAAGTTAGGGAGACTCGTTATCTCGGCAGACATCCCCACTGTAAGAAAGGAAGTGAAGTCGGTTAGTCGTAACAAAATGTTAACAAAAGCAAGAAGATAAGAGGCGAAACAAGCAGAGGCTTCTCACAAATATAATTACGATCGGCCTCCCGATCACCCATGAGGAGGTGAGGATTCACATGATTCCTCCCGAAGACTGCCATCAACACATCGGCAATCTTCCTATCCACCGCAGACATGCCCTTATAGGTTACCTTGACGAAGGCATTTGACCCTGCCCCGAAGCTCCAATAGATCGGGATAAGCCGTACCCCCTCCAACGACAATCAAAAGGGATGATGACCTTTGACAGGGTGGACCTTGAAATATTTGTCCTTAAATCCGTGGTAGGAGTCCTCAAACAAACCAAAAATCCTCCGACCTTGGGCAGATCGAAAAGACATGAACCCCTTTTTATGTTTCCCCTCCTTCGAAGGGTTTGTAAGATTGAAGAAGAAAAGAAAAACATCTACAGATATCGGCAGCTCAAGGTATTCACAAACCATCTCGAAACAGCGGATTGAGGCCCAGCTGTTCGGATGCAACTGCGACGGCGCCACGGAAATCCGACCTAAAAGCGCCATTTGGAAGGCGGAAAACGGAATACGAACCCCAACTTGAGTAAACATGGATTTGTAGAACCAAATCCAATCGGCAACTCGGGGATGGTTGAAGTTGATCTCATATAGTCGCTCCTGAGGAGCCGGGACAAAGACGTCATAATTGGCTTCCTCATCGGTCCCTCCGCACAAGTACTCGGCTTGTCGGAACTCGGTGAGTTCCTCCTCACCCATTTGGTTAGGCGAGTCCTTCACATCGGAAACGACCCAAGCGTAGGGATCGTACGCCGCGGGAGAAGGAGAAGCCCGGGAGGTCGTGCGGGTCATACCTACATGGGGGTACCATCCAGTCAGTCTAAGAGATCGGTTGCTCAGGCCGAATACAGACACTACCCCCGCTACTCCCCGACTAAGGTTAAATACAATTAAAACGTAAAAAGGTCAGGGGAAACCTACCCTGGAATGATACCCCCCTAACACACCTAACCACCATCGAAAGGCTACACAACAACAACAAAAACCAAGCAACAAGCATGCAAGAAAGAAGCATAAAAGAAAAGAATTCAAGAATTACCTGAATTGGAGGAAGGAGGATGAAATTGCAAGCACGGAAGGATACGGGGGGGGGGGGTTCGAAGGCACCACAACAACGTTATGGAATTTTGTAGCAAGAAAAAGGAAGAAATGGGAAGTATGAAGAAGTGCAGAAGCATAAAACTGACTGTTTAAAAACTGCCTCCCAGGAAGCGCGAAAAACCTGGGGGCAGAATAGTCTTTGCAAACAGGGTTTTTCCACCCCATTATGAGCATTCAATGCTCGACGCAAGGAACGATGCGATGAAACGGTTGCTTATGCAACCAAGGGACACGCGCGTTGGGGGCATATTCTTCCCACGAGCGGCCGACCTGACGAGAACAAATGAGATGCGAGACGACACGCCATTGATAGCTACCACGACTACCACTGGCGCGTGGGGGCACTGTTACGGCCTGGCCCAGGATCCCCGCGGGTCAACCCGGCCCAAGCTCCACTCGGCCCGGTTACGCGCCCTTCAACCGACCCGGACACGCGTCCCGTACGGCTCACACGTAGCTATAGGACAGCGTCCTTGAGGATATGGGCCTGTCCCCATGAGGGGCCCACTACTGACATGTATATAAGGGGAAGACTGGCTCTTCCCTCGAGGTACGTCACCTTTTCTCCCATCATTTTCCCCGCCTGCACACTATCTGACTAGGGTGTCGGAGTGTCTTTGCAGGTGGCACCCCCCTTTTTTCCTTCACAACGGGGGATCGTCAACACGGCAACTCCGAACCCAGTACGACCGCAATCGAGGCGTTCTCACCCCCTCCAATCACCAACCAACCTGTCCGGCAACCGACTACCGAACACTCATGTTAAAAAATTGCTTCTTTTCTCTTTTTATAATTATGCTTAGTTGGGGAGCCATTGCAGAGAACCTTTCAAGTAACCCATTTTATATCTTTCTTTATCTTTTGTTTCTAGATACTCATTCTGATCTAATTTCAACATTTCAAATTATTCATTATAAGCTGTCCCTTTCTGTTATCTGGTATAATTTTTGCTTGTTTTCAACATGTGCTGTTTTTTTATCTCTTTGTACTGTGTGGCTGTGTAAATTATTTTCTATTAGTTCTTTTTCGGTGGATTGTGTCTAGTGTGGCCATTTGAAGTCATGATGGTTAAAGTAATTTTGAATATTTCATTCATGTTATTAACTAATTAGTGCTGCTATTCTCCTGCATGCTTTTTGGTGGAATTTATAATTTGTATTGATTTAATAGAAAGGGGATAAATTGAGATCTGATTTTCAAGTTTTGAAGTTTTCATCAATGTAGCACTGTATATCTTTAACATTATTCATTAAATTGCTTGAAGAATTTATTTATTCATAGTTGTATTAATAGTTTCTTCTTTTTCTGGATGGATGCAAATTTCATAAAGTGTACCTAAATGTTCCCTTTTTAAAATTTAATTCTAGGTGATATGCAGAATGTTCATCAAGGATATATGACCGAAATTTTAGTATGATTTTTGAAAGCAAGGGAGTGGAATGCTTCCAAGGCTCATAAAAAGGTAAGACATACTTAAGTCCGTTGTTATGTTGTTTAATGCTAAGCAAGTATGTTCTTAATTGTTGTAAAAACTGAATTTTTCGTAACATAATTGTTCTATCATGTTGTAGTTAGTTGATTCTCTAAACTGGAGAGTACAAAATGAGATTGACAACATTTTATCCGTAAGTTTATGCTTTTGATGATCCTCTTAACTTATTATTTATGTTTCTTTTATTTGTTCATTTTTCTTTTTTAGTTAGATATTTAGAAATTTCCTTTATATACTTACCAAGACTTTGTTGACAAATGGCTATGAGTTTTTATTTGGTTATTCTCGATGATGTTTCATTTTCAGAAACTAATAGTCTCGCTTGATTTATATAGATCAACTCACGATTCACAATTAATAGGATTGTTAGGTTACTCAATAGAGATGCTCATTCTGAAATGACATGCTCAATTGCACTCCAAGATTCTGATTTTAGGCCAGAAAACCTTTGTCAACTAGTTTTATTTGTTTTTGGATATTTCTAATATTGTTGAGCTATGCTTTTTCTTTTTATTAAGGACTCGAGACCTATTGTAATATCCTTTCCTCCTTGTTAATAACAATTTTCTTTATATATAACACTGTTACTAAGTTGTCATTCATGTCATTGTAGTTAACAATAATATCATCTATTGATGATCTGAACTACTCTGAGAAGACAAATACATATTACATTGTAAATGTCCCATACATATTTTCAGCATGTTGGAAGGTGAGAAGATATTTCGTCTTGCAACTTGGTTACTCTTGTGATATTCATGTCTTGCAACTTGATTACTCTATTATGCTCTTGCTTGACTTTCTCGTCCGGTTCCAGCTAGATGGAGAATAAACAAAGCTTCCACATATAGTGCTACTATCACGCATCATCGACATGAACAAGAGTCCTAGACAGCAGAATGAGAAGAGATCGATGAATAAGAAGAAGGGATAAATTTTATAAAAATTCGGGGATTTAGGGTTAAATATAGTGGAAGAGACCAACGTGGGTATAAATTCGAAATGAGCCAGCTCAGCTAATCGTTGGAGCCCTCCAGCCTGGCAAAATGTCACCACGTAAGCGCTCCAGTGATGACTCATCACCATAAATATGTCCAGGGACCACTATGAGTGCTCGGAGCTCTATCTAGAAGACTACAATGGAAAAATTGGGATCTTGAAAATTATATTGAGTATTCACGCGAATCTCAGGGACTAGACTACTATGGGAATTTACTCAATTTAGACTATATATAGTGAATTTGAATCATTTAAATTTTGAAACTTTATTTTAGAAGGTAAAATATGATCTCTTATTTTTAAATAAATTTTCTTTCATATTTTTTTGTTCTACCTATAAAATAAATGATGAAAAATCACATTTTAGTTTTTAAAGTGAAATTTAAAATTTAAAAGATCCAAATTCGTATATAATATGTGTATATATATATTATATGCGAATGGGTATAGGTCTATAGGATGATTAAGTATTTTTTTTTTGCCAGCAAAAAAAAAAATAACGTACGATACACGATAGACATTTATGTATATATTAAATTTCATTAAATTTAATATTAATAATTAATTAACAATACATATTATTTATAAACTTAAGTATATTGATAAAAATTAAAGGGTGAATTATATAATAAAGATGTAAATTTACAGATATTTTTTTTATAGGATAAAAGAGAAATTGAAAAAGATAGGATCCACACTTTAAATAACAATAAAATAATAAAAAAAACTATAAAAAGAATTTATTTTTTCTTTCTGTATCACTCAATCTATATAATAGAGTACCCGTTAAACAAACTAGTACATAATAGTATTTAAATGTATCTTAATTAATTGAAATAAACAAGTAATCGTATAAATATTATAATAATTTGAAATATATCCGATATATGAATATTGTCAAATATGTATACTTTATAGAAGATAACATATATAGTTATAAATAGAGTTATATATATTTTTTAATTGGTCAAAAAGTAAAACAATGATATCGTGTAAAATATTTTATCTGTGAGACTTATTAATTGTCATCGCAAACGATATTATATAAGGTAGCGTTTGCTTGAGAAATAGAGATTGAGACTAAGAGACAAAGATTAAGAGATAGAGATTCAAATAAATTTTAGTATTCTGTTTGATGTAAAATGAGAGATAGAAATTGAAACAAAAATGAAATTTTAATTTAATTTATACAAAGGATAAAATTGGAATTAATTAATTGAAATGAAAGTATTTTAGGTATAAAATGTTATTGAAGTTTCAGTCTCCATCTCTAAAAATTTTAGCCTCATTTGTCTTTATTCTTTGAAGGTACTGAAATATTGAAATATTTGGATCAGAAATAGAAAATTTAATACTAATTTCTAAACCAACAAATATAATATTGAGTCTCAGTCTCTCAATCTCTGTCTCAATACCTCAAAACAAATGCTACCTAAAAAAATAATGACATGAATCTCAAATTCTGTTAGAAAATTAATTAGGAGAACCAATTAACTAAAGTATATTTTTTATAAAAGAAATAAATAATTTTTTAAATTTTAAAATAAAAAATAAAAAATTGGCTGAAAAAGATTTTTAAATATACCGTTATATTAGTATATCAGTAATTTTTAATTATTAATCTTAATTATATATATTATATATATTTTTTTATAATTAAAATCAATGGTTAAAAATCACTCAAATATCGGTATAACGACACACTTACAAATTTTCCTATATTATAATTCACTCTCAGACTTTTTCTAATATAAAATCCAAACCTTTTCTCATTTTGATTGTTTGAATTTTGCGAGCGCACCACAGCGGATTATCCGCTTTCCCTCGTGGGAACCAATAAAATTGCGCGAGCAAGTAGGTGAGCCATGCCTCAACGGGTGAGATTAACATTTCCCCAGTGGAATCTTCGCAAGCCAAAATGCGTTCACACTGTGGGCGCTTATTTTTTCTTCCCAAAAACGTTCCATTATCCATGCCCCTTTTCCTTTTCGATTTCTCAGGCCAAATTACATGAATACCCCCTCGGCATACTTCAGAGTTCAGTCGTCCTCCATCCAATGGCAGTGTGTTGTGTGTCTTCTTTTAATATCATAAAAATAAAATCATACGTCATTACATACTGCTACAAATAAAATACGTGAATAATATATACTTTTATTATGGTCTAAACTCTTTCGAAAATTGCAATGAACACCGAAGTATAAACATCAATAATCAATGTCAATATCAATTTCAATAATTCAATATTATATGAAACAAATCTCCTAGTTATAAAAACAAAGCGCGTCACAATCCCGTTCATGTACTTACCCGTCAACGAGGGTAGTTTTGTCACTAAATTATCCCTTTAAGTTTGTTATTTTTAATGTCACAAAATCTAATTATGAAACACCAACTTATCTAATTTTTATCATAATTTTTTTATCATTAAAAAAAAAACAAAGACTGAGAAATAAAAATTAAGTTAAATTTTTATATTATAAATATAAGATTGAATTATATATTAGTATTCTGTTTATTTTTAAATAAATATAAAGATTAAAATAAATAAAATTACTTAAATACTGTTTATATAAGTTGGACACAGTAATATGAGTTCAGTCTCACTTATTTAAATAAGTAATCAACTTCTAAGATATTTTTTATTTATGTAGAAAGAAGATCTCAACAACTTCCCGGTAAAAGAAAACGGTTATTCACCCTCAAATGTGAAATTACTCTAAAAGATGGTTATATATTCGACCGTAAATACACTGATATCCTCAGGTATATCCAAGTCTCAATTTACTACAAACTTGCTCACGGTCCTTGTCGAAGTCTCTTGCATACTATTCATATACCTACAATTTAACCAGACTCAAAATGAATAAGCTCAACCTATAGATATCATTCTAATCTATTTCTACCTGACCTTATATAGGACAGACACAACAACATGAGTTCAATCTCACTTATCTAAATAAGTAACGGACTCCTAAAATATTTTCTATTTATCTAGAAAGAAAATCTCAACAATTTTTCCAAGAAAAGGAAACAATTATTCACCCTCAAATATGAAACTACTCTAAAAGGTAGTTATCTATTCTACTGTAAATACACTAATACCCTCACGTATATTCAAGTTCCAATCTATTACAAACCTGCTTACCGTTCTTGTCGGAGTTTCTTGTAAGTACCATCTTCACCTCCTCACGAGGAACTCGGACGGTGACAACTCAGCACCAGCATAAATCGGATGCTGCTTCAGAAGAAACCTGAACTTCACGTTTAAGTCCAAATTACCGTTTTAAATAACCCCCGAAATAAATACTCTTATTAATTAAACCCATCTAACCCCTCTTCTTCTTCAACACCATCACAACAAGCTCCAACTCCTCAAATAATGAAATCAATCCACACACCTGTAATAGCAACCACAATAGAAGAAATAAGTGCATGCTCTCACACTCCTCTTCATCTCTTTTGTAATCCCACAATCACAAGCTATCGCTGTAACAATGCAAGTCTCTAGCTGTTATTGACGTCCAACAACCAGAATCCCTCTCCATTTTCTTAAAACCTTCCCCTCAACGCCTCCAAACCTCAAACCCAGGCCTTTTGGACGGCGATTCATGAGTCACATGAGAAACACTCATAGAAATAAAAAACAGAATTTGGAAAAGAGGAAAAGAAAGAATTCAAAAAGGAAGAGGGGGCCAACTGGCGTAGCGCGCAATGACGATACTGTCAGTCGTTCTTTGAGCAACAAAGAAAAAAAAAGAACAACAAATAAGGAAGAAATTTTTTGGATTATTTGCGTTGTGTGTGGCTAAAATCAGAAATGTGAAAATTTGGATAAGGGTATTTTGAAAAAAATTATTTGTTAAAATTTCAGTTTGTGATCCAAATTTTCAATTTTTTGTATTTCTACTTTTTAAAAGTATTGAAATACTGAAATTTTGGAATAGAGACTGAAATTTTGGTACTAATGTTTAAGCTAACAAACATAATATTGAATTTCGATATCTAAATCTCCGTCCAGTAATTTAAAATAGAAAATGGATCCTCTTAAATTTTTTTAACAATTGAGAAAGTAAAGTGTGATCTCTCACCATTAATTTTATAAATGTAATTAAAAATAAATATAAAAGTGAGAATAATAAAAAATTAGAGATCACACCTTACACTTTCAATTTTTTTAAAGAATTAAGAGGATCAAATAAATGCACCCTTTCCAAATTTTCAATCTCTTCTTAATTTCAATTTAATTTCCATTTCTCTTGTATCTAATTGGTCAGTGACATTATGATGCCACACCTACCCCCGCGACCCAAAGTGAGAAATACACGTGCGGAACCCATTGCAACCGTTGATTTCCAAAATCATCACTCACCGTTAGATCATAACCCATCTAACCGTCCAAAATTAGCTACTAGAACTTTCTGTTCTTCCCAAACCTTTTATATGTATCTTCACCACGCACACTCCACACTCCACTGTTGGCTTGTGCTCTCCTCGTGTCTTTAGGTTAAACCGCTCCTTTTTTTCGCTCTCACTCGTCCGATTTCAAGAACGTCAAGCCATGGGGAAATCTTACCCAACCGTTAGTGCTGATTACCAGAAGGCCGTTGAGAAGGCGAGGAAGAAGCTCAGAGGCTTCATTGCTGAGAAGCGATGTGCTCCTTTGATGCTCCGTTTAGCATGGCACTCTGCTGGAACTTTTGATGTGGCTACAAAGAGTGGAGGTCCATTCGGAACCATTAAGCATCCATCCGAGCTTGCTCATGGCGCCAACGCTGGACTCGACATCGCTGTGAGGCTTTTGGAGCCGATCAAGGAGCAATTCCCTACGTTGTCCTACGCTGACTTTTACCAGTTGGCCGGTGTAGTTGCTGTTGAGATCACTGGTGGACCTGAAATTCCATTCCACCCTGGAAGAGAGGTATTCTACCTTGTGTATTCCTTTATACCTTTTTTTCATTCTCTTTTTTATTTAAAAATATATTTTAGTTTAAAATGATCATTGTATTATTTGTCATGATTTTAATCATCATAGCAATATCAATATGATGGTGGAATTATCTACTGTTACTGCTCTCTGGTTAAATTTACCTTTTAATATATTTTGTTTTGCCGATAAATTGTTGTGTGTTTGTTGAAATTATTTGGTAAGGTTCGTTTTCCCCTATTTGTTTTTCTGGAAAAGAAATCTGTTACTTAGATTTTATTTGATGTTTTGAAGGAACAATTTGGTATGCGTTTGTTTTTCTTTCAATTTGGAAATTCTGTTGACTGTGGTAATTAATATTATTGCTTTAAAATCAGGACAAGCCCGAGCCACCACCCGAGGGTCGCTTGCCCGATGCAACTAAGGGTACGTATCTTAGACTTGTAATGTTTCGTAATTGATTATAAGATTTTCTTAGTGTTTTATCTAAGTTGTTTGATTTTTTTCTGTGGTGCAGGATCCGACCACTTGAGGGACGTGTTTGGCAAGGCTATGGGACTAAGTGATCAGGACATTGTTGCCCTGTCTGGTGGTCACACTCTTGTATGTATTTTTCCTCCTCCCTTGGATTTTATGTATTTTTAGTCACATTAGATTATTAGTTTCATGTGATTGTGAGAAAGGAAATTTTCGTACTGCTATTAACTGGTTTGGCCAAATATTATTGTAGGGAGCTGCACACAAGGAGCGTTCTGGCTTTGAAGGTCCTTGGACAAGCAATCCCCTCATCTTTGACAACTCTTACTTCAAGTGAGTGTGGATTATCTTTGATGATGCTCTTTCTGTTGGTTTCTTCAACAAAATTTGTTATTAATGTCATGATCATTTTGCAGGGAGCTTTTGAGTGGTGAGAAGGAAGGACTCCTTCAGTTGCCAAGTGATAAGGCACTCTTGAGTGACCCTGTATTCCGCCCTCTTGTTGAGAAATATGCTGCGGTATGTATATTGAGGCATTCATTTGCATCACATTAACTTGAAATTATCTGACCATACGATGATTGGGTACTATTGAGTAGTATGTAACCACTATTTTCTCATTTGACGGATTTCAGGATGAAGATGCATTCTTTGCTGATTACGCTGAGGCACACCTTAAGCTCTCTGAGCTTGGGTAAGATTTTCATCATCTATGTTTCTTAACGTGTACACGGCGGTGTCAATTGCTTTTTCAATTTCCACATTGTTAGCTGGGAGCTGACTTTTGTACTTAAATTTAACTCACAGGTTTGCTGATGCCTAAGAGCTACTTGACGTTGACGGGGTGGGAGCTTAGGGGTGTGTCTTGGGAGGCATGGTTGCCCGTGATGTTTATCTCATTTTCCTTGGACATGGTTGTTAATTCTAATGAGGTTTCTCAGATTTGAGATTAGCTTTTGAATGTATTTTGCTGAACAGTGATGAATGCAAGAAAGTTCGTTTTCTTTGTTAATCCGTTGTTAAATAACGTTGTTCCAGTGGCAACTGGCAATGTTCAGCCTCGCGGTCTTTTTTTCTTACAATTATTTTCTCCCGTATTTCACCTTATATATCGAGAAATGCTAGGGGATTTTTAACTTGCCCTGTAAAATTTTCGCTGATAAACCGGCGTCCTTTTCTTTCTTAACATCAAGTCCCTCTAATAAAGTTACAAAAATTAAAGATGATTAAATTATTATTATTTATCAATTTATTTACTTTTTAATTCCCTTAAAAAATGTGGTCCAAATATTTTTTTTATTTTAACATAAATAATATAAAACCCATGAAATGGATTCTTTTAATTGTTAAAAAAAATTTTTTAAGTATTAAGTGTGATTTAATTTTTTATTATTTTTATTTTTATATTTATTTGTAGTTTTATTTATAAAATTAATAGTGAGAAATTATATTTTATTTTTTCAATTATTAAAAGAAATTTAAAAAATTGAGAGGATTTATTTTCCATTTTACTACGCATTCATTATATGTATTATGTGTTAGTGTGTTCAATTTTATAATTTTTGAAATGAGATTAAAAATAATATATATTATTAATTATTAAAATAAAAATATCTTAAATATTTTATATAATTAAAAAATATAAAAAATAGTTAAAAATATTTATATTTTAATATTAATAAAATATAAAAATATTATTATAATTTATTTAAAAAATATTTTGTGTTTTATATATGTTGTGTTTCGTATTTTATAAGATTTTAGAGTAAAGTATATTTTTTATTTTTAAGGTTTGTAATTTTTTTTAAAAATATTCATAATATTTAATTTTATTTAATTTTATTTCTAATATTTTTGATTTATTTAGTTTTGTTCTTTAACGTTTTTTATTTGTTTTAAAATGATCTTTAAATGTTTTCAATTTTATATCCAACATTTCAGATGAAATTAATATTTAGGGATAATTTTGATACAAACTGAAAATATTAAGAACAAAATTGAATACAATTAAACGTTAGGGGTATTTTTTATAAGATTAATGTTACACATTCAAGTTTTTTTTGTTAATCAAGTTAGTCTAACATAATAAAAATCAGTTATAACTAGTATTATTTTTAGTCTTATTATTTAATTTGGTTGGACTTGGTTCATAAACAAACTTGAATATGTAGCATTATTCTTTTCAGGGTTAAGTACGATTTTGATCCCTACGGTTTAGGTCGAAAATTTTTTTTCATCCATAACCTTTTTTTTTGCATACAAAATCGTCCTTAAGGTTCAATGTAGTTTTAAAATCGTCTCTCAGACAATTATATCCTCAGTTCAATATCATTATCTCCATCACAAAAAGAGAGAAGCAGAAACTTAGAGACAGAAGCAAAAATTCAGATAGAGAAGCAGGGGGTAAGAACGATTTTGGTCTCTAAGATATAGGCCAAAAACTTTTTTCGTCCCGAACCTTTTTTTGCATACAAAAGCATCCCTAAGGTTTAACTTGGTTTTAATATCGTTCTTACCTTAGGGACCAAAATCGTACAGAGGTGGCGGCGAAAGCGGAGGCAGAGGTGGATCATGGACACTTTTTTCCTCTTCTTCCCTTCCCCCTTCTTCTTCTTTCTTTCTCTCTTCGCAGGAGTAGAAACACTATCTTTCTCTTATTTTTTTTTATTTTATAATTTTTTTGTTATAGATATTTTAGTCAAAAAATTTAATATTTAAGTAAAAAAGATGATTTTAAAATTTGGTTTTAAATCTTAGGGACGATTTTGTATGCAAAAAAAAAAAAAATTGGGGACGAAAAAATTTTTTGACCTATACCTTAAGAACCAAAATCGTACTTAACCCGAGAAGCGGAGAGAAGGAAGCTCGTCGTCGCTTGGCCCTCGCCCTCGCAGCGTTGCGACTTGGCCCTAAGCTTGCCGCGACTCGTGCCCTAGGTTCCCTGTGTTAATGTTACAAGTGTGAGGAGTGTATAAAGTTAGTCCCACATCAAAGAAAGCAAGGAAGAGTGAGGAGTTTATATGATGAGAGACTCATTAACTTACTACCTTAAGGTTTTGAGTTGGATGTGGTGTCTTCTCATCTTATGTTATCTCATTTGATTCCTCCCCAAAATCTCCCCGGTGGTCGAGAGCTCTCCACGGTTGGCCCAACAAAGTGGTATCAGAGTCGATGGTTAATCGATCTGGTTGTTTTAAGGAGTATTCAAGGTGAAGCATCGAAAGTCTTCCCGGGAAAGGTGGTCCGGGCGGCGTGTCTCGCGGTGTTTTGCGGCGGTATGATGGACGAATACTCGTGGCGAAAGAGCTAGAAAAAGGGGAGTTGATACTTGATGTGGAGACTCACACTTAAGGAGGAGATTGTTGATGTTGCAAGTGTGAGGAGTGCATAAAGTTAGTCCCACATTAAAAAAAGTAAGGAAGAGTGAGGAGTTTATAAGATGAGAGACCCATTAACTTAACACCTTAAGGTTTTGAGTTGGATATGGTGTCTTCTCATCTTATGTTATCTCACTTAATTTCTCTCCAAAATCTCTCCGGTGGTCGAGAGCTCCCCACGGTGGCCCAACACCCTGCGACTCGCCCTCGCCTCACCTCACCGCGACACGTCTGGCCCTGGCTCTCGTGTTCCTCATCGTCGTCGGGGAGGTGGTGGTAGTGGTCATGTTCCTTGCGTCCTCCAGTAGTGTCTCTTCCTCTCACAATCAAACAACACCTTCAAAATCAGCCACCAAGAAAATGCGTAACATTCAGGAATGTCAGGTACAAACAAAAATTGAAAAAAAAATAATTTTATCTTTGTTTTCTCCTTTCTTCTGATTTTATTATAATTTTTTCTTAAAATATATGTATAACCGTTCACTTTACAGATCCAAATCCAAATGCAACAAGAGTTTCAGAGGGATTAGAACCTTTAGCTCTATCGAAGGGGGATCACAAGCAATTCATTTGAGTTTTGTTGACTGTTCTTGGTAATTAGACTTATGGATTTTTAGTTCTTGTAATTGAAGATGAATTTGAAGATTTCTGATTATTATAATTGGATATGAGTTTTGTTAATGGATGAAGAAGAATTTTAGTTATGAGTTTTGTTCTTGGTTATGAGT
Organism: Arachis stenosperma; assembly: GCF_014773155.1. Taxonomy (NCBI): domain Eukaryota; kingdom Viridiplantae; phylum Streptophyta; class Magnoliopsida; order Fabales; family Fabaceae; genus Arachis; species Arachis stenosperma. Next base: position 1,769,698 of record NC_080379.1, on the reverse strand, counting down.
CTTGACGATGATGATGATGATTTTTTTTTGTTAATGATGATAGTTTTAGTGATGAACTGTTATTTTGATTTGATTTTGATTTATTTGATATTGTTGTTGAAGATTGTTTTTTTTTTTTGTTAAATTCATGAACAGATGGTGATGGGATGGCAGTGGGTGGAGTGATGGAGATGGTGATGGAGTGGTAGTGTGTGGAAGTGGCAGTGGTGAGAAGAGAAAAGGGGGTATTTTTTTCATTTAAAAAATTAATTTGTCCAAAAGGACGATTTTAAAACTACGTTGAATTTTAGGGACGATTTTGTATGCAAAAAAGGGTTAGGGATGAAAAATTTTCGACCTAAACTATAGAGATCAAAATCATCCTTAACCCTTCTTTTTATAATTTATGTGTCTGCATGTTTAATATTGTGTCCCATGTCAATATTAGTATTTGTATTAACGGCAAACAATAATCAAATTAACAATTCTGGATTTTAAGTTATTGGCCAAATCTAGGTAGTATAAAACTAAGTAATGAACAACCAAGCAGATAATAACTTAATATAACAATTCTGGATTTTAAGTTATTGACCAAATTTAAGTTAACCAATAAGTAGATGAAAATCTTAAATAAAGGACTCGAGTTGGCGTTGTTGGTGGTAAAGCTTTTTCCATCCCATGCGTGGTGCAGCTCCTACGGCAGGTTTTTTTATTTAAATAAAAAATACATTAATTTCTTTAATATGCAGGAATATAAAAACAAACAAAATGCGTAGGGTCATTTCAAGAAAAGCACCCGCGAAATGGATTAAGCCTTCATTTTAGGGGGAGCGCTCGCAAATTGCGTCTGTGATGGCAGACTGAAAGATTGACCATCCAATCCATTGCTGGCGACCACGAATTAGAGAAAGTCGTGGATGGCGCTTGCGAAGTGGCCCATTTCAGATGCAGCAGCAGCGAAATGGAGCAACTCATTGGCGGCGCACACGAATTGGGGAACTCATGTATGACGACCATGAAATGGCGACCCGTCAGTCAAAGTTGCAAATTCCAATGAGCACTAGTCCTCGTACGAGCATGCACTGGTTGAGCTGGGTGATCATGGATAAAGGTGAAGGGGTTTGGGACAAATATAAAAAGGGAGAAGGGGGAGGGGACTAAGTCAAACATTGTGCTGTGGGTTTAAAATTTTGTATTATGGGTTAGAAAAAAAATGAGTGGCGGTGGAAGTAACATGGAAGAAACTCTTAATCGGTTGGATGAAATTCATATTGCCGCACATTTGCTTTAGAAGGTTAGTTTCAGTGATTATGTTTAGTGAATTACATTATTAGTATTCTTGTTAGAACTAATTTTGTTGTTATTTAATCTTGGTTAGAGTATTTTCAATTATATTATTCATCTTTTTTTTTTAATTGTAGCCCACCCGTGTTCTTACTCCGTATGGCAGATTTGTTGATATTTTCATGTCGGATCTGGCGTATCCAAGCATGGAAATTAGGCGGCAGAAACTTGAGCCTTATCTAAGACGATCAGGATGTTGTAGTTTTTGACAGCAAGCATCGTTGTTTCTCTATTGAAAAACTTCAACCCAATCTCAAGCTCCATCTCACCTGACAAAGCATAGTTACTTGGTTTGTCTTCTGTGATAGTCGAGTTCAAGTTCCAAGATTTAAAGATAGATAGTATGCTGACGGCTGCTAAATACACCACCCCCACCCCACCTCCCGATTCAGCACAAAATGGAAGAACTGTCTCGCGATAAAGCGGTTAGGTTTCGTGAACAACTTCTGCTTTGTCACCGCTAAAATCTTTGATGTCATCTTCATCAGATGTGTCTGCCAAGCCATCAACATGACCTTTTGGGAATGCAATGAGGTTGGAAAAGGAGGGACTTGCATGCCGATTTTCTATATTTTATTCTGGCGTCACAAACGCTTTAAAGGTGGGACTACGACCCCTACCAATATCCTGAAAGGGAACGAATTCTGCCGATCCCAAATTTCCAACATGCTCCACATTATTAGAACTAGATGAGCTTCCACCAATATCTTGAAGATTCACACCAAGTTTCAACGAATATATGCTTCCAATGCTACGATCATAAGAAAACATCATCGAAACATGTTGGTCAGATTTAATCTGCATTTTCTAATATGCAAACGAGTTGGCTACTGCAACTGGCATCCTGTAAGTCAACTTCGTGATTTTTTTTCCAACCATACCAGTATTCACGAGAATCAATTTTTTTAGTTCTTACAACGATGTTTGTGGCAGAATCATTATCCAAAGTGGATCATCACAAACAAATATAATACTTTTTGCTGTATGAAAAATTTTTACATTTGAATATATGATGACATAGATGTTTTCAGAAGCTATAGACACCGCAAAACTGGCAACCACGATATTTAAGAGAGAAAGAAAGTAAAGAGGTGGAAGAGAGATTTTGGAATTGGAAGAGATTGCAGGAGAATAGTTCTATGGTAACACACTGGTAGCCACAAGCGTTTATATAGCGAAACTCGGAACCAATTTCGCATGCGGTACACCTTAATTGTATCATTTCGTTTGTAGTACTAATGAGTTGGACACTATTTCGTGTCTGCCTCACCTGATGTGCATATTTTGTGGGCACCAGTCACTAATTGGCTATTCATGTCCATTTCGCTATTGCCGAGGTAGAAGTGGTTCTGCCATGTCAGATCCAATTCGCTGATGCTCCTCCTAAAATGAAGGTTTAACTCATTTTGCGGATGTTTTTCCTGAAGTGGCCTTGCGCATTTTTGTCTTTCTTTCTATCCTTGTGTATTCTGATAATTAATGTATTTCTTTTATTTCTTTAAATAAAAAAAGCCCTCAGCGACATTATCGCTTCAATGTATTGTTGTGGTTGTGTACAAGAGTACTCCACGGTCGCATCTAATAGGGGTGTTCAAAACCGATCCGGACCAAACTAAACCGACGAACCGAGCCGAAAAAATCGAAAACCAAAAGACCGAAAAAAACTTATTTTGCTGTTTTCTGTGCGGTTCGGTTTGGTTTTTGGTTTTGACTTTGAAAACCCTTATCGAACCGAACTGAACCGGTTAAGAAAAAAACTCTAAACATTACTAACCCCACCCCCAGACACCCACTCCCAAACAAAATTGCGCGAGTGTGAGCGTCTGACCCTAACCCCCAAATCCCCAATCCCTAACCTAGCTCAGTACTCATCGCTCTCTCTTCTCCAAATCTCCACACCTGCGCACCCAGCCACACCTTCCTACACCACCCACCACCGCGAAGCCTTTGGCCTGTCGCACATCATGCCAACACGAAGCCTTCCTCTTCGCAGATACACGGACAGAGCAGAGATCCCAACAGTCCAACACGAAGCCGTCGGCCTGTCGTACATCAGGCCAGCACGCCACCCATTGACCCAGAAGGCCAGCAACACGCCACCACCGACTGACTCGACACGGCAGCACAGCACCACGCCGTCGCCATTGAGATGCCACCACCCTAACCCATCAGTTCAATCCAGCACAGCAGCACCTCCCAGTCTCCCACTCAGCCTTCCTCCCAAGTCAATATGGAGCCCGAGCCACCGATTCAGGTAATGTTTACCATTTGCTGTTTACTGGTAATTCTATTCATTAGTGTTGATTTGTTGCTACTTGCAGTTGATTTGTTTATTTGTTGCTAGAATGATTATTGTGGATGAATTGACTTTTTCACATGTTGAGGGGGAGGGTTTTCGTTATTATACGAGTAGTTTGCAACCCAAGTTTCCAATTCCTGGAAGGCTCACAGTTGCTAGGGATTGTTGGAAGCTTTATTTGAATGAAAAAATTAAGTTGAAGTCTATTTTCTCTCAATCAAATCAAAATGTTTGTTTGACAACTGATTGTTGGTCAGCTGTGCAAAACTTGAGCTATCTTTGTCTTACTGCTCATTATATTGATGCTAATTGGAAACTGCAAAAAAGAATCTTGAATTTTTGTGCTATTAAGAATCACAAGGGGGAAACAATTGGTAGGAAGATTGAGAGATGCTTGTTGAGCTGGGGGATATCCCGGGTTTTTTCTATCACTGTTGATAATGCTAGTTCAAATGATGTTGCACTTCCTTACTTGAAAAAATAGAATGGAGGATTAGAACTCACATCCATTAAGGGGAGAGTTTTTACATGTTAGATGTTGTGCTCATATTTTAAATCTTGTAGTTAATGATGGGTTGAGAGAAATACATGAGTCAATTTTAAAGATTAGAAATGCAGTTCGGCCTGTGCGTGCATCACCGGGTCGTACTGAGAGGTTTAAAACTATGATTAAGGAAGCTAGAATTCTGGAAAAAGGCACTGTCCATTTAGATGTTCCTACTAGGTGGAACTCTACCTTTTTAATGCTTGAAAGTGCTTTGAAGTTTCAAAAGGCATTTAAACGATTGGGGAAGAGAGATTCTGAATATGCTATGATGTCTGGTGGGATTCCTAGGTCTGAGGATTGGGTGAATGCAAGACATTTTGTCAAGTTTTTAAAAATATTTTATGAGGTTACTAACAAAGTTTCCGGTTCAACGTTTATGATATCTTTTCAACACTTTAATGACTTTTGTAAAATATTGTCTACACTTAAGCATTTGATGGGAAGCTTAGATACGGTACTTTCAGGCATGGCTGAGAAAATGAAGTTCAAGTATGATAAGTATTGGGGAAATATAAAGAACACAAACATGATAATTTTCATTGCAGTTGTTCTTGATCCTAGGTATAAGCTTCAATTGATTAAGTGGAGTTTTGAAAAGTTGTATGAAAAAGAAGATGCTGAATTCTTAACTTCAAAGGTAAAGGAGACGCTTTTCAAGGTGTTTGATAGCTATAGGCTGTTTGGTGGTAACTATCAAAGATCTACTTGACAAGATCCTCCTGGAATTAGCACACAAGAGCTTGAGGCACATGAAACTTCTTTTGCTATGGAATTTGAGAAGGAAATGCAATTCAATGAGAGTGTTAACAAGAATGAGGTGGAGTTATATCTTATGGAGGCATTAGAGAAGAGTGGCGTGCAATTCGATATTCTAAATTGGTGGAAAGTGAATTCCACTAAATATCCAATTCTTGGGCAGATTGCAAGAGACGTCTTAGCCATGCCAGTTTCCACAGTTGCTTCAGAATTCGCATTTAGTACTGGAGGAAGGGTGTTGAATAATTATAGGAGTTCTCTAACTCCGATGACAGCTAAAGCGTTAATTTGTACACAAAATTGGCTTCGAAACTCTCCAAAACTTGTCCTTGAGGAACTCATCGAGGAATTGGAGAAGTTGGAATTAGGTATAGTTAAGTTTCTACTTATAATTTTCTTTATTTTAATCTAGTTTTTATTAATATATATTATTTGTTATGATTGTTTCTTGTTTTATATATTTTGTAGAAGTTGCACCCATACGTGATCCCAATGAAGAAGATTCTGGTGTTGAGTCTGATTGAGTACATCTTGTTATGGTAGGAATTGTTCTCCTTATATTATTATTATTATTATAATTATTATTGTTGTTGTTGTTGTTCTTATTATGTAACTGTTTTTTTTTTCAGGTTGGTTTGCATTAAGAAGTTTAGCTATTTTGTTGGAGAAGACACCATAACTTTGCTATCAGTTTAATGACAATTTATTTTTATTTTCAGTTGTATTGACTGTTGAACTATTAAACTTCTTTAATTGTCATATTTGAATTCTGTTGTCGTTAAATTTAATTAGATCAAGACTTTGTTAGCTATTGTGTATTTCAGTTTGTCAATTTCAATGTTATGACTTTGCATAATAGTATGGTAGAATTTTTTTTGATTTGATTGAAAAAACCAAACAAACCGAACCAAACCAAACCGATTTTAATTGGTTTGGTTTGGTTCGAATGACCTTGACAAAAAAATCGAACTAAACCGAATCGCAGTTTAATTAAACGATCGGATCAGATGATTTTTTCCTAAAAAATCGAACCAAACCGCACCGCGAACACTCCTAACATCTAATGCTGCGTGGAAATAACCAAAATTTCCCCCTATTCTCTTAAGTCTTAACCAATCCCCCAAAGACTATTATTATTATTATTATTATTATTATTATTATTATTATTATTATTATTACATACAAAATAAGTCTAATAATTCATATTTTTATGAATTAAATATAGATAATAATAACTAAAAATAAATACCAATTCAGTATTCAAAAGATTTAGATACAGACAAAATAGTATATAAAAGATATTATTGACAAAATAGTCTTTGAAGAATTTTTAAATTTAACAAAAGTGATCATCTATCGTTTGATTCCGTTTTCATTGACAAAAAACGTTGAGTTGGCCAACAAATTTGTTAAATCTCTAATTTACCCTTAATCACCAACCCCCTCCTCCCAACTCCCACTGCCACCAACCCCCTCCTCCCAACTATCACTGTCACCAATCTCTTACCCTATTTTAATTCTACCATCATTCTAATTTTTCACTACATAATTTCATTATCATCTTGTTTTTTATCAACAATAAAAAATGATTTTTTTACAAACAATAAATGAAAAAAAAAGATCTAGAAAAGAAAAGAAATATTGAGATTCTATGAGACCATGAGAACCAAATTGCTGAAGAAGAATATCGCAATGCCTTAAGCTTCTTCCATGGCAGCTGTTACTGCTAAATCTTCACTGCATCGCAACAATGCTCACCCTTATGCCACTATCTTCGTGCTTCTCTTGAGATTTCTTTTTATTTTTGTCGCATCACATTCTCTTAGATTGGAATATGGTATTTGTATTTGTATTCTTCTTCTCGTCTTTGTTGTGGTGGTGGTATTCTTAGAGGTAGAGGTTTTTTCGTTGATGGAGGAGATGTTCTAGTGCAGGTTGGGCGAGTTTCGTCAGGCTTATCTGTAGCGTTGTTTTCGTTTTTTTCATCTATTTTATTGTTGCTTTAATAATGTGCTTTGTTTTGATTATATTTGATTGCCGTTTTTCTTTTTTGGTTACCTTGTTGCCGCTTTCGTTTTTCTTCTTCCCCACCTCGTTGTTCTTGACATGTTTGTGAGTTATTATAAAGAAGAAAATTGGTTTATTCATAAATTTTGATTATCATTTAGTTGCTAAAGTTTTAGTCTTTCTTCCAAAATATGGATGAGTTTGGCCTGATGATAATGATGTTGCGTGACAGATGATGATGGTTCTCCATTTCTATATATGAAGAAGAAGGAGGAGGAATATAACAATCTTTTGAAAGAGTGACAGTAGAACCAAGAGTAAATTGGGAATTTTATCAAATTTTTTGTCCAACTCAATATTTTTCCGTCAATGAAAACAAAGTCAAGTGACGAATGGTCTTTTTTGTCAAATTTAAAAATTATTGAGGAACTATTTTGCGAATAAACTCTTTTGGGTACTAGTTTATCATGACCTGAATCTTTCGAGTACCGAATTGGTATTTGTCTCTAATAACAAATTTAAGAGTAGTTAAGATGATAACTATATTATACAATAACTAAGGGCTTGTTTGGGTGAGATTCTAAGAAAAGATCTTTTTTTGAGTTATCTTTTTTTAAAAGATCTTATTGAAAAGCAAAAGTAATTTTATGTTTGGATATCTCATGTAAAAAGGTATTTTTATCTATCAATTATGTTTGGGTATAACAATATAAAAGTACTTTTTTGTTTATTTATTACATGAAAAACATCTTTTTTTAAAGGAAAAAAGATCTTTTAAAAAAAGATGTAAATTACAGCTTCTCAAAAAATATCTTTTTTTTTTATTTTACTAGTGCTTTTACTTTTACTGCTAGAAGTTTGCCAAACACGTTAAAAAATAAAAAAGATCTTTTTTCATTGAAAAAAGATCTTTTTTTAACAAAATAATGGCACCCAAACATGCACTAAAAAGATTATAGGATTAACTTTTAGAGTTGATAAAATAATTTTTTTATAAATTATATATGATAAAGACATTTTTGAAAGAATTATATGAATAAATTAATATATATTTATTAAATTATATTTTATTTATTAAATGTATATAATAGCAACAATATAAAATTGGTTAAAAGGACTAATACTATTTTTTTCAAATTAAATACAATCTCGATAGGGAGACAATAAGGAATATTGACAATGTGAACAATTGGCTGATTATTTAGCCCAATATGGGTAAAAATGAATATCACTCCATAAATTATCCTAAATCTAAAAACCCTCATTCAGTTATTTCACAAAAACAACCATCCAAACCTTAATTACAAACAATTTTCACCCCCAAATCTTTCTTCCTCCCCAGCCGGCAGCCAACCCCGACGTTCTTCACTAACCATCCTTCCTCCGTGACATCAGAGACACTATCACCGTCCTTCAGCTTCAACCCTAGTCCACCCCCTCTCTCGCGTGCGTCTGTCTTCATCGCCGGCAACCAACAGCTCGGACGGACGCCACCTTACCGTCGCGAGTCTCTGTGTCATCCGCCGGTAGCCCGCGTCGAGGAAGTCATTCGTCGTTCCCGTCGCGCGTTCCTGGTACCTGGCTCGCCGCTATCTCCCGCGTCGGTACCCAGTTTGGAGGTTGCATCCTGCCACCACCGCCCTAGCGTCCCAGACTGTCGAACTCGTGTCCGCTGAACAGGTCGCCCCCGTTGCTGCTACGGCACCCACCCCCAGCCGTCGTCGACATGCTACCGGACGGATACTAACTCACAGCAAGGCCTGTTCTTCCATTGCTATTTTAACAGAACACATTAAGCCCCAAAAAACAACCATCTACATAAACAGTAACCAATGGCGGAGCCACATAGTGGGAAAGGGGGACAATGGCCCCCTAATTTTAATTTTTTACATGTAAATTATATGTAAATTTCATTTTAACTCCTTTAAATTTCAGTTTAACTCCTTTAAATTTTTATTTTAGTCTTATTTTATTGTGTAAATATTTTTGCCCCCTCTAATATTTTATCTAGCTCTGCCCCTGACAGTAAAAATAACCATCCAGTTAAGTATAGAAATGAACACCCGATGTTTGTGATAAAAAATAACCATCCAATTACTCACTAAAACGACCATCTGCATACATAATGGCGCGTTGGTGGGTTGCATGACGAACGAAATGTGCGCAAAGGAAGTGTATTCGTCGGGGGTTCGTGGACAGTTGGGCGGTGTCGGCTGGTGTTCTGGATGGCGGTGGGTGGTGTTCTTTGCGGCGTCAGGACGGAGAGAGTGGAAGAGAATGTACGAGAGGATAGCACTACAAGGCAGAAACACACACAAAGAAGAGAAGTTACTGTATACGTAATTATATCATTTATAAATTCTTATATTTTTTTAAATTTTAAATTTAAAATTATTAAAAATTATTTTAATTAATTATCATCTGAATTTAATTTTTTTTAACTCTATTGTTCATATTGTTCATTAAACTCATTGTCTCACTATACTTTTTAAATTAAATATTATATACAAGAAAATACTATACTTCAAATTTCTCTTATATTCTTGTTAGGTTGTGTTTCTTTGTAGCTATTGAAATTGTAACTGAGATTAGAGGACTTGGACTTAACATTATATTTAATAGATAGAGATTGAAATTAAAATTTAAATTTTAGGATACAAGATTTCAATTTTTTTTTATACTTTTTAAAAATGAATACATATGATACTGAAATTTAATAAATTTTTTAAAATATATTTTCTTTTAACTTTTTAAATTTTAATTTTTGTTCCTCTTTAAAAATAAATTAGGGCTTCTATTTATATTTATTTAAAACTAAACACGGTATTATATTTTAAATAAATTAAATATAATATAAAAAATTAATCAATTTTTTATCTTTTAATATTTTTTTTAATTTTTGTCATTCAATCTCAATCTCCTTTTTAAATCCATCTTAATGGATCATTCCATGAATGATAAATTAAATATGATTTATTACACTTTATTAAGACTTTGTATATAACTTTTAATGTCAAACTTTAGCTAATGCTAGCCTAAATTTTAAAATAATTCCACTTCACACGACAATACAAAGCAACTTGAGAATAAATGTAAGAGAAATGTTAGGGGGTCAACAATTTTTGTGTTTTCTAACCATCAAGTAGCCATCAAGAGTATTTTTAATGGTGTGAGATTAAATCTAATGGTGTAGGATCATTCAATTTTCTCTTGATGGTTAAATGCTGGCCAAATTTTCAAAAAGCTGCTGGCCCCAAGACTTTCCCTAAATGTAATATAATGTAGTATTTTTATCCTGCTCACGTAAGATTATCTAAGGTTCATTGTCAAGAAAAGGACTACTTCACCTAATGTAGTCCTTTTATCTGGCTCTTTTTTTTCATAATTTTTTTAGTTTTATTTATAAAATTAATAATAAAAAATTATACTTTATTCTCTAAATTATTAAAAAGAATTGAAGAGATTTATTTTTTCATAGTCACATGACACAAAAATTTATCCTAAAATTAACATATATACTTATACAAAAATACAGAAAATACATTATAACTTATTTATTGATTGATTTTTAGTATATATATATATTTATATAATTTCGAATCTAATAAATTAATAAAAAATCAATTCTTTTTAAGTGGATTGAAAAACACCAAACACATACAAAGTTACAAAGAGAGAGTAACCATTTCCATCCAAGTTGATGGACTCAAGTCTCAACTTGAAATAGAGAGTAACCATGTTTTCTGTTTTTTTTTGGTGTCTAACCATGTTTTCTGTTTGTAATTTCTCCCACACTAAACTCTGAATTTCTTTATTTTTCGCCAAGTTCGTTCCATCACGTTGCATCGTGTTCGTGTGTGTATTGTAATGACAGTTGCAAAACTGCAAGCATTATCTTCATCAACTCCGATGCCTGTGGCTCCAACTTAAAAAAAGAAAAGAAAAAAAAAAGGAAAAAACACGCACTCCAAACCTCTCACTCTTCGCACGTAAAAAATAAAAATAAAAATAAACAAAGAGAAGTTTTTCATTTTCTTTTCTCAGATCTAAACGCGAAGTTCCGCTCCCTGCTTGTTTCCCGGGAAAATGGAACGGCTCCCGCCGATGGATCTGATGCGCTCCGAGAAGATGACGCTCGTCCAACTCATCATTCCCGCCGAGTCCGCTCACCGAGCCGTCTCCTATCTCGGCCAACTCGGCCTCCTCCAATTCCGAGACGTACGTTCCATAATACTCTTTCATAGATCAGCTTCGTGTTTTTTTCTTTTACTTACACAAATTTTCCGTCATTTTGATTTTTTTCGCTCGTTTTTTATCTTTACTTTTGGAAGAATGATTTCTTCGTGTTTGTTTTTGGAGTTCGTTCGTCGTTTTGTTCGAGTTCAGTATGAAAACTGAAAAACTGTTTACGTATCTCTCAAGGAACGGTTGAAGATTGCTATGTTGTTGATTTTCACAGTTGAAATGAATCTGGTAATGGCAAATGGTGTTTCTCTTGTTGTTTGTCACATGCACAGTTAGTGAAAACTGTGATCGAACGTTCTGAGTGTTTATGTGAAATTTCTTTGCATGATGAATCTATTTACTATTGAAGAGCTGGTCAACAATTGCGTAGTTCAGTTCACAATTCATTGTTGTTATATTATTCGTCATTCATAACTTCTTTAGAATGTTTATAATTATAGGAGGTCTCTCCTAAGTAGTTACTACTTTCTGATGAATCATTGATGTATATATGGGCTTCTGGAAGTGCTTTTGGCCTTCCCAGAATTCCTGGTTTGGACGTTGCTGCTGTAAAATTCTTCTAAGATCTAAAATAATTGTGCTCTTATGAACATACTTTCTTCATCTACAGTTAAATGCTGAGAAAAGTCCCTTTCAGAGAACGTTTGTTAACCAGGTAATCTTCCCTGCTCTCATTAGCCGGAATCCTGTTGGTTTCTTTATACCCCGATATTTGTTGTCTTTTCTGCATTGAAGTTTAAAATGTATTATTTTTGTTTGTCAATATTTGAGGTGAAGTTGGAATTTAAACCTATTGGAGATCCTGCTAAATACACTTAGTTGGAAGAATATGACAAATAGCATTAATCGTTTCATGTCAATCAGACTATTGTTATCCAAATCCTCAAGATTTGATTTTAAAACTTGTTGTAACTTTGGAATAGTTTTTTAAAAGATGTTTTCCCTCAAGTTTCTGGAATTTACGTAAACCGAACTTCGTGTATAGAAAAAACATTAAAGTTATCGCTTTTAGTTTATTTTTGGATTGGATATGATATCAGCAATCTTCAAAAGTCAGGGTTATGCTTTTACTTGTCTATATTTATTTATTTATCAATATTAATTCCCATTTGTATTTAACAGGTGAAGCGATGTGCAGAAATTTCAAGAAAGCTACGATTCTTCAAGGATCAAATCAGTAAAGCTGGTGTAGTATCTTCTGATCCAGTAATGCAGCCAGATATTCACTTAGAGGATTTAGAGGTCCTTCTCTTATTTTACTGCTTTTTCCCCAACAGATATGGTCAGTGAGTGCCCTAGGGCTTGCATTCAAGTTAATATGTTCAGGATGCAGGATAAGAAATTAGAAATGACATGATGTAATTTAAGTCAGTTATCTGCATTTTCCTATTTTATGTGGAAACTTTAACACTCGAAGCTGACGTTTTTAGTCTCTTGGATTCCTCTGAAAACAGATACAACTTGCTGAGCATGAACATGTGCTAACTGAAATGAATTCTAACAGTGAGAAGCTTCAGCAATCATATATGGAACTCTTGGAGTTCAAAGTTGTATTGCAAAAGGTATTTCGTTTTGTGATTAGTATTGAACATATTCTCATAACCTCATGTTTCTTTGAAAGTACTAGAGTTGATCATCTGCTTCCTCTTATCTTCATTATAATAATATTCTCCGCTCGAATTTAGTTAGCAAATAGTGCTCTTTCTGATCACAACTTCGCATTAAATACTAGAATGCTGTACTTATTCTAATATTGTTTCTGATTTTATTTTAATCCATTTGCTTTGATATAAAATACTTACTATATACTTTTTTCCCTGTATCCATGATATAATTTTATGGGTAAATTTCAGGCATCTGCTATTCTATTTTCAAATCATGGCCATGCTGTTCCAGAAGAGAGAGAACTAGAGGAGAATATTAACTCAAAAGGAGATTATGTTGAGACACCATTTTTGTTTGAACAGGTCCTTCGTAATTTCATCATTCAAAAGTTTAGAATCCTCTAGTCTATTACCTTTTATTTCCCCTCAATTTTATTTATCTTGGAATGCGCTTCAATTATTTGTATATTTAATAGGAAACGAGTATGGAGCCAACAAATCAATCTGGTTTAAGATTTATCAGCGGCACAATTTGTAAATCCAAAGTTCTTAGCTTTGAAAGGATGTTGTTTCGTGCTACAAGAGGCAACATGCTGTTCAATCAGGAACCAGCTGATGACCAACTCATGGATCCTATTTCAAATGAGATGGTTTTCTTTCTTCTTATTACTTTAATGATGATTTATTTTCGGCTACAATTTTCTTATTCTGTATTTAAGTAATCATTGTACCATTTTATGCCTCCATTTATTTTCTGATCAATGGATTCTTTGTCCGCATGAAGACTGACCTCTGAAATTTTCTTTCCAGATAGAGAAAGCAGTATTTGTGGTGCTTTTCTCTGGGGAGCGAGCAAGAACAAAGATTCTGAAAATTTGTGAGGCGTTTGGGGCACATAGTTACCCTGTCCCTGAAGATATAAGTAAACAGAGGCAGATAATTAACGAGGTAAACATGAGCTTAAGAAGATCCTTATATACTAAATAAGATTTCAGAATACGGTAACATAAAGCTGTTGAGTTTTGTTTTCTGGCAGTATCATTCATTGGTATTGAGTAGTACCATGAGAAAATGTGAATTATATTGAAATGAACTGTGCCTTGCCAAGTAGATTGTTTCTGCTGCTCTATATCATTTATGTCGTCATTTGTGACTTATACATAGGAAATTGAAAACAATATGATTTGAAAAGCTTAGTTGGTGGTCATAGGTTTCATCACGTCTTGCTGACATAGAAGCTACTTTGGATGCTGGGACTAGGCACCGGAATAAGGCTCTAGCTTCTGTAGGAGATAATGTTGAAAAATGGATGGACATGGTAAGAGTTAACTTGTGAATATAATCGTCTCAGATTTTTTTTGTTCTGTCTGTTGTAGCTAGAAAAGTGTACTAATCTCTGATAATAATTCTCAAGTAATGGTTCTCAATCTCATCATCCTGTCCTAGGTAAGAAGAGAGAAAGCTGTCTATGATACATTGAACATGCTAAACTTTGATGTCACAAAAAAATGTCTTGTTGGGGAAGGATGGTGCCCTATATCTGCAACAGCACAGGTAGATCCCAACTAAATTTTTTTTTTAATAATTGGGACACTTTGTTATTTATCGGAAATGTTTGGTAACCAAAAAGATTTAGCAGCAACTAATGAATGCTAAATAAAACTGGTTGTTTTTTTTGTCTCTCTAGCATTACCGGTTATTTATATTATCAGTTTATCACTAAAGAGATTGCATTTAAGATATTCCAGATTCAGGAGGCTTTGCAACGTGCAACTTTTGATAGCAATTCACTAGTTGGCATAATCTTTCATTCAATGGATGCACTGGAATCTCCGCCTACATATTTTAGGACCAACAATTTCACAAGCCCATATCAGGAAATCGTTGATGCATATGGGTGAGCACAATATTTATTATGGTTTGTAAGAGTAGCATATAAGCTTTAAAGACGCAGTGAAGTTAATTACTTTTCGTGGAATTGGAAATACATGAATAGCTTCTATGCCAGTTGATAAATAAACCGTCAGATCAACATGGATGCACTACAAATAAGACAAAGTATAACTTTATTGGAAAACTGAAAATACTCCTGACGAACATTTTTAATGGCAGTGTTGCAAGATATCAAGAAGCGAATCCTGCAGTTTACACAGTTATTACATTTCCATTTCTTTTCGCGGTGATGTTTGGGGACTGGGGTCATGGAATTTGCCTATTGCTTGGAGCATTAGTCCTTATAGCATGTGAAAAAAAGCTCAGCGCTCAGGTGATTTCATTGTAACTGTCACAAATAAAGTAAACATTGAAAAGATTATATCAAATGCATAATGGGTGTGACACATCAATTGAACATCATTCTTTTTCCATCTAATGTCTAATAAGATCATTGTGATGTTCAACAAGCTAGTACGTCCACTTACTACGAGCAGACTAGCATCAGAGTGTAATTTCTAATATATTGAAAACAAAATTTTATTTATTTTCTGCGAAACACATAATTGCATACAGATAAACCGGTTATGCCTTACTTTTGTCTTGCACTTTGAAAGTTGGCATCGGAACTAGACACCTGATAGTTTTATTTTATTTCTCCCAGAGACTTGGAAGCTTTATGGAGATGCTATTTGGCGGGCGCTATGTGCTTCTTTTAATGTCATTATTTTCAATCTACTGTGGGTTAATCTACAATGAATTTTTCTGTGTTCCTTTTCACATATTTGGAGTGTCGGCTTACAAATGCCGAGATAATTCATGCAGGTCTTCAATAACTTTTGTGCTAGTATTTTTTATTTGTTATATTTCCTAAATACATGATGCATTACTTGGTATTTTATGCTGTCTTTATTATTTCTTTGAATTACACTTGTGCATTCTTTATTAAAACTATTGTTGAGAGCTATTCCATTTATAAAAAGAAAAAGTTCTTCAATAACTTGGTTATTGCGTTTCGGAGTTGGGTATTGCTGTGAACATGAGTTGATTGCCTTCTCTTCTTTAATGCATTTTATGTACAAAGGTATTCTCGAATATGTTCTGTAGCCAGGTTGATGAAATGTATGTCATTTGGGTTGAGGTCCTATGTTCAAACATTCAAGTTATGGTATAAACTCCTTGATATGCCGAATTTTACATTTTCTAAAATTCTGATGTCAATTCACGTCCTTCTGCTAAGTTGTGAACGACAATGTGAATAATCATTTCGTTTGACACCATCAATTACCAATTCTAACTTATAAGAGTTACCGTGACATATGCCAGTTATCCTTGAAGACTGAAGCAAATATTATTTGACTTTTCCTCCCTGTTTGAAGTTTGTACATATTATCATACATTTGTTTCTATTTTTTGTTATACTTATATAGGATCAATTCTAACAGGAAAACTATTGTTCTGTTTATTTGAAATTATTGATGTTTCATTTATAAGTTGAAAAAATTATGCCATGAGGAATAATTTATTGCCGTCCCTTGCAAAGATGCACTTGTCTGTTAATGCTCTCTACAGCTTCAGAACTTGATTGGGAAGCTGTTTTTAACTGGTCTTAACTTTGTGCTGTTTGGTTTTTCTTCATTCTCCACATTTTATCAGGGATGCGCATACCATTGGTTTAGTCAAATATCGAGAAACATACCCATTTGGTGTGGATCCCAGATGGCGTGGAAGTCGTTCAGAATTGGCTTTCCTTAACTCCCTCAAGATGAAGATGTCCATTCTACTTGGTGTGGTGCATATGAACTTAGGAATTATGTTGAGTTATTTCAACGCTTGTTTTTTTGGTAACTCAATAGATATAAGGTGTGTTGCTCTTCTAACTCGATGTAGCTATTATTGTTGCCGCCCTTTGAGTAAAATTTTCAACTTACTCTTCATGTTGCTTTCTAGGTACCAGTTTGTGCCACAGATGATTTTCCTCAACAGTCTATTTGGGTATCTTTCCCTTCTCATTGTTGTTAAGTGGTGTACTGGCTCACAAGCGGACCTCTATCATGTAATGATTTACATGTTTTTAAGCCCTTTTGAGAAACTTGGTGAGAATCAGTTATTCTGGGGCCAAGGGGTACTTCAAGTATGATTCTGGTTCTTTTTTTCATTGTTGCTTCATAAATATATTATTGTTCTATTTCCTCGTTTTTCTGAGTTACGGCTTCTATGCAGGTAGTTTTGTTACTTTCTGCTCTAATTGCAGTTCCTTGGATGCTCTTTCCAAAACCTTTTATACTAAAGAAGCTTTATGATGAGGTGCCACTTTTGCTTTCAGGGTTCTCTTATTTTATTGCTTGAAAGCTTGATATGTGTAAATTATGTCGGGGTTTGAGCTTCCCCTATTAGGATTCTGATCCGCTGAAGGTGGTTGAACTTCAACTCAACTTGAGATCCATTACAGGATCTTTTTCTGTGGACTAAAATATGCTTGTTCTAACTTACTTCTATAGGCTATGCTGACTTTTTTGTGTTGCCATATTTCAACTTGTTCTATACTTTCCTTCATAGCCAGTTATTAATAACACATGGCCATTGAGTTTGTCAGGCAATTAATCTTCTTCTATCCTGAATTATTATAGAGATTTTTTCAAGGGCAAACTTATGGTAAGCTTAATACAACTGAGATGGAGACTGAGGTGGAACCGGGTTCAGCAGGGCAACATCAGGAGGAATTCAATTTCAGTGAGGTCTTTGTCCACCAAATGATTCACGCCATTGAGTTTGTTCTAGGCTCAGTTTCAAATACAGCATCTTATCTTCGACTTTGGGCATTAAGGTTTTAATCAGCTTCGGCTTTTTCTTTAATTTTCTGTTTTCAGTCGCTGCTCATTCATTAATTTTTGTCATCACTTCGCAGCTTGGCTCACTCAGAACTTTCTACTGTTTTTTATGAGAAAGTCCTGCTTCTTGCTTGGGGGTGAGTTTGATTTATATATAAGCCTTTATATGGTACAATATTTTACTTGGGCTGTTTTCATGTCCTTTATTGAAATGCTTCACTTTTCTTTGTCTCTTTTGGATTTTTTCCCCATAAATATACATTCCACTGGAACGGCCTTTGATGTACTCTGCTGGCTAGGTGTTATGAAAATACCATGCATCTAACTTCCATTGTTAACCATAAATATTTATGCATCTAGGGAGATAGTGAAGAAATTTAAGTTAAATTAATTCAGATTCCCATGAAATTAAAAGCACGCTCTCATGTTTACTTTCTTTTTTTTTTTTTTTGGCCATGGTTTAGGCTCCAGAATTATCCACTCTCAATGTTTGCATTTATTTGTTGCATTGTTATTCTTCATGTCATCAGTTTATCCTAATCATTGATGTCATTCCTTATCAATAACTATAACAGGTATGAAAATCTCATCATTCGGATAATAGGGCTAGTTGTTTTTGCCTTTGCAACTGCCTTTATACTACTCATGATGGAGAGTCTGAGTGCGTTTCTTCATGCCCTGCGTCTTCATTGGGTAGAATTTCAAAATAAATTCTACTATGGCGATGGCTACAAGTTCAAACCTTTTTCCTTTGCCTCCTTAATAGATGATGAAAATTGATCCATTCTTGTGTGTGTTTATTGTCAAGACATACTTCAATGGAAGGATCACAAAATGAAAAATTGTACTAACCCAGTGTGGTGGTAGCTTGGACGTGAAGTTTGCTTGATGTTATGCTGCCTGATATTTCAATCTAACCACAAAGTTCTGACTCATTTTCCTGTGGCTATGCTGGAGCAACGGATTTCTGCCAACTGACATGGATGATATCCTTAATAGAATGGTTTTCTTTCTTAGATTAGGAAATGGGAAGAGATAAGGGAAGGGAATGGTTAGAGTAATTCTTGTAAAGAGACGAAGTTGTTGGATTTTGTTGTTTCGGGTTATACACACATAATGTAGCGTAGGCTTTTCTGGCATGTAGAATTGTAGACCATTTTCGTGTAATGATTAATCACCAGTTATACCATTTTACTTTTCTTTAATGATAGCTAGCAACATACTTGAATAATTCACGCGCGTTTCAACATGCCCTCTGCAACAATCAAGTGATGTAGTCATGTTTCCCGCTGCTTCGTCTTTGGATTTGACATTCATCCTCAGCTTAGATATGCTTTCTTTTTCGTATGAAAAAATAAAATAAAAATGCATCATCATGTTCATCTTTATTGCTTTTGATTTGTTAAAATTATTTCGATACTTGCAATCAACTATATATTAATCCTCTGCCCCTGGTGACCCTGGAGAGAGGAATCACAAAACAGTGGTGATACTTGTCATGGTGGCAGCTACACAGCCAAACTAAAACGAGTATATAAGTGAATATTTGTAGACACGTAATAGTCCTAGTTATAGATTGACATTCTTGAAATTAATATATTAAATAAATAATTAAGTTTGCATAAAAAATATTTTGTTCGAAATTAAAATTCTTCATAAAAAAAAAACCTTCACAATATTAGAGTTCCCTGCAATGGAATGACCGAATGAACAAAATAAATGCAGAATAACTGAAGGAAAGATTAAGGCATAGGCTAATAAAGTAGATAATTAAATGGATTTAGCTAATTAAATATAGTTTTTCTTTGGTCAAGGACTTGGTAAAGTAGTCAAGGACTCACTCAATTTATTGGGAAGCTTCAAAAATAAAATTTTTGAGCTTTTTGACTTATGAAAAGTAATAGTATTAATGTCTGGTGCAATTTTTAAAATTAAATTGTAACTTTTTAAAAAGTTATTTAAGAGTTTATAGAGAAGTTAAAAAAATGACTTCTCTTGTAATATTATTATTTTGAGAAAATATAGGGAGCCAATGGTCTAAGCGTACAATGTGTACAATGGAGGTTTAGGAAGTATTAGATATATGAGTATTAGTAGGAAGTATTAGATATATGAGTATTAGTGTTACATTGTCATGTCAGGTTACGCTTTTGGGATGAGTGGGTTCATGATATGGTATTAGAGTTCTAGATCCGAAAGGTCAAGAATTTGATCTTTGGTGAACTCCAAAATCAATTCAAATTTTTTGGATGAAGACTTGAGATGTTTATTATGCCTAGTACTCAAATGGTTATTCTGAATAATATAGGTAATGTTTATTTTATAACACAATAACCTATTGTACACATTGTACAATTAAACCATTGGCTCCCTAGCACTACCCTATTATTTTTTATTATATTTTTATAAAATAAGTACTTTTAAAATAAAAAATCTAAATACAAAATAATTTATTTATAAATTATTTTTAATATAGTTATTTATTTCTTAAGTTATTTTTTCAAAATAGATTAATTAAATTATTTTTTCAATCTGGGCAGTAAAGGGCCGAAGTCTAGGCTAGACTTCACGGGCCACATTGGAAGAAATGGTAAAATAACTAACGACCGAACAACCCAAGCTCCTAAGCTCAATGACCATTGACCAATCATATTGATTCCCGTACCGTTGGATGGCACCTTCTTAGTTCTTTCAAATTCACATACCTCATCTTGTAAGTTCCTTTTTTTTTAAGGTGAACTCATCATGTAACTTCAAACCCTCGTATAAAAGCGACGGTGATTGTTCCCTTCCCGCTCAACCCTCGTTTCAAAAATTCAGATCCAACAATAATAATAACCGTAACCGAACGCCAAGTCCAAATCCAGATCTATTCGCATTCACTGCGATACTGATGAGAAGAGAAGAAAAATCATGGATTCCATTTCTAACATCCCACTCTTAGAAATCACAGCCGAAGACGATTCCCTACTCTTAGATGCTTCTACCGCCGGAGGCGACTCTGCCGTCTCCTCCGCCGCCGCCGCGTCCACCGTCTTCTCCTGCTCTCCTCTAATATCTGTCCGATCTCTCCCTCGAACAAGTTAGTGCTTCGTACTTTAACTCTTATATTACGTTATTTCCAATTTCATTTAAAATTTTCACAAAAGAAGTCGATGATTTCAAATAGTAGTCCTCTGCGGTTGTCGATGGTGTGATGCCGCAGATGGTAGGGTTGGTGACGTGAACTCCGAAAACGCCAGTGCCGCGACGAAGAAAGACAGTAAGAACAACAAAGAGAACGTGATTTGGAACAACAAACCGGAAGCGGCGAAGCTCAGCATGGAGCCTCAGCAGATGAAGAGGAAGAAGAAAGAAGGAGGCTACAATTTGCGAAAAAGCTTGGCGTGGAATCGTGCTTTCTTCGAGGAAGAAGGTATAATTTTCAGTTCTACTATTTCTCGATTCACATCGATAAAGTTGAGGAATATTAGCGGCAAAACACTTTAAGGTGATATTTATTACTAAATTATAATTAATAATTAGTTATTAATGTTGATTGTTAATTGATTAAGGTGTTTTGAACCCGTTGGAACTTTCTATGATTAGTGGCACTGCCACTCCTAAGAGGCCTAACACGGTGTTGAAAGCTATCAACGAGGAAGAACCAGCTAGTGCCTCTATAGCACTTAAGGAAATTGAAGATAATTTGTTTAAGCAATCCTCGGAAGGTGTTGTTTGCACTGAAAATAGAAGCGTTGGTGCTGCTGCTTTTCTATCTCCTAAATCTGGAGCATCAACCAAGGTTAAAGCCTTTGCTTCTGTGGTTAGTCTCTATTCTGCTGCTGCTGCTGTTGTTGTTTTCCTTTTTTTTTAATTATTTTGTTTATATCTATGATCTATCATATGCACATTTTTTTATTTAATTTTGGATTACCATATGTGATTTGTTAGGCTAAGCGGAAGGTGCTTGCAAACAATGATACTGTTGTGAATAGACCTAAACGAAACGTGTGTCTCCGGCCAGCAGCTTCATCTTCATATCCTTGCAATTGATTGCCTAGATTATATGTTAAGTAGGTGTTTAGTGTTTTGCTTATTTTATTTTATTGAGTTGTTTGTGTTTCTGGTTTTCTGCATCTTTTCATTTTTAACTATAGAAAGGTTTTCTTCTTTACGCCTTGACCTTGACTACTTTGAAAACTGAAAAGACCTGAACCAGTGAAGGCAACAAATAGGGAATCAAAAGCCACTAATATTGATCCAAAATCCAATGCACCGGTGGTTACAAATACGCCCAGGAGAGGAACGTTGAGCACAAGTTTACCTAAGAGAAATCACAATGCACATCCGGGTAAGCTTTGCAATTTGTTTTTGTTTCTTTTTTTAATAGGTGCTTTGACAACTCTAAATATGAGAGAGATGTTTGCAAACTATTACTGTTTGGTATTAATAATTATAGTGTGAAATCGAAAAGTCATACAATTCAATTTGATTGAGGTTTTTAATCTCAATTTGATGAATAAATTGCTTGTGTTTTGTTAACTTTGTGTCTCTTCGACAGCTACTAATATCCAAAAGTATGCTGGAGCAAAAGGCTTGTCAAAAAACCCTAGAATTGTGCCATTGCCAAATAAGCCAAAAGTTGATCAGGCTGATAAATGTTCAATTTCCAGAACTGTCAACAAGGAAGCTAGAAAGCATTTGGTTCGAACTTTAACCTTCTACAGGCTATAGCTTTCAATATTATTTGCTTCATCAGTTGTTTAGTCATTTTAGTTTAAATAATAAGCATGCGATTATTCTCTAAGTTTTTTGAACATGCACAGGATAGCTCAATCTCAGAAAAATCTGTACCATCTGGACAGCATCAATCAGGATCTAGAGGACCTAATGTTTCAGAAGCTTGTGTCCCACAAGTTATTTTGGAGACTAATGAGAAAAAACAAGTGAGAGAGTTTCAGACAACAAAACCATCAGGCCTAAGGATGCCATCTCCCTCATTGGGATTCTTTTCTCAGGTATAACTTCCCTATTTGGCTCCATATTTGATACCTAAATCTACACATCTGTAAAATGATGCTTATGCGTATGATCTCGTATTTAATTATTTATAACTCTAACTGCTTTGCAGGCCAAACCTTCCAATTCACACAGCCAATTACAGAAAAGCTCTATACCTTGCAAACCTGAAGAGAATAATTTTCCCAAATTAAGGAAGTTGGAAAGACATTGTATGGATGAGGCAAGACTCCCACAAGTATCTAGTAAAGGGTCTGACACTGTTGAAAACACAATAAATAACTGCACTGAGAAATTCAGTTTGCCAGATGTAAGGTCAGAAGCAAGCACTGAAGTAAATAGTAATCGTTTAACAGCATCAGTAGTGGAAAGTCATTCATTTGGCCCTGGAAAGATAAGTGAGCAAGAAATGGTTGAAAACAAGCAGAACTACATGAATGCAGAACTACACTTTGACTTAAAATCTAAAGAACAAGCAGAACTACACAAAAGCGAAGGTGTCTCTAACATGGAGGACATGGAATTCCCTAGACATGAAAAGAAGCTTCTTTCAAAGAGTAGTCATAGCCATGAGCAGTTGGAGAAAGAGGTTGACCTCCCTTTGGAAGACAAATTACATGATGTTCTGTCCTGTGCGAGTCAGTTGGTAGTTCAAGAACCAGAGCCCATAATCCATCATAGCATGCATAGAACTTTAATAAAGAGAGATAATATTTCCAATACAATGCCAGATGCCGTGGTACAAGATGAAGAACAAGTCACTAGTAATGTTTTGACTTCTAATGAAAGCTTTTTGCTACAGCAAAAAGATACCAAGACTTCCAACGATACAAGACATTCTGGAGAATTCAAGGAACACAATTGTGTCAAGACTGCAGAAGCAAATGGCAATGCTGTTGGTTATCACAAACAAGGAGATGCTGCACAAGTGGATGTATTGAATGGGAATCCCTTGGCCAATTGCAGCGTCAGTACCCCAAGTATTTTAGGGGTAGTTAATCGGCAGTTAGAGGGGGAACAAATCAGTATTCCAAATCATAGTATAATAGGAGAAATTAGTTCAGAAATTGAAAATGAATCCCAGCGAAATACTTCGGAGGTCATTTGTGTGATAACTGTATCCTCCAAACATCCCCTTGAGAAGTCTGTACCAGAAATTCGTGTTGGTTGTGAAAGTCAACCAAAAGTAGTTGAAAGTGAAGGCCGCCAGCATTCACTCAATGATCAATCAGGTTCCATTCCAGGATCAGTGGATGAAGCAAGCCACCAGATTGTTGATTCAAAAGCAATGGATAATAGCACTCAACCAATTGAACTGGATAGGATGTGTGATGATTGCATAGCTGTTTCAAGTGTTTGTGACGGTGAGGTAAAACATGTATCTCCAGGAAGCAGAACAATTTGTGAGAATAATACAGAAAATATTCACTTTGTGAAAGCTGACTGTGACTCAAGGGCAAATGATATGTTGATTAATGACTACTGCAACATGTCTGAATGGCAGCTTAGTGATGATGATTCTTCAATGGATACCTCTATGAGCTATGATGATCAGTATGATGTCTCAGGAAACTTTGAGCAGCATGCTAATATACGTCCTGAATGGCAGCTTGGAGATGATGGTTCTTCTAGGCACACTTCAACACAATTAGATGATCACCATGATGTCCCAGGAAATTTTGAGCGACGAGCTGATTCACGTTCAGATTCTGAAACAAACAAAATGGTTTGTGAAGATGAGAGTTTGGTGAAAACTGACGGTCACTTGCTTGATGAGAATGAAGTTTGTGGTGTGACCAAAGATTTCATTTCAAACACCAAAAACTCTATTTGTAGTGGATCTGAAAACCCCTCTCGCTTTTTGCAACTCATTGTACCAGCTCAGTCGGTCACGGAATTAGATCACACTATGAGCAAGAGTGAGAAATCACTTGCGAAAGATGTACAGCCCCTGAACTTTGCTGAAAATCCTGAGGTTTATAATTGCAACAGTGAACAGTGTCTTTCAGTTGCCAATGATCAGCTTCCGTCGGTGGGTGATATTGACAATAATGAAAAATCTCATCTTTCGGAACTGCAGGGGACTACTGTTGTTTATGCGGATTCGCAGCATGTTAATAACATAATGCACTTGGAGGGTGATGGGGAGACAACAAATACTGCTTACTCTGAAGAAATCAAGAACCAAAATCTATTTGAGGGTGCATCAAAAGGAAGCATTATCTCTACAAGTGAAAGCAACTATTCAAATCATCATACACAACCAATGCCAGAGTACAAAGATGGAAATCTTGAAGCGGATGACAGCTTAGAATGCCTGCAAATGGGTAATATGAAAGTTTGTTCCACTGACATATTGCCAACAGAAGTTCAATTCAATGATCAAGTTGTGTCTGCTGAGTTTGATTCCTTCATAAAAAGCAGTGAAGATATCACCGAAGAGGTAGTTACTTGCCAATCTGATGTGCATTGTTCTTCTAGTGAAAATTCGAAGTTACCAGCTTCAGATAATGAGCCCTTTCGCACAAGAATCCCACAAGGGAGCGAAGTTAGTTCCCAGGAAGCGAAAAATAACATTCTTGAGGATCATGAGTTCACTAATATTGACACTCAGAATCAGACAACTGGCGGCCTTCATTTAGCAGAAGAAAGCAGCAAAATAACTCATCAGTGAGTACCTTATTTAATGCGATAAAATTTGCTGTTCTATCTTTTGGCAACCTTTTCAATTTTACATGAACAACATAGTTTGCATACTCTGCACATTTTGTGATCTAACATTAAATTCGTGAATGGCAGCGAGAAATCTGCGACGAAAAGCAAGCCGGAAGTCCCTTCTGTGAAGATTCCACCAAATGTTGCTCCGTTTTCTGATGAATGGTTAGCTGCAATTGAAGCTGCTGGAGAGGTAATCGTATTTCCTGACCTCAATTTTGCTTCTAAACTCGAGATTTCTTTTTTTTATTATACTTTTGTATAGGGTTACGTCAAATGTTCATGTTTGTATCGTATATGGCAATTAACTCATTATTATTAGTTATTACACGTCAATATTATTTAATCGAAGAAATCTGATTCATTTTATGGCGTAGATTTCCAACGTCTGATTATTTACGGTGTTTACAGGAGATTCTGACAATGAAAGGCGGTGCAGTACAAAATTCTCCCCCTGAGAAGCCTCAGCATGAACCAAGTCCTTGGTCCCCGGTAGGTTCATTCTGATCTAACTTTTTTTTTTTGTGGACAGATATGGGCTGTGAACCCAACCCATACAAAACATCAAGGACACATAGTGGTGCAACAATAATGAAAACCCAACCACCAAAAGCATGTCGCCTTACCGAATTCAAAATTGAATGCTGATTGTTCACCAAAAAAAAAAAAAAAAAAATTGAATGCTGATTAAGCGCATAACTCCACCGTGCTTCTTGTTTTTGGTCAAAGTAGAGGGCCTAGGCCCATACATAAAAAAAGGAAAACCTACATCACCCTAATCTCTTTTATGACTCTCATCACTTGAAGTCGGCACTCGCGCTATATGCTTTTTTTTATTATTATTATTAAACACTAAATTTAAACATGTCTAGAAACTAAAATAATTAAATTTGTATTTAAAAAAGTATTTAATAAAAATTTTAAAAATTGATATTTAATTTATCCTTATTAAGTTATTTGAAAAGATTATATTTAATTAAAATTATTTGTATATATTAATTAATTACTTATATTTAAAATTTAAAAATAACCATTCATCTTATTGATTTTTGTTTTGTAATTTATTTTCTAATTACATGAAACTATTTTTGTAAAAGAAAATTATGATTAGCAAAATGGATATTATCAATAATTGTTACTCAAAAAAAACTAGTAATAATAATATCAATATATAAATACAATTAGAAAAAGAAATAAAATTGTATTTGTAACTATAGATCCAAAAATTAAAGAGTATATGTAAACTATTGCATGAGAGAACTAATTTGTGAATTTAAATATGGTTTCAAGTAAATATGAATGTGTTAATGATAATTATTTTCAAAAATTAGGAAAGATACACACTTTTTGAATAACAAAATTAAATGTTTATTAAAAATTATACACTTTACTAAATGCTTCTATATGAATTGATTTTCTCTTCTTCTATTTCGATGGTAAAATTTTGTATTTAAAATTTAAAAATATGTTTGTAATTTTTAGTAAAAGAATATATTAACACAATGTGGAGAATTTTCGTTCAAAAATTTTAAAATCACAATTGTGTTAAATCGATGTTTTTATTTGAGTCTTTTCTCCAATTTTATGATAAAATTTTTCAAAATAATAATAATTCTCGTCAAAAAATACATTTGCACATACGAATTCTCTTGTCTTTTGTTGTGATTTTTTATAATTTATTGGGAATAATTATCTTTTAAATTAAAATTTAATAAGTGTTCTTAATATTTATTTTTTTCATAATCTTTTATCATTAAATCACCTTAAAAAGAGTAAATGAAGAAAACAAAACTTAATATACCCATATAGATTAAAAAATATTATACCACCTAAAAAATTTGTGTAACCAGATAAAATGATGTTAAATGTTTACGAATAATTGTAGAATGATCTTAATTTTTTTTAATATATTATAAATAGATTTTATGAACTTTGGAAGCTCTTCACGGATCATTGGTCACTTCTGAATCTGATTTGCGCTTGGTATTTAGATTGGTATTGGTATAAAGTCTATAAATATTAATTTGCTTTCTTTGTTTCATTTCGGTTGTAGGTTCGTAAACATCAAGCCATTGGACCGTATGATTGTACGAAACACACTAATATCCCACATTCCGATTCCTCATGACAAAAACTCTGATTTGTGATTTGATCTTACAATATCTTCAATCACTAACTTTTTCTTCGTTGCTGGTCTCTTTAACTAAAGACACGTTGTATGGAGCAAGGAGCGATGCTCCATGAAAATGTTTTCAAAGAGCAAAAAAGATTAAAAAAAAATTAGCTTATTTTCACTAACTGTAAATGATATCTGTTATACTTGGTTTTACAATTGTATAATGATTCATTTTACGACTTTCCACTATGTGTAGGATATGACTAACAAACTGTATAATGATCCTTCGCAGATTTACGAAGATCTAATGTCAACGCTTCATGTATCTTCTCTATATAGTTTGTTTAGTTATCATTAAATGGCTTTTATGAATAATATAATTTGGATATGTTTTAGATACTTCAATTAAATACATGGATTATAATAGTAATTAGGTATATAAATAATAAAAATCAGTTTATATTGTCGTGTTTATAAACTTTTTTGCTTTAATATTGGTTCTTTTTATCCTACAGGTTATTTTTAATTCATTCCCTACCAAATTATAATCTTCATAGATGTTTTAAAATGAGGTTTATTAATCTCAATGAGGCAAGTCTCAATGATTTGACATTAGCAACGGATGAGCATCATGTGAAAGTTGCTATCCAATTTTTTTTTCTTGTTTAATTTGTAAATTTTATTTCTAACGCTCAACATATACTTGTTTAAATTATAATATTAAACACATTTAAATGATAAAATATTAGAATAAAATTAAAACAAAATACAAAATGGTTAAAAAAATTATTATTCAAGAAATATTTTTGCGAATAAAAATTATATTAAAAATATTAGTAAATAATATTACTTTTTTTTGTGAAAGCAAACTCACTTTACATGTTAGTACATGTCAACTTATTATGGTTACCTCTACTTAAATGAAAATGACAAAAACATCTTTTTATGAAGATATTTTGTTTAAAAGTGTGACTTGTTTATTTAACCACACCTTAAACAAATACAACACTTTTATAAATATCAAAATCTAACCATACAATTCATCATCTAAGGGTCAAAAGAGAATATTTTTATATGAAGACAATTATAAAGTTTTTATTGTAGTATCCACCTTTTTGATAAGGATATTAACCTTTAAAATCTAAAGTTGAAATTGAGACATATTCAAACGATAAAGGCTATATATATAGTTTTAAAATTTTTCAAAAATTTATGACTTATTTTTTATTAATTAAATAAATTTTAACTCTTAATTTGTTATATTTTATATCAATAATTCACATTTAAAAAGATAACATAATAATGAAGTTAATTATTTTTTTGGAAAAAAATATAAAAGCTAAAAAATGAAGGCCTGGGAACTTTATTTGTTACCTGACTTTCTTTTTTTTTTCAAAGAATGTTGTACATTCTTTGTTTTTCCCAATACCCATTAGCATTTGCTATGCCTCAACTTTTAGACGCTCTACTGACCAAAAAACGAAAAAAACTTAGACGCTCTGCTGCATTTCAGCCTAGGATTAAAATTCTCAAACACAAGGCAATGTGAATTCCAACACTTTTTGTAATGCAGTAATTCCTATCTAGTTATACTATGGTCCGTGCACGGTGCACCTAATTCTCTAAAGCATAGAAGAAAATGTTCTGAATATTCAGCTCACTGAAATTAAATAATCTATACAGATAATATAGCATATAAAACTGCAATCAAGGTCGCGAAAAGTTACAAAGCAAAATAATTTAGCCAACACACAACGTGAGTTGACCACAAAAACAGGGCCTCGGCCCAAAAGAAGAAAAGAACCCAAGATATTGAATTCTGGGGAGTAATAATCATTATATGGTGCTTTACAACACTAAGGCACTCATTTGTTTTAAAAGCATTAAATTGAACCTAACTAATCTCACATATTGAACAGGATTTACCAAAAAGAATTGATCACAATAATTTTAATCCCGTTTCAACTTTGAGTGCCAATGCCTCTCTGTAGATCATCTCTTTTATTTGTTCTTCATCCAACTGCTGTTGCTCAAAGTCAAATGAGAATGGTTCCATGCAGACAGGTTCGTCGGCTATATCATGCAGCTTTTCAAGATATGGATGGGCCAGTGCTTCTTCAACTGCCAGTTTTCAAACAAAAAGAGATGAAATTTAGCACAATTTTATTCAATACAAGAAACTCTGCTGTTGCTACACCAGTGAGTTGCCTCCAGGTTTGTTCTAAAATCCATAGCTAATGCAACGCCCACAAATGTTCAAATAAGGCAATACATTTCTTTGCACGGTTACATAAACATAGACAAAAGGATATTGAGAAAGTTACCTGTAATTCTTTTAGTTGGATCAATTGTCAACATTTTATCAACAAGATCAATGGCCAAGGGATGAACATGGGGGAAGATCCTAGCTAAAGGTTGGCGAGCATATTGAGGAAGTTGTCGGATATATCTTCTCGCATCCTCACTTTTCACTAACCCAAGGTCTGCCTCAGTTGGAGTGCCAAGAAGCTACAGAAAAGTAGAAGTGTAAGCACTATGCAAAGATTCAGCGGACTTACTCTCGACAGTTTTATGATTATCAGATTATATGAGCTACTAAAAAGATGTTCTTGAAACTTTGTACATTGTTTCTTTTCAACTAACCTCTGTCAATAGGCGCATCTGATGCACGTGATCCTTCCCTGGGAGGAGAGGCTTTTTATTCATGAGTTCCATAAAGATGCAACCAACAGACCAAACATCAATTGCAGAAGTGTAATCAGACGAGTTCAACAGCAGTTCAGGAGCCCTGTACCACCTTGTGACAACATACTCTGTCATGAAATCATTTTCTAAAGTTGGCCGCGCAAGACCAAAATCAATAATCTTCAAGTCGCAATTTGCATTCAGCAACAGATTGCTTGGTTTCAAATCTCTATGAATTATGTTTGCAGAATGTATGTACTTCAGCCCACGAAGAATCTGATACAAGAAGTACTGCAAGCACAACAGCATATAATCATCAGTAAAACCGGGGGGAGAAAAAAAAGCTCCAGTGCCAAAATGCAGAAAATCATAGTAAAAAAATTGTGAGCATTCACCTGGCAGTGTTCCTCCGACAGGCCCTGATTTGAGCGAATAATGTGATGAAGATCAGTATCCATGAGCTCCGTTGCAATATAGACATCATTAAACTCTCTACGAAGGGGTGGAGGAATAACATCTCTTAAGCCAATCACCTGTTTTTACAAACAAAATATTTTATTAATCAGGCTTTGATAAAATGATAAAATATTAAAATCTTATCAGCATGAACAAGAGCAACCATTTTCAGGAAGTAAAATGTTACGATCTACATGAATTTATAATGGAACCTAGTACGAGTAGCAACTCATATGCCTTCCGCATATCAGGGATATCAGGTAACTGTCATCAATTATGCTTGGCTCTATTAAATGATTGCGTTTTATCCATCAAACGTGTGGTCACATGTATCTTACGGCCATTTATGTTGCCGCTTGAACAAACTTTTGACAGCAAGAATCAATTGAATTTATAGCATATACCATACATAATAAGAATCACAGAAAATCATTTTACTCAAATTGATGTTATAAGTTGCAAAGATTCAAGCAAATAATCAAATAAGTCAAAAGAGTCAACATCTCAACTAAGCTTAAAATAAAGAGCAATGCTCGTAACGATACATAGATTTATAGTATGGAAGTGCATGGAGCAGCGGATAACAAATCGTGGTGGCATTTCGCAACTGATCAAAATAAGTTGAAAGTTATGAACAGATGGAAGCTGTTTTTCACACTGCAAAAGTTCGTTCCACTTATCATTTTTCTCTAAAAATAATATCGCGCCAAAAAAATCGCTATAAAATTCACACTGCTAAGTGTCTTTGTAACTTTTCTCTAAAAATCATAAGCTATCACTCTGGAAAAAAATGTATATATAACAACTGGCTACAAATTCAGAGAGATAAGCGTCACTGTATACGATATCCAAACTATATTAAACTCGAGAAAGGACAGACGACTCACGTTTTCATGATCCAGATGCCTCAGGAGCTTAATCTCACGGAGTGTGCGCTTCGCATCCATGTGATTATCGAACGCGTTCGCTATCTTCTTAACAGCAACCAGCTCATTAGTCTCAGTATTCAACACCGAGCTTCAAAAATCACAACAAACACAAAATTCAGCTTAATCAGTGTCTTAATCTACTACAAAAACAAAACTAACCAAAACCTAAAAAAAAAAAAAAATCGAAGTCAAAATTCTCGCAATCATCATCTTCGAACAATTCAGCTCCGAATTGAACAGCAACACATAAACACACAGATTTTCACAAAAACTCAGAAAAACTACAGCGATTTCAAAAGCGAAAAAAAATCAAAACGACGATTCAACTCGAGAGAAACATGAAAATCAAGAAGAAGAAGCAGAAGTAAGTAGTTACCAAACGATTCCGTAAGCTCCACGACCGATAGGCATGATCGGAGGACGGTACTTAGCGGTGACCTCAAAGAGGTTACCGAAGATGTTGTACTGAATGAACTGTCCACCGTGAGTCGGAACCGCCGGAAAATCCGCGGCACCGTTTGGATTAACCCCGGCCATCGGTGTTTTCTACTTTCTCTCTCTAAACGGAGACTTTTAGTTTCTATCTCTCTCTCTCTAGAAACCGTTGAGAGGGACGAAGGAAGGTTAGTGTGTTGAAGAAGAATTTAAATATAAAGAAATAATTGGGAATTTATATAAGAGGAAGAGTTACGAGTGAGTGTGTGAGTGTTCGTTTTGCGTGGTCTACTCTACTCGGTTGGGTAAGCACGTTTTAGTTTTCGAGTTACACTTTCACCTTCGAAGCAGGTGTAAGGAAGAAGGTGCGAAAACGCGCGAGCGTAGAAAAATTAACAAAGTCAAATAAAATTCGGTGTTAAATTTATCTTTAATTTGAATTTCTTGTCAATATAAGAATAAAAATTTAGAGAAATTTTTGAGTAATCAATTTTTAATATTTTATTATTATTATTTAATTAATATAAATATTAAATTATTTTTAATAAATAAATTTTATTAATTTATATGTATAAATTATAAAAATATAAGTGTAAATTGTATTAATTTATGTTATAAATTCTGATAAATATAAATATAAATTATAAATTTTTTGTATACAAAATTTTTATAAATATAAGTAAAATTATTGTCAATCAAATACTAATAAAAAATAATAATATTTACTAATTATATAATATTATTTTTAAAAAATTGTATACATTTATCTAAATTTATATATATGACATCATACCTATTATTTTAAAGTGGTTACGAATTCTAATATATAATTAAATGACGATTTAGATTTTATTTTATTTTATTTATGTAAAGTGTAGATAATATAAGTAAGTAGAATAGTTTTTATAAATATACTCTGATTACTCTCTTAAGAATACACGGTAATATGTGAAAAATCTATCAATAATTGAAGATAGTTATCTTCATGATACAAACAAGTTAATTTAAGAACTACGAAGAGTTTTATTTAATAATTATGTAAATTCACGAGGAGAATTTCCTTAATTGTGTGAAAAGTACAATACTATTTTGCCCTCCTTGTTGCGTTTAAAAATGAGAGGGGGATCTTTATTTTCTATTTGCTAAATTCAAGAAATGAGTTGTAGATTTGAATATATAATCTATATATAATAACAATAAATTATGAAGGACGCGTTTGGAGCTGAATCCAACGGCTCAGACTGTAGCCGCCTCAGATCCACGGTCCCATATCATTCAATTATTTCAACTGTCATCAATGCCTGCTTGCATTTGTTTATGTGATTTGTGATTTGTGTAAGCTTTTGGCCTTTGCTCGTTGATTGGAGCATACAATAATTTAAATTTGATTAAAGATAATAAGAACAATATCCTAATCCAGAAAAATAACAGATAATATTAAGTCAAAAGCGTTTGTCTACTGTATGCATTATTTGACTGACAACTATGTCAATTATAAATTTAAAAGTTGACAGGAACTATTTTTGACGTGAGAAAAAATAATGAATTTTTTTAGTTGATACGTCACAAGCAAGTGTATTTATTTAAGCTTCAACTGTATATAATTTTGTAGTTTTCAGATAAGAGCGATCATTATTTAGGAGGACAAATTGGCACATTCGCATAAGCTATATTTTAAGAAATTACAAATAAAGGTGAAAAGAATCCCTAATTTTTTTTAATTGTTTTGGCTGTATTTTAAAATTTAACTATTACTTAATCGGTAGGAAATTACTGATTATCCGACAACTGTTAATCAACTAAACGGTTTAGATTTACATTAGAATTTCTGAATTTAAAAAAGTCTTAAGAACTAATACTTTTATTAAAATTTAGTTAATGTTTAATCATTAAAAAAATGTATAATTTTATATTATTAAATATAATTTTATACTATTAAAAATATTAATAATTAATTAATTATTATAAATTATAAAATGTACTGATCTTTTAACATTATTATTAAAATTTTTTGGATGATTAGTAAACTTTTTCCCATTTTTTAGATTTTGTTATCTCCAAATTTTTAAGAAATTATTAATTTTAGTTGTTAAAATTATCTTGAATTATATAAATTAATGCAGTAACTACAAAATACAAACCGATTTAAAATTTAATATAGAAACAATTAATAATAATGTTACAAAATTAGCTAAGAATATCCAATCAATTTATTATACTTCTCAATGCATGTGTGGACATAAGCATGGAATTAATGTTTCTAGCATTAAAGTATGGATAAGTATGATTTTTGTCGTTCGTAATTAATATTGAGATTTTCGTTTCTAAATTTTGTTTTTTATGAATTTTATCTTATTAATTTTTGTTGGTTGTTTCGTTTGATTTTCGTCCGATATTTAAAATGTAATATTGAAACAATTAATAATATTACAAAATTAGATAATAATATCCAAGCAATTCATTATACTTATCAATCCATGATTAATGTTTTTATCATTTAAGTATGGATTTTTGTCGTTCATAATTAATGTTCAGAATTTTGTTTCTAATTTTTTTCCCTACTAATTAGGGATGACAATTTTTTCGGCGAGAAAAATATCTGTGAGAATTTATTTATCGGAAATAGATTTTGGTCTTTTTTTATCTATGGAAGACAGAAATAAGGACCTGTAAAATAAATGATTTTGATCTTCTCAAGTTTGAATTTTATTTTAGAGAGTAAAGTGTGATTTCTTACCATTAATTTTATAGATGGGATCAAAAATAAATATGAAAGAGAAACTATTTAAGAGTAGAAGATTGCACTTTACTCTCTAAAATGAAATTCAAATTTTAGAGGATTTAAATCCCAAAACAAACGGGACAAAGCGGGGAATGGAATTCTCGTTTTCCGGAGACCTATATAATTTCCATATATAAAAAATGTCGAAAATATTCCTTATATATATATATTAGTTAGTTGTAACCCTAAATTCTTAACTCCCGTCTTTTGTGCCTTCACTCTCTTCAGATTCTCCCTCTCTTTTTCTTCTTCTCCTCTTCACCAGACCGCTATCCTCATCTACTATCATCGCCGTGCGCCAGACCGCCACCTACGTCTCCTCTCACTGCTTCCACTTCTCACTCACAAGGTCGTTGTGAGGAGTTTGAAGTATCGCCGCCTTCATCTTCAAGAGAGGCTGAACATCGCGAGGAGATTGAAACGTTGCCATCTTCGACTTCAGTAAAGGCAGAGGTATCCTTGCCGTCGCCACCTTCGTCTTCAGCAGAAACAGTCCGGTCTCTATTGCTGTCTCCGTCTTTGACAAAGGTTTTTTTTTTTCCAAAACAGATTTTTTTATTTTATTTTTCTTCTTTTTAAAAATTGATTTATTTACTACTATAAATAAATACTGTTTTAAATTTTTTCAAAAAATCTACTTTTGTTTTGATGAAGGTGAGGTGATCTGTAGAAGATCTGTTAGATTTTGATGGTTGATGCTTGGTTTTTGTGGTAAATAGTTTTAAGATTGGTTTAAATTTTGTTTATGGATTAGTTATGGCTGGATGCAAATGGGTGTTTGATGTAACTGGTGAATTAATTTGGTATGTAGTTATGCTTGGCTGAAGTGGATTTTAAGTTGGATGAATGAATATGAAAGTTTTTATGATTTGGATATTTTTTTGTGTTTAATTAATTTGGTTTGGATATGATTTGTGAATTTAGATTGAATGTTGCTGGTGACTAGGATTTTGAATGTAATTGTAATTGTAATGGATTTATTTAGTTTTCTAAAGAATCTGCGGAGATCCATTCTCCAGCGGATACGAGATCCCCGTTACATGTCGCGGGAACGAGGTGGGGATGAGTGCAAAACCCATAAAATTAGTAAATAATTAGCCAATAAATTAATTATTAACCCAAGAGGTTAGAAATATGAATTTAATAATTTTATGAGATAGAGATAATTAAAATAAAAATTCTGACACTAATTTTAAAGAATCTGATCAAAATTAGGCCGAACGAGTCGAAACGAGCGAATCGGACCCATAATGGACCCAAGGCCCAATCCAACCCCTTATAGATGAAGAGCATCAGCTCTTCTTTTTTCTCAAAGCAGTGAAGAACGCTAAAGCTTGCATGAGGAGAAGCCAAAAACAACCAAACCTTTAATCCAATTTCAAATTCACTTAACTTTCAATCCGGAACTTCATTCGCCACATCATTTGCGGCCATGCGACCGCAACGTTGAGCTCTATAAAGCCAGTACTTAATTAGATAAGAAAGCCGCTTTTCAGTTTTGATTTTCTCTCTCCTAATTTCGAAATTATTTGGGCTTAGTGTTGAGGATTTGTGTAATTTCGATGTTTAAGATCGAATTAGCTTCGTGGACTTGTTGGGTCTTGTCCCAATTTTCCGTTGGTAAGGTGAGAAGTCTTTAACCATTGTAAAATTTTGTATATAGCAGATCCTATATTGATTTAGTGGTGTTTATATGATATTAGATTGAATTGTATATATATTGGTGGCAAATTCATAGAGTTGGAAGCTTAAGTTTTGGACTTGGTAGCTGAATTTTCTGTTTGGAGAAATTTAGAGCCTTGGGTTTTGTGAAACGGTGGTCAATTGTGACGTTCTGAGTTTTACAAGGAATCGGCCAATGTATGGTTTTGGTTTCTCGTATTTAATATATAATGTTTTGTGAAAACTTAGACTAGATGACTATAGGATAAGTTGAATATGTATTTGGAGCATGTTTAAGGACTTTAGCTGTCAATGTATGTTAAAATGATGAGGTATGGTTAGATTGATGATTCATTGCTGTGAATGTGGTTGGTGTTGGTAAAATAGATTGATGAATGATGAATTTGATGCTAATGGATGAAGATTATGAATGTGAACATATGAATGTTGATAAATTGATAATTATGTTTGTATATTTGAAAACTCGTGGAATGAAGTGGTTTAAATTTGAGACATGATTGGTTGTGATCGAATATGGAGTTGTGTTGGGTGTGTTTGTAGTCATTTTGAAATGTAGGACTTTGGTTTCAACAAAGAAAATTGGTGAAATAGAGGTTTAGAAATCTTTGGTAAAAACTTGGTTTTCGACTAAACTTGGACAGGCCATAACTTGGCTTCCAAACCTTCGATTTTTTTCAAACCTATTTTATACCAAAATTGAGTCCGTGAAGTTTACGCCATTCGAAGAAAGAATGAAAAATATTTTAAAACGAAAAAGTTATGCGCATCGAAAGTTCGGAGTGTAAAAATGAAATTCTGCAGCATTCAGCATTTTTGCCACTCTGCATATCTTGCGTACGCGACCATCTGCACGCAAGAAAGGTGCATGCGTACGCGAGAAAGAAAAACACGCCCACGCATACGCGTGACCCCTGAAATCAGCAAAGTGAGTTTTGTGTTTTAAAATATAATTTTGTATCTCTAGGCCTCTATTTTTACTCTTTTAGACCCTAAAGATTAGTTTTAAGTGTAGTGACAAGATTAATCTATGAAAAGGGAGGTTACTTGGAAGTGAAGAAAAGGTTTGGAATGATAAATTATGGTTGGAAAAGTGTAGAATTGATGATGACGTATGATTAATGAATTGAAAATAGTAAGGTTTGACTTGTGATGTAACTGAATTAAGGGGTGAATGTTGAGATTGGCGATGACTGAGTATAGCCGAAATGGTCGAGATGACAAGGTTTGTGGTGGTTTATCACTTGCCCAATGTCGAGATGTAGGTGGGATTCGTGGTGATGTGCCGCCTATATGTTTTTAGAATAGAATGTTGAGTCGGGTTCGTGGCGGTGTACCGCCCACATGTTTTTAAAAGAGAATGTTTCGTGGTGGTGTACCGCCTACATGTTTATAAAAGAGATATTGTGTGGGGTTCATGGTGGTGTACCGCTCACATGTTTTTAAAAGAGAATGTTATGTGGGGTTCGTGGTGGTTTACCGCCCATGTATGTGTGTTGTTTTCCAATTGAAGATCTTGCAAGGTTCGTAGTGGTGTACCGCTCGCAATGGTGGAGTTCGAGGTGGTGTACCGCCCGCCAGGTGGGGTTCGTGATGATGTACCGTCCACCCGTTTTCAAGAAGACAATATCCGGGTTAGTTTCCAGATGTGTCGGGTTCTGGCAAAGTAACCGACACGTGAGCTCACGACCAGTAGAAAAGGCATGCATCATATGCATTTATGTGACTTGTTTGGTTTTGCATTACTTGGGTTTGCTTATTTGAATATCTATGCTTATTTCTATATTTGAATATCTACTTGTGTTTGCCTTGTCTGCTTTGTTTGTCTATGCATCAGTGTTTCGGAAGATCGGAAAAAAGGTGATGAACTTAAGGA
Source organism: Arachis stenosperma (assembly GCF_014773155.1). Classification (NCBI taxonomy): domain Eukaryota; kingdom Viridiplantae; phylum Streptophyta; class Magnoliopsida; order Fabales; family Fabaceae; genus Arachis; species Arachis stenosperma. The sequence continues at coordinate 1,731,479 of NC_080379.1, read as the reverse complement.
CTTAAGTTAGAAATTGAGATAGAATCTAGAATACTTAGATACCTCACCCTATCTATGGTTTTCAATATTAGTTTTAAGTTTGAATCTTTTGTCGGAAGTTCTAGGATTGCCTCTGGCTTTCCCAAGACCTTATATCTTATGTATGTGGGACCACTACCATGCTAAGAATCTCCGGTTATCATTTCATACGTGTTGTTGTTTTTCAGTTGCAAGTTGAAAAGCACCACAGTGTGTATTCTGGAGACTCTGAAGAAGCGAAGAACTCTTGGGATTCAGGGTTGTATTTTATTTATATTTATATATGTATATGGATTCTCCACCTTGTATTTTATATTTGTCCCTCTTAGAGGTTGACTCGGAGAAACAGGTTGTCGATTTTCTGTTTTGGGTTACTTTGGGGTGTATATATATGTATATGTATACTCTGGTCGGTCTTTGTTTCGCAGGCCGAGCCTATAGCTTGTTAATTGCATTTTTCGAACTCTGATCTTATATATTTATGTTATCTTTTTCGTTCAATCTTATCCACCTGTTTACTTGTATCCGATCGTGAGTGTTGTGTTGTTCTACTTGTATTTCGTTCAATAATTTTATTCAAAGGCTCATAGATAAAACTTTTTCCATCTATATTATGTATATAATTTTACTTTTAGAGATCGTAGCGTCTCGCCACCTCTGTTTTACATCCTAGGTGTAAAGTTCGGTGTGATAGTGTGTTACAATGAGGACAGATTATGGGTGGTGGGGATGTCTCCACCCATAGAGACCCATTGCCATCCCTACTACTGATTCTTACTTGTTGTTTCGTTTTATTTTTGTTTTTAAAATGGAGTTTTCATTATATTTATATCGATCAAACTTATATTAACGATTCAAAAGGAATTAATATAACTCCTTTAAAAGGATTTTACCGAGATTTATCAATTAAATATCGATAGAAAAAAATTTACAATTTTTGTATTATAAATAAGCAATATAATTATTTCACTTGTTTTTTGGTCGACTTCGGCAGGTGGTGTCGAAACGAGCTTGTATCAAGATCTCAAGTATCGGAGAGCAGATACAACTCTTCTAAAAAATAGTGAACTCGACCCAAAAATTACTTAATTGATGTCAAGGCAATCTATGTCGAAAATATTAGTGGTAAACTTTATGATAAACAACAAAGGAATAAATAATTAAATGGAAAAAAACGATAAAAGCACCAAATATTGATTTAAACAAAGAAATTGAAAGAAATTAAATAAAACTAACTAAATAAACAAAAGGAAATAAGTTAAAAATTGATTTCTAACACTCACATGCATTTGCACTCTATATTCTTCCGTTGCGTCGCGGAGACTGGAAATTTGATGAGCTTATGTGATGATCTAATATTCTTGATTTAAGTCTCCGAACTCTTTTGAATTTCTACTATTTATAGATCATGGAAATAGACTTGCCATGGAGCATGTTTATCCACTATCTTAGTCATAACTTTGTCTTGATCATGAAAAATCTTGACTCCCAAATTCTGACACCCACGTCTTCTTTGGTCTTCAAAATTTCACGTTTCTTCAACTTGTCCCTCAAATTTCGCACTCATAACCTCCACTTGATTTGAAAGTCGAGTAGCAAGCCTTGATGATCAAAGAAAAGAAATAACTATCTTTTCAAACCCCAACGCTCTTTGTACTATTTTTCTTCGACTTCGACTTGTCTATTTCTACTTCTGTAATCGAAATACTGTTTTTATAGTCGAAACTATTAGTAGTAAAAAAAATCAAATTTTTTAGCAATAATAATATAATAATATAAACAGATGTTTAATCATGAATAAAAACAAAAATTAGAATCAAGCACAATTTAAAGTGAAAATGAACAAAAGAAAAGAGAAGAAAACATTAAAATACTAAAAAATATAACCAACAATTGACCAATACATAACAAAATTTAAAAGTGAAAGAATTGAAAGGACCTAAACTAAAACTGAAAATAAAATACATAAATTAAACAAATCGACTTTTAATATTTACATGTACTTGCATTTTATAATTTTTTATAGCGTCAATATAACTGAAAATTTACATAATTTTTAGTGTGATTTTGTGTTGTTGAATAGAAGTCCCTTCTAAAATTTTTCTCATCCTATTCATAGAGAAAATTGAGAAGCTTTTTCCTAACCGTTTTATAAGATCTTCCACGTTCTTTCTTTCACTTGCTCTTTAAAGATATATACCCACATTTTTGAGAGTTAACTAATTCACCCCACATTCATAACAGTTTATACATTAGGATTAACTTTAAATTTAAGCGCACGTTAATTGTGACTCTTTACTCATATCTTCGACTGTCGTGATCTTTACACATTAACAATTTTGCTAAATGCTTTGTTTAACTTTCGACTCTCACCATTAACACCCTTCATCGTTATCAACATTTCACAAAATATGATATATATTTTGGCTCAGCAATATCTCGATCAACTCTTCTATCATCATTTTATCAATCATCATATTTACTTTGACTTCTTATGCTTGATTTCTAAATATTGTGGTAACGGAATAATCATTGAAGTCGATTGATACACTTCTCTGGTCGAGATTTATTTTATACTAACATCGGTATTGGAAAATCTCCACAAGGATAATAGCTGTCTTTTAAATAGTCATATAAATAAAAAAAATTTTAGTTAGGAATGAGATTCAAATCTAAAATCTCTAAATAAAAATAAATAAATTATATTATTTGAATTATAGTTCGATGACAATTATATAATTAATTTGCCTAAATAATAATAGAACATTTCATCTAAAATCTCATAATTTATCAAATTTGTATGGAGATTAAAAATTTGTCATAAGATGTCATTAGAGAGGAAGAAGATGATGAGCTCGGAAAACTTCCATATGACAATGAAAATAATGGAAGAAGTAGTCTAACATAAATAACGCATTTAAATCTCAAAAAATGTTATGTGAAAAAAAATTAAATTAATTATTATATATTTTTTATATAAATATATGTGTTGTTTAATTATTTTTAATATATATTTTATATTTTATATTTTAGTATATATTCTATAGATATAGTGGCTGATTTATTTGTATATCTCTAATATGATTATTTAACTTTAATGTCATATTAACATTGGACATTTTTAACATCGAAGTCATTTAATTGAGTTATAATTTTAGATTAAACAATAATTTATAATAAAGATAATATACTTGTTGCAAACAATTAAATTAAATTAATCGAATAGTCAACTTAATTATTCATTTAAAAATATCCAAAATTCAAATTCTATTTTATAAATGCAACAATCATTAATGACTAATAACTTAATTATGCTATGATTTGTTCTAACATATTCTCAATACTTTAAAAATTAAAACTGATGCACAATTTAAATCAAGATTTGGTAAAATTTTATTATGTTATCCTTATTCAATTAAGGATTATAAGATTTCATATCACCATTTTGGATCATTCTAATATTTCAAAAGTCAATAAAATTGTATTTGTTTGTTAAGATATAAACATAAATTGTTAAACAAGGTGGTATACATTTACTATTTATTTGGTGAGACATGTAATAACCGTCCTTCACCCCTTCTAAAAATAAAATTAAATTCAAAATTTAAAAATCAGTTAGGAGATGAGTTTAGAATTTCAAATTATGGATAGAAATTTTATAACCGTCCTTCTTTTTGAATTTAAAATTATCTCAACCACTCTACCACTGAAAGTATATAAATAGGGGTACACTAATAAATAGAAGATCATCCCTCTCAAACATTAATCTTCTCCGTTCTCTCTCTACAAAAATATTGTGCAAACACAAGAGGCAAGCTCATAAGCAATAAAGAGGCGTTAGAAAAAAAATTGAAAATTATGCTTTTTAGTTTTTACTTTTATGTTTGGCATATATTATGCTCTATTATTATTTTTACCATCTATGCATGTTATCATGTTTGAGTGTCTTATGGCATTAATTATCTTTTTCCTCTTCTTTATCCACATTAATCGTGTTTGCCCATTATGTTATTCATGTCTTTTTAAGTTATTAGTACATGCCTTCTTATAAGTTTTATTCAATTATTTAATATGCCATATTTTCATTATGTGCATTTATATGATCTTTTAGTTTATGCTATTATATTATTAATATTCCTTTAGGGTTGATAGTGCATACCCTTTTATAAGTTTTATTCAATTATTTAATATGCTCTTTCAATTTAAGACAATAAGACATTATGTTACTAATATCTCTTTAATTAGAGAGTACATGCATATACTGTGCCATATAACTAGGATCTCATTATTTTACATGTCTTTTTTATCACCATATTTGTCCATCTTTTTGCATGATTTCTTCTTGTATGATTTTCTTCTTGTGTATGCCTAAACAATTCTATTTGTAAATTGAATCGAGGAAATGATCATTCGACAAGGGAAGGTGACTCCAAAGAGGCAAAGACAAGATATCGATATGATCCCTCGGTAAGGGGGGTGATCGATCGAGATAATCCTTCGATAAGGGAAAGTGATCGCCAAAATGTTTGGGATAAAAACCTTCGTAAGGGACAAGGATTCCTATTTTTATACCAGTTTGATCTCAATACTTTCGATAAAAGCTACAAGTTAAGAAAGGAAAAGTATAAAAGAAAGTTTGATTATAATATTTTTAAGATTATTTTCTTAAATTGTGATTATGTTGATGTTTCATAAGTTATTATCCTTTCTATTTGACTTGCCTATGTCAACATGATGTGTTTTTCTTTTATACCTAATATGTTTTACAAGAAAGATTCATCATACATGTCATGTTATATGATTTTTAAATCCCACATATGGGTTGGGATAGATATGGAGGTGTTACATACCACTCCTACCGAAACTTTTTAAGTTCTCATCCCTTCTTTTTCCCATACTATCTCCAGAGAAACATGGCATAGTAGATGGAGACGACGCAGCGCCTCGAGGATAACTTCTGAGTATGACCCCTCGAAGCACGCGTGGGTAGTTACGACCACTACTATCGTGCTCCAAACTATCTAATTAGGTCAAGATTTCGTAGAAAGAGACCCCCAATTTCCTGTCGTACCTAGATACGAACACTTCAGCACTCAAGAAACGGTCACCAGATTTAAGATATACCACCTCGAGTGACCGTTTCTTGGGTGCTGAAGTGTTCGTATCTAGGAAGGTTATGACAGGCAGTTGAGGTCTCTTTTTACGAAATCTCGACCTAAGTAGATAGTTTGGAGCACGGTAGTAGTGGTCGTAACTACCCATGCGTGCTTCAAGGGGTCATACTCAAAAGTTGCCCTGGGGGCGCTGCGTCATCTCCACCCGATGTGCCATATTTCTCTGGAGATAGTATGAAAAAAAAAAGAAAGGATGAGAACTTAAAAAGTCTTCGTAAAAGTGTTATGTAACACCTCCATATCTATCCCCAACTCATATGTGGGATTTAAAAATTATATGACATAGGCAAGTCAAATAAAAAGGATAATAACTTAGAAACATCAACATAATCACAACTTAAGAAGATAATCATAAAAATATTATAATCAAATTTTCCTTTATACTTCTCATTTCTTAACTTGTAGCTTTTATGGAATGTATTAAGCTCAAAACGGTATAAAAATGAGAGTCATCTTCTCTTACTGAAGGTTCATCTCCATCGATCACCTTCTCTTGTCGATATCTTGTTTTTGGGGTCATCTTCCAAGGATCATTCCCTCAGATTAATTTATAAATAGGGTTGTTTAGGCATATACAAAAAAAATCATACAAGAAGAAATCATGCAAAAAGATGGACAAATATAATAACAAAAAGGACATGTGAAATAATGAAACCCTAGTTATATGGCATAGTATATGTATATACTCTCTAATTAAAGAGATATTAATAACATAATAGCATAAATTGAAAGGTCATATTAAAATACAGAAGATATGACATATTAAATAATTGAATAAAACTTATAAAATTGTATGTACTCTCGACCCTAAAGAAATATTAATAATATAATGGCATAAACTAAAAGATCATATAAATGCACCTAATGAAAATAGAGCATATTAAATAATTGAATAAAACTTATAAGAAGGCATGTACTAATGACTTAAGAGAACATGAATAACATAATAGACAAACATGATCAATGTGGATAAATGAGAGGAAAAAAATAATTAATGGCATAAGACACCGAAACATGATAACATACATAGATGGTAAAAATAATAATAGAGTATAATACATGACAAACATAAAAGTAAAAAACATAATTCCCTACTCTTTTTCTAACGCCTCTTTATTGCCTAGGAGCTTGGCTCTTGTGTTTGCACATGGAATATTTTCGTAAAGAGAAAAGGGAGAGGATTAGCGTTTGAGAGGGGTGATCTTCTATCTATTGGTGTACCATTATTTATATACTTTCAGTGGTAGGTTGGTTGGGATAATTTTAAATTCAAAAGAATGGCTGTTATTAAATTCCTATCTATAATTCAAAATTCTAAACCCGTTTCTTAATTATTTTCAAATTTCGAATTTAATTTTGTTTTTAAAAGGGGTGAAGGGCGGTTATTATAAGACACGAATTTAAATATATATAGTGATATACAGATACATATAAAATATATGTATTTAATGTTCTTTTTTAAAGTTAAGACACGGAAACACAATATACAAAACACAAAATTTAATTTTGTATCCTTAATTATTTTTGAAATTATCAATACATAAGACCTAAAGAGTAAAATTAATATTTAATTTATCCATATGTATCACCAAATATATTATAAAATTTATGTATTTTTATATTTATGAATTTTTATGTATTTATATATGTGTCTATATATCTTAAAAACACTAACCAAAAATAGCCCAAAGTTACAAAATTTGTGTCAATCCCCATTCTTACTAAAGCTGGAAATTTTGAAAGTGGAAAACAAAATTTAAAAAAAAAAGCACGTGAGAAACACGTGTAAAGCAAAGTCAGGCAGCTAAAATTGGAAAGGCTCAGTCAACAAAACACCTCCAAGTGGTCTTGCTCTCAGCCTAACTTCACCAAAAGGATGATATATATCATGAATGAAATTTTTATGTCAACGTTGATTCAATCCAGGGCTTATTCCTCTAATTGAGTTGTGTAGTGACTAATTAATCGTGTTTTATTTTAAGTGGCAAATAATAGTCTTAAACCATATTTTAATTATATATTTGAAAAATGTTCAAGAAGTCCTATAAACTTTTCAACAAATTAAACACTAATTTCAAGTTCAACAAAGTAAGTACGTAACTCCGTCTAAGAGAGATGGTCTTTGCATCTGTTACGGTCTGGCCCAAGGAAATGACGGGTCGATCCGGCCCGAGCTCCACCCGACCCGGTTCCGCGCCCTTCAAACGACCCGGGCACGTGTCCTGTGCGACCCACACGCGGCCGCAGGACAGCGTCCTTGAGAATACGGGCCTGTCCTCATGAGGGACCCACTACCGACATGTATATAAAGGGAAGATTGGCTCTTCCCCCGAGGTACGTCACATTTCCGTGTCATTTTTCCCCGCCTGCGCACTAGCTGACTTGAGCGTCGGAGTGTCTTTGCAGGTGGCACCCCCCCTTATCACCTCTCCAGGATAAGTGCTCGTCTACCCGGCAAACCCGCAACCAACGCGACCAAAGCTAAGGCGTCCTCACCCCTTCACTTGTACACCCGATCTGTCCGGAACCCGACAACCGAACATTGGCGCCGTCTGTGGGGACTCCTGCCTAAATGGAAGTCGTGCTGGGTCCCGGCGACCAAGCTCGAGCCGCCGGAGCGGAGGGGGCAGCCTCCGTCGCCTCGCTAAGGGGGCGGCGGAGGTCCCCCCAACAACACACGAGAACACGACCATTCGGGGGAACGGGCGGCGATAGCGCCATAATAATGCAGGAGCTACGCCACAGAGTCCAGAACCTAGAACGACAGCTGGCCGACCGGGAGCGGGATGGACGGTCTACCGATCCCAGCTATACCCCATCGCCCGGGAGTGAGGAGGAAGATTCTCACCGAAGCCGCCCGCGGCGTACATCCGCATCCCGGACGGAAGCGGAGAGCACGCGGGAGGAGTCACCCATAATGAGAAGACGAAATGACACGATCATCTACTCCCGCGGCGGACCAACCCGCCGGGCGGCTAGAGATCGCGAAAACGGGGAAGGGAGATCCGAGAGAACACGACAACCCGTGATAATGGGCGTCACCCCGTTCCACCGATCTATCCTCGGGGTCCGGTTGCCGAAACACTTCGACAAACCAACGGACATGAGGTACGACAGAACTCAAGACCCTCTAGAACACCTCACAGCCTTTGAGGCCAGGATGAATCTGGAGGGAGTTGGGGACGAAGTAAGATGCCGCGCCTTCCCGGTAACCCTTGCAGGGCCAGCGATCAGATGGTTTAACGGCCTCCCACAAGGTTCCATATACAGCTTCTCAGACATCAGCCGTGCATTCCTGGCCCAATTTACAATGCGGATCGCGAAGGCCAAGCACCCTATCAACCTTCTAGGGGCAACCCAGAGACAAGGAGAACCGACGAGGAGGTACTTAGATCGGTTCAACGACGAATGCTTGGAAATCGACGGCTTAACCGACTCAGTGGCCAGTCTTTGCCTAACAAACGGCCTCCTCAACGAGAACTTCCGAAAACACCTTACCACGAAACCGGTTTGGACGATGCATGAGATCCAGACGGTAGCCAAGGAGTATATAAACGACGAGGAAGTCAGCCGAGTCGTGGCTGCCAATAAGCGGCAGTCCGGGTACAGCCAAGCTCGGCAACCAGGTGACGGAGAGAGAGCAAAAGAAAAAGCCAGGGAGGAGGCATCAAACAAGGCACCTAGACCGTTCCCTCGGGTCGGGAAATTTACTAACTACACTCCACTCACTCTCCCCATCGTGGAAGTCTATCAGCAAATAGCTGAGAAGGGAATCCTACCGAAACCCCGACCACTTAAGGACCGTACGGGAGGAAATAAGAACCTCTATTGTGATTATCATAAGGGTTATGGCCATCAAACACAGGACTGTTTTGACCTGAAGGATGCACTAGAACAAGCGATAAGGGAAGGAAAGCTAGCCGCGTTCTCCCACCTCATCAGGGAGCCGAGAAGACGTTATCGCGATCAAGACGAAGAAGGCAAAACCCGTTCGGCCAAACGGCGACAAGAACCCGAAGACAGAGACCACGGCCTCACTGTGATAAACGTGGTAACGGCCAAAAACGCCGCGCCAAAATCCCGGTCGGCACACAGGAAAGACGCTAAGGTTCTGACGGTCTCATCCCCGCCGGTGCAAAACTCTAAGAAGCCTCCCTCCATCTCTTTCGGCCCGGAAGACCAATGGTTCAACGACGCCCCGGAAAACCCCCCCATGGTCATTACGGCCAGAGTGGGAACCGGCCTCGTCAAACGGATCCTTGTCGACACAGGAGCTGATTCAAATATCATGTTCCGCAACGTGTTCGACGCACTAGGGCTAAAGGATGTCGACCTGACGACTCACCAGCACGGGGTTATCGGGTTGGGCGACCACTTCATCAAACCGGACGGAGTAATATCCCTACCAATCTCGGTGGGGCAAGCCCAAGGCCGAAGATCGGCGATGGCCGAGTTCGTAATCCTCCGAGATTCCACTGCCTACAACATCATCTTGGGAAGAAAAACAATCAACGATTTCGAAGCCATAATCAACACAAAGCTGCTAGTCATGAAGTTCGTTACCGATGACGGATCCATAGGGACCATAAGGGGGGACCTCGAGACGGCGGTCGCTTGTGACAACGCCAGCCTCTCCCTTAGAAAGAAGTCCAAGGAAGCATCCGGTGTGTTCCTAGCCGACCTTGACGCCAGAATGGACGACAAGTCGAGGCCAGAACCAGAAGGGGATCTGGAGAAGTTTAGAATCGGTGACGACGTGGAAAAGTTCACATTCGTTAACAAGAACCTCCCACATGAGTTGAAGGAGCCTTTGATCGAAATGATAAGAGCCAACAAGGACTTGTTCGCCTGGACTCCAGCCGACATGCCGGGCATAGACCCAAAAATCATCTCACATCATCTAGCCGTCAAGGCGGAAGCACGCCCAGTGGCCCAACGGAGGAGAAAGATGTCGGCAGAAAGAGCAGAGGAGGTGGCCAGGCAGACGGCCAGCCTCCTAGAAGCAGGCTTCATACGGGAAGTGGACTACTCGACATGGCTCTCGAATGTGGTATTGGTGAGAAAACACAACGGCAAGTGGAGAATGTGCGTGGACTATTCTGACCTTAACAAAGCATGCCCCAAAGATTGCTTCCCCCTCCCTAACATAGATGCACTCATCGATGCCGCGGCGGGATATCGGTATCTAAGTTTCATGGACGCCTACTCCGGTTACAATCAGATACCGATGCACCGTCCTGACGAAGACAAGACGGCGTTCATAACGCCGGGAGGAACTTTCTGCTATAAGGTAATGCCATTTGGCTTGAAAAATGCAGGGGCAACATATCAAAGGCTGATGAACAGGATATTCCACGACCTCATAGGGAAAACAGTTGAAGTCTACGTGGACGACATCCTGGCAAAAACAACACGACCTGACGACCTCCTGAACGACCTGGCGAGTGTATTCGCGTCCCTCCGTCAACACGGTATGAGGCTGAATCCCCTCAAATGCGCCTTCGCCATGGAAGCCGGCAAGTTCCTGGGATTTATGATAACTCAGAGAGGGGTAGAAGCTAACCCGGAGAAATGCCAGGCAATACTCCAGATGAAGAGCCCGGGTTGCATCAAAGACGTCCAGAGGTTGGCAGGGCGGTTGACCTCATTATCCCGATTTCTCGGAGCTTCGGCAACAAAGGCCCTGCCATTCTTTAACCTCATGAAGAAAGGGATGGCGTTTGAGTGGACGCCCGCATGTGAAGAGGCCTTTCAGCACTTCAAGGAAATCCTGGCGGCACCACCCGTCCTCGGGAAGCCAAAGGACGGGGAACCACTATACCTGTACCTCGCCATAACGAGGGAAGCCCTGGCCGCAGTTCTGGTATGGGAGGACGGAAAAGCTCAACAGCCGGTCTATTTCATAAGCAGGGCCTTGCAAGGGGCAGAATTAAGGTATAGCAAGTTGGAAAAGCTAGCCTTAGCACTTCTAACTTCCTCACGAAGGTTAAAGCAGTACTTCCAGAGTCACCAAGTTGTCGTCAGAACGGACCAAGGGATCCGGCAAGTACTCCAAAAACCCGATCTGGCGGGAAGAATGATGACTTGGTCCATCGAACTCTCCCAGTATGACATACGATACGAACCCCGGCAAGCCATCAAGGCGCAGGCGATGGCGAATTTTCTAGTAGAAGTAACGGGAGATCCAAGCGAAGAGGTGAGTACACGGTGGAAGCTCCATGTGGACGGAGCCTCCAATCAGACCTTCGGAGGTGCCGGGATCATCCTGGAAAGCCCAATTGGGGTTGTATACGAGCAATCGGTCAGATTCGAGTTTCCCATCTCGAACAACCAGGCAGAATATGAAGCCCTTATAGGAGGCTTAACCCTAGCAGCAGAAGTCGGCGCAAGAAGACTAGAAATATGCAGCGATTCCCAAGTCGTCACCTCCCAAGTAAACGACAGCTACCAAGCCAAAGACCCTTTGCTACAGAAGTACTTGGAAAAGGTTAAAAGCTTGAGCCAAAAGTTCGAAGAGGTCACGGTCCACCACGTACCTAGAGAAAGGAACACACGGGCAGACCTCCTATCAAAGTTAGCCAGCACAAAGCCGGGAGAAGGGAACCGGTCTCTCATCCAAGGCATGACGAGAGAACCAGCAATCACACTGCACGTGACAAGCCTAGGTTCTTCATGGCTAGACCCCATCACCGACTTCCTAGAACACGGCAAACTCCCTAGTGATGAAAAGGACGCGACGAAATTAAGAAGGGAAGCGGCCAAATACGCCGTCATCCAAGGACAGTTGTTCAGGAAAGGGCTCAACCAACCCCTACTGAAGTGCCTACACCCCGATCAGACGGACTACGTCCTCAGGGAAGTCCATGAGGGCTGCTGTGGGCACCACATCGGAGGCAAGGCCCTAGCGAGGAAACTAATCCGAGCCGGATATTATTGGCCATCGATGATGGCGGACTCCAAAGAGTTTGTCAAAAAATGCGTAAAGTGCCAACAGAACGACAACTTTGCCAGGGCGCCGGCCTCCGAGTTAAGCTTGCTGACGACCTCCCGACCATTCTCTCAATGGGGAGTCGACCTCTTAGGGCCCTTCCCAGTCGGCCCGAGGCAAGTCAAATACCTCATAGTCGCAATTGACTACTACACCAAATGGATAGAAGCCGAGCCACTAGCCAGCATATCCTCGTCCAATTGCAGGAAATTCATGTGGAGGCAGGTGATAACGCGATTCGGGATACCGGAGGTCGTCATCTCGGACAACGGCACGCAATTTACTGACAAAAAGTTCATGGAATTTCTCAACGGCCTGGGCATAAAACAAAGGTTCTCTTCGGTAGAACACCCTCAGACGAACGGACAAGTGGAGTCCGCCAACAAGGTTATCCTTTCAGGGCTAAAAAAGAAGTTGGACAATAAAAAGGGTGCTTGGGCCGACGAACTAGCATCGGTTCTCTGGTCCTACCGAACAACTGAACAATCCTCCACTAAGGAAACTCCTTTCCGACTAACGTACGGGGTGGACGCAGTAATACCCGTAGAGATCGGTGAACCGAGTCCACGGTTACTTTTGAAAGGAGTGGAAGAAACCGTGGAAAAAGACCTGATAGATGAAGCCAGGGAAATGGCCCATTTGACAAAAACAGCACTAAAACAAAGAATGGCCCTACGCTACAACACCAAAGTGCTCAAGAGGGAATTCGAGCCGAACGACCTCGTCCTGAGGCGAAACGATATCGGCCTACCGACCCCCGGAGAAGGCAAGCTAGCGGCGAACTGGGAAGGCCCCTACAGGGTCAAAAAAGCGATGGGAAAAGGAGCCTTCAAGTTAGAAAGACTTGACGGCAAAGAAGTCCCGAGAACATGGAACGCGGACAACCTAAGAAGATTCTACTCCTAGAGGATGGCCTGACAAACCGACCAATCTAGCTAAGTTGTTCATTTGCAAATTTAAATTTTGAACTTTTCATAGCGACTTACGAGTCCTTTACACGATTACCGAATAAGATATACTTGTGCAAATTTTCTCTTCTGTTCTATCACTCAATTCTCCAGATAAACCATCCCACCACGACCAACGACGACGCGCGACCCCGGGACTGATCACCCCGGGAACCCGTCAACCACCGTTGTAACATGACTACGCGAAAGGCCACGGGCCGTCAATATAAACGACGACAATAAACCAAAAACGGTAACACGACCGGACGAATAAGAAAAAGTTTATCACGACAACACGAGCAAACGACTAAAAAGGTCATTGTTCACAAGCCAAAATAAAACGGCTAAAATCAAATTGTTCATAAGCCAAAACGGCTAAAATCAAAATTGTTCACAAGCCAAAACAAAACGGCTAAACAAAAACTTTAAACAGAAGATTCATTTCTTGGGGACGTCGACAACTTTGCCATCCTGAATGACTTTGAGAACACTAATCGCCGACGTATCAAACTCGGGAACAATGACTTTGACCTGAGCCTTAAGAGCCTCCTCGGTCGCCAAAATCGCACCCTTCCCCTGCTTCACGACATCTTTGTATTTAGCCTTCCACGTTGCCAATTCGGCCTCCACGGCCTGCTTTTCCTTCTCCACCTCGGCCACCCGTTTCTGCGCCGCGCCGACCTGGCTCTCCAAAGTCATCTCACGTTCGACAAGGCAAGAAACCGTGGCGTCCGAGTCTTTTAACTTCTTCTCAGCAGTGGCAGTTTTCTTCTCGGCAGCAGTGGCCTTCTTCTCCGCGGCGTCAAGTTTCTCATTCAATTGGGTCAACTGCTCCCGGAGAGTCTCGACTTCACTCTTCAGCTCATTGTTAGCCTTCCCACTAGATTCCAACCTTCTGCGGAGGGACTCCATCCCGGACAGCTCAAACTCGGCCTTCCGGGCTATCACGGCGCCCCGCAAAAGAGTACGGTACATCCACCTCGCCTGCCCGGCAAGGGAAGACTCGTGGAAATACTCCTCAGTACCAGGGATCAGCTGGGAATCTATAAAGTTCCCGGCATCAAAATTCCTCTCCATGACGGTAAGGACCCCCTCGGGACTGGAGGACATTTTCCTTTTCCTCTTAGGGTTAGGGACCTCTTCCACCCCGTCATCGACATCAGGGGCAGACGACGAACCCCCGGTGCCTATCACCTCGCGGAAGGGAGAAGCATGAGCCATTTTGTCGCCCTCGACCTGGGCAGCTTGGGTCGAGGTCCCGGTCCCGTCAATCGTGGCTTCCTGCCCGGAAATAGTTTTGTCCTCCGGAGGAATCGCAGACTTCTCGGCGGCAGATTTCTCATTGTCCCCTTCGTCGTCAGTGGCACAGAGGAAAGTTTGGAATAAGTTGGGAAGACCCGTCACCGACGCGGACATCTCCACTGCAGGAAAGCAAAGAAGGTCGGTCAATCGCCACAAAACATCAATAAAAGTAAAAAGGTAAAGGGTAAAGTAAAAGTTTCTCACAAATATAATTACGACCGGCCTCCCGGTCACCCATAAGGAGATGGGGATTTACTTGATTCTTCCCAAAGACTGCCATCAACACCTCGGCAATCTGCCTATCCACCGCCGACATGCCTCCATAAGTTACCTTAATAAAGGCGTTCGACCCTGCTCCGAAACTCCAATAGGTCGGAATAAGGCGCACCCCCTCTAATGACAGCCAAAAGGGATGACGACCTTTGACAGGGCGGACCTTGAAATATTTGTCCTTAAACCCATGGTAGAAATCTTCAAACAAACCGAAAATCCTCCGACCCTGGGCAGACCGGAAGGACATGAACCCCTTTTTGTGTTTTCCCTCCTTTGAAGGGTTTGTGAGGTTGAAAAAGAAGAGGAAAACATCTACGGACACCGGCAGCTCGAGGTACTCACAAACCATCTCGAAACAGCGGATCGAGGCCCAACTGTTCGGATGCAACTGCGACGGCGCCACGGAAATTCGACTTAAAAGCGCCATTTGAAAGGCTGAGAACGGAATACGAACTCCGACTTGGGTGAACATGGACTTGTAGAACCAAATCCAGTCGGGGACTCGGGGGTGTTGGAAGTTGATTTCATACAAGCGCTCGTGAGGAGCCGGGACAAAAACGTCATAATTGGCTTCCTCGTCAGTCCCTTCACACAAGTATTCGGCTTGTCGGAACTCGGTGAGCTCCTCCTCGCCCATTTGGTTAGGCGAATCCTTCACGTCGAAAACGACCCAAGCATAGGGATCGTACGCCGCGGGGTTAACGAAAGCCCGGGAAACCGTGCGAGCCATACCTACATGGGGAGACCATCCAGTCAGTCTAAGAGATCAGTTACTCAGACCGAATACAGACACTACCCCCCACGACTCCCCGACTAAGGCCAAACGAGACTAACGCACGAAAAGAACAAGAAAAAACCTACCCTGGAATGGTACTTTCCCCCCTAACACATCTAGTCGCAATTAAAAGGCTACGCAACAACAGCAAAAAACCAAACAACAAACATGCAAAAATAATGCATAAAAGGGAGAATGATTCGAAAGTTACCTGAATTAGTGGAAGGAAGACGGAGCAGTTGATAAAGAAAGATGCGAAGGGAGAGGCACACAACAGCACTGCAAAGAAACGTTGAGGTTTGGAGCAAGAAGAAGGCAGAGAAAGGAAGATACAAAAGAAAGAAAGGAGTGCCAAAACTGGCCTGTTTAAAAACTACCCCCCCAGGAAGCGCGAAACGTCTGGGGGCAGAATGGTCTTTTCAGCAAAGGGTTTTCCACCCCATTATGAGCATTTAATGCTCGGCACTGGAAGCGATGCGACAAAACGGTTGCTTGTACAACCAAAGGACACGCGCGTTGGGGGCATATCCTTATCACGAACGGCCGACCAGACGATCCCGAATGAGAGGCGAGACAACACGCCATTGATAGCTCCCACAACTACCATTGGCGCGTGGGGGCACTGTTACGGTCTGGCCCAAGGAAATGACGGGTCGATCCGGCCCGAGCTCCACCCGACCCGGTTCCGCGCCCTTCAAACGACCCGGGCACGTGTCCTGTGCGACCCACACGCGGCCGCAGGACAGCGTCCTTGAGAATACGGGCCTGTCCTCATGAGGGGTCAACTACCGACATGTATATAAAGGGAAGATTGGCTCTTCCCCCGAGGTACGTCACCTTTCCGTGTCATTTTTCCCCGCCTGCGCACTAGCTGACTTGAGCGTCGGAGTGTCTTTGCAGGTGGCACCCCCCCTTATCACCTCTCCAGGATAAGTGCTCGTCTACCCGGCAAACCCGCAACCAACGCGACCAAAGCTAAGGCGTCCTCACCCCTTCACTTGTACACCCGATCTGTCCGGAACCCGACAACCGAACAGCATCTTTCTGAGGTTTCGAAAAACATGCTGAAATGTCTACGGTCTAAAAAACATTCTCATGTTAGAAAAAAGTTATAATTCTATACAAATATCCAATCCTATAATATACTATTTCAATGAAATTATTTATTTTGGACTTTGAACTTGAACCATTAAAAAATAACAAAATTAACTCATAATAATATAATTGCAAATGCTATGTAATAGCTATCAACAAGGGATATACATAATGCATGGAACAATCAGAACTTTGAGAACATGGTAAATAGATGCTGGAACTAGGGGTGGGTCTAAATTCGTCGGGTCGGCCCGCGTAATTCATCAAAAATGCGGATTAAATTAGAAAATTAGGACCGCCAAATAGTAAAAGCTCGCCTAATCCGCACCATTTAAACCGCGAGTTTTAACGGGACGGGGTGGACTTTTCCGCCGGGCTTAGTGTTCTTCTAGTGAGGAAGTATTTTTACAATTCTTTTGCCAAGATCTAACTTCTCCTAACCTAACTTATAAGAGTATGAAGATAAAAATTGAGTGGTTTTGATTATGTTTATGTTACTTTGAAGACAATATTTATAATTATGTTTTAAATTATGTTTATTTTGCTTTGGAGAGAATATTTATACTTATGTTTTGAATGAAAACTTGGTTTATAATTATGTTTATTAGATATTTATAATTACAAAAATTTTAATGTTTATGAATATAAAAAATATAATTTTTTATGCCTTTAGAAATTATAAATTTATTAATATGACTGTAAAATTATATATATTATTTAGTAGTTAATAGTAAACAAAAAAAAAGAGGAGTTTTGGCGGGTTTAGCCCGCCATCCCGCATTTAGGCGGGACGGGCTGGAATTCTAGGACCGCCTCACTAAGTAGGGCGAGACGGGCTAGCCCGCCAAAGGGCGGGCTTTTGACGGGGCAGAACGGACTTTCCTACTTGCCACCCCTAACTGGAACCATTAGAACTCGTGGAATCTGTGCATTGAGGAGTTCCAGAATTCGATTAAAGATTGGAATTCGACTGCTTTTGAAAATATTCATCAAAAGAAATCCAAAATCTTGAGAAGACTTCAAGGAATAAGTAACCGTTTGAATATAGGAAGTAATAGGTTTCTTGAGAAACTGCAAGGAAAATTCTGGATCGAATACGAAAATATTTTAGTTTAAGAGGAGCTCCTTTGGTTTCAGAAATTATGATGCAAATGGATTGAATTTCAGAATCGAAACACTAAATTTTTTTATGGCACTATCATAGCTAGAAGAAGAAAAAACAAGATTATTTCCTTTTAAGATGATGAAAGTAATTGAGTTTTAAACAATATTTATCTGAAGTACATAGTTACTTCTTTTTATACTAATTTGTACTATGATGACCTCTCGGATATCCCGTTTATCTTAACAAAACTTTTCTCACTCTTTGTAATGATAAGTTGAATCAAATTAGAAGCAATTTTACTATTGTGGAAATAAAAGAATACGTGCTTAGTATTGGAAGTTTGAAAGTACTAGAAAAAAACGGTCTACAATCGATTTCCTATCAAGAAAGTTATAAATAAATTAGTTCAACCCATTCAATACAGCTTTGTTTCTGGAAGGCTAATTATTCAGGAAGTGATTCACTCTACGAGATTGAAAAAAAGAGTGAAAGGGTGGATAGTAATTAAGATCAACTTGAAAAAAATATATGATAGATTGAAATGGAACTTTATTGAAGATACTCTGAAGGATATTAGTTTGCCCCAACTTTTCATTAATCTTATTTCTAATGCATCTACGACGAAGATGAGGGTTCTCTAGAACAGAAAAGTCTTAGACGAATTCTCTCCTACTTGAGACATTCGTTAGGGTGACTCTTTATCACCGTATCTTTTTGTCTTGTATATAGAATGCCTCTTCCGACTTATTTATGTCATAGTGGAATACAACTAGTGAAAGCCAATTTGTCTAATTAAGGTGGCCCTAAATTTTTTCACTTGTGCTTCACGGATGATCTCATCCTGTTTGGGGATGCTAGTATAGAGCAAACAGAGGTTATTAAAAAAGTTCTCGAAACTTTTGCAACAGCTTGAGCTAGAAAGTGAATAGTAATAAAACTCGCATCCTCTTTTCCTCCAATATGGATCATAGAGTTAAGGAAAAGATTAGTGAAATGTGGTTTACAAGAATAAATGATTTCAAATAGTACTTTGGAGTGCCTCTTCTACACTCGAAGGTAGAATACTTATAAAGATATTATCAACATACTAAATGCCAGGTTGAATAGCTGGAAAGTAAGAATATTATCTCTGGCCGGAAAGGCTACTATGATAAAATATGTCCTTACTTCTATTCCTACTTACTGAATACAAACTGCTTTATTACCAATACCTACGTGTAATATGATTGATCTTAATTATAGAAATTTTTTTTGGGGTGAGACAGAATAAAAAAAAACTCATTTGGAGAAAAATTAAGAATCCAAAGCACTCCGAAAGATTAAAAATTCGCCATATGAGAGATCTGAACCCCACGTATATGATGAAGATTGGATGAGACTTAGTCAAAGATAAAAACAGACTATAAACAAAAATAGTAACGATAATGTAAAAAAATTAATAAAAAAAACTAATATAATTTAAATAAAATTATTTAAGACTAATTTAATTAAAAAAATACGTAATCTTTCATAAACTAATTTTGACTATTATCTTAGTTTCAAACTTCTCGTGAAAAATATTCACCTTTGAAAAATTATGTTCACGAAAAATAATCAAATGCTATATAGATCACTTCTACAGTAACCACTAACCAGGCTCGAGCCCAACAGAACTTGCATTCCGTTGTGTGCAAAAGTCGAACAACAAATTACTTCTGAGGCAGTGATACTCACTCGTGCGAGTATTTCACATCGATGCTTTCCTGAGGGTTCTTACATATCAAACTCCAACTTTTCCTGAATCAATAACCAACCAGTCCTTTTCTTCAATTTGACTGTAAGTCCTTCTAGGTTTAGGGTTATTAATCCTTGCTCATTTTTCAATAATTGGGAAACGAGTTTTCTTGTATTATCGTTGATAATTTAGAAATGGATCTTTTCTTTTTAATTTATTATTATGCAATCGCTAATTCCATTAGATAATTAGGTTGCTTGAATATGTAGCGTGTGCCCAACTTTGATCTGAAGAACTTGATGCCTAGGTTATTGTGTTAAAGAAAATGTTCACCAGATCCAGATGTATGTGAAAATGCCCAGCTGAAAAACTGATATTTGTGCATTTCCTTTTGTTGCATTTATCCGTGAAAAATGAAAACCTTTGTGGGCCATTTGTGAGTTTTGATTTTGGAGGGGGCAAAAGAAAGTTGAGGGAAGGGGAATTGGTTTGAAGATGTTTTGCATGTTTTATCACAAACTAGAGCAAGAAAATTTAAAATAGCAAAATAGGTGATTGTTCATCTAACTAAGACATTGAACTTTCTTTTTCATCAGATGAAGGGATCACCATCAGATGAGATGATTCTGAGCTACAACGATGTTGTGCTTCGGCGTTATGATCTAACCATCCTCAACGGTCCGTTTTATCTTAATGATCGAGTTATCGAGTTGTATTTCAGCTATCTTCCATCTTGTTATCCCTCTCAGGATACCCTGCTGGTTCCACCCTCCATAGCATTTTGGATCATGAAATGTCCTGTTGCTGAGGCTCTCAAAGATTTCATAGAGCCCCTTCATTTGTCTGATAAGGAACTGGTTATATTTCCCGTCAACGATAACGAAGATGTTGGTAAAGCTGAAGGTGGGTCTCACTGGAGCCTACTTGCTTATTACAGGCGCGCTAACAAGTTTGTTCACCATGATAGTTGCAGAGGCATGAACTCAGCACCTGCTAAGCAACTCTATAGAGCTGTTGGTGGATACATGGGGCAATGCGGATCGGCATCTGAACCTAGCTTTTTGGAATGGACTGATTCACCCCAACAAGAGAATGGTTATGATTGTGGTTTGTATGTCATGGCCATAGCAAGAGTGATATGCAACTGGCATGTAAACTGCAAAAATATTGATTTAACGGAGCTGTGGTTCCCTGGTGTGAAGGAACAGGTTACTCCAATTGCGGTTGCCGAGATGCGGGGTGAGATCTTGACCTTGGTTAAAAAGCTAATGGCAACAAATCAAAACTCTTGAATCTAAGTGGAGCATCCTCTAACTCAAGATTTAGAAGACATCTGCATAATTGTTTGATTTGATCATATTAATGGGAGTTGAGATAGCAGTAAATACTAATAATGTAGAACACATTTTGATGAGTTTCATGTCTGAAGCAACGTGAAAGTTGGCATAGCCTGTAAAGATTCCAAACAGCTTATCGATGTTGTTAATATAACATCTAAAGTTTTAGAACTATTCAAAGTTC
This sequence comes from Arachis stenosperma, assembly GCF_014773155.1. Classification (NCBI taxonomy): domain Eukaryota; kingdom Viridiplantae; phylum Streptophyta; class Magnoliopsida; order Fabales; family Fabaceae; genus Arachis; species Arachis stenosperma. Next base: position 1,710,567 of record NC_080379.1, on the reverse strand, counting down.
AAACACATTTTTACCTTTTTACTCATCAACTCATACATTCATGTTACTGTCTAAGCAAAACAAACGGTCTATAGATATGCAACATTAGATGTCATATTTATTGCCATAAAAAGAAATTATAGTAACAGAAAGACAACACTATCCCACTTTGAATTATCGCAGTCCCATAATTGTTTATTTCTTTCTCTAATTCTTTTGTCATATTTTAGCTTCTTTAGATCTATTGCAACCTATTGGGATGAAAATGAAAAATCCAACATTCATGCGTTACCCAGAAAGCTAACGAGTCCCCTCATTTGGGCAAGATATGATAATAAATTATATTTTTAATTAGTGTACTTAGCTGAAGGTTTGGATAATGAAGAACATTCTGCTGTTAACTTTTATTTTCCAAGCTAATATATGAATGATAAAATGCTACGATTTGTTGTTTTAGCCCGAACTTCGATGATGCAAAAATTCTTTACAAAAAGTCACCATAGAAACACCAAGTGTAACTTTCAAAGAGTAAACGAGGTTTATTAGCACACAGTTGATTTTTCAAAACTCCAAACGCTGATTACTTAGTAAGTAAGCTAGGAAATTGCAAATAAATATCCAAACAAGCACTTAATCTATTGAAACCTCTTGATAACCTCGCCAGCAAAAATGTATAAGCCAGGTTTTCTCTAGTCAAATTAGTGTTTAATCATTTCATTTTAGAGATAATCTGAATACTTAACGTAACTTCAAAGGACAAGCATGGCCATTTTGAAACATCTGAGAGGAACTAATTGGGTTCAAAAGAGTATAAGCTATATTTGCATTTGAACTAACATGTAGGTATGCTTTAAACTAACACTATATCTCTAAGAACAGAGATGCTAAAGCCAGGGAAGGCACGCCAAAACTGTTAGGAGCTTGTGCATCCAATGCTTCTGTGTATGTCTGCGTTTGAAGAAATGCAGACTTGGTGCATATTCATGAACATGATTAAACAATTTGAAGAACCCTACATCAACATCAGAAATTCAGAATAGAGCAAAAACATAACATTAAAAGTATCCTAATTCATCCAATAAAGCAAACCACAAAATAACATCCAGGAAAACTGTTCAGATAGATGGTGCTCACCCTTTCAGGATATTATTTACACCGTCCCAGTATCCATCGGATAACTCCCTAGAACTCGCAAGAATGTGGCGAACTCCTGTAAAAATAGAGTTTTTTAGAGCATCCGCTCATAGATAATCCTGTGGATATGATTCATAAGAATTAAAGCGTACATTCAGATGCCTCAGAGCATTTTGTGCCCTCGGATCAGCCATTGACGCTTCAAAATCAACATAAAAAAGATAATCAAAATACCTGTACAAAAAATATAACTTAGGATCATCACAAAGATCATCATAAAACCTTTTTCACTGATACAGTACTAGTTATGAATTGGAATAATCAATTTGAAGAAAGAAAATATTTAAATTAAAGAAGGAGATGTAGCTATGGCATTCATACTTGGGTGACCCATTGCTATTATCATCAGCCATTCGCAGCGGCATGTTCCGCAAAGGACGGCTTTCAATCTGATAGAAAAACAAACAAATCTCGTGATCAGAATTGTTTTAGAAGTAAACTTGCAACTTCCATAACAAGCATCTGATGCCAATAAGAAAAACAAACCTTTGAAAGGTTGATTTGACGCAGAGCGAACACTGCAAGAGCCTTGAAAAGTATTCCCGGACCTTCTTCCAACGAAAAAACTATGCTTGTCTGAGAATTCAACACCACAATCAACAACTATACACAATATTTGATAAGTAGGCAGACGTATAACAAATCAATTAGTTGTGAGGAGAAGTATGGTGCATTCAATGCAATAGTTTCAGCTATTTATTCTATTCCTCTGTACCTTAAATGGCCTATCTGTACCGGGAATTATAGGTTCTCGTGCTAACATTAGAAATCGGGTGACATTATCGCAATCATCCTGAAAATACAAAACTGTGAGAGATGAAATCTAGTAGTGTACATTAACATGAATGATTATCATGTTTGATAGAACAATGCAGCCATGGGTTCTGACCTGAATGTCTTGGGCAAGTATATTCAAGCCATAAATCTTTGCAGCAGCAGAACTAGCAACCGCTCCTGCATCTTTTACTCCATGCATGGCAATATACTATAATTTGTAACAATCTTAGGGTAAGTCACAATGATAACAAAGTCAACAATAGCAGCTTAATCGAATTTTCCATCCTAAAACCCAAGGTTCAATATCAATTCAAGTTGTTACTCTTCATAAGTTGATAAAAGTTGGTTAATTCTAAAAGTACATCATGGAGTTGATCAAGACCAACTTATATGACTAAAGGTACACCTAGAACCATGAAAAGCATAAAATACTCTGATGCCTAAAGGGAAAGTAGTATATTTCCTACACAAAAAAAAGTGGGAATGGCTAAAATGTCTTGATAATTGAAATTCAGTAAATTAAGTGCAATTGTTGCTTAACTGAAAAACAAGGAATGATACCAGAAACCAGCTCCCATCATTCTATGCATACCTGAGCAGCACCAGCTGTATCATCGACTGCTTCTCTAACCAATCCCCACTTCGTCAGTGTGTGCTCACATTGTGCAAGAGCCTAAAACACAACCAGTCTTAGATGAGTTTGTGACTGTCCAAACAAAGGTAGGATATAATAAGTTATAAACTTAGAAACAAACCTGTGGATGACTAAGAACACGCTTCAGATCCTCGAGTTTAACACCATGATTGGCCATCAGACAATGATGAACTGCATATTTCACTTCTCCCACTATATGCAACCTGTGCCTGAGTAGAAGGTCATAATTTCTGTGGATGCTCCCTCCTAGAGAATTCTCAATTGGCAAAACTGCTCTATCCACAAGCCACCTCTCAACTTTCTAGTGTAACATAAATAAGTGGTTCAAGAACTTGCGCTTAAATTTGTCAAAAAAATCCACGACATCAAAGTACTCTTTATGTAACTAAGTTCTACAATGACAATCAATTTGGAATATCTTTCAATTTCTAATGTTATCATATTCCTACCAATGCAACAAATGAGGAAACTTGGAAAAAAGAGCAAAAATGAAAACAACATCATACTTGAAATGCATTCTCAAATTGTGGACATGGAACAGCTTCACAATTTGGGTAGGCCTTCTGTGCTGCTGATTCACTATAAGCACCAGGAACCCCCTGAAAAATAAAATAATTTATTCCCCCAATTAAACAGCTCCACCAAAATAAAATAAAAATGCAAATGCTAAATCCAATACTCAACAATTCAATTGAATATATGAATTGAATATGAGACATGGAAGTAATACTACCTGATATGCAACTTGAAGACGTGGACCATCGGAAACTGAATCGGAGAGCTGAGTGGAAGTTAAAGGCCCTAATACACCAAATTAAATTAAATGAAAAAAAAAGAAAAAAAACGAATTAACGAATGAATGGAGTGAGTGAGTTACGGGGAAGAGCAAATAGGTCAGCTTTATCGTTGAGATCGTTCTCCTTAAGCGAGGCGCGAAGAACGCAGGCGAAACGGCACCGTTTTGTTGGGTGGAGTGTGAAGTTGAGGGTGATGGAGGAGTGCGCATGGGGTTGAGATGGCGGAGGAGAGAATGGACGGTGAGGATGCGATATGATCCGTGACGCCGCCATCGGACGATGATGGATTATTACAATTTACGGTCGCTAGGGAATCTGTTTTTGTTTGTTAGCCAAACTGGGGATTGAGTTTTCCGAAGAAGAATTTCGCGGTTTTGGGAATATATTATGGTCCAATTTCTAAACACTTCCAACGAATTGATTTCTTCAGTGTATTAAAATTATTTACACATAATTCAACACATCCAAGACTAATTTCTTTGGTTGTCCACGGTACCATGATTGGGTTAATATGTAGTAAATCTGAATTTTATTTAAATATTTATAATTAATTAATAAGTTATTGTACGTATAAAGTAAAATTCGAATATAAAAGATTAATTTCTAACTAATTGTTACATGCAAGGCAAAATTTTAAGTCAGTTAAAATTGAGAATGAAAATTAGTAAAAATTAAATTAAATTTTGTATTGTATTTAATATAAAATATGTTAAATTATATTATTTTTAAATATTATGTTTAGTTTAAAATAAATATAAAAAACAAATTTAAAATTAAAAAAGTTAATAAAAATATTTTTAAAAAAATATTATTAAAATTTTAATTTCTAATTCTAAAAATTTTAAAGTGCGTGTGATTTGTATTTTTTTATTTATTTTTTTTTTAGTTTTTTTTTTTTGAAATTTGTAAAGAAAAAATAAAAAAAAAATATATTAAAAAAATACAAATAAAAAGTACTCTTAGTCTCTTCTATTTTTATCTTTTAGAAGTATTAAAATGACTGAAATGGTGTATTTCGAAATTCGAATTTCTTACTACCAATCACCTAGATACAGTCTTTGGAAAAAAACCTTATCTTTTTTTTTTTGGACGTGAAACAAACCTTATCTAAAGGCTTGCTTGATTTAGTTAGTTGGGTTGGGCCTGACGCAATTAAAGATCCAAACTGGAAAATGAATCTAACTAAGGACCACAAAGAGAACATGGCATGCATCTATGGTTGCACATCAAGTTCAAGCCCACTAAATAAACTAATTTTGATCAATCACGTTAGCTAACTCTAGCAGCAAGACATGAAGGCTAAAGCCATTCACTTTAGCTCATATTCACCCTGACAGAAGCCGAGGTTAGTTTAGACAATGAGGATTCCTCCAAAATTTTTATAAAAAAATTAATAATATTAATACAAAAATATAGCTCAATTAGTTTAAATATCACCTTTTTATATTAAGTTTGTGGAGAGACAAAATGTAAGACTGGTGTCAATAATTCATCACAAAAAAAAAAAAAATTACTGAGTACTAACTGATACTAATCTAATACTAATAGAATAGAAATAGAACTTTTGGATAGACAGACAACTCACTAGGTATAGGTAGAGTCAAATATTGTAGCAAGCATGCAAGAGCACAATGTTGTTTTTTTTTTATTAGAAAAGATATTAGCAGAGGATTACCTTTTCTTTCAAAATCAAATGTAGATGGAGAATCTAGGTCGTGAGGCTCATCCACGCAATACAATGGTTGATATACATCCATTTTTTGTATTTATTTAATTATTTTTAATTTTAAACTTTAACATTTTGGATTTAGAATTTTATAAGTTTCATAAATTAAAAATTTTATTGGCTTATTCATAAAAATTAAAATCTCATTCGCATTATCAATAAGATTTTATAATTTTATTGTAAAAATTATTTATAATAAAATTATTTTTTTATTTGTATAGTTATTTATTTTACAATAACATTTTAAATTTGGATTTTAATAAACTTTTACAAGTTAAAAATTTTATTAGTTTATTTATACCAATTAAAATCTTATTCTCATTATTATTTATTATTCTTATTATCAACTAGGTTTTATAATTTTAATGTTAGAGTTAGTTGTAGTAAAATTAATTTTTTTATCCATATAATTATTTATTTTATATGCTTTTATGAAATTTTTAAAATATTTTATAATATCTATCTATGTAGTTATTTATTTATTATCATATTAATAATAAACTTAAAAATAAATATATTTATAAATTTTATTCTAATATAAATATTATTATATAATTTTTGTGTTAACACCCCCACCCCCAATCTCTTCAAGCTCCGCCACTGCACCCTAAACAACTCTTATGTTTAGAACAAAAGTTAATTCATAGTAACCACTTTACATAATATCTATGCAATCAATAAACTAATTAGTAATTACTAATGCCATATATTTTTAGATTTCCGTTTTCTAATAATTTTACCAAAAATAGAGAGATTCTAATTCACAATCTCTAAATAAGTATGAAAAAAAATGTCATTTGAAATTTATTGGTATTTTTTAGTAATTTTAATTAAAGATAAAAAAAAACTAATTTTCATCTAATAATATAAAAAAATTATACAATTATCAATTATTCATATATGACCACATCAACAAAACTAACTAATTTTTAAATTCATAACTTAAAAAACATCTATAATTAGATAAACGTTAAAACTTTTTATGTTAGTGTCTCAAGAGTAACCCTAAAAGAAAATTGTTTACATTTAATGCTACTATACCCAATATCTAACTTATTTATATTTGAATGAATCCAAATCAGATTCTATTGGCACAAATATATGGATAACATAGTCAACAAAAAAAAAATTATTCTACGTGTATTAGTTATATTAAAATTAGTCAATAAAATTAGTCATTAATATATAATACATATTAAAATATAAATACACATTGAATATATATACTGGTGAATGATTTTAATTAATGACTAACATGCTTTTAGATTATTATCTTTTAAAACACGGATAACATATCTTTAATCATTGTTTAAACATGTATTATAACACAACTTGACTACAATGTCCCAAACTAAACACAATCACTGTAAGTGTCAACTAGTAATAATAGCCCAAATGTTGATCTTGGTTAGAAGATAATCCAACATACGACTTTGTTATACTATATTTTAAGAAAACCTCATAGATAACAAACAAAGTGGAGGATCAAGAGAATCAGAATCGAGATTTTTGAAAACGATTTGATAAAGATGCGTGTTAATTATGTTTTGTATGTACGCATGTCAATAGACATATATATTCCATTAACATTTTTTTTAATTCTAAATTATGTCATTAATAAACTAATAACACTGTTACTAAATGGACAAGACACGCATGCTTAGCTCACAATATTTGAACTGTGGCGAAAAATGAACAATCCGAAATTGAAATCAAAATACTTGACAACAACTAGGACCGACAAAGGTACATACAAATTCCATTTTATAAGAGACTTGATCAAAAATAAAATATATTTGGTATCTATCATCAACAATTAACAATCCATATTCTTCGTATGTTATCATCGTCCACTAAGATGAAGCTATTGGTGCATGCAATTATTGACCGCATTATTTACGGAGCAATGCTAGGGGCCAGCAGTTTTATTGAATTTTGGCCAGCATGTAACCAGCAGAGGAAGGTGAGCCATTGGATGAAATCTCACACCAATCTCACACCATCAAATCATCATTGATGGCTAGATGATGGCTAACAATCACAAAAATTGCTGGCCCCCTAGACTTTTCCTTATTCACGACCACGTATGGTTTATTTAGGAACGAATTTAAATAATTATGGAGTATGAATAATAGTCCTTTTTTGCTTCCTTACTAAACCATTTTCCTTTTGACCTTTGACTCAAGAGGTAATGCATTCAATCGATAAATATTTTAGCCTTATTAAATTTTTATTTTATTTTTATTTGTTATCTTATCTTTTCCTTCTAAAAACAAAATTTATTATACTTATTTTTCTTTTAAATTAGTTATACTTATCTCTCTAACAAAATTATTTAGAGATTCTGATTATTTTAACTTATTTTAAAATTTAAAATTAATTTAATAATTAATATAAATAAATAGTTTTATTCTCCCATAATATAATACACAAATAACATATAATAAAAAAATTTCATATTTTTTTCTTATTTTTTTACAATTTTATTATAATATCAGAGTCAAATTTTCATAATTTTTTTTATTCTTTCTTAATTTTTTATAAGCTTGTTTTGACTAAAATTATTTTTTAAAAAAATTGGTATATCTATATGAAAATCGCTTCAAGAAAATTAGAATGCGCAATTCACTCTAAGAATATTTACGACAAATATGTTAAAAACTCATATTCATTTGTTTTCGTATAAAATTAATAATTAAAAATTATTAAATAATAATTTAATTAAATAAATTAAATTAATTAATAATTTTTAAATATTAATTTCACATATAAAAATAACTGTACGCTAACCTCTCTTATCGTTATTCCATGCAATACATAAGGCAAAACGTATATGACTTATTATCTTTGGAATGTTTCTACAAAGTAAATGACTTAATGTATGTAATAGCAAATTTATAATGTATTACAGCACATATAAATGTAACAGCAACTTTACATGTATAGTTGAATCTGTGATTTGGTCGGTCATTCATCACGTTGGAAAATCCAAATAACCAACGTTAGCAAAACAGTCTTTGTGGATTATTGGAAATTGCCATGATTTATGAATAATTAACGGGTACCCATCATAACACCGTTCTATTTTGTTTCCTTCACGTTCTCTGCATTCATTCATCTTCACACATACATCGCCATCATCATGAATCATGATTTCATTTCCTAGTTCACTTTCACTATTTCAGGGATTAAATCGCATAAGAAATTCATTTATCACATACTCATATATATAATTATTAAATAATTTTAATATATGTATATTTTGACTATCATGTAATATTTACTTAAATAATCACCTTATAATATACCATTTGATTTTTCTTTGGATTGCACCAACAAAACAAACAACCAAATACACGAGAGGCCACTGAACCTTGACGTGTCCTCTAGTTGATTCAATCATTTTGTCCACGTGACATATCATATATACAGAAACGAACCTACATAGGACAATGGGGATTGGGGACACTTGCTCCACTCTCATTTCAATTTTTTTTTTAAAAAGATATACATATCTAATATGTTTTTATTTTAATTTTTCAATAACCTCACTATAGATAAATTAAATTTAATTATTTAAAGTCTAAAATTTATTTTATTTTTTTATTATTTTAACTATTAATTAAATTACTTAAATTTATTTTTTTATTTTTAAATTTTAGCCGTCATTATTCATTTATTCTCTTAAACCCTTTTTTTAATTTCATATTTTCAATTTTTTTTTCTGTTCTTTATCTAGTGGTTATCTTCTATTCATTAAAAGATAAATTTTAAATTTTCTAATCTTTTTATATATCTCTCTATGACTCTATGTATTTTTTAATTTTATTATTTTTTTTATATTTTCAATTACAAATTTTAATTCAAGCAATTATAGTTTAATTTAGGTATTAATCTAATTTTTTATTTTCTTCACAAATTTGTATATTTTATTTTATTCTCAATTTAGTAATTCTTATTTTGTTTATCTTTCGTTCTATTTTATTATATGTAATTATGTTGTATATAAATTTCTAAAGCTAATTGATCAATTTATTAATTTAGAGTATATATTTTTTATTTTTAAAAATAATAATAAAAAATGTTTTAAAATAATAATAGTTGTTTGATTACATATATAAAAAAAAGACATTCAATCAAGTTGATAATGAAATAATTACTTAACATTTTTAAAATATGAAAACAAAAAAAAAATATCTTCAAGAGTTATAAAAAGTTAACATTAATGTAAATTTTTATTTTTTTATATTTAAATAATTAATTTGTACTTTTATTCTTTTAAATTTAGATTAATATATTTTTTAATAATAATATGTATTATTTTTGTCCTTTAACATAAATTTTTTAGAGTATATATATGACCAGACCAATCATATTCCACTCAATTTTACCCTAAAATAACCATCAACGAAGTCCGGGTGTAGTTTTTTTTTTGTTTCCCACGGTATCTCCCAACCCGACAGGTCAAGAACTAATCTGCCGCGGTACTGAGCTCCATTTAAGGGTTTGCCACTGGCCAATGGGTTGCTGCATGTATAAGGCGGGATTCGAATTTCCGACACTTACTTAAGCGGACTAGTGAGCTAACCACTAGATCAACCCAACTTGGTTAGGGGTGTAGTTTATATTTGAGTAGAAATATAGAATAAATTTTTTCCATACATAATTTTCACCAATTACGGAAGTAAAAGTGAAAGTATAATATGGATGAGAAAGACTTAACATGAAATTATACTCCCAAATGGAGAAGAGTTGTGGAGTTGGGAACTTGGGATTATCGAGTTTGCGATGCCTGGCTTCACAAGAAAAGAGAACGATGGTGGTAGTTAGGTGTACATTAAAATTAGTCGTTAAATTTAGTTATTAGAATAAAATATATATTAAAATATAAATATATATTAAAAATTAAAAATTTAAATATAATTGTATAAAGTTGATAACTGAAAGCTATTAAATAATTTAAATGATTTGATTAGATTTTTATTTAACGACCTTTATTTATTAATTTTACGTAAAATTAACTGCATATAAGTTTTTAACATAATAAAAATAAATTAAAACACATATATATTCTATATACAAATACATTAGTAATGACTTATTTTAATAGCTAATATCTAATTTAGTGTATAAATAATATTTTTAAAAAGAAAATATTATATACACAACTTTATTCATTCGGGTCCAAATTTGACAGTCTTCTTGTCTGTTTTCCTTTTTTTTTTCTTTTTCTAATTAAAGTTATTTAAATATTTAAATTTACATTTAATTAATAAAATTTCACTAAAATCTAAAATTGGTTAAAAGTAAAAAAATAAAAATATTTGATAATTTAATGTGTTTTTTCATTTATTTTATTATAAAATTAGATAAAAATATTTAAATTTGTATAAATTAAATAATAATAATTAAAATATTTTTCAGAAGTAAATATTTAATCGACATTTAAAATATTCTAGTGCTGATAAAATAATACTTGAATATTATTATTGACAAAATAATTTTTAAATAATTTTAAAATTTAACAAAAATAACTAGCGTCAATTATTTCCATTTCCTTTAACAGAAAACATTAAGATGGCTAAATGAAGAGATGACATAGTATATTTTACTGAAGTTTATAATGACATAAAATTTTAAATTATTTTAAATCAATACACAAGAGAGTCTCTAAATAATATAAAAAATCTTAATATAATCTTCTTTTTCTGTCCTCTATTTTTCAAATTAGTGAAAACACACTATACATACTTCATGACTATCCACCATTTTTATCACTCATCAGCCATCACTCATCATTCTCTTCTCTCACAAATCAACAATTTACACACTCGCAAAGAATTATAGATGTCTGCGATTCACCGCCTCAAGCTCTGTCGAGACTCCGTCTACTGCCATTGAGTTCATCTCTGTGAATTTGGCGCTCAATCTCTTTCTTTAGTGTTGTCATTTCATTTCCATGACTTCGTCTTTCTTATTAAACCAGTCTGTCTTCTCCTTAGGTTTCACTGCCTTCGTCCAACCAATATTTCCGACATCTTTTTTTGAAACTCTGTTGTGGTGTCCAATTCATAAATTTTTATTATCTTTTTTATTTTGTCTTTTTCTGATTTTTATGCTGTCAGTGAATTGATCTACTTTTTTCTACTTTTGATACTCTTTCTTTGATTTTTTTAATGAATGTTATAGTTTTAATACTAAAATTAATTGCTTTACCTTAGCTTATTGGATTGATATTTAAATTTGGATTTTGATATTGTGTGTTTGTGTTTATTGGTATAGTTTTGAAAATTAAAAAATATTATTTTGTAATTATATAAAAATTCATGGAAAGGTCAATTTTGATACTGATAATAAGGTTGATGTTAATGGAAAAGAGACATCTTTTATAGTGGGTGATACGAAAAAAAAGAGGTAGAGAATAGAGAAAAAAGACGAAAAATAAAGCAGAGAGAGAATTGTTGGTGGTGACAGGTGAAGATTAAAAAATGTTATGTCATACACTCTGTTAGTCATATTAGTGTTTTTTATTAACAGAAATGAGAGTAATTTATTTCTGGTCATTTTGTCAAATTTTAAAAATATTTAGAAGTCTTTTATTAATAACGTTTTTAGATACTATTTTACCATTGTTTGAATTTTTCGGACATCAATTTAATAATTACTCCTAATTTTTTATATATCCTTTTATATAAAGAATAAATAAATATACATAAACATTAAAAATCACACATATAATATTCATAATTTATTTATAATAATTGTTCACATTAAAATAAATTTATATAAAATAATAGTTAAAAATATTAAATAATTTAAATTACTTAATATATTGTATATTTATATCTTAATTATTGTTTTTATATAATTAAAAATAGCTTGGATAACCAACTTTATTTTTTATAGGTTTAGACTTTAGACATTGCAAGGTTGGAGGTTGTAGGCAATGTGTTCTTGCTCGGAAGACGTGACACGTGTTAAGAGGGAAGACAGAGGTGGACCCACTTCACACCAACACTCTCAACTCTGATCGCCGATGTTTCCTTTGTTTTCTTCTTCCTTACTCTCTCTCTCTCTCTCTGTTTCAATTACTTGCTTACCCTTCACTCAACCTAACCTATATGAATTATTGAATTCTGTTAGAATATCAGATAGATTACTGAAGTACAATATTGAAATTAAAGGAGATACAATAGTTTTTCTTTTCCCTTCCGGAGTTAGGAGATAGATTCAAATTCAAGACGTCGAAATCAATATAAAAAAGACTATATCATTTCAGTTATAATTTGTTTACAAGATATAATAGTATTTAATATATACAAATTATAAATACTATATCCTTTTGATAAAAGAATAACTAAAATATTATTTATATATTAAAAATTAATTTATTAGTTGATATTTTATGTATACTACTTAACACAAGTTTTAGGATAAATAATAAAAAAAGTATAATTAAACAATAAAAATATTAAATAATATGAATAATAGATATATCGAATATTTATTTCATTAAGTGTACGAATAGTTATTTTAATATTAAGATTTAAATAGTTAATTTAGATATATAATATATTTTTATTTAATTGATAGTTATTCATGTTGTTTAAGATGGTCATTGTCTATATTATTATTCAACCAAACAACCCCAACAATGAAAACAAATGAATGGTCTTTCCAAACATAGAAAATGCAATGAATAGAAGAGAATTTAAACATTCTTCCCTGCCTCCTTGGTGGCAGGACTCATTATTTTGTCGAGAAAGTAAAAATATTGATAAATTTTATCTAAAATGATTAAATTCACTTGTTATTTTAAAAGAATTTGATCTATATATTAGCTGCTACCAACTGTGAATATATGACAATAACTCCTTTAATTGATTTAACTTTATAAAATTGTTATATATCATGTTCAAAAGCACTAAAAATTTCATTGCCGTTTTGCCTCCTTATTTTTTCTTTCATTCTTTTTTCTTTTCAATTTGCCACCTCATTGAAGTTGTAAACTACATACAACAATGTGTCTACTGCGGTCCATAGTTATCACATCTAGCTTTTTTTTTTAATCTTTTTATCTTCTAAACCTATCACATCTCATGTATTGATTATTACTATGATTTTATGATTATTAAAGTCCAAAACGGCAAAACAAGCACACAAAATCACATGACATATCAACCTCAACCATTCAGACAAAGATTCTGCTGCCTGGAAGAAAGAAAAGTGGTGGAAGTGGGAACACCAGATTCTTTTCTTCACACCATTGCTAAATGCTAATACTACAAACAACGTTACCCTATGTATATATGTTGTTTTTTATGTGCTCCTTTGGGATGTTGGGGCACAGTTTCCCATCGTTACTACTCACTTTTACTTTTTCTATTTTTATTTTTTATATTTATTTATTTTTATTTAATTTTTTTCCATTATTTATATTCTTGAGTATGTTCTCTTTGACTAGTCAAACCAACATGACTGATCCCTATGAATATGATGTTCATTCTCATAACCCCACAACTACAACCATGCCCCCACCATATTATCTTTTTTTTTTTTTTTTTTCTCATTCTCCAATCTTTGATCAACTTAAAATATCCTCAAAATAATGTATTTTCAGACACATGTTATTTCAACTACCATATAATAAAGGTAATTTACCAAAATAAATAATTTAGTTTTTAATTTTATCAAAATACACATTTTACAAAATAAATATTAAAATATATTTTTTTATAAATTATGTAAAATGACTAAATCTTTATAGCGATTTACGTTTATTTGTTGTAAACCGTAGATTTTCTGTCACAGTTTATATAATTTATGAAAAAAATATATTTTGCACTACAACATTTTCAGGTTGAGGCAACATTTAAAAAGTATTGCCTAAAGGCTGGCAAAATGTTACTTTTGATCTATGACAACACTTTTGGACCTAAGGCAACGTTTTTGAGCGGCGTTGCATATGCAGCCGTTGCCTTAGATCAAGGCAACACTTTTTTGTTTCAAAAGCAACGCTTTTGAGAGCAACACTTGGTAAATGTTGCCTTTGGTTGAAAAACAACAACACTTCAAAGGTGTGTTTGAGACAACACTTTTTTAATGTTGTCTTTTCTCTTATATTTTGGCTACTACTAAAAAGTGTTGCCTATTTGTAATAAAATGCAACCCTTTTATGTGTTGTTTATAAGTTTGAATTCGCAATACTTTGAAGTGTTGCCTATTAGTTAGGAATATGTAACCTTTTAAAGCATTGCCTTTTCTTTTGAATATGTAACCTATACAAGTGTTGTCTTTTCTTTTGGATATGCAACCTATACAAGTGTTGTCTAATATTCAAAATATACATCTGATAGAAGGGTTGCCTTTTTGACAAAAATAAAAGTTGTTTTTGTAGTAAAACTACAAATAAAATAAAATAAAATAAAATAAAATTCACAATAGAATTTTTTGTCATACATGTATAATCATTTTAATTAATAAATAAATTTGTGTACAGTAGAAAAAATTTTAGAAAAAAGACAAAATAACTAATAATAAAGTTCTAATTAAAATAGATATTAAAAGGTTCAATTAATATTTCAAATACATATTTGTCAATAATTCTCAATAAAATAATAAAATTTTTGTTTGACAATAATTGTCATAACAAAATAGTAATTAATATTTGTCAAAAAGACGTCAATTTATTTGCATATTTTATATCCATGTTTGACTTGTCCTATATGCTAAATCTGCAAATAATACACAACAAAAAATGAACAATTTATCATTAAAAAATGAATGAATGGCAGAAGATAACGGAAACAAAAGTGAAGAAACTGAAATTGAAATAATAGTGCAAAGAGTTCTTGTCAAAACTAAAACTGAAAATAATTATAGGGTTCAATGTTTCTTAATTTGATTTTAGTTTCAACCAGTTTGTTAAACAAATAAATAACAAAATTGCACAGCCAAACTAGAAGCATACCAAACCGAAAAAGAAACCGTCTTTGCTTAGCTTCCCAAATTCTTTCTCTGTTCTATCCTTGCCTCCAGCATGAAGGAACATAGAATTGTCAACAATAGAGACAAGCTTAGAGGCATTGCTTGAATCTGGTTCTTCAGGCATGATCATCTCAAAGATAATCACTTTTCCATTCTCTTCAAGTGCTTTATAACAGTTTTTCAGCACTGTTACCCACTTCTCATCTGACCAATTATGACAAGCAGCCTGCCACAATTTTATCATTAGCATCGTGATTTATCATTGTATAAATTATAATTGAAATATAGTCAAACAAAATTATCACTTTTCATGAATATATAGCATTCTTATTTTTCTTGTTGAAATATAGTGTTAGTTATAATTCTTATCAGATATATTTCAATAGTTGATGAATATATAGTATTCTTATTTTTCTTGTTGAAAAATCTTGAAAACCAATTTTATTAGTTGAAAAATAATCAGTTCTCTAACTTGTTCACTAAACTTTAATAAGGGTTTCCACTGGCTCATTGAACATAAAAATAATCACCAGATCTTCTTTGACAAAGATTGCATGCAGTTCTGAAAAGGAAAACTTGTTTTGGTATTTTTACCTTGAAAATGGTAGCTAACTTATACTCTTATCCATTTTGTATATCATCATAGGAATATATGAACAAGTTATGAGGTATATAAAATAGCATAATCAAGTTTGAATATCAAATAGCAATGATCATTATGCTGACAACTGCATTTAAAACCTCATTGAAAGTCAAATTGCACTAACTGCTTTAATCCATCAGAAAGATAGATATAGTTGGGGCTGTAGTTATAAGTTGTCCAAAAAATACACTTGGAAGATTAAATTAGTTCACAACTCTCATAAATGTTACCGTAGCTTTACCAAATACTGATAACATTTGAGGGCCTTGGTGGTTCATGAAGAGCTTACAGTTTCAAAATTTATAGGATCCATTTCCTGCAGCTTATGAACATGGCCTCTAGTACCAGGATCAAAAGCGCTTCCAATAAAGCTGTAAACTTCAGCAAAATCCGGCAAACCTGTAAATTTTAGTCAAGTTGAGCCGGTCACCCCTAGTTAAGTACCGATTTCAATATGATTACAAATGTAAAACAAAAATCTAACATAAATAAGATCATTACCAGGAATTACACAAGCTTGTTTTCCATGATTTGGCATCTCAGTAGCCGCCAGCATTCTAATCCCCCTTGATCCAATATCATCTGAATCAGTAATACAATAAGTGGTGAAAAATTTCAGTTAGTACTAAATTATAGACTATTAACATCAACCAAACAACAAAAACAACAGAGGGAGTAATATATGCATGCCTTCATTTCCATTAAGATTTGTGATGAGTTCATCCTGGCAGGGCATGAGTTCATCCAACAAAAACTTAATCATTCAAGTGCTATACTGGGCAAGCCAATCACATTTATCTGCTTGTTTTTTCTTTTTCAATGAAAGATTAGCTACTAGATATTAGAAGACAACTTTACCTACAGTTTAAGGAAGCTTGTTTACATTGTCCATCCTACAAGACTCAGCTCCCTCTAAAGAAAGAGCTCATGCCCAAGTATGGTTCACACTTCATAGGGATAATATCAATACTTCAACAACAAGTGTCCACAAAATAAAAGCTCCCATAGTATAGTTGTTTCAGTAGTGCAATTAGTACCACAGATTGATCTATATCTAGTATGTGAATAACATCATACTTTTTCTTTAATTTACAAATAAATGAAAATGACAATTTATTCAAATTAAGTCCTTGTCTAAAAAAAGGAAAAAAGAAAAAAAGAAGAAGAAACATGTAGAGCATAACAATAATGGTTTAAACCGCAAACTACTGACACTATTGAAAAAACAATGTGAACTACGGCAACAATCTACAGCCAAAAGAACAAGTAAAGTGCAGAATACTAATAAGAACCTGAAAGCAAAGGCTGTTTCTACTTTCCAGAAATGACTATGTCAATATCGAAAGTAAGTCATCAACTCTACAATCTAATTTTTAGCCAAATTTATTTTCTATATAACTCGTACATCAAATAACAATCAGAGGCATGCAAACAAATTCAAACAAGCACTTACAAAACCTATACTCACTGATTATAGCAGTAGAACTAACAAATATACATATAAAATTATTACAATAGTCAAAAGAGGCGAGTGACTTTGGATAAACAAAATTCAATTTCAAATGAAGGAGTACTAACTAATTGGCAACAAGTTTAAGCTATTCGAGCAATGCATAGATACCTCAAAGCCCTGGAATCAGAGCAACGCATGGCAAACCAATTGAACATCTAAATAAGAAACTAACTAATGAATGAACTCAAAAGGCAAAACCTAACCTTGCTTTTCAATGATGTTCCCGACTCTAACCTGGACAGCAAAACACACACATAAAAATTGTTATTTATTAACTTATATTAATATTCAATGATGAATAAAAAATACGAGTGAGGCGATTCACTGGATTGTAGACCATGGAACACTGAAGAAGAAAAAGTAGAAAACAAGTCTCTGAATAGTTTTGTTATTTCAACAATTCAACCAAATTAATTATGTAAAATCTGGAAGAAATTTTTGTCATGCCTGAGAGATCTATGCAAGCCTTCAAGGATGACAGCGCCTTCAAGGAAGAGATGCTTGAGGACCGCGGCAAGAGGCTTGAGAGGAAGAGGTGAACGACGGAGAGTTGTCGACTCGCCTGCGATGGACAGAGCACGGCACCACGGCGGAGCAAAGCAGAGGTTTCAGAATGGTGGAGTGGAGAAGAGATTTCAAAATGGCGGAGAAGAGCAGAAGTTTCAGAACTGCGCGGGTAGAAGAACACATCAGATTAGACTATAGCAGAACACGATGCGAGCAAAAGAATACGGCGCAAGCAGAGTAAAACATGCCACGAGCTTAAACAGTGATGAACACGTCGACGACGAGCAGAGAGGAATGCAGAACGCGCGTCAATGTCGTTAAAGGGGAAAATTGAGTTAGGGTTGGGATTTTGATTCTGAAATGGTATGGTTCGAGTTTTGTTTCTAAGTAATGGTAGCCAGGAATGTGATGAATCAATTATTGCTTGATGTATTTTGTGGTTCTTTTCTTGTTTTTGGTTGAGTTCAGGAGGAAAAGAGTAATTTTAAAAAAGAAATAAAATAAAAAATTTAGTGAAAAAACTTTAAGCAACGTTTAGAATGGGAAGTTTATTAAACATTTAAAGGCAACTCTTTAGAAAGTAAAATAGATAAATATTATAAATGTTGCCTATTTAATTTCTAAAGCAACGCTTTTTTACATGTATCTTAAATTAATCAAAGAGAACGTTTGCAGTATGTTAGTTAACAAAGAGTTGCAATAATTTTATTTCTTTGCAACAAATTTTAAATGTTGTTTTTGATCATTTTAGACAACACTTTTTAAGAGTTATTTATATTATATGTTGCAATAGCTCAAAAATGTTGTAGTGTTGGTTTTTATTTTGTAAAATGTATATTCTGATAAAATTAAAAATCAAATTATTTATTTTGATAAATTGTCATATAATAACATATCCACCATCCATTATTCTTCTATAAAATTTAATTTACTTCTTAATAAGTTTACTATTAGAAACTAAACAAATTCATTAAATTGTATTATTGTTCTAAACATATATTTTGTTCAAAATTTAGCCAATACAGAAAGAATTTATTTAATTATCATTTTCAACGTAGTTACATACTCTAGAAAATAATAATTAAAAAAAGTAATTCAACTTCCAAAATTATAAGAATTAAAACAAAAATTATTTTTTAAAAAATAGAAACCATATTTCTCAAACACTTTATCATTATCCTGTAGTGGTGGAATTCATCAGTATTATTCAATCTATTTACTGGTCAGTGGTCACTTTGAATACAAGAGCTAGATATGAAGTAGGAACCCTAATGGTACATAGGGTGCACCCAAAGCTAAAATTCCGTGGGATCTAAACTAAAGTATGTGAAAGTGGAAACAATGATTGTACATGCTATTATTTTCCACAAGTACTCGTAAAGGATAATGATTAATTATAGTATATGAATTATTGATCATTATTATTATAGTTAGTATCATAGTATTTCCGGCGAGTCACTACTACTCTATAGAGAGAATCTGATGCACAAAGAAATGGAGGCACAACAAAGCACTCAATTTGACAATTAATCATACATAGTACTATAGTAGTAGGTATAGTGTCATATGAAGAAACCATTGTTCTACTTTCTCTTTTTCTGCTTTTGTGGGTTGAGATAATAATTAAATAATTAATTAATAATTTAAACATAAATAATTCCTATGATTTGATCTATATTTTTTTTTGTCACGGTATTTTTAGATTTGAAAAATCAATGATTAATTCGTCATAGATCTAATTATTATATATATAAAATAAAATTTAAACTCTCAATATTTATTTAAATAAACTAATAAATAACTAATTATTCGACTAATTTAAGTTGATTCGATTTAATCTATATTATCTATATTTAATTCTCCTCGTTCATTATTCCCCCGGGATTTGCACCTAATAATAGCTATGATTTGTTAGGTTAGCAATTAGTAGTTTGGTAAGATATTACACGTTTATCTTAATTTTGTTACCGCAGATAGAGAATTGAAATAATGTGCTCCATGATTTATCTAAACTTAGGGCTTAATTAAAAGTTGATAAAATGCAATGATGGATGTGAACTTTCCCGTAATTATTTAATATCTTGATTAAAGATTATAACTATATATGTCCTTGTGGAAAAAATAAAGGAGATAGAGAGTAGTACATTTAGTTTGTTCAATTTATCTTATCCTACCAACTTTGTTCTCTCTTTTGTTTAATTAATTATTTTTTGTACCAACTATAAGCGACAAATTAAGCGCCATATATGAGAATATTATATATATAACTAGTTATAAGATAAGACAAGATGGATATGGATTAAATAAAAGAAGGAAACGAAAATAATGATTCAAGTTTCTGCATTGGTAAATAATGGCAACTGGCACAGAATGATTTCCCATATATTTGGCGGTTCATCAGATGAATCTCACACTTTCTGTTTTGCCAATTCTTGTTACTTACAGTTGGGAAAACAGACCCATCAGTCAATATATATATATATATATATATATATATATATATATATATATATATATATATATATATATATATATTATTTTTTACGGTATCTCCTAACTTGACAGACTAAAGATTAATTCACTGATGATACTGAGCTCCAGTCAATAAATTATTATATACACAAGGTGAAATTCGAACTTTTGACACTTACTTAAGCGGATTAATAAATTAACTACTAGACTAATCCAATTTAATTTCAATCTATATATATATAGTACTGTTTTTTTTTTCCGAGAAATTTATTTCTAGTGTGTTTTTATAGCGTAAATTATACTAATCACACTTAGGAGTTTAAGTGCGAAAACTAATTTTTAATTAGTTAATATTAATTAGTTTTTATTTTTTTAATTTTTACTTTTTAAAAGTTTAAAATTTAAAATTTAGGATAGTATTGAGTGCTGATCGATAAAAAGAGATAAAATTGTATAGTGTTTGGAAGAAAGAAAAAAGAAAAGAAATGAATTTAAAAAAAAAGTTAATTAGTTAATTAATATTAATTAAAAAAATAGTTTATTTCATTCTTAATTGGATTGATACCGTTAATGAACTTAATGGTTCAAGTTGGTATGTAAAATGATTTTATATTTTAAAATGCACAAGAATATGATTTTAAATTACTTAATCAGGGGCTTTTCAGTACTATATGTTTACGAATTAGCATATTCAAAGATATTCATTTTCTTCTAGTTAGATCCATGAATGCATGAATCATGATTATTCATGATGATGACGACGAAGATGAAGATATCAATTATTATTATTATTTAAGGCGGAAGGTACAATATGGATATTATTATATATATGCATATTATTTAATTAATGCTATATATATATTTGTAAAAAAGAGAGAGTATATGGATGGTTGTTGAAGAGTAGTGAAGTGAGTAAGTGACTATAATGGGAAATAATAATGTGTGGGGAAGTGGTAATGGGAACAAAGGTTAAGAGTGGATCCAATTAGTGGAAGTTGAGTAAGACAAGTCAGTGAATACTGTAGGCATAGATTATTATTATTATTTATCATTATCATCATCAAAATATGGGACCACCCATATTACATTAAAGAGCCAAAAGACCAAACCAAGTAAAGCAAAATTGACTGATGAATTCAGGGATATTGGTGACACTGCTCAGTGGCATACTACTACTATAGTAGACAAATAATTGTTATTAGTACCCTCTATTATAATCAAGATTATTATTCATGTTGATTAGGTTATTATTAAGTTATATAGCAATGATTTTTTAATTTTTATTTAGAATATTATGGCTGGTCTGCTTCTTATTAAATAAAAAATATAACACTCTTTTTTAATCAAAAGATTTTATTATTTTATTAGTCTTTATAATTTCATTAAATTTATAATTAAATTTTTATATTTTTTGTTATATAATAGAATTTCTATATTATTTGTAATTTTTTAATTAAATTTTTTCGTATTAAAAATATTAAAATTAACAAAATATTTTTTTTTAAAAAAATATGTGGTCGAAGATCTAATTAGAATTTTAATTGTAGATTTTTTTTATTTTAAAAAAATATTTTGTTAATTCTAATAATTTTTTACAATGTCTGACATAGACTTAATTATAAAATTAAAAGTAGTGTAAATGTTCAACTGAAAGAAAAAATATAAAAATTTAATTATAAATTTAGTAAAATTATAGAGACAAATAAAATAATTAAATATTAATTATACAAATCTTAACTATCAATTTATTATATTTTATATTAATAGTTTAAATTTAATGTTTAGAATACTCTATTTTTTAATTTTTCTTTCAATTTTCAAAAAGTCATGTTATCCTTGTTTTATCTTAAGCGTATTCTAATTAAGAAATTTTTTTCATAATTATTTTATCAACAATATATGAGTAGAAAACAGTTAATAACACAGTATCCAATTATATAGTAGTTAATATGTATTTTTTCAAAACATGATTAATTAATGAGAATTCACAACTTCTAATAATGCATGTTTGGTTAGTGCTTAGTAGAAATTGTACAAATGTAAAAATTCAGATACAATTAATTTAATATGAAATTAATAGTTAAAAATAACCGTTACTGAATTTTTATCTTATACTACGAATAGAAGTGTATTATGAACTAGGTACTTAAATATGATTGTTATGAACGGACTCCACTGAAATCGAATCAATTAGAATTCAACAAGATTAAAGACACAACCCGACACTAAAAGCATTAGCTAGCAAGGAAACAATGAAACATGTACTGTTGTATTGTACATAATACATCCCATGTAATACATAAAATGAAAACACATACATGAATAATGAAATTGGGGAACAGATTCTGTGAGCACACATCAAAAGGATGAAAGAATATATCATCAAATGATCCTATAATATCTGCACATACATGTGTGGCAACCTGCAATTGGAAGTTGGAAGAAAAAAAAAACTATTTAGTAAATATTTTTTTTCCAAATGAATGAATATATATAGAGTCCAACACAATCTAAGTGTAAAAAGCATCCCACACTTTTATCTATACTCATAATTATTATTCGATAACGTTAAAAAGACAAAAAAAATTAATTATTCAGTTAATTTTTATAATTTTATTAAATTTTTAATTAAATTTTTATATATATATTTTAATTAGATTATTATATTATATCAAATTTTGTAATTAAATTTTTATTGCAATAACAATATTAAAATTAACAGAATATTTTATTAAGTTATAGATAATATCTAGTCAAATGTTAGACATATTTATTTTGTTTAACAGAATATTTCGTTAATTTTAACATTGTCACGATCGAGATTTAATTACAAAATTTGATATGATATAAAATTCAATAAAAAAAATATATAAAAATTTAATTAAAAATTTAATAAAACTATAAAAACTGAGAAAGTAATTAAGTCACAAAAAATAGCTAGAACTTACCTTATTTAACTAAATATTAAATAAGGTAAATTTTTATTATTTTTTACTAAAAATAGATAATTAACTAAAACTTTTTTATAAAATAGAATAGTAATTATAATATTAATTATTATGTTCATATATTACAAAATTTTCTAATATATTATATAAGGATTTGAGAATGGAGGACCTGTGTCATTGTCAAGGGTGTCCCCAACATAATTAACCACAAGTCCACATCACTCGGACATTCAACAAACCACCACAATCCAATTTTAATTTCTTTAATTTTTATCTCTCTTTAATTCTTTCATTTCAATAATATATAGTAATGTTTGTTTTCCTATGCCATGTTTGGGTCCCATTGCATCATCATCACACACATCCAAAAACATCCCTCTCTCTCTTTCTCTCACACCAAATCAAATCTCTGTTATGCTTCGTGTTTAACAAGGAAACAATAGTTTAATTATAGTGCTGTTCTTTTCGTATAATTAGGAAAGATGTTCTTTGTTTCTTTAATTTATGGTAGATAGATTGAATATTAAAAAATAATTATCGGAAAATGACGGCAACTCTCATTTTTATATATATGGTGGTCACCTCAAGGAAATAAATAATTAAATAAATACAAATACAAATTCTAAAACAGAAACAAAACTAAGTGATCTTGTTTGAAAAGTAATTTTAGTATATGGTGTTATTCATTAGTATAATGATCATAAATTTCATCTAACATTATTGTTTTGAAAAAAGACATTTATTTTATGATAAAAATTCATGTGCAGTCGACTTTATGTAAAGTTAGTATCTGAGAGTCGTTAAATGATTTATTTGACTGATTTGACTAAATTTTAATATAATGACTCTCAGGTATTAACTTCACATAAAGTCGACTGCACATGAGTTTTTACCTTATTTTATTACATATGGCCATATGCCAAGCAAAAAATAGTAACTAATATTACAAATTGATATGATTACTTGGGTGTAAGCTAAGTTTAAATTTGAATTTGCATATCAATACCATCAAATAAAAGGGTTCTCTCTCTCTCTCTCTCAACTATTAGTACACAATTAAATATATGTATTAGGTGACAACCTAATATTGATGTTTATTATGAATCAAACTTACAAATTGTGAAATAAATTCCCTCGTCCTTCTAGTATTAGGTGATGACCGAATCCCGAAACCCGAGACTACAATTTTCTTTTTATGAAAAATTAATATAAGTTGAATCACATCAAATTTATGTGATGACGCATTTTTTTTTCTCTTGCATGTATTAGTTTATCATATATTTACAACGTAAAATTTAGTGTCATCCATTTACGAAATTTAAAAAAAAAAGAACATTGTGAATAATCATAGTTTTTTGAAAAATAAAAAATCTAAAAATTAAATTTATTTTAATTTTTTTGTAATTTCTAAATATTTATTTAAACATTTTTACAAAAATTTAGATTAATAAATATATCGCTTGTTAAATATAAAATTTATTAATTATTTTTATTATATTTTTAAATTATTCAAAAATTATTTTATTAATATTATATTTAAATAAGTTTTATCAGCAACTAAATTTTTCAAATACTAAATTAATGGTGAACCTTAATAGAATAATGCAAGTGTGATTTGGCCTTTTTCAACTATCTTCAGAGGATTTTTTACCCTTTCTATGTATATTTTTAAGAAAAAAGTCGGAATTATGCATATGGGATCATTTAGTGAGACTTGTAGTCAAATCCAACTTTAAAATCATTTCTTAGATTCTTTTGAATGTACAATTTTAGCTTGTAGCCCTCTTATTTATTTATTTTTTAATTATATTTTATCAAAAAAGATGAAATTTATAATGTTTAAAGATTAAAAGAATAATATTTTTAAATTAATTTAATAATTAATTTATTATTCTATTTAAATAAATATAAAAAATTCAAGTTTTATTTTATAACTAACTAACAATAAATCTGTAAATAAAATTTAGAACTACGATTAATTAATATTTGATATATTAGATTAAAGGATGTAATGAAAATAGATTTTTTTTTCGCGTGAAGGTAAAAGAGAGAAATTAAAATATGAAAAAAAGCAAAAAATTATATATAGTTATTTTTATATAAAATTAATAACTGATAATTATTAAATGATAATTTAATCAAATCTTATAAATTTTTTAATAATTTTCGAATATTAATTTTATATAAAAATAACTATAGATAAATTTTTAATAGGAAAGAAAATAAAATAAAGAAAAAAAGGAGGTGGAAGTGTGGGGACTGAAAGGGGAAGGAATGAGTGTGGGGTCCACGAATAGTTGAATCCACGCGAGAATGCGGGTCCCACAGGAGTTGTCAGAGACTAAGACTAGTGTTTGTTGTATGAAACCGTTGCAGAAATCTGAAATCTGAATTGGGTGGGTGGTGCTCACTGCTGATTGCTGAAAGCAACAAACACACACTCTCTCTCTCTCACTCTCACTCCATTTTCCCTTTCCTTCCTATTATTCCTTCTCTGCGTGCAAGCCATCTTCATCCACAAATTATTTCTATTTATTTTCATTTTACTTTTTATAATTCAAAATTTATTTTAACTGCATCTCTGTAATTTAATTAAATTAAATAATCAATTTCTGTAAAGATTTAATTTTAAATTAAAAATACTCATCCGCAGACTGAGTGAAAAACAAAAATCCAAAATTAATTAATGAGTAATGTGTATTTTTTTGTCTATAAAATTTATTAAAAAATTTTAAATATTTATATTAAATTTATCCATGACAGAAAATTTTAAAAATATTTAGAATAAATCCAGCAATAATACTTGATAATTAAAATCTTATGACAAAACTATATCTAATTTATTTGAGTCAAAAATTGTTCATATAAAATTATTATTGATTTGTTCTTAAAATTCTTAAAAATTTAATTGCTAGAGGTACATTTAATACAAATAAGAATTTTTTGAACAAAATAAAAATAAATTAAAATATATATATATATACTTTAACATGAAATAATCAAATATTTATTATACAAAAAAAAAAAATCTCCCTCCTCTTTCTCACTCTTGGGATTGGCATTTTCCTATGCCTCCTTGCTTTATTTACATATAAGAACACTTGAGATGTGCTTTCTATTATCTCCACTTTGCATGACTTCCTAGCTAAACCATCTCTTTACTTCTCTTCTCCAACCTCTACTCTTTCCCCTTTTTCTTTTCTTTTTTAGCTTCTTTTACTACTTCAAAAACACATACACCCAAAATTAAGAACACTCTCTATATCTCTTAATTTCAATCCAGAGTTGTCTTATTAATTAGACTCCATAAGCTTTAAATTTTATATGGATGGATCCTTCTAGTGGACAACAGAACCACCAGGTGAGTGATGAGACATATATGTACCATTTCATGTGTTCCAATCATCACATGTTCCTTATATTTATTAATTGTATACCAGAAACACTCGTGTTCCAGTAATTTTAGCCGTTGATCTTAATTATAAAACTCAGTAATTGATTTTTATTTGTTTGTTTCAGCAAATGGCAAACAATAATAACAATCAGTCACTAGAAAGCATGATGTTGGGTTGCACAAAACAAGAACAACAACAAGAGAAGAAGCCAAGGCCACAACCAGAACAAGCATTGAAATGTCCAAGATGTGATTCAACAAACACAAAGTTCTGTTACTACAACAACTACAGTCTCTCACAGCCAAGGTACTTCTGCAAATCTTGCAGAAGGTACTGGACAAAAGGAGGAACATTGAGGAATGTTCCAGTAGGTGGAGGCTGCAGAAAGAACAAAAGATCATGTTCTTCTTCATCAAAGAGAGCTCAAGATCAATTACCCTTTAACCCAGATCATAACCCTCTCATGAATTCTCTCCCTCCATTGTCATATGACTCTGAATTCACACTTGCATTGGCTAGGCTCCAAAAACAAACAGGTGGTGTGCATCTTGGTCTTGATGACCACCATGATCTCTCAATGTTGGTGAACCACACTAACACTAACACCAACACCAACACCACAACACAACAACAACAACAACAACAAGGATTCTTGGATGCACTTAGAAGCAATGGATTCAACAGCAACACCATGCATAGTGATTTGTACTATGGTGGAAATGGGGACATGGGTGAGGTTTATAATGAGATTATGCTTCCTTATGAGCAAGAAATGAGTGTTGAAACAACTCAAGCAGTTACTGTCACAACCACAAAGCAAGAACTCTGCAATGTTAGTTATAATTGCAATAATACTAATAATAATAATAAGGTTTTGTGGGGTTTTCCATGGCAGATCAATGGAGAAACAAACATGCTTGGAGATATTGATTTATCAAGAGCAAGTTGGAATGGTAATGGTCCTCTCACTACTCCATTATCTTGGCATGGACTTCTCAATAGTCCCCTAATGTAGAACAACAACAATGGAGTTTAATTAATTAATTGCTACCCTTTAATTTCTTCTTTAAAGTATCAATTAGTGTTAAGAGTGTTGGGTTGATTAATAGGAATTTGATTCACTTGAATCACTTTTTTTTCCTTCTTTCTAGGTTTTATTTATTTCTTGTTTGTTTCTAATATTTTTTTCTCTTTCCATTAAGCAAATGTCAAAACTTTTGTGTTATTATCTTTTTTTTTTAATTGGTGAATAGACTAATGAAATTCTATATTTGTATGCCATGCTTAATGGAGTTTAATTATTTGCTTATTAAATGATAAATTCCTCTCATGTTTGAGCAAAATATCAAAGTAAAAGTCTTATAAGATTTTCAATCCTTAAGAGTGTTGAATTGAATCATGTTAATAATATTAATATGGTTCATTTTATCTCCCCCTTCTCTTTAGTTTTCCTAAGCAAATTGTCAAAAATTGTGTACTATTTTTTTTTTTCAAAAAAGAACATTGATGAATAGAGAGATGAAATTTGAGGTTTGTATGGTAGTAATTGGTAACCAAGTCAATGAAGTTGGAGAGAAGTAGATGAAGCATCATTTCCTAATTTTGACAGATGGAGAGAGAGAGAGATTTGAGGGAATGAGAGTGATGTTTCATGGTTTTTTATTTTTAAATTATGTGCAGCCCTGAAACAACTCTCTGAATTCTGAACACCTAGAATCAAATTTTCAGGTTCATAGATTAGTTATGGTTTCAAGATATTCTGCCACCATTGATTGCATCTTATATTCTTTCATTCATCAGGTAGATTCTTGGAACATGTTTTGTACTTTAGTTTTGTTACTGACTAGTTATATACCATACTGAAAATATATTATTAAATTTAACTGTAAGGTAGCGTTTGTTTTGAGGTATTGGGATAGAGATTGAGAGACTGAGATTCAGTATCATGTTTGTTGGCTCAGAGACTGGTATTAAAATTTCTGTCTCTGTTCCTGAAATTTTAGTATTTCAGCTCTAAAAAGTGAGGACACAGGAGAACTAAAATTTTTAGAGACAGAGATTGAAACTTTAATAACATTTTATATCTAAAATACTCTTATTTCAATTAATTAATTTCAATTTTATTTTTTGTACAAATTAAATTAGAATTTCATTATTGTTTTAATTTCCGTCTCTCACTTTGCACCAAACAAAATACTGATATTTATTTTTGCCTCTGTCTTTATTTCTTAATTTCTGTCTTTCAGTCTCAGTTTTTCAGTCATTATCTCTCCACCAAACGCTACCTAAAATACTGGATAATAATTTTAGTGTTAATTGAATTTAATATCAATACATTGATAGTGTAAAACATTTTATATAATTATGCAGTTATATTTTTTTAAATAATCATTTACGTAATATATATAAAAAATAATTATTTTTACTAGTGTGATATTAAATAATTATTTATACATGTAAAATTACTTTACGCTGATAGTATATCAAAATGCGCCAACTTCGGCAAGGATTTTTGTCCCTTGGCAGACCAAAATCCGAGTTAAGATTTGGGCGTGATGGAATCTGTTTCAGTAATCAGTCTCAAAATTATTTTATTTGAAATAAAATAGTGCATCCATTACCATTAATCAATGTACCATGAGCTACTACATACATTTGTTACATCATTGTTTGAATATTTTATAACTATATATGGACATTGATTCTTGGCGCCTTATAAAAAATTTGATTAACGTGTACATTTTTCTACATTAGAAAACAACACAGCGTAAACACGTTGAGTAGAGAAATAAATATTATTCTTTACCATAAATTAACATTCTGCCTAACTTAATTGTATGTTAACTTTTATTATTAATTAGAACTGAATTGCTTTTTTCTTAGTTAATTTTAAAACTTTGCACATTACTTGATCATAATTTAATTGCATTTTTGTAATAATAATAACAATTTAAATTTTATACTTTATCAATTTAAAAGAATTTTACATAATTAATTAATCGTATATTATTATATTAATAAAAATAACTAATTTTTAAGTATATTATTTAAATACATAAATTTAATTAAAATCATCTTTGATGGTCTCAACAGTAAGTAGAAATAATATGAACAAAAAGAATTCAATGAAGTCAGAAAAAGAGAATTTGGTTTGTTACGGTGTCACTATTGGAGAATTACTTTTTGGTTTCTACGGTATAAAAGCAAAAAGAAAAAAAAACGTTATAAAACATTTGATTTATATATTAGGATAAAATATTATTTTAGTTCTTAATATTTAAATTAATTTTTAATTTAATTTCTAACATTTTAAATATTATATTTAGTTTTAAAAAAGTTTTAAACAACTAATTTCAATTCCAAAAAAAAATTAAATGGATTCTTTAATTTTAAAGTGTTGATAATTAATTACTAAGATTTAGAATTTTATAAAAAAATAATTCAAAAAAATATTACAAAAAAATTTTGATAATATTTTTCTAATATTTAAAAAAGGATGTAATCTAACTAATAACATTGTAAATAATCATTCATGTCAAATTTAATGATATCATCACAATATTAAACTTATTTATGGTTTTTTTAAACAGAAATAAAATATCTAAAATATTAAAAATTAAATTAAAATTTAATTTAAATATTAAAAACTAAAATAATATTTTATCCTACATATTATTTATCATTAAATCGGATAGAATTTGAATCTCATTTAAATTGAATTCAGCTCTAATCTAATGATAATTATAACGCAAATCAAGGTGATATTTTCAATTGTGTATGTATGCATATAAAAACAAAAATAAACAAGAGATAGATGCAGCTGTATAGCATTGGAAGAAGAAGTCATTTTCTTGCACCTAGTTGAGAGATATCATATGATTACATTTTTGTCCTCCTTGATATAGTGCCATAAGGATAGACATTGTTGAACATTGATAGGTGGAGATGGGCCATAGGTTGATATTTTAATTACATGATTATGACAAATAAATATGTAATTTAAATTAAACAAACTATATATTATCCATCAAGTATATAGTTTATAATTATATATATTGACCGTCGCAATCACCTCAAAGCGCAACCGAATAATGGGCCCACTTTGGTTGATGAGGCTTCAAATGAGAACGAAAATGGAGTAAGTGTTGATGGTCAAAGTCTTCAGCTACCACTATCTCTGTTTATTTAGCTCACATGCACATGCCAATATATGCCATATAATTAAAGGGCTTTTAGACTTTATCATTACCATTAAGATGATATTACTAACTCTTATTACGAGTTTAACTTAATAAATTATGGCTATTTCTGTATGATGAAATATTTTATATTTTTCATAATTCAAATTTAAAATTATAGAGTTCAACAAAGGAATCAATTACTTTTCAGCATATATCGAAAATCCTAACCCTAATCTTTACAAAAATTGAGAATTAAAAAAATAATTTTAAAATAAAAAATTAAAACTATTAATTAATTAAAAATTAATTCTCTATATTTATTCATTAAATATATACTCATTATTATATTAGCAGTAACATAATTAACAGTTGCAATTATATATATTTTTCATAAGAAAAATTCTTAGAGATAATACATTTTAATATTTTTGTCATTATTTGACCAGTATAAATATTAAATTATTTTTAATAAATAAATTTTATTAATTTATGTGTGTAAATTATATTAATTTATGTTATTAAACTCTGATAAATATATATGTAAATTATATGTTTTTTGTGTACAAAATATCTGTACATATAAATACAAATTATTACTAATAAAAAATAACAATATTTACTAGTCATTGCTCACTTCATAATAGCATAAACATATTTTTTCATGAATACTAAATATATATATTTTCATACGACAATTGATTCTGGACCAATTTTATTTAATCTTCATATAACAAGTTCCATTTTGGGTGTATAGTGCATATTTTGGGTCAAATAAATTGCGTGAATTGAGAAGATAATAAAAAGCATAGTGGTTACCATAAAAATTGGAATGAAACGCGGGAGTATTTTGTGAAGTATGACGTTCAAGTGCAGAAAATACCAAGTTTCTTATCAGTCAGTTATCACAGTCTTCAATGCTTATACATCACACATGTTCTATGCAAGACATGTTTTGAGGTTGAGCATTTTCAGTAGCCACAAATTACATTAATATTTTCAAGACAAACCCAAATGCTTGAAATTTAAAAGAGGTGAAAATGGTTGAACAAGAAAGCTGAAAAAGACTAAACTTTGTTATATATATATATATATAGTTGTCTCCATCAACATCATCAACGGTGGTTCTGTTATAAATTTTTCTATGGAATATCGTAGTGTAACTGATGAACATTGTTTTCACATTACTACAATAGTATTATATTCAACAACATTAATAAGGAGAATTTATTTTAGAGATTAGAATAGGACTAGTCTAGATAAACAACTTAATTAAATTCTTTTGAAAAATAAATTTAAAATATAAAGATTTATATTAAAAATAAATTATAAATAAGTTATTTTATATTTAATTTTTTCTCATAAAATTACTTATTTTAAAATAAGAATGATAAAAAAAATTATTAAAAGAGAAGTTAATTTTTTTTTAATTTTAAACAATGTTAAATCTTATCATGTATTATGTTTATAATAAGACTACTTACTTGTTGATCATTTTGTAAATGATCTTTTTGAATTATTTATCTTCTATCTAGGCCCTAATATAAATCATACTTGTGTTTAACCTTAAGACAATTCTAATTATAATTATAGTTAGTCAACTTACCAAGATAAGATGGTAAACCCTAATTCAATCCACAAATAATGAGTAACTTTGAAAATAATGCATGAGATATAGAAAGATCATACTACATAATAATGATCTTCATTCATTCAAAAACTAAACTAAATTTGCAAATTCAGTTCACAAACACTGAGACTCAGACCCAGGCAGCATGCATTTACAGTGCAGTTCAAAGCAGAGGGTAGTTAACAAACAAAAAGAAATTAAAAAAAAAAAAACACAAGACATTACAATAATATATTCATGACTACAACACAAGATAATTATTTCTGAGGCTTCTTCCATAACACACCAATCTTCTTAAGCATGTTGCCATTTTTCTTTCTGTTGTATTCATCATCATCATCCATCATGTGTTCACCAAATGGTGACCGTTTATAGTTGTTGCTGTCCAAAGAAACAGTTCTCTCTGTGATCTTACCATTGTTTCCGGCCGAAAGCATAGCCGCCGCAGCCTCTGCTGCCTTCCTCCATTGATCAGACTGCACCTTTAGCCTCCTCAGCTCTGCTTCCATTTCCGAGCTGGCCGCCTGCGCTGCTTCCAGCTGCTCGGCCACCCTCGCAGCCTTCCGGTTGCTCCTATCCGCCTCCTCCATCACAATCCCAAGTTTCGCGAGCGCCTCGCGCTCTGCAGCCTTAGCCGCCTCGACTTCTGCTGCAGCCTCCTCTTTACTAACTTTGCCACCATCTGACAAGCTCTTGTTGATTTCCGATTTCAGCGATTCGTTCTCTTCGGATATGCTTTGCAGTGTTGTCTCCTTGTCCATCAGATCAGCCTTCAATTCGGCCACACATTCATTGAGTTTGTTAAGTTCTTGTTTAAGCTTGTTCTCCTTTTTGGATGCAATGCTCTCATCAAGCTTTGAACTCAAATTCTCATTTTCCTCCACAATACCTTGCAATTCAGTTTCCTTGTCCATCAAGTTAGCTTTCAACTCTTCGATTTCAACTTTCTTCGCTTTCAATTCAGCTTCTAACTCGCATGCCTTCTTGTTTGATTCAGATTTTATCTGTTCCATCAACTCATAGGCATTCCTAAGCTGCACCGTGCTTCGAATCTGTTCTTCTTGGTAATTAGTTTCGGCAGTTTCTACAGCAGATCTTAGTCGCGCAACCTCGGCCTTCAAAGCATGAATTTCGCCTTCGATCGGAGTAGGATCCTCGCTCTCTTTCAATCCCTCAATCAGAGAATTTCCAGAATGATTGCTCGCAAGTTCCTCGAGCGAGTTGATTCTTGCTCTAGACTCATCTAACTCTAAAGCAATGGAGTTGTAGCCATCAACGGCCTTCGCAGCATCGGTCCTTAGCTGATCTACAGTTCTATTAGCTTCCTCAAGTTGCAACAAAGTCTCATTAACCATAGCTTGGGCCTGAGCTTCAGATTCTTTGCAGTTCCTTAATTGATTTTTCATTTCCTCCACAAGAGAGAGAGTTTCTGACAAGTTCTGCTTCAAGCTCAACAGCTCTGTGTCCGCGGATTCGATGTGTTGGATTTGTTCAGTCTCACAATTAGCTGTCAGTCCAAGCTGAGCCTTGAGATGTTGCATTTCATTCATTGCAGAGGCAAGTGCAGCAGGGTCAACTGAAAGCCGGTTTCTAGAAGCCTCGACTTCGCATTCGTGCTCCTCTATGGTTTTTTCAAGCTCAGAATCATGAAGTTCTTTAGTAGCTGAGAGCTCTAGAATTTGCTTCTGCGAATCCTCGAGTTTCGCAGATAGGACTAACAGTTGATCCTTGACATCCTCAGCCTCTTGCTTAGCTTGCTTCTTGCTCGATTCGGACAGAATAAGCTGGTCCCTTACCACCCTCAGATCCTCTTGAAGTTGAGAAACTTGTGATTCCAATTCGGATATCTTGCTCGGGCGCTTCCTCTGAGGAAACAAGGAATTATAATGGTTTAGAACTATAAAAAAATTTTGATGACTACAAAACACAGGATGCTTTAAAGATTCAACAACATGTAAATGTATGGAAAAAATAATGATAATTTCATAATATAGAACCAAATGCATCCTAAATTTTCAATGAAAAAGGAAGTTATCCCAAATAAACATGTTACTTGTGAAACAAGTTACCTCTGGAACAGGGCTTCTCGGCGATCTGCGGTCGGCGATCTTAGGGCTTCTTTCTTTTGACATTTTATTAGCTTGGCTTAACGAAGATACGGCGTCTGTGTCTAGACCGGTGGGCCTTAGTTGGCGAATCGCACGCGGCGAAACCTTCTGAGGAACTTCAGAGGATCCGCCATTTCTGAAATCAAAACAAAGAGAGGTGTTGATCATGTAAACATTGTTGAATCCAAATCCCAGAAGACAAAAATGCAGGTGCAAAAACAAGTATGTCTTACGGTCCGTTTGGCAAGCTTCAAAAGGCGAATGGATCCTCTCAATCTTTTTTAGCAATTGAGGGAGTAAAGTGTGATCTTTCACCATTAATTTTATAAGTGGGATCAAGAATAAATATGAGAGAGAACAATGAAGGGTTAGAAATTACACTTTACGCTCTCAATTTTTTTTAACAATTGAGAGGATCTATTCTCCTTCAAAAGCTACTTTTTTGTGCTTTTTGACTTGTAGTATTAATGTATGGTGCAGTTTTCAAAATTAAATTGCAGTTTTCTAAAAAATTATTTGAGTACTTATGGAAAAATTTAAAAAAATAACTTCTCTTATAATAAAAAGCTTTTTATCATATTTTTTTTTAAATAAGTATTTTTAGAACTAAAAAACCAAATACAAAATAACTTATTTATAAGCTACTTTTAATGTAAGTATCTATTGTTTAAGCTATTTTTTTAAAAGAAACTTAATTAAGCTGTCTTAATGTTGCTATCTGAGAACTGTAACCTTTTTTTTGGGTGGATAGAACTACTTCAATTAGTCACAATAAAGTGTTGCTAATGTAGCTAGGTGTAAATGTCATCAACTTCATTAAATTCATTTTGAAAATGTAGTCTTCCAAGTTCCAACAGCTATTTAAAGAACATTTTATGATTATGATAAGTTTCAAACTATATTAATCCTCCCTCCATTTCATAAGTGTCTCTTTTTAGTTTTGCACATGTATTAAGATAATCATTAAAATTTTATTGAAAAATATAAAAAATATCTCTAGTATTATTTTTCTCTCCATTAATTCTTTAGCCTTCTATGTTACTCTTTCTATTTAATAATGAAGGGCATAATAGGTAAAATTGACTTCTTGAAATTGTAAGAGGACAGTTAATTTGCAAACAAAAAATAAAAATGCAAAAAGACACTTAATATGAAATGAAGGGAGCAAAGTTTAATTTTGATTGTAACATTCAATCATATTCTTACTTTTAAATAATTTTTTAAATAGTAAGTTTAAAAATTAGATGTTTTTGCTATGCGACAATATCCGATTAGTTACCTACATAAAACTCTTTCATATTGATAGTACATGAAAAATGAATTCATTAATATTGGAAGAAAGGAAATAACAAGGAAGGAAATAGAGAGAAAGGAAGAAAAAGAAAAGAAATGGAATAGATTTTTATTTTCTTTAAATATATTTGGATAAAAATAAAATAAAAAGAAAGGAAATAATATATAATATTATAAAAAAATAATTTTATCCTTACATATTTTAAAATGTGTTGAAAAATAGGAGGATAATATTAGAATATTAATAGTAAGTACATTTTCCTCCTATTTTCTATCCAATGTTAGAGAGGAAAAAATTTAATGAGTCACACCTATTTTTTTACACTATTCACTTTTTTTTTTTACTTTTCCATTCAACCAAATAATATAAAATAGCTATTTTCCTCTTAATTTATTTCCCTTTCTTTTCCTTCCTCCCATTTTATCATCAAACAAACACACCTTAGTGTTAATGAAGGAGATCTTCCTCCTTAGTAGGCCGTAACGGAAATGAATCCTCTCAATTTTTTTTTTCAATTGAGGGAATAAAGTGTGATCTTTCCGCTCTAACTCACCAATGCTTTTTCTTTCATGTTTTTTCTTGGTCCTACTTATAAAATTAGGTGGAAACTCAGGTGCAGTTGACTTCACGTGAAATTGATATCTGAGAATCGTTAGATGATTTGACTGATTTGACTAAATTTTTATCTAACGGCTCTTAGATATCAACTTCACGTGAAGTTAACTGCACCTGAGTTTTCACCATAAAATTAGTAGTGAAAGATTATACCTTATCATTTCATGTGAGAAAAAAATTGAGAGGACCTATTCCCAATCTTAACAACTATTGTGGTCCAAATTGTGTCTTCCCTAGAATAATTCGTTTTTAGTTTTATTTTTTTAGAAAAGGAACACATGAAACTGCAATTATAGTGGTGTGGGGTAATGCAACCTAATTGAACAAAAAAGGATATAGGGATACCTAATTACTCATTAGTCTAAGGAGACAAATATGCTTAGCCATCATTATCAATCTATTTTCTTAAGTAATCACTAATCACTAGTCGATCTAAACAGCTAAACTTGTCCAAGGGACTGAGACAGATAATGGTATCAAGCTTAGTTTTCACGTCAACTATTTTTTTTTATTTGAATCTATGATATAATTCAATTTTGATAAAAATAAACATATAGAGAAATTACAATATTTAAGAATAATAATCTTGCAATCTCTCACCTTAAATTAAATGTTGGAAAAAACTTCAGATAAAAATAAACGACTTAATTTGTTAAACAAAATTTATCAAAGAGGGAACTCACAACAAACTTTAAGAAAATTAAGAACAAGTATTTATTTATTAGTAGAAGGCCCAATAAAAAACATTTTCGGCACTAGCTGCTATTATTAACCACATGAAGGGTTATATAAAAGCTTATATTTATCCAAAATATATGAAGCTAAACAATTCCATGGAGCTTATTAAAATTCGGTTTAATTATTCTGTTGGTCTTTATAGTTTTATCAAATTTATAATTAGGTCTCTATATTTTTTTTCTTTTTAATTGGATCTCTATATTTTTAATTTTGTAATTAAGTCATTTCTAGTGTAAAAAATGTTAAAGTTGGCTAAATATTTCTCTTCAAATTAAAGGTATGTATAATTAAGAACCTAATTAAATCTTTGATCACATATTTTTTGAGAGAAATATTCAGTTAATTTTAACATTTTTAACATGAAAAAGACTTAATTATAAAATTAAAAGCAATATAAGAACTCAATTAAAAAAAAAAAAGGTATAAAGATGTAATTGCAAATAAGAAACCAATAGAAAAAATAAACCTTGAAATTCCATTTGGATTAGGGTTAAGGGTTATAAAAGCAAGCGTTATAAATCATTTCAAGATTACCTTGTCTTTGGGTTAGGGGTCTGCATGGCTTCCTTCCCTGCCCTTGCAATTTTGTATCCACCAAAAAGAGAAATGGGCTCACAATTTGGGCCTCACTGTTTCAATGCTCTCTGACCCACAAGGACTATATCACTTCAAAAAAAAAAAGAGACAAGAGAATCCAATGTGAATGTTGATGAAGTTATGGGAAAATAAATGTGTTCATGCAAAATATGAGATTCACTACTTATCATATCAACCATTTATCCCTTAAGACATAAATGCACAAGATTCTTCATTACTATGGTTTTCACATTTCAGTGATTCAGTCCCTAAAAGTACCCCACCCTTCAAAGAGTATCCAAAAATGTTTCACTATAAAGATATTAGGTTATGGGTACCACTATTATATAGGATGACAAAATAAATAAAAAAGTGAAGTAGATTTTTATGAATATGTCAAACGCAAACCACATATGTCCACAAAATTAAGGGAAAAAAATGTTATACTTTTTACCAAATGCTATGATAATGTCTTTTAGGCTCCAACATCCCAGTTATGATCAAGAGGGACCTACAACTAAACCCACATAGAAGGAGGAGGAAATTACTAAAGTACCCCCATGTAAGACCATGAAATTCCAATTTTATCCATGTGTAATGGGTATTTTGTAAAATCACAATTGAAATGAAAATTTCAATATCCTCCAATATTGCCGTGAAAGAAGGGAATAGCCAATTGTAGTTGGTATGGAAAAAGATATTTTTATTACCTATAAAAACTCTCAAACTTAGATTCTGTCTGCCAAACAAGAAAGCCAATTGATCAAATTGGCTCCAACTCTTTGACATTTTTCACATCATTATTGTTTCAAATTTCAATGTTGCATTTTAAAAACAATAAACCATTAAAAAAAGTGTTTTTTTTTCTAATACAACATGCTATGTTACTCAAGAGGGAAAAGTGGGAAAAACGCCAAAAATTAGAAGAACAAGGGATTTTCATAGGGAACAAAAACAAGAGGAATCAGATCCATACAGAAACACAAAGAAAGCATGCAACAACAGCACTAAGCATTTTTTTAACTCTGCCACAAAAGTATATATATGGATAATATATAGAAACATTTTAATTAATTAATTTATTAACCTTGGAAAAACAAATAGTAGAAAAATGGGAACACACCCCATATTTTGAGATTAAAAAGTGGAAAGAAGGAATGCACTATTTAGAGAAATATTATTTATTGAAGCATAAAAAAAGAGAGGAAGAAGCTCACAAACAAAGGGACAAATAAAGTACATTATAGAATCCACTTTTCTTTTTAATATATTCTCTGTGCTGCTTTTCTTTACACACATGAAAGCTACAAAACCTTGCAGCTCCTGAACTACATTATCAAGCAGAAAAACCGCATTTTCTTTTCTTTTGCCATAATAAATAAATATAAAATAAACTATGTATCAGTTAGAGGCAAAGACACTTTTGAAAAAAAAAAGCAAAAAAGAGCTTTAAAAGAAAGAAGTTTATTTTTTTTCTTTTACTCTCCTTAAAGTAAAA
This sequence comes from Arachis stenosperma, assembly GCF_014773155.1. NCBI lineage: Eukaryota > Viridiplantae > Streptophyta > Magnoliopsida > Fabales > Fabaceae > Arachis > Arachis stenosperma. The sequence continues at coordinate 1,671,337 of NC_080379.1, read as the reverse complement.
TAGTTCTTACACGGAATTTTTTTTAAAAAAAAAAATTGAAAAAAGGAAATTTTGCAAGGAAATGTGGACACCCTAAAATAGTAAAAATATAAGTGGTAGAGACCCACTTTTAATATGAAGTTTTGAGATCTTGTGAGGTAAGAAATAAAGCAAGAATGTAATGTATGTGCATTGACTTGAACCATATTCAGCCCCATTTGGCTATTTGCTTACATTTTATATATGAATGCAAAATTTAAAGAGAAAATGTAAATGCAAAACAAGTTGTGAGTCCTACCCAAGTGATGAAAGCATAGAAACTGAAGAAGAAGCTTGGAGAGTTGTGTATGCTGACCCTTGTTTTGTTCCTGATGATAGAGCGTGCAAAGGAGAAGCCAAGAAGAAAGGAGAGAAAGAGAGAGAGTAAGAGAGTGACAAAGAAAGGAAGCTAAGTAAGAACTAAGAAGAGTGAGAGGTTTGTAAGTTGTAACTTTGAAAGGGTTGTCGTTTCATCCAACAGCTATTAAATTGGTTTGAAGTGTGACTTTGCGTCCGCAACTATCATATTCATACTCTTCGGATAAAATATGCCGTCCATATAACAAGAAAAAAATATTTATTTATTTTATAAGAATGCTAGATAATTAATAAATATTATTATTTTTTATTAGTATTTAATTAGTAATAATTTTTATTTATATTTATAGAAATTTTATACACATAAAATATATAGTTTATATTTTTATTTATCAAAATTTTATACGCATAAATCAATATAATTTATATCTATATTTTTTAAAATTTACACACATAAATTATGGATTTTTTTCATAAATAAAATAAAAAATTTCATATTTTTTTAAACATTATTTTTAAACTTTAATTTTTTAAATACGTTTTTTTTAGAGCAAGTTCATCGCACCCCGGCGAACTTTATAAAAATTATAGAGTTCGCCTTACCACGGGCAAACTCCTTTAAATTTTTTTGAATCCCACGTTTTTAATCATTTTAATCTATTATCATCATCTCTAAATAATATATAGATCTACAAACAGTATATAGGAATATTTACACAAAAATAAACAAGCATGACTTCTTCAATAATTTTTTTAATTATAAATTAAATAAAATAAGTCATATTTAACAATGACAACTATTATCATCGTCTCCAAAAATATATAAATACATCGGAATAAACCATATTTAACAAGAATTTTTTTTAATTATAAGTCGTATTTTATTTTAGAAAAATTTAAAAATAAAAAAATTTAATTATAAATTTATTGAGATTTTAAAATATAAGAATAATTAAATAAATAAAAAGATAATTATATATTTTATATGAATATTAAATTTAATAATTACTTTTATATATACTTAACATAGTTGTTGACTTTTTATATAGGATACCAAAAAAACATTTGAATATTTTGCATCTTTAAAAATTAAAAAATGATTTAAATTTTTTATGAATTAATTATTAACTAACTTTCATTATTTTTTCATATTCAGGAAAATTTTGTAACATTGAAGAATATGTAATCCTTTTACTACCTTTTTACTAAGATGTCTTCTCTTTATGTTGAGAGATAAAAATGTACCACTCAAATGAAATGAACTTTCATAAATGGAGTATGTTGTATACTTGTACGTCGTATGTTATTCCACAAATACTATGCCTACTTTGATAAGTTCTCACTCTTTTATTTAATTAATCTTACCTCTTGTCGTGTCTTGGGATCGACGACGAATAAATCCAACAATTAAAATTGTTTAAATGCATCTAGTATATATGTTTCAAATAATTGCGTGATTTTTTTTTAAAGTAAAATATTAAATTGAGATATTAAAAGATATATGTGTTTTGGACTCTTTTTTTTGCATTGCTATAATTTTTTGGAGGGTTTTTTTATTTTGGTTTGGTCAGTCTTTTTTTTTTGTCATGACCGCGGACCACACAACTGACCCATCTATGTCGGCCCAATAGATTCATTTTTTTGTAAGGAAAAAAGTAGATTATCCAAAATACAAAAACAAAAGAGCGTTTTCCGGTCAAGTTAGCCCATAGAGAAAAAGAAAAAAAAAGTCCCTTTTAATGAATATAATAACAACTTGTGTCATTGTGTGAAACTCCAAATAGCTCAGCTTTGTAGTACCAGATCATTCTTCTAGTAAACAAAAGGTGAAAGACACTTTTAATATATTAATTAATATTAGAAAATCATAGTTGTGGTTGGTGGCTTGGTGCTACAAAATATCTTTTGGAAAAATTAACACAAAAAATTAGCAAGAGTTAATTAATAATATAAAAGAGTAAAAATTTTAGTTAATATGTATCCTAAAAGTACATATTACAAATATTATTACTTATTAGTAAAAGTTTTAATTTTTTTAATAAATACATAACAATTAACAAATATATTAAAATTTTAAATTTTATATTTTTTCATAAAAAAAATTTTAATTTGTAATCTTAGTATGTCTTTTTAGAATATATATTAACTGATTAATTAAATATAAATTATTACTTCTTGTTAACCGTTTTTAATATTGTTTTCTCCCCAACAAAAAAAAAAAAAAAACATATTGGAGCAAAAAATTACTATCATTTATTAACATGTCATTGTATATATCATTGTCATTTGCATTTATTAAAAAGAAAATGGAAAAGTATAGTAACTTGTAGATGAAATTTCCGAGTAGAAACAGCTTTGACGATAATAATAGTTCACACTCCATAAAATGCGGAAGCTTTAAATCTTCATGCAGCTACACTGACATTTTCCCTCAGTTCCTTTGAAACTGCAGCAAGATAGGCATGTGATGACCCACATATATACCTCTTACCCAAATAAATGTAAAAATATTATGCAAGCAAGTGATTTTTATAATGAAATATTATCTATATATTAAATACTCTTGATATTTATATAAAAAATCTAAAAATTAATAATTAATTATATATTTAAATTATTTTTAATTAATAAAAAAATATATTTAATTGTTAAAAAACACTAATATTAAAGCAGTATTTATTATAAGAATTTAATTTTGATACATTGTTAGTATAAAATAATTTTATATGTGTATTTAATTACGTAACATCACATCAATAAAAAATAACTATCTTTTATATTGATCGTGTGAATATCATCTAAAAAACTGATGTAATTATACGATTATATAAAATACTTTATACTATCAATACATCAAAATTTAACTCTTATTATAAAGACCATATATGTAACAAGATTGTTCTTATAATTATACTACTTGACAATTACATAAAATATTAAGAGAAATAAAAATATAGGGTGTGTTTGGATTACAGTTTGCAAACTATAGTTTGTATAAAATTGATTTTGCAAACTTGCTTTTAATGAAAAGTAAGTTTGTGTTAACGTGATTTATGTTTGGCAATCTTTATATCAAAATGGATTATAGTAAAATAAATGTTGTTTGGATTATACTATTCAAAATCACTTTTAGATGAAAAATTACTAAAAGAGACATCAATTTAAATAATTTTTTATATTATTCTATTATTTTACTTTAGATATTTGAATAGATCTTGTTAAGAGACATGATAAAACACTAATAAAATACATAAAAAATAATACGAGATATCATAAAAAATTCATATAATAAAAAAATTCATATGAACTAGAAAATAATTAAAAATAATAATATACATGAAAAAAATAGAACATTAAAAAAATAATATAAAAAATATTTATCATATAAATAAAATAAATACAATAAAAAATAAAAATATGAAAGATAGTATTATACATTTTATAATGTCAAAGAAAAAGAAAATGTTCTATAAATTTTTTAGTACCGTTAGTACTCTTTAATTTAGTATCATTTTAGACTATAAACTTTTATTATTTATGACTCTTTTGTTACTTATAATTAGTATATAATAAAGTCGAAAATAAAGTACAGTCAGAAGTACAATAAAAACGAAAAAAAACATGCAAACATCGTATATAATAATTACGATCAACAACATATATTATATAAAAAAAATATAATAAAAAGTAAATAAAATTCATACGAATAAAACCAAATAAAAAATAAAAAAATTTATATACAACATAAATATAGTACAATAAAGAATAGAAAAAAGAATTTATATAAATAAAAAATAATAAATTTTTTTATCTGGACCGTGATTGAAATAAATTTGCATGAAAAAAAATTGGAACGAAAAACATACATAAAGAACTATTGTAAAAGTTATATGGTTACTTGCATTTTTTTTATAGAAGAAAACAAAGGATAAAGTTGGTAGAAAAGGAAAAAAATTCTCATCTAATTTCTTAATGGTAACCAAACTTTTCCAACGTGAACGCATAAGCTGGAAATTTTTGCTTCTGATAAACGTACGTTTAGAGGTATAAGCACTTCTAGGTTGAGAGTTCTAAAATATTGCCAAACATAAAAGTGGAACGTTCAAGACGCTCAAACGAGCTTCTCTCTTCCTCAACGTGAATCCCAAACACACCCATAATAGTGGCATTTTTTATGTACATAAACTTCCCTGCTATGATGTAAAGGCGACAAAGACATGAACCTGCATTCTGTGTCCCTTCTGCCACATGGAGCTTCCAATGGAACTTCGGTTCAAAGTCTCTCAATGTGAATGGAGGGATATTATAATCATTAACTCCATATATAAAAGTTGGTTATTAATATATATAGTATTGAAATGATTTTTTTTTTCTCCCTCTTTAGAGAGTACTTGGTGATGAGGATCGATGGGAAATGAACACAAAGTACTGATTTAATTAAATAAGACATGAAAAAAATATAAATTAAAGTTACAATTTTATCTAATAATGACTAAAATTTTGTCTCAATAATTTTTAAATATTTAACACTTTAGTAGGTACACCTTATTGTCATTAAATTCTAATGTCTTGAGTCAGAAATATAACAACAAATGAAAAGAAAATATGTATATTCCGTCTTTAATTTATTTTTAAAAATATAGATATTTTAGAAAAAATTATATCCAAAAAATAAAAGGAAAAAAAATACTCCATGCGTATCAAAAATCAAACATGTTATTGTCTATAATACAAGACAAAATTTAAAATTTTAACATTTATTTAAACACATAAATAAATTAATTATTCGACTAACATAAATTAATTATATATTTTATTATTTTTACTATTAGAGGTTTGATATCATGATAACTGATTATTTAGTTTATATATATATATATATATATAAATACATAATAATTAATTTAATAATTAATATTTTTGAAAATTGAATATATTTATATTTTATAAAAAAATTAATATAACTTATCTCTTTATATTTATTTTTAAAAAAATTTAATTTTAATGCACTAAAACAGAATAAAACAAGTTTTATACGTGTTAATTATAAATAATTATCTTAATAAAAAATAATTATCACATAAATAATCATTTAAATAAATAAATATAATTAAATAAATATATAAAATAATTTATTATTATCACATAAAAAAATTCAATTATTTTCAAAATAATAATATTTAAAAAACAATAAAAAATCAGCTCAAACAATTAAATTTTTTCTTATTTATTATTCATTAATTTATTATTTAGAAAACAACATGGAAACCTAAATGCAGTGATTAGCTGATTCCATAAAACTTATCTAAAGTGGTAATTAAATTAAACCCTACAAATCAAATTGTGACCCACCCTAGCATGCAATATATACAAAGAAATAGAATTAGCTTCTCCACAAGTAACACTCTCATCCAAGCAACCAAAAAAAAAAACTCACTACTCACTCTCATAAATAAAAAAAATGAGAGCAAGCAACCACTTAATTGGAGCACTAAACTTCCTAACTTTCCTCCTCTCGATCCCAATCCTGGGCGGCGGAATATGGCTGAGCAGCCGCGCCAGCACGACCGACTGCCTCCGGTTCCTGCAGTGGCCCCTAATCGTGATCGGAATCAGCATCATGGTAGTTTCACTGGCGGGCTTCGCAGGCGCTTGTTACCGCAACACCTTCCTAATGCGTCTCTACCTGGTCGTAATGTTCGTCGTCATTGCGGTTCTCATCGGCTTCATCATCTTCGCGTATGTTGTAACTGACAAGGGATCGGGCCGGGCCCTCTTGAACCGGGCCTACTTGGACTACTACCTTCAGGACTACTCGGGCTGGCTGGAGGAGCGCGTGGCCAGCAACGCTTACTGGCCCAAGATAAGCGCGTGTGTTAGGGACTCTAAGGTTTGTGGTAGAATGGGAAGAAGCATTAATAGTGTTCCTGAGACTCCTCAAATGTTCTATCTTAGAACCCTCTCTCCTATTCAGGTACCTTCTTTTTCTTCCTTCATACATGGCCACTTCCTTTTTTTAGTTTGTTTCTATTTACAAAATAGAAAGATTTTGGTGCAGTTATCTTCGTACGAAGTTGATAGTTAAAAATTATTAGATGGTGAAAGGGAGTTTGTTTTTGTTTAGGTAAAAATTTAGGTGAAGTTGATATTTAAGAGCTGTTAGATGAAAATTTAGTTAAATCATCTAATAGCTCTCAAATATCAACTTTATATAAAGTCGACTACATCTGAATTTTCATTTTTTGTTTAAGTGAATATATTATCTTCGTGTAAAGATAATAATAAAAAATTATTAAATAATTTGATAAATTTAATTAAATTATTATCTAACAGTTAAATAACTGTGAGTCTTCCCTTTTGTTTAAGTTTTAAAACATTTATGCTTGTATGTGTTTTATTTAGTTTTAATAATTAAATTGCCAGGATCATAAACTAAATTGATAGTTTCTTTCTATATATGCATTTCTTTCTTGAGTATGGAGTAGTTTCTGGTTTTTCAGATTTTAATTATTAGTGTATGCTGCTGTAACAGAATTAAGAAAGAAAATGGAAATTAATATCTCTAAAGAATATAGCTAGGGGTGTTTCATAACTTGCCTGTTGAATCATCAAGTGATTTAATTTTTTTTAATATATATTCACATAAAAAATTATTTCATTTGAAAATAATAACAAAAAATCGTTAAATAATTTAAATATTTATACTTGGTTGTTATAGTTACATAAAGATATTTAAACATGAGTTTTTTTTAATGTTTTAGGTTTGAATATGAGAATAAATGGAGAAATTAAAAAAAATAGTGAGGGTAATAGAACTGGAGTCAAATTTTACTTAAAACTTTATAGATTTGGCTTTTAAGATATATTTATAACCAAGAGGCACTCTCAAAGTCTCAATAATTATGTTTTCTAATATTTAAAATTTAAATCACTATCATCTTGTAGGGGGAAGAGCATGTTTAATATTATATTGCACCTAATACTTGTTGACATCCGCAGATTGTGATATCATATGTTCTCTTTTTTATTTCATAAAAACATTGTATATATTATCCAAATTGTGTTATTATTAAAGAGAAATAAATAATAATTGAGGGAAGTGAATTGAGATGAAGTTGATGGGGGTAGTTCTGACTTTTAACAAGTGTAGTGGATCTCTCTGGTGAAATGGTGTAGCATGTGAAGATGATGGGCTTTGACCCATCAAGCCCCGAAATTTGTGGGCGGTGGTCCAATTGATTTTAACTTATTATTATAAGTGGAAAAAATTATTAGAAGCTTGCTAAAATAAGAAATTAGGAGTTTAATTGGTATTCAATTTAGATTTTTTTTTTTTGTATCAGGTTGAGTATGTTGATTCAAGAATATGACTAGTATTTTACCTTCTATTTCATCAATCTTTTTGTTTGGAAAAGATTGATTCATGATAATATGTGACAAAATAAACGAAAAAACATATTGGTTCAGAATTTAGAAATTCCGACCAAAAAATAAAAAAGAAAACATTTGATGCAATTATAATATTCTCAGCATCAAAAGAGAAAAAGAAGATAATGTAACCAAAATGTGATATCATGAAAAGATTTTTCTTATGTTTAAGACTATAAAAAAAAAGTTTATGATATACGACATAGTGACAGTGATGTATTCTGGCTTTACTATGTGAAGCGGTGGTCACGTTACTTGTAATTAATGGATTGTCTGATTGAATAATTAATGGTACTCACAAAGCATAATTGTCGTTTCATATGCAAATATTTTATACTAACTCTATAACATATAATATGATATTTGTGCATGTAATAACTCTTGAAATTTGATTTGGAATTGTGTTTTATACGAGCGGGGATTATAATAATTTAGGCCACATGCCCACATATTTGAGAATTTGGAATTTTTTAAATTTAATTAAGAAATTGAAACTTTATGAGTCAGCATAAATTAAAAAGCATTATATGATAACACATTTTTTAAAAAAAAACAAGGGAATTTATTTTTGAAACACTTTTAAGAGTTTGTCGTCTTACTAAAATTATTTCATTTTCTTTTTGTATGCTTTTCTGGCATAATAAGAACCTTTTGGGGTTGCAATTTGCAAACTTTCCTTGAAGAGTTAGAGTAGAATTGATAATAATAATTACTCAAAAAAGTATCGATAATAATAATAACAATCTTTCTTTGTTATATGGTTGGGCTCCATTATTATTCATTCATACCTTTTTGTGGTTCTATTCTTTCTAAGTGGCAAACATGATTTGAATGTATAACCTAATAGTTGTCGCTTTCTCTCCTCAAATCATAAGAATGTTCTCTGAGATACGATTTATACTTTTTCATTGTTTGCCCTATTTTTTTTTTTCATAATAAAATTCACATAGAGTTATTTTTATATAAAATTAATAGTTGAAAATTATTAAATTATTTAATATATTTAATTAAATTACAATTTAATTATTTTTAATTATCAACTTTACATAAAAATAACTACACATAAATTTTTATTTATTTTTTTATCTTTATCCATATAAATTATCTTTTAAGTGATATAATATACTTCTTTTTCTTTTTTCTTTTGTTAATATAATGAACTTTCTCTTTATTCATTTGAAACTTTCAACATCATCTAAGAAGGTGTGAAGAAACAAGATGTTAAGGGCTTTGTTTGAATGGAAACAATGGATGAAAAATTGATAGCTAAGAAATCTTAACATGAAGAGGGAGGATCGGAGGATGGGAAAAATTGAGAATAAGAAAATGTAATTATATAGAAACAAAAGAAACATCAGGTAATTAATCCTTTTTATTAATTTTATACTTGAATTAACATTAACTTTTTTAAATTTTTTTCTACGAAAAAATGTTGGTATCTTAGTATTTTCTATAACCTGAGAAAAAGTAAAAACTTTTTCGATACTCAATTATGGCCTAATTATTACTATATATTAAATATGGCCCAATTATTATTATTATATATTAAATCCAATGGTATTGTATAACAGCATGCGATACAAGTTAAATTTGAAAATAGAATATACGAATAAAGATGTACTACATGAGCGGCATATAAAACAATATAAGCAGTAATAGTATTGACACTCCAATAATTCATGTATGTCAATGATTAAAAATGCCTGCAAGCTTTCCATATGGTCAATAGTTTTATGATTTAAGTATTTTAGTTGCTATATTCAAATCTGTTGGTGTTCTATTAAAAATTGCATGTGATAAAAAGCGACATTTAAGTATAGAATATAGTAGCAATACATGATTCCCTATAGAACATTATGAGATCATCACTATCATCACTCTTATTATAATTCAATTCATGAATGCCACTGACTAATATGAAAACTCAACATTTTTATTATACTCATTATGTATTTTATTATTTTATTACCTTCTTGAATCACATAGATATTTCTAGCAAGCTTTTCCAAATGGTTGTTGTTTTATGATTCAAGCTTCTGACCAGAGACAACAACATATATATAGTTTAGTTGCTAGGTCTCCCTCAACCTCCTCTTTTTTTTTTTTTTTTTCTAATTTATCACCTAATATCATGATGTATTTTATCCTTGCAAGTAAATTGTCGCAAAATTTTAATTTCTTAGGCTGATCGTTTCACATAATGTTCATGATTAATTCTTGTTAGGTCTAGTACTTGGCTTTATGAATAGTGAAGTAACACTCATTATTTATGTGCAATAATATAAGAAAAAGTATAGGTAGACAATAGTTTTTGTGAACAATGTGAATAATGAGCTCAATAAAGTAAAAACACATTACACTCCTAAATTACTCACGAAAATCTTAATATTAGGATAACCATCCGCACACCTAGTGAATTGAACATCCGTTGTTCATGTTGTTCAAAAAAATTACTACTCCCATTCCATGACATGTTATTCTTGTGTGTAGTCTGGTTGTTGCAAGCCTCCAACAGAATGTGGCTATATCTACCAAAATGAAACGGTTTGGAACATCGGGTCGGGCGCAATGGCGGCCAACCCGGACTGCGCAAGGTGGAGCAATGACCAAGAGATGCTCTGTTATGGCTGCGACTCTTGCAAGGCCGGGGTGTTGGCAAGTCTCAAGAAGAGTTGGAGGAAGGTCTCCGTCATCAATATCATCGTCATGATCATCCTTGTAATTGTCTACATCATTGCATACACTGCATTTAGGAACAATCGGAAGATGGACAACGACGAACCTTACGGAGAAGCCAGAATGACAAAGGCACAACCTAGTAGAATCAATATTTAGGACCACTATTTTCTAGCCTTAAAGAAGGATGATGTTACTTAGTTTCGTTATTATTTGTATATTAGATAGGTGTGAGATGAATTTGGTTTTCATTTTGGAAGGTTGATGTATATTGTGTTTACTTTGAGTGTTTCTTTTGAAGAAGAAACCTGATCATTTTGTAATAGGTTGAAATCAAGCATTTACTTGATTTATGTATGATTTACCTCAACCCCAACTTAGTATTGGTAGTCCTTTTTATATAGATATAACATATTTAAATAGTTTCAATATCAACCTTCTACCAAAATTAAGATCTTAGCATTTGACATGCATGTCTATGAAACTACTTACAAGTTAGGTTCTAAAACAAAAAGGTAGAAACTCAAGTAACTCCGTATGAATTGATAGTTAAGAGTAGTTAAATGATAATTTTGTCAAATTTATTAAATCATTTAATTACTCTCAGTTATCAATTTCTAACTTCACATTAAATTAACTGTATCTAAATTTTCAGGAAATGAAGAATGTTTTAGCAGTAAGAATGTATTTTATTGCAGTTTATTTTGCTTCTTAAAATGTTTTTGTCTAAAAACTAATCGAATTAACAATTTGTTTTTTTATATTTTAAAATGTTTTTTTTTAAGCATAGAAAGGAAATATTACTTATTTTTGGTCAGGAATAGGAAATATTGCTTGAACTCTGTTACCTTTTCTTTTTTCTCGGAAACCCATGGGTGTTTTGAATTGGGGTTTTCGATTCGGACTTACTATTTTTTAACAAGTGATAGCAAGTGGTGTCTTTTTTAAATTGGTCATGTGTTTTTCATGGAATTTGGCCTATACTGTACAACTATCAAAATGACTTCCGTTTTATAATTTTTAGGCCTGATATTTTTGTAAGCCCATAATTAACTAGTTGCCATATATTAGATTAAGGTCCAGTTTGGAAGCTCCTTTTGATAAAATAATTTAAATAATAAATGATTCTGTTAAAAAGTAACTTATAAATAAATTATTTTATGTTTAGATTTTTAACTCTAAAAGTACTTATTTTATAGAAATGTGATGAAAAGTAGAAGTATTATGAGATAAGTAATTTTTTTAACTTCTCTATAAACTCTTAAATAACTTCTTAAAAAGTTGTAATTTAATTTTGAAAATTACACCAGACATTAATACTACTACTTTTTATAAGTCAAAAGTAAAAAAAAAAAATTACTTCAAAAGTTTTCAAACGGCCCTAAGGGGTTATCTCATTCTTTATTGGGCTTAAACTAGTTGCCAGTATATTTATTATTATTCTATTTGTAGTGTGTCTTCTCAGAGGCCCAAACCAAAAAAATGTCCTCTGACATTATATTTGAAATTCTGATTCGCCAAGGGTTGACCACATGACTTTTTTTTGGTGTGTTCTAGATTAAAATTAGATCTATATCAGGCATGACGTTTGGATGAAGATGCCTCCTAACAATTGACAATTTTATGCATTGACATTTTTATCCTTCTTGATCTATGGTGATGATCAGGGGTTGATTATATTGGTTTGTTGCAATGATATTAGGACCCGTCGTCAATGGCATACACAGATACACTACTTGACTCAATATACATTTATACATTTTTTAATATCCAATTCATATTCTAATATATTTTTATACATGTGAATGATTAATACCTGATTTTTTATATACATAATAATAACACAATTGATTAGGTAAGAATTTTTCCTGTTAAATAAAACATGCACATGTATTTGGAAAGAATAACCTCGTATATATATTCAATTTAAAAAATATAATTGGAGCATAGTGCAGTTTGAATGATAATACTAAGTCTACAGTGGCTAATTCCACCAAATCAAACAATAATTTAACATATTGATAAGTATAATAAAACATTTATTTGGGTGAGTTTTTAAGAAAAGATATTTTTTTAAGTTATATTTTTCTTTAAAAGATTTTATAAAAAAATAAAAATAATTTTATATTTAGATATCTCATATAAAAAGATCTTTTTATTTATCAATTATATTTAACTATAATCATATAAAAGTATTTTTTTATTTATTTATTACGTAAAAATTATCTTCATATTTTTTTAAAAAAAATATTTTAAAAATATAAATTATAACTTAAATTTTTTTGTTTTTCTATTTTTTTTTATTTTTATTATCTAAAAGTTATTACATATATTAAAAAATAACAAAATTAAAAATATTTTTTATTAATCACACCCAAATAAACCTAAAGTGAATCTGACCACGAAGAAGGAAGTCAGTACCCTAGTAATAGGAATTTGAAAAAACTTCAAACCTTAACGCGTAGACCTAATCTAATTCTTCAAGATCAGATCACCATAATTTTGTAAGCAAAAGCTACGTTAACTCAAATTTATTATCATTATTAATAACAGCTAGCACACATAACCTTTCACATTTTCTTGCGGACAAACTTAATTTATATTTATATATATTACTAAATCGAAGAAATTAAACAAATAATTGCAGCAGACATACACTTTTTCTTTCTTTATTAATTACTTCGTATTCAAACCTCCTCCTATGAATTAATGTCATTAATTGTCACTGATTATATATAAAACCACTAACCTTACGAAAGCATGTAGTAGTCACTACTCAGTAGCCAATAGAACTGTTGTTAGAATAAATACTTCACAACTCAGCAGTCAGCACCATTAATACTTTTTAGATATAAATATTCATTATTTATAATAGTATACTATATATTTCAGTGACGGAACTGAAATTCTAACATTGATGGATCTAATTGGCAAACTTTTATAACTAATTACAATCATATTTATATACAGAAAGTTAGTCACTAAAACGGTTAGTAGTATAAAATATATAATAAAAAAAATATAATTAATTTTAATATATATTTAATATTTTTGTTAATTTTAGTATGAATGATTTTAATAAAATAATATATAAAAATAGTGTATTGAGATTATAGAACACTATAATATAATATTATATATATTATTGATAGACGAGGTTATGGTTCACAACAACTCTTTCTTAGGGTTGTCACTGAAATCAAATATTCACTCATTCGTCTATTTAAATAAATAGCAAATTCAAATCTTTCTTTTTATATATGTATCAATCATTAGTTCATGACATATTTTAAAGTATTTGTCTTAAATTAATCTTTATAATATGAAAAATAGATGTTGGAAATTTTATTTTCCAGAATGGTATAGATTTTTATCAACTTGTATTGAGATTAAAAAGTTCAGTAAATAATATATTTCACTCAAGAATGACATTTAATTAAAATTTATTTATTCTTTATCTTGATGTTATATTTTTATTTTGACAATTTATATATAAAAATTTAACTATTAAATTAGTCATTCCAATATAACATATGTATATTTGATATAAAATATACATTAAAAATAAAAAAATTCTCTTATAATTGTTCTTTCCAACAGCTCTGAATTATTTATTATCTATTATGAGTATGGTCTAAGTCTAAGAAGTGTGATTAGGGTCCTCAATTCACACAACACTAGCTGGCTCAATGCCCTTTGGCTCACGGCTTAAATTTTCTTTCATTCATATTTGATCAAAGACCAACCTAGAATTATTTAAAGTTCTCTTTGGACTATGACTATGCATTTATTAAGTGTGCTGAGGGATAGCTAGCTAGATAGATATATCAACTTTTCATTATAATTGAAGATCAAATAAAAGGATGAGGATGGATTAAATGCAAAAAGGTACCAAATGCTGATATATTAATTATGAGTAGCATTCTGATGAAAATATATCTATCTATCTACATTATGATTATTACACATATGGTGTTAATTATATGGTATGTGTACGACCATTCAACATATGATTTAATTTGTAGACATTTCTTGCATTGCAGGACAAGTGATATGACCCCCTCCATTCAACAAAGGTCTAATAAGGATAACTATAATTTTAGTTTTTAAGATATTGATAACAAATTTATTTTATTCTAAATCTTTTTTTAAATATAAAATTATTCCTAAAGTTTAAAATTATATTTTAAAATTGTCATTTTTATTTAAATATTAAAATTTTAGATCAAATTATCTATAATAAAAAATATAAAAAAAATAAAAGAAAATAAAAGAAAGAATATTTATGTTTTTGTAAAAGAGGAAGAGAAGAAGAAAAATGGAGAAGGAAAGAAGAAGAAGAAGTTGTCAATGATTCATCTCTTCTGCTTCTGCCATCACCTTTGTACGATTTTGGTCCCTAAAATAAGGGCGATTTTAAAACCAAGTTAAATCTTAGAGATAATTTGTATACAAAAGAAAATTCAAAACAAAAAAAATTATTCGACCTATAGATTAAAAATCAAAATTACACTTAACCTTCTAATTATTAAGAAGTGGTAGTACTTGCAATTTTGACCGATTAATTTCGGATGTAACATTTTTAATTTAATTTGTTGATTAGGATATATAATAGATTAATGATCTCTCCCCGGTTGGCTAATATAGCTGTCATTTAATTTGTGACCATTTAATTTGTGACTTTATTATAGATGTATTAGTTCCAATTATATATGTTATTCTAAAAAAAAAGAGATTAACTTTCTTATAAACTATTATTTAGAATTTTTTAAATAGAAAACCAAACATGTTACTAGATTAATAACATTGTAACTTCGCAGCCTTGATATGAACTAGTATAATAATAATTATCTAATAATTGAGCTGTGTCAACTCTATCCCACTACTTCAACAATAAAATAATAATAATTAAGCATCTTTACTCTTAAGTGGAAATTGGTTATTGGTTAATATATATATATATATATATATATATATATATATATATAAACCATAAAGTTTAGTTGGCTAATATTCTTCATCTCTTAAGGTCCACGCGCTAAAGACTCCAAGGGCTAAGAGATAGAGCACGAGAACAAAAAATAAAAAAAAAAATAAATTATAAACTAATTGCAAAGGTCTAACTACTTCCACCACAAAGTTGAAAGCTCGAATGAAAATTTTCCAAGTCGTGGAAAAACTTAATCACTTGAAGATAAGCTAGAATCCCAAAGTTCAAAATAATACTACTTAGTTAAGAACATTTCGAATAAAAAACAATGCATATAAGCTTAAATAATAATGGAATATTTATGATATGATATATATAGAGCAGTGATAGTTGCTACATTTTGAAAATGGGAATGTCATGTATAATGGTTTAATTGAAACTTAAGACTTATGACTCCATTTTCTTAATGGGTGTGTTCAACGAGCTGAACGACTCTTCACCAAACTTGCCCCCAACTTTGCGGCCTTATATTTTAACTCTTTTGCACACACACATGCAATTTTAAAACATGCATGCACAAAATCATATCACAGTTATCGCTATTTATATAAATATCTTTGTATATATAAATTTAATTTTCAACAAACACACTCAGTTTGTGCCCATCGGAAAACCACAGGTAAATTATGGCTAGGCATATTACGGCGGAGGAACCGTCGCTAAATAATCTGACGCAGTATATTGGATTAATGGTGGTTATATTAGTGGTTGTGAAAACAATCGCAAAAACTAATTTTTGCGTTTTAAACTAGGCTAGTTGACAAACGGTTAGAATATGATTTTATGGTGATTTAAAACCGTCGCTATTACTAAAATAAACTATCACTATTTGGTGCATTTGTTGTAGTGAATAATTTTACGTAGATAACTAATTACACACCATAAAAAATAATTAATTTTTTAATTTATCACTTAACAAATAATCTAAATCTATAAATCTAATTAATTAGCAGATGGTCATTTAAAATTTTTTACACGGTTAGTATATTAAAACTGAATTCATATTATTTATTTAACAATTTATAATAGATTTTTCCTCAATTTCATAATATATGTCTTGTTTAATTTACATATGAAAATAAACGTGTTATTTCATTATTTTTCATGATTTTTTTGAGATAGTGGTTATTTTGAAAATAACAAAATGTTTATCTAACCTATTTGGTTAAAAGAAATGGAAAAGATAGCTAAATATTTTAATTTGTCATCAATATAGTGCATAAAGTAAAAATTTTCAATCTTCTTAATCTACTAATTAACTACTTCCCTCTCATTTTTAAAATGAGTATTCTCCTAAACTAATTAAGGGGTTAACTAATTAGTACTTTCAATTTTTAACTAGATCATACATTTATAGTTCAGGGTAAATAACTAAATATGACGTCAACGTTAAATAATTTTACCTTATTATACAAAGTGATGTTTTTTTAGCTCATTTAATTTGTTTGGATATAGAAAATTAAAGAGATTCATTGTATTGATGTTTGAAAATATAGTAAAATAAGACAAGATATACAGGTACCTTTACTTTGAAATTGTAGGTTGAAAACACTGTACAATAAAATGAATTGATAAGAAGTTTGAGCTAACTTATCTTATTTCATGATTTCATCTATACCGGAGGAGAGAATAAAAAAAAATATCATATTTTTCACATACATCATAAAATAGTAACAGTTATTTAATTTATTATTTAATATTTTTCATAAGTATTTAATTAAATAATTACATAAAATTTTTTATATTATTAATACATCAAAATTCAAAAATAATAAATTGCATTCAATTAGAAGGGACTGAATAAAATTGGATTCGCCTTGATTTAGATTCGACCTTAAATAATAACTGAATCTATTTTTTTTAGATATTTACCCGAGTCTCTACCAGGTGAAGTCAAGACCTTAATAAATTTATATTAAAAAATTATGATGTACTTATTTATAAAAAAATATTTATTACAGAAAAGTTGATAACCATAGTACTTAAATTTGAAGTTGCCCATAAATTTTAATTTTATACTTTTTTAATCTATTTTCTAATTCAACAATATGATTAAAAATAAAACAATAAACTTATAATTAATATAACATAATATTGGAATTAATTTAAAATATATATATCTTTTTTAATCCCCTATGATGTATATAGGGGTAGAAACAAGTCATGTCAGGCCAAGTTTTACTATTAACAGGCCTGGCCTGTCATGTAGTTAATTGGCCTAGGCCTGACCTGTAACTTGTTATAGGCTTTTTTCAAAATACTAAACCTGGCCTGTTATTCAGTTTGGTATGGTTTGTAGCCTGTTAAAAGGTATCATAAATTTTTTTACAAAAAATAAAATATTAATTTAAAAAATTATTTTTTAATAAAAATATTTATATGTGTTACGGTGGGTAACCGGAGATTGATAGACTGGACTGTATTTGGCCGGCCCAATCGTCTGCGGATGGTAGCTTCCGAGCAGGTTCGCACGCTGGAACCTCCTTCCGACTTGTGTACGTGAATGAATGGGGGGTGGTACCTGCAAAGACACTCCGATGCCTAAGTTAGCAAGGGTGTGAGCAAGTTTAGAATGTATTGGGCTTAGAGATACCTGAGGGGTGTCAGTGTATTTATAGTGGTGAGCCAATAACCACCGTTGGAGTAGTGCCATATTTTTAGGGTGATAACCGTCCCTTTATCTTAGGGAGGTTAAGATATGGCTCCCGGAAGTGGTTAGAGAGATTTTAGGGGCAGTTACTTATTTGAATTGATGTTAATCTGCCAACTATTCTCCGTCCCGACTTCTTTAGAGCAAATCGTAGTCAAGACCGACTTCTTAGTAAGAAGGTCGGTGCTCAGCAAGGCTCAATCCTTTGGACTAGACCTTTCGTTTGGACCTGGGCCTTTATTATTAGGCCAGGGTATGAACAGTGCCCCTACTTGAGCCCAAGATCTCTTTAAGACTTGGGTTCGAGTATTTTACTCGGGTTCGTAGCCGACTTTCTTGGAGGAGACGCGGGTTTTTAAACCGACGTAATTTTCGCGACCTTTTGTTTCTGACAGTTACGTCTATTCAAGCGTCGTGTCCGTTAGGGATGCATCTAGGGATTGATGGCTTTGGTAACGGTGCACTCTCATTAATGACTGCCCCGTTTTTACCATTATGCCCTTAGAGTATTTATAAATGCTTTTCCCTCTCTTTTATTATCTTCTTTCTGCGATTTTTCTAATTTTTTCCTTGTTCGTTCTTCATTCGTTCGTGCTGCATTCTTGTGTTTCGGAGACTTCCGCTTCTTCCAACCTTCATTTTCAGAGAGAGGTTAGTTTCTTTTTCTCTTTCATATTTTTCGTATGCCTTCATTTTGTAGATAAGTAGGTTCGTAGACTTTTGCTTGGTTCCTTTTCCTCCTCTCTAGAGACCTTTGTTTTTGATTTTTTCTTTTCTTTTTCCCTTTGTAGGTTTCCTCATCTTCTTTAGGAAAAGAAAATGGCCTCAGTAGATTGGGTTGATGTTACTGTCCTAGGGGAGGAGCCGTTGGTTGATGTTGAGTTTATTACTCATCTTCGTACTCACCACCGGCTCTGTACCTCGGATGAGGACGAACCTAAGTATGAATTGCTTATCCCAAGTTCAGAGGACCGAGTTTGCCATGGGAGGGCCAACGGAACGGCCCCTCATTTCTTCTTTATGTATGAGTGCGTGATCACCCGTCTGGGCGTTTTTCTACCCTTTTCCGACTTTGAGATGTCTGTTTTGCAACACTGTCGGGTTGCCCCTACCCAACTTCACCCCAACTCTTGGGGTTTTTTGAAATATTTATCAATTTATCAGCCATGCTTTGGAGTTCCCGACCTCTCTAAAAATCTTTTTCCATATTTTCCATATGACCAAGCCCTTCAGTGGGCTAAACAATAAACAACAATGGGTTTCCTTCCGAGCCATACAAGGTCGGAGAATCTTCACCCTTTTTGACGAATCCTTTCACGACTTTAAAAATTATTTTTTCAAAGTGCAAGCTGTAGAGGGTCACCACCCCTTTTTCCTGGATGATAATTCTTCTCCTCGCTTTCCTTTATACTGGCTGGAGGCCTCTCCTTGTGAGAAATATGGTTTGGATGACCTGGATGAAGTAGAGGCCGCCATTGTGGGGTTCCTTCGAGAAGTGTGGCGGAGGGCCCCATATTTGGACACTAAAAAGTTTCTCCAAAGGTCTCCGACCTTTATCCAAGCACAGCTAGGTAGCTTTCATTTGTTTGTCAGATTCCTGACTTGTTAACTGAACTTTCCGACTTGTTTAATTCCTTAGCTATTGTTTTCTTTTTCAGAAATGGCGAAGACGAATGCTCAGGAATCTTACCAGAGAGTCCAGGAGGCCAAAGCAAAGTCTCGCGCTAGGACTGGTGGTGCCAGGGTTATCTCTCCTCCTCCTCCTCCTCGGAACGTTGGGACTCTTTCCAAGCCCATTGTGATTTCTTCTTCAGCTTCTTCTCAACCGCCCCCCATCGTCCGACCCTCCCCTGAGCCAAAGAAGCGCAAGACCTTAGAGTCTGGCTCTTTCGGTGAGGTTAAGGCGGATGCTCTTGCATTCGTCCGAAAGAATATCTACCCCCATGCTCGTATAAGCATGGATGATATGTCTGTTTGGAGCCACCTTACCACTATGATTGAGGAGAGTCTCAAGGCGGCGGGGGTTTGCGGTAAACTCTTGGATATTTTTGAGAAGGCTCCTCTCAGCTCTTTAGGGATGACCTCGAGGGTCGAGGAGCTGGAAGGAAGGCTTCGCTCATACCAAGAGCATGAGGGGGAATTGAAGAAGGAAGTCGCCAAGCTGAAGTAGGAGAGAGATGCCATCCGGGAAAAAGGGAAGGTTTTGCAAGCCCAATGCAACATGGAGATGGATTTGAGGAAAACAGCGCAGGTGGTGCACGAAATTGCAATCACACTTTTGCAACCCCGCACAACTAACCAGCAAGTGCACTGGGTCGTCCAAGTAATACCTTACGTGAGTAAGGGTCGATCCCACGGAGATTGTCGGCTCGAAGCAAGCTATGGTTATCTTGTAAATCTTAGTCAGGATATCAGAAAATATCAGGGTTGATTGTGAAAGGCAAAAGAACATGAAATAAGTACTTGTTATGCAGTAATGGAGAATAGGTTGAGGTTTTGGAGATGCTCCATCTTCTGAATCTCTGCTTTCCTACTGTCTTCTTCACAAACATGCAAAGCTCCTTCCATGGCAAGCTGTATGTAGGGTTTCACCGTTGTCAGTGGCTACCTCCCATCCTCTCAGTGGAAATGTTTAACGCACCCTGTCACGGCACGGCTATCCATCTGTCGGTTCTCAATCAGGCCGGAATAGAATCCAGTGATTCTTTTGCGTCTGTCACTAACGCCCCGCCTTCAGGAGTTTGAAGCTCGTCACAGTCATTCAATCATTGAATCCTACTTAGAATACCACAGACAAGGTTTAGACCTTCCGGATTCTCTTGAATGCCGCCACCAGTTCTAGCTTATACCACGAAGACTCTGATTAAAGAATCCAAGAGATATCTACTCAATCTAAGGTAGAACGGAGGTGGTTGTCAGGCACACGTTCGTAGTTGAGAATATGATGAGTGTCACGGATCATCACATTCATCCGGGTTAAGAACAAGTGATATCTTAGAATGGAAGCAAGCATGATTGAATAAGAAACAGTAGTAATTGCATTAATCCATCAAGACACAGCAGAGCTCCTCACCCCCAACCATGGGGTTTAGAGACTCATGTTGTGGAAGGTACACAAAGAAACGTGTAAAGTGTCATGAGGTACTGATACAATGTCAAAAGATCCTATTAATAGTAAACTAGTAACCTAGGGTATACAGAAATGAGTAAATGACGTAAAAATCCATTTCTGGGTCCACTTGGTGTGTGCTTGGGCTGAACAATGAAGCATTTTCGTGTAGAGACCTTTTCTGGAGTTAAACGCCAGCTTTTATGCCAGTTTGGGCGTTTAACTCCAAGTTTTATGCCAGTTCCAGCGTTAAACGCTGGAATTTCTGAGGCTGATTTGCCACGCCAGTTTGGGCCATCAAATCTTGGGCAAAGTATGGACTATCATATATTGCTGGAAAGCCCAGGATGTCTACTTTCCAATGCCGTTGAGAGCGCGCCAATTGGGCTTTTGTAGCTCCAGAAAATCCACTTCGAGTGCAGGGAGGTCAGAATCCAACAGCATCTGCAGTCCTTTTCAGTCTCTGAATCAGATTTTTGCTCAGGACCCTCAATTTCAGCCAGAAAATACCTGAAATCACAGAAAAACACACAAACTCATAGTAAAGTCCAGAAAAGTGAATTTTAACTAAAAACTAATAAAAATATACTAAAAACTAACTAGATTATACTAAAAACATACTAAAAACAATGCCAAAAAGCGTATAAATTATCCGCTCATCACAACACCAAACTTAAATTGTTGCTTGTCCCCAAGCAACTGAAAATCAAAATAGGATAAAAAGAAGAGAATATACTAAAGACTCCAAAATATCAAGGAAACTTAGCTCCAATTAGATGAGCGGGACTAGTAGCTTTTTGCTTCCGAACAGTTTTGGCATCTCACTCTATCCTTTGAAGTTCAGAATGATTGGCATCTATAAGAACTCAGAACTCAGATAATGTTATTGATTCTCCTAGTTAAGTATAATGATTCTTGAACATAGCCAGTGTATGAGTCTTGGCTGTGGCCCAAAGCACTCTGTCTTCCAGTATTACCACCGGATACATACATGCCACAGACACATAATTGGGTGAACCTTTTCAGATTGTGACCCAGCTTTGCTAAAGTCCCCAATTAGAGGTGTCCAGGGTTCTTAAGCACACTCTTTTTGCCTTGGTTCACAACTTTATTTCTTTCTTTTTCTTTCTCTTTTTTTTTCGAAATTTTTTTTTTCAAGAATCAAATTGATGATTTTTCAGATCCTCAATAACAGTTCTCTTTTTCCTCATTCTTTCAAGAGCCAACAATTTTAACATTCTTAAAACAACAAATTCAAAAGACATATGCACTGTTCAAGCATTCATTCGGAGAACAAAAATTATTGTCACCACATCAAACTAATTCAACTAGTTTCAAGGATAAATTTTGAAATCCTGTACTTTTTGTTCTTTTGTGATTAAAGCATTTTTTCATTTAAGAGAGGTGATGGATTCATAGGACATTCATAGCTTTAAGGCATAAAATTTCAATTTTATTAATTATGAATTAAGAACAAGACTCAAAGATAGATATAAGATGAGACTAAAAGAAAAAGATAAAAATAGAGAACAAAACAAAAAAAACGCAAAAAAAAATAGGCTCCTAATGATAGAGGTTTTCACAGAGTTAGGACTCAACAACCTTGATTTTGAGAAGTGGATGCTCCCTCAACTTGAGAGGAAAGCTTTTGGCGTTTCATCTCTTGGAGTTCACGCCCCTGCTTCTCTTGTTCCTTCAGCAATTTGCAGAGCATGCAGTTCTGATTCTGCTGTTCTTCCTTAAGTTGCTCCATAGTCTCTTGCAACTTGGTGATAGATGCTTCTAGGCTGGCCCAGTAGCCAATTTCAGGAAATTCAGGGAGGAACTCCTGCGCCCTCCTTTTGATAGAGTTGTCTTGCATTTGTCCTTCCATTGACTTCTTGGTGATTGGGTGTTCAATGGGTATGAATTCATCTACTCCCATCTTTACCCCAGCCTCTTTACAGAGCAAGGAGATCAAGCTTGGGTAAGCCAATTTGGCTTCAGTGGAATTTTTATTTGCAATTGTGTAGATCTCACAAGCAATCACATGATGAACCTCCACTTCTTTTCCAAGCATAATGCAATGAATCATCACTGCTCTCTTGATAGTGACCTCAGAACGGTTGCTAGTGGGTAGTATAGAATGCTCAATAAAGTCTAGCCAACCTCTTGCAATTGGTTTGAGGTCTCCCCTCTTGAGTTGGTTTGGGACACCCTTAGAATTGGTTATCCACTTAGTTCCAGGAAGGCATATGTCCTATAGAACTTGATCCAACCCTTTATCTGCTCTCACCATTCTCCTATTGAAGGATTCAGAATCATCTTGCAGTTGAGGTAATTTGAAGATTTCTCTTATTTTGTCCAGATGGAAGTACATAACTTTCCCTCTGACCATGGTTCTGTAGGTATGGTAAGCAGTTCCAGTCATTCTCTGCTTGTCTGTTAGCCACAGATTTGAGTAGAATTCCTGAACCATATTCCTTCCAACCTTTATCTCAGGATTGGTTAGAACTTCCCATCCTCTGTTTCGAATTTGCTCTTGGATCCCCGGATATTCATCTTCTTTCAGATCAAACTTCACTTCCGGGATCACTGACCTCAGACCCATTATTTTGTGATAATGGTCTTCATGTTCTTTGGTTAAGAAATTCTCTTGATTCCAAAGATTCTTTGGATTATTCTCTTTCTTTCCTCTTAAATTGGTTTGTTTTCCTTTAGGAGCCATGATCTTGATGAATCTTGGCTTTAGTGATCACGGAAAAGCACACCAAACTTAGAGGTTTGCTTGTCCTCAAGCAAAAGAAAGGAAAGAAGAGAGAGAGAGAGGAAGAGTGAATTCGAATGGTGTGGTGGAATGAGGGGGGCCAAACGTGTATTTATAAGGTGGGGAGGGGAGATTTCAAAAAAAAAGAAAAATTTGAAAGGAGATTTGAGAAGATATGGAAAGAAATTGAGAGAAAGGTGAGTTTTTGAACAAAATTTGGGAATGATTTGAGAGATTTGAAGAATGATTTTAGATTTTTGAAAATTTGAAAGTGAATGATGAGAGATTGAAATGTGTTTTTGTAGAAAAATATGGGTAAGAAAAGGAAAGTTTGAAAAAATTTGATTTGAAAACAAAATTGTGGTCCCCCCACCTTTCTGGTGTTAAACGCCCAGAATGGCACCCATTGTGGCGTTTAACGCCCATTTGTTGCCCCTTTTGGGCGTTTAACGCCCAGCCAGGTGCCCTGGCTGGCGTTAAACGCCAGAATTCCTTTATCACTGGGCATTTTTCTAAACGCCCAGGATGCTGCACACTTGGCGTTAAACGCCCAGAATGGCACCCATTCTGGCGTTTAACGCCCAAAATGCCCCTTACTGGCGTTTTTTCACCAGTAAGCTCTTTTTCTCTGCTTTTTGAGCTGAATCCTTCTGTAACTCTGTGAATTCCTTCATTTTTGATACTTGCCTCTGTAAGAACAAATCATATAACCTCCTAATGACTGGGTTGTCTCCCAGCAAGCGCTTCTTTACTGTCTTTAGCTGGACCTTCACTGAGAATCATTCAAGTCTCAGTTTTGAGCATTCCTGCTCAAAATTGCCTTCAAGATAATGCTTGATCCTCTGTCCATTAACAATTCTATCTCTAATATCCCTTGTTGAGGCATGGCGTATCCGTGAGGCAAGTTACCAGCTCTTTGGCAACTGTCACAGTTACGCACAAACTCTCGGGAATCTTTATAGAGAGTAGGCCAGTAGAAGCCACATTGGAGGACTTTAGTGGCTGTTCGCTCACTTCCAAAATGTCCTCCATACTGTGATCCATGGCAATGCCTGACAAACCCCAATTTGAGGGTTTGTCTTGTATTGAATTTAGAGTATTTTGATAACCTCTTGTCACATTTAGCCTATAAATTAGCATGGTTTTGTTATCTCTCCCATATTTGTGCCTAAGTGTAAAAACATGCTTTTTAAGCCTTATTTTGATGAATTCTATTTCCTCTTTGATTCCATAAGATGCCTTGATGTGTTTGCTAGTAATTCCAGGATTGAAATAGGCTAGGCATGGATCAAAGAAGGCAAGGAAGGAAGCATGCAAGTGGAGAGAAGTACAAAAAGCCAAAGAATTGATTTCGGCCAAGCACGCGTACGCGCACAAGGCGCTCTCGCGCACATTGCGAAACAGGCCAAGGGCGCGCACGCGTACCATGCGCGCACGCGCCGATGATGGCACATGACTTCATTTATGTAACACGTGCCTGGCGATTTTGGGAAGGTTTCAGCAACCAACTTTGGCGCCAAAATGCACATAAAAAGCCAAGGATTGAAGGGGGATGACACACACACACATAGAGTTAGTTTAGTTTTAGTTAGAAGTAGTTTTCTAGAGAGAGAAGCTCTCACTTCTCTCTAGAATTAGGATTAGGTTTAGGTTAATCCCCTTCCTTAGATCTAGGTTTAATTCATGCTTTGATTTACCTTTCACTTGTTAATTCTTACTCTTCTCTTCTCTCTCTCTCTAGTTATATACTTTAATTCTTGCAATTCTTCATTTTTGTTGTGGATCTAGTGTTATTCTTTTGTTTTCTTTTAATAATGCAATTTGAGGTAATTCATGTGATTGTGATGTTGTTGATTGTTGTTTTGTTCATTCTTTGTAATTGTTAGTTGTTGATTCCTTTTATTCTTACAAATAAGAATGCTTTCTTTCATTACCCTCCAAGTGTTTGATGAAATGCTTGAGAGGATGTTAGAGTAGGATTTTATGTTCTTGGCTTGAGAAGGTAACTTAGGATTTCTTGAGTCACTAGTGTCCAATTGATTGCTAGTTGATAGCCATTAACTCTAGCCTTCATTAATCCAATTAGTGGAAAGCTAGGACTTATGGACTAGGATTGATATAACTCACTTGACTTTCCTTTGTTAATTGATTTAAGGATGACTAAGTGGGATTAATCCTTGCAACTACCATACTTGTGGCTAGTGATAATGATGAAGACCCTTGACAACCAAACCTTGCCAAGACCATTTTGTTAATAAAGTTTTCTTACCATTTACTATTCATGTTTCTCATCTAAAACCCCAAAATAATTCACAACCAATAACAAGACACTTTATTGTAAGTCCTAGGGAGAACGACCCGAGGTTTAAATACTTCGGTTTATAGATTTTAGGGGTTTGTACTTGTGATAAACAAATTTTTGTACGAAAGGATTAGCGATTGGTTTAGAGACTATACTTTACAACGAGAATTTATTTGAGAAATTCTAAACTGTCAAAAATCTAATCGTCAATGCCATAGGATCCTTTGTGCTTCTTCTCTGGGTACACATCTGCGGATCATTCCGTCAGCACATCTCTTAAAGAGATATGGCTCATCCCATAGGTAGTACTTGGCATCTGAAATTAATTTCTTTCTTTGCACTCTGCTGTACTCCTGGGGTATGAACCTCACAGCTTTGTAGTTTGCAATATCTGCAAACCATGGAGCTTCCTGAATGGCAAAGAGTTGCTCATCTGGAAAAGTCTCAGAAATCTCAGTAGAAGGGAGGGACGTCCCAGCCACTGGTTCTATTCGGGACAGATGATCAGCTACTTGGTTCTCTGTCCCTTTTCTGTCTCTTATTTCTATATCAAACTCTTGCAGAAGCAACACCCATCTTATAAGCCTGGGTTTTGAATCCTGCTTTGTGAGTAAGTATTTAAGAGCAGCATGGTCAGTGTACACAATCACTTTGGATCCCACTAGATAAGATCTAAACTTGTCAATGGCATAAACCACTGCAAGTAATTCTTTTTCCGTGGTTGTGTAATTTTTCTTTGCATCATTTAGAACACGGCTAGCATAATAAATGACGTGCAGAAGCTTGTTATGCCTCTGTCCCAACACTGCACCAATGGCATGGTCACTGGCATCACACATTAATTCAAATGGCAATGCCCAATCTGGTGCAGAGATGACTGGTGCTGTGACCAGCTTAGCTTTCAGGGTCTCAAACGCCTGCTGACACTGTGTGTCAAACACAAATGGTGTGTCAGCAGCTAGCAGGTTACTCAAAGGTTTTGCAATTTTCGAAAAATCCTTTATGAACCTTCTGTAGAATCCTACATGCCCCAGAAAGCTTCTAATTGCCTTAACATTGGCAGGTGGTGGTAATTTTTCAATTACCTCTACCTTTGCCTTATCCACCTCTATTCCCCTACTTGAAATTTTGTGCCCAAGGACAATTCCTTCAGTCACCATAAAGTGACATTTCTCCCAGTTTAAAACCAGGTTAGTCTCTTGGCACCTTTTCAGGACAAGTGCTAGGTGATTAAGACAAGAGCTGAATGAGTCTCCATATACTGAGAAGTCATCCATGAAGACTTCCAGGAATTTCTCCACCATATCAGAGAAGATGGATAGCATACATCTCTGAAAGGTTGCAGGAGCATTACACAGACCAAAAGGCATCCTTCTGTAGGCAAACACGCCAGAAGGGCAAGTAAATGCTGTTTTCTCTTGGTCCTGAGGATCTACTGCAATTTGGTTGTAACCTGAATAGCCATCCAAAAAGCAGTAATAATCATGACCAGCTAGTCTTTCTAGCATTTGGTCTATGAATGGTAAAGGAAAATGATCCTTCCTGGTGGCTGTATTGAGCCTTCTGTAGTCAATACACATACGCCACCCTGTGACTGTTCTTGTAGGAACCAGTTCATTTTTTTCATTATGAACCACTGTCATGCCTCCCTTTTTGGGGACAACTTGGACAGGGCTCACCCAGGGGCTATCAGAAATAGGATAAATAATCCCAGTCTCTAGTAATTTAGTGACCTCTTTCTGCACCACCTCCTTCATGGCTGGATTTAGCCTCCTCTGTGGTTGGACCACTGGTTTGGCATCATCCTCCAACAGGATCTTGTGCATGCATCTAGCTGGGCTAATGCTCTTAAGATCACTTATGGACCACCCAAGAGCTCTCTTGTGTGTCCTTAGCACTTGAATCAGTGCTTCCTCTTCCTGTGGATTTAAAGCAAAGCTTATAATCACTGGAAAAGTGTCACCCTTTCCCAGAAATGCATACTTCAGGGATGGTGGTAGTGGTTTGAGTTCAGGTTTGGGAGGCTTATCCTCCTCCTGAGGAATTTTCGAAAATTCCTTTGTTTCCTGTGGTTCTTCTTGATCAAGCTGAGCATCCTTGAAGATGTCTTCAAGCTCTGATTCTAGGCTTTCAGTCATATTGATCTCTTCCACCAAAGAGTCAATAATGTCAGCGCCCATGCAGTCATTTGGTGTGTCTGGATGCTGCATAGCTTTCACAGCATTCAACTTGAACTCATCCTCATTGACTCTCAGGGTTACTTCCCCTTTTTGTACATCAATGAGAGTTCGTCCAGTTGCTAGGAAAGGTCTTCCTAGAATGAGAGTTGCACTCTTGTGCTCCTCCATTTCCAGCACCACAAAGTCAGTTGGAAAGGCAAATGGCCCAACCTTGACAATCATATCCTCTATTATGCCTGATGGATGTTTAATGGAACCATTAGCAAGTTGGAGGCATATCCGGGTTGGTTTGACTTCTCCAGTCAACCCAAGCTTTCTGATAGTGGATGCAGGTATTAGATTGATGCTTGCTCCAAGATCACATAGGGCTATCTTGGTGCAAGCGCCTTCTAATGTGCATGGTATCATAAAGCTTCCTGGATCTTGAAGCTTTTCTGGTAAGCTTTTCAGAATGACTGCACTGCATTCTTCAGTGAGAAATACTTTTTCAGTTTCTCTCCAATCTTTCTTATGACTTAAGATCTCTTTCATGAACTTAGCATAAGAAGGTATTTGCTCAAGTGCCTCTGCAAACGGAATCTTTATCTCAAGAGTCCTTAGATAGTCTGCAAAGCGGGCAAATTGCTTATCCTGCTCCGCTTGGCGGAGTTTCTGAGGATAAGGCATCTTGGCTTTATATTCTTCAACCTTAGTTGCTGCAGGTTTGTTCCTTACAGAAGTGGTTGAAGAAGCCTTGTTAGAGGGATTACTGTCAGCACTCTCAGGTGTCTGATCCTCCCTTGGCGTCTGAACGCCAGAAATGGGTGAAGATTGGGCGTTAAACGCCAACTTCTCTCCCTTTTCTGGCGTTTGAACACCAGAACTAGGCAAGGAATGGGTGTTTAACGCCAGCTTTCCTTCCCTATCTGGCGTTTGAACGCCAAAAGTGTTCCTCTCTGGGCTCTTACTGTCCTCAGAGGGATTTTGAACAGTGGGTTGGTTATCCTCTGTCAATTGTTCCTTATTTGGCCTTTTGCTCTTTTGAACAGTGTTATCCAGTGTCTTCCCACTCCTCAGTTGAACTGCTTGACACTCTTCTGTTATCTGTTTATATATCTGCTGTTTTGCTTGATTCAACTGTAGTTCTATGTTTTTGTTAGCAACTTTAGTTTCATGGAGCATCTCTTTAAATTCTGCTAACTGTTCTGTCATCAGGAGCAATTGTTGATTAAGCTCAATCATCTGTTCTTGAGGATTAGGATCAGTGGCTAGTGCCATGACTTCTTCTTTTGGAGGGAACTCATTGCTAGAGTACAGATATTGGTTTCTAGCAACAGTGTCTATAAGCTCTTGAGCCTCTTCAATTGTCTTCCTCATGTGTATAGATCCACCAGTGGTGCGCGAAATTGTGAACTATACTTTTTCACAACTCTCATAATCCCTGGTAATGGCTCCAAAAACTTGGTGCGCTCAATACCATGGCATTACACAATTTCGCACAACTAACCAGCAAGTGCACTGGGTCGTCCAAGTAATAAACCTTACGTGAGTAAGGGTCGATCCCACGGAGATTGTTAGTATTGAAGCAAGCTATGGTCATCTTGTAAATCTTAGTCAGGCAAACTCAGATATATATGGTGATGAACGAAAATAACATAAAAGATAAAGATAGTGATACTTATGTAATTCATTGGTAGGAACTTCAGATAAGCGCATGAAGATGCCTTCCCTTCCGTCTCTCTGCTTTCCTACTGTCTTCATCCAACCCTTCTTACTCCTTTCCATGGCAAGCTCGTATAGGGTCTCACTGTTGTCAGCAGCTACCTCCCATCCTCGCAGTGAAAGCTAATGCACACACTCTGTCACAATGCTGCCAATCACCGGTGTGGTTCCCTCCCCTACCGGAATAGAATAACTCTTTTGCGTCTGTCACTAACGCCCAGTAGGTTACAGGTTTGAAGCACGTCACAGTCATTCAATCATTGAATCCTACTCAGAATACCACAGACAAGGTTAGACCTTCCGGATTCTCTTGAATGCTGCCATCAGTTCTTGCCTATACCACGAAGACTCTGATCTCACGGAATGGCTGGCTCGTTTGTCAGGCGAGCACTCGGTTGTCAGGCGATCAACCATGCATCATGCAATCAGGAATCCAAGAGATATTCACTAAGCCTCAGATGCTTGTAGAACAAGAATGGTTGTCAGTCACCTTGTTCATGGGTGAGAATGGTGATGGGCGTCAATCATCACCTTCATCATGTTGAAGAACAAGTGATATCTTGGAACAAGAACAAGCGGAATTTGAATGAAAGAACAATAGTAATTGCATTAATACTCGAGGTACAGCAGAGCTCCACACATTAATCTATGGTGTGTAGAAGCTCCACCGTTGAAAATACATAAGCATAAGGTCTAGGCATGGCCGAATGGCCAGCCTCCCAATGATCTAAGAACTAAAATGTCCAAAGATGATCTAGAGATCTAAAAGTGATCAAAAGATTTCTATACAATAGTAAAAGGTCCTACTTATAAGAAACTAGTAGCCTAGGGTGTACAGAAATGAGTAAATGACATAAAAATCCTCTTCCGGGCCCACTTGGTGTGTGCTTGGGCTGAGCAATGAAGCAATTTCGTGTAGAGACTCTTCTTGGAGTTAAACGCCAGCTTTGGTGCCAGTTTGGGCGTTTAACTCCCATTTGGGTGCCAGTTCCAGCGTTTAACGCTGGGATTCCTTGAGGTGACTTTGAACGCCGGTTTGGGCCATCAAATCTTGGGCAAAGTATGTACTATTATATATTGCTGGAAAGCCCAGGATGTCTACTTTCCAACGCCGTTGAGAGCGCGCCAATTGGGCTTTTGTAGCTCCAGAAAATCCGCTTCGAGTGTAGGGAGGTCAGAATCCAACAGCATCTGCAGTCCGTTTGAGTCTCTGGATAAGATTTTTGCTCAGGTCCCTCAATTTCAGCCAGAAAATACCTGAAATCACAGAAAAACACACAAACTCATAGTAAAGTCCAGAAAAGTAAATTTTAACTAAAAACTAATAAAAATATACTAAAAACTAACTAGATCATACTAAAAATATACTAAAAACAATGCCAAAAAGTATACAAATTATCCGCTCATCAACCAGCTGAGTGGTCTAAAGACATCTGAGCTTTTTCTGTAAGCCCATAGTAGAAGATGTCTAACTGTACCCACTCTGAAAACATTTCAGAGGGGCATTTTCTTAGCATACCTCTGTACCTCTCCCAGGCATTATAAAGGGATTCATTATCCTCTTGTTTAAAGCCTTGGATGTCCAGCCTTAGCTGTGTCATCCTCTTTGGAGGGTAAAAATGATTCAGGAATTTGTCTGATAACTGTTTCCATGTCTTTATGCTTGCTGTAGGTTGGTTATTCAACCACCTTTTAGCTTGATCTTTTACAGCAAATGGAAACAGTAATAGTCTGTAGACATCCTGATCCACCTCTTTATCATGTACTGTGTCAGCAATTTGTAAGAACTGTGCCAGAAACTCAGTAGGCTCTTCCTGAGGAAGACCGGAATACTGGCAATTTTGCTGCACTATGATAATGAGTTGAGGATTTAGCTCAAAGCTGCTTGCTTTGATGGGAGGCGTGCAGATACTACTCCCATATGTAGCTGTAATGGGGTTAGCATATGACCCCAGAGTCCTTCTGGACTGATCAATCCCACTTAGGTCCATAATGGATAAATTTTGTTTGTTTTTTTTTTTTTGAATAAACCGAAAAATAAAATAGAAACAAAAGGAAAATAAAATAAAATAAAAAAATTCGAAAATTAAAAGAAGATAAGATCAAAGCAAATTGAAAACTGAATCAAGTAGTTCATTAAAAAGATTTTGAGATTAGCAATTAGAAAGATGTGATTGAAAAATTTTTATGAAAGAGATTTGATTTTTGAAATGAAGAAAGAGAAAAACAACAAAATGACACCAAACTTAAAATTTTTGGAAAATCAAACACAATTTTTCGAAAATTTTAAAGGAAAAAACACAAAGAGGACACCAAACTTATAATTTTTACGGATTAAAAAGGGACTAAAGACATGCAAATTCGAAAATTAAAAGAAAAACAAAAGCATGCAATTGACACCAAACTTAAAATGTGAAACTAGACTCAACTAAAAGACTCTAAACCAACAAAAATAAAACAGTCCTAATCTAAGCAACAAGATAAGCCGTCAGTTGTCCAAACTCGAACAATCCCCGGCAACGGCGCCAAAAACTTGGTGCACGAAATTGCAATCACACTTTTGCAACCCCGCACAACTAACCAGCAAGTGCACTGGGTCGTCCAAGTAATACCTTACGTGAGTAAGGGTCGATCCCACGGAGATTGTCGACTCGAAGCAAGCTATGGTTATCTTGTAAATCTTAGTCAGGATATCAGAAAATATCAGGGTTGATTGTGAAAGGCAAAAAAACATGAAATAAGTACTTGTTATGCAGTAATGGAGAATAGGTTGAGGTTTTGGAGATGCTCCATCTTCTGAATCTCTGCTTTCCTACTGTCTTCTTCATCAAACACGTAAAGCTCCTTCCATGGCAAGCTGTATGTAGGGTTTCACCGTTGTCAGTGGCTACCTCCCATCCTCTCAGTGGAAATGTTCAACGCACCCTGTCACGGCACGGCTATCCATCTGTCGGTTCTCAATCAGGCCGGAATAGAATCCAGTGATTCTTTTGCGTCTGTCACTAACGCCCCGCCTTCAGGAATTTGAAGCTCGTCACAGTCATTCAATCATTGAATCCTACTCAGAATACCACAGACAAGGTTTAGACCTTCCGGATTCTCTTGAATGCCGCCATCAGTTCTAGCTTATACCACGAAGACTCTGATTAAAGAATCCAAGAGATATCTACTCAATCTAAGGTAGAACGGAGGTGGTTGTCAGGCACACGTTCGTAGTTGAGAATATGATGAGTGTCACGGATCATCATATTCATCCGGGTTAAGAACAAGTGATATCTTAGAATGGAAGCAAGCATGATTGAATAAGAAACAGTAGTAATTGCATTAATCCATCAAGACACAGCAGAGCTCCTCACCCCCAACCATGGGGTTTAGAGACTCATGCTGTGGAAGGTACACAAAGAAACGTGTAAAGTGTCATGAGGTACTGATACAATGTCAAAAGATCCTATTAATAGTAAACTAGTAACCTAGGGTATACAGAAATGAGTAAATGACGTAAAAATCCACTTCTGGGTCCACTTGGTGTGTGCTTGGGCTGAACAATGAAGCATTTTCGTGTAGAGACCTTTTCTGGAGTTAAACGCCAGCTTTTATGCCAGTTTGGGCGTTTAACTCCAAGTTTTATGCCAGTTCCAGCGTTAAACACTGGAATTTCTGAGGCTGATTTGCCACGCCGGTTTGGGCCATCAAATCTTGGGCAAAGTATGGACTATCATATATTGCTGGAAAGCCCAGGATGTATACTTTCCAATGCCGTTGAGAGCGTACCAATTGGGCTTCTGTAGCTCCAGAAAATCCACTTCGAGTGCAGGGAGGTCAGAATCCAACAGCATCTGCAGTCCTTTTCAGTCTCTGAATCAGATTTTTGCTCAGGACCCTCAATTTCAGCCAGAAAATACCTGAAATCACAGAAAAACACACAAACTCATAGTAAAGTCCAGAAAAGTGAATTTTAACTAAAAACTAATAAAAATATACTAAAAACTAACTAGATTATACTAAAAACATACTAAAAACAATGCCAAAAAGCGTATAAATTATCCGCTCATCAGCAGGCCAGCTATCAAAGTTTATTCAATGATCTTGTGTCTATGAAGAATGATCTGCTGAATTCTCGGAAGGCATACGATGAGTTGGAGGACTCTATTGCTGATGGCGCCGAGGAGTCTTGGAGGATCTTCCTGGAGCAAGTCAGAGTTATTGCTCCCAACTTGGATCTTTCTCCTTTACATCCTGACAAAGTTGTTATTGACGGGGCCATAGTTGATCCTCATGTCCCTGTGATCGTTTCTGAATCAGAGTTGAAGACTCGAGGGCAGAGGATCATTGAGTCTCCTCCTCATGGAAAGGATGCTCCGAGTTCTTCAGCAGTTCCTCCTATTTCCTCTTCATCTCCCATGGATGCCTCTGGTGGCGCTCCTCCTGACTCCGGTGGTGGTGATCCGTCTACTCTTCTTCCTAAAAAATGATTTGTGGGCTATTTGGGGGCCCGGCCTGTGGGTCCCCCATTTTTAAACTCTTTTATTTATTTTTGGTTGGTGGTGCTTGTTGAACAATTTCCTTTGGCCTTTCAAGGCCGTAAACAAAATATAGGTTTTAAATTAACAAAATAAATACCCTTTTTTTGGATAAGGGTTTAGGTTACCTTATGCGTGTATTCTTTTTTGATTTTGATTTTTCGAAATCCCCTTGATCTTTTTCTGAAAACCTTTTCCTTTGGCTTGTGTGTTTTTCTGAGCCTTTTGTTTAAGGGCATTATGACAGCCTTTAAACTTTTTCCTAGGTTTTTCGATCTCTTTTTTATTCCTTATACTCAACTTTGCTTTAGTGAGTTCTTATGACTTAGGTTATTTTTGTGATGCATTTTTCTTCTACTCGGTTCTTCACTCCGATTTACGGGTCGAAGTATTTCCGAGTTTTTCTACTCGGATTTTCATTTCGACTTATGAGTCGGATTGTTCCCGAGTTTTTTACGATCAACTCATATAACCTCTTTACACCGACTTGTACCTCGTCGTTTTATCCTGACGACCATCTAGATCGGTTCATGGGATTTTCACGTTTTGTCGAGCTTAAGTCGGCGCGTTTCGTAGAAAGACTTAGAAAAATATAAAGGAGTTTATAAGAGATACTGTGAATAATAAAAAAAAGATCTTTTATTGATTGGGGAGGTACCTTCTTGCTACTAAGGGTTTTTAATAGCCTATTTTCCCTTAGCCTCTACTATGATGCCTCGTTAAAAATCCTTCTCCAGAAAAAACCCTTTGATTTTTGGGAAAAAATCATGAAGTTGGGAAAAGAGTACATCAGGGGGTAGAGTTCGCTTTTAACTGTAGTACCTTTTCAGATTACAAGCATGCCACGACCTTGGAAACTCAGCGTCGTTCAGGTTGGTTACCTTATAATAACCTTTTCCTAAAACTTCATTGACTTTGTATGGTCCCTTCCAATTAGCAGCAAGTTTTCCTTCACCTGATTTGTTGACTCCAATGTCGTTTCTGATCAAGACCAAGTCATTCGGAGCAAATGTTCTTCGAATGACTTTTTTGTTGTACCTTGTAGTCATCCTTTGCTTCAACGCTGCTTCTTTTATCTGGGCATCTTCTCGGACTTCGGGGAGCAAGTCGAGCTCCTCTTTGTGCCCCTGTATGTTTCCGATCTCGTCATGGAGAATTACCCTTGGGCTTTGTTCAGCGATTTCTATTGGTATCATTGCTTCTACGCCATAGACTAGTCAGAAGGGTGTTTCTCCAGTGGCGGATTGGGGTGTTGTCCTGTAAGCCTATAGCACATGGGGGAGCTCTTCAGCCCAAGCTCCTTTTGCTTCTTGTAATCTTTTCTTTAGCCCTGCCAGTATGACTTTGTTGGCTGCCTCGGCTTGCCCATTGGCTTGCGGGTGCTCTACCGAGGTGAACTGGTGTTTGATTTTCATACTGGCTACTAAGCTTCTGAAGGTAGAGTCGGTGAATTGGGTTCCATTATCTATAGTGATGGAATAAGGTATCCCATATCTTGTGATGATGTTTTTGTAGAGGAACTTCCGACTTCTTTGAGCGGTAATGGTGGCCAATGGTTCTGCTTCTATCCACTTTGTGAAGTAATCTATTCCCACGATCAGGTATTTGACTTGTCCTGGCGCTTGGGGAAAAGGACCTAACAAATCCATTCCCCATTTCGCAAAGGGCCATGGAGAAGTGATACTGATGAGCTCTTCTGGTGGAGCCACGTGGAAATTTGCATGCATCTGACATGGTTGACACTTTTTCACAAATTCTGTGGCATCTTTCTGCAAGGTCGGCCAGTAGAATCCGGCTCGGATTACTTTCCTGACTAGTGACCTTGCTCCGAGATGGTTTCCACAGATCCCACTATGTACTTCCTCTAATACCTCAGCAGTTCTTGAGGTCGGTACGCACTTTAATAGCGGTGTTGATATCCCTCTTCTGTAGAGAATATTTCTCACCAAGGTGTAGTGTTGTGCTTCCCTTCGGATCTTTTTAGCCTCTTTCTCCTCTTTAGGGAGGATGTCGAATTTCATGTATTCGACCAAGGGGTTCATCCATCCGAGGTTTAAACCGATTACCTCAAGTACTTCTTGTTTGTCTTCTATTTTTACTACCGAGGGTTCCTGGAGGGTTTCTTGGATCAAGCTTCTGTTGTTCCCTCCCGGTTTGGTGGTTGCTAACTTGGATAGGGCGTCCGCTCTACTGTTTAGGTCCCGAGTTATGTGTTTAACCTCGGTTTCTGCAAAGCGCCCAAGGTGCTCCAGAATTTTCTCCAAGTACCTCTTCATATTTGGGTCCTTTGCCTGATACTCTCCGCTTATTTGGGAGGTCACCACTTGTGAGTCGCTGTATATCATCACCTTTGTAGCACCGACTTCTTCTGCCAGCTTCAATCCAGCAATCAAGGCTTCATACTCTGCCTGATTATTTGAAGCTGGGAATTCAAATTTAAAGGAAACCTCTATCTGGGTTCCTCTTTCATCTACCAATATTATGCCTGCACCGCTTCCTGTTTTGTTGGAGGATCCATCTACAAAGAGTTCCCATGTAGTTGATTTTTTCTCCTGATCCCCTGCGTATTCTGCAACGAAGTCGGCGAGGCATTGGGCTTTAATCGCCGTCCGAGTTTCATATCTTAAGTCGAACTCAGAGAGCTCTATTGCCCATTGAACCATTCTCCCTGCAACATCCGTCTTTTGGAGGATTTGCTTCATGGGTTGGTTCGTACGGACTCTTATTGTGTGAGCCTGAAAGTAAGGTCGTAGCCTTCGTAAAGCTATTACTAAGGAGTAGGCAAACTTCTCTAGTTTGTGGTATCTTAGCTCAGGGCCTTGTAGAACTTTACTGATTAAATAAACTGGATGTTGTCCGACCTCATCTTCTCTTATCAGGGCTGATGAGACAGCCTTGTCTGCTACGGATAAGTACAGGACGAGGTCTTTTCCAGATACTGGTCGGGTCAGAATAGGAGGTTGGCTTAAAAACTTTTTGAACTCCTGGAACGCCTCCTCGCATTCAGGAGTCCATTCGAACTGGCATCCCTTTCTTAATAAGGAAAATAATGGAAGGGATTTTAGTGCCGATCCTGCCAAAAATCTGGAGAGGGCTGCAAGTCGGCCATTCGGCTGCTGGACCTCTCTCAAACAAGTCGGACTTTTCATTTCTAGGATGGCTCTACACTTATCAGGATTGGCTTCGATCCCTCTTTGTGTTAGCATAAACCCTAGAAATTTCCCTGCCTCTACCGCGAAGGCGCACTTTGCGGGATTTAGTCTCATCCCGTGCAGCCTTATGGTGTCGAAGACTTGCGAGAGGTCTGACAAGAGGTCGACTTCCTTCTTAGTCTTTACTAGCATATCGTCGACGTATACTTCCATTAGACTCCCCAGATGAGGGAAAAACACTTTATTCATCAACCTTTGATATGTGGCTCCTGCATTCTTCAATCCGAATGGCATGAAAATGTAGCAGAAATTAGCTCTGGGTGTGATGAATGATGTTTTCTCCTGATCTGGCTCATACATTGGGATTTGATTATATCCCGAGTAGGCGTCCATAAATGATAAGTATTGATACCCCGAGCTGGAGTCCACTAGGGTGTCAATACTTGGTAGTGGATAAGGGTCCTTGGGACATGCCTTGTTTAGGTCGGTATAGTCGACACACATTCTCCATTTGCCATTTTGTTTTTTGACTAGCACTACATTGGCTAGCCATGTTGGGTACTTGACTTCTCTGATGAAGCCAGCTTCCAGGAGCGCCTGTACTTGTTCTTCTACTATTAGGGCTCGTTCTGCGCCGAGCTTGCGTCTTCTTTGCTGTACAGGTCGGGATCCCGGATAAACCGAGAGTTTCTGGGACATGAGCTCGGGGTCTATCCCAGGCATGTCAGAGGCCTTCCAGGCGAAGAGGTCGGAGTTGTCTCTTAGGAGCTTAGTCAATCCTTGTTTTAGAGTTTTCCCTAGGTTGGCTCCTATATGAGTATTTTTCCCTTCCTCTTTACCGACCTGTATCTCCTCGGTTTTTCCTCCCGGTTGTGGTCGCAGCTCTTCTCTGGCCCTTGTGCCACCGAGCTCTATTGTGTGAACTTCTCTGCCCTTTCCTCTCAGATTTAGGCTTTCATTGTAGCATTTTCTCGCCAACTTTTGGTCTCCCCTTACCATTGCTATTCCCGCTGAGGTCAGAAATTTCATGCAGAGGTGGGGAGTGGATACCACTGCTCCGAGTCGATTAAGGGTAGCTCTGCCGATTAAAACATTATATGCTGACCCGACATCAATGACTATGAAGTCTATACTCAGAGTCTTTGATTTTTCCCCTATTCCAAAAGTGGTGTGGAGGGGCAAAAATCCCAATGGTTTTATTGGCGTGTTCCCTAATCCGTATAGGGTGTCAGGGTAGGCTCTTAATTCTTTCTCATCCAACCCTAGCTTGTCAAAGGCGGGCTTAAAAAGGATGTCAGCTGAGCTTCCTTGGTCTACTAGGGTTCTGTGGAGATGGGCATTGGCTAGGATCATAGTTATTACTACTGGATCATCATGTCCAAGGGTTATTCCTTGCCCATCTTCTTTAGTGAATGAGATGGTAGGGAGATCAGATGATTCTCTTCCGACCTGATAGACTCTCTTGAAGTGCCTTTTGCGAGAGGATTTTGTGAGTCCCCCTCCCGCGAACCCCCCTGAGATCATATGGATATGTCTCTCAGGAGTCGACGGTGGTGGGTCTCTTCTGTCGATATCATCTCGCTTCCTCTTCCCATGGTTGTCCGACCTTTCTATGAGATATCTGTCAAGCCGACCTTCTCTGACCAACTTTTCTATCACATTTTTAAGGTCGTAACAATCGTTCGTGGAGTGACCATATATTTTATGGTACTCACAGTAGTCGCTGCGGCTTCCTCCCTTTTTATTTTTGATGGGTCTGGGGGGTGGCAGCCTTTCAGTGTTGCAAATTTCTCTGTATACATCCACTATTGAAACTTTTAGAGGAGTATAAGAGTGGTACTTCCTTGGTCTGTCGAGACCGAGTTCTTCTTTCTTCTTGGTCTCCCTCTCCCTCTCTTTTGTTGAGGGAGGGTGCCCAGGTCGCCAACTTAAGTCTCTCAGCTTAGCGTTTTCCTCCATGTTGATGTACTTTTCAGCTCTTTCCTGCACATCACTCAAGGAGGTGGGGTGTCTTTTGGATATGGACTGCGAGAAGGGACCTTCTCTAAGCCCATTGACTAACCCCATTATTACTGCCTCGGTGGGCAGGTCTTGAATCTCCAAACATGCTTTGTTGAACCTTTCCATATAGGCTCGTAAAGATTCTCCGACCTCCTGTTTTATTCCCAGGAGACTCGGTGCATGTTTCACTTTGTCTTTCTGGATAGAGAACCTCATCAAAAACTTCCTTGAGAGGTCTTCAAAGCTGGTAACCGACCTCGGGGGGAGGCTATCGAACCACTTCATCGCTGCTTTCGATAGAGTAGTCGGGAAGGCTTTCCATCGCGTAGCGTCGGAAGCATCAGCTAGGTACATCCGACTTTTGAAGTTGCTCAGGTGATGCTTTGGATCCGTGGTTCCATCATAGAGGTCCATATCAGGGCTTTTGAAGTTTCTCGGAACTTTTGCCCTCATTATGTCTTCGCTGAAAGGATCCTCCCCACCTAAGGGCGACTCTTCCTTTTCATCACGGGAGTTGCGACCTTTGATGGAGGATTCTAACTTTGAGAGTTTTCTTTCTAACTCTTTTCGTCGTTCCATCTCCTCTTTTAGGCTTTTTTCGGTTTCCTTTTGTCGCTCCCGTTCTTGTTCTAACTGTTCCAGGCGACTGTGGACTAATCCCATGAGTTCAGTCACATGGGATGGTCCTTCTTTTTCTGATTTGCGCCCTTCTGAGGAGTTTACCTTCTGATTTTTTACTCCGGAGGTACCTTTCCTGTGTTGATTATCAATTTCCTGGTGGAGGGTGAAGTCCGCATCGTTATTGCCTGTGTCCAGATTCTCTTGCTCAGAATCTGTCTCCACATGACCTTCTTCGTGGGATCTGTTCGCCATCGGTGGCTGATCTCTCGGGTCCCCGGCAACGGCACCAATGTTACGGTGGGTAACCGGAGATTGATAGACTGGACTGTATTTGGCCGGCCCAATCGTCTGCGAATGGTAGCTTCCGAGCAGGTTCGCACGCTGGAACCTCCTTCCGACTTGTGTACGTGAATGAATGGAGGGTGGTACCTGCAAAGACACTCCGATGCCTAAGTTAGCAAGGGTGTGAGCAAGTTTAGAATGTATTGGGCTTAGAGATACCTGAGGGGTGTCAGTGTATTTATAGTGGTGAGCCAATAACCACCGTTGGAGTAGTGCCATATTTTTTGGGTGATAACCGTCCCTTTATCTTAGGGAGGTTAAGATATGGCTTCCGGAAGTGGTTAGAGAGATTTTAGGGGCAGTTACTTATTTGAATTGATGTTAATCTGCCAACTATTCTCCGTCCCGACTTCTTTAGAGCAAATCGTAGTCAAGACCGACTTCTTAGTAAGAAGGTCGGTGCTCAGCAAGGCTCAATCCTCTGGACTAGACCTTTCGTTTGGACCTGGGCCTTTATTATTGGGTCAGGGTATGAACAATATGTAATATGTCATATTTAATATTTATAAGAATTTTTAAAAATTTAAAATGTACAAAAATATTTATAATACAATATAATAAATTTAAAATATCTAATAATTGTGTTAATAATAAAAAATAATTAATATATTTAATTATGTTTTAACAAGTCAAGCAGGCTTGACAGGCTAGTAAGACTAATTAGTGAGTCTAGTCCTGATCTATTAACATATTAAGACTTTTATAAAGGCTTGAGTTTGTGTCTATTTTATAACAGGCCAGGCCAAGTCAGGACAAATACAGGTCAGACTACATGTTTCTGGAAGGACGTTTGACTTATTTTCATCCCTAGATGTACATGGGTCGATGAAATCGAATTCGTCTTGATATGAATCCAACTATAAATAATGATCAAATTTATTTTTGAGATTCTTATCCGATTCTAAACCCAATAAAATTACACCAAATTAACTCTAAGATCTTCGGATCGAATCGAGTCACGTGCACTCATACATTTAATATATCATCATTCTATTTTATATTTTGAAATAATTAAACAATAAATCTTAATATAATAATATCCCATACATTCTATTATTGCCATTTTATTACTTTGTATATATCCAAACATATCAAACCTTTGTGAATCAGGTGGTAGTTAAGGGAGTGGAAAGCTTTGTCTCAGTGGTGGCGGCAAACCTAATAAGCAATAACTTTGGATATATTATTATATAGCATATCTAATTAGAAATGGCACTATAATTAATAGTGACATTATTATGCTTGCTTAGCTTCTAGAGTGCCACGTTATATTTTAAACATTTGAAAAATAAAAAGTAATGTAAAATGCTATACGTGGATTCCCTTTCAGTTGAATATTTCATCAATTTTATATGCCAGAATAATGTAGTTTTAAAATCATAAATCTTATAATTTTCTATATCTTTCCTTTTTTTTTTAAAATGAATATGTATTACTATTACCTCTCATCATAGCTTTCTTCAAAAGTAAAATATATATAAATAAATTAGTGGTCCATATCATTCATTCCATGTGAAGAAAAAAATAATATAACAGAATATATAAGAACAAAAATAAAAAGAAAAAATAATTATATAATACTGGTATATATTGTTTATAATAAGATGAATCTATTTATATATCAAATTAAAGGTAAAAATATAATAATACATAAAATTAAATAATTAATATAACATTATTGTAAATGTTAGAATATAATTAGGATCAATTAGAATTAATTAGTATTATTTAGTAAATAATACTAATTGATTCTAATTGAATTCTAACGATTGTTAAAATATAATTAGTATAATTTAGTATATCTGAATATTTATTAGAACTGCTATTTGAAGGAAGTGTAAACGGAACTGCTAGAAAGAAACGCAAACGAAACTGCCACAAGGAAACACAGACGAAACACATATGGAACTGCCACAAGAAAACGCAGACGGAACTACCACGAGAGAACACAAACAGAACTTTCACGAGAGAACGCAGACGGAACTGGCGAAAGAAAGAGAAAACTATATGATTTCTTCATAAGAATAGGTAAGCAGCAGCGGATGACAATAGTGTTTGATCATTCGACTCGAAAAAGAACACAAGACAGAGAAAATAGGCTAGTCAGTAAGGTGAAAAAGCATCAAAGAAGTGACAAAAGGGAAAGAAGAATGACATAGAAAAAAATGCAAAAAACTACGGTGAGTTCACCACAAGGAAAACAATCTATCCTCTTCAAGGAGGATACCATGTTAGAAATAAGAGACTAAATTGGAGAAAGGATGTGTATATTATTGAGTGTATTTAAGTTGTTTATTCAAATTGTATAAAATGATACAATATAGAAGCATATTTATAGATGCTAAGAGAATCATAATAATAAAAACGTAATCTTCTATAATAAATATTCAGATATATTAAATAATACTTGATTCTAATTATATTCTAACAATAAATAAATTTAAATGATGTACTAAGATATGATCTATTGACTTGGTAGAATTTTCTATATGAAAATGAGAAGACAAAAGACTCATTTCATTTTCTTGTTGGATAGTTTTTGGAAGACTGAGAGTAATTAGACAAAAAGTTAGGTCAACGGTATAAATTTTAAAACACTAATTTAGAAAGCCAATAAATAAATAAGACCCCAAGAGCCAAAGATTTTTCTAGTGGATGGCTCAATTAACATATGTTTATTTTTGCTTTGTCCTCTGAGGCTGCCCCTACTTTGTGTTGTCCGTTATGATAAAATTTAAAGACGAGGAAAAATATTCATAAACAAACAAATCAAATAAGAGTAGTTTTGTCATATGCCTAATGTCTAGTTTATTTCATATCTTACTTGTCTTACACGTAATATAGTTTTAAGAGGTAGATTAATTAAAAAGATGTTTATTGCACTATGAATTTCATGGAAAGTTTTCAGTTTTTTATTTTTTTTATTATTGTACAAAATATCACTCATACGAATTGTGAAAGAAATCAGAGACTGACTAGTCTTGACGATGATGGATTAAACTTCTAGAGCAACAGAAGTGATACCTGCAAAAACATACTTTTCAAGTTAGAATAAATCTAAAAGGTGTAGGCGATAGTTAAGATTGAATATCCTATTTGACTCTTTTTAAATATAGGTAAAGAATTTGAGTTACTAAAT
Organism: Arachis stenosperma; assembly: GCF_014773155.1. Classification (NCBI taxonomy): domain Eukaryota; kingdom Viridiplantae; phylum Streptophyta; class Magnoliopsida; order Fabales; family Fabaceae; genus Arachis; species Arachis stenosperma. The sequence continues at coordinate 1,627,444 of NC_080379.1, read as the reverse complement.
CGATTTAGACCATAATAAAAACTTAAATCCAGATAACCGAATTGGAGGTTGCTCTAATGAAAAATCCAAAAATTGAGTCCGGAACAATTATCAAATTTTATGTTTGAAAATTATACTAATAAATTTGAGTCCTAAAAAGCTGGAGTGTGATGAGGACATATGTATGTGTTATCTCTTTCATTTTCTAACCACTTTAGAGAAAGAAACTTTGCAAGGCATTTATACACGTAGGCAAACCACAAAGATTCTCCGTGGAAATGCAAAAGTACTTCTAAAAAAAAAAGAAAAACTTAAAATTAATGATTAAAAAACTGATTTTGATGAAAAATATTATATAGCAAAAATATCATCCTAAATCGGAGTGGTCCTTGTATCACGTAACGTTAATTTTTATTAGGAAATGAAAATTTAAGCTGTGAAATTTAAATTATATAAATACTATTTGAATAAAATATGGATTAAATATACAAAATATTCTATCATAGTCATTCATTGTTTTTTTTTTATCAAAAATAGGAGACTTGAACTCGCGACCTCTTACTTAAATGTAAGAAGACTATATCATTTGAGTTATAACTTATTGATATCATAGTCATTCATTGTTACCTACATATATAATACTTGATTAATTTTTATGAATAAAAATTTTTTTATAGTTAATGGATAAATTATTTGTATCTTTTGTAATTACCTTTATCAATATTTCTACCTTTGAGAATAGTTTTATAGTTTAATAACTAGTAACACATATTAATTAAAATTTGACGTGCTTGTAATTAAAGCAAAAACATGGAAAAGAAGCAAAATGTGTGCCTTGAAAGTAGTTTATGTATTTTCTCCATTCAAAGTTGAAGGAGTAATATTTATGTTTCACATTCACACAGAGAACCGAATAACAAACAAACAAACAAAGTGAGGAGGTACGTGCACCCACCCCCACATTAATATTGCCCTCTTCTATCTTTTGTATAAAATTTATAATTAAAAATTATTAAAATATTATTAACTAATAATTTTATATAAAAAATTATTATATGTAAATGTTCACTCTTTTATATATTTCTAAAAGAATTTAATTAATAATTTCATATTTTTATAATTACGCGTGAATTTATTTTCAAATGCTGACATCATATTTCCTCTGTTATGACGCACACTTCCCTTTATATATAGCCCCTTCTTTACTTCTCTTCTTCCCAATTCACACGCTCTTCCTTTCTCTCCATAAAAAACAATACAATACCAAAGTATTATTAATAATATGGAGGGAAGTGACACTAACAACACCACCTACTCTAACTCTACTTCTACTTCTTCTGGTTATCCTCCTCCTCCGGCGGCGGCGACGGTGGCGGTTGTGATGAGCCCTTGTGCAGCATGCAAGATCTTGAGGCGAAGATGCACGGAGAAATGCATGCTTGCGCCATATTTCCCTCCCACCGAGCCTACCAAGTTCACCATTGCTCATAGGGTCTTTGGCGCTAGCAACATCGTCAAGTTCTTGCAGGTATTTTTCAAATGCTTGCGTGGACTTTACATAAAGTTGATAGTTGAGAGCGGTTAGATGGTTTGACTGATTTGACTAAATTTTTATTTAACGAAAACTATCAACTTCACGTGAAGTTGACTGCACCTGAGTTTTTACCTTTATATCTTTTTATAATTTCCAGTGTGTTACACATATCAAAATCAGCCACCAAAATCAGTCATCAGTATAAAATAAATTAAATTATACATATATTTATATACAAATATATTTGTGATGGATTAAAATATACAAATAAAATTTTTTATATAATTTAAATTTAATTATTAAAGTATTTTTACAGTTTAGATAATAACAGAATTTTTGACATTACGTCAACATCTTCCTTTCTTTCTTTTTATTTAGTATAGTTTATTTATATAAGAATTTTTCGTTAGCATGAGAAGAAACATAAAAATAAAAAAAAAACTAACTCAAGATGTGAATCTAAGTAATTATTGTTATTTAATATTAGAATTTACTGCGTGAGTGTGAAGACGAGGAGGAAGGAATTAGAAAGTACCACTCCATTATTCAGAGACAGGATGCAAGACTAGACTTCTTCAAGGGACATAAGTTCCCTCTTTTTTATGCAAACCCCTCAAACTTTGACCGTCACAAACAATTTCAAATCTTCTTAAAAAGATAGCTGTTTCAATCATTTTAGTTGTTCATTTTAATTATAAAATATATTAATTAAAATTACTAAAATATTAATATTTTAAAAATATTTAAAAAATTTCCAAATATATATATATATATATATATATATATATATATATATAATTTTAGAATTATTTTATTTATATGATTATATATATATATATATCATTTTTGAATAATTTTTTTATTGAAAGTAAACATACAGTGGAGACATATATAGTAGCTCCTTTTTTTTATATTATTTTGTTATTCTTTTACTAATTATGCTTAGGGGAGAAGGCATGCTAATTAATTAATCACATTGACTTCCTCATTCCAATAAAGGACCTATAATTACTCAAATATAACGAATACCTAATTGTGGGCCTCTTAGTAGTTATATGTAACACTCTTCACCTCTTCAAAACTCTATAATCTTTGTTAATATTGTAAGCGTAAGAATTGTATGAAATTAGTCTCATATCAAAAAAAAAATGAAAAGTTTATAAGATGAGAAATTCATTAACTTAACACTTTAAGATTTTGAGTTAGATGTGGTGTTTTTTTTATTTTATATTCTTTCACTTGATTCCTCCTCAAAGTCTCCAGTTATCGAGTATTCTGTTGGCCTAAATTTGTGGACCGTGAGACTTTTTTATTATTTAACATAGAATTTTTTACTAATTAGTTTTAAATTAAAGCTCATATATTATTTTTTTATATATATTTTAGGAGATTCCGGAATCTCAAAGAGCTGATGCAGTGAGTAGCATGGTGTATGAGGCAAGTGCAAGAATAAGGGACCCAGTTTATGGTTGTGCAGGTGCAATTTGCCAGCTTCAGAAGCAAGTCAATGAGCTTAGAGCACAATTGGCAAAAACACAAGCTGAGGTTGCAACTATGCAATTTCAACAAGCCAACCTTGTTGCCCTAATTTACATGGAAATGGCACAACAACAAAGTTCCCAACAACAACAACAAGAATTTGAATCATCACCTCAGCAATCATCAATGGAAGATTTCAATGTTCCAAGCCCTCACTATCAACAAAGTAACATCAACTACTTTGAGGATAACCCTAGCCTCAATTCATTGTGGGAGCCGCTCTGGACATGATTTATCGTATGTTATATACGAGAAATGATATTTGTACTATTTTTTTGTATATGACATTTCTTTCGTATCAGAGATGTGTATACAAAAAATAATATAAATATTATTTTTTATAACATATATAGATGATTTAGAAAAAAGAGTCGTGATTTTTGTACTTAATTTCTCTTTAATTCTAAATTAGATTATTTTTCTATATGATTAGATCAAATAATGTGTGAGACTTATATAATTAATGGGTTCTCACATGCTTGATTTAATAGTAAAGAAAAATAAATCGATTTAGTATTTAAAAAGATAAAGTATATAAATCATTTCTCAAAATAGATATATATGGATCTTGCTGAAGAAATATTGAATTATGACTAAAAATAACTATGTAGCTAGGATTTAAGTTGAATTAATTCTATGGGGAAAGAATATTCCTTATATACCTGCGACCATGTCTCCCATTATTGCGCAAGCTAGGTGAGAATTGAGAAATGAGGTATATGAATATATGCATATCACATCATCTTGAAAAGTTAAAAAAAAAATATAGATGGTGATGTAATCATTTAATGTATGTAATCTTTGCAATTTGAAGAAGGATTAAATTTTTATGTATTAATTATTAATGTAAATATTCTTTTATATATATTGTATAAATTTCTTTAAGTATAACATAAAAGGTTAAATTATTATAATTAATGAGAAATTTTTGGGACCCATAATTTTTAGTATTTTTTATTATTATTTGATTAATATAAATATTAAATTATTTTTAATAAATAAATTTTATAAATTTATGTGTAAAAATTTTAATATATATATAAAAACTATATTAATTTATATAAATAAAAAATTTTTAAATATAAATTATATATTTTTTATATGTAAAATAATTATATATATTAACTAAAATATTATCGATTAATAACTACTAACAAAAAAAACAATATTTACGATTCACGTAGCCTTGCTCATAATTAATTAAGCATAACATATAATAAACTTTCCACATACAAGGTATATATAGCTAGATATGATCAATCAATCTCTTTCAAGAAAAAAAGTCATGTGATGATAGGTCTTTATTTACGGTGGAATTTGAATCTTATACACCTATTTTAATAATTTTAATTTGTCACATACTATATCATTCAGAATAATTTCAAAGTAATAGCTTTTGACCATCTTGTGTCTTCGGATTCGCTATATTATTGTCACCATAACCAACTTTCAATTTTAAATATATAGCCATCGATAGGGTAACAATAGGCCACAATTAGAGTTGAGTAAACTGGATATAAAGACATATCTCATTATGGGGGCGATTTCCCCCAAAATAAAAATGTAACTCATATTACCGACCAATTTGAATTGGTTGAATAGTCATTTTAATCGTCTATTAAGTAAGTGTTAGGACAAATTTTATGTCGTATATATAATAATTTATTAATTAACGACAAACTCTTAAATAAAATTTAGATTCGTAACAAATTAATCTTTAATCTGTTGAATTGAAGAATATATATATATATATATATATATATATTATATATATATGCATTAATGCATTAAGATTTCGATTTTATTAAGTAGATAATGACTTTTATAAATAATATAAACAATAAATTCTAAAATTGATCTAATAAAATAAAAAAATAATACTTCACTTTTAAATTATCTCTTAAACTTTAATATCCAACCATTATTAACTATGTGTGAGTAAATCAAATAAAAAAATAATAATTTAATTAAAAATAATAAATATAATCATCTATATGTCTATTGAATTAAATATCCAACTTATATATTATTTAGGTTATTTAGTATTTTTATTACCAGCTTTCATTTTTCCTTAAGATTTCAATGGTAAGGAAAAGACAAAAGATGCTCATTTAATAGAAGAAAAGGTGAATAATTCCGAATATGTACGTAACATCTAACTATTTTGGTTTCCACATCTAACTATAAACTAGAAGAAATAGACAAAGACAAAACTTCTTTTAACTTGTAAATTTTATCAATTATGGTTATTTTATTTAATTCTAGGAAGCCACATATAAAAAAGTTACATACCATCTACGAGATAAGAGATTAATGAATGGAATTAACTTCAGAAGATTTAGTAGTTAATTCATTAATTTGTTTGAATAAGTGTTGTTATATTAAAAGTTCGAATTCTATTAGAAATTCGAATTCTATTATATACCTGCAGTCATTTATTTGTTAATTATAAATTTTTAAAATTTAAGTAATGAACTAGTGTTCATCCTATCAAAGTAGAGGATGGTAAGAAAAAAAATAACAAATAGAGTTAAAGTTTAATGGTCATTGGTGAACAACTTATATTAAAACTCATTTGTATGTGGCCACAATATTTGGCTTTTAATTTTATTTGAACTCATCACTTTTGTATTTTATTAAAGATACTTTAACTTATTTTTAGAGTTTACATTTAAATATTTTTTTAAAATTTATTAATTATTTAATTATAACAATTATGATATTATAACTTACACTAATAGGGAAACGGGAGAATAAAAGCATATATATAAATTAAATATGGTTTAATTATTTTACCGGTCTTATAATTTTATTAAATTTTTAATTAAATCTCTATACTTTTTTTTTAATTGAGTTCCTATACCATATCAGATTTTGTAATTAAATTTCTGTCGTGACAAAAATATTGGAATTAATTGAATATTCTGTTAAACAAAATGAATATGCCTAACACTTGACTGAATACTCCCTATAATTTAACAGAATATTAGTTCCAATATTTTTATTACGGTAGAAACTTATTTACAAAATCTGATATGATATAGAGATCTAAATAAAAAAAATATAAAAATTTAATTAAAAATTCGATAAAATTATAAAAATTAACCAAATAATTAAATCATTAAATAATGCTCTACAGTGTCTAAAAAAAAAGCATGCGTGAATTACTTCTTAGCTCGTCAAACGTAAATAAATAATAGCTTAATAAAACAAAACAATGTTCAATTGTTCATGGAACATAATGCATAAACTAACATGCATGAGAGTGTGACCTGAAATTACTACAAACATTGTCATGTGCTTCACATTCATCCCATCGATGGTAGGTCGACATTGTCATGATGGGTTATTGTTAATTTCACAACAAATAACTCAAACAACTAAACAATATAATTATTTCTTCAAAAAATAAACCTAATAAACATTTGAAAAAATAATAATAAGCTAAGGTGGCATTATCATTAGTTTAAAAAAAATAAAATAATGGGCATCACCATTTCTTTAATTATATATGCAACACTTCTAAGTTCTAACAATTTTTTGCTGCAATTTATTTTCATCATTTTAAACTAATTTTTTAACAAATAAAAGAAAAAACAGTGCCTCATGTATTGTTTCCTAGCTACTCTCCTCACTGTGTGAGATAGATTGTGATTGGATGCCTAATTTGGATTTATGTATTCAAAAAAAGGGAACGTGTTTCCTGCGCTATATTCCATTCCAACATTGAGCGCTACCATTTCTATTTTTTACCAAAAAAGGAAGAAAATTATCTCACACAAGAAAAAAAAACGATATTTGCATATTAAATATTCTTGATATATGTATAAAAATATAGTTATTATCGATTAATAGTAAATTATTCTTTAATTAACAAAATAAAAATATATATTAGTTGGTAAAAAATAGTAATATTAAAATAATATTTACGACAAAAAAAATATATGTGTAACGAAATTATCCATAATATAAATCAAAATCAAGCATTCTACATACTTAGACTCCTCCAAAACGTGCATCATGGCAAAAGGTAGGTTCATCTCCCCTCTTCTCATAGTATTTTGTAAATCGACAAATTTAAGACTAACTTTTATTAATGAAATGTATAAGACGGAATTCGAACTTCAAACATCTACTTAAATAAGGAGATTAATGAACCAATCAAACTTAATTCTCTTTTTTTAAGAAAAAAAATTATACCTTTTTTAGCTTCAAAGTCCAATAATTAATTGGTATATGAATGGTTTACTATGGCAAACGAATTGCGCCACTTATGGGTATAGCCAAAAGAAATGAATAAATAAAAGTTTAGGTAGCTAGTAATGTATTATTATACATTATTTTTGGATATATAGTGTGCTAGAGGCTACTACCTATATACTTGAGTTGATATGTAGTTGCATTTTTTCTTTATGGTATGGTTTTAAATAAGAGTGTTCATGGATCGGATTCGATCTGTATATCCGTTGTGTTTATTCGAATTCAATCTGAAAATTGTGGATATGGGTCCGATCCATAACGCTTTCGGATCGGATCAGACCGCACGTTAATTGGATCGGATTGCGAATTTTTTATTAGGATCCGCATATCTACGTATCCGCAAAAAATAAAGAAATAAATAAGTAAATATTATTTTTATGTTTTATTTCAACTAATAATTATCATATATGTTGTATTATTTTAATTTATTATTTAAGAAAATTATGTTTAATATTATTTTAAAAGTAAACATATTTAAAAGAATAGAAAAAATAAATTTTATTGATTTTTTAATAAAAATAAACTTTTAAAAATATTTTTGTGTTTTATGGATATATTCGATATCCGATCCGCAAATGTGCCGATTGGATCAAATCTTAAAAACTCTGAATATTTGATCCGATGATTTTAATGTAGATCGGATCGAAATTTTGGCCATATTTAATCCGATCCATCCGCGTACACCCTTAATTTTAAATTACTTTAAATTTAATATTTTAAATTCACTAAAACATAAAAAATTAAGAGTAATATTAGATAATCTTTTTAATCAATATCAATTAATTTTTTTAAAATTATTTTATTTGTCCCAAATATAAACCTTAAATCATAACCTATTAATCTTAAATTTAAAATTATATATAAAACTAAACTTTAAAGTTAACTATTGTTAGCTAATTAAAAATTGTTCCCCGACTTTCTAAAAAATTAAACATGTTTCAAACTTTAAATTCTTTAACCACCTTGAATTTAATTTTATACATATTTTTATTTAAGCATACTTTTTTCATAGATGTGAATTAACAAATTAAATTATTTATTTTTTTTCTTAGTTATAAGTACACACACCTCCCCTTTGAGTCAAGGGGAATAGTGTATTTATGGCGCTAATAATTCAATGCAATTTCTCTGCCTATAATATAATAATATTAGAGAGACCAAGTAGTAGTACTATATACTACTATCATACTTGTATGGTGGGTACTGAGTATGGATCAGATCAATCCACATCATTAGACATTAGTGGCATTAGGTTTTAGCTTTATCTAAGTGACCTTATGGAATCTACTTATTTATATGTGTATATCTTTCGTGTGCGAATCACTATCCAAGAAAGAAATACTGCAATCCAAAGAGAGGGAAAAAATTGCAATATTGCTATTTACATATCTATTAAATGTGTCAATAACGCACTTATTTATATTTTCTTTCTTATTTACAGGATCGGATTAAAAATTATTTTAATTGAATTATACATATGATACGTAATAATCATTTGTGTTACAAGTCACCAAAAAAAAAATCATTTGTGTTACATGAGCGGATAACGAAGAGGTAATAAATACGGTAATATTAAGATGACAAAAATATAGTTTAAAATTATGTTATTTAATATTTATTAATTTTTGTAAAAATTAATAAATATTAGATAACATAAGTTATAATTATTTTTAGTTAATTTTTTTTGTTATTAAAAATTAATACGGGACCAACTTAAATATGTACGCGACAATTTTTTTGATCAACAATTATTTAAAAGTGAAAATTTACGTGTAGTTATATATATTTATGTAAAGTTGATAGTTAAGAGTTGTTATTAGATAATAATTTAATCAAATTTATTAAATTATTAAACGATTTTAAATTATTAACTTCACACGAAGATAACTGCATTTGAGTTTAGTTTTTTTCTTATTTAAAACTAGTCATTTTTCTAAGTTTCTCGAGTAAATTAAAGATAGAGGAGCATATATAATGATAATAATAATAACAAAGGCAGAATACCAACATAATAATTCAACAAAAATGAAAGTCATAATAAGCAAATGAAATGTAAATGGATCATAATAATATCATAGCAAGTTTCCAAGTAATTCAACAAAAGACCAATTCTCTCTTCTTCTTTTTTCCATGTCAAACAAAACTAAGGCCAACCGTAAGTAACGCAAGCATGGTGACTTAAAATGCCGACATTGCCTCTTATTTGGGGAATTAAGAAAAGAAAAGAGATGTAAAAAATACATTACTAATTTACATGATAAAATTAAATAACACGTCGATAGTGGCGGCAATGAGATTTTGTTTTGATTTTTGGATTTGAATATACTAGACACTACTAGGAAAAATTAACATAGATAATGGCAAGTACTTGAATATTGCAATTTTAAGATTTGAATGAATCGTTTTTTTAGAAAAATGATATTCACCTCCACATATAATTGTTAATAGGAAGATGCTTTTTATAATACTAAAAAATTTTATACTCTCTTTAATTTTGTTCCGAATCCAATTTTTGAATTCTACTTTCTCGAAATGATTATCAAACTCGATAATTTTAAGACTAGACTATTCTTATGGTCCAAATACGGATCGATAACTTATAATATTTTAACCCAATATTTAAATTTAAATTCATCCCTTATTTTAGCTAAACAAAGATAAGATAAAATAACTACCACAAGCTATATAAAGAGGAATCATAAGCTCTCTCAGGTACTCACTCATTCCTCACACACACTTCTTAGATCCATTCTAATTTGAACGTCGAAGTGCCTTTGCAGATACCACCTCTGCTGCTCCATAGCTCAGATCACGTAATCATCAAGACCCGCAAATTTTCTATCTCTTACTCAACTCGTACGGATAACTTCCTGTATATTGGTGCTATCTCTGGGGATTTGCAAAACTTGGTGACATGGCAGATGAATGCGGGGAGCAGCTTTCAGGCCACAATGACTACCCAAATTCACTAGAGCGTGAACCACAAAATGATGGCAATTCCCACCTCACAAGAGGATAGCCAGTGTCGCCCATGCCAAACCAAATCACAATCATAAAAAACAACCACCGCGAAAAGGAGACCAGATCTCTAACAAAAATAGAACGCTCGATGGTAATGGAGAGCAAGCGAATTGGATCATCCAATAGCTCCAATATCGGAAGCAGACCTTGGAGGATTGGATCGCCTATAAGGAACACTACCAACCAGAGCGCACGAGTGAAGCAATCTCCTGGATCGTATCGCGAAAAGAGCAAAGGAACGAGAGATTGCCAGACTGACATCACGGTAGGTGCCAAAACAACAGCAGATTGTGAGAATCTGAGTGCCAAAGAGATTCCGAAAGAAGAAAGAATGAATCCATGATAATAGGAGCCACCCTATTCACCGAAAAGTCCTAAAGGTCAAGCTGCCAAAAGATTTCGACAAACCAACTGACATGAAATACGACGATACTATAGATCCTTAGAAAAACTTAACGGACTTCGAAGCCAAGATGAAACTAGAGGGAGCAGCCGACGTAGTCCAATGTAGATCCTTCCCAGTAACATTGGCTGGACTGGCCATCCAGTGGTTCATTGTCTTGTTTGTACGACGTTTCCAAGAAATTTATGATACAATTCATCACACGTATTGCGAAAGCAAAACACCCAATCAGTCTATTCGGAGTCACACATAGATAAGACAAATCCAAAAAAATATCTTGACAGGTTTAACGACAAGTGCTTGACAATTGATAGAATTATAAAATTTTCGACCAATTTCTACCTAATCAATGGATTAATGAACAAAGACTTCAAAAAGTACCTCATAAACAAACCGATATAAACGATGCACAAAATTCAGATAATAATAAAAAAGTACATAAACGATAAAAAGGTAAATCAGATCATAGCACCCAGTAAATTGTACTACAACAACCATTTTGAATTTAATTTTATACGTATTTTTATTTAAGTATATTAGATGTGAATTAACAAAATATTCTTTTTTTCCTAGTTATAAATAAACACATGTCCCTTTGAGTCAAGGGTAACAGTGTATTTACGGCGCTAATTCAATGCAATCTCTCTGCCTATAATATAATAATATTAGAGAGAGCAAGTAGTCGTATTAGCATACTTATATGGTAAGTACTGAGGTTTAGTTTGGGTAACTAATTTAATTAAGTTTTTTTTGATAAAATAATTTAAATAATAAATAATTTTGTTAAAAATAATTTGTAAATAAATTATTTTGTATTTAGATTTTTAATTCTAAAAGTGCTTATTTTATAGAAATGTGATGAAAAGTAAAAATATTATGAAAGAAATCATTTTTGTAACTTCTCTATAAGTTCCTAAATAGCTTTTTAGAAAATTGCAATTTAGTTTTGAAAATTACACCAAACATTAATACTATTATTTTTTATAAGTCAAAAATTAAAAAAATTACTTCTAAAATTTTTTAAACAGACCGTAAATATAGATCAATCCACATTATTAGACATGAATGGCATTAGCTTTTAGCTTTATCTAAGTGACCTTATTATGGAATCTACAAATATATGTATATTTAGCTTTATCTAAGTGACTAATTTTATTTAAGTGACTAATTTAGCTTTTAACTTTATCTATGTATATGCCTATATGGAATCTACAAATATATGTAAATTTAGCTTTATCTAAATTATTAACTTCACACAAAAATAATTGCATTTGAGTTTAGTTTTTTTTCTTATTTAAAATTAGTCATTCTTCTAAGTTTCTCAAGTAAATTAAAGATAGAGGAGCATAAAAATAATAATAACATCAAACAAAAATGAAAGTCATAATAATAAGCAAATGAAATATAAATGCATGATGGTAATATCATAGCAAGTTTCCAAATAATTCAACAAAAGACCAATTCTCTCTTCTTCTTTTTTCCATGTCAAACAAAACTAAGGCCAACCATAAGTAACGCAAGCATGGTGACTTAAAATGCCGACATTGCCTCTTATTTGGGGGAATAAATGAAAAAAAAAATGTAAAAAATACATTACTAATTTACATGATAAAATTAAATAACACGTCGATAGTGGCGGCAATGAGATTGTGTTTTGATTTTTAAATTTGAATATACTAGACGCTACTAGGAAAAATTAACATAGATAATGGCAAGTACTTGAATATTGCAATTTTAAGATTTGAATGAATCGTTTTTTAGAAAAATGATATTCACCTCCACATATAATTGTCAATGGGATGATGCTTTTTACATTACTAAAAAATTCTATACTCTCTTCAATTTATAAATATTTTAGAAGAATTGGATTATGCATGACTAGTTTAATTTATCAGCCTTATTTTATGATTCAGGTCAACATGGCTCATCATCTAGAATTAATTAATCTGCATGCATTGTCAAAAATAATGGCAGGGTCAGTCAAATATTCATGGAAAAATATAAAAGGCTTTGTTTGACATTGAGTTTAATTAAGATACGATCCTATATTTGTTCCAAAAGATTAAGCGGTTATATATATAACGGTAAAAATTTACATATAATTATTTTTATATAAAATTAATAGTTAAAAATTATTAGATGATAATTTAATTAAATTATTTAATAATTTTTAGTTATCAATTTTACATGATAATTATATACTTTATAATTAGATATTTTTTTAAATTAACAATTGACGATAGAAATTTAAACAAAATTTCATTTAATAAGTCAACAATTAAAGATACAAAAAAAATAAATTAATTGAATATTAATTAAAAAATTAATTTTCAAAATTTTTAATATAGTTTATTAAGCACAATATAATTTGTTTTAACTTATATATCAATGTATTAAATATTGACGGTAAGTATATATTTTTATTAGTAAAAATTTAAGTACAGTTAACTTTATATAAATTTGATAGTTGAAAATTTTTAAATATTTTTTATATTTGACTAAATTATTATGTAACGACCCTCTACTATTAATTTTATATAAATTTAACTATACCTGAGTTTTTATCATTTTTATTTGTAGTAGTTTTTTATTTTTTATGCCTTGCTTCGTTCACTCTTTACTTTTCTTCCCCTTTTTCACAACCTATAAAATAAGGAAACTAACACTTTGTTTGGATGTAAAATGGAAAATGAGTGGAAAGAAAATGGGTGGAAAGAAAATGAGAGGAAAGAAAATAAAAAGAAAAGTTAATTTTTTTTGTGTTGTTTGGATGAAGAGAAAATGGAAGAAAAAATAAGAAGAGAGAAAATTATACCTAAATGAAATTACATTAATACACTTTATAAATTATAATATACTAATGTTATAAGGACAAAATTATAATTTTATTCATTTTTTCACTCTAATCCAAGTTTTCTTCTCAATTTTGGAGAAAAAATTTTAATATAGGTCCCACATATACTTTTATATTTTCCATTCATTTTCCTTCTTGATCCAAACAATAGAAAATTAATTTTTCTATCCATTTTCTTCTACTTCATTTTCTTTCCTTCCAAATTCTTGCAAACCGAACAAAGTGTGAATGGCAAGTATGGCGGACTTGGAAAAGTTCAATCTTTCATAAAAGAATTACATGCAAGCTCCTACAATTATTTATTATAAAAAGTTATCTACCTTAATTCCAAAATTTAATTATAGAGGTAAATTTATCTCACGAAACTGTTATTTATTTTATTTAAAAAAAAACAGACAATTTAAAACTTTATACACCCATCATGCTAAAATTTGAACAAGCATTTGGAAGATAAAATTTGGTGAAAAAATACGAACTTGTGTATAGTGCAAAAATAATTTAATAACAGATTTATTTTGATAATATATCATAAAATTATTTATTTTAAAAATTTAAAAGATTAGATAAAGGGACACGAATGATGTTTGTATATAACATTTGTGTCTAAACACAAATTGTATTTATAGAAAAAGTCAACAAAATTAAATGTAAAATAGGTTAACCAACATGGAATTGGTTAATGTATTTTATCCCTTTTATAAAAAAAAAATCTAAAATTTAAGCCTTAAGGCATTACAAAAAGTAAAAAAAAAAAAAAGTTTTTTTTTTTTGTTTTGGTCAATATATGTATCTCCTCCACGTTGAGCGATATCCACTCTTTTTTTTGGATCGAATTTATTCAGGCCCAACATAATCATTAGGTTCCATAGTCCCCGGTGAGTTAAGATAAAAAAAAATATAGAAAAAGAAAACCCATCCAAAAAACATAATAATAACAGAGATGTTAAATTGCATAAATTAATTTAGTTATGGATCAAATAATGTTGATAATCATCAATATGAATGCACAGTTTATTATCCATAAATGTAAACTTGCGTTGTTTAGTCACCTGCAAAACGTAGGTAACGTTTTGTATGGGACGAAAAAAAACTGCTACCTGTTGCAAAACATAAGATGCAGTTGGCAGGAAAAGGCGTTAGGAAAATCGAAACGTATCGGTTGGCTCCCTACATATAGATAGGAGTAGCCTTTGACTATCCTGGGGTGCTCAAAATGCAGCTTGCTTTGGCAGGTGTTAAAAGTAAGTCGCAGGTTGCGATTGGCAGCCTCTAGCCTTGCATGCACGACACGTGTTGAATGGGCAGTTGAAACCAGTCTTTAAAAGCCAAAACACAGACAAGCAAAAGTGAAACAATGTGTTAAAAAAGAGTGAAAGATTGTACTGAGAGCGAAAGAGAGGGTAAGTGAGCCGAGATTGAAATGGAGGATAAGGGAGTGAAACATTATGCTGGCATGGAGGAAGAAGAAAATCGAAAAGAGGTTTAGCCTCAAGTGAGGGAAGAAGAAAAAATAGTGCGTGATTTTATTACATCTGAAAAACACATTATTGAATACTTGAATAATTCTCAATGAATATATTTTTTTTTTTAATTTTATGTTCAATAAATAAATATATTTATTTGTATTTTATGTATTTGTGTTTTAACTAGCAATTTATTGTTGTTGTTGTTGTGTTGTTGTTGTTAGTGGCATCATTATTGTTGTTAGCCATTATTATGCTTAAGTCTAGAAAAAAAATTGTAATCATGGTTAGTATAATAGAGTACTGTTTAGGATAATAATAATAAATTATTATTATTTTATAATAATAAATAATATTGTATAATAAATAAATATTTATTATTTTTTAATAATTTATTAATATTTTTTTAAGAATATAATAATAGAATATACTATTTAGGATAATAATAATAAATTATTATTATTTTTTAATAATATGTAAATAATGTTTAATATTTTTTAATTTTTGAATATTGTTTAATAAATAAATAAATTATTTTTAATAATAATAAATAAATAAATACTGTTGTTAATTTTTTTGAATAATAATAAACAAATACTGTTTAATATTATTGTTATTATTTATTGAATAAATTATTAATTAATATTATTTAGAATTTAAATAATTATCATTTTTTTTGTAGGCTATCAAGAATTTGTTGTCTAGAAAATTTGATCTGTCATATACCTTTAACGAGATAGTTGCAGCGTTATTGGCATTTACTGGATTTAACACGTTTCGCGAGTAGGTGAAATGAGAGACCATTATGCACTGCTGAGTGCATTAGTAGAACGGTGGAGGCTGGAAACTCACACATTTCACCTTCCAGTTGGGGAAGTGACGGTGACGTTGGAAGACATTACATATATACTTGGCCTCCCGGTTAATGGGGATCCCGTCACGGGTAGAACAGACAGCAGTCACCAGTCTGGTGGAGAACTGCATTGCTTGTTTTGGTCGGAAACCAGGTCCGCAGGATCACGTCTTGGGTAAGGTGAATCTTGCATAGGTTCGGCGGTGCAGAGACACCGAACCGTGTGACACACAGGAGTCGATTGAGCGGTATGTCCGAGCTCACATTTTCTGCGTGCTTGGAATGGTTGTATTTCCGGATAAGTCTACCACTTCATTGAACTCGAAGTTTATGTATCTGCTTCGCGATTTTCACCGGATTCCAGCTTACAGTTGGGGGCAGCCAGTCTGGCACACCTATACATATCGTTGTGTCGTGTATCACGATACAACTGTAAAGAGATGGATGACCCACTCATACTATTTTTTGTTTGGGCGTGGGAGCGTATGCCGCTCTTGACACCTATATCCCACGATCAGCTCGGCAATGTTGGTATTCCACTTGCGTGACAGCATTGTTTTTTTACTGTACTTATTATTATTATTATTATTATTATTATTATTATTATTATTGTACGTCAGTGGAGTCATTGATGCTGACATACAAGATATATACGGAGGCCTACTGTACATTTTAAGCGAGGACTCAATGACATGAGAGTTGACGATGTAAGTTTTAACCATTAATATCTAATGTTTTTATTCAGAAGAATAATTTTCCTAATCGGCCTCTTGGTAACTAAGGGTGCAGTTTATATGGCGGCCGTATATGGGAGTGGGGTTCTGGATGATCTCGCTGCCCATTTGTTTTGTGCTCCACAAAGTCGCCGCTAGTGTCATTCAAGTGCATAGAGTGGCACCCGACAGACCGAGTTAGACGACAGTTCGGGATGCAACAGCTTCCACCAAGTCCGGCATTCGACCTTAGTCGTGATCATTGCAAGCGGTTGACAGGAGTACATAACCATGACTGAGGAGAGATTTACAATCAATGGGTTAACAGGTGGATATCTGACTGCTATAACACATTGCAGTTAGGCGAGGAAATTATTGACTTTCATCATCTTTCAGTGTACTACGTGTGGTATCACAGCAGTACGGGGTTCATCGACGACTGTTAGATAGAGTTATAGGTGAAGAGATTAGTGCGAATAAACTACAGGTGAACAGGGCTCTTGATTAAAATATATTTTTTAAAACAAAACGCAACCTGCATTTTTAATTTTTCCAAAAAAACATCTGACAGTTTATAAAATACAGCCTGCGTTTTGCATCTTCTAAAAAAAGTTGACACAAAAAATAAAACACAAGCTGTGTTTTGTTATTTCAAAAAAAAATATATTACTTCCCACCGCCAAACGCAGACTACATTTGGGCTTAAACGAAATATTGTTTTTTAAAACCTTGCAAAGAACAAAATGTAGGCTGCATTTGTTTAGTTTCCTGAAAAAAAAAATTGAAGACAAAAATAAAGCCTAAGTTATGTTTTGAACTGATATCATAGCCGTGAAAATTGTGAATATGTCCATTTCATTGCGCAGCATCAACTTTTTTTTTCATAACAAAAATATCAGCCGTCAAATTGTCAATGACCTTGTGTTTGATTTTTAAATTCTGTAGAAAAAAAAAAGTAAAAAAAAAAAAACTTTATTTTTGTTTTACAAAACTTTAAATACTAAAAATAATAAGAATTTTTTGATATTTACATTAATTCTCCAATTATTTATCCGTGTGGAAGAAAAAGAAGCACTCACTCACACACTCACTCACTCACTCGCCACGACGACGACGACGACGACGACTTCATGGACTCCGACGACGACCTCCACCGCCTGTTATTGGAGCAACGCCGTGAGCTCGCCACGGCTGAGGCCATCGACTCCGATCTCGAATTCGCATACCGACTACAGCTTGAAGAAGCTCTCGCCGCCTCCCTCGCTTCCCTCCCCTCCTCTTCCTCCCCGCAACCACCACCACCACCACCACCAACCAACGATGACAAAAACGACGCTGTTTTGAACGCCACAACGCTCCAGGCGCAAGAACTCGCGAGGGTTGAGCAAGAACTTCGCGACCGCCACCTCAGCGAGGCTGAGGCCCGCAAAACGAGTCTCGATCTCAACCGTCGCGTCCACGATCAGAAAGTCGCCATCGAAATTCTTAGAATGCCCGAAGATGATTGGGTCGAATGGGGCGATAACTTCGAGAAACCCTTCTTCTTCGGGGAGGGTTCTTCTTCTTCTTCGTCGACGAAGAAGAAGAATACTGGGAAGGGCAATTTGGAAACGGACGAAGGCGATGATGGTGCGGTTTTTAGGGTTTACTTTAAGGGTTTGGTGAGCAAAGACGAGAAGTTGAAAAACGGAGAGAAGGTTCTGTTGGCTGGGATTGGGGTTGCGATTTGTGATCCTGAAGATAACTTGATTCTTGAGGTGCGAAAGCCACTCATTGGGTGTGGAACGAGCAAGATTGCTGCTGATCTTAAGGCTTTGATCGAAGGCTTGAATGCTGCGTTCGCTTTGGACTTGAAGCGTGTTCAGTTCTTCTGCGATTACTATCCAATCTTCCAATTCGTGAGGCACCTTTCCCTTTTCTTATTTTTCTTCTCTTGGTTTTGGTTGTTTTGTAGTTGATACGAATTGAAAGTTCCAATTTATTAAGATTATGATGATGATGATTTCTTTGAGGTTTCTCTTGATTTGTGAGTGCAATGGATTGGCAAGTGTTGGGTTTAGGAGGCTTCACTCGTTAGAACTTAGAAGAGAGAGGAATGTATATTAGTGTCGAAGTTCTTGTTAATTTCTTGTAAATATTATTCAAAGAATTTTAAGATAGATGTGATTTTAGAGGTTTCAGGTGGGAAGATTTTTGGGGTGGGATATGTTTACCAACCACCATTTTGAGTTTTAGGTGTTCGGAGAGTTTGCTCCCGATTCTCGGGGATGTAGCATGTCCTGACATGTTATCCTTTTAAATGAATTGGAACTCTCTTTATCATTTTTGATGATGACATGCCATCAGAGAATCATTGCACATGACTAGGATTGGTAAGTGGTAATTAGAATCGTTATAGGGGCAGTCGAACTTCTAGAGTAGTTTAAGTTTCCTTTTAGGAATTCTCTTATTTTTGATGATGTGTTTACTCCAGTTTCGTGTCAGAATTGAGATTTTAAAATGCTTCTTGGGGGATTTGTTGTTTGAAATTTGTTACTTTTGGGGCAATAAACAAGCCAGGGTGTGAATCCTGATAATAGCTTAAATTATAGTATTTTGTTGTTCAGATGAAAATGATGGCAGACATTGTCTTTGGTTGGAACTTTTTTTGGTGTCAAGAAAAACGGTTGGAATATTTTTAATAGTGTTTTACGGATCAGGTTAGGGGAAGATGGCCTGTGAAACAGCGGAAGGTTGCTTTGCTAGTCAATCAGGTGAATGTGCTACGGAGAAAATTTACTTACTGTGCTCCAATGCTTCTAGCAAGACATGATGTCAAGTATGCATTTAAGCTTGCAAGAGAGGCAATCGTTTCTCAATTGACAGCGCCTGCGGACTCTAACGGTATGAAGAATCTGAATGAAACTTGTGTCATATGTTTGGAGGATACCGATGGCAATAACTTTTTTTCGGTTGATGGCTGTCAACACCGGTATTGCTTTTCTTGCATGAGACAACATGTGGAGGTGAAGTTGCTTCATGGGATGGTGCCAAAATGCCCTCATGAAGGATGCAATTCCGAGCTTCAAGTTGACAGCTGCAAGAAATTCTTGACAAATAAATTAATTGAGACCATGCAACTGCGAAAGTTGGAAGCTTCAATTCCAGTTACTGAGAAAGTTTATTGTCCCTATCCACGATGCTCTGCTTTGATGTCAAAAACTGAGCTTTTTGAGTACTCCAAAAATCTTATTGGTGATTTTGAACAATCAGGACCTAAGAAATGTATAAAATGCCATGGTCTCTTCTGTTTTACTTGCAAGGTCCCTTGGCATAGTGGCATGAAATGCTATGATTACAAAAGGTTGAATCCTAACCCTCCTGCTGAAGATTTGAAGCTAAAGTTTCTGGCATCCAGGAGTCTATGGCGCCAGTGCGTGAAATGTAACCATATGATTGAACTCGCTGAAGGCTGCTATCACATGACTTGCAGGTACTCTAATATTGACTTGGATTTAACCTAAGTTGTGACCATCACTCTTGTAATCATTGATTCACTAACTGAAAATTGAAATTAAAATCAGATGTTTATTGTATAGGCATCACAATCCCAATTTATGTTGGTATACCTACAAAGTATTTATTGCTAGGTAAAAGTTTCAGGTGATGGAAGTATTTAACAGGAAATAAGGAATACATGCCTTCTTTATACTTGAAGAGGAGATTCATTAACAGATTTTCATGTGAGGAGAAGTTATCAATGTTGAATCCCAGTATCTTCATTGGGAAGCAATGATATATTAACCTGTAATTAGTTAAACTTTTGTTCCATTCTATCACCACTGATTCTCTGGTTATGATTATAGATGTGGCTATGAATTCTGCTACAACTGTGGAGCTGAGTGGAAGAACAAGAAAGCAACGTGTTCTTGCCCACTTTGGGCTGAGGACAATATTTGGTTCGAGGATCATGCGAGGGACTCGGACGAAGAAGAAGAAGAGGAGGAGGAAGATGACGAATTTTTTGACTCTGATTATTCAGATGATGAATATTACTAATATGTGCCTTCTAGTGCTAGGTCAATTGTTTTGTGGTGTGATCTCTGCATTTCTCAAATAGTAATTTCATCTGCCTAATCCTCCCTTTTTCTGGTATTAATTTGTAAATTTTTGGAGCTGACTCACATATTCTCAAACTGAATCAGTCGGATTTCGGAAAGAAAACAAAAAATTACTTGCACATACCTGACTAGCAAAGTGTGAATAGTCTATGGAAACCGGTGGGAGGATTTAGTAATGTTTGATTCAAATTTGTATACTCTCTTCTTTTTTAATTTATCATAATCAGTTTTATAGGTGCTATAATTTATTAATTTTACCTATAATTAACGCTACAAAAATTGAAAATGACATGTTGGTAGAGTAGAGCCCATGTTGCATACTGGGCTCCTTTAAAGGTGCAACGAATTTCCAACCTCTTGTGGCGTATTGGACCTTTCATAAGGTCATGTCATATTTCCCTGCCCCACTTTGCTATGCCATAAGGTTATGCCTAAGCTAGGACATATGGACATCAATGTTAATGTGCCCTGTTGTGATTTGTGAGCATCACTTTTCAATTACTGTTGCATGCATATGCACATGCACGTGTCCCTGTTCATTAAGAAAATTTCTAAGAAACTTGATGCTACTTACAGTGTGTATTCATTGGTAAACTATAAAACTAACTATCTCAAATTAAAGGGTATTTCTATTTCACAACAAAAATCTAACTAATGGTGGTTTCTTAGTCGGATTATGATTCTACACAATTCTAAATTTATTATTGTACTATTTTATTCTTTTAACAAGTAACTAACTACCTTACATGAGCCTAATCCTAATTAGTTTGAATTAGGATTCTAACTTTCTAAGAGCAATGTTTTTCTTTCTTTCTTTCTTTTTTTCTTTTTTAAATAGATAAATATATGTATCCAGAACAGGTAGGATAAACACATGAGATCATACAAAAATCCAAAGAAAACATTAACTAAAAGAAGCCAACACCACAAGAAGCTTAACCATATAATACAAGTTCTAAGAACAATGTTTAATAGCATTATTAGTCTATTAGGTATTAATCCTGAGAAAACGACAATGAGAAAATCAAATTAAAACATAGTGTTGTTGTTTTATTACGATCGTTCACATCCTTTGATACTCAATTATTATTATAATTAGCTTCATCAATGTACTTTTAAAGCCATCTTTGGAAACAATTAGTTGGGGTCGGAAAAGTAGTTACACTTCTTTAAGAAAATGAATAGCTTCGAACATTTTCTCAATCATAGCTTATTTTTAACCACAAATAAGTTAATCCTAACGCAATATGGCAAAATAAAAATTAAAAGATGTGTGTATTAAGTATTAACTACATGATAGTGTCATTTTTGTTTTGTTCATTCTTCCAGCTCATCAAGGTACTATAATAATTCAGGTAAAGTGGTTCAACTATGTGGTTATGTTATAAAGACTTATAGGTGGCATATAATAATGAAATGAAAGATAATTATTATTATTATTTTATTTGGTAGAGAAAGATGGATAAAATTAACTTCATATATATGATAAAATAATATTCAGAAAAATCCAAGGCATGTGTCGTGTGGGCTCCGAGTCCTTACTCGCAAAAAGGTTCACAATTATATTTCTATATGTCTTAATACCCAATAAAATAAAATAAAATAAAATCTATCTGTCTGCGTTTACTTTTGTTGGAAAAATTGCAATACGTGACCTTTGTGGGTAATCAGCTTAATTATGCAATATATTGACAAAGTTAATATACTTTGAACAATTGAACTTGCATCCCTAATTAATTATTAGGTATTGAAATAATCTTTGATGATGTTGCAAATTAATATCCACTTTTTTTTTCTTCTTCATAGTCATGACATGTGGGAAAAAGCTTAAGTGCTTTAGACAAAATAAATCGTGGTTCAATTTTTTATTTCATATGTTAATGGCACTTTTATTAACATTGTCAATTTGTTATGACTATTTTAGTGAGTGGGAGAATCCTAGTAATACACATTATAGAATAGAATGCAACCCTTTTCAAGTAGAAAAAAAAAAATCCAGGAATTTTACATAACTAGTTAGTTCTTTAATCAATCCTGAATTATTGAATGATGAATTAATTACTTATTATGAACGATGAATTATATCGATCATCACTAAAATAAAGTTGTTTTTATTAAAAAATGATAGATAAAAATTATTAAATAATTTAATATATTCAATATATTTAATTAAATTATTATATAACAAAATTACCAAAAAAAAATTATATAGCAAAACCAACTTAGGCTGATTTAATAAATAGTTCACTAATTTATTTAAATAAGCGTCAGAAATTTAAATATCGCCTTATGTATAGTAAATTATTAGTCAATAATAAAATTTTAAATAAAAATTCGATCCATGACAGTTTAATCATTGACATACCCAAAAATATCATGAAAACTAAATTATCATCTAACAGTTATTCTTAATTATTATGTAAATATGAAAACAAGTGCACTTCAATAATATTTTGTTACGAGGAAAGTGACAATGAGGTCTAAGAAGATTTCGCCTTTAAATTAATTAGTTCTTAAAGAAAAAAAAGTACTAATTTAGTCATCGGATAGCAAATGGTAGATATATAATGTCCATTTTCATCAACTAAAATTTAACATGTCCTGTTAATTATTTTGACGTGCGTCTCTATAAAAGATAGTCATATAGATAATAATTTTTGGAGCGAAATTTCACTTATTTTGATAAAATTTGTGATAAATAAAAAATAATTGATAAATGATATATGAAAACTTAAAAGATAATAAAAAATTTACTGTTCAAAACTACATCTTTTTATGCTTATGTGACAATAATAAAACATGCACTACTATAAATAATAAATTATATGAACAATTCTATTTAGTTTCGTATTATTCATTAAAAAAAGCATATACATATCTAATATCTGCTATTTTAAAGGATCTAATTAATACTTTTTTTTTTCAAAAATTAATTAATCCAAAGTTAACATCTCCGAAAATCTAATTCTCCCTTTACTCTTTAGTTATTCACCAATTTCAAAGATAAAAAATGAATATGTATAATGTATGAGTAGTATGATGTAGGTAGAATATAAAGAGGGGAATGGGCATGTAACCGTTTAAGAACAAAGGGTACACACTTGGTTGTTTGTTTTGCTCCCAAGTCCCAAAGGTTCCTTCCTTATAACCATAACCATAAAAAAAGGCACTGCCATTTTTTGCTCTCACCCACCACCTTTTTCCTTTTGCCTTTTCAGTCTTTTTCTTTTGTCAACATTTAAGCCTCTCCAAATTCCTCCTTCACTACCACTCACTCGCTCACTCACTCTCAAATTCAACCTCAAATAAATCATTTCATTAATTAAATAATTCAATAAATACTCATTTTCCCCCTTCCTTTTTTTTTTTCGTTTCATTGTTGTTGTTGTTGTTCTTCTTCTTAAGAAAATGTGGACCCTCTGAAGAGAGAGAAAGATGAACAGAAACAACAACTCATCGGGATTTGTTGTTGGCGGTGGCGGTGGCGGTGATGGTGAATGGGTGAGAGTGAAGGAGTGTGTGACGGAGTTCATGAAAGGTGTGGCGGAAATGACGGTGGAGCTCGGCAAAGGTTGCAGGGACATTGTGAAACAAAGCCTCGTCAACGAAGAATCTTACCTGGTCAAGAATTTCGGTAGGGATTCATACTTTGGGAAAAGAGTGGGTGGAACTTGTTCCAAGGTGTGTGGAAAATTGAGCTTCTTCAATGAGTATTTACCTGAAGATAAGGATCCACTTCATGCTTGGTCCGTTATTTTCTTTGTTTCCTTACTTGCCTTTGCAGGTGCGACTTGATTCTACTTCAATCACTCTAATTTTCTATTTATGTCTTTTATTATTATTATTGCTGTTGTTGTTGTTGTTAATATTATTATTATTTTTAGAGCCACCATATGGATAAATCTGATTTTGGGTTCATAGATTTATTTTATATAGTTTGGTTGTATTGATGGAACACTCAGTATTTAGCTGATACCACACTAGGCTTACTTACATTTTTTATATATATATAATTGAATCTTATATTTAAGTTCTTATTTTACTCCCTTGTATTATGGTATGTTTAGACTGAGGGGGTAAAAATGGAATGGAAGTTTTCATGGATCAGTGTTGCATATTAAATTCATTGATGATAATTTCTGCAGCATGTTTACCCCTAGTCATATATACCTTAAGGCTGCGTTTGGATATTATCTCTGATATTGAAATATAGAAGTATAGGAAATTTATACAGAAAATACATGAATTATTTATCTTATAAATGGAAATTATTGTGTCTCTATCTCTATCTCCACAACCAAATGAGCTTCTTTGTCCTTTGTTTCCATCTCAGAAACAATGTCCAATTCCAGCCTAAGGTTTGTAATGCATTCTTCAAGTAATAATAGAAACTCATAAAGTTCTATATGTGTTGGTGAAATCAGGATTGGAAAAGTTGTGCTTTGATGTTACATTCTGGCTATAGGTAGATGTCATGATTGGTTGATATGTTTGCAGCTATATATTTAAATTTAGAGCATGATCCATCATCCCCTTTGACAAAGGAAGTCAAGGAAGTATTTCTGCATCCTCCTAGTGCTGCTCGCATAGTGCTTCCAGATGGAAGATATTTGGCGTATAAGGAGCAAGGCATTCCTGCTAACAGAGCTCGATTTTCAATGATCGCTCCTCATACTTTTCTTTCCTCTCGGCTTGCAGGTTGTTTGAAGTGTTAAATTCTTGTTCTGTTGTTGTTTTTTATAATATTTTTTTTTGGTATCCTACTATAGACTGTTGACACCATCTTCAAATTCAAAATTAGGAATTCCCGGAGTTAAGGGTTCACTGCTTGAAGAGTTCGGCATTTGCTTGCTGACCTATGATCTCCCTGGGTTTGGGGAGAGTGATCCACATCCCAATCGAAATCTTGAAACTTCAGCGGCAGATATGTTATTTCTAGCAGACTCGCTCGGCCTTAAAAAGTTTTGGGTTGTTGGCTACTCAAGTGGAAGTATGCATGCTTGGGCTGCACTTAGATACATTCCTGATAGACTAGCAGGTATCAATAGTTCTTTTTCTTTTTGTTTCCATGCAACTTTGGATATACTCAACATGATAGAACTCGGAGCTTTTATAGCCGGTGTCTTGCTTATTCACTTTTCAAAACAATTATTATTGTTTATTTTATGTTATTGTCACATTTTAGGCTTATTAAGGTGTTCTGAATAACTAGTTTAAAGTTGAGATAAAGCTCAGAGTTATGGGTCTACATAGTTCTTGCATCTTTTTAAACATGGTATATTTTGTCATGCATTTTGGAATAAATCTAAGTAAATCTCAGGTGCGGCCATGTTTGCTCCCATGGTAAACCCATATGATCGTCTCATGACAAGGGAAGAGAGACGAAGAGCCTGGGACAAATGGACAAGAAAAAGAAAATTCATGTATTTTTTAGCTTGGAGGTGTCCTAGGTTTCTCGCTTTCTTCTATCGGCGAAGCTTCTTGTCAGGAAAGCATGGTCAGATTGATAAGTGGCTGTCATTGTCTCTGGGAAAGAGGGTAAGAAAAGCTTTGCTCACCCATTTCTGTCTTGTGGTCAACACAAATGTGTTTGGTATCCATATTAAGAGATCTACACTTCCATGTGATGTCCATGTTATGCTTGTCTTTCACTTGCATTCCGGTAACTTGGATTAAGCATATCCCCTTACGAAAGGTTCTTTGCAGGATAAAGCACTGATGGAAGATCCAATCTATGAGGAATTCTGGCAAAGGGATGTGGAAGAATCAATCAGGCAAGGAAATGCAAAACCCTTTTTGGAGGAAGCTGCTCTGCAGGTCTCAAACTGGGGTTTCAGCCTGTTGGACCTCAAGTTGCAGAAGAAAAAACGGAGCGGAAGTGCTGATTTGCTCATTTGGCTGAAGTCAATGTTCATTGAAGTTCAGGAGGAATACACGGGTTTTCTTGGCCCAATACATATATGGCAAGTGAGTGCATCAATGTTTAGAGTACTACACCCTCTATACAAGCTTCATTTACTAAAGCATTCACTCTTATTTGATAAAAATCTTCTGCAAGCATTCTTCTAAGGACTTTTTTTCCCAAAGCCTTATGAGCAATGGTGAAATACTGGGACGATATGATGTTGTTTATATTACAAATAAGCAATACATTTTTATCTCAAGAAGCTTTAAATGTTTTGAATGGTTTAAAATGTGATTTAGTCCGTTTTAATTTTTAAACAATTGAAAACCAATTAGGACAATTTCTGGCCAATAATTTGATACCAGTGGAGGCATACAATATCTGAAGTGGATCCAAGTATGGTGGACAATTTTGGAGTATAATCATCACTTTAGCATAATTATTCTTAACTTCGATTCATGCTTTTTGGGTTTTAATTTTCATAAGCATTCTTCTTGTCAATAATGTGTTAGTGGGTCATAAATGCCCAAACCATTTTAGGCAAACTATCCTCATTTATTGTTATCAAAGCAGATCACTATACGTAAGAATATCCCATTTTGCTTTTCCTTCCACATTTTTGTCATGTGCACACCTCTATCAGTTATCATCTTCACATTCATTAACAACTGCTCTTCTCTAAGTCACCGAGAGCATACTACTTTAATGTACACTAAATGGCATGTATTGGATGGAAATCGTTTAATGGTTGCATACATTGAAAACTTTGATGAAAGTTTTTTTTCTTTAATCAACAATTTATGCTAATGACACAAATATATACTATTGTGTTTCATTTCAACTGTTGCCTTGCTGTACCCATTGTTTCTGCAAAATGTTGAGTTTTGCTAGATAGATAATATGTCACATTATATTTTTTGGTAGCTGTTCCTTCAAATATATGGGGAAAAAAGAAGAAAGAAGAAGAAAAAGGACACTATATTTGCTTAGAGGTTATTTTTGTTTGGATGAAGATATTAGAACTTAGAGGTTGTTTGTTTGAGTAATGTAAAACACTACTTTCTTCATTTACATCTTAGTACATCCTTTAATGAATGTATCCGGATGAACCCAGGTGAAGTACGACTTCGTTTGATTCACGTAATGTCTAAATTGGTTTGAGATGATGTTTGTTTCAAATGAAAGTATACAACTCATCCTTGTGCATTGTTTGCAGGGAATGGATGATAAAGTGGTTCCTCCATCAATGACCGATTTCGTGCACCGAATACTACCTGGAGCTGCAGTGCATAAGCTACCATATGAAGGACATTTCACATATATCTACTTTTGTGATGAATGTCATAGACAGATATTTACAACACTTTTTGGAACCCCACAAGGTCCCCTCACTATTTCCTCAGAACAAGATGAAAATGAAACTACCACCCTAGATGAAAAAAATGTTGAACAACAGCCAGAAGAAGTAGTAGCAAACCATGGTGAACTTTGATAATGCCACAAACTAGCTAGAACAAGTACACATAGGACATAATAGGATAAAAATGCTCTTTTTTTTTTTTCCTATTTTCCATTTTTTTTTTGTTTTCCCTGGCAGAACATCACAATTTTATCATTCTATGATGTACATACCATATAGTTTTTGCTTCATCTCTAATGGAGCATTTATAGGAAAGAAAATAAAAATCAACATTTGAAACTTGCTTTTGGTTCTACCGTTGTAGTACTCAGATATGGCACGAATATTGGAATTCACTCCAAATTTGTGTTGCTGA
Organism: Arachis stenosperma; assembly: GCF_014773155.1. Taxonomy (NCBI): domain Eukaryota; kingdom Viridiplantae; phylum Streptophyta; class Magnoliopsida; order Fabales; family Fabaceae; genus Arachis; species Arachis stenosperma. The sequence continues at coordinate 1,599,045 of NC_080379.1, read as the reverse complement.
AAAACTGATATGATGCCCTTTTTCTCCTGGACGAAGAGATGATTGAAATTGTGCAGCGGATAGTTATTGTATAACACTATAACTATGTATGCTTTTCATATTTGGCTTATACAATGTATACTTGCTTACAACGTGATATTAACTTCTGTTGTAATTTTTGAACTCATGTGATTAAATCTCTGCGAAGCTTGTTTGTGATTGTAGGAAATGCTCTTGTTCATAAACAATGCCATTACACGTGGAAACTTTGTGAGCAGAAAATATGCCGTAGCCCGTAATACCTACAAAGGTTGTTGCGTGGTTGAGGTTGTAACTTCTAAGCTATATTTTGGGGAGAGTAATTTGACTAATTTCAATTCTACTGATATTAAATAGGGATTGGTTTTTGCATGCACGTTTAATTTATTGTCTATGATTAAGTGGGGCTGATTTAATGTCAAAAATGAACTTAAAATGGTACAAAAATATTGAAATTTAAGGTTGTTTTTTGGATTAAATATTTGAGTTCTACTACATATCCAGGTATTCTTATCAACTAAGTCTAACCAAATTGATTTAAATCCAACAAAAATCACTAACAAAATGTGGATGTGAATTACACTTTATTTTTCACGGATTTTCTCTTTCTCATTGTTTTTTTTTTTTTTTTTGTGAAGAAGAAGGAGGAGGAAGAGATGGTGACATTGATGATGATCATGATGATGGTAACGAAGATGAAAGAAGAGGAGGAAGAAGAAGAACAACGAAAATATAAATACGCTTATATAAATTTAACTAAGTTGGATTTGGTTAGAAAAAAACTTAATGTTTCTGTAAATATTTTTAGAATTGATTGAACTTGATTTTGATTGAACTGGAAATTACTTACAATATATATATTTGGATATTTGGATTGAAATTTAATTGGAACTAATTTTGATTTTTGTCGTTGTATCTCTTATTTATATCACAAGCTGTTTCAATTAATCGGACAATATTATTATTCAATTATATTGTTTATGTTTTCTTTTCTAAAGTTAGGAGTGAGAGTAGAACTCGAGTTTATATCATTTAAGTTATAGTTTATTGGCAATTACATTGTTTATGTTGTTGTAATAAAAATAAAATAGTTAATTTTTTTCATAAATCAATATTAAGTTCTTAAATTTAATCCTAAAAAAAAAGTTTAAATCTATGAGTGAAAATAATTGTAAAGAAAGAAAAAGAAAAAGAAAAAAAAACAGAGAAAAGGGACTTTAACTCCTGAAGAAGGGGTTTAAGGCATATAGACATGGGAGCTGTGAGACTGTGGAACCTAAAACCCACGTTACTTGGTTGGCGTTCGTTTACTGGGTCGCATCTGGAGTGTGCGTTTTTCACTCTCTTCCTCCTCCCTTCTCCCATTTCCTTACACCTCACACCCTCTCTCACTTATTTTATTTATAACCGTCTCACTCACTTGAATGTCGGCACCGCAGAGGCTTCTCTGCACTCTCTCTTCCAGAACCTTCCTCTTACTTCCATTTTCCCATCCCTACAGAACTCTCGCTTCTCCTCCTTCTCCTTTCTCACTCATCCCAATGCCTCGCAATCAGGTACTCACTTTACGATCTTTTTATTTCGTTTTAATTTTCATCTTACCTGCTTTCGCGCGAATCAGATTCTCGTTTGTTAACTCACCTCAGAGTAGTTAGTTATTTATAACTGATTAACTGTCGTTTTGATTTTCATCTTACCTGCTTTCGCGCGAATCGGTTCTCCGCAAATCGGTTCTCGTTTGTTAATTCACCTCAAAGTAGTTAGTTAGTTAGTTATAGCTGATTAACTGTCGTGTTTGAAACTCGAATTTCTAGAATACTGTTCCGATTCTCGATCGGAGCTAGCTTCGAGCTTCGAAACGCGCTAGATTTTGAAGTGATTGTTTGATTAATTGAGTGAGTGAGAGACTGTTCAATTTTTCTGCAGCGGAGGGGACAACAATGGAAGGAGAAACCGAAACGCGAAGGGGAATTATCGGCTGCGGCTGGGGGAGGCGCAACTACTTCTGGTTCAGCTGAAACAGTTACTAACGGCCTTGCCGGATTGCGTATTGCTGAAAGCAGGGCGGCGAAAACCAGTGTTGGAGCTGGTGGCCAAGATAGGAAGGTGATTTGGAAACCGAAATCTTATGGAACTGCGAGCGGAGTCGCAACTGCCGAAGCTGAAATGGCCGGTAAAGGTGCAGCTGATGCTGCTGCTGCTGCTGCTGCAGGGGCTGAAGCTGTTGTGGCTTCGCCCAAAACGAGTGGTAGTCCCAGTTTGAGCAAGTTGTTTAGCGGTAATTTGTTGGAGAAATTTACTGTGGACAACTCCACATACTCGCAGGCGCAAATCAGAGCTACTTTCTACCCAAAATTCGAGAATGAGAAGTCAGATCAAGAGGTTTGATCATGTGCTTTTTAAACAATTCAGTGTACGTTTAGTTCTGAAAATATTGCTTATATTATGGTTGTTCTATTTGCCTGTAGATAAGGATAAGAATGATTGAGATGGTATCTAAAGGTTTGGCTACGTTAGAGGTATGTTTGTTGTGCTTTAAATTTTTGTGTTAGTTGGGAAATTGTTGAATCGTGTGATTTTTATGATTTTATTGATTTTCATTGGTGGAGTTAATCTTGTTGTCCTGCATGTGCAGGTTTCTCTCAAACACTCTGGTTCTCTTTTTATGTATGCGGGTCATGAAGGTGGAGCTTATGCGAAAAATAGTTTTGGAAATATGTATGTTTGTGACAGATTATGTATATTTTGGAATTTTTTGTTTCCTTATTTACCTTATGCTCGTTTTTTTTCTTGAATAGTAGTCATGCAGCAACGTGGATAATGGTCATGCCTTAGGGCATGATAGTTTTTCATTCATAAATAAATAATTTGCTAGGAGTACATTCCCTTGGCCTCCATTTCTCCCTCTACTCATATCCCTTTGTTATGCTTTCTTTATGCGGTTAATATTTTTATTTATGGTTCATTGCTCTTTTCCATTGTTGCAGATATACTGCTGTTGGTGTATTTGTACTTGGGCGGATGTTTCGCGAGGCTTGGGGAGCTGCGGCTTCTAAAAAACAAGCTGAATTTAATGATTTTCTTGAGGTAATTTTGGAAATTAGTATAAAATTGAATAGCATCTGGGCTTTGTGGTAGTGGCAAACATGTTTGGAAATGCAATGATTATCAAGCATGGAATTAGAAAGAAAATGCAGTATCTCCCCCCCCTCCCCCCCTTTTCAGTTTTTGCATTTTTCTTAAGTTTATTCCATTAAAACATTTCCATGGATGCTTAATTTATTAGGTTAAGAATTGTTGTATTTTCTGTTCCAAACATTGGGCCACTTTGTGCAAATTAAGAGCTTTTTATCTGAAAAAATTCAGGCTGCATGTCCTTGTGTAATTTGTACTGTTTGAGCATAGATACCTTAGTTTGATATTGTTAATTGCTAACTATCTGCTGAACCCACTTTGCTCTTTCATTTTTGGGTAGTATGTATACTAATTTACAATTGTTTGCAGAATTAATTATGCAGTGATTTACTAATGATTTGCGTACAAATAATGTGATGGTCTTGAAACATGTGGATGACTTCATTTTCTGTTTTTCTTATTTTAAAAAAAATCAATATCTTCCCAGTTGTGTTTCTTTTTCATAATTCAATGCATTTTGTGATCTCTCTTGTTGTGCATGCACTTTTCAGTTCATGTGGTTGTTAATTATATTCACCATGTGTAGATAAGTTGATAATGATACCTATCTAGGATTGTAATGCTACTTTTATTTAATCTCTAGTTTAAGTCATGCTTAAAACTGTCATTATTATCTTCTTTTTCAGAGAAACCACATGTGCATATCAATGGAACTTGTAACTGCTGTTCTTGGTGATCATGGACAGCGTCCCCGAGAAGATTATGGTATGAACGATTATTTTTTGGTTCATTCAAGAAACTCAATGTTAACTAATGTTGTACACACAAGATCAAAGCTTCATGGTCATGGAAATCATTACAAATTTGTCATGTTAATTCTTTGTTTCAAATATATATATATAGAGAGAGCAAGGTTTGGTCTACATCTTCCTTAGATCTTTTATTAAGTTATTTTTGATCCACAACCTTGACTATTAAAACAATTGAAAGGTACACGGGTCACTGTTTTCCCCAGTATCTGGAGTTGAGAAAGCAATGAAGTTTTCCACAGAAGTGTATGAGTTAATTCTTACATGGAAACAACAAATGCATCCAACTCAAATGATTCCAAGATTTACTCCATGTGGAGTTTTGCATAACATTCTTTTGTATCTTAACTTCATTGATATTGTCTTTTTCTGAACAGCGGTAGTTACAGCAGTTACTGAATTGGGCAATGGAAAGCCAAGGTTCTATTCAACTCCTGAAATAATTGCTTTCTGCAGAAAATGGCGCCTACCTACAAATCATGTGTGGCTGTTTTCAACAAGGTGAACATTCAGGATCTTTTTTCTTTTACATTAAGAAAATAAATAGAGGATGTATATTGCTTAGCATATCATAAATGACTCAAATATTATATTTCTTTCGAATCCAGTTTCCGACTTTGGAGTTGCACTTTAATTCTGGATCATTTCTACTTAAATATGTTTAAATTGAACACCTTTTGTTTTTTGAATCCATAGTTTTATGTGTTTATATGGTATATTAGGTGTTTTCTTATTTTATTTAGGAAGTTGCAGAGGAATTTTGAATTTTAACCGAAAGAAACTGTTTGGTTCATTTACTGTCTGGGTTCATCTATCACGATTACCTTATTGTTATAAGGAATCGTGGTACACGAGTTCCCTACGATCCCTATCTCACCTCCTTTGATTGATTTTCTTATTTTGATGGATATACTTCAGTTTTTGGGTAAATTACATTGACATCCCTTAACGGGTACTTAGTGTAATATTTATAAGGATGGTCAATGTTATTTTAATAAATACAAGGGTTCGAGCTATTTTATTCAACACATACATGTTGACTTGGACCTTAATATTATCTGTTTTGAGGTTTTTTGTGGACAAGCCAATTGAATTTCACTTTCATTTCTTTATGTAAACATAGGAAATCAGCATCATCCTTCTTTGCTGCCTATGATGCTTTATGTGAGGAGGGTACTGCAACACCGGTATGCAAGGCTCTTGATGAAATTGCAGATATATCTGTACCAGGTTAAGATTAGCACAATTCATTTTACTTGATCTTCGTGCCCTATGCTTGACAGTGTCATACACAAAAGTGTTCTATATTTTTATCTTTCCTTGTTTTTTCATACATGAAAATGTTCTATCTGAAGTCAAAGTATTTGGTTAAAAGCCACTTTCAAATGATGATTTAAAAGAATATGTTTTGCACAATGGAGAAATATATAACATCTCCGAACGGAATAATATTACATGGACACTTGATGCCGTATTCAACTTTGCTTACTTCTTACCATGATCATCATCTCCCACTTCTGCATCCACCATAGAGGACCAAGATATTTTTGAAGTAAACTTTTGGTGATGTAGCAAGGAATATATTCGACGCTGAATTGAATTTCTATCTATCTATGAACTTTGAACTTTTTAATGTTTCAAATGGATCAAGTATATAGTTTATAGTTTTGTTCTATGTTATTTCCTTTTCATTCCACCTGAGATATGTTTATTTTGACATTTTGTTTTCATCTTCTTCTGCTGCTGCTGTTGTTGTTGTTGTTGTTGTTGTTGTTGTTGTTGTTGTTGTTGTTGTTGTCGTCATCGTTGTCCAAATTCTCTTTGCATGAGTTTTTTGTAAAATTCATTGTTATATCTATTTTCATAAATGTAGGTTCAAAAGACCATATAAAGGCCCAAGGTGAAATTCTGGAGGGTCTCGTAGCTCGTCTTGTGAGTCATGATAGTCCAAATCATATGAGGAAAATTTTGAAAGAATACCCTTTTCCACCTGCTGATGGAGGTATGATCAGTGGTTCTCTCTATATATTGTGTGCTAGCTGCTGTACCGCATCTTATGCCTTGTTATTTTATTGTTACTATGCTCGTTAGTTGAGGAAAGAGAATTAGATATGCCAGGGCTTAGGATCATTGAATAATCCCTTTTATGCATAGTACCAATGTTTGATCAAGAGTACCTGAAAATTGGATTTGGGTTATGCAAATGGAACCCTTTTTTTTCTGTGATAATGACTTAAACCCGTTTCTTGCTAAAAGCATACCTTTTTGCTCCTCCTAATTGTTAGTTGAAGTTCAAAGAAAGTTGAAATAGCATATAATTTTTTCCATTCTCCTTCAGATGCCCTTGATTTGGGACCAAGTCTAAGGGAAATTTGTGCTGCAAATAGGTCTGATGAAAAACAGGTACAGCATAAATACATCTTGATTTGAATTCATTCTATTGCAATTCTTAAGGTGGATTTGGATCTGGGTCATCAGTTTATGATACCATCTTGTCAAGCTAGGAGTGTCAAAAAACTAGGCAACAGTGGGATGGAACCCTATTTGAGACCCAATGTAGGATATGTGGTTCCACATTCACCCTGTTCTTGCTATTTGTTTAGTGACAAGTTCATTCATGAAAGGATCCAAATCCAGATGGATTTTTAAGTAGATGAATTGACTATTGTGTTTTGTTATTCTTCTACAGCAAATAAAAGCTCTTCTTGAGGGTGTTGGTAGTTCTTTTTGTCCCGACTACTCGGATTGGTTTGGGATCGGTGCTACTGATTCTCATTCAAGAAATGCAGACCGATCTGTTCTTTCAAAGTTTTTGCAAACCAATCCTGCAGACTATTCAACTAAAAAGTTGCAGGTCAGTACATCCTTAAATCATATAGTTACACATGGAAATTTGTTAATTATGCCAAACTGTACTAAATCGTTCAGTTCATAGTTATATCTTTCTTTTTAAATTTGAGTCAGGAAGTTGTCCGGTTGATGAGAGAAAAACGCTTCCCCGCTGCATTCAAATGTTATCATAACTTCCACAAAGTTGATGACATATCAAGTGACAATCTTTTCTACAAAATGGTCATTCATGTACACAGTGACTCAGCTTTCAGGAGATACCAGAAAGAAATGAGGTCCCATTTCAATCTGATTTATTGTTGAATGCTCAGCTTATTAATTTTCTAGAGAGCCTTCTATTATCTTGCAAAATAAATTTTACTTGATAACTTCTGAGCTGCAAATGTTTGGCACTTTCAGGCATAAACCTGGATTATGGCCACTATATCGAGGTAAATGCTTTTTTCCTTTTAATCTATCTATTCATTTATTCTGAGATTTACAAGCTAATGATTCTGACTCACTTGTGGTCAATTGTTAATTGTCTTATTCACATGTGGTGGTTCTTGCTAGTCTCACGTTTCAAAAGTTGTATTTGATATGTGTATAATTGTTTATAAACAAATATATGCTGCTTGTTATTATCATTTCGTCACAGCTCTCTAAGAACTTAACGTATGCCCAGGATTCTTTGTTGATATCAATTTATTCAAGGCAAACAAGGAGAGAACCACTGAAATTTCAAAGAATAATAGTACAAGTGAAAGTGGTAGTGATAGCTCTGAGAAAGAAGAATTAGCTGATGAAGATGCAAACTTAATGGTCAAATTGAAATTTCTTACGTATAAGGTATGGATTAGTGCTTGAACTTAATTCTTATTTGTATTATTTATGAGGAAGAATTCATTTTGTTATTGTAACTTTCTATCTTATTTTACCTCTCCTCCTTAGTTGCGAACATTTCTCATTCGAAATGGCTTGTCAATTCTGTTTAAAGAAGGTCCAGGTGCTTACAAGGCTTATTACCTAAGGTAAGTTTAACGGGGCTTGTATTTGACAGCTGAAAGTATATTATAGTTTGCTTTCATATATTTTGATGGAAAATTTAACGACACATAATTGTATTGCATAGTTTATTTTTAAATGCATGTTCCAAGTTAATGTACATTTTCACATCTGAGCATCTTTTTCACCATCAGTTAGGTTGAAAAACACGATTGCCATAGAAATGATCTTTATGGCCTAGGAAGTATATTAAGCATGAATTGTTGCTTCATAAGAAGGTTTCTTTAATAACTCTTCAAAATGGTACCACATGGCATGCACATAAGGACTTTAGCGGATAAACTTTGATTCTCGACTAGATTCATTTGTAGTATGTGTTACATCGTTAGAAGCGTTTGTGTTCTAAACAACTAACACCTGCAGCCACCCACATACCCAAGCAACTTAATGCGAGACAAATAAACCAAGAAAAAGTAAACCGCCATTAATTCCAAACCTGTGTTATACCCTATCCTTCGTCTATGTCCTCCTTCATGACATGTTTTATCAGCATGTTAGTTATTCAGTTCTGGTTCAGTAATTCCAAGGGCATAACCAATTATTTAGCATAATAAACTTGTTATTGAAGATGTAATATTAAAGGATTAGGAATATGTTGGTAATATGTTTATTCTTTTGTCTACGTAGTTTGTAATTTGAACAAATTTTATATTCTTTATCTTATATTCATTTGCTTTGACATCACAGACAAATGAAAATATGGGGAACTTCCCCAGGAAAGCAGAGAGAACTTAGCAAGATGCTTGATGAATGGTACACCTGCAATTCTAGTCATTTTTCTCTTCTCCTATCTGTTTGTCTATTCTTTGTTTTCCTATTTTGGTTGGTGTAATCGATTAAGATATATTCTCGCATACAGGGCTGTCTTTATAAGAAGGAAGTATGGAAATAAGCAACTATCATCATCAACTTATCTTAGTGAAGCTGAACCTTTCCTTGAACAATTCGGAAGACGAAGTCCTCTGAACCAGGCTCTAATAGGCTCTGTGGGTAATTTAGTTAGGACTGAAGATTTCTTGGCCATTGTTGAGGAAGGCCAGGATGAAGAAGGTGATCTTGCAGCAGAGCGGGAGTCAGTTTCACCTGGACCTAGTATCCCAGTTCAAGACACAGTCCCAAAAGCTGATGGGCTGATTGTATTTTTTCCTGGTAATTCTACTTATATGTGAAACCTTCAGCAACGTTAAAATATGTCAAGTTGATGAGTTGGCTGTTTTTCTACTGCATAGGAATCAGTTTCAGCTAGCATTATTGAGTGACTTCATGGTGTTTTACTGTAATCACAATGAGGATTTTGTTTTAGAATTTGTTAGATGCTAAGCTAGTTTAGGAGAGAGAGTTTGTGACAATCTTTTCTAATTGCTTGTGTGTGTAATTCAGGCATAATTGATTTTGTTGTAGGTGAACCCATGATGATGACATTTTTCTTAAGTGTAGTTATGCAGCTTGGTCTTTGTTATTACTTATCTATAAGAGGTTTTCCTTTTCTTCCAGGAATACCTGGTTGTGCTAAGTCTGCCCTTTGCAAAGAATTGCTAAAGGCTAAAGAAGGATTAGGAGATGAGCGGCCAATTCATAGTCTCATGGGTGATATGATAAAAGGTAATATTTCTCCTATAGGATCTAGAAATGGACAAACGTTGGTTTTTAAATTGTAAAAGTTCTTCCTAATATGATTCAGGATTATTCCCCTCACTTGGTTGTTCCTATTTATTGAAGTTGTAAACGATCACTGGGATCATGTGTTAGTCTTGATAGTTAGGTTAAGAAAGTACCTTAGTATGTGGAAAGTTCACATATTTGATCATGTGGATTTTCTCCATTGATTATATTTTCTTATGAGACCTAGGTTAAGGTCCTCTTCCCCTCATCAATCATGAAATTTTTGTATATGATCATGTTAAATTTTTACATGAGGGGTCCATTCTCTCTTAGCATTGCTTATAATACTTGAATATATATATTTACCAATCAATTCTTCTCAGATAACTAAATTTTGTGGCTTATCAACAGGAAAATATTGGCAGAAAGTGGCTGAAGAACGCAGAAGGAAACCAAAGTCTATAATGCTTGCTGACAAGAATGCCCCAAATGAAGAAGTTTGGAGATTGGTTGGTTAAGTTATTTCATTGTGGTCTCTTGAAATTATGTTTTCTCTTCCCCACACTTGGTTCCCTCTCGTATCTCTTTCCCTGTTGTTAATAGGATCTCGTTTAGTACTTTTGTGACTATTCTTCTGTCGATGGTATCATTTTCATATTTAATTGTTTAGTACTTGATCTTGCTTCCATTGGATGTTGTCAATTCATGCAGTGGAAGGGGAGCAAATTAAATTTGAGTTGTGGTTGACATTAAAAATGAAATAAGAAAGAACAATTCAATAATTGGAAACTCATTGCCCCCACTGAATTAAAATCTTTTGTCAGGTGGCCTTTTATTTTCCTTGTGAATGGCCAGGATAGTACCATGTTCCCACACTTCTCTTAGACTAGCAAACAGAAAAAGTAATATGATGGCCATGCATTCTTGTTCATGTTTTGATGAGTTGCCTTTGTGAGGCTTGAATTGATATTTATTTTTGTCATGAAATTAGCTTTAGGGAAATCACTTGCTTCTTTTTTTGGTTTAATTTAATTTAATCTACAATGTTTATCATCAATTATGCCTTTCTCTGCATCATATAACTGTTAAAACTCTATATGCATTAACAAAATCAAATATGCAGATAGAAGACATGTGTCGCAGAACCAGGGCATCTGCTGTTCCCATTGTGCCGGATTCCGAAGGTTGGGTTTGTGGTTAATCCTACTTTTTTCTTGACTATATCCGTTAGTGTCTGCTATATTATATAAGGGCAGCATCTTCTAGCCCAACATAAACCAATTAGGAAGCATTTACTCAATCTTTCTTTGTGTTATACTCGAGTCCAAAGCAACCAGAGTGAACTGAGTATTTATTTGGCTTTTAAACTGTGACTAAAGAATTGGTCCTCAAAAGAATGAGGCTAACAACAAATACTAGGTATGCATTGATCAGAAGCATATGCCACACTATGTCTTGGTGATAAAGAACTTGAAATTCTGAAATGAGTTTTAGTTTCTTTCTCGTCTGAATATATCTGTATCTTCGATTCTGCAGGAACTGATACAAATCCGTTTTCCCTTGATGCATTAGCTGTTTTCATGTTTCGTGTGCTTCAACGAGTCAATCATCCGGTATATATCTCCTTATTTTTCTGAAATATACAATCCTTCAATTTTCCAGAGGTTTTGTTACCTTCCATCTCTGATTCCCCCTGCCCCCCCCCCCCCCCCCCCCCCCTTCTTTTTCAAATTTTTGAAGGGAAATCTGGACAAGGCATCTCCAAATGCTGGCTATGTGCTTCTAATGTTTTATCACCTCTATGAGGGCAAGGTATGATGCTTCTTTTATTTGGACTCCATTTCTAGGTTTTATTAGTTTCTAAACTGATTTTGCCAATGTCAGAGCCGTAAAGAGTTTGAGAGTGAATTAATTGAGCGTTTTGGGTCGCTTGTCAAGATGCCACTGTTGAAGCCGGATAGGTACATTTATGTTAATACTTATGTTAGTACTTCATAACAATTATATATATATTTGTTCTAATAGCAATTTAACAGCCTGGTAGCATTCATTGTATTCCATCATTGTCTATACTTTTGTTTATTAAAACAACTGACAATTGATTCTCCTCAATTTAAATATTGTTTCCTAGTTCCAAATTGGAATACCTTGATTTATAAATTATAAGAGATAGGTCATGGTGGAAAATTGTTGACATTTAAAAACATTTAGAATAGATTATAATCATTAGTCCTCTTATCACTATTACTTATTTTGTTATGCTTTCATCTGTCCGTAGGACTCCCCTTCCTGAGGCTTTGCACTCTGTCCTGGAGGAAGGAATTGATCTATATAAGCTTCACACTAAAAGACATGGAAGGTCAGTCTTATAGAATTTTAGTTCGTATACTGTAGAAACTATTACACTATTTTCTGTGTCCAGATTTTGTTTCTTGAATCTTTTTAGAAAACTTGTAGTAAGTAGATGTCAGGATCATTTCAAATTAAATTGAATAGGTTGTAACAACAAATATGATTTACAGAAAAATATATTAGTTAAAAACTGTATCACCTATATTTCAAGGGAGCAAAATGTCGACAATGGCCAATAGTAGACATTGAAATTTCAGGAACTTTAGTACCTGAAAATCAATCCCTCTTTAAGATTGGAACCTTTTTGAAGTTGTTCACCCCCTCCCCCTTCTCTTTTTCCTTCTTTCCTTCCTCTTCTTTCTTTCTTGTAATTTGATCAACATTGCCATTTCTATGGTGGCCATATAGAACTGTAGTCGAAGTATATGTAATGTCCATTATCTTGATTGATGACAGGCTTGGTTGATCTGTCTACTAGCCTCTTGTTTACTTTTATTCCTTATCTTCAAGGTTTTTGCTATAAACTGAGAAGTTTACATAGTCTTGCATTGATCATTATTGTGACAGATTAGAATCTACCAAGGGGTCTTATGCACAGGAATGGACAAAATGGGAGAAACAACTACGAGACATCCTTTCTGGGAATGCTGACTATTTGAATTCAGTTCAGGCTAGTACATCTGGCATTGTTCTTCCTCTATTCACACCCCGCACATTTTTCTTCGCTGTTATCTCCTTTTCTCATTTAATATAACCAACTATTATCTCCTGGTTTAAGCTGTTATTGCTTTCGCTCACAACATCTGCAGGTTCCGTTTGAGTTTGCTGTCCAGCAAGTTCAGGAAGAATTACAGAAGGTTGCCAAGGGTGATTACATACCGCCAGTTACCGAGGAGAGGAAACTTGGAACCATCGTTTTTGCTGCCCTCAGTCTACCAGTTACAGAAATTCATGCCGTTCTTAACAATGTAAGGGAAACGTCTGCTCTTCTTGAATTGTGCTCTCTTCAATATATCAATTAACTCTATACTTTTATATACTTTTGGTAGCTACTAGAACTATTTTGTTGGGGAATAAAGTTCACTCCTACGTGTATTTCATCTAGAAAGAATGTTTGATTCTGTAATATCTATGTATGCAGTTAGCCAAGAAGGATCCCAAGATTGAAGCTTTCCTTAAAGACAAGAAATTAGAGAATCTTAATCGTGCTCATTTGACTCTTGCCCACAAGAGAAGTCACGGCATCAAAGCTGTAGCTGACTATGGCCTTTTCCTGCATAAGAAGGTACCAGTGGAGCTTACAGCACTACTCTACTCTGATAAGATGGCTGCATTTGAAGCATTTCCGGGGTCAGTTGAAGGTGAGAAGATAGATTCCAAGAATGAGTGGCCTCATGTTACCCTATGGACTGCTGAAGGCGTTTCTGCCAAAGAGGCCAACATGTTGCCACATTTGCTTGCAGATGGGAAAGCAAATAGGATTGTCTTCAATCCTCCCATCAATATATCCAGCACAATGGAGTTCTTTTGAGCATTCAGTTCCTCATCTACCCTTCCAAATTCCTAAATCCCCATGGCACTACATCAAGAGATGATGGAAAAAATTTTGTAGGAGCGAACATTTACTAGAGATATTTGTGTACATATAGGCTTATTACAAGGTGATTTCTGCAATTGAGTGGGGTATTCCCGTCTTAGCTTGTTTCACTTGGTTCTCTTTCATGTTAAGTTATCAATTTATATGTATTTTTTCCAATGGAATATGTGTCTTAGGGTTGGTGTTGCTGTCAAAAGGATTTTTTTCCCCTCTCCTCTCCTACGATGTGTCCAACAAAAACGTCAATAAAAAATTCATTCGATACATTCGATATAGATATGCAACCAAAGACAGCACATTGGTGTTTCGTATGCTTTTCAGTGTACCACTATCTCAATCAATTTAACACTATACATGAGAATGATAATTTGGTTGTCAAATAATTAACAGACATGCATACAACAACAAAGCTTGTTGATAAATAAATAAATTAAACAACTTTAACACTAGGCCTAGGCTTATATCATCAGCCTGGTCGAATATTATGAGCTGATTTGAGAAGAAATGTCTTCTCGGTGAGTGACGCAGGTATCATCATTTGAATCTTCCTTTGGTGTCATACTCTCAGCATATCCTTCGCAGTCTCTGGCAAATTGACAGTATCGACATTTCCAGCGCTCATCTTCAGGTGCATAGCTTGCCTCTCGTTGTCCATGCCAAAACTCAAGACAACTTTGAATCTGATTCTTTAACCATTCAGAATCATACTCAAATTTATCTTCCGCCAGCAATGACTTATCTTCTTGATACTCATATCTGACATGACGAAAACAAAACCATGTACTCCTTAGAAGAGAGAGAAAGCATTTTGAAGTCCTTGCCAAAGGGATCAATGAACAATATTGCCAGAGCCATAACTTTGCACTCACCTTAACAGAAGCTGATCATGAGCAGGGGCTAGCATCTTCAAGGTGTTTGTGTAATATCTCACCATATCATCAAGGGTCTGCATTTTCTCCAAGTAATCAAATTAGGAAAGAAACATATGTAGACCGTAGAAGCATGCTTCAATCATTAACCAACTGAAATCACTTCTGTAAAATATTGTGGTATTGTGAAAATGTTTGACAAAGGGTTGGGACTAATGCTTTCATGAAAAACTTGAGAGGTACTTTTCCGATATCAAAACAAACTTTAAGGCTATACTCAAGTAGAGCTTAGTAATTTAATTTGTTCATGATTGAAATACACACCAGATTCTTGTCACTTGCAGATACACAGAAATCGGAGCCAGCAATTGTCACTTGCAGATCTTCGGCAAGAATATGGTGAGGGTTTAAGCTAAAATAAGTGAAAAACTTTCCAGAAGGGAAATCATTGGCGATTGTATTGTCCCACAAGTACTTGTAACACATCAGTTGAAACCTACCAAATATAACATATAATGATTCAATCAAACGCATTAGGACACAATATCTCATTTGACAGAACAAAATGCATGGCAGAAGATCCAGCATACCTTCCGTTTCTTCGTTGCGCTTCAGAAGGAAGTGTATCTCGAACACGAGTTTTGGTGTCAATTAATATTGGATTATGATGTTCTTTTGTTAATGGCATCTGAATCTCATCAATCACTCCCACCATCCATACATTGCCTATATATGCTATTCTGACAACAGAAGTTAGAAGTCTCATCATCATCAAAACAAAAACACAACAGAATCCCACCAACAACACAAGACTTCTTTAAGTCGCTTCAGTAAATTTTATATTTCTATCAACTGCAAAGTGTTATTACTTATTATTACGACTATGCTACTTGTATACTAAAATCAGCCACCAGTATAAAATACATGTTGGAATACAACTACATATTGAAAATCAATTAAATCACACATGTATTTATACACAAAACATTAGTGGCTGATTTTAGTAGCTGATTTTGGTATTACAATAGCATCAAATTGAGTCTTACAATATCAACTTTAAGCAAGTATTCCATTTTTTAATAGAAGGGGAGCCTTGGAGAAATTGTTGAGTTATCCCGTGTGACCTTAAGGTCACGGTTCAAGCTGTGGAAATAGCCACTGATATAATCATCAGGTTAGGCTGGCTGCCCTTTATGCTTTAATACTAGAATCACACGCTCAACTCCTAACACATACATGGCTTGTGAAGTATCATTAGCTTACATTGGCAGTTCGCGAGTTAACCCTGTAAACAATAATTGATTCACACCATGAATAAAATTAAGAAACTTCAGGGCCCAACCATCTTCTTTCGTGGCGATCTTCACCGCCACCCGTTTCATAACCTTCACAGCAATACAATGAGTGTTCATAGATATTACAAAATGGTCCAAATGATCATAAAAGTTTACAACATGATATCAATCAAACAATAGTATGTACCTCTTCTTCAAGCTCCACATGTCTAGCAATACCAGCTCTCATTGCCTTGGTGGTCCTCCGGCCACCGCGGGTAAGAGAGAATTCCTTCTGTTTCTCGCACCATTCCTACCTCAACATTGAAATCACTTATGTCAAATTGCCATCAATAACAAACCAAACTACCAAAGCATTCATACACAAATAATATGAATGAATGCATTTATCAATTAACCAAACGAATATTGGTGTTTCCTTTTTCAGAAAGAAACTGAATTGAGCTGAAAGAAAAAGGGCTTTTTGCCAATTAGGTAGAAAATACTAACACCGTTTAATCTTTAGCAATTAGCACAATGAAATGAGCACAAATCTCAAACACCCCATTTGAAAAAAATATGAAAAGATTGAAAATTGATTACCGCGGCAGTGAGATCAGTGACGGACAAGCCTCGGCTCCTTCTATATCGGTGGAGAAATGAATCATGGAGCCTTGTTTTCTTGGGCAAGAGGTCTTCAATATCAGGGTGGTTAACATTGCCATTGCCATTGCCATTGCTAGTTTCAGTTGATAACCTTCGCTTGGCGAGAAGAGTGATTGATTTGATGGAAAGAGCGTTGGTGTGAAGAAGGGGAGAAGGAGGAGAAGGTGAAGAAGAAGATCGAATGGAAGCAGAAAGAGAAAGAGAGCGAGCAGAAGAGGAAGAAGCTAAAGCAAAAGCAGCTTCAATGAGAGCCATTTCTTCATCACTCACGATCTCAATTGGGATATTATTTGTACTTTTATGGTTGTTGTCGTTCACGACACTCAACTTCTCCTCCGAGGATGTCTCGGCCATGTTTGTGTCGTGAGAAAGTTGACCGTTCGAATCGGCGCGGTTTGAGGGCACACCTCGATTTGCAGTGCACCCCACTCACCCTTTCTTTTCTCTTTCTCTTTTCTTCATCAGAAATCAGAAATTGAATTCATTGCATATTGCTTGCCCCTTCGGTCTTTCTTACTCTTTGGTTCAACTTTCAACCTTTTAAGTTCTAAAAAACAATCTTCTTCCACAAACTAACCTTAACAAATTATATGGTTATATAGTAGTTGATTGATTTGTAGGCAAGTTAGTATATATGGTAAATATTTTTAGTTATATTTTTTTCTAAGTTAGGAGTGAGACTCGACTCTAAAACTTTTTAAATAATGATAAAAAATTTATGTTATTTGAATTATAGGTTTATAATTGTAAACTTGTTGCTAATATTTTTAGTTATATTACACACAAAATAAATCATTAATGCATTAGACTATAAAATTATCACATATTTATATTTTTTTTATAGTCAAATTTTAAAAATAATATAATCAAATTAACAAAAATTATATTTATACATTAAATTCAATTACTAATATGTTTATATAATTTATCTTATTTTTAATATATATTTTAATATATATATTGTACATAGTTCTTACAAAACACCAAATGACACTATTGTAATAATTTTTTAGAATTCATCATTAAATTCAAGGGGTAAACAATCTTAATTAATAATCAAAATTATAGATTACACGGACATCATTTGCTTACAATAAGATTTTTTTTATGTTGTTTATATTTTATTTACAACTTTAGTATATAGGGAAGAGACACAAAACGAAAGAAAGAATTTTCTAATTCTCTAATCATATTACATAAAATAATACTAAAATAATACATTGTTGACAGTTTTACATATAAATTTAGTCATATAATATTAAATCAATAAAAATAATTTTTTTTATATTAATTGTTTAAATAATTATTTAAAAAATAAATATAATAAATTATTATATAAAATATTTTATATTTTTAGTGTATTAAAATTAAATTTTATAAAATAACCCAATTACAAAATTATATAATACTCATATAAGAGACATATTCTTTGTCTCAGTTCATATTTTAATCTCCAATAATAATAATATTAAAGGGTCAGTATATTTTATAATTAAATTATTATTAATATTTTTAACAGTATAAAATTATATTTAATAATATAAGATTATATTTTTTTAATGATTAAATATTAATTAAATTTTAATGAAAATGTTAGTATGAGACTTTCTCTTTCAGCCCCTGCTGCCATATTGATAATCGAAATTTTCAGTAGGCGATTATATTTCCCTGGAAAACTGGTACATCACTCTGCTATTTCCATAACATTACACATCTCAAACATGACAAACAATTTCTAACTTATGCGAACACGTGTTCATTAGTTATATTTAACTCTGCATATATTTTGCCATATATATATATATATATATATATATATATATATATATATATATATTCCTGTGATAGTTCATATTTATAATTTCTTCCAGATATTTGATTTCTATTGCTTGATGGCTGATGCTGCCTAGAATAAGTACATAAATTAAATCGAATAGTCATTTCACTCTCCTATTTAATCAAATATTAAACTTTGAATTACATTTATGTATGTATATAGTAATAATTTATTATCAATTAATGACATTTTTTAATAAAAACTCAAATTAGATATTATACGAAAATTTTTGTAATAAAACTCAAACTAAATGGATTAATTCTTAGCAAAAAAATTTTTCAATCAAACAAGATATCTAACTAAATTTAATTAAGTATTATACGTATATTTTTTCTTCTTTGTATGCATATTCTTTTTTTTTATTTACACTTTTTTTATATTTTTTTCTCATTTTTTTTATGATTATCGTTTTTCTTCTTTTTTTTTATTTAATTTTTTTTTCCTTTTTTTTTCATTACTATCACTATCATCATCATCTCTTTTTTTAGTTAAGTATCACACAATTAATTTAATAATTCATTTAGTTGTAAATGACACGATTAAAAAAATTTCAGTTCAAAATTCAATTTTTTTTGTCATAGTTAAAATTTTTTATGCTATTTTTTTTATGAATTATGGACAATTCAAAATTATCATTCTTCTTCTTATCATAGTTCTTGTGTCACGATTAAAACATTTTAGAATCAAAACTAAAAATTTCTTGTGTCATAATAAAAAAAAATCGGTGCTATTTTTTATTAAATTCTACATAACTCAACCCTTCTTCTTCTGTTTAATACCACACAATTAATTTAATGATAACAAAAATACATTATTTAATTAAAAATTATACAAGAAATATTTAAAAAATTACAAATCAAAAACATTAACACACTCAATCAATAAAGGACATTCAAATATGTTTTAAAACCAAAAAATATATCAATTTATTATAAATAACACATAAAATAATTAAACCTCTTATATATGAATTTAATACTACCCAACTAGTTTAATGGTAAGAAAAGTATATCATTTAATTGAAAATAACACATTTAAAAAATTTACATGTCACAATTACAAAATTACGGTGCCAAAATTAAAAAACTTTTTATGTCACTATTATAAATTTTTAATATTATTTTCTAATAAATTTTAGATAACTCAAAACTCTTTATCCGCCTCTTCTTCTTTCATCATCTTTATCATGATCATCATTATCATCTTCTTCTTCTTTTTCTTTCTTTTTTCTTGTTTCACATTTTTATAATTTTTATTTTACCATCTTAACAAAAATTTGTGTCACAATTAATAAATTTTAGAGTCAAAACTGAAAAATTTCCTAAATCACAATAAAAAATTTTTGTATTATTTTTTAATAAATTTTATATAATTTAATTTTTTTTCTTTTTTTTTGTTCATAATTTTTTACCGTTTCACTTTTTTATAATTTTTTTATTTTATCTTTATAAGAATAAAAATACATAATTCTATAAAATTATTAGAAAGAGAACGAAAAAAAAAAAAATACAACAACAAAAATAGTAATAATAGAATGAAGATAAAAAAAGATACGTAATAAAAAAATACAAAAAAAATATTTATATTAAAGAATACAAAAATATATATTAGTAAAATTGAAATGTCTCAACATGCTTTCACTAATAAAATCAATTTTTTATTAAATTTAAATCAACTTAATTAAATTTAATAATAAAAAAGATTTAATCGGATTGAATTCTTAATATGTGGACTAAGAAAACAGAGTAAATAAATAAATAAATAAATAAATACAGGGCATGCCACGAGAATTGGGGGAAATTGTTTTAAAATAAAAACGATATTGAAGTTTTGAGAATGAAAAATAATATAAAAAAATTAAATTGAGACCTTGTCTATAATATATGAATGGATGCATGTGTGATGTGTGTCAAGAATGAACGAAAGATTGTAACACAACCTTCAACTTGTCTCAACATCACATTGCCACCATAACCCCCATGCATGCCACGTGTCCCTCCACACTCTCTTCATAAACCACCACACCCCCTCTGCTGATCTCTTCAATAATCCTCATCACATTTCTCATCATAAACACAAATCAAAACATGGGAAGAAACATAGGATCCTTGTTGCTGTTGGCTCTTGTTATTGTTGTTCATCATGGAGTTGTTGTGGCCACACCCAAATCAATGGAGCTCTACAAGGATCAGGATGAAGAATATTGGGATGAGAGAAGACCTTCTTCTTCTTCTTCAGATTCAGGTTTTTTGTTGCAAGATGCAAAGAGTGTGGTGAAGACTGAAGCTGGGGAGATGAGAGTGATGAGAAGCTATGATAGTGGTTTTGGTGGTGGCAGAAGGAGTTTCGAGAGGCTCATGCACATTGCATTCATCACCATGGAACCAAGGTCCTTGTTCATTCCTCAGTACCTTGACTCCAATTTGGTCATCTTCATCCGAAGAGGTATGTATAACAAATAACAATTAACAATTATTCACTCTTTGTTGTGGCTTCTTCATGATAATTCAGAATCAATCATACTTAAAAATTGCTTGTTGGTAGAACTTCAGTTGAAATTGATAGTTAGATACTTGAGATCCGTTAATACTCAATTTGGTCCTTCAACTTACATGCGAGTCAGTTTCAATTGCCTTTATTTAGTCTTCAAAGTTTATAAACGTGCCTTGTATTAGTTACTGAGACGATTTTTAGTATAAAAACATTAATGGAGCACTTTTATAGACTAGTTAAAACTTATAAAATAATACAGTTTTAGTTTTGGCATTTAAATAGCTCAAAAAGGCATCGTATTACTTATTTTGTTAGGTAAAATTTTAATAAACACCATTTACGATGTTATTTTTTGATTATTTGAGTATCAAAACTAAAATGACATCATTTTACAAAGTTTAGTGTGGCATCCGCTGTTCACGACATGTTTCGCTAACATTGTACTTTGAAAATTATTTCAATGACTAATATGAATTATGTTCACAAAGTTTAGGGACTAAACAAAGGTAATTGAAACTTTAGGGACTAAATTGAAGTTTGCATGCAAGTTCAGAGACTAAATGGAATATTATCTCGGTTATAACAGCTGATAGTGGGTAACTGAGAGTCGTTAAATTATTTAATTTCTCTTCTAACGATTTTTAACTATCAACCTTATTTGCTCCACATGAAAGTAACTCCACTTAGGTTTTCACTTTACTTAATATAATATGCTTCAATTTAGTATATTTGATTAAATTATTTAATATAATATATGTTCATATTTGGTGTTAATTGCAGGGGAAGTAAAATTGGGATACATGAATGGAGATGAACTAGCAGAGAGAAGATTAAAGAGTGGGGATATATATGTAATTCCAGCAGGATCCCCATTCTATTTGCTCAACATTGGTCAAGGTCAGAGACTTCACATGGTTTGCAGTATTACCCCAGTTGAAGGAACACCCACACCCACCTTCCATGTAAATAATATCATCATTCATAATAACTAATTAATGTCACTGTGATTTACTTCAATAATTAACAGCATTCTTTAATTTTTGTTCTAGTCCTTCTATATTGGTGGTGGTGCCAATCCAGAGTCTATTCTTTTTGGATTTGACCCTGAGATCCTTCAAACTGCATTCAATGTAAGCTAATATTCTTAATTTTTGCATTCTCATTATTTATTTATTTATTTATTTATTTATGTATGATTAAATAATAGGCAACAAGAAGGGAACTAGATAGAGTTTTCAGTGCAGAATTAGAAGGACCAATAGTGTTTGTTGGCGATATTCGTGAGCCTAGTTTGTGGACCAAGTTTCTTGAAATGAAGGACCAAGACAAAGCCCAACACTTGAAGAAAATGGTGGTACAAGAACATGATGATCATGATCGTGATCATTATGATGAGAAAGAAGAAGATGGAAGGACAAGTTGGTCGTGGAGAAAGCTATTGAACAGGATCTTGGGAAATGAGAGCAAGAAGAAAACAGATTACAAGGGCAGCACTGGTGGTTCTCCTGATTCATACAACCTCTATGACAAGAAACCAGATTTCAGAAACAGTTATGGTCATAGCAGTGCTATTGATGGTGACGAATATCATCCACTCCGAGATGTTAACATCGGCGTTTTCCATGTTAATCTCACTGCGGTACGAATCGTTAGATGATATATTAAATTATGATGATTTCCACTTTGTTAATTGCATGCATGATTTTGATGTGTATGGTGGCAGGGATCGATGATGGCTCCTCACGTGAATCCAAGAGCAACAGAATATGGAATCATACTTCGAGGTTCCGGCAGAATCGAAGTGGGTTTTCCAAATGGCACCAATGCGATGAACGCTGAGGTTCGAGTAGGTGACGTGTTCTTTGTCCCTAGATTCTTCCCCTTCTGCCAAATATCGTCAAGGACGGGTCCTTTGGAATTCGTGGGGTTTGCCGATTCTGCCAAAAAGAACTATCCGCAATTTCTGGCAGGATCGGTGTCCCTCGTGAGATCTATGATGGGTCCTGAGCTCGCCGCGGCTTTTGGTGTCCAGGAGGACACCATGCGCCGTCTCGGCGATGCTCAGCGCGAGGCCATCATATTGCCTTCCACGTGGGTTCCCGCTGGTGGTGACAAGGAGAAAGGTAAAGAGCCACGTGGTGGAGACGGTGAGGAAAGGGAGAAGCTGGTGGTGACGAGGAAAGAGGCAAAGAGCCACGTGGCAGAGATCCTGAGGAGAGGGAGAGAGAAAGGAAGCCGCGTGGTGGTGATGCAGAGAAGAGGGAGAGGGTGCCACGTGGCCGAGGTGGTGATGCCGAAGAGAGGGAGAGGGAAAGTGTGCCACGTGGCAGGGATGTGAAGGGGGAGCCAATGCCAAAGGCGGAGGAAAGAGGTCCAATTGGGAAGGATTTGGCTAAGAATTTAATTATGGGTATCATTGATGTTTGAGGTCTTTGCTTTTTGGACTTTATGTTTCAATATTTTTATGTTTCAATATTCTTAGGACGTGGTTATTATTATATAGAAATGGAAATGAGTAAGCAGTGAAATTTTGTATTGTCGTTCATGTTGTGCTGTGGACTTGTTTATGTAGTGAGACCTGTGTTTGGTTGTGATTTGTGAATAAAGTTTACTTTCTTTCTTCCATTTTGCTATGAATTGAATATTGTTGCTGGAGAAATGTATAATGTGCATAAAAAGTTCTGATTTATATAACTTTAGTTTGAACAATTTGTACTTTCAAGAGAGGATTTCTAACTAATTTATCTGATAGGATTCTTAGTATGTTGATATTTCCTTTTGAGTGAGCATTGGTCGTTTCTTATTAGCTTCGAAGGAACTAGTTGTGCAAGTTATGGAAAAAATCAATTAAAAATTTTGTATTTATACTTGTTAGTCTATGAGTAATAGAGTAGTAGTTATGTTAGTTAGAAAGTAGTTACTTTCTGTTATTATAGTAGGTCTTTGGATTGTAATATTGTTGGTCTATATAATATGCAGTGACTAGTATAATGAATTCAACAACATATTCGTTTTCTTCATTCACAAGCTATCTCTTAATGATTCTTTTGCCAAGAAATCAATTTCTCCTCTCCACTCTATACTCTAGAAACAGTAAGAGAAAGAAATGAATTATATTACGTGGATACTAAAATTAGTGTCAATATAAAATAATCACTAAAATTAGTATTAATATAAAATATATATTAAAATATAAATATATATTAAAATTAAATTAAATTATACATATATTTGTATACAAATATATTAATAATTGATTTTAATGACTAATTTTAATTATAAATAATATTTTTAAAAAGTAATTTAGTGTCTGAATAATAATACTAAATGGAACCTTTTAATAGAACCTTTTGGCAAAGACACCTTGCCGTGTGAAATAATAACGAAAAAGTAAGAATCTAATTATATTTAAAATAATAAAAATTATATTTGATTTGTTAAAGGATATATAAGTCACGTGCAAAGCACGTGTATAAGAAGATCTCGCAAGTTATCTGGAGACGAAGAAGCGAGCAGAGCAGCGTAGATCGAAGAACGCAGCCATGAGAAATGGAATCCACCTCTTTCTCTTCGTTCTTCTCACTTTCCCTCTCTTCTCCCATTCCGAAGTTATAACCCTAGCTTCCGACACTTTCTCTGACAAGGTACCTTCTTTAAACCCTCGTTTTTTTTTTCCCAATTCCAAAACCCTCTATTCTTATTATTTCAATTTCTTCTTTCTTTTCCCCCTTCATAGATCAAGGAGAAGGACACTGCGTGGTTTGTCAAGTTCTGCGTTCCCTGGTGCAAGCATTGGTAATTGATTCATTTATTCTCTTAACTGCTTTTATACGATGTTGCAATTTTCCAGAAATGATTTTATTGAACTGTTAGAGTGATTTCTAAGCTGTAAAATGATGATGATGATGATGATGATTACAGTAAGAACTTGGGGACGTTGTGGGATGATTTGGGAAAAGCAATTGAAGGAACTGATGAAATAGAGATTGGGGAAGTGGATTGTGGCACTGACAAACCAGTTTGTAGCAAAGCTGATATTCATTCATATCCCACCTTTAAGCTCTTCTATGATGGTGAAGAAGTTGCTAGATACCGAGGTGATTTCACTTTTTTTTCTTTTCTTTTCGCTTTTGGTGCTTCATGTCAAATTAAGCTTCGTCAATGCAAAACAGATAGAGTTCTTTTTTATTTCTTATCATTTCTGATTTGGAAAACCAAACAAGGGATTACCTCAGTCACCATGATGTGGAAATACATGAAACCAAGTTATTAATGCTGTAATGCCTAAATGTGGAGATGCAAGATATTTCTCTTTAAACCTGAGAGGTTGCGGTGATCATCGAAGGAGCTTTGTGGCATATGCTTATAATGTAGTGTCGCATGTTTCTTAAAATCTCATGCTATGTTTGAGTCTACTCTGCACTCTGCTTCTACATTTATGAGTTCAATGATTGATATATTTTGTTCTTGTAAAATTCTAAATTGCATTTGACAGTTAATTGAGTATCAACACTGTCAAGACACAAGTGCGTGAATGGAGGAAAATATTTTTGAACTTCCTTATAGTCTTGGTCTTGGATTATTGGATATAATTTATGTGTGATTCTTTACTGCTTTATCTAATTATCTAAGCAGCCATGAATGAAGAAATGTATTCTTTAACTCGATGAAAAAAATCATGGCCTTTTTTCACCATCAATTATTAACTGATTTATCCACTTAGTTATTTATTTGTTTTACTTGCTGGATGCCTGTATTATCTATTCCCCATTGCACTCTCACCCCATGTGTTAACCAATGTTTGAGGGAGCATTAATAGATCGAATTTTATGTTTACATGTTTTTTGAATTGCCAGGTTCAAGGGATGTTGATTCATTGAAGAACTTTGTTTTGGAAGAAGCTGATAAGGCAGCAACAAATGCACAAGCACAACAACTAGATAGTGATAGAGAACTATAACTACTTTTTGAGGTATATCTTTTGCTTCAGCTTTATTTTTATATTCTCTGTCTGGACCCTCCAGTGTTATCTCTCAGCTCTTAAGCTGAAGAAATGATCATGCTAAGATGCACTAATCAGAGAAAAAAATAATGGTTAATCAATCAATAGTTACCAACTTCTTTGGTTTGTTTACCAGCCTTCTGATTGAAATCACATCTATCACAGATGTTAAATCAATTCATCCTTTGATTACTCATCTGACAAAGTAATAATTCTTGTTAATTTGCATGGGGTACAGCCATTTCCTGGACCAAAACCTGTTCTATGAGATACGCGGTGCACAAATTTAGCGATTTTCTTTTGGGATTCAAACTGAGATTAGCAAAGATACATTCTATTCTGCTCCGACCGGCATTTGTTTGTTCGACCCTGCAGTTGTATGAGTTTAGAACTAATCTTTGTATACTACCACATTTGTATTGTCTTTTCCATACTTTACAAAACCGATAGCATGTTGTTTATGAAAAGGGTTCAATTGAATATGGACGAAGATGGATTGACTCCATTTAGTTTAATTTGCCGATTTCCTTGCATACTTTTGTCACATCAAGGTAGAAGCATGTGATCTATCATTAATCATTGATTTGATAAATATATGATTGCTCAACAAATTTATCAAACCAAGCCTGAAATGGCAACCTGATTTTTCATTTTCTTATCATATATCACACATTTTAGTTTCGCTTTGTTCACATTTGGAACCTATTTTGCAAATTTTGGTTTGAATGTGAACCATATGAACTAGAGTTCCTACTGATTTTAACATATATAGTGAAAATAGTTACTCCAATGATAATACCTTCACATAAAGATGATATTGTGAATCATTAAATAGTTGAGTCAAACATTTTGAACCATTAAACCACGATATTATCTTCATATGAAGATCTCATCATTGAAGTAGTGACTATAGTGAAATAAATGTGTTAAACTTTAACATGATTTTTACCTTGAATCCATCACTTGATGGGGAAACAAGAAGGAAAGAACAAAGCGAGTAGTTATCAAATGAATGGAGAAGAAAAAACAGGTAGAAAATTCAAGTAATGCAGCTTCAGCTCAAGCCTTGTAGGGGCCTAGTATAGTTACACTTACATTCATGCTCACCCTCCATTTGGAAGCACATATATGTTGCTATGCAAGAAAAGGGACTACTGAAGATGAAATTTAGTGCACGTGCCTTTTTTTTTCTTCATTTTCTGTCTCTATCACGCTAACTTTTAAGAAGTGATGCCTATAATGTGCATTTAAGATTTTATGTGATTTCTCAAAAAACAATAGTATGAATATGTTATTTCATTACTAGAGATAACCAACCAAATGACATACCTAAGATTCTGATGGACAGACAAAAATGTTCACAAAAACTATATTAACGCATAAAAATTGCTACAAAACGGAATGCAAATAATTTAAAGTTCTTAATTTGTTTATAATATGTTTATTAAAAAATATATTATAAAAAATCTTAACAAAATGTTTCTAGCAACACGGAAAAAAAATATAGGGAGACAATAAGAATATTAAACAATATAAACAATTATGTTCAATTAAATAGATATGCAGATGATTATATCATCTTGATTCTTAGTTAGATGGTAGTTTTTTTTTATTCGTTTTACTCATACACAATTAACAATGACTGGATATTCAATTTACAATATGCAGATAGTTATTTTAATGTTAAGATTTAAGAGATAATTTTAGAATAGAGTATTTTTTTTACTTTATTAGATCAATTTTAAAACCTCTTATTTACATTATTTATAAAAATTATTGTGTACCTACCAAAATCCTTAAAAAAAAAAAAAAGCTCTTCTCAAGAACAATGAGATAATAATATCTCACACAATCAAACAAAGGCTCAGAGGTAAAAGCAAACGCTAAAGAATCTTGCATGGATGCAAATTTGCCACGATGACAACGAGAATTCCACTTGGCCTCAATAAGGAATGCAAAAGGTGGCAGAAGAAAAACTATTTTAAAACTAGTATTTATTTTAATAATCATCTCACATTTTTCTAATTAAAAATAATTAAATATACAATTAATTATTTAAGAAGTATTTTTATGTGTTAGTATTATTGAAAATTAAAATAACTTTATATATATATTTGCTGTATGATTTTTAATTTTGATATAACCTTTATTCTAATAATTAAATTCTTTTTCATCCTTAAAAATTTTGATGAGTGTCGTAAAAAAAAATTTTATTTCCCTATTAAATCAGTGTTTCAAAGCAGACAAGAACCAGTTTGCATGTCATATTAGAAACCTCTAAAAGTGTAGCAGTTGACAAATTTCCTAACCTTTGCGGATCTGCCTTCTTGGACTACAAAGGTAAAAATGTTATATCTATTCAGCATGGGGAAATTTACAATATTTATAAAAATGTAATTTACAATATTTATAAATACATCAGCCAAACAAAGTAACACCAATTCTTCTAGTTCTAGTTAGTAGTTACATAACATTTTCTCTTAAATTTGTTACCTGGATGGATGCTTAAACCAACCTATACATTAAATACAGTCACACTTTATACGACAATTGAAGATAAAAAAAAGTAAAAGAAAAGCAACAAGAGCATCAATGAATTATCAATTATTACGAATTATGATTCCTACCTGTGCCCCAAATACACAGAAATTACAGCTCTTTTTGTAGTATTGTACTGTATTATCATCTTTTGTCATAAATGCTCGGTGGATAGGACGAAAGTGACATCACATAAATGCTCATAAAATTACACTATAGGAAAATAATATTAATATTAATATCCTCTTTTTTTCTCTTATCATATTATTCTTCTATTGCTCCAAACAAAAAGAAAAAAATGCAGTCAATGTTGAACCTGCGTGCTATTCATGGTGTTCCTCTATGCCTTTCAGGGATCACAAACCCTCTTTCCCTTTCCAAAGAGTATATAGAACTATTACACCCTCTTTATTTTTTATTTTCTTTTTCTTTTATTATTCAAGCAGAATTAATTTGTTAATTTTTTTGTAATTGATATAAATAATTTTGTAGGATGGCAGATCATGAACGGAGAAGGAAGGCCATGAAGAAGCAAAGATCATCATCATCAATGGCCAGAGAAAGTGTTGTTGTGCATGCAAATCAAGAACAAATGGTGGGTACCCTTTGGAATTTTGAGAGGAATTCTTCTTCTTCTTCATCAATCAAAGGTGAGGGTGATAATCATAAGAACAATAATAGAGATCTGGATGATGACGTCATGCATGATCATGATGACGATGATGATCTTTCACATAATACTAGCTGTTGTTGCTACCTTGGTTCAACAGCAAAAGCTGCATAGCCTTAATTCATTTCTTAATTAGCTTAATTCACACCAGCTAGAATCTCTTCTATTTAGTTGTTTTTTTCTCACTCTCTTTTTCTATTATATTATTGTTTTTTTTAATTTGTCATTTGTTTTTAATTATGTGGAATTAGAAGTTGTGGACCGCTTCTTATTTTATT
This sequence comes from Arachis stenosperma, assembly GCF_014773155.1. Classification (NCBI taxonomy): domain Eukaryota; kingdom Viridiplantae; phylum Streptophyta; class Magnoliopsida; order Fabales; family Fabaceae; genus Arachis; species Arachis stenosperma. Next base: position 1,570,011 of record NC_080379.1, on the reverse strand, counting down.
TCTGCTCATTTGAAGAATTTATTTTAAGTGTTATAGTAAGTAATTAGTGAATTAATGTGAGGCACTTCAACTGTTATCTTTACATGACCACATCTTTATCATTTTAGTAATCACTATATATATTTGAAATAAAAGATCTCAATAATTTAATTATTTATTTCATGAAGTCAAGTAATTGGTATCACATGATTTGCCTAGATTGATTCTAAAATTTATTGTATGATAATGATTATATTTATTTATTGAAGATTTATTGAAGTAGAAAGTTAAATTAAGAGGATTGCTTCTCCCCTTATATTATTATTCTATTTTATTTAGTTAGGCCTAAAAGGAGAAAGAAGTAATAATCTTCAATTTTTTTTTGAGATTTTTTGAACGGTATTTTTATTTTTTAACGAGAGATCTTGAATTTGAACTCTACAAATAAAAGAATTTGTGAGTATACTTATGTTCTTTTAATAAGATTTCAATCAGATTATTGAGTCGTATTAAAAAAAATAATATTAGTATATGATGAAAGATTACAATTTGACAATATAAGTAAAAAAAAAAATCAAAAGGATGCATTCTCTTAAAGAAATTTCTTCAAATAAAATGAAACTTGCTTCAGGATTTGATCAACAGGGATTGAGTACTTTGGTGTTGTTGCATCCACCTGCACAAGACATTAACCAAGGATACTCTGTACTTATATTTTGATCCTCCTATCTGATGTTTGAATAATGAAACTAAGTGGTATTTGATGATTAATAATTATAATACAATACAATACATGTTATTAATCACATTCCTCTTAACAAAGTGTACCAATGTTTTAAACAAACTTTATGCAGAACCAAAATATAATTGCCAAATTTTTTTTTATCTAAGAACCTCTTAACTTAAATTTGAAAGGCCAACCAATACCTTGTAGCAAAAGATCATTTGATTCACATCAAGGAAGAGTTATCATTGCAAGACTCCACAAGACTCGTGAAAACTGATCAAGAGAAATGTGAACATTTGTAAATAGGTGATCAAATAATATTAGATTGGATAGACACTAATATCATATTAAAATTAAATTGAACAGGTCTAACTCAACTCAAAAACTAGTTCATAAAATAAAAAATTATCTCATATTTATAAATTATATCGATATTTTTTACTAAGTAATTATATAAAAAATTTATTTATGAGAAATGTAAGAATTATAATGGACTAATCACAATTATGTTAGTGTGAACCTTCTCTTGATCCATGCTACACAAAAAACAGTACTAAAGAATCCGAAATGCTTTTATGCACATCTGTCTAAAAGTTTAATTTTATTTAAAATGATAATTTTATGATAAAATAAAATCGGGACTCACATGGCCAAAAATTTAAGATAAAAAGTATAAAACTTATAAATAAATAAAGCAATTTAGACCAAATAATTTAGTTAAATATATTAAATTATTTAAATTTTTTTTACTATATCACCTCTTATTTATCGTTACACCATAATCACTTTTTTCGTGATATTCTATTTGTATTATTGGTAATTAATGGCACTATTAGAAAATTATTTTAATTTTTTAATTTGTTTGTGAACAATACATATATTAATTATAATCACAAATTATACTATTTTAAATTAAATGACTCATATAATGGTGATCTCATTTATTTTTATAAATGCTAAATTGAATAAGTCATAGTTACTTTTGATTTGAAATTAGATGAGAATAAAACCAGATATTATCTTTTGTTATTTAGATAATTATCTTTTAGATTTTAGATATATTATCTTTTCGACTTTAATACTATTTTAGTTGGGCTTTAGAGTTTAATGGGTGTCATACACAAATATAAATAAGCCCAAAGCCGCATTTGTTGTTCTTTTCCCATAAAAAAGTTACAATTTTGCCGCGTAGGGATATAGAAAACTTTAATTGAGAAAGATCGAAACAACCACAAGAACCAAACTCTTCCAATCATAATTCATGTTTATGAATTCAGATACGCTTTCGCATCTAATATTTTCTTTTTTAATGATTTAACATGAATAATCTTTATATTAAAAAATTCTAAAAAAATTCCAACAAATAGTATCAGACCCATTTATAACTAAATCATTAAGTAATAGTTAATTTCACTGTTATTTGTTGTTACTTAATATTGGCATATCACATTAATTTTTTTTAATTTGAATCAATTGATATGCTTCTTATTCAATGTATGTTGTGTGTTGCTTTCCTGTTATGCGCCACTTACAGTGTTTCTCCAATTTTAGTTACGTGAATGCACGCATTATATCATTGACATTGGAGTCTTCTATATTATATATATATATATATATATATTACCTTCTTAATCTATTGCGAAATATTGGTAATTTCTTTATGTATTATTATTATTGTTATTTTTTATTGGTTAAAACCATTTATGCACTATATATTGTGATTTTAAAATAAATAATAATAATACCAGTGTTTAAATTAAGGTGAATGCTATCCTACTCTTTTTAAAATAACATGTAAGTTACTCTTTTTGATGTGCCACATTTTAATTGGATATTTAGTTTAACCTGAATTACTTTCTTCACTCTTTTGTCGTCGTTGCGCCTCCTAAGCATCACCCTCTTATTGGTGTTTCGTTTTCTCTTCTCAAATCATTCTTTTAAAAAAAGTACTCCAACTCTCTCTAATTGCGTTTACTCCTCCCCACTCTTTCGTCGTCCTCATTACGCCTCCTAAAGCATCACGGTCTCGTTGGTATCTTATTTTATCTTCCCAAATCATTCTTTCAGAAAATGTACTCCAACTCTCTCTAATTGCATTTATTCCTTCCCATTGTATTCCTTCATTGTCGTCGTTACGCCTTCCAAGCATCACTGTCTCATTGGGTGTCTTGTTTTCTCTTTCCAAATCATTCTTGCAGGAAAGGTATTCCAACTTTCTCTAATTGCGTTTACTACTCCCCCACTCATTTGTCATCGTCGTTGTGTCTTCTAAGTATCACCGTCTTATTGGGTGTTCCATTTTCTTCTTCTGTCTCTCAGATTAAAATAAACATCCAATTAAAATATGACATATCAGAGAGGATAACTTACATGTTACTTATGGTAGGATAGCATTCACCTTAAATTAATATGTCTCTCAATCCCAAATATTAAAGCAATAATAATATTAATTCATAAAAAAATAATTAGTTTTTTGATCATGGATACTATACATCCATAAATTTAACATATTTACTATATAATTTTTTTTGTATGCATTATAGTTTAATTTTTAAATATAAATTTAGAATTTTTGGCACATAAATAAATTGTTGCATAATTATAATCATTTTTTTTTTTTAAAAGTCTGAAAAGAACTATCCTCAATTTCTGGCAGGATCGGTGTCCCTCGTGAGATCTATAATAGGTCCTCCGGCATTTGGTGTCCAAGAGGACACCATACACCGTCTCGGCGATGCTCCGCGCGAGGCTATCATATTACCTTCCACGTGGGTTCCCGCTGGGGTGACAAGGAGAAAGACAAAGAGCCACGTGGTGGAGACAGGGAAGGGAGTGAGCCATGTGGCAGAGACAGGGAAGAGAGTGAGAGAGAAAAAGAGCCACGTGGCAGAGATTTCGAGGGAAGGAGAGAGAAGGATTTGGCTAAGAAATTAGTTATGGTATCATTGATGTTTAAGGTCTTTGCTTTTTGGACTTTATTTTTCAATATTCTTCCATTGCTCCAAACAAAAAAGAAAAAATGCAGTCAATGTTGAACCTGCATGCTATTAATGGTGTTCCTCTATGCCTTTGTGGGATCACAAACCCTCTTTCCCTCTCTAAAGAGTACATAGAACTATTACACCCCCTTTTATTTTCCTTTTTTTTTATTATTCAAGCAGAATTAATTTGTTGATTTTTTTGTAATTGATATAAATAATTTTGTAGGATGGCAGATCATGAACGGAGAAGGAAGGCCATGAAGAAGCAAAGATCATCATCATCAATGGCCAGAGAAAGTGTTGTTGTGCATGCAAATCAAGAACAAATGGTGGGTACTCTTTGGAATTTTGAGACGGATTCTTCTTCTTCATCATGCATAATCATGATGACGATGATGATCTTTCACATAGTACTAGTTGTTGTTACCTTGGTTCAACAGGAAAAGCTGCATAGCCTTAATTAGTTTAATTCACACCAGCTAGAATCTCTTCCATTTAGTTGTTTTTCTCACTCTCTATTTCTATTATATTATTATTATTTTTAATTTGTCATTTGTTTTTTAATTATGTGGGATTGGAAGTTGTGCGTGAATCGCTTCTTATTTTATTTCGCTCCTTTGAAGAATTTATTTTGTGTTATGGTAAGTAATTTAGTGAATTCCAACTATTATTTTTACATGAATACATATTGATCGTTTTAGCAGTCACTATATGTATTTGAAATAAAAGATCTCAATAATTTAATTATTTATTTCATGAAGTCAAGAAATCTTTTAGCTTGTAAGTTTTTGGTATCACATATTTTCCTAGATTGATTCTAAAGTTTATTATATGAGAATGATTATACTTATTTATTGAAGTGGAAAGTTAAATTAAGAGGATTGATTCTCTCCTTGCATTATTATTATATTGTTTGGTTAGGCCTAAAAAGAGAAAGAAGTAATAATCTTCAATTTTTTTTAGATTTTTTGAACGGTATTTTGGTTTTTTAACGAAAGTTCTTGAATTTGAACTTTATAAATAAAAGAATTTGTGAGTACATTTATGCTCCTTTAATAAGATTTCAATCAGATTATTAATCGTATTAAAAAATAATATTTTATATTGTGAAAAATTACAATTGACAGCATAAGTAGTAAAAAAGAAAAATCAAGAGGATGCATCCTCTTAAATTTCTTCAAATAAGATGAAGTTTCCTTCAGGATTTGATCACCAGAGATTGAGTACTTTGGTGTTGTTGCATCCATTTGCACAAGATATTAACCAAAGATACTCTACTTACATTTTGATCTTCCTATTAGATTTTTGAATAATGAAACTAAGTGGTATTTGATGATTAATAATTATAATACAATACGATAAATGTTATTAATCCCACTCATCTTATAACAAGGTATACCAATAGCTTAAACAAATTTAGAAGGCCAACCAATATCTTGTTGTAGCAAACTATCAAGGAAGAGCATCATTACAATACTCCACAAGACTAGGTGATAAACATAAATGTGAACATTTGCAAATAGGTGATCAAATAATATTGGATTAGATAGGCACTAATATCATATTAAAATTAGATTGAATGGGTATAACTCAACTCAAAACCTAATTCATAAAATAAAGAATTATCTCATATTTATAAATTATATCAATATTTTTTTTACTAAGTAATTATATAAAGATTTTATTTATGAGAAATGTAAGAATTATAATGACTAATCACAACTATATTATGGTCATGCTACACCAAAAACAGTACTAAAGAATCAAAAATTCTTTTATGCACCTCTGTCTAAAAATTTTTTTTAGAATGATAGTTTTATGATACAATAAAATTGAGATTTATATGGCCAAAAATTTAAGATAAAAAGTATAAAACTAATAAAGAAACAAAACGATTTAAACCAAATAATTTAGTCAAATATATTAAATTATTTTAAAAAAATTACTATATTACCTCTTATTTATGGTTACACCATAATCACTTTATCCGTGATAATATATTTGTATTATTGGTAACTAATGGCACTAATACGTTTATTAATTTTTTTTAAATAATAAAAATATAAGGTTAATTGTACATTTAAATTTTGAAAATAAGAAAAAAATATTTTTATTAAAATATATATGATGAATATTTAAAAAAAAGACGACATTTATATGTTAATTTTTCTGCAATCACCAATAGATAGATAGATTGAAGAATATGTATAGTACACAAAGTATACAAAAAAACATAATGTTATATAGAAAACTATTATAATAATATTTTATAAGAATGGTTACGTGATGTTTTATTAACTTTTAAATCATGAGAGATTGTTTGCATCTAATTTCATTACAAGCTTTATTGTTAATTTGGCTTTTCAAATTTTTGTAACCTATATTTATTTAATTTTGAGCACAAATGATATATGAACTGTATTACTATAAAGAACACCTAATTTTTTATTCTAAACTTAACTAAAATTAAAAACTTCTACCTTTTGAGCTAGTCTAAATAATAGAAATCACACTAATTATAGATTATTACACTAAACATCCTTTACTTACAATGAGAAAGCTTTTCGTTGTGTTGTTTATATGAAATTTATAACTTGAGGACAAGGAAGGAACACAAACCAAACAAATGAAAGAATCTCATAGTTCTATAATAACCATGTTGCATAAAATAATATTGCTCAGTAAAAGTTTAAATTTGTATATAAACTTAGCATATGGTATATATGTTTTTTATAAGACGAAAAGAAGAAAGACAAATGACTATGAAAAGTGTAATAATAGATGCACAACTTTCTCTAAGTCTCATGAAATTATTCCTAAACAGTCTTTTACTCCATCTTATTGTACTACACAGAATCCTAGAGAAGAGTACCATAGTGCCGTTCAAGCTTTGAAAAGATGTATCGTAGATGACTGCATAAAACGACCTTGGCCGCATTAAAAAAAAAGACCAGAAAGTGCGCTGAAAAAATGCTTGGACAGTAAGTATTTAAGTTGATAATAAACAATCCTTTTTAAGTTTAGATTATGTATAAATATTTGCTGTTAATAAATTCACTACCTTTTTTTAGGTAAAAAAAATTAAAATAAAGTATATTTTTTGTTTTTTAAGTTTTATTTTATTTTAATTTTGTCTCAAAAATTTTTAATTTGTATAAAAAAATATTTTTGATAGCTAAATTTTTTAAAAAATTTAAGACTAATATAACAATAATGCATAAAAAATATGCTTAATTTGCTTATTTTAAAGGTTATTTTTATGAAATTGTTATTGAATTGATCTTAATTTTTTTGAAAAATTATCATCCAGGAATATATTTGATACAAATAAAAAATTTTTAAGACAAAATTGAAACAAAATAAAATTTAAAGATATTTTAAAAAAAAATTTAAATTTCAAAAACAAAAAATATAATTTACCCAAAAAATTATTGAATTTTCACAAAAGTATATAAGGTATTCATGTATACTACAAACTTAGCCACACAAAGAGAACTTTAAATAAATCATAAAACTAAAATAGCTCTAAATAATATGTGAAATAAAATGTGAAATTTAATTTTAATGTACTATAAATATAAATAATTTTATAAATATATTTAATTACATCCTGTCATATTAGTAGAATAACTATTTTTATATTGATAACGTAAATAGTTATAAAAAAAATTATATGATTGGATGGCTATATAAATTATTGCAGAGTATACAAATTAAATTTTTTATATCTTATATTATAATTCAAATTTATAGAATATTAAAAAAATGTATTGCACAATAATTATATTCTAAAGCCTCTTTTGAACTTTTTTTTATGACAAGGTTGCTAATAAAATAATTATTTTTATATTCATAACGTAAATAATTATCAAAAGAAGGTTATATGATTGGATAGCTATATAAATCATTGTAGAGCATAAAAATTAAATTTTTTATGTTTTATATTATAATTTAAATTTATAGAACTGTATTATTATTAAAAAGTTGTATTTCACAATAATTGTACTCTAAAGTCTCTTTTGAACTTTTTTTTGTCACAGGTTTTTATACTCTAAGAAAATGAGTATAATATAATTTAAAATAATTTAAAATTTTAACGGTAATAATAATAGCAACTAAAAGTAATTAATATTATAATCTTAAAATTATTTTTAGTCAAAAATAAATTGTCGAAAAAATAGCCACAAAAAATTATAATTTTTAGTGACTATCAAAAAGTCTTTATCGATAATTGTATAATTGTCGCAAAAGATTATAACTTTTAACGGCCATTAAAAAGGTTTTTACTAGCAATTGTGTAATTGCCGCTAAAATTTTTTAGCGACGAAGCATAAAATGGCTAATGTCTAATTGCAGTAAATATATTAATTGTTATTTTTATTGCCACTGAAAGTAAAATAAATTGTCTCTAAAAATATTTTTTGTAGTAGTGATAAATGATAGATATAGAGATATGACCATTGAACTGACCCACTTTTAACATTCCTAATTATTATAATTACCACATATTTGTCAATAAGATATTCTTAAGATAAATACGATAACATATAGAATTTCTTTTGACTGGCGACTATCATAATAATTAACAATGTATTTATGAAAAAGTTTAGGGGGCCAGCAGTTTTATTAAAATCTGGCCAACACTTAACCAGCAAAAAAAATGAGTAATCCTACACCATTATATGTAATCTCACACCATTAAAAATACTAATGATGGCTAATTAATAACTATAAATTACAAAACTTGCTGGCCCATAACACTGCTCCTATATTATACTTTGATTACGGATACCTAATGACTTAGAGTGCTAGTTGAAGGATATTGGATATGATTTAAATACTTGTAGAATTAATGATTAGTTAATAAGAAATCTATCAACTCTCGATAAAGAGTTTGAATTCTATGATTATAATGATTGAGATAAATAAAATCTTGACAAAGGAGATTGAATGAATGAAGAAATGAGTTTCTTATGTTATTCACAGGTTATTATAATGATGGTAACAACTTAGAGTTTGACAATTAAACCATAATCTAAGAGTTAACCAAGAGCTAAAAAGATAGAAGGAATTATACTTTGCTATTCTCGGGTTCTTAGTAAAACATATTACTTATTCATACTATCAAGTCGTTGAGGAGTGTTACTAGATGCCAACATTGATTCGTAAATTTAATAAGACTAATTTACTACCCGCTTAGAATTAAACCTATGAAGTCACACACTAACGAGTGTTCTAATATTTGCTAAGGAATTATTTAATTATTATTTTAATTTAATCAAATAAATAATTATATTAATTCAAATAAAAAATTATTATATTCTTTACTAGCACTAAAAATATAATAATAATATGATAATTAAGAATATTAACTGAGATTTGAAAAAAATTAATTATTCTATTTCTAAATTTGAATTTTAAGTTTGGATGAGATCCTAAATGATTCTGTTTTAAATTGAATTGAGATATGATATAATTCATAATAGTTTAATTTGAGATAAGAATTAAGATACGATTTTAAATTTGAAATGAGATTCAAATTTAAATCAATAACAAATATTATATTATATATATGTATGTCAAGAATTAAAAAAAAAAATATGAGTTTTATTCCTTTACTTCTACATACATAATTATATGTAAGTCTAATTTTTGGAAAAGAATTTAACGATATGCAAAGAGTTGCAAGATTTGTGCAAAAAATTATAAGAGGTTTCTCAATTTAAATCAGATGTCCATTAATTTAAAAATTAATATCAATGATTAGTTTTAGTATGAATACATGTATCATTTTTGTACTTTTAAAGAAGAAAATTATTTTTACTAGCATACTCAAGTATTTAAATTTAATCTATGTTACTATAATAAAATTTAAATATAAAATAAAATTTTAAAATTATTCTTTTCTTTTGCTATATGTTATGAATACTCTACAATATTTCACATGACACATCTTATTAGAAAACAATTTTAAGTGCATTTGTATATCAATGTTTCAATAATTTTTAATCATAAATTTTAATTATAAAAAATATATAATATATATAATTAAAATTAACTGTTAAAATTTACTGAGTTTTATTAGTGCTTTTGAAAACATATACCACACCTATATATGTTTGAAGTTGGCTAATAAATTCGGTTGAATGGATCATTTCTAGTGTAGTGTGTCAGTGTGTGTCGTACCATAAGTGAATTGTGGTAATATGAAAAAGAGTAATAAAATGTTGTAAAATATTAGAATCAAATTGCTGTTTCTGTTTGTTATATAGTCTCAACCTAGTTAAGAGATAATATATTATATTTATTTATTGATGGAGAAATAATTGACCTTTATATTCAAACGGCATAGTAATTCACACTCTTATTTGTAATTAATAATGGTATTGTTTATTATATATATTTAGTTATTCCATATAATCATTATTTACACTAATAACTATGTTATATAAATAACTAATTTCAACTTTTCGTATAAAAATATAACTATACTTATATTTATAGGGAAATTTATAAAAATTTTATGGTGTAATTAAATTAGGCTAACATTTATAATAAAACTTTATAAATAATAATATAATCAAAATAGATTTATATTTATAATTAAAATACGAAATATAAAAATATAGTGCACTATGATATAAGAAAACTTATTATCGGCCTGTTGAGACCGGTGAATTAGCGATAAGCCAAGGCATTATTTTATTAAATATTGTGACCATCGGTAATCTAAGTTTTTTTTTTTTTTTTTCTCAATTAGTTCGTTTGTAAAGTTTGTGCTTATTAATTGGTGCCAATGCTATTCTGGACAAATAAATAATGTCTTGGTTATCTTTGAATTTAAAAACGACTAGGCCTGATTAATGATAAATAATTTAGATTTTATTTTTAATTTTATAAATAAGTTACTCATCACACCTTAGCCATATTTAATTAAATTTTTTTTTTTTACATAATAAGTAACTTACTAACGGTAATAGGACATGAGTAAAAATTGTTGAATTTTACTAATGGATTTATTGGGATCTGACTGTCTATAAATTTGATTATTAATGGCATTAAAGCATTGAACATTCTTATAGTGACTGTTAGAATATAATTAGAATCAATTAGGATCAATTAGTTCTAACAGTGACAATGAGTTGGTGTTTATGAAATGTTTAATTATAGTAGTACAACAAAAAATTTAATTATTTATTTGATTAATTATTAAAACAAATATATAAAAATGTATAAATAATATGTGGTGACTAATTTAATAAATGATTTTTAGTAATCATAGAGTATCTTTTTTGCAACAATTATTCTAAAATTTCAAAACAATTTAATTCTAATTTCTATGAGACAATAATAACTAGTCACTAACAAATGAAATAATATATATATATATATATATAATTTTCAAAATAATTCTCAAGTGATTTTTTTCCTAATACAATCCAACAATAAAATCAACAATTAGAGATAGGTAATTCAAAAATATTATTTGGACTAAAAATTAATCGTCAAATTAGTTACCATATATTTGTATATAAATTAAAGGTTTAACTATTCTTGATCCCTATAATTTCACTAAATTTGTAAATAGATTCCTATATTTTTTTTAAATTGAATCTCTACATTACTTTTAATTTTGTAATGAGATCCTTCTTAATGTAAAAAATATTAGAATTAACTAAATATTTTTCTGCAAATTTAAGGTATCTATAATTAAGAACCTAATAATATCTTTGATCATATGATTTTTAGAGAAATATTTAGTTAATTTTAATATTTTTGACATTAAAAAGATCTAATTACAAAATTAAAAACAATTATGGGACTCAATTAAAAAAAAAGTATAAGGATCAAATAAGAAATTTAGTAAAACTATAGGGATAAACAAATAAAATAATTAAACCTAAATTAAATATATGTGGTGTTTTAATTCAATCATTTTCAATATATATTTTAACTTGTGTATACTTTATATTTCAACATGTATTACATATGAATGAGTAATTTTTCGATAGATTTTTAGTGTATACTGGTATAAATTCCATCTTTTAATAATCTGTATTAAACCAACTTGGGTTAGTTGAATGGTCAATTCACTCCTCCATTTAAACAAGTATCGGAAGTTTGGATCCTACTCTGTAGATGCAGTAACTTGTTGGTCAGTAGCAAACCTTTAAATAAAGTTCAGATCCGCGACGAATTAGTTCTTAACCTATCGAATTAGGAGATACCATGAAAAAAATAAAAATATAATATATACTAAACCAACACATGATTATATAGTTTCAAATGACAAATACTCATAATTATTCTCCTTAATAATCTGATTCTAATTTGAATTTGGGAGTGAAGTTCTAATTAAATGCGAATAGAATGATCTCGTTTATATTTTTAAAACTGAAAGAGTAAATTACTGTTTTAATTCTCAATGTTTGGAGTGAATCCTATTTATGGAATAATATTGATATTATTTTAAATGTTTTGAGATAAAAATAGGACAATTAAAATGTTAGAAATCGAAATATAATTTACCACAAACATTAAAGATCAAAATAGTAATTTTATTATATAATACAAAAAAGTATACAAAAAATAATATTATATAAAACACTTTTATTGTATATATTTTTTTAATGCCAAAATTAAAACTAAAAATCGTGTTATTTTAAAAACGGTCAGGTGATGTTTTATTGACTTTTAAATCATTAGAAATTGTTTGCATACAATTTCATTACAAGCTTGGTTGTTACTTTGGCTTTTCAAATTTTTGTAACCTATATTTATTTATTTATCCTTTAGCACAATTGATGCATGAACTTTATTACTATAAAGATCACCTAATTTTTTATTCTAAACTTAATTAAAAGTAAAACTTTCTACCTTTTGAACGAGTCTAAATAATAGAAATCACACTATTTCATATATAATATATATTATACATATTTTTACGAAACACCAAACAACCATAATTAATTATAGATTATTTCACTAAATGAAAAATTTTTCGTTGTGGTATTTATAATTTACAATTTTAGCATAGGGAAAGGACACAAACCAAACAAATTAAAGAATCTCATAATTTTATAATTATAATAATCATATTATATAAAATAATATTATTAAGGAAAAGTTTAAACTTGTATATAAACTTAGCATATCGTATATATATTTTTTATAGGACGAAAAGAAGAAAAACAAATAGCTATGAAGAGTGTAATAATAGATGCACAACAAATAATAATGTTGCTTATTATTGGAGTAGTTACGTGTTTTGTTTTCGCTGAGTCTCATGAAATTATTCCCAAAGAGTCTTCTACTCCATCTTATTATACTATACAGAACCCTAGAGATGTGCATAGCATCATTCCAAATTTGAGAAAATGTATACACGATTGTATAAACAGCGGAGGTTTGAAGGGATGGTTGATGCAGTGCGTTGATCATATATGTTTGGACAAGTTCCTACCTCTCTAGTACTTTCAAAATGGTAAGTATTTAAGTTGTTAAACAATCCTTTCCAAGTTTAGATTATGTTACGGTGGAAACTCAGGTGCAGTCGACTTCACGTGAAGTTGATAGCTAAGAAGCGTTTGATAAAAATTTAATCAAATCAGTCAAATAATCTAACGGCTCTCAGCTATCAACTTCACGTAAAGTCGACTGCACCTGAATTTTCACCTTATGTTATATTCATATTTGCTGTTAATAAATTCTCTACTTTTTGTTAGGTAAAAAAAATTATTGAATTTTCGAAAAAGCATATAAAGTGTTCAACTATTCATTTATATGACAAACATAGCAACACAAAGAGAACTTTAAAGAAATCATAAAACTAAAATAGCTCTAAATAATATGTGAAATAATTAAAATACTTTATAAAATTCCTTTTAGTCTTGAATTGTTTTAGTATATTAGATGTTAAATTTAATTTTGATATACTGTAAATATAAAATAATTTTATAAGTATATTTAATTACATAATATTATATATGCTAGTAAAATAATAATTTTTTATATTGATAATGTAAATAACATCTAGATTACATGTTATTTTAGAGAAAATTAGGTAAAATTCACCTCTTAAAAAATAATGTAATTGAATGGCTACGAAAATCAATGTAGAGCATAAAAATTAAATCTTTTTATATTTTGTTATTATAATTCAAATTTATAGAACTGTATTATTACTAAAAAGAAAATGTATTATTTCACAATAATTGTACTCTAAGACCTTTTATTTGACCCCTTTTTTTTTGTCACAGGGTTGTTAGAGTTGATGAAATTTAAATAAACATTCTAATATAATGTTTTGGACTTCAAGTCTATTGGCTCAGTTATACTCTATAAGACAATAGTTGCTACCAAAAATAACTAGCAAATATAATAAAATGGCACATCTTAATACCTCTACCTATGATTGAAAGTTTAATAAGTTTAGTTGTAGTGATGTGTGTCTGTGTACCATTAGTGAATTGTTGTAATAAAATAAAATAGATGTTGTTTATTACATATAATCAAACTAGCATATATATATATATATATATATATATATATATATATTATATATATATATATATATATATATATATATATTCTCTAATTATATTGATGGAGAAATAGTTGACCATTCTATTATATAGGTGATTAATTTCAGCTATTTGTGTAGAAATATAACTATACTTATATTTAAAGAAAAATTTATAGAAATATTGTTAGCAATATAATCAAACTAGGTTGACATTTATGATTAAATTTAAAAAATAATAATATAATTAAAATAGATTTATATTCATAATTAAAATACGAATAGAAATACAAAAAATATAATCCACTATGATATAAGAGATATTATTATCAGCCTGTTGAAAGCGACAATGAGTTAGCAACAGTTAAGCCATTGTTAAATATCATGGTCATCGATAATTTAACAATCTGAGCTTAATTTTTTTCTCAATGAGGTTGTTTGTAAAGTTTGCCTGCCGGTGCCGGTGCCAATACTATTCTGGATAAATAAATGATGTCTTGATCATCTCTAAATTTAAAAACGACTAGACCTCATTAATGATAAATAATTTAAAAGTTAATAATTAAAATTGTCCCTGAAAGATATCTCATTCTCCATTTTAGTCTCCGAAAGATAAACTTAGTCAAAATAGTCTCTAAAAAATATTTGAGTTAGTTACGTTCGTCCTTCCGTCAACTCCTTTTATGAGTTGGCTAATGTCTACTGACGTGGGACGTTATTGCCACCGTGGCAGATAAGGAAAACGACGCCGTTTTGATTGAATACCCTGCTAGCTATGATTCGTTGTTGTTTTGTGCCCAGAAAAGATTCAAAACGTTGCAAAGTCTCATCCCATTCCATAACAACTATCTTTATGTTTCGCTCCAAAATGTTTCGTCTCCCTCAAGCCATGTCCTAAGCCTTTCACCTTGCATTCGAACGACGACATCCACCTTTGTCAGTGTTGGTTGACGATCAAAGCAGAGTAGGTATCGCTACTGAGAACATAGTTCATCATCTATTGGAGCAACATTGATCGGCAGAAGCAATCGTGACGGTTAGAGGTAAGGCTGAAAGCCTTTTCATGTTTTTTAAGTCATTTTGTGGCGTGATGTCTTCGTAGTGGTGTGCTGCATATTTTCCTCTGAATTAGGGCAGGGGTTTGATGAGGTTAAGGGTTTGTGTGACTATTCTTGAAGATTTTGAGTGTGTCAGAAAGCTTGGAAATATTTCGACAAATGGCCTAAAGATGCATGGACAAAGGCACATTTCAGTAAAGTTCCAAAAGTGGATAACATATGCAACAACGCGTGTGAGTCTTAGAACTATCAAGCACGACAGGAGCAAGCCCATCCTGACCTTAGCTAAGGAAGTTAGAAGAATCATCATGAAGAGTATAATTGACAACAGGAAGAAGTTACAGAACTATTAAGGGATACTCCCCCTATTCAGCAGAGTAGACTTGAAGCAATGACAACGTTATCCAGCCACTGGGCTCCTCAATGGTGCGGCGATGAAAAAGAAGAACTCTATAAAGTTCATGGCTGGCCAACCAATATGGTGGTTGACCTGGGAAAGCACACATGCAGTTGTCGCTGTTGGCAGCTCACAAATAACAAGTTCATCGCTTACTTATGTTCAACTACATTCACGCACGGTTTTTAATTAATCATATAATTGTCTTTGTAAGGGATGCCGTGTAAGCATGCAATATCAGCGATACAGGATAAGAATGACAAAAGGGCTGAAGAGTATTGTCATGACTGGTTGAAAATGGAAGCGTACAGGAAGACTTATTGTTTCAATGTCAATCCAGTTAAAGGACAAGATCTATGAAAAAAAACTCCACACCCAGCTCCAGTCCCACCACCATTTAAGGCCAAGCCTGAAAGACCAACAAAGAAAAGGAAAAGGGACAAAGATGAGCAACCAACTGGGTCAAAGACTAAGATGAAGAGGAAGTATAACCCTATCAGATGCATGTATTATAGTGAGATAGGACACAACGAGAGAAGTTGTGCAAATAAGAAAGCTATGGAAGCTGAGAAGCATGCCAGACAGATGCAGCTGCAATTAGCTGTGGTTGCCCCTAGTGCAGATAGGGCTGAGCCTGAAGTAAACTCTATCCCAAATGAACATGATCCAGCTCCAGGAGAAATAGCACCATTGCCTGCACTTCCATCACCAACATAGTCTCCAACAGTGATTGACATTAGCCGATCTGAAAGCATTCCACCAACCCAAGATACACAACAGGTTGTATAATGACTACTCAACTATAAAACATATGTGATTTCTTTTATAATCTAATAAATGCATCTGGCATTAATTTATGTAGAAACAAGTCATAGCTAGGCCACCTAAGTTACAGGTCATTAAAGGAAAAGCCAGACTTAAGTCCTCTCCTAAACCTACTGTAGCTGCACCAGTGGCTATCTTTGTTGAGATAATCAAGGAGACTAGCTCATTCACTGCTAAAAAGCTTGCCAACTTTATGACCTTCGTTCCTACTCCAGGCTTCAAGCCCTTAAGAAAGACTAATAAATGACTTTGATTAGAAAAAAATGTATTCTGCTTGACTTTTTTTGTATAGGGATACTTTATATTTTTTGCACAGGAAAATTGAAGTTCCATTATAAACATTGTGGTTATCTATGTAATTGAAAGTTGTATTATGCCCTTTTAAGTTTGTATCCTCATGTAGAACCTTATGAATTTGCTGTGGTATTTATCCTTAAGACAATGTGATATTTAGCCTTCTATGGCAACTCAATGTTTAAGAGTACTTTGACTAATGATTATGTTCATGGCTTAATACATCTTACTGTAACACTGATTCTGTTTAGTTTGGAACATTTGATGGATTGTGTTGTCTTAATCTTAAAAAACCAAATGCAAACACATCTATTCTCATTCAAGGCATTCATTTCATTACACCATAACATATCAATAGAATTTGGTTTACTTGGAACTACATAACAAACAACAAAGGATCACATTAATGACAACTACCACAAACAAAAAAATTATTAGCAGTTTCAATGCTTTAACTTCAGCTTCCAAGCTGTCCAATCTCCATGCCACCTTCAACCTCCATTCATCATAGTCACTTTCAACTTGCAACTCAGCCCCATAATCTTTCTTTGTTCCACTTTCGGCCACCCCTTCATAGTCATCATTGTCGACCCACTTAAAGTAATTGCAGTGACTGTCGTTCTGCAAATTCAAAAATCAGAAAATAAAAAATTGAAAAAAATCCAACAACACAAAACAAGATGGAAAACCTTTAACTTCTTCCACAACACTCACCCGGTACCTTGGACATGCATGGAATAGTCTATCTGGATTCTCTGCTGTCCCAGATTTTTTTATCACAGCCTTCAACCCACATACAGTTACATGATTTCTCATGGGTTTTTCTCCTGGTTCGCATTGAAGAGCTGGAACCATTACTACCGTTCGACGGAAACAACACACCACCGCCACGAACTCCATTTGCTGCCTCCATCCTCGCTACAAACTAGCAATTTCAACACTTACCCAGACATATGGCCTTCTGATTGTTGAATGCGACGTATTTATCGTCAATTTTAAGATTAGGGTTCAAACACTGAGGGACTGATTTGAACTGTTTTCACATAGTTACCTTGTCAGCAATAGCAGGACACACATAGGTGTCTGCCACGGTGGCAGTTAACGTCACACGTCAGCAGACGTTAGCCAACTCATCAGGGAAGTTGACGAAAGGACGAACGTGATTAACTCAGGTATCTTTGAGAGACTAATTTGATTAAGTTTATCTTTCGGCGACTAAAATGGAGAACGAAGTATCTTTCAAGGACGATTTTGAATATTAACTCAATAATTTAATTTTATAAATAAGTTACCCATCACGCCTTAACCGTATTTAATTAATTTTTTTTTCTTACAACATAAATTATTACTATCATTATATTATTTTACAACGGATAATATTTTAGCGCCAAAAATATTAACGTGACATGTTCTAGTATCTATATGCATACCTCTCTTTTCTCAATTTATTTAAAAAATATTTTATTTATAATTATATGAAAATCAACATTTAATATACAATTATACTAATTACCAATCATTAATATTTTCAGTCATTTTAATTATATTAATTGTCAATCATTATAATATAATTTTTAATCAAACATAATTAGTCATAAATATGATATTAACATTAATAACTTTGTTAATATTCTCTATTATGTACGTGTGTATCCTATTAGTATCAAATTAATATTGATATCAATAATTAATTCCTATAATTAATTTTCTACTACTAAAAGATATATATAGTATTACTTTTATCATTAGTGAGTCTAAATTATCTTAGAGTCAATGCATTTTGTTTAATTTTTTAATTTGTTATTTTTGCTTGACTACTTCATAAAATAAGAATGTATCATTTATTTTTTATTGAAGTTGATCCTTTTAAAATACAAGTTATAATTTTTTTATGATCTATACAATTATCTTATTCTTTTGATAATTTGATGATTATAATTTTTACAAAAAAAAAAATTTTTGTCATCTAATCTTACAATGCACCACATCTATCAAATACCACCTCGAGTTGTATTCATTGATCTAGATTTTAATTATATGGATATAAGAGTTTAACGAAGGGACAATAAACTTTATTTTACTGAAGGATTGTTGGATCTATACAAAATATACAAAAAATATTGTTATGTAGAACACTATTATTGTATATATTTCTTTTATGCCAAGATTAAAATAAAGCACGTGTTATTTTTTAAAGAGTAAAGTATCATTTTTGTTATCAACGTTTGGAGTAAGTTCCAAAGTTGTCAATAACGTTTAAATCGTCCTATTTAAGTCCTTAATGTTTCAAAATTGGCTCAATATTATCCTGTCATTAGGGATCTGTTAACAAAATTAACGATAGGACAAAATGATACAAGTTAAACGTTAGAGACTTAAATAGGACAATTTAAACATTAGAGATAATTTTAGAACTTACCTTAAACATTGGAGACAAAAACGATACTTTATTTTTTTTTCTTTTAAAAATTGTTACATGATGTTTTATTAACTTTTAAATCATGAATACAATTTCATTACCAGCTTTATTATTGTTACTTTGGCTTTTCAAAATTTTGTAACCTATCTTTATTTATTTAATTTTTAGCCCAATTGATATATGAACTGTATTACTATATATGAAGATCACATAATTTTTTATTCTAAATAAACTTAACTAAAATTATAATTCTCTACCTTTTCAGCGAGTCTAAATAATAGAAATCACACTCTTTCATATATAAATTATATATTATTATTACACTGAGCATCCCTTGCTTACAATGAGAAAACTTTTCGTTGTGGTGTTTATATTTGATTTACAACATTAGTATAGAGAAGGGACACAAACCAAACAAATTAAAGAATCTCGTAATTATATAATAATCATACTACATAAAATAATACTGCTAAGAACAAATTTAAACTTGTATATAAACCTGGGATATCATATCTTTTTAATAAGACGAAAAAAGAAAGAGAAATGGCTATGAAAAGTGTTATAATAGATGCACAACAAATAATAATGTTGCTTATTATTGGAGTAGCTATTTGTTTTGTTTTTGCTGAGTCTCATGAAATTATTCCTAATAATAAAGAGTCTTCATCTCCATCTTATTATACTAAACAGTTTCCTAGACAAAATCCTAGAACCATGCCAACTTTGAAAAACCGTATCAACGAATGCATAGAACGACATTGGCCGCATCCAGAAGGTAAGATCAAAATTACAATGCTACCGATGAAGGAGTGCGCTGAAAGATGCTTAAAGAGTTTCATATCTTCGATACTTTAAGAATGGTAAGTATTTAAGTTGTTAAACAATCCTTCCTAAGTTTAGATTATATAAATATTTGCTGTTAATAAGTTTTTTACCTTTTTAGGTAAAAAAAAAAGTTATCGAACAATTATCAAAAAATCATATAAGGTATTTATTTTGAATTTAACTTTGATGCAATGGCAGTGTAAAATAGTTTTACACATGCATCCAATTAAGTAACGTTACATCTGTAAAAAAAATAACTAGTTTTTACATTAAGCGTCTGTATAGTCATATAAAAAAATGAATATAATTGTACGACTGTGTAAAATATAACCACACAAAACGTTTTATACTGTCAGTGTATCAAAATTAAACTCTTCATTTATATGACAAACATAGCCACACAAAGAGAACTTTAAATAAATCATAAAACTAACATAGCTCTAATTAAATAATATGTGAAATAAAATACTTTATAAAAATTCCTTTTAGTCTTAAATTATTTTGATACATTAGATGTTAAATTTAATTTTGATGTACTGTAAGTATAAAACAATCTTATAAGTATATTAATTACATAATGTCATATAAATTAGTAAAAATAAATATTTTTTATATTGATAAGGTAAATAGTCATATAAAAAATAATGTGATTGAATGTTATAGAGTAATAAAATTAAATTTTTTATGCTTTATATTATAATTCAAATTTATAGAACTGTATTATTACTATCATTAGTTTTAGGAAAATAAAAAATATATATTTCACAATAATTGTACTTTAAGACCTCTTTTGACCCCTTTTTTTTTTGTCACAGGTTGCTAGAATTGATGAAATTTAAATAAATACTTTAATGTAATGTTTTCTTTACCGTTGTTACTTTCATGTCTCGGGCTTCAGATCTATTGGCTCAGTAATACATTCTATAAGACAATATATAGTTGCTACCAAAATTATCAGCAAATGTAATAAAATGGCACATTTTAGTGCCTCTAAGTATAGGAAGAGTTTTAAGTATACTAAAAATATCAGTATTTTAATTATTTTAATCGTTGATCTGAATTTAAAAAAATATAATATATATTAATTAAAATTAATGATTAAAATAATTAGAATATCAATGTTTTTCGGTATACTTAAAATTTTTCTCTAAATATAATATGAATCATTTCTAGTGTTGTCCATCATTGTGTGTAATAAGTGTTACCATAATTGAATCTATCTATCTATATATCTATCTTATATCTATCTATCTATCTATAATAAGTAACTAGTGCCTATCTAGGTGATCGACAAGTGTTATAGTCAGTTAAATAACACATGTCTCAACAAATAAAATTATATTATCAACTAAAAAAATAAAATGTCAACATTGAAAAGTAAATGGGTAAATTAGATATTGTAGTTGCCAAAATAATAGCTCTGAAAAGAATGTGTTTGACAAAAAAAAAAAGTCATTCCCTAAGATAGAGTAATAGAAACTTCAAAGCATATTAGATTGCGAAGGAGATTTTGGCTATGAGCAAATTCTTTCTCTTTTTGGGGTTAGAATTCAAATTTCAAACACAAAATTTGAATAAGCATTTCAAATCAGAACTAAGTGAATAAATTTAAACTTAGAGTTTTATATTTCAATTCTTCTATCCTTGATTTTCTGTCTCTCTCTTCGCTTCTTTATTTCTACTTGGGCGCTCTCTCTCTCTCTGAAAAGATAAAAGAAGGAGCTCATCGATGATGAAAACAGTAACTAGCATAGAAGATAGAGAATGGACGTGCTCAGTGCTGCGGGTTAGGAGAGCGTCTGTCGAAGAAAAAAGAATATGACGACAGAGTCTTCGAATCTATTTCTGGCAAGTGGCAAAGATGAGAACAATAAATTAGAAGTGGCAGTAGCTGTTGATGCAGCTATAAGGAAAAAGAATAGTGGCACAGTGAGTGGTGTTACTACCGTCAGAGAAAAAAGAGTAGTTGACAATAAGTTGACGACTTCAGTCAAAAGAATGGAGAGTTCCAAGATCCTGACATTGGTGGTGTGGGAGGGGTAAATTTTCTTCTTTAAAAGCAGAAATTTATTTTCTTTTCTCTTTTTTTCTTTTTAAAAAAACTAGTATTTTACCCGTAATATTATTACGGGAATATAAATCTTTTAAAATCATGTCAGTTCTGGTATTACAAATTATAACACGAAAAATTTATAACATTAAACTACTTTTATAAAATGGTCGTAAGGGACAAAAGTTCCCGTCAGCTAAGAAGACCAGAGTCTTAAACAAAATTAAATAATAAATTTTTTAGTTATTATTTTCAAATGAAAGAGTTTAAATTTTTTACTTTATTTTAACATTTGTCATCTAAAATTTGAAAGAATTTAATGTGTATATTTTTATATTTAATTAGGTATTAAATTTGTTGCAGAAACACAGATAATTAATTTTTATACTTGCTATTTAAAAAAATATTTTTTTCTAGATATATAAAAATATAATTAGATATTAATATAAAAAAGAATTATTGATAGTTATAAATTAATTCATTTTTTAAAACAATTGAATCTTGATTCTAACTTCTAATCACAATATTAGTATTTTTTTAAATTATATGTAATAAATATTTAAAAGAAAAGAAGTGAAAATATATATTAAAAAGATAATCAATAAAAATTTAAAGTTAACTAAAAAATATGAATATAATAATATTTTTGTTTAAATTATATTATGTTGTTAATTTTATTTTTTGTAGAATATAAAGATGGAGAAAATAGAGAATGAGAGAAAAGAGAGAGATAAAGAAGAAGAATGAGAGAGGGAGTTTGTTAATCTTGGAAGCTAAGAAAATTTTTTTATTTTAATTATAAAAAAAATATTGGTGACACATTTTGATTTGTCAAATTACTAATATAAAATATGAATTATAAATTATATATAGAGTGAGAAGGATAGAGAGAAATAGAAAAAAGAGAGAGGTAGATAAGAAAATATAAGAAGGATATTTACTAATTTTGGAGGAAAATGTTTTCTCTAAATTTTAATAAGAGTGTCATGTGATACATTTTAGTTATTAAATTAGTTAGTAATATATAAATAAAAAATCCCGCCAGGAGCCAATGGAATATTTGTACAATATGTATAATGAGCTATTTATTTGGCCCAATATGAGTTAAAAACTGAATATTTAGGGTAAAATACTACTACTTTTTCAAATACAATACACCCATATACTATCCAGAATAACCATCCGGATACCAGGGATAATAAACATCTGATATCCTACTGAATCTGTAACACCCCAGACCACCCGCTAGCACGATATTGTCCGTTTTGGCACACAAGACCTCACGGTTTTGCCTTTGACGATAGAGATGATGGCCAAAACCCCTCACACTCACTCGTCGAAATGCGTCAAGCTAGGGAGAGGTATCCACACCCTTATAAAGCATGTTTCGTTCCCCTCCCCAACCGATGTGGGCCTCACAATCCACCCCCTAAGGGAGCCCAGTGCCCTCGCTGGCACATCGATCCGAGCTTCGGCTCTGATACCATATGTAACAGCCCAGACCACCCGCTAGCACGATATTGTCTGCTTTGACACACAAGGCCTCACGGTTTTGTCTTTGATGATAGGAATGCTAGCCGAAACCCCCCACACTCACTCGTCAAAATGCGTCATGCTAGGGAGAGGTATCCACACCCTTATAAGGCATGCTTCGTTCCCCTACCCAACCGATGTGGGCCTTACAATCCACCCCCCTAAAGGAGCCCAGCGCCCTCGCTGGCACATCGATCTGGGTTCCGGCTCTTATACCATCTGTAACAGCCTAGATCACCCGCTAGCACGATATTGTCCGCTTTGGCACACAAGCCTCACGATTTTGCCTTTGACGATAGGGATGCTAGCCGAAACCCCCCACACTCACTCGTCAAAACGCGTCATGCTAGGGAGAGGTATCCACACCCTTATAAGGCATGCTTCGTTTCCCTCCCCAACCGATGTGGACCTTACAATGGTTGTAAAATCTCCCCCAGCGAGATGGTGGGAGGTTAAGATCCCCTCCTTCGTTCCTCCTGGACATATGACAACGTACCTCCTGGGTAGATGCAAGAGTTGTGGTTTCCGCCCCACTTGCTCCAGGTTGGTTAGTATAGAGGCTCCCCATATAGACGCAAAGGTTGTGGTTTCACCCATTTGCTCCGAGTTATGATGATTTACGTATAAAAGTACAATGATATGATGAGTTAGTAATGAATGATTATGGAATGATTATCCGAGATACGAGCTTCCCTGGGTAAAGTACCATGGCTTGCCACCACGTGCTCTAGGTTGAGACTTGATACTCTATTAACCCTACGTCGTAAGGATGACCGGGCACGTATAAATTCTCGGCAATAGTAGCCCCCATTGAGTAAAGTTATATATATGAATGTATGAATTATGAATGATATGAGAAAAAGTTATGCATAGACTCATGGGGATGCGCGACAGGGGACAGTCCAGGCTTTAGCAAACCGGACTTGTCGGGTTGGCTTGATAACCGACAGATGAGCCTCATTAGCCATATGACAGGCATGCATCATGTGCATTTTGTTTGCTTTGTTTGCTATGCATTATTTGGGAATGCCTAATTGAATATATTATGCTAACGGTTATATTTGCTACTTGCACTACTTATTTCCTACCTGCGTTTGCAATTGTCTGTTTGTCTGTCTTTGCAAACTCACCGGAGATGGACGAACAGAGAAAAGGTGGAAAGGTTTAGAGTTGAGATTAAGTTTAAGCTAGGTTTAGTATTCCCTAGATGACCTCCATTTTTATGGTTATATTTAGTACTTTAAGCTTTATAATCTGAGTGTCGGCATTTTAGGATTACCTCTGGCATTCTCAGGACCTTATATCTTATGTGTGTGGCACCTTTACCATGTTGAGAACCTCCAATTCTCATTCCATACTATGTTGTGTTTTTCAGATGCAGGTCGAGAGGCACCTCGGTAGACGTCTGGAATTCTCTGCAGCGAAGTGGGCATTTTGGGTTTATATTTCTGTTCTGTTTTAGTGTGTGTGTGTGTGTGTGTGTATATATATATATATATATATATATATATATATATATTCTCCCTATGTATTTATATTTTACTTTTGCACCTCATAGAGGTTTATGGAGAACTAGGGTTGTTTTTATATATTTTGGGTTATGGATTATATATATATGTATGTAACTATTCTCTGGCCAGCCTTAGCTTCGCAGGCTGAGTTCGGAGTTTGATATTTTGTATTCATGACCCTCTACTATTGCTTTCCAAATACACAAGTTTATGAACCATTAGTTTTCTTTGTACGCAAGTAGTCTGTTTTCTAAGCGTTGCGCTTTTATACTTTTGCGATTTTTGCTTTACATTTTCTTCAAGGCTCCTCGTATATCATATCCTTCCAATTATGATTAGATATATATTTTATTTTAGAGGTCGTAATACCACACCACATCTGTCTTACGACTTAAGCGTAAGGCTCTCTGTGGTAGGGTGTTACACAGTATCACCTTAATGAAGAACCAATAAAATTCTGCCATTCGTATAATTATGTAGATGAAATAATTAAAAATAATATAAAATTATAGTTGAATTAAAATTAAGTATTGAAAGGACGAGTTTCATTTTTAATTTTAAATAATTATTTATGATAAATAGTCCCACAAATAATTATGTGTCATCTTATAGGACCCAAAATAAAATTAAAATTAGAACTAATATTAGAGATGTTCTAACGTCATTAAAACCTTTAGTAATACTTAACTTTTTTATAGTGGCATAATTGGTAGCTAATTTTTTATATGAAAAAGTATGAGAAGCCAATATATATTTTATACAATGTGTACAATGGGATTAAATTGAAATTAAAATTAAATTAGAGGTAATTAATTAATTTTGAGTAGTTTCCAATTTAAGATTAGAATCAAATCATGATTCCCGTCAGTTATGGAATCAAATTAGGATTACCTTCCTTTCTCAATACGGTGTGAACTTCTTATCTTACTCTCTCCTCGAAGCAAAAGCTGGTATAGTGTTGCGACGGTTACCAGCCGCCGTCGTCCGCACAGGCCACCATAAGTAGGGAGGACGCGCATATTGTGTGAGTCGAGCTCACAGCACCGCAGCCGATTTGTGCCTTTTTTCCGTCGTCGGATGTTCACTTTCTCTGTGAACGTGGATGGTTATTCTTGGGTGCTTGGTTGTAGACGATGATTGCTGGTTATGATTGTTGTTATTTATACACGTTCACATTGGATGTTCATTTTTGTATGATTTTGGATGTTCACTTTCTCAAGTTTCGTAGATGTTTATTCTTCGAGTAATTCAACAAGACCCAGGCAACAGGCTGGCGCTGGGATGACGCGAGCGCAGGGGGTTCAGGGCTGCAACTCACGTCGGCGACGCTAATAGTTGCAGGTCATGGATGTTTGGCCGCGTGAAGAGTGACAAAGGTTCTTCCGGCGAAAGCATTGGCACGAGGAGGCGAAACCCGACAGTTCCGTTCGACAGAAACAGAGGCTACACGTCGCGTAAAAACAGAGCGGTGGGATGCAGGTTCCTGTGCACACGGCGGGGCGGCGGAGAAAGGGAGGTTTTTCTGCGGAACAAACAATGGGATTTTTTGGAGGGTAGGGTAACGGTGGGTGATGAAGGGTTAATGTGAAAGAATTTTGGATAAATTGGGAGTAAATATCACAAAACTGAACAGGCAACTAGAAATTAGAGATAATGATGTTTAATTTACATTATTAATATATATTGAACCAAATAAATAGTTCATTGTACATATTGTATAGATACTTCATTGTCTCCTTAACGAAATTTTTTTATATTTATGAAAAGTTTAATCAAAGTGCAACAAAAATTTTAATTATTTTGGTAATTAATTATTAAAAAATATAAAAATATATAAATAATACGTGATGACTAATTAATAGGATTAGTATTGGGCTAGCCCAATTAGAGAATTATACTATAAATAGGAGTATGATGTAATAATATAGGATATGCATGGCGTAATTGAAAACTCTACTTTCTCTCTTTGGTCCTAATTATAGGAATTTCTCTTCTATTCTCTCTAACTATCTCTAATTCTCTCTAGTTCTTGATACAAATTCGTATCAAATGGTGCTTTCATTGAACACCATGCCAAATTCCTATGATGACACAATTTGGGAGAAGATTCAAACTAGCTTAGATCACTTGAATTCAAATTATGAAAATGGAACTAAGTTACTTGCAGAAATTCAGGCAACTTGCACCAGAATTTGTGCAACCCTGCAAAATCATCAACGACTCCAACAGCCTCCAATATGCCAGATTCAAGCCAAATCAACCTCAACTTTTCAACCACTCAACAATGATTCAACAGCTCCAGAAGCAAAAAATTCAAAACTTACGGCTTTGCAATTTCAGAATTCAACATCAGATTATGAGAAGGCAGCATTGGAGAATGCAGCAACCAATTTTCTAGAATTCAACATGACTCCAGTTCACACAGAAGAAGAAGAAGATGCAGAAGAATCAGATTTCAGTTTACGAGTTCGACCACAGCAGCAACAATCAAAATCAACAAAAATTGCAGATTCAACAAGAAATTCAGCACTAAATTCAACAATCGATCACAAATTCAATTACACAAGATTAGTGTGCAAATCAACACATTCGGATTATGTAATTGATGCCGAAGATGCAGTGCCATAGTTTCAGCAACAACAACAAAATTCATGCCAAACTTCAAAACCCATGGATGCAGAAGAAGAAGAACTCGATGCAAATTCAGATTCAACAAATAATTCAACAACAAATTTACAGAATGTATCAATAATTTTAGATCCAGATTTTCAAATCCACATCCAAACAATACTGCATCAGAGATATCTTCTTCCAAAAACAAGTTCAACCGATTTGAGCACAAAAGCAACCAGAATTTCAATTCTGCAAGTAGATTTCCTGATTCAAAGGCCAGCTTACCTGTATGCCGGAACGCAACCTCTAGATACCGGTGATCGTCCATGGCGGGGAACAAATCCGTTCGAGGACGAAGAAGCGGCAGATCTGACAACAGGTAGCGGCGCCGAGGACGACGCCTCCGTGAAGGGGGAGCAGATGCTCGAGACGCCCTGGGTTGACGGAGTGGCAGCAGCGACCAGCACCAGAGATCCTCGAAGGTATGGCGGAGGGTTCCAGCGCGTGTCTCCGATCTTGGCAAGACCAGCTCCACTCCTTGCCGCGGTCTTCCCTTAGGGTCGCAAAGATGCAACGCGAACAGCCGGCGATAGTTCTACGACAGCCAACGGCGTGCTCTATGGCGCTGCGCAGTAGACGTCAGAGCAGAGAGAGGACAGGGTGGTGGTGGTTTGGCTTGATGCTCGCACGGTGGCTAGAGTGGCCGAAGAAGAAGGTGGAGGTGGCGGGTTCCGACATTGGGATGGCCGGAAATGGCGACCTACGTGCGCTGTGGAGGGGTGGCCGTGGGATGGACGCAGTGGCGGCGCAGGTGGGTCTCCCGGAAGCAGTGGAACCCAGGGCAGAGAAGGAAGGAGGTGCTGGGAAGGAGAAGGGGTGTGGGGCAAAGGAGTTGGGTCTTCTGAAGCCCACTATGGAAAGAAGATGGATACTCTTTTGGTTTTAGGCCCAATGTGGAAGATTGCAGTCCAATTGAACCAATTTCAGCGTATTGCTTCATATATGTTGTTTTTGTTTTGGATTGGACTAAATTTTTTTTTAACAGTAGCATAGAAAATATTGTTGTTGGAATGTTGAATTTTTTTACTTGTAATTAGCTTTTACAATTTTTATTAGAATTTATATTTTTTCGCAACTTTGAGAACAAGATTATTTTGAAGGGTAGGGTAATGATATGATTAGTATTGGGCTAGTCCAATTAGAAAATTATACTATAAATAGGAGTATGATGTAATAATATAGGATATACATTGTGTAATTAGAAATTCTACTTTCTCTCTTTGGTCCTAATTCTAGAGATTTCTCTTCTATTCTCTCTGATTATCTCTAATTCTCTCTAGTTTTTGATACAAATTTGTATCACTAATCTAATAAATAATTTTTAATAATCATAGTCTCATAGAGCACCTTTATTGCGACAATCACTCTAAATATTCAAAACAATTTACTTCTAATTTCTATGAGACAATTATAACTAGTCACTAACAAATGAAATAATATATATTATTTACAAAATAATTTTCAAGTGATTTTTTTCTAATACAATCTTCCAATAATTCAAAAATGTTATCCGCACTAAAAATTAATTGTTAAATTAATTATTATATATGTGTATAAATTAAATATATGTGGTGTTTAATTCAATTATTCTTAATGTATATTTTAATTTGTGTATGCTTTATATTTCAACATGTATTATGTATAGATGACTGATTTTTTGAAAGATTTTTAGTGCATATCTCATAATCTCGTACAAATTTTATTCTTTAATCATTTATATTAAACCAATTTTAATTGATCGAGCGATAAGTTCATTTATCTGTTTAATTAGGTTTTGGAAGTTTGAATCACATTCGTCTGTGTATGTAGTAATTTGTTGGCCAATAGTAAATTACTAAATAGAATTTAGATCTGTAACGAATTAGTTTTTAATCTGTCGAATTAAAAAATACCATAAAAAAAAGAAATATAATCTATATAAAAACCAACACATGATTATATTGTTTGAAATGACAACTACTCATCATTTTCCTTAATAAACTTACTCTGATTTGAATTTGGGAGTGGAATTTTAAATGCGAATAGAATCGTCTCGCTTATGTTTTTAAAACTAAAAAATAGTAATCTGATCCTATTAATATTTTCTTCTAATTGTTATACAGTATGTAGTGTATTGTTTCTTTCAATATTAGATTCGATATAGACACTATTATCATATTAAAATTAAATTGAATAGGCCTAATAACTCAACTCAAAAACTAATTCATAAAATAAAGAATATCACACATTTATAAATTATATAGATTTTTTTTAGTAAATAATTATAAAAAAATTTTATTTTTGAGAAATGTAAGAATTTTAATGGACCAATCACAACTATGTTAGCGTAAACCTTCTCTTGACCCAATGCATGCTACACCAAAAACATTACTAAGAATCAGAAATTCATTTATGCACCTCTTATGTACCTAAAAAGCTCAACTTTTTTAGAGCGATAGTTTTATGATATAATAATGAAAAAATTTCAAGTGTACTGAAGAACAATTATTCCAATTGTTTTAATCGTTGATTTGAATTATAAAAAATATATATAATATATATTAATTAAAATCAACTATTAAAATAATTGGAATATCGATATTTTTAATACACTTAAAACTTTTTCTATAATAATATCGGGACTTAAATGGCCAAAAATTTTAGATAAAATTATAAAACTAATAAAACATGAGAGATTTAGACCAAATAATTTAATAAATATATTAAATTATTTAATAATTTTTAACTATTTAAACACCTTCTGCTTATGATTACACCGTAATCACTCTTTTAGTAATAATCTATTTGTACTATTGGTAACTAATAATGCCACTAATATGTTCACTAATTTTTTTTAAATAATAAATGTGAGGTTAATCATAGATTTAAGTTTTATAATTATAATTAAAATTCTTTACCTTTGAGCAAGTCTAAATAATAGAAATCACACTACTACCATTTTATACATAATACATATACATATTTTCTTTTACAAAACACCAAACAACCTTAATTAATTATAGATTATTACACTAAACATCCCTTGCTTGCAATGTGAAATTAAACTTTTCGTTGTGTTGTTTATATTATTTGATTTACAACTTTAGTATAGTAGGGAAGGGACACATACAAACCAAACAAATTAAAAATAATCTCATAATTCTAAAATAATAATAATCATATTACATACTACTAAGAGAAAGTTTAAACTTGTATATAAACTACTGGCATATCATATCTTTTTGATAAGACAAAAAGAAGAAAGAGAAATGGCTACGAAGAGTGTAATAATGTTGCTTATTATTGGAGTAGTTATTTGTTTTGTTTTGGTTGAGTCTCATGAAACTATTCCTAAAGAGTCATCAACTCCATCTTATTATACAAAAATACAGCATCCTAGAGACGACAGCACCATTCCAGCTATGAGAAGATGTATCGACAATTGCATAGAAAAACATTGGCCCCATCCAGAAACTAAGACCCGAGGTTGTATGCTACGGACCATGGAGTGCGCTCAAAATTGCGTCGACGATTTCATACGTACTTTACATAAATAAGGTAAGTATTTAAGTTGTTAAACAATCATTTCTAAGTTTAGATTATGTTATATAAACATTTGCTAATAAATTCAGTTGTATGAATTATTTCTCATGTTGTATCTTGTGTCTGTGTTAGTGTAGTACAAGTGAATTGTTGTAATACAAAAAAAGAGTAATAAATGTTGTAAAATCAAATAGCTGTTATTGTTTATTACATAGTCTCTCTCTGTTAATTGCTGCCAATACTATTCTGGAAATCTGGACAAATAAATTATGAGGCCTGTTATACATACAAATTTTTTTGGCTTATATAAGCCTAACAAAACATACGTGCATTACACTCCCACATTTAAGAGTAAATATACGTACGTTATTCAACCACTTTCTGTTTCTAAAACGCGCTACTCACGTATTCTTCCTCCATGAAAACGAGTTTCTTACCAAATTTGTTCGATCTCCTTTGTGCGTTCTCTCTTTGCCTTTTCATTCGTTGTTTTACCTATGTTTATCACCGATATTCTTGCTTCGTTTTTTTTTTTTTCGATTTTCATGATTTCTGAAATCAAGTTTTGAAGATAATAGAATTTTAGAAATACACCTAAAAGATTACAGAAATACACCCAAAGGATTACAGAAATACACCTAAATGGTTACAGGAATTCACCCAACCGATTATAGAAATACACACAAAGGATTACAAAAATACACCAAAAGGATTTAAGAAATA
Source organism: Arachis stenosperma (assembly GCF_014773155.1). Classification (NCBI taxonomy): domain Eukaryota; kingdom Viridiplantae; phylum Streptophyta; class Magnoliopsida; order Fabales; family Fabaceae; genus Arachis; species Arachis stenosperma. Next base: position 1,537,972 of record NC_080379.1, on the reverse strand, counting down.
CACCCAAAATTCATTGAAGTATACCTTATGCATAATTCAGAACTCTTCCTCTTTCTCCTCTTCATCTTTTGCTGTTTCTTCTTCTTCATTTTCTTATTTAATATTCTCATCATTCTTTTTGAGAGGAAAAAATCAAACAAAAAAGAAAAAATGCATAATATTACAAAATCAAAAGAAGAATGGAAGAAAGAGAACAGAAAAAAAAGCACGTAAATAAAGAAGGAGAAAGAAAAGGTAAGAAATAAAAAAAAAACGAAATCCTTTTGAAAATAAAAAATCTGTTAGAGACGCGTTTGAATGTAATATCAATTAGAGGACTTATAAGACTTTGTATAGTAAAATCACCTGTATGTAGAGATTAATCCTAAAATTATATATTGGTCATCTCTAAATTAAAAAATGACTAGACCTCATTAATGATAAATAATTTAAATTTTATTTTTTATTTTATAAATAATTTACTCATCACACTTTAGCCATATTTAATTAAATTAATTAAATTTTCTTTCTTACATCATAAATAAGTTACTAACGCCAATATATATAGAACGGGAGTAAAACTTGACGAATTTTATTAATGGATTTATTGCGGTCTGACCGTTTGTAAATTTGATTATTAATGTTGTTAAAGCCTTTAGTAATACTTAACATTATTATAGTGGGGGAGTGGATTTTTGTCAGTAGAAAAAAAATTAGATGATGTTTAATGTTTAATTTTATTTTTTATTTTTTTATTTATTTTTTATTTCACTTATAAAATTAAAGGTAAAAAATTACACTTTATTTTTTAAATGTTAAAAAAAATAGAGAGACTTTATTTTTTTATAGTGGCAACGAGTTAAGGTAATGTTAGGAACTTGGGAGACAAAAAAAAAATATTTTATTTAGTATTTATTAATTATTGTTAATATTAATTAATATTAAATAAGATAAGTTATAACTGATTTTAACTATTTTTTTTTCTTAAATATTTTCAATGAACTAATTGGTAGTTATTTTTTTTATTTATAAAATATTGAATTACAGTACAACAAAAATTTTAATTATTTTGGTGATTAATTATTAAAAAAATATATAAAAATATATAAATAATATGTTGTGACTAATTTAATAAATAATTGTTAGTAATTATAGAGTATCTTTATTGCAATAATTACTCTAAAATTTTAAAACAATTTAATTCTAAATTTCTATGAAACAATAATAACTAATCACTAACAAATGAAATAATATATATATACGAGTTTAATTTTGATGTACTAACAGTATAAAAGACTTTACACAATTGTAAAATCACATTTGTTCTTTTTTATGATTATACACACAATTAATATAAAAGTTAATTATTTTTGCTGATATAATAATACATAATTGAATACATGTGTAAAACTATTTTACACTAATAGTGCATCAAAATTAAATTATATATATATAATTTTTGAAATAATTCTCAGGTGATATTTTTCCTAATACAATCATCTAATAAAATTAACAATTAGAGATAGGTAGTTCAAAAATATTATATGTACTAAAATTAATCATCATATATTTTTATAAACATTAAATATATATGGTGTTTAATTCAATTATTTTTCAACATATACTTTTATTTGTGTATACTTTATATTTTAACATATATTATATAAAGATGGCTGATTTTTTTGGTAAATTTTTAGTGCATATCCCATATAAATTCCATCATTTAATAATTTATATCAAACTAACTTGGGTTGGTCGAGTGGTCATCAATTCGCTCATCTGCTTAAATAAGTTGATACGAAAATAAAAGATAAATAAGAAGATAACGATTGAAATTGAAAAAGATAGATTGAAATTGAATACAAATAGAATCACTTCACTTTCTACCTAATTTTTTGATGCAACAAGAAAGTGACTCCTCAACTTAACTTGTTCACACCACAGTTTGAGAATTGAATCGAAGAAACTTTTCAACCTTATACCCAATTTCTCGATGCAACAAGAGAGAAATTCACTCAATCTCACTTGTCCATATCATGGTTTCATCATGAAACCAAAAAGTGTTGTGCACTCATCTAATCTCTCTATATGACGACTACCCTAGTTTATGAGGTATTTATAACTTCTTATTAGGTCAAAATAGAGAAAATCCTAAGTCTAATAACATAAAGCCCACTATAATAACTAAATAAACAAAATCAAAATACGTCAAATTAAATTGAGCATTCTAAAAATATAAATTAATAACTTCTAAATAAAATTTGAACTCTTCATATCACGAACATTTAAAACACGTATCATTCTTCTCCTCTTTAAAAAAGATTTGTGCTTGAATCTTGTAATTGAAAAAGATAGTATTTAAAAAGGACAAATATAAAGAAAACTCTCTCTCCCTCTCTCTCCCTCTCCCCCTCTTCTTCTTTCTAATATGTGAGTTTTGATACCAAATGATACAAAAATAAAAGATAAATAAAAAGATAAAGATTGAAATTGAATAAAAAAAATACATTAAAATTGAAAGGGATATAAGTTGAAATTGAATACAAAAAAAATTCACTATACTTTTTACCTAATTTTTTGATGCAACAAAAAAGTGACTTCTCAGTCTAACTTGTTTACACCATAGTTTGAGAATTGATTAGAAAGGACTCCTCAACCTTCTACTCAATTCCCTGATGTAACAAGAGAGGGGCTTGCTCAACCTCACCTGTCCAGATCATAATTTTATTACGAAACAAAAAAGCGATGTGCATTCATCTAATTTCACTATACGGCGACTACCCTAATTTATCATGTATTTATAACTTCTTATTAGGTCAAAATAGAGAAACCATAAGTCCACTAATATAAAGCCCACTATAATAACTAAATAAACAAAATTAAAATAAATCAAATTAAATTAAAACATTATAAAAATATGAATTAATATATTCTAAATAATACTTGAACTTTTCGTATCACAAACATTTGAAATACATATTACTCTTGGTACGATAATACTCAATTATTATTAGAGATCGACTAGTTTGATTTGAAACGCAATTATAATTAAATCATGGGTAAAGTATATTTTTGTCCCTAACATTTGTAATAATTTTCTTTAAAAATATTTCTAACGTTTAATTGTATTCAATTTTATCCCTAACATTTTTTATTTATATCAGAATTATTTCTAAATGTTAACTCCATCTAAAATGTTAGAGATAAAATTAAAACTGTTCAGGGTAGTTTTGAATCAAAATATTATTAATGACAAAATTGAATAAATAAAAAACATTAAGAACAAAACAGAATAAAATTAAATATTAAAGACAAAAAATATACTCTACCCTTAAATCTTTTTGTCCTTTTCAACAAGTCAGAAATATTGAAATCACAATATTTCATATATATAATGTATTGTACATATTGTTACAAAACACCAAATAACACTATTGTGTAATAATATAATCTTTTAGAATTCATTAAACTCAAGGGGCAAACAACCTTAATCAAAATTATAGAATACACTAAACAACACTTGCTTACAATGAGATTTAATTTGCTTTTAATAATATGCGTTTTACAACTTTAATATAGGGAAGGGACGACATAAATCTCAAACAAAGAATTTCCTAATTCTATAATAATCAAAGTTTAAACTTGTATAAAAACTTGGCATATCATATCTTATTATGAGAAAAAAAAAAAAAGAAAGATATGACTACGAAGAGTGTAATACATGCACAAATAAAGTTCCTTACTATTATTGGAGTGGTTATTTATTTTGTTATTGCTGAGTTTCATGAAATTAGTCCTAATAAAAAGTCTTGGGATGAGCATAATGCATGTAACTACTGCAAAAAAGACAATTTTGATGATCCAAAAGAGTTGTTGGGATGCATTAAGGTTTGCAATATGAGAAGCTATGACATTATTATTCCTAAACAACTTGGGACTCCATCTTATTATATTGCAGGCAAGGTGAGAGAGTGCATACAAAATTGCATACAGAAATATTGGAGTCAAACACCACTAGAGCTCATGAAATGCATTACAGAGTGCTTTGAAAAACTCAGCTAGTTCTTTAATAATATGGTAAGCATTCGTATTTGTATTTTTTATTTTTATCTTTAATCTTGTTTTTGTTTTTATTTTTAATATTTTTTATTTTTATAAATACAAAAAAAATTATTTTTATTTTTTTTGTCCTAGAAACAGAAAATATTAAAACTGAAAACATAATCTAAATGCATTCTTCTTAAATTGTGGTAAAAAAAGTGATTGAATTGTGTTTAAAAAGCATATAAGGTATTTATTTAATTATGTGACCAGCACAACCACAAGGAAAATTTTAAATTTTATCTTAATTTCGGTTGTAATATTATCATTTTTTGTTTTTTAGTTAAAATTAATTTCTTTCAAAAATATTATTTTTCTTCTTCTTCTTCTATTATTATTATTATTATCTTTTTCTTATTTTTCTGTTATTTTTACTATCAAATTATACCACAACTACATTATTAATACTATTTAGAAGAAGATAACAGTAGAAAAATATTTTTGAAAGAAAAATTTAATTTTAACAAAATAAATAAAATAAAATAAAATGAAACATTTGAAAAAAAAAATATTTTAAAAAATAGGAATAAAATTAGAATTTAGTTCGAATATTATGGTTAAAACAAGATTTCAACCTTTAAAGAAATCATGGAACTTAAAATAGTCGTAAATAATATATAAAATAAAATGCTTCAAATTCTTTTTTTTAGCTTTGAATTTATTTCACTATACTAGCTTGGTTTCTATATATGATGCCTTACACGATTCGAGTTTACCACTATGTTTGATTTAAGGAAAAATAAGAGAAAAAAAATGGAAGAAAAATGAGTAAAAAATTTTATTTTTCTTTGTTTGGATGATAAATAAAAAATAAAAAAAAGAAAAATTTTGGTGTAAATCCCATCAAAAATTTTTTTCATTCATTACAAGCAAGAAAATAAGAAAAAAAATGTTACTTTTTATATATTTATAATATTATCCATAATTCTATATATTATTATTAATAATTATCAATATCAATTTAATTTTAATATTTTTAATATATTATTATAATAAAAATTTACATTTAAACATTATATATGTATTAGATAAATAATTTAAATCAAATATATAAAATTATAATATTTTATAATATCTATAAAATGCAATAAAATATAAATAAATAAAAATCTTTATATTTTATTTTATTATAAGGATATTAATATAATTTTATACTATTAGATTCTCTTTTTTCTCACTTTTTTTTCATTTAAATAATTTTTTTTATTTTTTATCTATTTTTTTTCATCCAAACAACACAAAAATAATTCTATTTTTTCTTCTATTTTATGTCTTCTCATTTTTTTTTATTTTCTTTTTTTTATTTTCTCTCTTATATCCAAACAAAGCCTAAAGCATTTGCATTATTAATATCATTATTGTTGTGCACTAAGACCTAATATCTATTTAATTTGTTGCATGCAGGGAGAGTTAAGATTTAATAAATACTCCAATAAATGAAAGAAATATATATTTGAGCACCTTGATCTTCTTAATTTCTTTCTCTCTCTCTTTTTTTATTTTTTTCCTTGTGAGCAAGTAAGATGTGACATGTGCTATTATTATTTTTTAATTAATGTTTTCTTTTATAACAAAAAACAATTAGCAATAGACAATTTCGTTTCTAATTTGACCGAAATTTCACGTAAATCTCATGGTTTAATAATCCATATCAATATCGCAAAATAATCATTTTCCCTAAGCAGATATTAATTTGATCATTCAACAAACACAAATTAATTTTAAATAATGTGCACTTAAACTATATATAGTCTACAAAGCTATAAGTCAACAAAAAAAATTAAGTCTATAAAGTTATCATCACATAGTTATTTATTTATTTTAAAATAGGGGAAATTATTATCACATATAGTATTATCTTATCGAATCATGCGTAATGTAGCATGCCAATTGCAACCAGAATATTTAGCTATCATTTAAGTATGTAATATTTATATAGTTTATAAATATAATGTGTGCGTTTTTTTCCCCTTAAATTGAGTTGAATTAGACACGTTTAATTTTAATCTATAAATTTTATTTTATATATAATACAATTATTCAATTTATTTCATTATGTTAGTATTGATATTGATGTTGTGATAGTGACTATGATGAAATAAAATTAAGAAGAGGGAACAAAGAAGGACAATCTTAAAAAAATTTGAATATACCAGACACGATTTTAAACAATAAATTTTTTCAAAGATCATTTTAATTTGCAGCTCAAATATTACGAGTTTAATTTTGATACATTAACAGTATAAATAGTTTTACACAATTGGCAATTATATCTTTTTTTTTATAATCATTCACGCGATCAATATAAAATATAATTATTTTCACTGATGTGATATTACGTAATTACATATACGGATAAAACTATTTTATATCGAGAGAGCGTATCAAAATTTAAAAAAAAAAGTTATAGCTGGAATAATTTAAAGTTAGAATTTTGTACAATTTCTTTCTTTTTTTTCTTTTGGTAAGTGTAAGGGGCACTAGGCCCGCACAAAAAACAACAAAAAAAAAAACTACAAGACTAAAGGTTTTTGGGACAAAAAGCCCTTTTTATATCATCTCTTATTAAACTAACTAAATCTAACGGAGGAGAGAGCTATGAGATTTGAGAGTGAAGATAATTAAGAATTTAAGATGAGAAGCTCATCAGAGGAATAAACTTGGGCTAAGAATGTTAATTTGAAAGATCACATTGGATTAATTAAAAATTCAAGAGTAAATTTAGCTAGGAGTGAAGTTTAATAATAACTAATTTGAGTCTTTACTTCATGTATACTGTATTATAAATGATTATAAATAATATAAAAGTTTAATTTTAATAGGCTTCCACACACATAAAAAATTATAAATAGTGATTATTCAATTAAATTTATTAAATGATGAATTAAAAAAAATCAACTTTTATGTATTGTTAATATGCTATAAAAGAGTTTTATAAGTGGTTTAGGTTGATTAAGTGGATAGTTTACTTGTCCTCTTAAATAAATATTGGAGATTTGAGTCTCGTGATGTAGGATGCTCATAGGTTGGTCCGGCCCGATAATCGATTCGGATCCAATCACTTTAAGACTAATTTGGCATGGCTTCATTGTGATTCGGTAAGACCTGAAGTTTTAATAAATGGTCCGACTAAATTATTAAATCGGGTTCGGGTAAATGCTCGGTTCACTTGGACTCGTCCCGTTGAGCCTACATAGAAAAAAAATACATTTTGTACTCATAAGACTTTAAATATGCATTTTGGTGTCTAATAATTTTTTTTACTATAAATAGAGAGACTCAAATCTGCGACCTCTTAAGTGAATATGGGGATATTATGCCATTTGAGCTATAAATTAGACTATGCCATTTTGTAATTGACTTAATTATTATTATCAGACTTTAAATTATTATTAGATTCTAATTAGTATGTGAATGTTGCAATGTTATAACATAATTGTTTTAAAAAATTTAGAGGTTTAAAAGAGGAAAGATCCAAACTTTGGTGATGTCGTGATGAACTATAAAAGGTATATTTTTTTAAATTAATTCCAATTGTATTATTTTGTTTTTAATCAAACTTATTGAATTAGAAATAGTAGTGGTAATAGAAAATCAGCACATTTTGTTATTTGTAGCCATCAATTAATTATCGTTAGTATTTTTAATGATGTAAAATTACATCTAATGGTGTAATATTACACACTCTTTTCTTGATAATTAAGTTCTGACTAGATTTTAATGAAAGTGTTGGCCTTGAGATTTTATCTTAAAAATAGATCAAAGAATTATAAATTAGAATTTATAAACACACTCAAGTTTAAATATGTATATCAACTTTTCAATAACAAGTAAGTTTTTTCTCTTTTTATAAATAAATGTTATTATAATTTTTGGCATAAAGTTTATCAAGATCCGAATTTCATCCGGTATAAATCCGAGTTTAGTATGGTTAAAAAAATAGTGTGATTTTACTGAGTCTAGTGTCAGACAAAGTTTTAAAAAGTAGACTTAATCATTAGTTAGGATCGAGTTTTGGTCAAGACGAATCCGACCCCATGTGTATTCCCACGGTATTGTATATACAATAACTCACTGACAAACTTTAAATAGAAATTCAATTCATGATAGATTAGTCCTTAGCCATTAGAGTGAGCAATGAAAAAAAAAATATATAAAAGAGTTTTATGCAGGCAACTAGTCATGTATTATCATATTTAGAAATTCCTATATAGTTGTTTTTATTTCTTATACAATTTAATTAAATATATCAAATCATCTAATAATTTTTAATTATTAATTTTATATAAAAACAATTCATGCAAGTGTTCACCATCATTCTATTAGCAAATAACTAATTTTCATAAGAAAAAATTTAAACATAAAAATCTAATTGAATAATGATATAAAATTCTTTAAAAATTAATTATTTTTATTGATTCAATAATATCATAAAATTAAATATTCATGTAAAATTCCTTTATATAGGAGATTTCTTAAAAATAAAATTCATATTTAGTCCAAATTATATTGATATTATTGGATGGTGAATGTTATTTGATTATTCTTAATCCAAAGGGATTTGAACAATTCAAGTAGCATTCACGATAATCTTTGCACGAGAGCGCAGCGAAACGCAACCCGGACCTGTTGGCCGCACAAAACCGGATTGAATAATCGGCGATAGGTCCGAAACTTTTCGTTTTGGCATTGTTAAGTGCAGATTCATTTTTCTGGTTTTGGTCTCTTTTTCGCTTCTATTCTCTTCGGTCAAAAACACACAAGCACGCCATCAAACCAGCCACCATCCCCAAAGTCGGTGTAAGCATACATACTCCTACCTTGTACCCTAACCCTAATTCCCAATAATTTCTATTTCTATGATTTGGCCTCTAATTTTTTCTTTTTGTGCGGTTAATTATCTTTTTTTTTTAATTTTTTACTTAGAATTTTTAGTACTTTTGCTTTGTGATTTGATTGATTGCTGATTCTTAATTTTTGGGTTGATTTGATTAGACTGGTTGGGTCAGCATGCGTTAGATTCTGTACCTTTGCTGTTCGATTGATTGATCCTGTGCTGAATTATCGGGTTTGTGGAGATGGATTTGGCATCCAGTTGCAAGGTAAGTGATTAAAGGCTTCACCTTAACAATCTAGTTGTGGGGTTTTAAGGTTTTAGGATTTTTTTTTTTAATTTTTCTTCTGTAATTTGTGATCCTGATTTAGTGATGGTATTATAGTTCCTCAACATAATTTCTAGAGGGTTCCTAGTAAATTGGAAATGGTTCATTTAATTTTGCATGACTTGAGGGAACTGGTTACCGTTTTGTGTGGTTTAATTTGGTTTTTGGTAATGGCTAGTTCAATGGATTCTCTGGATACTACTTTTTGGGTGCAAATTGTATACTTGCTTGGCGTATTTTGTAAGAGTATTAATGCAGAGTAAATCTTTGATTTTTCTTGGTGATTAGCTATCTGAGGACTAGAGGAATTAGGGACCTGTAGTAGGAATTTGATTTTTTGAATGTTGATTTACATTGATACCGAAAGACAATTTTTCAGGAAGCTGCCTCGTGTGCCTCGAACTCTTGGTCATTGGTTGGGTTTTAGTTTTCATCTAGTTTCGTTTATTTATAGGGAATTATCATGGTTAACCAAGGTTTTATCGTTTTTTCCCTTTAATGTTTTCCATTAACCGTTTTTTTCCTTTTTCTTTTTTTTTTTTTCCAATGACAATGTAAACTAGTAATTTAATAGCGGATACATCATGGACAATTTGATGGTTTGAATACTTCATGCTGTGGCATTTTTCTTTTTGTTTTGGGTTGTATGCACTGCGATATATCAATCATTGTGATTTGTCATTCGACTTTACTGATTTAATGGCATCTCTTGTAGGAAAAATTGGCATATTTTCGAATAAAAGAGCTCAAAGATGTCCTCACGCAGTTGGGCCTTTCAAAGCAGGGAAAAAAGCAGGTGAGATAACAAAACTTGATATGAATTTTCCTCCAAAACCCCAATTTATAGTGTTTATGTTCTGATTTGTGGTTCTTGTGGAATGTGGGTGATGCGAAACACATCAGAACCACCATTTCTTTAATTGATTTATCAATCTGATCTTTTGTATTTTGCCATTTTCACCTATGTTAATTGAATTTGGATTACCGCATTCACATCTTACGTGCGTAAAAGCATACTTGTCTCACTATTAATATGAGTCTGCTATTCTTAAAATTGATGAATACAGGCAATAATGTTTTTGTTTTTGTTTTTGTGACTGTTGTAACTTTGGTTTGAATCCCATGCATTATTGCCTTTTGATGTCTTGGAGTCTTAGGATGATACAATGAATGATGTTGGTTCTTCATCTTTTGTAGGATCTTGTTGATCGGATACTATCTATGCTCTCAGATGATCAAGGTAAAAACTATATGCACAAACGAAAAGTAATTCAATCTTAGGATCTAACACTGCCTTATGTTTCTTTATTTATTTTTATAATAATTTTAGATAAAATCCATATACGGCAATAAGTATAACAGAGTCAGGAATTAAATTTTTAATTCCTTCAAAATTTCTACATGTTTTTCCAATATCTAGCTGAACTTGTCAATTTTAGTTTGTGTTGTTGAATTTTATTCAAGTTTTGATGGGAGTCTCTTGATAAGGTCATGTAGTTTCATTTGTGGCAATAGTTAGCCCTTGTTGTTGGTTTGAAAATTCTGAGCTGTTTGTTCCCATCATGGCTTTATTTGTGCCTCAAATTTATGTTTAAAGCTGGCTTGGCATAGTTTAGGAATCTTGGCAACTTTTTCTCAGATGCAGTGTGGTGAATCATAAACATTTGACCTATTCGGCATTTGTGCACTATTTCATGATTTTAATATGCGGAGTTAGTTTTCTTGTGTTCCTCTCTCATTGTTCTGTTAAACTTAACCAACTTGTCACTTTTTCCCCCAGTATCCAAAATGTTTGCCAAGAAGAATGCTATTGGAAAAGAACAGGTGGCAAAATTAGTGGACGACACGTATAGGTAAGTCTTGGCAACAAGTTTGATGGTATTCTGTTTGATATAAAATACTTAGATAGTCATATGCGGTGCATATATTTGTGTCTGGTTTATGTTGGTTCTTTGTTCACCTTTTTTTCTTGGCCCAGAAAAATGCAGATATCTGGTGCCACTGACCTTGCATCAAAGGGACAGGGAGCCTCAGATAGCAGTAATGTGAAAATTAAAGGTGAAAAAGATGATTCCTTTCAATCAGATACAAAGATTCGCTGTATCTGCGGAAGTACATTGGATACAGATCCATTGGTCAAGGTGTAATATTCGATATATTCTGTGCATTTGCAGATGTTCTTTTAAATTGCACGTACTTTCAATAGGACCTCTTGTTTCCTATATTCGACATTTCATTATGGAATTTCTTTTTTTCTCATCTTATTGCAGTGTGACGATCCACGATGCCATGTGTGGCAGCACATAAATTGTGTTATTGTTCCAGAAAAACCTATGGAAGGTGTCCTGCCAGTACCTGATAAATTTTATTGTGAACTCTGCAGACTCAGCCGTGCAGACCCGTATGTTTACATTTCCTTCATGTTTATATATATATAATATGCAATGGACAAAATAAAGTTGAATTTTTTCATAATGTGTTTATGCCTTCAAGGGATTATGCTGGTTGACATTTGCCTATAATGTGATCTTGAATTTCCTGACGTTGATTTCACCGTTGTTATGATGAAGTGGTTTTAGTAGTAATCTTTTAGTTATATCTATCCTATATGGATACTTATTGAGTTTCCCACTCAACTTGTTGCTTCAGAATTATATACTACTTTCCCATCAAGGATTTGAATATTTTGTTCTTTTGTTTGCCTGGCATATTGAATGGTTCTTCCCTTACTTTATCTGTTGTATTCTCGTAGTTGACCAAATTTTCTACTCATTATTTAGCATTTCATTTTCTTGCTGTTACATATCTATTTATTTCTGTTTATTCTGTTACAGGTTTTGGGTTTCAATGGGACACCCCTTGTTTCCTGCGAAGTTGAGCATAACAAGTAATCCAACTGATGGGTGAGTACACTGGATATATTGAAATTAGATGTAGTTCGTGTGATTGAGATTTTTGTGTGTCTTGGCCAGGTGAATGCATTTTCTAATTATGTTGTGTGCCTTGGAATTTGGTAGAAGGTAGTATCACTGAGAATGTATAATGTACTAAATCTCCACAATGGTAGAAAGATGTAAAAAACAAGTGATAGATTCAAAGTTCTTGGGGTATTATATATTATATAAACAAGTATTTTACACTTTGCATTGATCATAATATTAATGCTAGCTATTATTTATATCTTGTTCAATAAAATTCGTTAGCGGTTGAATTTGCTTTTGTTGATCAAGTAGGAAACTTATTTTGGCTTCTCTTTTCTGTTCCGCTCATACCAATGCTTTTAAATCTCCGTAAAATGGAGGTAGGCTAGGAAACTTGGTTTTCTTCTCAAGACACACTGTGATACCCAATGACCATGTCCCATGCAATCAATTATCTGTTTCTATGGTTAAATTTAATTTTCAATGTGGCTTTTAGATGGATCCTTAATCATATACTCATATTTCTTTTTCAGATCCAACCCAATGCAGAGTGTGGATAGAACATTTCAATTGACAAGAGCAGACAAGGACTTGGTATCAAAACCAGAATTTGATATTCAGGTTGGTTTTAATAGTGGTATTTAAGTGCTGGTAGATTAACTGGTAGACTTTTTTTATATAGTTTGTTCAGTTATTAATGACACCATATTTAGGCTTGGTGTATGCTTCTGAACGACAAGGTTTCATTCAGGATGCAGTGGCCACAGTATACAGACCTACAGGTCAATGGTATGTTTAATATAATTATATAAGTTGCTCTCATTTCCAGTTTGGATTTTGTTTAGTTATATTGATCTATTTTTGGATTTCATATTTTGTTGAGCAAATTTAAGCTCATTAAAGTTAAACATCAAATGTGTGTGCAATGAGTGGTCTTCATTGTGGTTGTATTTTAAACTCTATCCTTGAACAGGTGTTCCTGTTCGTGCAATTAACAGACCTGGTTCACAATTACTTGGGGCTAATGGGCGTGATGATGGTCCAATTGTAAGTTTGTTGTCAATTATGTTGTACCAATTTTAGTTCTAACAAGGGCTGATTTTCTATGTAAATGCCATTTCTATTGGATATAGTTTTTATGCAATAAAAGATTTCTTCTGGTTTTATTAAATGTCTTACTGTATTTTTTCCTTGTCAGATCACGCCATATACAAAAGACGGAATTAATAAGATTACCTTAACAGGATGTGATGCTCGCATTTTTTGTGTGGGGGTCCGTATTGTTAAAAGGCGCAGCATGCAACAGGTAGATTGTATTCTAAGCTGATTAAAATGCTAATATAACTCTTTGAATGTGTACCTTCAATCCAGCTTTGTATTGGAATGGAGAGTTTGCTGTCTAATTACCTCTTTATAATATCTATCCAAAGCATTGTAGTCTAAATAATCTGAGCTGCAATTTGATTCATGTGACATAATGGAAGTCTCACCCAATCAATCAATCAATCGATCAATATTGCTGTTTTATCAGAAGAGTCATGTGTTGAATTGATGTAATTGTGTGAGAATCACAGAATTCCTATGGTTTGGTCATTTTGGAGCCAAACGACGACTATGTGGTGATGATGCAGTTCTAGTGGTAGATCTTGGAGGGTTGTCAACTAAACAGCCACTCTCCACAAACAAGGCAAGGAAGTGATGACTAGTGTGACCATATCTTCTTGGTGTAGAGTTTTGTAAATACGACAAATCTCTTGGATCAAGGGTGTACTATCAATGCTGTCCAGACTGATAGATGCAGTAAATCAGCGATGACTGTGGGAGGGTGGCAACCCCCGTGATTGTGAGCCTTTGGTGGTTGGACAGTGGACCAGTTGCAAGGGTGGTGGGTTGCGAGATGGGTCAGTTTTCTGGATGAGGTTGACAGCGGCAGAGAACAGTAGATGGGTTAGTGGGAAAATAGGGTTTTGGTTTCTATGCTTTCGGAGAGAGGGGATCACAAAGCAACTGTTTATAGCATATATTATAAAAGGAAATAAATCTAAGGAAATTAATGATTCCAAAGAATAAAATATTCAAAAAGTTAATTTCTATAATACGTTTTATGCCTTAGTAAATTGTAAAAAAAAAAAAATACTTTTAAAATTGATTATGAATCTTAACTTCCAATTCAGAATTCTGAGCACAGGTCTTAATATTCCTGATTCAACTATGACGGAGTGAAGTTCTTATGTTTGTTCTATTTTTGTTGATTTCTTAAAATTAGGAACATGAGAATTGTTTTCCTTTTTATTTTCTGTTGCGATTTTTCAATAGCTATTAGAACATAAATATTGGAACCGAAGTTCCACCTAGCCTAGGTACCAAGGAAGATGTTTGTTCAAATAAAATGGAACGTATGGTAGCAAATTGTGCAGGCCTCATAAATCCTGATCATTTGAGGTTTGGTTCAGTTAGCTAAATCTAAGCTTTTGGTGTCTAGTCCACCAGACATTGAAGCTTACTTTTTCTTGAAAAGTTAGATAAATAGATTTGGTTTCTGGTTGTTAACCAAGTTTACTGACTTAACTGGATTTTCTGTGTAATTGCTGTCTCACTTTAGGGCTTGTCACACTGTTAAACCTACTGGTCAAATACAGTTTTAAGTTATGATTTGATTTTTTTTTTCTTGTTTGTACCTGTTGCTCTGGTATGATTATTTTTTTCCCCATTATTGTGGAATAATTGAGTATCTGTTGTTCAGATCCTAAACATAATTCCAAAGGAACCTGAAGGTGAACAATTTGATGATGCTCTTGCACGAGTTCGTCGTTGTGTTGGAGGTGGAAATGAAGATGATAATGCTGACAGTGACAGTGATTTGGAAGTGGTTTCAGACACTTTTAGCATCAGCCTTCGTTGTCCGGTAAGGCTTTCATGTTTGGGATTTCTTACTCTATTTTGTTCAATAAGTTCAGGTACTAAATTTTTCTACATTTTGATGAAATAGATGAGTGGTTCAAGGATGAAGATTGCAGGTAGATTCAAGCCTTGTATTCACATGGGATGTTTTGATCTTGAAGTTTTTGTGGAAATGAACCAAAGGTCAAGGAAGGTAATACTGTAATAAAGATGGTTGGTGTGCCTAATCCACCTCAAGTAATCTCCTCTTTCCTCTCTGATAAGCATTAAATTGTTTCTGCAGTGGCAGTGCCCAATATGTCTCAAAAACTATGCGTTGGAGAATATCATTATTGATCCCTATTTCAATCGCATCACTTCTCGGGTATTTTTCAAAATAATTCGTCTTTGTAAATTGTATATTTGATGGAGCGATAATTATAATTAAATTGTTTTGCTGTTACAGATGACAAACTGTGGTGAGGAGGTTACAGATATTGAGGTGAAGCCTGATGGTTCTTGGCGTGTTAAGACCAAGAGTGAAAGTGAGCGCCTGGAGTTGGGGAATCTTGCACAATGGCACTTCCCTGACGGGTCCCTCTGTGTTTCGGCTGATGGAGAAGGCAGAAGAGTGGAAGCTTTGAAGCTGGTCAAACAGGAGGGTGTTTCAGACAGTCCTACTGGCTTAAAGCTTGGCATTAGGAAGAATCGCGATGGACTTTGGGAAGTCAGCAAACCTGAGGACACAAACACCTCTTCTGGTAATAGATTGAAAGAGGTATTTGGAAATCATGAAGTGGTTATTCCAATGAGCAGTAGTGATGGTGATGATCCCAGTGTAAATCAGGGTGGGGGTGGGGGTGGGGGTGGTGGTGGTGGTGGTGGTGGTGGGCATATTGATTATTCTACCACCAACGGAATTGAGATGGATTCTCCATATCTCAATAATGTTAATTTAGCATATGATTATACTGCAAATAACACTTCTGCTCAGGTAGGTGGTGCAGAAGTTATTGTTCTTAGTGATTCTGAAGAAGATAATGATTTATTGGTATCTCCTGCAATTACCTATAAGAACAATGAAACTGAAGATGGTTACTCAGTGCCACCGCCTGGAATTGTTGATTCGTATAATGAAGAGCACACTAATCTTGGTGGTAATTCATGCTTAGGACTTTTCCCTAATGATGATGATTTTGGGTTGTGGTCCTTACCACCTGGAACTCAGGCTGGCCCAGGATTCCAATTATTTAGTCCTGATGCAGATGTGTCAGATGCATTGGTGCATTTGCAGCATGGTCCTATGAATTGCTCATCTTCATTGAATGGTTATGCATTGGCTCCGGATGCTGGTTTGGGGTCTGGTAGTCTTATACCAGATTCCTCTGCTGGTCGATCGGATGCTGATTTAAATGTTGGATTGGTTGACAATCCATTGGCATTTGGGGGAGATGACCCCTCACTTCAAATTTTCCTCCCCACAAGACCTGCTGAACCATCAGTGCGACATGAATTGAGAGATCAGGCAAATATATCTAACGGTGTCCTAAATGAGGATTGGATATCTCTTAGTCTTGGTGGTGGTGCTGCTGGTACAAATGGTGATGCTTCCACTCAAAATGGGTTGAATTCTGGACTTCAAATCGCACCCAGAGATCTAGCTAGAGAAGGTGCCGCAAATACCAATATGGATGATGCTGGTTTGTGACTCCATATCCCTAATTATATTATTTCCTTAATTAGTAGTGGAAGTTACTCTTGTTGGAAACTATACCAAGTATATACGGTTAGCTGGGTCTTTAAGCATATTTTTTATGGGGAGAGAAAACTAAAATATATAATTGATAAAAGAATGAATACTTTTACTATAAAGTTCGTAAATTATGGTTATGAAATATATATTACTATCTTAGGAAAATAATAATTTGCCTGTCAGCCTGTCTCTAAAATTGTAAAATGACTGCTAAGTAGTCATCCTTGTAACATGCTTATATCTTTTTGCCAAAAGTACAATATCAACCATCTCTTCATTAAAATACGGTGCGAAAACATGCTGCCTTACCGTCTTGAATACATAATCTGTTTAGTTATATTATTCTTCTATATCATATTCTTGCATTAGAAAAGCAACATATTGAGTTTAATCTTGTTTGACAAATGACCCAAATGCCCATTATTTTTTTGCTCATGTAGAAAATGTATCAATTGAAGATGTAAAGGATGCTAACTTCTAGGCAAAGTTTTAGAGGTTTTCATTCCCTTACGTAAATATACTCTGTCATGTATTAATGCAGTTTGACATTTCTTTTCATTTTCTTGACTGATTATTTCTTCTCATGCAGCATCTTTGCTTCTTGGTATGAATGATGCTAGATCCGACAAGTCAAGTAGACAGAGATCAGATAGCCCCTTTTCATTTCCTCGCCAAAAGCGTTCTGTAAGGCCACGCTTGTATCTTTCTATCGACACAGATTCTGAATAATAGGTATCAGACCTCGTGTCTCAAGATATTTAGGCACTCTCCTTAATGCCACATTTTGTATTTAGTAAGTGAAGGAAGTTGGGAGGCATTTTTGATCCTCATGAAACAGCGGTTGATGTCCAAGGCATCTCTATTCTGAGGCATCTCCATCGGAATAGAGCTGCAGATATGCCCTGCCAACATATTTACTTCTACCCTGTTGGCAAAGATGTTTGCTATAAAGATTCTTAATTCTTTATGCTTGATATTTAAGTTGTCCTTACCACACATGTTAATAGATCAGGCTCAAGCTGTTGTTCTCTTCGATTTTCAATGATGAATCACTGGGTGGTGGGGGGTTGGGGGGTATAGTTCTGGTTTAATGTACAGTTGATCATTCAGAGATGGTAGTTCAACTTTTTAATTTGGTGGGGAGTTCCCCATAGAAACATTATATCTGCATTTTTCTGTACCAAGAACAAATAACCTGTAAATTTTTAGCCTTGATTCAATAGTGAAATCAAAAATTGTTTCTCAACCAATTTGGGCAATTTTTCCTTGTCATATTGTGTGTTTTTCGACCTCATTGCTTATGATCCATGCAGGTAGGCACCCATTTTAGGCACTACGGTGCCCCCTTGGGTTATACATCCAAGTGACAATATTTCTCTTGTATTATGCATTCATCCACCAGCCTTCTTGGCGTGGCTGAAAAAGTGAGTCTCTTCATAAAAAGGGAAAACAATTCCAATATTTCATGGTGATACTTTGCCTGATGAAGAAATGTGGCTACACAGCATCTATGTGTAGTGTGAACACCCCACAAGACCTGGGTGATGAGGGACACGGTCACAGAAGCTAACATGGTTTAGGCTTAAGCAGTTCCATGATAATCTTGTCAATAAATTGTAGTGCTGGTTGTTAGTTATCGAAATCATTTGTATCCTGATTTAAATTATATCAGTTTTTGGTAAAATTAGAAATCACCTACAAACTCTGTGTATATATATAAATGCCGAGGGTTGAGTGGTTATACTTAGACCTGCAATAACAGTTTAGTTAAGGCAACTCTTGTTAATTCAAATTTAACACTAATTATAGTCTTAGTGTTTTAAAAATAAGTCTAAAATGGACCCAAAAAAAATCAAGTAATAAATGCGTTTCAAGATGAACAATTGAGTAAATTATAATCTACCTATGAAAATTTAGAATAGCGTAAATTTATTTATGAACGATCAAAATTAATTTTACTTTTACAAGAGAAAAGCCACGAATGAAATTAACTTCTGGTTCTGGGTGTCTTTGTTATATGAAATTATTTTTCCTAGGTACAAAAGTTTTATTCATTTATAGATTGATTTGTCAAGACTCAACGCTTTGAACTTTCGCAAACAGTAGTAGTTTATTTTGAATGATGTTATGACTTGTGAAATCCGTTGATATAAATAATTGTCAGTTTTTATCACAAATAAATTGCTAAATACGTAATAATATATTTCCTTGCACTTTCTATGCTGCCCATGCATGTCTTGGCCATTATGGAGAAGAATCACTTTGGTCTCCTAAATTAGTAGGAAACAAATTTCTCACGGATAATGAAGTATTTGAAGGTGAACAATGCAAGTGTTTTTTTACCCTAAAAATACGTAGCAGAAATTAGAACAGGGAGAAGGAAAGAGTAAAAGGCCTCCTAAACTTGAGGAAAAATACAAAAATAACACTTCCGCCCACCGTGGGGCTCGAACCCACGACCACAAGGTTAAGAGCCTTGCGCTCTACCGACTGAGCTAGACGGGCTTGTTGTGTAGGGAGTATATTTAATATTCCTATATCCGTAAATAAAATTGAGTTTAGCTAAACCAAAATAAATTGTTTAGATCAAATATAATTTTACACCAGCAAGGTGTAGACGTGTAGTAAGTAGTAACTAGTAAGGTGTTTTTTTTTTTTTTTTGGTGACAAAGGCGTAACCAAGTTAAACGAGTTTTGATAACAAATCAACAGTAAGCATCACATCTAATTGGGGAGACAATATGTTAAGAAAATTT
This sequence comes from Arachis stenosperma, assembly GCF_014773155.1. Taxonomy (NCBI): domain Eukaryota; kingdom Viridiplantae; phylum Streptophyta; class Magnoliopsida; order Fabales; family Fabaceae; genus Arachis; species Arachis stenosperma. Next base: position 1,518,420 of record NC_080379.1, on the reverse strand, counting down.
GAAGATTTCAACAAGTTATTTAATGCAAAATGTTAAGAAAACTTTGATGAAAATAAAATTTGGCTTTCCCATTAGAATAAACCGACATTTTTAATAAGGGTTTGAAATCCTTAATAATTTGTGTGTGGGTCAGCTCCCACACAATGAACATATTTTTTGAAGTTCAAAATTCTAAAATCTATTTATTTCTAAAGTTGAAACCGTTAATAATTTTATAATAGTGGAGATTTGTTTAGGGTTTTCAAACCTAAAAATGTTATTACATGATCTTTTTATCATGGATATATTACCAAAAATGAAACGAGAGACTATTATAAATATATACAGATATCGATGCAAGCTTTATAGAACCGTGATTAATACCTACAAATATATAACCAACAAAAATGTGTTATTCCTGAATCTCTTGATCATGATTCATGAGCTCTCCAAATTTTACTTTTTGACACAAGAGTTCAGGAATCCACTTGCAATAAAATCAATGAGCCGGCCATTCTAAAGTCCCTAGAAATGATACAAGATGAATTATCTGACACAACATTAACTTTAATCAAACCCCACTAAAGGGGGTAATTTACCTCTGCAATTTGCAGCAAGCCCTTCTGAAATGTTACAGTGAGAAAAATGTCATTTGCTGCACAAGTTAAAGTCAGCACGTAGGGTAAAAGCAGAATGGTTTGTTAGTTAACAACGATTTCAATCTTCGGCTTCTGTTTCCATGACTGGAAGAATACTTAGAGCTGAAGCACCTAGATGCATGCCCCTGATGATACCGCCGTATCCTTCCTTAATCTTGTGGCACAAAAGCAATATAGAATCCCATAGTGCAGATCTTCCCTGACATGAATCATGGAATTGTTAGAATTCAACTATAATAAAATGATCATTTTGCTGGTTGATAAGACCATCGATGGCAATATTATCTCGTCTGGACTGTAGCATGCTCACTCATAATGTGTAGAATATGCACAAGAACAGCATTACAAGTTTAAGTACGGACTTCCGATAGTATAGAGAAAAGAGTTCAACAGTATTTGGCGTATATTCGTTACCAACCTGAAGAGAAAATTGCGGCTTCTTGTCCCAGTACAAGGCAAAAATTGGAGGAGCTTGTTTCCCAACTACCAGGATACATGCTCCAGGGTGCAGCACAGAAGGAACGGTGGAAATTACAGCAATGTATTTCTCTGGAAACCTCTCCTTTGGGGGAAGGCCTCCTAAGAACAAGGGGTTCTTACTAGAATGAGCTCCAGCATACGATGTAGCATCCACATGTAACATCCATTTTGGATGTTCTAGGAAAGCACAGAACAGATACAAGAGCAAGTGAGAATCCGAAGGCAGTTCAAGCGTCCACTTTTTGTTCTTTTTATCATAAACTTCGCCACTTCCAAGATATTCATAATTCTTCAAGCAGGTTCCTTCTGCCAGCTCTGATAATTCAGAAAGGTATTAGAAATTGGACAAGACAGGTATGCGCTGGCCATAAAATCAACATCAGATCAAATCATTAATAGTCCTACACTCCTACTTCAATTTATAAAAGGAAACTTAATGAACCGATTAGCAATATATCCACAGTTCTTTCTACCTCGGATTCTTTGCACAGTGTAATCAGCACGAACACTGCTTTGAGGTAGCAAGCCTTTAACCCACTCTCCTTTAATCAAGGCTTGGAGTCTTTGGTGTTCCGTGATGGCATCCACACAATCCTGCATAATAGGAACCGAAGGAGTCTGTTGTGGGGACAGTTGCATATTAGATCCAGGCAGCTTGGCTGTATGCAATTAAAGTTCCAAAGGAATTTGTCAGAGCTCAGAAGCTATTAGCAATTACAAACAAAGACAAAAAAAATCAGTTCTAATTTAACAATGAGAAGCAAAATACACTTGGAAGCCTCTATAGCTTGGACAAGTGTTGAATGTAACTGATGGAGCAATCCATCTTCATTGAGAGCCATTGCTGGTTGCCATTCTTGAGTCTTATCAATTGCTGGCAAGGTAGCAGGGGTTCCAGAAGATGGCAAGTCATTGCCCAATGGACTGATTGTGATTGAAATACCAAGTTTGGCAGCTGCTTGTATAACCTATGAATATGAAAATCTTAGGACCATTGAAGCAGAAGTTGATATTGGACGTTCTGTGCATTACCCATTTAAAGTGAATCTCATAAAGAAAATCATGCGTGAACCTCTACGAATACTATAGACTCAAATGGTCAATCCTCAATACCGGGAAACTTGACACCTCTAAAACAAGTAAGAAATTGTGTGGTTACGCTGCACAGTGCCAAATTCAGGTTTTGACTGGCTTTGCCTTATCTGGGTGGCTCATCCAAGAAGTTGGGCTCATTAGACTTCAGGAACTTACGTTTCAGCAGATGTAAAATATTTTTGAGTTTTCAGCTGCTGGGTATAGTATTAATAGTCATACTAGTAACAAGGTGGTATATCTTTCATGCTCTTATTTCACAGGTAATTACATATCCCAATATAGAACTCATCCCCTACAAATTAAATTAGCTAAACACTGATTCTCTTGAAAGGTATTTCTATTGCAGTTACACACATTTTGATCCTAAAATCCTCCATAATTTTTTTTTTGGGGGCCAAACATTAAACATTACCATGAGATAACTGAACATTGTTGTTACCAATACCAACACATATATTGACTTACACACTCGATATTTTGCTTGGTTGGTTTTACTCTCGCCTTGGTTTCTGAGGAAAAGGATAAAAGAACATGACTACAACCTAGCCAACACCATAACATAAAAGAGTTTAGACTAAAAAGAACCTGAGTGTGACTTGTCTCAATCTTGTTAATCAATGGATTAAGCAAAACTGAAGAAAACCATTGCCTGAGGTGGTCACGCCACTGCTCAATTTGGGGATAGATGCCCAGATGTTCAAAAGCTTCAATTGATTCTTCCATGGACATTGGTGGGGGAAGGTCACCCTCTCCCTTCTTAGGAGGTGTATTAAACTTTTGGGATCCCGGAGACATCCTCACAGGCCTCAATGGTGTCAGCCTTGTAGTTCCAGACGTATTGCCTGAGCCTGTAACTGTACCAGGGCTCACTATGCCAAAACCAGGGACTGTGGGGGGTGGAGTAGACAGCTTGCCTGCAGATTCAATAATTCTTTCACCCACTTCTGCTAAGAACTGTTCTAGCTTTTCCTCTGATGTTATTCTTTTTGCAGAGGAGGCTCGTGAATTAGACCAAGGGCTTGAAACTACTGAATCCATTCCAGCTGAATTCTGAGCAGAAGTTGGTGTTGAAATCACTCCAGGAGCAAGATACAAAGATGATGAGGAACCAGGTGACCTTGAAGGGGTGCCAATAGCACGTGCTGTGGCTCCTCTGTTGGAATTTGAACCATTGGCATCAATGCGAGAGGAACGAGAGGGGCTGGTAATTGGCTGGTGTAGTGGAACAAGCAAATCTGAAGACACCGACTGGGATTTAGACTTGGGAGGTTTCTTGGATGAGTCAGATTGGACCGATTCAAGCTTTGGCTTCGCCCCTAAAAGCTGTAGTTGATGTTTACTGAGAACAATCTGAGTGTTATTAACTTTGGACTTGGGCACAGCTACAACTCCACCACCACGTCTTGCTCTACGAATTAACATAACTTTGAAAAGAGCCAACGTAGTTGCCATGAAGATTACACCCACAAGAATTTGCAGTGTCTTAACAAGCCAATCTGAAGTTTCAATGGAAAAAACAACAAAAGAAAAAGCTTAAATATATTTTCCACCGTGAGAAATATAGCATTTTCTGTCTTCATTCATATATACACATTCATTCATTACAACTAAATCTACATTCAGTATGCTGTTCTTGGTTTTCCTTACAATAAAAATGAACAACTTAAACTAAATTAAGCTACAATGGTGATTGCTAACTAAGGTTGATAACTTACAAGCTGTGACATGGGATACACTTTTGAGTTTCAGCATGTCAATGAACCCATTTTCCCTGCAATACATGCAGCAAAGCAGATTAGTCTTTAACAGTTAAAAATACAGACCTAATCGTTACGCGTAATCACATCTAAAAATGATTAGCACAGTAATTACACTAATTAGTGGATAAGTACAGTGAGTGCACCTGACGAGGATGGCGAGAAAGGCGAATGCGGAGGCGGAGAAGAAAGAGAGGAGTGTGTAGAGAGCATAGTTGGAAGGCTGAATGCTGTTAGATGTCAAAACGGCGGAGAAAGCTGCGTTTTGGTAAACGGAGAACTTTGAGGGCTTGGAATTCGACGAAGAAGCCATGGCTGAGCTCAAACCCTACCCTCGCTAGGGTTTTCGCGTTTCGATCTCAGCAACACGAACACGAAGAAGAAGATGCAGTTCCTGCCGGGGTTTTAAGCTACTCACTGGGTTTTAATTTTTAAACTTTAAACTTCGAAGTTTAAATATTTATCGTATCTAGAAGTTGCGAGTTTCTTATTTTTAATAAAAAAAAATTACATTCTTTCAAATAGTAAAATTAAAAACTAAAAAAAACAAAAAAATAATTATTTTTATTGATATAATAAATTAATAATATATAATTAAATGTATTTATAATTTTTTTAAAATTAAATTCTAATAAATAAAGGAAAATTTTCAGTCATTAATAACTAGAAAATAAGAGAAAGAAAAGGTTTCGTAAGGAAGTAAAACTTAGTCTCCGTGATCCTTATCTAAACCGGCAAACATTTTATTTAACCAACTTATTAAGACGTGGAATTATTATCACTTCTCTTTTAAATATAATAATAAGAATTTCTTATTAGATAGAGAGGTTCAAAGATTCTAACTTTCTGTGTAAAAGCCCATTCCGATATCAATAATCATATCATCCTTATTGTTGCTGCTGCTGCTACGATGCACAGGATCAAGAGAGCAAGCTCCATTCTTTGTTCTTCAGTGTTCACAAGTTTGAAAACAACACATTCTCACCGTGCTGCTGCTTTCTCCACTTCCTTGCTCTTCGATGATACTCAGATTCAGGTTCCCCACAAACACGAGCTTCTTTTTAGAAAAAAGTATTCAACTTTCTTTTTTGGAAGAAACATGAAGGAAAATCTGGATCCCCTGTTTGGGTTTTTATGGTGTTTATTATTAATTCATGAAGTTGGTTTACCTTGTTCTTCTTTAGGATGAAGTACAGATGATTTATTATTGTTAGAAGACTGGTTGGTGAAATGGTTGTTGTAGGGTTTATTGTGATTGTGATTGTTACCTTTAATATGAGGGAAGAGTGTTTTCAATGTTGATGTGATCAATCATATCATTGACTTAAGATCCTTGACATGAACATGGTCAATGATATCACCCACCAATGTCATTACTTTATTATCTTAAAATAAACATAATTTTTTGCACCAACATTTATTCTGCTTATTGAAAAGTGTACTATGTCATGCTTTTAACAATCTGAAGGTTTTATTGCATGGTACAGTTCAAAGAAAGTGTTTCTCAATTTGCAACGGAACACATTGCACCTCATGCTTCAAAAATAGACCACACAAATTATTTCCCAAAGGTTAGTATGAGGATCTACTTTATCTTCTCCACAAAACAAGTTTTGGATAATTCTGAAATCTGTTTATGTTTTATATGTAATTTAGGAGGTTAACTTATGGAAAAGCATGGGAGAATTTAACCTTCATGGGATTACTGCACCAGGTAGTTTTATTCTTCCCCCTTACTTCACTGCCTCAATTTTCTTCTGCAAATTATTTGATGAATGTAAACATAACAAATGTTCATAAATGAATTCAATACGATGCACTCAACTTAAAGGGTATATGCTAGTTTACCTTGCAGGTTGTGAACCTCATACTAGTACACTTGGCTTCTTTTTAAGATTATGATGTCTTGTATTCCAACAAACTTATCAAATGTTATATATGCTTATTTGCAGAGGAATATGGAGGGCTTGGTCTCGGTTACTTGTATCACTGTATAGCAATGGAAGAGATAAGCCGTGCTTCAGGATCTGTTGGCCTTTCTTATGGTGCTCATTCAAACCTGTGTATCAATCAACTGGTAATTGAATGGAGCTTAAGTCTCATTCGTTGTATGTTTGGTGATAATCTGACAAGCCTTTAGGATTGCATCTTTTGTTTCGTTTAGGTGAGGAATGGAAACCCGGATCAGAAGCAGAAATACTTGCCAAAGGTTCTAGTTCTACTACGTAGTTTTATCCTGTTTCTTTTAGTGCAATTTGTCCCTCGCCCTATTGTCAGCATTTTATATGCTAAGTTGTTTTTACTGCCTTCAATTTGAAGCTTATCTCTGGAGATCATGTGGGAGCTTTGGCAATGAGCGAGCCCAATTGTAAGATTTGCGAACCCGAATAGTTGTAGTGTGTTGCATCTTTTAAGATATTCCAAGGATTTCATAGAGCGAATTGGTCTTTCGTGCAGCTGGTTCTGATGTTGTCAGCATGAAATGCAAGGCTGATCGTGTTGATGGTGGCTACGTACTTAATGGAAACAAGATGTGGTGTACTAATGGTCCAGTCGCTCAAACATTGGTATGCTTCTTCAATCTTTTCTGCATTTTCCCATCCTTTTTGTATTGACTTTGCACTTGTTTAATTTGCCTTTATAAACGTAGAAGGGTAATGTTTCCTCAATCAATGAAAATGCTAATTATAGCGCATTTGATTAATAGTCTACACAGATGCTGAGAATGTATAGCACATTTGATATATTGAACTGAATCAGGTTGTCTATGCAAAGACAGACACAACAGCTGGGTCAAAAGGAATCACTGCATTCATCATCGAGAAGGGAATGCCGGGGTACTTGTACTGAACCTAGTCAAATTTAAAGTGTGCTAAAGTCTCTGCATTTCAAGCTTACAGTTCAGTTAATTCTTGAAAATAAATATTAAAGCAATAATTTTATCAAATATAAAAGGCTGGTTACTGGCTCCTTGTCGCATCTTATAGTTCAAATTTGATTACCAAGTCCTTAGCTTGCAAAATTCCTTCTGTGAAAATTGAGGGGGAAAAAGTAGAGTCATGTAACTGAAAAATAAATGGCTAAAATGTTGAGGCAGTGGATAAATGATAAGTCACTTGGATATGGGGAAAATTAGGAGTGGAATATGAAAATTATGAATTTTGCTTGTGTTTGATTTCAGATTCAGCACGGCCCAGAAATTGGATAAACTTGGGATGCGAGGAAGTGATACGTATGTATGCATGCTCTGTGACAACTTTTCTATACTTAATTCATTTTTAGTCGATGTCCATTCCTTTTACTGATAATAAATATGAATTCTGTTGGCAGATGTGAACTCGTGTTTGAGAATTGCTTCGTTCCTGAAGAAAATGTTCTTGGGGAAGTAGGAAAAGGTCTTGCAATAGCTGCTATGATCATATTTATCAACTTTAGAATAAGATCATCTTTATGTTATTTTGTATATTCAACCCTGCAAAAGTTTGTTGTATGACCATCATTGGTCTTCTGTAATATCCTAATAAAAAACCACTTGTGTTATTTGTCATACGCGTTCCAACCATAGTTTATAATATCAGTTCTTTCTTGTTTTAGGAGTCTATGTCATGATGTCTGGGTTGGATCTGGAGAGACTTGTTTTGGCAGCTGGTCCCCTGGGTATCATGCAGGCATGTCTTGATGTGGTCCTTCCTTATGTTCGACAAAGAGAGCAGTTCGGTCGTCCTATCGGGGAATTTCAGTTTATACAGGTCCATATCGTTGAGAAATGGTTTTCCACAATCATCCTGGCATTTTATTGCATATGATTTTTAGACATTACATTGTTGATCGATCTTCTGTTACAGGGGAAAGTTGCGGACATGTATACTTCTTTACAGTCCTCAAGGTACGAGATTCTAATGTCATGATGCTGTTTCTCTTTCTAATTTAGCTTGCTTGGCAGCAGGGTAACATTTTTCATTTCAGGGCTTATGTGTATTCGGTGGCTCGGGACTGCGACAATGGAAAAGTAGACCCAAAGGTGTGTCCACATATCTTTATCCTGTGGTTAACATAGTACATTAAATATTTCTTGAAAACATAAGCACCATCAGGTTTTTTAAATAAAATGACAATTATTTACTATTGGAACTCCTTCCATAGGGTATTCTCTTTCATTTTTTTTCTTTTTATTTTGTTTCGGGTTTCTTTTGGCATAGTAATATACCAACATATGAGTGTCGTGGCACGTGTGAAACGCAATGCCATTATGCTGTAACGATAGACTAAATATAAATTATCATTGCTAAAATGTTAGCATATGTTTCTGCAATTGTTCTGAACTCAAGCATCAAATTGAACTTAAGATGTTGACTAATTACAACTCTACTTGTGGATTTTCTGTCCGATCCTCAATGCAAGTAACTTCCATAGTTTCCTGATTTTTCATTTGTATTGTTTCCTATTCATTGCAAAACATGATGTAATGGCTACTGCTTTCAGGATTGTGCTGGAGTTATACTTACTGCAGCTGAGAGAGCAACCCAAGTTGCTTTGCAGGTAAATAATTTGCACAGGTTATTTGTTGCAGCTACTATTCTTTGAGTTTTTCAGGTAATACTTTTCAGCCAAATTTATAGAAATCATGATTTTAGAAAATTATCAACTCTGCATAGGTTCTTACTCCTAACATTTTGGTAAATTACATTTGACCTCTCTTGAAGTCAGACGATACTAATTGTTGTTAGTATCGATATGACAAATTAAGAAATTTTGGGATAATAACCGAAAATCAGGGAAGGTCGGCATAATTTACGCTAACTATTTTTTGGTTGTTTTCTTCTTGTGTTACTGTGCTTATATTAGCCTTCAAAATTTGCAGGCAATACAATGTTTGGGAGGAAATGGATATGTGAATGAGTATCCAACTGGTCGTCTTCTGAGAGATGCCAAACTATATGAGATTGGTGCAGGAACTAGTGAGATCAGAAGAATGATTATTGGACGTGAACTCTTCAAGGAGCAGTAGTGAAATGTTCATTATGTAACAGTAGATGTTCATTCATCAAAGGGGAATAAAATTAGAGTCATGAGAATCCATTTATTAATAAAGGAAAGCTATTTTTACCAAAAATGTTTCGTCTGTTATTTGTAGTTAATTTCTGAAGCTGAAAAATGATCACACCACCAAACACATTCATAACAATACCAAGTAAATATATTGCACAGCATGGAATCATGGCATGAAATTTAGAAATTATCACCATGATTCCATAGAATATGTAACTCAAGCAGTTATAGGTTATTACACAATGCTAATAGCACAGCCCTTATTTATGGCTAAAAGTTCAGATTTTTCTGGGCTTAAGAAGAGTTCATAAGATAAATTATCATAACACAAATAGCATCAAAGTGCATGCAGTGAATAAGAGAGAAACAAGGCTAACATAACATAACATAACATAATTGATCTCAATTACAGCCCTGAAACTTTAGACTTTGAGAACTGTTGGAGAATAATAATCTGGTTGACCCACTGAGGAGGACTTTGAAGGCTCCATAATCATTGGTGCCTCTTCCAAACTGCTATTTGTTTCATCATTGATTATCCCAATTGTCATCTTCTCCACTTCTTCTTGGGAATGTATATGGATCTTGCACACCACATTGCAAAACTCACTGCAGCCAAAGATAACGTTGTAAGTTTTTAGCTTTCATAAAATATAATGCAAGAGATTATAACATGAAAATCAATTATGAAGAAGAAAACTTACTGCCATGGATCATCCCCAACAACCATTATATCATTCTCATTATCAGTGTAGAGGATCCTCCATCCCTTATCAGGATCTCTAAGAAGGCCTTCCATGCCGAAAAGTCTCTCGAGTTCACTCAGCAGGTCAGCATAGCTGCTCAATCTTGATAGATCAATGGCTCTTCCTACTAGGCTTCCTTGCTTGTGAACCTTCATGCAGTGGCAACAAAAAACATCAGATAAAAATCTGTATCATAACATAATTTCGTCGATATCACTCTTCACTCACCTTAGTGCAACTCCTTTTTGCAGTGTTCTGTAAATTTTGAGGGGTAGTTTCCCCAGACAAAGGAAATCCAAATAGTTTGCAGCCATTTACCTTTGCCTTAACATTTTTGCTGTCATCTGGAATCTTCATATCTGGCGCACAAGTTTCGCCCGGCATTGTCTTCTTATGCTCATTTGGAACATCTGTTCTTCCAACTTCACTTCTCTTGATCACCCCTTGATTGGAATGTGTGTTGAAGGAGACATTCTCTCTGTGGAAATTCGTCGGTTTCGAGTAAAACATGTTGGTTTGAGCAGTTTTCTTGTGAATATCCCCATAGGGAAAATAAGAAGATTCAAGAACTTGTGGTTTGGTTGCTTGATGAAAGTTGAAAGTGGTGCAACCAATACTATTGTTGGATTTGCCCCAAGAACCAAGGCTCAAATCAACTTTTCCCCTAAGGGATTTCAATGGACCTATTTCTTGACCTTGCAAGACCCTTGGAAACCTAGTAGTTTCTGTGAAGCCTGCATAGCTGAATGGATGAACACTCATAAGCTCAGCAGTGTTGCCCCTCCTCACTCCAGTTGTTGATGCTACATGTGGAAGAGGGCTCATCTCGAATCGCGGCCGGTTAGTTAAGGTGTCACATCCATAATAGAGTGACAGAAAACCAGCATTTTCTTGACCTTGCAAGACCTTTGGTGATCTTACAGACTCCTCAAAGTCAACCAATCCACTGCTCCCTGCTGCCAACAAGAGGATTATTAGGATGCCTTAACAAGCAAGTCTTCGTCCGCTTAGGACATACATCTCAACTAAATTGCAGTCAGCTTCAGCCACAGTCTGTTGCAATCTTTGATGATTGCAACACGACTGTGACTGAAACTGCAACTTTATTAGGACACATACCAGTGATGAGGTGACTGTGAGCGGCAGCTTGCCCATCCGTCCTTAGTTTCTTCAGTCTTGGGAAAGACTGAAGACTCAAAGGAGGGAGGGAAGCGAAAGGATCGATCTCCCATGGAGATACTCGGTCTTGATGATTAGTATCAATATCCTCATCCCATCTAACCTGTTGTTGAAGCCATATCCATCTTATCATTGATTCAGTTAAAGAAAAACAAAACTAGAGATTAAGTAGAAAAAAGAAATTAATGTAATGGGTTATAATATGATCAATGTATAAAGAAAAATTTCATATGTACCATCAAGCATCTCCACTTTGATTTAGGCCATCTATATGGATCTACTTCACTCATTCCAATCACAGTACCACCACCACACCTGCAATATAGGAATACAAATTATTATGTGAATCACAATGATTTTTCTAATGTATGGATACAAATCATGCAGCAGTTTACCTTCTTTCTGGAGATTCATCCATTTCAAAAGTCATTTTGAATCTTGTCCCAATTGTCACAGGATTGTTGATGCTTTTAACATATTTTTGATATGGCACAACAAAAGGTGCATGACTTGCTCTGTATCATACAAAAGGAGAAGTTATTTGCATCTGACACGTTCTTCGACTACTGTATAATATGCGTATTTGCTCGAAATACGAGACAAAATAAGTATACAAAATATATGTCTTATCTGCGTATCTACAAAAAAAAAAGACAAAATAAGTATACAAATATCTTTCTTATTTGTATAACTCAAGTTTAATACTATTGATATAGTCACATACCAATCATGAGTTGGTATCCAAAAAGGGAACAAGCTACATTCATATGAAATTCAATATTTATATATAAAATAAAATAAAAGGTAGATATGATCTACTGTCCAAAAGGGTCAAAGCTAGTAAGCTTTAATTATATTATCATATTCATAATATCATGGTTTCTAGAAAGACTAAGGGCCAGTTTTCTTCCACGTCATTGGAATTTGACAAGTTCATTGCTACCATAAATACCTAATTGGGATATCCTAAGGTCAAATTTGGATCCGTGAACTCAACTGTTGTGAGTTCAATGAACTCAACAAGCCTATGATTGAAAAAAATAGTACTTAATTCAATTTATAATTGGCCAAAATCAAAATCTAAGTATAGACGAATTGCATTGTGATTTGTGAAGTTTAGTACCTTGGACTGTAGAAAACATGAAACATGCTTTTGGTGGATATTGCATCAGAAACAGAAGAAAGAAAATTGGGATAACAGTTTTGGTTTCCAATTACTGTTCCAGGAAGACCATTTCTTGGTCTAATAGCTCTTCTGATTCCCAATCTCAGTTCTCCATTTTCACCCCTACAAACATATCAATCAATCAATATGCAACTTTAGAATATAATTATTACATAGTTACATGAAATGCAATACGTTCTGGTACTGAACAGAAACAGATACCAAATACACCACATATAAAATATTTTATATGAGAAGTAGAGTTTAATTTTGATACACTAGTGTAAAGCGTTTTATACAGCCGTGCTCACATCTGTTCTTTTGAATGACTATTTACGCTGTCAATATAAAAAGTAGTTATTTTTTTACTGATATGTTTTATTACAGACTTATATACCTTAGAAAAAGGACTGCATCACCAGAAACAAGTTTCTTTTGGCCAACAAACATACTCCAACCAGTAGTGAGTAAATGCCTCCTTGGTTGCCCTGAACAAATTACAACATCAACTTTTTATTTTTATTTCTTTTTAAGTATAATCAATTAATCAATATATGAATACTAGATTTACCTCTATAAATATGGCGAAATTTCCACTCCACACCATGAAGGTCTTTTGCTACAAGCTCTTGAGAGGGTCTTTGTTGTTTATAATCCTAAAACATAGCACCACAAGAACAAGAGGACTAAACAATCAAAACTTGCATTCATATATTTTCTTTTATCTACTATGCTAGGCCCTCTTGGTTCTAAAACATCGAACGCTTTGAAAATTCGATACATTCATAATTCAGCGTGTAGGGTGTAAACTACACACTGAGTTGTGAATGTACCGAGTTTCCAAAGTGACATAGTGTTTTAGAACAAAGAGAGTAGTAAGTGGAAGAGAAGAGTTCAGATTTGACACCAAAGGAGGAAAACAATCTTCGGCAGCTCGGCGAGGAACAGAGAATCCTCCATGAGTGCTGGTATCTGAAGCAGTGAGTGATTTGCAGAACATGTGAGTTGTTGGCTTTAAAGGTGGAACTCCATTTCCCTCTTCATCTCCTCCAATTTCCTCAACCTCTTTACCCTCCAAATTCTTATCTTCCAACTAAGATTAAAAGAAAAAGAAAGTACTATTCAGAATTCACTTGAACCTAGTTCCGATATATCAATCATTATTCTAAGTTCATGAAAAAGCAACCTCATCAGATTGGGGAAGCAAAGTAATCTGAGTATAAACCTCATCATTCTCCTTATTAGCCTGTTCCAACAAACATGAACAGTTTCATCATTAAAACCAAAATGCATCTACATTAACAAGAACATGATTATGATGATGAAAGTATAGTACTCACAAGTAACTGAACATTAACAACCCTGCAAAGGATTTGAGGCTGAAGATCATAATTAGGCACATCAATTGGTGCGAAATGAGAGAAAGAAGAAGCTTGTTCTAAGTGTCCTTGAGGGAAGTACACAACCACATTCCCTTTCTTTGGGAGTGAAGTTAGAGGTCCAGCACAAGCATGCCAAAGTTCAAGGTAAGAAGACATAGCAGAACCTGAAGGAGAAGGTGATGAAGCACCTTTGTCACATTCCACATTGCTCTCATCATCATCCTCACTACTCACTACTACTGCATGGTTTAGATCAATGTCCATGAAGCAAGAACACTAAGCAGTTACTATGTTCCAAAGTTGAAGAGAAAAGTGGAGACTATATAGAAAAGAAAGAGAAGAGGAAGAGGAAGAGGAAGAGAGGATCAAATAATAACAAGGGATTCAAAGTAAGATTGAAGGGCCATTTGGAGGTGAAGAAGTAGTGAAGAGGGAGCAGAAGAAGCAGACATAGACAAAGGTGCAAACAGTAGTAATAAGAGAAGCAAAGCAGAGAATGAAACCAAAAACAGAAGAAGCCAATTTGGTTTGGTTAGTGGATTTTGAAGTTAAAGAGTGTGTTTGGTGGAGGGGACATTGTTAAGACAGTACAGAACCCACCACACTGTTCTTCACTTCTTTGCTTTCTTTTATTTTCATCATCTTTATTATTCGTTTATGTCTTTTACTGTTCTTGTGGGGTGACACAAACAAAACTTTATGTACAATGTAAACAAACAAATCTTCATTATTACTAATGCGATCAAGCGCAGTTAACTTCTTATGGAATTGATAGTTAAGAGGCGTCAAAATGATAATTTAGTCAAATTTATTAAATTATTTAACGACTCCTAACTATTAACTTTACATAAAATTAACTATATGTCTACCTGAGTTTTCACCTTCTAATGTAGTTTAAAATAAGGTGAAAACTCATGTGAAGTCGACTTTACGTAAAGTTGATACCTTAAAGCCGTTAGATGAAAATTTAGTCAAATCAGTCAAATAATCTATATTAAAGTATAGTTAAGAGTCGCCAGATGATAATTTAGTCAAATTTATCAAATTATTTAAGGTGAAAATTCAGATGAAGTTACGTGAAGTTCATATTTGAAAGTCGTTAGACGAAATTTAGTCAAAGCAATCAAATTATCTAACGGTTCTCAAGTATCAACTTCACGTGAAGTTAACTATATCTAAATTTTCACTATTATTTAGTAACTCTCAACAAATAACTTTACATAAACCTAAATTTTTATCGTTTAATTTAATTTAATATAATAATATATCATTATCTTTGTCAGGATTTGATAGTTAAAATTATTTAGTTAAATATATTAAATTATTTAATTATTTTTAATTATCAACTTCTCATAAACACATCTACAAATGAGTGTTTTTACTTCTGTTTACTTATTTTTCTTTTACATTTGAATGGTTGAGGCACAGTAATAATTGATTTAGAATAGAAAATACAAAGATAAACTATAAATACAAAATATTTTGAATTTTAATGAATAATATATTAATAATAATAATAAAATGTGCAATAGTAAATTATATTAATAATGTGCAGCCATTGATTTAATGGAAGAGAAGAAGTGAGAGAATGTGGCTTGGGTTCTCTTGCATGTATCTATGACTGCCATAAAGTACGGTGTGGACTGTGGCGTGGGTTTTGTCAGCAACTGTCTTACCCAAAAAACTTTATATTATATATCTTGTTTTAAAATAAATAAATTATATATCCAACCCCCTTCTAAAATAATATATAATTTATTTATAATGTATTATTTTTAATTAAACGATATCTTAATTTAGTTATTAATTATATTTAAATAAATTATAATAAAATAATTTATAATTAAATTATTATTTAAAATAGATCATTGTATAATTTTTAAAATATTAATAAATGAAAATTTTCTTTCTCTAAATTTTTTTTAAAATATAATTTCTATAATTTTTTTAATTTAATATGGTAAGAACAATGTCAAATAATCGCCTATTTTAAATATATAATAACTTAAATAATAACAAAAAATTTTAAAAACTCAACTCACTATTGACAAAATCATTAATGAATAAAATGCAGATCACTCGTTTATTTATTTATCTCACATTTTAAATAATATTATAAGATGCAAAAAGTTATGAAAATAACAAAGAATTTTTTCTTTCGAGGAAAATGATTTGGAGAAATAAATGGTTTAGTTATTAATATTTTTAAAAATTATATAATTACTTATTTTAAATAATAATTTAATTAAAAAATAATTCTATTCTGGTTAAGATATTAGCTTTAATTAAGTTAAAGTAAATCAAGTTATTAGTATAGTTTATAATCAAATTAAGATATCATCTAATTAGAAGTTAATACGTCATAAAGAATAAATTAGGTATTATTTTAGAAAAAAATTTTGGTAAAATTCATCTTAAAAATATTATTTTTAATTAAAATTTAATTACTAAATCAATGAATAATCATTATATATTTATATGTAGATATATTTATTATTTCATAATTTTTAATATTTTAATATATATATTATATAAATAATTAATTTAATAATTAATTTTTAATATACACATATTATATATGATTATATATATTTTTTTGGAATATGTAAAATATTTTAAAGATAAAAAAAATATGAGAGTAAAATACTACGCGATTTATAAAATACAATTTCAATTTTTGAAAAAAAAAAGATCATAATTAAATTATATATTTATTCATCTAAAGATATGAATTCCACTTAGCTTCTTTAATCTATGGTAAAACATTGAACTCATGTATACTAGTTCTTTAGCTAATAAAACAACTACTTTATATATGATTATTTATAAGAAAAACTAGAAAATAAAGAAGACATGCTTTACAAGAAAGTCCAACTAAGAAACACGTGACACGATATATATCATGGTTTAGGGCAAAAAATCAATTAGAAGAACAATCATTTGTAATATATATTTAGAAATCTATATATATAAGTGCATAAGAAAGAACAAAGAACGAGGAATGTATTGATAATAAGTTCGTACATAAGTAGGTAGTGTGATATTTTCTTCTCCCAAGTTATTATTCTAACGTTGATTTTAAAGATAGCATCAATTAAATCTAGGAGCTTTTTTCAGAGAAAATTATATTAAAAAAATTCTAACTTTTATTGTATCTTTTTATCTTAGAAGAAAGCTAAGAGTTTCATTGTTTTATATATTAACTAATTAGTAGTAAATCTGTGCACTTAAAACAGATTTTTTTTTAATTTAAAGAATAATTATAGTATTATTATAATCAATTTATATTTTATATGTAATAAATTTAATTAATGTACAAATAGTATTGTTTCAATTTAATTTTTTTTTATTAAAAATTAGTTAAATTAAATTGGAGATATTTAATTTTTACAATTCAAGAAGAGGAGAAATTCATCTTTTACATATATATATTATTATATTTGAGTAAAATATTTTTCACATAATAAAAATAACAATATAATTAAACTTACTTAAACTATTGTACTTTTTTAAGATAATTTTAATTCTTTTTATTATTTCAAAGTATTTAAAGAGATTGAAAAAAAACATAGAAGTTTTGAAACCAAAAATAAATTTTTTAATATCTTTACACAATAATTTGACTGTTTCTAAAAACATATATAATTGTTTACATATTATTTTTAACTATTACACATTGTAAGTTGTTTTTTATTAAATTAAATCATAATTATTGTCTTTTGTTACGGTGGGTAACCGAAGACTGATGGGCTGGATGGAGTTGGTTGGCCCAAATGTGTGAAGGAGGAGGATTCCGAAGGGATCTGCAACTCGGGAGGCTCCGTCCGACTTGTTTATGCGAGGAGATGGGGGTGGTACCTGCAAAGACACTCCGATGCCTAAGTCAGCAAGGGTGCAAGCAGGTTTAGAGAGTATTGGACTTAGAGATACCTGAGGGGTGTCAGTGTATTTATAGTGGTGAACTAATAACCACCGTTGGAGTAGTGCCATATTTTTAGGGTGTTAACCGTCCCATTATCTTAGGGAGGTTAAGATATGGCTCGTGGAAGTGGTTAGAGAGATTCTAGGGGCAGTTACTCATTTAAATGAGTGTTTATCCGTCAGCTAATCTCGTGCCCGACTTCTTTAGAACAGGTCGTGGTGAATACCGACTTCATAGGATGAAGATTGGTACTGGTGAGACCCAACCCTTTGGATTAGGTCATTTGCTTGATCCTGGGCCTTTATTATTGGGTCAGGGTATGAACAGTGCCCCTACTCGAGCCCAATTTTTTCAAGATTTGGGTTCGAGTATTCTGCTCGGGGTCGTAGCCGACTTGTTGGAGGACCGACGTGATTTTCTGAAACCGACGTGACTTTCCGTGTCCTTTTGGTTCTGACAGTTACGTCTAATCAAGCGTCGTGTCTGTTAGGGATGTGCGTAGGTCTTGGTAACGGTGCATTCTCATTAATGACTGCCCCGCTTTTACCATTATGCCCCTTAGCATGTTTATAGATACTTTCTCTCTCTTTCATTTTTTCGTTTCTGCAATTTTTCAAATTTCTTCTTTCTTCGTTCGTGCTGCGTTCTTGCGTTTGGAGACTTCTGCTTCTTCCAACCTTCACTTTTGGATAAAGGTTAGCTTTCCTTCTTTCATGACATGCTTTGTGTTTGCATGCTTTTATTTTGTAGGTAGATAGGTTAGTTTGTAGATTTTGGCTCCGTATCTCCTCTCTTTAGAGACCGTATTTTTTATTTTTCTTTTCTTTTTCTTTTGTAGGTTTTTGCCACCCTTTATAAGAAAAAAGAAATGGCTTCCGTAGATGTTCTTTCTCAATGGGTTGATGTCACGGTCCTAGGGGAGGAACCCTTGGTCGATGCTGAGTTTATTACTCATCTTCGTACTCACCACAGGATTTGTACTTCTGAGGAGGACGAGCCAAAGTATGAGTTGGTGGTCCCGGGTCCAGAAGACCGGGTTTGTTTTGGGAGGGCCAATGAGGCGGCCCCTCATTTTTTCTTTATGTATGAATGTATGATCACCCGTTTGGGTGTTTTTCTTCCTTTTTCGTATTTTGAGATGTCTGTTTTGCACCACTGTCGAGTTGCCCCTACCCAACTTCACCCCAATTCTTGGGGTTTTCTGAAAATTTACCAATTTATTAGTCACGCTTTGGACTTTCCGACCTCTTTGAGGATTTTCTTCTATCTTTTCCACATGACTAAGCCCTTTAGTGGGCTAAATAACAAGCAGCAATGTGTGTCTTTCCGAGCCATACAAGGTCGGAGAATTTTCACCCTTTTTAACGAATCCTTCCACGACTTCAAAAATTATTTTTTCAAAGTGCAAGCTGTAGAGGGTCACCACCCCTTTTTCTTGGATGAGAATTCTTCCCCTCGCTTTCCCCTCTATTGGTTGGAGGCCTCCCCTTGTGAGAAGTACGGTCTGGATGACCTGGATGAGGTGGAGGCGGCCATTGTGGGGTTTTTCCGAGAAGTGTGGGGGAGGGCCCCATACTTGGATACTAGGAAATTCCTCCAGGGATCGCCGACCTTTGTTCGGTCGCAACTAGGTAGTTTTTATATATATATATATATACATTTCTTATTTTCAACTTGTATCTGCCGACTTGAGGTTTGCCGACTTGTAATTTTTGCTAATTGTTTCTTTTGAAGACATGGCAAGGAAGAATGCTCAGGAATCTTACCAGAGAGTTCAGGAGGCTAAAGCAAAGTCCCGGGCCAGGGCTGGTGGTGCCAGGGCAATCATCTCTCCTCCTCCTTCTCAGAACGTGGGGACCCCTCTCAGCCCATTGTGATTTCTTCTTCAGCCTTATCTCGGCCGCTCCCCTCTGCCCGACTTCTTTCTGAGCCAGAGAAGAAGAAGCGCAAGACTTTAGAGTCTGGCTCTTCTTTTGATGGTGGGGTTAAGGCGGATGCTCTTGCATTCGTCCGAAAGAACATCTATCCTCATATAAGTATGGATGATGTTTCTGTTCGAAACCACCTCACCACTCTGGCTGAGGAGAGTTTTAGGGCGGCGGGTGTTTGTGGCAAGCTTTTGGATATTTTTTAGAAGACTCCTCTCAGCTCTTTGGGGTTAACCTCGAAGGTTGAGGAGCTGGAGGGGAGGCTTCTTTCTTATCAGGAGCATGAGAGGGAGTTGAAGGAGGAGGTCGCCAAGCTGAGGGCGGAGAGAGATAGCCTTCGGGAGAAGGAGAGTAAGTTGCGGGCCCAATGCAACATGGAGGCGAATTTGAGGAAGACAGCACAGGAGAGTTATCAGAGTTTATTTCAAGATCTTGTATCTGTGAAGAAGGATTTGCTGAACTCTCGAAATGCGTATGCCGAGTTGGAGGATTCTATCGCTGATGGTGCCGAGGAGACTTGGAGGATTTTCAAGGAGCAGGTCGGAGTTATTGCTCCTGACTTGGATCTTTCTCCTTTAGATCCGGACAAGGTCGTCATTGATGGTGCTATTGTGGATCCTCCTGCCCCCGTAATCGTTTCCGAGTCAGAATTGAAGACTCGGGGGCAGAGGATTATTGAGTCCCCTCCTCGTTCCAAGGACGCTTCGAGTTCTTCTGTTGTTCCTCCGACTCCTTCTTCATCTCCCGTGGTTGCCTCTCTTCCCGATCCTGGTGGCGCTCTTCCTGACTCTGGTGGTGGTGTTCCGTCTACTCCTCTGCAGAAATAACTTTTTTTTGTGGCTATATGGGGGCTCGGCCTGTGAGTCTCCCGTTTTTTAAACTCTTTATTTGTTGGTGGTGTTTGGACAATTTCTTTTGGCCTTTTTAAGGTCGTGAACAAAATATTTTATAAGTACCCTTTCTAATAAGGGTTTTAACTTAACAAAATAAATACCCTTTTTTGGATAAGGGTTTAAGTTACCTTATGCGTGTATGCTTTTCTTAATTTTTTGAAGTTCCCTTGATCTGTTTCTAAAAATCTTTCTCTTTGGCTTGTCTGTTTTTCTGAGCCCTTTTGTTTAAGGACCTTTTGACAGCCTTTAATCTCTTTTTTGTTATCCCTTATACTCAACTTTGTTTTATTGAGTTCTTATGACTTAGGTTATTTTTGCGATTCGTTTTCTTTTGTACTCGGTTTTTTCCTTTCGACTTATGAGTCGAGATGTTTCCGAGTTTTTATTTTACGATCAACTTCTATAACCTCATTACACCGACTTGTACCTCGTCGTTTTATCCTGACGACCATCTAGGTCGGTTCATGGGATTTTCACGTTTTGTCGAGCTTAATTCGGCGCGTTTCGTAGAAAGACTTAGAAAAATAGAAAGGAGTTTATAAGAGATATGAAAAAAGATCTTTATTGATTGGGGGAGGTACCTTTTTGCTACTAAGGGTTTTTAATAGCTTTTTTTTTTCCTTAGCCTCTACTATGATGCCTTGTTAAAAACCCTTCTCCAGAAAAAACCCTTTGATTTTGGTAAAAAATCATGAAGTTGGGAAAAGAGTACACCAGGGAGTAGAGTTCGCTTTTAACTGTAGTACCTTTTCATATTACAAACATGCCACGACCTTGGGAACTCAGTGCCATTCAGGTCGGTTACTTTATGATAACCTTTTCCTAAAACTTCATTGACTTTGTATGGTCCCTTCCAATTAGCAGCAAGTTTTCCTTCCCTTGATTTGTTGACTCCAATGTCGTTTCTTATTAAGACCAAGTCATTCGGGGCAAATGTTCTTCGAATGACTTTTTTGTTGTATCTTGTAGTCATCCTTTGCTTCAATGCTGCTTCTCTTATCTGGGCATCTTCTCGGACTTCGGAGAGCAAGTCGAGCTCCTCTTTGTGCCCCTGTATGTTTCCGATCTCGTCATGGAGAATTACCCTTGGGCTTTGTTCATTGATTTCTATTGGTATCATTGCTTCTACGCCATAGACTAGTCGGAAGGGCGTTTCTCCAGTGGCGGATTGGGGCATTGTCCTGTAAGCCCATAGCACTTGGGGGAGCTCTTCAGCCCAAGCTCCTTTTGCTTCTTGTAATCTTTTCTTTAGCCCTGCCGGTATGACTTTATTGGCTGCCTCGGCTTGCCCATTGGCTTGCGGGTGCTCTACCGAGGTGAACTGGTGTTTGATTCTCATACTGGCTACTAAGCTTCTGAAGATAGAGTCGGTGAATTGGGTTCCATTATCTGTAGTAATGGAGTAAGGTATCCCATATCCTGTGATGATATTTTTGTAGAGGAACCTCCGACTTCTTTGAGCGGTGATGGTGGCCAATGGTTCTGCTTCTATCCACTTTGTGAAGTAATCTATTCCCACGATCAGGTATTTGACTTGTCCTGGCGCTTGGGGAAAAGGACCTAACAAATCCATTCCCCATTTTGCAAAGGGCCATGGAGAAGTGATACTGATGAGCTCCTCTGGGGGAGCCACGTGGAAATTTACATGCATCTGACATGGTTGGCACTTTTTCACAAATTCTGTGGCATCTTTCTGCAAGGTCGGCCAGTAGAATCCAGCTCGGATTACTTTTCTGGCTAGTGACCTTGCTCCGAGATGATTTCCGCAGATTCCACTGTGGATTTCCTCTAACACCTCGGTGGTTCTTGAGGTCGGTATGCACTTTAACAATGGTGTTGATATCCCCCTTCTGTAGAGAGTATTTCTCACCAAAGTGTAATGTTGTGCTTCCCTCCGGATTTTCCTAGCCTCTTTTTCCTCTTTTGGAAGGATGTCAAATTTTATGTATTCGACCAAGGGGTTCATCCATCCGAGGTTTAAATCGACTACCTCAAGGACTTCTTGTTTGTCTTCTATTTTTACCATTGAGGGTTCCTGAAGGGTTTCTTGGATCAGGCTTCTGTTGTTTTCTCCTGGTTTGGTACTTGCTAACTTGGATAGGGCGTCTGCTCTGCTGTTTAAATCCCGAGTTATGTGTTTAACCTCGGTTTCTGCAAAACGCCCAAGGTGCTCCAGAGTTTTCTCCAAGTACCTCTTCATATTTGGGTCCTTTGCCTGATACTCTCCGCTTATCTGGGAGGTCACCACTTGTGAGTCGCTGTATATCATCACCTTTGTAGCACCGACTTCTTCTGCCAGCTTTAATCCAGCAATCAAGGCTTCATATTCTGCCTGGTTATTTGAAGCTGGAAATTCAAATTTTAGGAAAACCTCTATCTGGATTCCTCTTTCATTTACCAATATTATGCCTGCGCCGCTTCCTGTTTTGTTGGAGGACCCGTCTACATAGAGTTCCCATGTAGTTGGTTTTTCCTCTTGATCCCCTGCGTATTCTGCAACGAAGTCGGCGAGGCATTGGGCTTTGATCGCCGTCCGAGTTTCATATCTTAAGTCGAACTCGGAGAGCTCTATTGCCCATTGAACCATTCTCCCTGCAACATCCGTCTTTTGGAGATTTTGCTTCATGGGTTGGTTTGTACGGACTCTTATTGTGTAAGCCTGAAAGTAAGGTCGTAGCCTTCGTGAGGCTATCACTAAGGAGTAGGCAAACTTCTCTAGTTTGTGGTATCTTAACTCAGGGCCTTGTAGAACTTTACTGATGAAATAAACTGGATATTGTCCGACCTCATCTTCTCTTATCAGGGCTGATGAGACAGCCTTGTCTGCTACGGATAAGTACAGGACGAGGTCTTTCCCAGATACTGGTCGGGTCAGAATAGGAGGTTGGCTTAAAAACTTTTTGAACTCCTGGAACGCCTCCTCGCATTCAGGAGTCCATTCGAACTGGCATCCCTTTCTTAATAAGGAGAACAGTGGAAGGGATTTTAGTGCCGATCCTGCCAAAAATCTGGAGAGGGCTGCAAGTCGGCCATTCAGCTGCTGGACTTCTCTCAAACAAGTCGGGCTTTTCATTTCTAGGATGGCTCTGCACTTATCGGGATTGGCTTCGATCCCTCTTTGTGTTAGCATAAATCCTAGAAATTTCCCTGCCTCCACCGCGAAGGCGCACTTTGCGGGATTTAGTCTCATTCCGTGCAGCCTTATGGTGTCAAAGACTTGTGAGAGGTCTGACAAGAGGTCGACTTCTTTCTTGGTCTTTACCAGCATGTCGTCGACGTATACTTCCATTAGACTCCCCAGGTGAGGGGAAAACACTTTATTCATCAACCTTTGATATGTGGTTCCTGCATTCTTCAATTCGAATGGCATGACCACGTAGCAGAAATTAGCTCTGGGTGTGATGAATGATGTTTTCTCCTGGTCTGGCTCATATATTGGGATTTGATTATATCCGAGTAGGCGTCCATAAATGATAAGTATTGATACCCCGAGCTGGAGTCCACTAGGGTATCAATACTTGGCAGTGGATAAAGGTCATTGGGACATGCCTTATTTAAGTCGGTATAGTCGACACACATTCTCCATTTGCCATTCTGTTTTTTGACTAGCACTACATTGGCTAGCCATGTTGGGTACTTGACTTCTCTGATGAAGCCAGCTTCCAGGAGCGCCTGCACTTGTTCTTCTACTATTAGGGCTCGTTCTGGGCCGAGCTTGCGTCTTCTTTGTTGTACAGGTCGGGATCCCGGATAAACCGAGAGCTTGTGGGACATGAGCTCGGGGTCTATCCCAGGCATATCAGAGGCCTTCCAGGCGAAGAGGTCGGAGTTATCTCTTAGGAGCTTAGTCAATTCTTGTTTTAGGGTTTCCCCTAGGTTGGCTCCTATATGAGTATTTTTTCCTTCCTCTTTGCCGACCTGTATCTCCTCGGTTTTTCCTCCCAGTTGTGGTCGCAGCTCTTCTCTGGCCCTTGCACCGCCGAGCTCTATTGTGTGAACTTCTCTGCCCTTTCCTCTCAGATTTAGGCTTTCATTGTAGCATTTCCTTGCCAACTTTTGATCCCCTCTTACCGTTGCTATCCCTGCTAAGGTCGGGAATTTCATGCAAAGGTGGGGAGTGGATACCACGGCTCCGAGTCGATTAAAGGTAGCTCTGCCGATTAAAACATTATATGCTGACCCCACATCAATGACTATGAAGTCTATACTTAGAGTCTTTGATTTTTCCCCTTTTTCAAAAGTGGTGTGGAGGGGCAAAAATCCCAGTGGTTTTATTGGCGTGTCCCCTAATCCGTATAGGGTGTCGGGGTAGGCTCTTAATTCTTTCTCATTCAACCCTAGCTTGTCAAAAGCGGGCTTAAAAAGGATGTCCGCCGAGCTTCCTTGGTCTACTAGGGTTCTATGGAGATGGGCATTCGTCAGGATCATAGTTATTACTACTGGATCATCGTGTCCAGGGATTATTCCTTGCCCATCTTCTTTTGTGAATGAAATGGTAGGGAGGTCGGATGACTCTTCTCCGACCTGGTAGACTCTTTTGAGATGTCTTTTGCGAGAGGATTTTGTGAGTCCCCCTCCCGCGAACCCTCCTGAGATCATATGGATATGTCTCTCTGGAGTCTGCGGCGGTGGGTCTCTTCTATCCATATCGTCTCGCTTTCTCTTTCCATGACCGTTCGACCTTTCTATGAGATATCTATCAAGCCGACCTTCTCTAGCCAGCTTTTCTATCACATTTTTAAGGTCGTAATAGTCGTTTGTGGAGTGACCATATATTTTATGGTACTCACAGTAATCGCTGCGGCTCCCCCCTTTTTTATTTTTAATGGGTCTAGGGGGTGTCAGTCTTTCAATGTTACAAATCTCTCTGTATACATCCACTATAGAAACTTTCAGAGGAGTATAAGAGTGATATTTTCTTGGTCTCTCGAGACTGAGTTCTTCCTTTTTCTTGGTTTCCCTTTCCCTCTCTTTTGTTGAGGGAGAGGGCCCAGGTCGCCAACTCAGGTCTCTCAACTTAGCGTTTTCCTCCATATTGATGTACTTTTCAGCTCTTTCCTGTACATCACTTAGAAAAACGGGGTGCCTTTTAGATATGGATTGTGAGAAGGGACCTTCTCTGAGTCCATTGACTAACCCCATTATAACTGCCTCTGTGGGCAGGTCTTGAATCTCTAAACATGCTTTATTGAACCTTTTCATATAGGCTCGTAAAGATTCTCCGACCTCCTGTTTTATTCCCAGAAGGCTCGGTGCATGTTTCACTTTGTCTTTCTGGATAGAGAACCTCATCAAAAACTTCCTCGAGAGGTCTTCAAAGCTAGTAACCGACCTCGGGGGGAGGTTGTCGAACCACTTCATCGCTGCTTTCGATAGAGTGGTCGGGAAGGCTTTGCATCGCGTAGCGTCGGAAGCATCAGCTAGGTACATCCGACTTTTGAAGTTGCTCAGGTGATGCTTTGGATCCGTGGTTCCGTCATAGAGGTCCATATCAGGGCTTTTGAAGTTCCTCGGAACTTTTGCCCTCATTATGTCCTCGCTGAAAGGATCCTCCCCACCTAAGGGCGGCTCTTCTTGTTCGTCACGGGAGTTGCGACCTTTGAGGGAGGATTCTAACTTTAAGAGTTTTCTTTCTAACTCTTTTCGTCGTTCCATCTCCTCTTTTAGGTTCTTTTCAGTTTCCTTTTGTCGCTCTCGTTCTTGTTCTAACTATTCCAGGCGACTGTGGACTAATCCCATGAGTTCAGTTACATGGGATGGTCCCTCTTTCTCTGATTCGCGCCCTTCTGAAGAGTTTACCTTCGGGTTTTTTACTCCGGAGGTACCTTCCCTGTGTTGATTATCAATTTCCTGGTGGAGGGTGAAGTCCGCATCGTTATTGCCTGTGTCCAGATTCTCTTGCTCAGAATCTGTCTCCACATGACCTTCTTCGTGGGATCTGTCCGCCATCAGTGGTTGATCTCTCGGGTCTCCGGCAACGGCGCCAATGTTACGGTGGGTAACCGGAGATTGATGGGCTGGATAGAGTTGGTTGGCCCAAATGTGTGAAGGAGGAGGATTCCGAAGGGATCTGCAACTCGGGAGGCTCCGTCCGACTTGTTTATGCGAGGAGATGGGGGTGGTACCTGCAAAGACACTCTGATGCCTAAGTCAGCAAGGGTGCAAGCAGGTTTAGAGAGTATTGGATTTAGAGATACCTGAGGGGTGTCAGTGTATTTATAGTGGTGAACCAATAACCACCGTTGGAGTAGTGCCATATTTTTAGGGTGTTAACCGTCCTATTATCTTAGGGAGGTTAAGATATGGCTCGTGGAAGTGGTTAGAGAGATTCTAGGGGCAGTTACTCATTTAAATGAGTGTTTATCCGCCAGCTAATCTCGTGCCCGACTTCTTTAGAACAGGTCGTGGTGAATACCGACTTCATAGGATGAAGATTGGTACTGGTGAGACCCAACCCTTTGGATTAGGTCCTTTGCTTGATCCTGGGCCTTTATTATTGGGCCAGGGTATGAACATCTTTCATATACTTTAAATTTTTTTAAACATGATACGGTTAATAAAAGTTAGATATTAAACACTACATTTATCTATATATATTTATCCGAAATATTATTCAAATATTTCCTAAAAACAAGTTGTAGTTCGCATAACATGAAAAAAGAAATTATATATTCAAGACAATGAAATTAACATCCATACAACTGACGTAAGCAAGATTCAAAATATAAATTAATATAATATTTTTTATTAATTACACAATTTTATATGAATCATGTTAAATACTGAATCTTTCATATATGTACTATGTAGTATGAATTCTTAAACTACTAATAGAATCTAGTATTTTTTTCAAAAAAAATTAAATAACATTAATATTATTACACAACATAAATAATACACATTAAAAGAATTCAAAATCTCAAACTATACGAACAACAAATATATTAAGATTTTTATATAAAAAAGCAAAATATGAAAGTTTTGTTTTAATTAGTATACCAAATTATTTAATCTGAAAACACACCGGGAAACATTCAACTTGTTATAATTCACATAAAATAATTTAGAAGTAAAACAAACTCATTTGCATAATGAAAGTCTTTTAAATAATAGCAGATTTACCAATAATCATGCCAGTCTCATGATCTAACAAAATTCTCTTTTCAATTTTTGCAACAAAAAAATGTATAAATGTAAGTTCAAGAACCAAAGAACTTATACTATCTTAAATGGAAGGTAAACATCTTTCAAAATAAAAATTCAAGAATTTTTTTGCTAAAAGCAAAAAATGAGGATATTAATTTTTTATGTGGTTTCAAAAATTAAAGAATAATATCCATTTGCCTAAAAACCTCTCCACTTATGGACCAAACAGATTTCTTCACTTTAAGAAATTCAAGATAAAGTTAACCCCATTCTTTTAACATTCTTGTTCAACATATTCATTTTTCTGGTAAGATAATAACTTGAAAACAAATAAGTTATTCTTTCTAAAAACTTAAACTAATAAAAAGAGCTATATAAATAATTATATTCTTATTAACAAGTTTATTTTTAAATATTTTTTATTAAATAAAAAGTATTATATTTTTTATTTTTTATTTGTTATATTTTATTAATAATTCAGATTTTAACTAAAAGAATAACCTGTATTTTTTTATAATTAAAAAAATGAAAGTACAAAACCCACTAATTTATTTCCTCTAAATAATATGTCTTTTTCAAAAATTGCTACTCTTAAATTTTTTCATAATGCATTAACATTTGTTATCTTAAGAATATATATTAGCTAACTCTAATTTATATAAGAGATAATATTCAATTCATTCCTAAATTTATATGCAAGCTTTAATTTAGTCTTTAAAATTTTAATTGTCTTTATTTAGTTTTCAAATTTTGCGAACATAACTCATATTAGTCCTTAAAATAATTTTCTAACGTACAAACCTTCACAGAACATTGTCGAGATGCCACACTAAACTTTGTAAAATTAGGTCGTTTTAGTTTTGACACTCAAATAACCCAAAAATAATATCGTAAATGGTGTTTATTAAAAGTTTACCTAACAAAATAAGTAATACGGCGTCATTTTTAAGCTATTTGAATACCAAAACTAAAACTGCATCATTTTTAAGTTTCAACATGATATTTAATTGTCTATATCAATGCTTCATTAATATTTTTGTACTGAAAATTTTCTTAAAGACTAATGTAAGACACATTTATAAAAATTGAGTACTAAATAAACATAATTAAAACCTCAAAAACTAATTTAAAACTCCTATATAAATTCAAAAACCAAATTAAATATTAACTCTTTATATAACATCAAACCAACAAATAAATGGATAGAACTTATAAGACAATACGATGTGGATATCACTTTTTAAAAGTTTGTGCTAAAGTCATGCAAGTTTTTACATATATAACACAAAAAAAGAGAGAGGGACATAAAAAGTTCATTCAAACTCTTAAAAAGAAAGTTGCATTGGTGTGCGATTATTTTTTTTTCTTTTTGTTGTTTTTTAAGAAAAGGAAGACTATGTTTTGCTTTTATTATAATGTGTAACTGACAAGAACCATCTTATTATATATTATTTGCTTAAAGCAAATGAAAAAAAAAAAGAAAAAAGAAAAAGGTGTAGTTAGTTAGAAAAAGTTATTAATGAAAAATGAACTAAATTCATTCAAGGCTGTGTAGTACTTTCTAAGGACCACAGCATATTATTCGATATAGAAAAATATTAGATGAACAAGTTATTTTTTAATTATATTTAACTATATTTTTTTTTGTGTCTCTTTTTTTCTCTTTTTTTAATTAAATTTTTTGGTTATTTGATAAATTATTAAACCAACTTAATTAAACTTAGTTATCAAAATAATTTACTCATATAGCATTATCATTTAATTATTTATCTTTGGTTTGTTCAATTACAACTATTTTTTATTGCAAAATAGTTACGCCTTGATTTTTAAGTAAATTATTAAAATAGTATTCAAAATTTATATATATTATTAATAAAAAATAATTTCAAAAATATAAACAATAAATAAATTAAAAAAACACAACAAAAATCACATCGAAAATTTTTATTTTAAAGTCGTTTAAAAATATATCTAGTATTTAATTATTTTTTCCATATTTTAAAATTTTTTAAAAAGACTAATTTATTATTTATATTTTTTAAAATTATTTTTATTAGTTCAATAATTTTTTTAATACTATTTTAATAGGTATTTCCTAGAGTTGTTATTGGTTAAGCATGAATATTGGAATCATACCGCTTTTTTCTTATAATTTTTTTGTTATGTTTCTTTAATTTACATAACATCCTTAAAGTCATTTTTATTCCATCAATGTGCTCTTTTTAAAAAATATTTTTTAAAAAGCTTTTTCCTCTAAAATTATTATCTCATATTTTTACAGGGACGGATATAAATTATAGATATAACAAATGAATATACAAAAAACATGATTCTATATATTTACACACATTTAAATGCCCACTTTATTATTAAAAGTGGTCCATGCATTATAGATTATTTGTGGATTATTATGAGTCAAACACTCAAACGAACTGAGTACTTCAAATCATTCAAGTGGTTTGAAAAGTGATTTTTTAAGGAATCTTTTGTCTTACTACATGTGATCTTGCCGATAGCATGATATTATGTATGATTTTATATAAGCATTAAAATTTATTTATAATAAATCAATTCTTAATTAAATACTAGCAGTACCAAACATGTTAAATGGTCTGAACAGTATATATCACATCATAATTCCATAGCCCTTATTATTTAAAGGAATTTGTGGTCCTAAACTGGGCCATTTTCACTTGACCATCATTCTTTATTTGTACATAATTTAATAAAATAAACTAATTTGAATTGGTCAAATGGTCAATTTATTCGTCTGTGTAGTAAGTAAGTGTTAGGAGTTTGAATTTTATTTTATAGTCAGCAATAAATAAATTTTGAAATAGAATTTAGATCCGCAATAAATTAATTTTTAACTTGTCGGACTAAAAGATACCGTATTAGACAATTTAAAAAAAAAAACAAAAAAGGGGTTTGGGGTAGTAATTTTGACTTCCCTCAATCCTTTTTTTATGATATTTCTAAATGTTAATAAAATTGTTTAATACACTTTGTGTTTTAAAATAAAAAGGGTGTGGGGGAGAGAGTTTGAAGAATATTATAGAATCAAAATGGTGAAGACTTTGATGCGCAATACAGCACACAACAATAGCTATCATTACAAAGTTGATTGATGATTAATAATGATTCTGTATTTTTATTTTCTGTATTTCTGTCACTGTTTTTTCTTCACGAAAATTAAGGATGTTAAGTACACGTGGCCAGTGGAAAGTGAAGCAGTAAAATTTCCTTGTATTTTTACTTTTTAGAAACGATGATTAAACAATTTGTTGTTTATATATTTTTTTTAAAAGCAATTTTATCTTCTTTATTTTTCATCAATTATTTTTAATATTGAAATTAAAATATAATATATAAAGTTATATAAATAATATACATATATATAATTATATATAACAATGTTTTACTTTTAACCTTATGTTATATGTCACTAAAATTAGTCAATAATATTATATATATATATATATGTACATTTTAATTTATTTTTAATATAAATTTATATTTAAACATATATTTTATATTAATGACTATTTTTAATAGTTGATTTTGATGTACATGTAGCATAATCGAAAATTTTCTCTTAACTACATAGCATTGCATTTTATTATGTATATAACACACACAATAAATATATATATATATATATATATATATATATATATATATATATTATAAGTATATTTTTTATGTGATATAAAAGATAATATTTTTTCATCTATCATATGAAATGACTTATTAAGTCCACATATTTAAATTGATAAGTAAGGATGTCTAATATTACCAATCACTTTTATACTAAAAGTGATAAATAATAATACCCACAAAAAACAACACATTCAATATTTTTTAAAATAAACCATTTACATATTGACAACATTATATTCTTCTAAATTTCTCATCATTTATATTAATTATATTGAGTTTGAGAAAAATGTATGATATATAAACTTTTGCAATTCAAGCTATCTAGGAAAACCAAACATGTCAAATAGATTAATTACAATAACTTACTTATAATTAATAATTCAACTTGATTAAAAGGAGAATATAGAATTGGCCACTTTGATTTACCCTCCTCCAATCCATGGTCGACACAAAACAAAAATCTCTTTTTATATTTCTCTTTCTAAGCTTTGATCAATTATCAATGTGACTTTGTCTGCTGATATTGATTTTGTCTTTATATGGTCACAATCTATGCAGCTTTTTCCTGTTTCTATTTTGGTCTTATATTTATCGCCCGGATTCATCGTACAAAACTCCCCTTTATGATAATGTTTTTTCATAATTTATAAAAAAGAAAAATGTGTATACACTTATAGTATTTGGTAAAGAGAATAACTATAAAACATATCTTTTAATTTGTTGCCAACTTGCCATAAATATGTTGGTATATATACAATTTGATTTTTAATTGAAGTCATTCTGTCTACAATTTGATCAAAAAAGAAAGAAAATTTTGCTTCATGAATTTTAATAGAATGATCTAATTGGTACTCTGATTGAATGCAAAGTTAGTCCCATATTTTGCTAAAGAACATGGTCAAAGGTAAGTTGGACTTCAAAATTACATATTCAATTAATTTTTTTTAAATAAAATAAATTCGGGAATCATAAAAAGAAATTAATCTATCCATAATAAAAGAAGAGATAAAATCATATTTTATTTGAGTTATTTTAGGTTTAATACATTTATCTCTTATTTTACATATAATAGATTTATATGAACCACTACATAATTTTTTTTAGTCTTTTTGAAATTATGTCTTGTATTAAAAAGTAAAATTACATAATCATCTTTAAATTTCAATCAAAAACCACAAAAATATAATAAAATAAAACAATATCTTTTAAAATTCTCTTTAACATTGTCATTAGCAAAATTTCTAAAGACTACACCATATGTATAGTTAACTCTGCCTATATTACACTTCTGGTACATAACCGATCCCAAGCCCGGATAAAGAAGGTAGGGTTGTGTTAGGTTTTCGACATCCAACATAAAAACTTAATCGAATCTTCATGACATGGATCAAAGACATTATTATGCTAAAGCTAGGTTGTTGTTCGGAAGCAACGCGCTGTATGGCTCGCGTACAGTGTCAAATGAGCAAGAGCCGCTACATTGGTGCCCGAGTGTAGTGTTAAATGAGTAAGGGTTCTCGCGTTTTCATGAACGGACGAGGATAAGTAAGCTAGTATACAAAAAAAAAAGGTAAAGATCGAAACGACAGAAGATTGAGATTTGGGACATGGAACATAGGAACTCTAACAGAAAAATTCATGAAGGTGCTAGATACCATGACAAGGAGGAAGATTAACATCATGTACCTACAAGAAACAAAATGGGTTGGCATGAAGGTTAAGGAGTTGGATACTTCCAGGTTCAAACTTTGGTATATGGGAAAGGTGAAGAATAGGAATAGGGTAGGTATTATCGTGGATAAGTAGTGAAAAAAGATATAGTGGATGTTAAGAGAGTGGGAGATTGAATCATCTCTATCAAACTTGTGATGGAAGGAGATACTTTTCATGTAATTAGCGCCTATGCACCGCAAGTGGGTTCGAAAGAGCAACACATACAAGATAAGATTTTGGGAAGATCTCGAGAGTTTGGTCCAAGACATACTTCCGGGAGATAAGATTTTTTAGGAGGAGATTTAAAAGGCTATGTTGAAAGAGAAGTGACTGGGTATGGAAGTATTCACGAAGGCCATGGTTTTGGGATGGTCAATATCGAGGGTAAAACTATTTTGGACTTTTCCTCCACCTTTGATCTCCTCATTGCAAATACATATTTTAAAAAAGAGAGATGAACATCTTATACCTATAAGAGTGGCATGACAAGCTCTCAAATCGACTTCTTCTTGTTGAGGAGAGTCGATCGGAAATTTTGCATTAAATTGTAAAATTATTCTGAGAGAGAGTTCAACAACACAACATAGGATACTTGTCATAGATTTTTGCGTTGAGCAAAAATTAAGGAAAAGACATCATACGAATAACCCAAGGACAAGGTGGTGGCGGATGAAAGGTGATGACCAAAGAAGCTTCCTAAGACGGGTAGAAGAAGAGGTAAAGTGGGATGGGAACGGAAGCGCAGAGGAGATGTGGAGAGAGATAGTAGAAGTTATTAAAAGAACAATAAAAGAAAGTTTTGGTGAATCTAAAGGGATAGGAATAAGAGACAAGGAGTCCTGGTGGTGGAGTGCAAGTGTATAAGAAAAGATAAAAGAAAAAAAGGGTGTGCTTTAAAGAGTGGTCTTTATGCCGCAATGTAGATAATTGAGAAAAATATAAGGCAGCTAATTAAGAAAGAAACAAAAGTGGTTGTAAACGAAGCAAGAACAAGAGCATATGAGGGTCTCTACCAGTCCTTAGGCATGAAAAAAGGAGAAAAATGTATATATAGAATCGCAAAGAGCTGTGAAAGAAGAACGAGAGACTTAGATCATGTTGAGTGCATAAAAGATAATGACGGGGAGGTGTTGGCTCAATAGGAGAAGATCAATGAAAGGTGGAAGAGCTACTTTTACGAGTTATTTAATGAAAAACATAAGACTCTTCTAAGCCTTAGTCGGTTATATACGAGGGAAGAATATCAAAACTTCGACTACTGTCGAAGAATTCGAGACTTTGAAGTAAAAGAGGCTCTAAAGCAGATGAAAAATGGTAGGACAGTAGGACCCGATAATATCCCGATTAGGCATGGAAACGGGTACCCATGGGGGCGGGGACATGCCCCCCGTCCCCCGCCCCCCGCCTCCATATCCAGTCCCCGTCCCCGCCCCGTCCCCACCACGGGTAACGGGGATCCCGTATCTGCTAGGGATCGGGGACTCTACGGATATCCGTGAATTTTTATAAAATTAAAAAAATTGAAAAAAAATAGAAAAAAAATGAAAAAACCATATCAATCATCATGTTCCTTGTCTCCAAAACATTAACAACAAAGACATTAACAACATGTTCCTTATCTCCAAAAACATTAACAACATTAACAACAACAAAGACATTAACAACATTAAAGAAATAAAAACAATTGGATAATTTTATCAATAAACATGAGTAGATTATGTGGCAGAAATATTCATTTGATGCAAAATAAAATAAAAAAAGAATTATTTCATGGATAGTAATTGCAGACAAGAGTAAAAACTTCATCTGCAACAATGTCAAACAAACTGGAGCGTCTTTTTCGTCTAGACACATTGTTTTGTCTAATGAAATACTTTTGAGCGTGACTGACCACTTGAGTAGGGGTCCTTGATATAACATAGTTCCTTGCAATTCCACGCCAATCACCTTTGTCCAACTTTTGTAATATAAGTAAAAATATTCTGTTCCTCCTCAGTTCATGGAACCCCTACATATTAAGAATTATAATTTAACTATAAGAAAATGCTGCATGAATGTGTTTGCTTGTCTCCATTTAGGATATATGGTAACATTGTTGGAGTTATGTGCAATGTAAAAATGAAATTAGTTTAGAACAAATGAAAATAAAACACCCATTAAATCATAGCTAAAACAGGCATCTCAGCTAATGCTTGAACACCATTTAGAATCTAATTACCCTAATCACAAATCAGAATAAAAAGTTCATAAATTCAGAAATCAAAATCTAATTACCCTAATTCAGAAATTCAGAATTTAATTATTCTAATCACAAATTAGAATCAGACGTTCAGAAATTCAAAATCTAATTACCTTAATCACAAATCAAAATTAGAAGTTCAGAAATTCAGAAATCAACTTACTCGACGCAAAAACCACAGCGAAGACCGGCGATTTGACGGACGAACAGCGAAGAGGAGAAGACCATGACCGGAGACAGTGAGCTCGGGACCTCCAGTGAAAGACCAAGCCACTCAGGAGGTGGGAGGTGGCGCTGGGTCGTGGGAGGCGACAGTCGGCGGTGTTTGGGAAGGAGACAGAAGGGGGTTTGAACTTTGAGGAGGAATGAAGATGAAAGGAGACGAGACGAGACTGCGATGCTGAGGGACCCAAAAGGTGGGAGGCGGCAATCGATGGTCGGCAGTCGGCGGTCAGCGGTGTTTGAAAAGGAGAGGGACTAACAGTTTGAGCTTTGAGGAGGAGTGGAGAGAAGAGGAGACAAGATCATGAGACTCTCACTCTGTCTCTGAAGCAGGGATTCAGGAAGCATATGTGC
This sequence comes from Arachis stenosperma, assembly GCF_014773155.1. Taxonomy (NCBI): domain Eukaryota; kingdom Viridiplantae; phylum Streptophyta; class Magnoliopsida; order Fabales; family Fabaceae; genus Arachis; species Arachis stenosperma. The sequence goes on along the minus strand of NC_080379.1, from coordinate 1,482,852 downwards.
GGCTATGGTTGCTGTCCAATGACTCAATCACATATATATATATATATATATATATATATATATATATATATATATATATATATATATATATAAGGGCATTTCCGTCATTTCATCTAAACAGGGATTTAACGGGTCTCCACGGCCCCATCCCCCGTCCCCGCGGGTATAAATCACCCTCATACCCGCCCCCCGGCGGGTAAATCCCCGCGGATACCCGCCCCGCCGAGGATTTTTGCCATGCCTAATCCCAATTGAAGTTTGGAAGGGTTTTGGAGGGAAAGGCGTTAGTTGATTAACCAAGATTTTTAATGATATTTTAAGATCTAAGAAGATGTCAGATGAGTGAAGAAAGAGCACCTTGGTACATATCTACAAGAATAAAGGGGATATACAAAGTTGCGAAAACTATAGAGGGATCAAACTCTTGAGCCATATCATGAAGTTATGGGCAAAGGGTGACAGAACAGAAACTGAGACAAGAGACACAAGTAACAGAGAACAAATTTGATTTAATGCCAGGTAGATCCACCACTGAAGTGATATACCTATTAAGAAAGATGATTGAGAGGTATCGTAGTAATAAAAAGGATCTACATATGGTGTTTATTGATTTGGAAAAAGCGTACGATAGGGTGCCAAGGGAGGTCTTATGGAAGGTTTTAGAAAAGAAGAGAGTAAGGATCGCATATATTCGTGCATTTAAAGACATGTATGATGGGACTACAATTAGTGTGAAAACTCAAGGTGGTGTGACAGAGAAATTTTCTATTGGTACAGAATTACACTAGGGATCATCCTTAAGTCCATTCATTTTCACATTAGTCTTGGAAATATTCACAGAGCATATCCAAGAGCCTGTACTATGGTGCATACTTTTTTGCCGATGATATCGTCCTTGTGGGAGAGTCAAAGGAAGACCTAAATAAGAAGTTGAAGTTATGGAGAGAAGCTCTAGAAGTGTATGGTCTGCGCATAATCCGTAGCAAGAGTGAATATATGGAATGTAAGTTCGGTCTGCAAAGGAAAAACTCGAATATAGAGGTAAAAATTAGAGATAAAATCCTACGAAAAGTTAAGAGTTTTAAGTATTTTTGGTGCATCATATAGGATAATGGAGAGATTGAATATGATGTAAATCATAGGATCCAAGTAGGTTGGTCAAAATGGCGGAGTGCGTCTAGTTTTATATGTGACAAAGAATTGTGCCTTTAAAACTTAAAAGGTAAATTCTATCGCACTGCTATCAGACCGGCTATGCTTTATGGTACAGAGTATCGGCCAAAAGGAAGCACGAACATAAGCTAAGTGTGGCAGAGATGAAAATGTTGAGATGGATTGGTGGTCATATGCGATTGGATAGAATAAGGAATGAAGATAAAAGAGAGAGGGTTGGAGTAGCATCTATTGTGAAAAAGATGGTAGAATCGCGTCTCAAGTGGTTTGGACATGTGAGAAGATGACTGACAGAATACCCAGTCAAAAGGGGTGAAAGGTAGAGGAAGACCTACGAAGACCATCCATAAAGTGGTCAAATGAGATCTACATGTAAACGGTCTCTTTATAGACATGATATATGATAGAACTCAATAGCATCGTTTGATTCATGTAGCCGACCCCATTTAGTGGAATAAGACTTTGTTGTTGTTATTGTTATTATTGTTGTACTACACCATATGTATAGTTATGAGATTTTTTTTTAAATATTTATCTTCTCTTCCTAACTAAAGTATTATATTTTGGTTAAAAAAAATCTCATCCAAAATTTTATCAACTAAATTTCAATTTGTCATCATCAGCTGGTATTTATAGTATAAAATTAAGCTCATAAACTGATAAGGATTATGAAGAATTATCTCAAACCATATCTCTTCATAAACTGTTTACATAATTTTAAAGTGCAATTGTTTTAAACATGTGATTTGGCCTAATTATTATATGCTCCATATTTAATATGCTTTGCTTATTGCTGAATTACTTATTAATTAGTTAAAAAAAGATAGTGGGTCCATATAGGAGACAAAGGGTATCCCATGATAAGTGACTAGCGATTGAAGGTATGATAGCCTACAAAGAGGTACTTTTAATTTATCATCATCAAACTTGAGATTCGACTATAAATCAATAAAAAGAGAATTGAATTGCTCATAGGCATTCATCTTTTTCCGTAACAATAACATGCTAGCTAGTTTCAGGAATCAGGAGAAGAATCATTATATAAGATCACAAAGATTTCACATGCATGCATGATATATATATATAAGGTTTTAGATTTAGATTTATCATCCATCATCCATTCAATTCCACCCTATCTAACAATCAAACAGCTTGGACCTACACTCATCATACATTCGAATATCTTGTGATAAGCTTTGCTAAGATTTAGAAATATTCCTACCTGTATGTACCTCTTTATAATAATATCATGGATGGATCTTTTTTTGTTTATTTGTTTAAAAGCCTGCAAAAACTTTAATTATTATATCTAGTAATATACATCCTTAATCATTAGCTTATTACGGATAATATATATATAAAAGTAAATAATATTCAATATATTTTTGTCCATTATTAAAAATATATACTGAATATCGTTAAATTTATCTTTTTTTATTGACAATTTTACTATCGAATTTTTCAACCGTTATTATCATAAATGCATCCTCAAAAAATATTATTGTTGAATTTCTGTTTCTACAAACAAATTCAACGTAATAAATGATGAAAAAAATATTAAAATAAGTACGTATGTTAGCGGCGGTTTTATCGTTGAATTTTTTCGACAATAACCTAACTTAGTAAAACGTTGTCCGGTAGCAACGACTAACCTTTTATTATAGAATTTTTTTGTCGATAAATTCGATAATAAAATTGTCTTAAATTTAAAATGATGATAAACCCTCCCCTCACTTTTAGAACAAACAATCCCTCTTCTCTCTCTCTCGCCTGTGCAGCCATAACTAACCCCTCCGACGAAGCTTCTCTACTTTTAAAATGGAAATACTAGGAAGAATGAATTGGAATAAAGTTACATTGCTTTTTTATTTGAGAAAATGATAATGTAATGGAATGGGACGAAGTTCATTAATTTGATTTAAAAGGTTTATACAATAAAGGAATGGAACGAAAAGTAGCTATATACTCACTTTCTTCTTTTTCAAAAAAAAAAATTAATTTATATACACCTAGGCTTTTGATTATGTGAGAGAAGAACAAAAGAAATAAAAAATTTGGTTTCAAACAAAGTGAAAATTGGTGTGTAATTATTTTTACGTAAAATTAATAATTAAAAATTATTAAATAATTTGATAAATTTGATTAAATTATATTTAAATTTAATTTTAATACATTGTCAGTGTAAAGTTATTTTATATGTGCATATAATTATATAACGCTATCTGCTTTTTATATTGACTAAGTGAATGGTTATCCAAAAGAACGTATGTAATTATACGATTATATAAAATATTTTATACTATCAGTACATCAAAATTAAACTCATTATATTTATCGATCAAAGTTTTTATTTTTAAATTTAAAAAAGAAATAAAAAATCTATGGAGCACTATGACGAGATAGATCATAGATGGTGGTTGGAAAATCAACTTCCATCAATTAGTGACACATCCCTATGTCCAGTGTCATACATTAATCAATGTCTTCTGTTATTGGGTCATAATAATCTTCTTTCATACCAACAAATTTGTACCATATTATTGAATGGAGAATTTTTCTTTCATTGTTTGTTTTGCTGCTTCAAAAAGTGCAAACTGTAGAGCCTTCTTAATAAGATAAACACAACCAAATAAGGTAAATTGTGCTTTAAATTATTCTTCTCATACATCATTTTCGTACTTATTAATTATTATGAGAGAAATAAAATCTAAAGAGTTATAATTATTCCAAGGAGTAAGGGGAGAGAGAGAAATATTTCCCACCCTATATACTTTTATGTATATTACTAAGATTTAATTTCAGAGTCCAGGCAGTGGCAACAATCAATCATTTATTCTGTTTTTAAGATATTGTTTAATACTATCAGTCGTTATAATTATTTTTCTCATTTATCTGCTATGTAAATAATTATGCAAATAATAGAATGATCTAATTACATAATAAAAATATATATTTATATACATCACTCAAAAAATCAATCTCATAACACTAACCCATAGTATGTTATTTGAATTTAAATTTTCATATAATGTTAATATAAAAGAATTCTATACGAATAACTAATTTTATATTATTATACTATTAGCAAAGATAATTAATTTTTAAATTTACTACTTAAAAAGTCATTTAAAATAACTTTTTAATTATATTGTTGGTGAAAACTTAGGTGAAGTCGACTTCACGTGAAGTTGATACCTCAGAATCGTTAGATGAAAATTTAGTCAAATTAGTCAAATCATCTAACGACGCTCAGGTATCAACTTCACGTGAAGTCAACTGCACCCGAGTTTCCACCTATATTGTTAATTTATTGAAATTAAATTCATCTTATTTTTGTCCTTTAATAATTAATTTGAACACATCAACTTTAAATTTCCTTCGTTCTATATATAATAATTTAAAACTTCTATTTATAGACAATCTTTACACATAAATATTAAATCTTAAATCCTAAATATTATCTAGACAGATATGGGGGTATGATTTTGTGATTTACACTAATCATGTCTTGATAGTTGATACATATATTCACTTTTATGGTGATGAATACATCAACACAATTAAAAAAAAAAGTTAAAAACAAAGTGGAAATCAGGTGAAGTCGACTTCACGTGAAGTTGATACTTGAGAGCCGTCAAATGATTTGACTGATTTGACTAAATTTTCATCAAACGACTCTCAAGTATCAACTTCATCACGTGAAGTCGACTTCACCTAAGTTTTCACCTAAAAACAAAGAAGAAAGATAGAAACATAAGAGAAGGTGGTTAATGAATGATTTGCAAAAAATGAGTATATGAGTAACTTTTTCTTTAGCTCATATATTCTTCACGGAATCCAAATTAGGGAAAACTAGGGTTGGTAATGTGTCATTTCCATAATTTCTTTAGAGAGGGAGCAGGGTTGTTTATTGTGTCATAATTCATAAACTACAAGTGATGAATAATGGGTATTGGGTAGAGTATGTCAAAGCTAAGTGTTTCTCAAAATGGTATACAAATTTCGACACCTTGGTCCACTTAATAGGTCAAACATGTTCCTTTGTCATTATTTTCATTTCTAGAGTGACATGATTTGAACTCTGAAAATATACCTATCCTAGTAGGCATGCGAACATGACTTTTCATTTTTATACATTTCAATTTTCTACTTTCTCCACTTTTAAGTCTTAACAACAATAATGTTGATGTATACTCAAATTTAAGGAATCCATTTATATCATTATTGCGTTGATTTTCTTCAGTTGGATCATCATAGTAAACAGTTTTAATTGTTCAAATACCTTGAAGAATGACCGAAATAACCATCAAGGGCATTTGGTCTAGTGGTATGATTCTCGCTTAGGGTGCGAGAGGTCCCGAGTTCAATTCTCGGAATGCCCCAACTTTCAACAATTTTTTTTCCATACATGTTTGAACCAAATTACAATAAAACACTAGCTATGTTATAAACTTATGATAGTATAGAAATTGAAACACAAGATACAAACAAAGTACAAACTTGAAACAGGTTCTAAATTAGACTTAGAACAAACTAAGTACATGTATACAAATTAGCCTAGTTTTTCCTCCATTTTGTTTTGATCATTGCTAGATGAATCCATTATTTGAGAGGCATCATTGTTGTTGCTTTCAATCTTCAATAGTCCATATTTAACACTAACTTCTTTCCATATCTTTTGCTCCGATAGATACTCATGCCTTAGCAAGTATCTTTTGAGTTCCATCCTAAGATTCCTAATTGGCTGTGTCCAAAAAATCAAACAATACCAAACACCAAAGTAAAACTTATAATAATAACAATTAACTAGATTAGATTATCAAAAATTCTATACACATACTAAAAATCAACTACTACATATTTGTGTAGAGATAATATTTAATTTGATATCTAAATTTGCATACGAGCCTTAATTTAATCCCTAAAGTTTTCATTGTCTTTATTTAGTCCCCAAACTTTGAGGATATGACTCATGTTACTCCTTAAAATAATTTTCAATGTATAAACGTTAATAGAACGCTGTCATGGACAGATAAATGCCATGGTAGACTTTGTAAAATGATTTCGTTTTGATTTTGACACTCAAAAACCTAAAAACAACATCATAAGCAGTGTTTATTGAAACTTTATCTAACAAAACAAGTGATACGATGTCATTTTTAAACTATTTGAATGCTAAAACCAACATTGCATCATTTTACATGTTTCAATGTGGCATTTGATTGTCTATTTCAAAGTTTCATTAACATTTTTGTACTAAAAATCATCCCAAAGACTAATGTGAGACACGTTTATAAAATTTGGAGACTAAATAGAATTAATTCAAATTTTAAAAGCTAAATTAAGACTCGTATGCAAGTTCAGATCCTAAATTGAGTATTAACTCATTTGTTTATAAATGATGTATGATTTCTCAATTCTCACATGTTCAATTAATCATGTCACGTTATTATTTTGACACTTTATTTCTATCACAATTAGGCCAATATTTACTGAAAAAAAAATTGACATTCATGCAACACTAAAAAAAGCAAAAATGTTAGAAGAAGCAAACCTCAGCCATAGATTCCAATGCAAGGCGGAAGAAATCGGCGGCGACGAAGTGCTTCCCGACGGACTCTGCCAACTTGATTTGGCCAATCCAATAAGAAGATGTCTCCAACTTATCAAACCGGCACTTGCTGCAATGCGCCGCCGTGTAAAACGGCGTCGCTGGAGGCTTACTACCCTTGTGGTTGGTCCTAACATGAGGTGTTTTGGGTTCTCCAGCATCATTCAATAATCTCGGACTATTATTAACATTCTCAGCAGGGTTGGTGCTACTAATTGATGATGAAGATTTTGGTGCTTGTTTTTTTGGAACACAGATTTTTGGTTTGGTAGTAGTAGTAGTAGTAGTACACTTGTCCCAAACCGGTTTTCCCATAATGTTTGTGTTCCTAGCGGTTCCAAAAACCCGGTTTTGTCTGAAAAAAAAACAGAGTGAAGAAAGAAACTAAATAAATTGGTAGATTAAAATTAAGGTATTAATTAATTACCTAGATTGAATTTGGGATTCATTGGTTGCGATTTTGGTTGATGCTTGATTAACCTTTGTGTTGATTCTTTGTTTTGAGTCATTGGCTTTCACTGTTGAGGGAAACGATTATTATTATTATTATTAGTAGTATGATTGATTAGTATTGAAAAAGATGAAATTAAATTAAAAAAAGAAAAGATTGTATTGGTACCTGGAAGTGGCGTGGGAAGAGGATCCATGGTGAAAAGAAGAACAAGAAGTGAAGTGTATGAGATTGTAATAGGAGGAAAGAGTAGACAAAGTACGAGAATGTGGCGGTTATAACCGTTGGATGCATGAGCGGGAACAGGTTTTCTGTTTTTTTTTTTTTTGGAACAGATAGCAGAATAAAAAAATAAAAATCTTCAAAATAGGCCCAACATTAACCCAAATTTTTGGGCCCAATTGCGACAAATTTGCAAGTTTGAACTATATGTGATTATCGGGCCAACCGGGCCCATACAAAGTAAAACAAAAAAGAGAGAACTATATATGACTGATCCAATTATAATAACAAAGTACCAACGAAGCACGACACTTCTCTAATATGCTGTGTTTGCGTATTGAGCACATTTCGGTCACGACATTCAACGACACTCGCTCGACACAACTTTGTCTTAATAAAAAAATATATTTTTTGAATACATTTGAATACAACTAAATATTATTACGTGTGAACGTATACAACTTTATTCTTAACATATATTTTTAAAATTAATTTAAAAATAACATGTATTATTAATTATTAAAATAAAAATATTTTAAATACTTTATATAATTAAAAATTAATTTAAATTTAAAATTAATAATATATCAAAATATTATTATAATTTATTTAAAAATACTTTATATGATATATATATATATATATATATTATGTCATTGTGTCTTATAAAAATTTTAAATTTATGTGTTACATATCTCGTACTGTATCGTATTTTGTGTCTGTATTAATATCCGTACATCATAACAAAATACTATTATTTAAAAAAAATCATTATAGTTATTCTTATAAAAAAAAAAAAACATAAAAATTGCACTCATTTCATCATGTCCCTTGAGTGGAAGGAATGAACGATGAATCTCCAAAATGAAAGTAGTTCAATACAATATTATGTCGCAATTTGTCCAAAGCAATCTTGTGAGTGTAGTAGTAGCTAGGTAGGTCATCTTTAGCCATATGATACTATTGGTGAGTGCTTAATTTAATTATCGGAGATAAAAAAATAATTAAAATTTATCTTATTAAATATTTATTTTATATTTTAAAAGTGTATTAGTTAAATATATCTTTAAAAAAAATATTTTAATATTATTTATTATAAAAATATTAAAATATTTTTTTTATCATATGTTTAACCAATGTTCTTAAAATATAGGGTAACAAAATTCTTATAATAATAATAATTAATAAATAATAAATAAGATAAATTTTAATTATTTTTAATAAATTTATTTTAATTATGAAATATTTTCATTTAATTATTTAATAACTAACAAAAACAAACGAATACTTCCACTACTTTTTGGTACATTTTAAAATGTATATTTTCCTTTCTTTTTTTTTTAAATAGTGTACATTTATTACAATTTTTCATTATATTCACTTTTATATCTAAAGAAGTGTATTAAAAAAGTAATTTTAAAAGAAAATCTACATTCATATATATCATGACATGTTCTCTTTTATTCATTCTCTCTCTCTCTCCCTCTCATTAGAGAAGCTTGCGTCTTTCCCTATTTCATGAACATAATCAGTTTAATTCGTAATTAGAATATCCCTAATGCTAACTTTCTGTTCTAAGACATACTAATAAAGAGGATAAAATGAAGCTATAGCTAATGATGAGTGTTACGGTGGGTAACCGGAGATTAGTCCAATGGATGGCATTCGGCGGCCCAAGTGAGTGATGGAGGAGGACTCCAGGTAGGTCCGCAACTTGGGAGACTCCGTCCGACTTGTGCTCGCGTGTGAATGGGGGGTGGTACCTGCAAAGACACTCCGATGCCTAAGTTAGCAAGAGTGTAAGCAGGTCTTATAGAGTATTGGACCTTTTCATACCTGAGGTGTGTCAGTGTACTTATAGTGGTGAGCCAATAACCACCGTTGGAGTAGTGCCGTATCTTTAGGATAATAACCGTCCCATTATCTTAGGGAGGTTAAGATATGGCTTTATGAAGTGGTTAGAGAGATTTCAGGGGCGGTTACCCATTTGAATGAGTATTTAACTGCCAGCTAATCTCACAACCGACTTCTTCGTACCAAGTCGGGGTTGACACCGACCTCTTGAATGGAGGTGGGTGCTTTGCTAGGCTTAATCTATTGGATCAGGCCTTTCGATTGGACCTGGGCCCTTAACATTGGGCCAGGGTATGAACAGTGCCCCTACTTGAGCCCAAATTTTCTTTAAAGTTTGGGTTCAAGTATTCAACTCGGGTTCGTAGTCGACTTGTTTGAAAGAATACGGATGGTGAGAACCGACGTGATTTTCGCGACTTTTGGTTTCTGACAGTTACGTCAATTCAAGCGTCGTGTCCGTTGAGGGATCATTCAGGGATTGAGGACTTTGGTAACGGTGCAGTCGCATTAATGACTGCCTCGTTTTTACCATTATGCCCCTTAGCCTATTTATAAATACTTTCCCTCTCTTTCCATTTTCCGTTTCTGCAATCTTTCAAACTTCTCCTTATCCTGTTTGTGTTGCATTCTTGTGTTTGAAGACTTCAGTTCTCTCCAACCTTCATTTTCGGCTAAAGGTTAGTTCTGCTTTTCCCATGTCATTTTTGTTTGCATGTTTTGTTTGGCGAGTAGATAGGTTGACCTGTAGATTCTAGTTTCGAATCTTTCTTCTTTAGTGGCCTTGTTTTTTGATTTTCTTTTTTCCTTTTTCCCTTTTGTAGGTTTTCTGCCACTTTTCTTTACATAAAAAATGGCTTCTGTAGACATTCTTTCTCAGTGGGTTGACGATACGGTCCTTGGGGAGGAACCGTTGGTCGACGCTGAGTTCGTCACCCACCTTCGTACTCACCATAGGCTCTGTACTTCGGACGAGGACGAGCCCAAATATGAATTGATAATCCCGGGTCCTGAAGACCGGGTCTGCTTTGGGAGAGTTGATGAGGCGACCCCTCACTTTTTCTTTATGTATGAATGCATGATCACCCGTTTGGGTGTTTTTCTTCCTTTCTCGGATTTTGAGATATCCGTTCTGCACCACTGTAAGGTTGCCCCTACTCAACTCCATCCCAATTCCTGGGGTTTCTTGAAGATCTACCAGTTTATAAGCCACGCTCTGGACTTCCCGACTTCCTTGAGAATCTTCTTTTATCTTTTCCATATGACTAAGCCCTTTAGTGGGCTAAATAATAAGCAACAATGGGTATCCTTCCGAGCCATTCAAGGTCGGAGGATTTTCACCCTTTTTGACGAATCTTTCCACGACTTCAAAAATTTCTTCTTCAAGGTTCAAGCCGTAGAGGGTCACCACCCCTTTTTTCTGGACGAGCATTCCTCCCCTCGCTTTCCCCTTTATTGGCTGCCGACCACCCCTTGTGAAAAGATTGGTCTAGATGACCTAGACGAGGTGGAGGCGGCCATTGTGGGGTTTTTCCGAGAAGCGTGGGGGAGGTCCCCATATTTGGATACCAGAAAAATTCTTCAGGGAACACCGACTTTCGTTCAATCTCAAATAGGTAGTGCATGCATTCTTTATTTCCGAGTTGTTTTCGCCGACTTATATTATACCGACTTGTAACTTGGTTGTTTCTTTTGTAGATATGGCAAAAAAGAACGCTCAGGAGGCCTACCAAAGGGTCCGAGAGGCCAAGGCGAAGTCCCGGGCTAGGTCCGGGGCGATCACCTCTCCTCCTCCTCCACCTCCTCCTCCTAAGAACACTGGCACTCCTTCTCAACCCATTGTAATTTCTTCCTCGAGTTTGCCCCGACCACCCCCTTCAGCCCAAATTCTCTCCGAGCCCGAGAAGAAGAAGCGTAAGACCTTAGAGTCTGGCTCTTCTTCCTTCGATGGTGGGGTTAAGGCGGATGCTATGGCATTCGTCCGAAAGAACATCTATCCTTTTATCAGTATGGATGATGTTTCTGTTCGAAACCACCTCACCACCATGGCTGAGGAGAGTTTTAGGGCGGCGGGTGTTTGCGGGAAACTTTTGGATATTTTTGAGAAAGCTCCCCTCAGCTCTTTGGGGGCATCCTCGAGGGTTGAGGAGTTAGAGGGGAGGATTCTTATTTATGAAAAGTATGAGAAGGAGTTGAAGGAGGAGAGGGATAAATTGAGGAAGGAGAGGGATCACCTGAAGGAGGAGGAGGGTAAGCTGCGGGCCCAATGCACTTTGGAGGCGAATCTGAGGAAAACGGCGCAAGAAAGCTACCACAGCTTATTTCAAGATATTGTGGCCGTGAGGAAGGATTTGCTGAATTCTCGGAACGCCTACGCCGAGTTGGAGGACTCTATCGCCGATGGTGCCGAGGAGTCTTGGAGAATTTTCTTGGAACAAGTCAGAGTTATTGCTCCCGACTTGGACCTTTCTCCACTACATCCTGACAAAGTAGTTATTGATGGCGCCATTGTTGATCCTCCTGTTCCCGAGGTCGTTTCCGAATCAGACCTGAAGACTCGGGGACAGAGGATTATTGCGTCTCCTCCTCGTCCCCAAGATGCTCCGAGTTCTTCAATCCTCACTCCGACTTCCTCTTTAGCTCCTCCTCCCGGTCCTGGTGGTGTTCCTCCTGGTGATTCTTCTACTCCGTCCAAGAAATGACTTTTTTATTTTTGTGGCTATATGGGGGCCCGGCCTGTGGGTCCCCCTTTTTTAAACTTCTATTTATTTGCTGGTGGTGTTTGAACAATTTGCTTCTTGGCCTTTTGAGGCCGTAAACAAAGTATTCTGTTTGTTGCCCTTTTTTGGGATAAGGGTTTAAACAAAATAAATTCCCTTTTTTGGATAAGGGTTTTCTAATCAAAGTGGGTGCCCCTTTTTGAATAAGGGTTTAAGTTACTTTGCGCGTATGCATGCTTTTCTGTTTTGGATATGTTTGATCTTTTCGGAAAAAAAACCTTTTGTTAGCTTGCATTGTTTTCTCGAGCCTTTTCGTGCAAAGGCTCGTATGCAACCTTTAAACTTCTTCTAGGTTTCTCAATCTCTTTTGTTTATCCTTTATACTCAACTTTGCTTTGGTGAGTTTTATGACTTAGGTTATTTTTGCGATGCGTTTTTTTTCTACTCGGTGTTATGTTCCGATCTGTGGATCGAAGCTTTCCGAGTTTCTCTACTCGGGATCACTTTCCGACTTATGAGTCGGGTTAGTTCACGAGTTTTTACGATCGACTTGTATAACCTCTTTACACCGACTTGTACCTCGTCGTTTTATCCTGACGACCATCTAGGTCGATTCATGGGATTTTCACGCTTTGTCGAGCTTAAGTCGGCGCGTTTCGTAGAAAGACTTATATAAAAATAGAGAAGGATATTTAAGAGAAATATATTAATGAAAAAGATCTTTATTAATCGGGAAGGTACCTTTTTGCTACTAAGGGTCTTGACAGTATATTTCCCTTAGCCTCTACTATGATGCCTCGTTAAAAACCCCTCTCCAGAAAAAACCCTTTTTTGGGAAAAAATCATGAAGCTGGGAAAAGAGTACATCAGGGAGTAGAGTTCGCTTCTAGCTGTAGTACCTTTTCATATTACAAGCATGCCACGACCTTGGTAACTCAGTGCCATCCAGGTCGGTTATTTTATAATAACCTTTCCCTAACACTTCTTTGATTTTGTATGGCCCTTTCCAATTGGCGGCGAGCTTTCCTTCCCCCGACTTGTTGACTCCAATGTCGTTTCTGATTAGGACCAAGTCGTCTACAGCAAATGTTCTTCGAATGACTTTTTTGTTGTATCTGGTAGCCATTCTTTGCTTTAATGCTGCTTCTCTTATCTGGGCGTTCTCTCGGACTTCGGGGAGCAAGTCGAGCTCCTCTTTGTGCCCCTGTACATTTCCGACCTCATCATGGAGAATTACCCTTGGGCTTTGCTCACTGATTTCTATAGGAATCATGGCTTCTACGCCGTACACTAGTCGAAAAGGTGTTTCTCCTGTGGCGGATTGGGGAGTTGTCCTATAGGCCCACAGTACTTGAGGGAGCTCTTCGGCCCAAGCTCCCTTTGCTTCCTGTAATCTTTTCTTCAAACCTGCCAGTATGACCTTGTTAGCTGCCTCGGCTTGCCCATTGGCTTGTGGGTGTTCTACCGAGGTGAATTGATGCTTGATTTTCATGCTGGCTACCAGGTTTCTGAAGGTGGCGTCGATGAATTGGGTTCCATTATCTGTGGTGATGGAATAAGGTATCCCATACCTTGTGATGATGTTTTTGTAGAGGAACCTGCGACTTCTTTGAGCAGTGATAGTGGCTAATGGTTCTGCTTCTATCCACTTTGTGAAGTAATCTATTCCCACGATTAAGTATTTAACTTGCCCTGGTGCTTGGGAAAAGGACCTAACAGGTCCATCCCCCATTTGCAAAGGGCCAGGGGAAAATTATACTAATGAGCTCTTCTGGTGGAGCTACGTGGAAATTTGCATGCATCTGGCATGGCTGGCATTTTTTCACAAAGTCGGTAGCATCTTTCTGCAAGGTCGGCCAATAGAATCCTGCTCGGATTACTTTTCTGGCTAGCGACCTTGCTCCGAGATGGTTTCCGCAAATCCCATTGTGTACTTCTTCCAACACCTCGGTGGTTCTTGAGGTCGGTACGCACTTCAGCAATGGTGCTGATATCCCTCTTCTGTAAAGGACATTTCTCACCAAAGTATAATGTTGTGCTTCCCTTCGGATCTTTTTAGCCTCTTTCTCCTCTTTGGGGAGGATGTCGAATTTTAGGTATTCGACTAAGGGATTCATCCATCCGAGGTTGAGGCCGACTACCTCAAGAACCTCTCGTTCATCTTCTGCTTTTGATACCGAGGGCTCTTGTAGGGTCTCTTGAATCAGGCTTCTGTTGTTCCCTCCGGGTTTGGTACTTGCTAACTTGGAGAGGGCGTCAGCTCTGCTATTTAGATCCCGAGTTATGTGCTTGATCTCGGTTTCCGCAAAGTGCCCAAGGTGTTCCAAGGTTTTTTCCAAGTATTTCTTCATATTGGGGTCCTTTGCCTGATATTCCCCACTTATTTGGGAAGTCACCACTTGTGAGTCGCTATAGATTGTCACCTTTGTGGCGCCAACTTCTTCTGCTAGCTTTAATCCTGCAATCAAGGCTTCATATTCTGCCTGATTGTTTGAAGCTGGAAATTCAAATTTTAAGGAGACCTCTAACTGGGTTCCTTTTCCATCTACCAATATTATGCCTGCGCCGCTCCCTGTTTTGTTGGAGGACCTGTCTACATAGAGTTCCCATGTAGTTGGTTTTTCCTCTTGTTCACCTGCGTATTCTGCGATGAAGTCGGCAAGGCACTGGGCTTTAATTGCAGTCCGAGCTTCGTATCTCAAATCAAACTCGGAGAGCTCTATCGCCCATTGAACCATTCTCCCTGCAACATCCGTCTTTTGAAGGATTTGCTTCATGGGCTGGTTCGTACGGACTCTTATCGTGTGAGCCTGGAAGTAAGGTCTTAGCCTTCTTGAGGCTATTACTAAGGAGTAAGCAAACTTCTCTAGTTTGTGGTACCTTAGTTCAGGACCTTGTAGAACCTTGCTGGTAAAATAGACCGGGTGTTGCCCGACCTCGTCTTCTCTGATCAGGGCTGATGAGACAGCCCTGTTTGCGACGGATAAGTATAGGACGAGGTCTTTTCCCGGTATTGGTCGGGTCAAGATAGGAGGTTGGCTTAAGAAATTTTTGAACTCTTGGAACGCCTCCTCACATTCCGGAGTCCATTCAAACTGGCATCCCTTCCTTAACAGGGAGAATAGTGGAAGGGATTTTAGTGCCGATCCTGCCATAAATCTGGAGAGGGCTGCAAGTCGGCCATTGAGCTGTTGGACCTCTCTTAAACAAGTCGGGCTCTTCATTTCTAGGATGGCTCTGCACTTGTCGGGATTGGCCTCAATCCCTCTTTGTGTTAGCATGAAGCCTAGAAATTTCCCTGCTTCTACTGCGAAGGCGCATTTTGCGGGATTTAATCTCATCCCATGCAACCTTATAGTGTCGAAGACTTGTGAGAGGTCGGTTAAGGGGTCGACTTCTTGCTTGGTTTTTACTAACATGTCGTCGACGTATACCTCCATTAGGCTCCCTAAATGGGAGGAAAACATTTTGTTCATCAGCCTTTGGTACGTGGCTCCTGCATTCTTTAGTCCGAATGGCATGACCACGTAGCAATAGTTGGCTTTTGGTGTGATGAACGATGTTTTCTCTTGGTCGGGTTCATGCATCGGGATTTGGTTATATCCCGAGTAGGCGTCCATGAATGATAGGTATTGGTACCCTGAGCTGGAGTCCACCAGGGTATCAATACTTGGTAAGGGATAAGGGTCCTTAGGACAGGCCTTATTCAGGTCGGTATAGTCGACGCACATCCTCCATTTACCATTTTGTTTTTTGACTAGCACTACATTGGCTAGCCATGTTGGGTATTTGACCTCTCTGATAAAGCCGGCTTCCAGGAGCGCCTGTACTTGCTCTTCTACTATGGAGGCCCTCTCTGGGCCGAGCTTGCGTCTTCTTTGCTGTACAGGTCGGGACCCTGGGTAAACCGAGAGCCTATGAGACATGAGCTCGGGATCAATCCCGGGCATGTCGGAAGCCTTCCAGGCGAAGAGGTCGGAATTAGCTTTTAGGAGTTCACCCAACCTTTGTTTCAGGGTTTCCCCTAGGTTGGCTCCTATGTAAGTCGTTTTGCCTTCCTCTTTACCGATTTGTATCTCCTCGGTTTTTCCACCCGGCTGGGGTCGTAGCTCTTCTCTTGTCCTTGTCCCACCTAACTCTATGGTGTGGACTTCTTTGCCCTTTCCTCTCAGATTCAGGCTTTCGTTGTAGCACTTCCTTGCCAATTTTTGGTCTCCCCTCACCGTTGCTATTCCTCCTGGAGTCGGGAATTTCATGCAGAGGTGAGGGGTTGACACTACTGCTCCAAGTCGATTAAGGGTAGTTCTGCCAATTAAGGCATTGTAGGCTGACCCTTCATCGATGACTATAAAGTCTATACTCAGAGTCCTTGATTTTTCCCCTTTTCCGAAGGTGGTGTGAAGGGGTAAAAATCCCAGTGGCTTTATTGGCGTATCCCCTAACCCATATAGAGTGTCGGGGTAAGCTCTCAATTCTTTTTCATCTAACCCTAGCTTGTCGAAGGCGGGCTTGAAAAGGATGTCCGCCGAGCTCCCTTGGTCTACTAGGGTTCTGTGGAGATGGGCGTTAGCTAGGATCATAGTTATCACCACGGGATCATCATGCCCGGGGATTATCCCTTGCCCATCTTCTTTTGTAAATGAGTTTAGCTACATGCACTATATTATTTTAAAATATCACCAAGGAAAAAGGAAATATATATATATATATATTTGGACGAGGAAAATTCCTAAATGATTGAATTGACTTCCACGGCGTCTACGAGGAAAAGTAATTGAGAAATAATGCAACTTCATAAATGATATAGTTGAATTTTTCAGTGTGTATACAATTTTTGTCTAATTTATTTAAAAATAAAAATTAAGTAAAATGATATTCATTTTTTATTTTTGAATTCTATAAATAATAAATCTTAGACACATAAAAAAGACTTAAATAGTATTTTATTTTATGCTAAGGTCGAGTTTTTTATAAATTATGAATTTTTAAATAATATTTATTTTATTATCATCATGACCGTACCGCGAGGTTTTATTATATTTATATTTATTCTTAACTAATCAAGAGCGGTGTCAAGCTCATGCATTTCTCTGGGAAGATTTTAGTCCATAGCTTTAACAATAGAATATGGTCAAAGATTTCATTATAAATAATTATAGCCAGCTACATGCATTATTTGATGCATATAAAATTATTTCTTTCAAATCAGACCTACATGCACGTAAATTTTTATGAATTATTAGGTCGTGAACGACGTATAACACCATCGCTATACTAATTAATTAATTCAAAGCATATAACGCATGCCTTTTAAAAAACATATATAAGAAAATATTCACTTTGATTCTAAAGTTATACTCAAATTTTGATTTAGTATTTAAAATTTTAATTGTCTCAATTTAATTTTTAAATTTTTTAAATTTTAATTATGTTAGTTTCTGTCGTAATTTTTGTCACAAAATCAATTAAAAAATTTAAGGATTAAATTGAGACAATTAAAATTTTAAAGACTAAATTGAGATTTGAGTATAACTTCAAGAACTAAATTGAATATTTTTCTGCCGGAAGAAAATACAGATGGAACTGCCGCTTGTCTGAAGAAAATACAGACAAAATTGCTGCTTGTTTAAAAGAAGTGCAGACGAAATTGTTACAAGAAAACGCAAACGAAACTGCCAGAAAAGAACATAAACAGAACTACCGGAAGAGTGGCCAACTGCCCAAAAAACCGCTGAAAATAGGGGTGCACAGACCCGCCCCGGCCCGAAGGCCCGGCCCGGTCCCGAACATTTTAGGGGCTAATTTGGTGTGATTTCATCGGGTTTAGGGCCGGGTAAGGGTCTCAAAAATAGACCCGGTCATTATTTCGGGTCGGGTCCGGGCCATAGCTCGGGTCACCCGAAGTCGGCCCGGTGGCCCGGTCATCATACACAATTAATATTTTGTGTTATTAGTGATGGATCATGACTATTCTTATGTGGAATTTAAGTATTGTAAACCTTAATATTTTGTGTTATTAGTCATTATAAGACTATAAGTTAATGTTTTATGTTTAGAATGCATAAGACTTTAGACTAATGCATAATATTGTGTTATTTGTATTGATTTAAATATTTGGTATTATTAGACAATATTAGTATTGATTGTGGTTTTGCTTTAATATTGATTGTGGTTATGCTTTAATTTTAAAGAAGGGTTGGTTCTAATTATATTTTTTTAAGTGAATTTTACCATGTTAAATAATGGTTGGAGTCTTGGAAATTTGGATATTTTTACATGTTAGCTTACAAGAAGGTATTAACGTAATGTAATATTAACGGCCCGGTTTCACCCGGTTTTTACCCGGTATAATTGTGACCCGAAAGTGTATTGGTTTCATCGGGTCTAGGGTCGGGTTCGGGTCTAATAAATAGACCCGGTATATATTTCGGGTCGGGTCTGGGTCCTATCAAACCCGGCTTCACCCGGCCCATGTGCACCCCTAGCTGAAAAGATGGCGAACTGCCAAAAAAATGCTGAAAAATGACAGTGCAAAGAGATAACAAACCATCGGAAGATGACAAAAAGCAAATGGTTTCTTTATGATATTAAGTAAGTGGTGGATGAGCTAATTAGTAAGGTCGGAAAAGTATCAAAGCATTAACCAAAGAAAAAAAATGGTACGGAAGAATTTTATCAGAAGAAAATTAACTTATCCTTTTCAAGGAGGATACCATGACTCTGATACTATGTTAAAAAGAGAAAAGAGAATAATAAGAAAAAGGTTGGTGAGTATATTTAAGTTGTGCAGAATGATACAATATAAAAAAAGAAAATTAACAAAAAAAGAATATTTATAACTAAGAAAATCTAATAATAAAGATATAATATTATATAATAAATATTCAGATATATTAAATAATTTTAATTAATTTTAATTATATTTTAATATTTATTATATTATATTTATGGTATGCTTCATATATGACAACTAATAATCCTATTTATTTATTATACTGTAGTAAAACAGTTTTAGTCTACTAATAATTCGACTAATAAGTTCAACAATATTTATTATTAAACTACTTTTTACTTCAAAAATCTAGTTACACTTGGATTATTATTACTTTTCAATAACTTTTCAGGTGGTTATAGAAAAGGCAATTTTCTTCTATGTTAATAGAGTATATTAAAATTTAATGATCAGAAAATGACATTTGATGTCATCAATAATACATTAAAATAAAATTTATACGGAAAAAGAAATTAAAAACTTTTGTTAAGAAAATATTAAACACTTGAAATATATATATATATATATATATATATATATATATATATATATATATATAAACTCTAACCTTTTTACTAACATTCAACTAATTTTTTTGTCTCTTCAAAAAAATAATTAAAAAATTATATATTTTTCAATTTGTTATCGTAAATGTGTGGTAATATATTGAGTCAAGTTAAATAAAATTGGATTAGTATGGCAATACTTCATTTTATATATACAATAATTTATTGATTAACAATAAATTTTTTAATAATATTTTAATCTATAATAAATTAGTCGATAACCTATCAAATTAGTAGATACTATAAAAAAATCTAAAAAAAAAAAATTTGAGTCAAGGTGAACGTAGACTTACGCTATTTGCGGGGGCTGATTTGTGATTTTTGTAGGACCGAGTCAACTCAGTGAAAAAAGGTTTCATTAAGAGTGTTAGTTCTTTCTTGTTTTGCCATTATTGCCAAAATTCCAATTAGGGCAGTGTGTCACTGACACCATATATATTTTCTGCACTCCACTGTGCTACCACTCAAATACATGCATGCATTCATGATTCATGCATCTTTCAAATTATAACTACTTTATTACTTATGTTTATTTTAACAATAATTTTATACTCTAATTTTAATGGCTGATATATATAGTACGAAATTAAATATACGTAAAATAATTATATATATATATATATATATATATATATATATATATATATATATATATATATATCAATCATAAGTTAAAAGTAAATTCATAATTTTATTAGATAATTATTTGCGTGAGAGACAAATAATAATTAAAATGTAAATATATATTGTCTCAAATAATTTAGTTAAATATATTGAATTATTTAATAATTCAAAGATATTTTATATAGTAATTATTATTATAAATTTAATTTTAATATATTAATAATATAAAATATTTTATATATAATCGTTAATTATATTTCTTTTTTTTAATGATCATTATTTATGCGATAAAGATAAAAATTAATTATTTTTATTAATATAACGTTATATAAAATATGTATAAGATTATTTTACGTTAATAGTATATTAAAATTGAAATTTATTATTATTATTATTATTATTATTATTGGAAATAACATCTTCCATATATACAAATATATAGAAATTAGGTGATATAATTCCTTGAGTAAGGCTTTCAGTGATGAATGTCTGAAAATGTTCATTGAGGACGAACTATATATATATTGTGTAACAAAAGAGATCGCATTGATGAATTAATAACTTTTAATAATTGCCAGTAAATCTGCTCAAATAATTTAAAGATAATTATTGATATTTTGAATTGAAAATATTTATCCCCATTTGTGAAACAGCAATGAAGTGGAGAGGTGGACGAATTTCTAGAGAAACGTGAAGCATACACACAAAGAGATTGCTGTGTGCCACAGATACATAAAGCAGTAGCACTCATTTCTTGTCTTTCTATCATTAAAATTAAATAAATAAATTAAATTAATTTGAACTGATTTAGTAATTAATATATTCGTTCCATTAAATAAGTATTAGATGTTTGAATTTTATCTTATATATGTATTAATTTATTAATTAGTAATAAATTTTAAATTTTATTTAAAATTTATAATAAATTATTTTTTAATATGTTAAATTGAAAAATAATGTAATTGACAAAAAAATTTAAATAAATTTATTAAGAAAAAAAATGATATATTCTCTCTCTTTCTCTATCTGACAGTCTTACTCTTATGGGTCCTACCCTTAACCAGTGAGGTGTCACGGACGGCACCACCTTCTCTATCTCTATCATTTCATAAGATTATTAGGGTCATAATAATAATTATGCCATAATCATTATTCTCATCCCTCCCTGTAAAGCTAACTCACTTTTCTCTTTTCTTACTTTTCAAACTCTCAATTATTTTCTCCTTCCATAAAGCCAACCCACTTTTTCTCTCCCTCTATTTTATCATTTCCTATCATTGCTTCCCACATTACATTTACACTACTACTACTTTTTTTTTCCCCTTAAATTGTATTACAAATAATTTGATTAGATAAGTTGAAAGGTCTCTCATTCGGATTATTCCTAGTACATATGTATTATTTCATCAGACAATTTTTGTTACATTTTTTTAAGAAGGTAATTTTATTTTATATCAAAAATAGAGAGATTCGAATTCATAATCTCTTAAGTGAGATGAAAAAACTATACTATTTGAGTTATAGCTCGTTGATAGAAGATAATTTTACTTGATGATTGAATACTTTATAAAAGATATATCAACTTTTTTTTTTTCATACTAAGATTTGAAAAACATATCAAGTTATAACTTTCCATAACTAAACTATGTATTAATTAATATGTACACATATATAAACTGTAATATACATGTGAGTGAAAATGAAAGATATATATATATATATATATATATATATATATATATATATAGTTGTAGGGAAGAGAGTGGTCCATATATAGTTGATTCAATGGCTGACTACCTCTCACAGCAGCCGTGTTAGATAAGGAGAGAAAATAAAATAAATATTCAATGTTTATATATTCATTATTATTATTCCAATCCCTTTCTTTTCTTCTTTATTTAATTATTAACACTTGATAATAATTTCTTATAAGATTCTCTAAACTATGACTAGTGTGCTTTCCGGGCAGTTCACATGTAAAAATCCAATTCCATCAATTCCCTTAGTTCCAATACACATATAAATACTTTTTATTATTCATTATTATTTTAATATCAAAATGATGAGAAAAATCAATGGAATGAAACTCATCAACACCTGTCTCAAGTTTTATTCCTAATAACAACACATGCTTCTTCAGATATTTATCTATCTTTCACAGCACAATCACCGGCAGAACCTAATAGTACACAACCATAAATTGGTTTTCCTATACCTATTCTTATTTTATATATTATTTTTTCTTTTATGTAGTTCCTCTTTCTTCATCTACTTCAAAAACTATTTACATGGTTTTTAGAATTTGGTAGGTTTAATAATATAATTTGCCATTTTAGGAGATACAATTTTTCTTTGCCTTCCAAAGATGATGTCTGAAGAACCCTTTTCTTCTGTTCTTCCTCCCAACACCACCATCACAAGCACCTTGGTTCATCTCCAAGACCCAACCTCAAACCCTAGTAGCAATAACTCAAAACCTAATTCAAATCAACCCACCAAGAAGAGGAGAAATCTTCCTGGAACACCAGGCAAGTAATCAATCAACTTCAATGATTAATTCATATATATATATATATATATACTAAAGTGAAAACTCATGTGCAGATAGAAGTTTATAGCTAAGACTCGTTAAATAATTTGACAGATTTGACTAAATTATCAGCTATCAGCTTTATATGAGTGTTGGTTACATATGTTTTGATACAGATCCGGATGCAGAAGTCATAGCTATGTCACCAAAATCGTTGATGGCGACGAACCGTTTCGTATGCGAAATCTGCAACAAGGGTTTTCAGAGGGACCAGAACTTGCAGCTGCATAGGAGAGGACACAACCTTCCATGGAAGCTAAAGCAGAGAAACAAAGAAGAACAAGTGAGGAAGAAGGTGTACGTGTGCCCGGAGAAGTCTTGCGTGCACCATGACCCCTGTAGAGCACTGGGGGACCTCACAGGTATCAAGAAACACTACAGCAGGAAGCATGGCGAGAAGAAATGGAAGTGTGACAAGTGTTCCAAGAAATACGCTGTTCATTCTGATTGGAAGGCCCATGCCAAGATCTGCGGGACTCGGGAGTACAAGTGCGACTGCGGCACCGTTTTCTCCCGGTACGTCTCTTGTCAGCTTAAGTTTTTGGGAGAAGTGATTGATGAATGTTGAATATGATTGTATTTAGGGTTGTTCATTATTGTTAATGACGTGTTAATTACTAATTAATGATGATTAGGAAGGACAGCTTCATAACACACAGAGCATTTTGTGATGCATTGGCTGAAGAAGGTGCAAGAATAAGCTCAGTTCCAACAACTTTGAGCAACTTGATGGGTAGAAGAGATCATCATCATCACCATCATCAATTAGCAACAAGTAGAATCATCCCTCGTCATCACATTCTTCCAAGTGCTGGATTTCACTCGGAATTTGGTGGTGGTGGTGGTGGTAGTGGTTATTATTCAGATCAGAAGCTGATGATGATGAGGAACAATAATATTCAGATTCCACTATGGTTAGACCAGGGCAATAGCAATAACAATCATAATCATGTTAGTGGCATTTCATCAAACACTAGTAGTGCATGCACCAATGGCAACACTATTATTATGCCTCATCATGATGTAGTGAACAACTCTATGTTTGGATCACAACAATGGCAGCAGAATCCAGAAGCAGCATCATCATCACTCACAAACAATAACAACAATGCCAACGTGGCTATGATGATGCCACCACCACATGCAGGATTAAAGCAAGAACAAGATGACATGTTCTATTTTGGTGCTAGTAATTACCATCATCACATAATGTTACAAAAAGCATCACAAATTGGAGGAGGTGATGAGTTGGTGAATTTGGAAGGTAGCATCAGTAGTATTCCTCCATTAATATTGAATCCAAGGAGGCCATCAAAGAATGATAATAAAGATGAAGATGATGAACTGGGTTTAACAAGGGATTTTCTTGGAGTTGGAGAAGATGAATCAACAATGAGCAACACTAGGCCATTGATGTTACAGCAACACCTAGCTGACTTCACAGCCATGGATATGCATCATCAAACCCACTACAGTAGTAGTAGTGGACATTACTGTTAGCACTTTAACTTCCAACTTGTATCATATATATATATATATATCATCATTGACATTATTATTCTTCTTATTTTCATATATGTCACATTTGCATCAAATAATTAAATCACATTTAAAATTTACATGCAGTTATCTGTAAAGTTGATATAATCAAAAAAGGTAAATTATTTAATAATTTTTAACTATCAACTTTACATAAAAATAACTTCGCGTGATTACTCACCTCTTACAACATAGAGTGATACTAATTGAATATATATACCTACAAGTATATATCTACAAAGTAAATCATATTGAATACATAATAATTTTATTAACTGATTATAAGTGTACACATAGTAATTTTTTTAGTTGTATGTACTAATATTCATTTAACAGTTTTCCTTATAATAATATTGATATCTACACTACATATGTTATATAAAGAATGGTGAAAACTCAAATGCAGTCGACTTCATGTGAAATTGATAATTGAGAGTTGTTAGATGATTTGACTGATTTTACAAAATTTTCATCTACCAACTCTCAACTATTAACTTCAGGTGAAATCGACTACACCTGAGTTTTCATCGTAAAGAAAATATATAAAGAATGTTTGCGTTTTCACATTCTTCATGTAGTTAGTTATTTATCCCAACGACAACACAAATTACACAAGCTACTACTGATTTTCTTACATGAATAAATTAAAATTCTAGTAGAAAAGAGTTGATTGCTAGATATTTTGAACAACAATAACAGAATGTCAGAATCTAATAATTTTACCATGAATGATGTTACAGACTTACAGGTAAATGATGAAGAAATAGATGGATGAATGATAGAGTGGACAAAATAAAAGAAGTGAGTTGACTCGGGAAGAGGGGGAAGAAGAGAATGGTGCAACTGTGCAAATTTGAGAAATTCACGTGACGTATATAATGATAGGAATGACTCGTGATGTGGGGGCCATTGCATTTTTTGCATGTTGGAAGGGACAAAACAATTTAGAATAAGTCCAAATTGAACTCACAAGCCTGTGAGATTCTCTTTATACATATGGTCCCTCCCTCCATGCATGTCCATCGTACAAATAATATATATATATATATATATATATATATATATATATATATATGTATATATATTATACTATATAGTAATAAAATCTTCATATTTTTATATCATATAATAGTACTATACACATCAATAAATATTTTTGGAAGGTTTCTCTTTATATTAAGATGTGCCTCTTGATATTTCTTTCTTTATATACACGTAATAATTATTACTATACATATAGGTGAGTCAACATATATATATTAACATGAAAATGTATGGAACCAATTTTTATATTATCCAATAATATTAACTATTTTTTTTAGTGTTAAAATTATTTTTTATTTTTGTTTTAAAAAATTTAAAATTAAATTATAAATATTAATATTTAGAATTTAAGACGTACAAGTATGATAACAATAGATGGTAACATTGGATGACTCGTAGCGATATGAGGTGAAATTATGGTAATATTAAAAGAGACGTTAGAAAGAAAAAATAGAAAAATGTGAGAAGAAGAGAATATATGAATTAAAAGATAATTTTTTTAAAATAATATTAGTTGAAGTGACTACTAAAAATTAATTTTCTAGTTGGAATCATTATATACTTATGTACAAGTAACGCTTCTCTTTTAAAGATACAAATTGATTATTTATTTATTTATTTATTTTGGAAAGATATTTGTTGGATTACTATGTATATATGTATGAAACACGTTTTTTTCTGAGAGCAAATTCATGAGGCTTGCTACACATACAAGTCTTTTTGACTTACAAGTTTTACAAGTTGCTACACATTAGAGTCTTTTAATGCGTTATTTAATTTCCAAAGCGCTACACTCACCGTGAATTATGAACGACTCCTCTTCCTCTTCCTCTTCCTCTTCCTCTTCCTCTTCACTCACCGTGAATTATGAACAACTCATCTTCATCTTCCTTTTCCTCTTCCTCTTCCTCTTCTTCTTCTTCTTCTTCTTCTTCACTCACCGTGGATTATGAACAACTCATCTTTCTCTTCCTCTTCCTCTTCCTCTTCTTCTCCTTCTTCTTCTTCTTCCTCCTCCTCCATGTATTTCTTCGTTATTCTCTTTGCCTTTTCATTAGTTGTTTTATTTGCGTTTATTACTGGTATTCTTGCTTCGTTTTTTTTCGATTTTCATGGTTTCTGAAATCAAGCTTTGAAATCGTTTTGAAGATAATGAAACTTCAGAAATACACCCAAACGATTATAGAAAATACACCCAAACGATTATAGAAAATACACCCAAACGATATTTCTTCGTTATTCTCTTTGCCTTTTCATTAGTTGTTTTACTTGCATTTATTACTGGTATTCTTGCTTCTTTTTTTTCGATTTTCATGGTTTCTGAAATCAAACTTTGAAATCGTTTTGAAAATAATAGAACTTCAGAAATACACCCAAACGATTACAGAAAATACACCCAAACGATTATAGAAAATACACCCAAACGATATTTCTTCATTATTCTCTTTGCCTTTTCATTAGTTGTTTTACTCGTTTATTACTGGTATTCTTACTTCTTTTTTTTCGATTTTCATGGTTTCTGAAATCAAGCTTTGAAATCGTTTTGAAAATAATGAAACTTCAGAAATACACCCAAACGATTACAGAAAATACACCCAAACGATTATAGAAAATACACCCAAAGGACACTTTATGCATAATTCAGAACTCTTTCTCTTTCTCCTCCTCATATTCTGCTGCTTCTTCTTCTTCAAAAATGATTTCAGAGCTTGATATCAAAAAATAATGGAAATCAAGAATAACGAAAAAAGAAAACAAAGAGAAAAGCACGTAAATGAAGAAGGAGAAAGAGAAGGCAAAAAACGAAAGAAAAGAAGAAGAAGAAGAGGAGGAAGAGGAAGAAGAATGTGCAGCAAGAAGAAGAAGACGATGAAGTGAAATTGTGCAGTAACGGTTGAAGAATGAGAAAGAGAAAGTAAGAAACGAAAGAAAAAAAGAAGAAGAGGAAGAGGAAGAAGAACGTGCAGTAACGTTCAAGCGCGTTAATATAATAACTTGTAAAGACTTGTATAAAAAAATGCTTGTATATGAAGAATTTCTCTAAGTTGATTAATTTTTTTTTAGGAATGTTTTGGATAGAAAAGGGGAAACGGTGGTGGCGGATAGTGGCAGGCATGCCATATATACTGCCATACTACTCGATGATGAAAACGATTTTTATACGCAAAATAATATTCCTTTAGCATAAAACATGTCGCAATCTCACATTTACAAGCTCACATTATCTTGCAAGAAATGCTTACTATAAAAAATGCATTAACATTTTTTTTTAAACTACAAAAACTATAGTCAAATTATTTAATCGTTCACAAAAATATCTTTAAATTTTATTATCAACAAAAATATTATTAAAATATTTTAAAATGTAACAAAAATCATATTAATGTACTGAAATATATTATATGTTAATAAAAAATAGTGATGTATCAAACAAAACTTTTTATGTGGCAAGTGAAATTTTAACCTTAATAAATGAGTCACATTATGATTTTTCGTTAATGGAATAGGTATTTGTTTACGACTAGACATTTTTATTATACTTTTAAATTATTTAAAGGATGTTTTGTCAATAATAAAATTCAGATGTATTTTTATCTGCACTAAAATAATTCGAGTATATTTTTTCTAGTTTATTTTTTATATATATGATTTATCTCCAAAAGAAGATCCCTACATCTTTTATTTGATTGGTTTAATAGTAGTAGTAATCGAGTTATTAGGGTGCCCTTAAGATATACTATATATATACGGCGATAAAATTTTTAAAATGCTATATAATTTTCAAAGAGAAAGTTTAGAAATTAGCTTTTTTTTATAATTAATATTTAGTTTACTTTGTCATTTCCTAAATTAAAAGTATATAGTAGAAAGCTAGGCAGCTAATAATTAATAAGGTTTTTAGTACCCTAATTAAGAATAAGAGAACGAAGATGTAGTTACGTTAGTTCTGAGAATAATCCTCCTCACCTTTGAACGAAAGACAAATTAAATTGCTGCATCTATTGATATCTATGGTTCGTGTGAGAGAATAGAGAAGAGTGATATATTATATCCAAGTTCAGGGTTCACGATGGCACATCACTCCTAATTAGATACGTTTAGTTTATTATGAAAAAGTATATGTCATGGCATTAATTAATTACAGCTTCAATTTAGTTTGATTGATCAACTATAAATTAAAGTACCAAACATCTAAAGGGTGCCAGCGGGTAAATAATGTAATGTATAGTAGCATACATATATATAGCACTATTAAAATCTTCTAGATTATTGATAGATTTTAGCGATATAATTTTTTAATTTAGCGACGGATAGATATTAGTGTTAGTCATAGAAATAACAACAGATAAATTTATCACTAAAAATAAGTATGCTAAATAATTTAATCAAACAAACATTTTAAACCGTCAAATAGTTATTAATGAAAATAAAAAAAATGCTCAAAAATCAATCAACAAAAAATTTATTATTTTTTATCAATTTTTTAATTTTTAATCTATTTTTTAATTTAATAATTTAATAAATTATTAATTAAAAATAATAAATTTTATTAATTTTTTTAATATTTCTCAATATTAATTACTATGTTTGCATAAAGATATTTTTATATTACTAATCTCCCTAGTATATTAATGATTTTGGATTCATTCGTTCCTTATAGCAAAATAAAAAAATTGCAGCAGTTTTTTTTTTTTTCGCAACAGTTCCACAATTATATGGGGCTTCATGGATAGCTGTCTTTTAAGAGGTGGACAAAAAATATTGTGATAATTTTCGGCGGGTGAAAATTCAGTTAGAATAATTAAAAATAGTTAAATAATTTGATTAATTTAACTAAATTTTTATTTAATAATTTTTTATTATTAATTTCGCATAAAGTTAATTTAATTGTACATAAATTTTCACCCTGCGACCCTTGTATACATTCTTAATCATTAAGAAAGAACTTACTGATCCATCATGAGTGAACTGCGTGGCACCCACCATTTCTATCAATCTATTGTGAATTTGTGATTGCTGACGCTACACCTTAATATCCTTGCCAGGTGTAGATAGCAACAAGATATCAATAAACCTTCACATATATCATCACAACACCTTCCTTTAATTTGACATGTCTCCCACAATCTATATATAAAACCCCATGCATCATAAACCTCTTCATCAACTCTTCATTGCAAAATAACACAAACCCTAATTAGATTAGCCTTCAATTCACCAAAAATGATGATCAAAAACCAATCTCTATTGTTCTTCACAATAACACTACTAATTTCCACAACCACTATAGCACAATTATCACCAGCTATATCCCCAGTAGTTCAACCAAACCCTAAACCAACAACAACACCAGCAGCATCACCAAAACCATTGGTACCTTCATTACCAAGCAACTCACCAAGTGAGAACATTCCAGACACACCCACTGTTGACGTCATCGCCATTCTGAGGCAAGCGAAGTCATTCAACACACTCATCAGACTCATGAAGATCACCCAATTGATCAACCAACTCAACTCTCAGCTCATCACTTCCAAGTCCGGCGGCCTCACCATCCTCGCACCTGATGACGCCGCCTTCTCCCAACTCAAGCCCGGCTTCCTCAACTCTCTTTCCGATGGACAGAAGCTTGAACTCGTGCAGTTCCACGTCATCTCCGACTACGTCTCGAGCTCCAACTTTGACACACTCACAAACCCGGTCAGGACACTGGCCGGCGCTAAACCGGGAAAGGTGGAACTTAATGTGATAAGCTATGGCGGCAGTGTCAACATCTCAACCGGAGCGGTTAACACTACAATTAATGGAATCATTTACACTGATAAGCATCTTGCTATCTATAAGGTTGGGAAGGTGCTTCTTCCTTTGGATTTCTTTGCGGTTGCTAAGACTCCTGCAGAGGCTCCATCTCTGGCTCCAGAACCTTCTGATTCCGCAAAGGCTCCTAAAGCTGATAAGGATAACACAGGAACATCCTCGGATTCATCTTCGTCGCAGGTTAATCCCACTGAACAGAGCTCTGCCAGCGCTGTGAAGATAAATGTGGTTGCACTTGGTCTTGCATTCATGGTGGCCGCTGCTGCAACCATGCACGCTTGATAATGGAGATGACGCACGCATGAAAAATTTTCTTTATTTAAAATAATATATATTTACATACTTTTTCACGTTGATGATATATTGTTTTTAATTCTCTCTTTTGTTGTTTTGAACTTGCTATGTATTTTTATAATTGATTTCTTTTCATAAGATATGTTATTTAATATGTTTGCAATTATCTTTAAGTCATTAATTTTGGAATGAGACATTTTTTTAATAAAAAAATATAGGTAGACAATGAAAATATTAAACAATGTGAATAATGGATATATTGGATGTTCAATTTATTAGGTGTGCGGATGATTATTCAATTTAATAGGTGAGTAATTTGGAATGTAGTGTGTTTTACTTGAATTAGGTCATTTTTAGGATCCGTTCTTCATATTGTTCAAAAAAATCGTTGATTATTTAACATAACCTTTTTTATATGTTGTTATTTGTCTTATGTTTACTTTTTTTAACAACCAACAAACTCTAAACCTTTAATATAAATTCTAATAATATGTTATAAAATTATTTTTTAAAAAATTTAAATTGATACATATAAACAATTATATCTCCAGCAATTAGTATATATATGTCAATTAGAGGAAAATAAAACTCCATCCCACATTAGATAACTAATTAAGCAAGTATATATAAAAGGTTGCAACGAAAGAAAAATGATATCACTGCTAAAAAGCTCCTAATTAATTACTTGAAGCTCTATATATGTATTAGCTAAGCAATAAGGCTTAGGTTTCGACTTGCAACATATGATTCAATTTGGACATACAGCTCTTATTAGAGTTCACCTAGCTGATATGAAGTGAACATTTGAATTGGATGGTAGCTTCATATTTGTAAAAAAAAAAATAAATGGTGTATACACTAAAATTCAATTATTATATATTTGTGTATATATTATTTATATTTTAATATGTATTTTGTATAAATAATTAATTTAGTAGCTGTTTTTTTATTTTTTTTTTATTTTTTTTTTTGTATCAACAGCATAATTGTAAATGGAGTAACTATATATTTGCTTTCACATCAATTCATTATCGTGCATCATAGATCAGTTAGATGCATGCATATGTGAACTTGCCATTTGAAAGGTGCGTGTCTCTGTATACATGATGTACAAGCTAATTGATTCACTCTACTTTTCCTGATATTAAAGCGCATCTACAATTGATAGAATGATAGCCTCATTTAGAAATTAAAATATCAGTGTTGTAATAAATAAAAAGTGAATATGTTTTGCATTTTATGCCCATTAGTTTATGATAACTTTTTTATCATAATTTAGTGAAAATGAATTGAATTAAGTGTTACATACATATTAAAAATTAATTATTGATGTATATTTATGTGTAATATTTTATATATTTTTAATATATATTTTATATTTAATATGTGTTATATAAGATTGGCTGATTAATGTTTTTGATGTGCACATTAAATAAAAAAATCTTTATTTGTCCCTCAAAACTTAATAATATAATTATGTTTGACCTTTATGTGTACATATATACTTAATCACAACTCCCTCAACTTTATTTGTCGAAGTAACTTGTAACATAAGAAACCTTATATATGTTGCAACTTTACTATTATAAACAATGTTAATAAGAGTATTATTTTTGGATATACATGTTTAACAATTCATATTTATTAGATATACTCACAAAGAATACATTAATAAAATTTAAGAATAAATGAATTTACTTTAAAAAAGTTAGTAAAATCCACTTTTAACATGAATATATCTAATTTTTCAAAAAGAAAAATAATGTATCTAAATATAAGATGTTAAACTTATATCCAACCAAAATATCAGGAACTTCAAAATTTCATAATGCAACACAATATTTATCTCCTTACATGGATTAGTATAAGTCATAGATTACCAATAATAATTTGAGCCCTAACATTATATTTTTCATATAGGAGCCATATATACCATAATTATTGAAGTTTCCAATATATATACAAGTTTCTGATTAAACGATTTGAGTTATAACTTAGAATTTCTCTTTCCCTATTTTCTTACCGAGATAGAATTTTCTGTTAATTATTCAGAATATGCATTGTGTAAATAGTACTCTTGAAGAAAAACAAGCCATCATAGCATGATACTCATTAGAATAAACTCAAAGAAACATACAAATATATATCTCTAAAGACTCAAATACCCTAATCCAACCCCCTCCGAAAAACTCACCACCAAGCAACACACACATTTATCACAATCACATACCACATCACAACACAACACAACACTAATATTATTGAACATTAAACATCATGGTTGGTAGCTTATAAAAACTTAGATCCTCTTCTGGTTTATGATGAAAATATAGTCACGAGAACTGCACCAAGAACAAGTCCACATCCACTGATTTTCATTGTCCCAGAGTTTTGATCAGTGGGATTAACCTGAGATGATGATTCCGTAGAGGAATCTGGGGACAATGACTTATCAGCTTTAGGAGCCTTTGCGGAACCAGAAGGTTCTGGAGCCAGAGATGGAGCCTTTGCAGGAGTCTTAGCAACCGCAAAGAAATCTAAAGGAAGGAGCACCTTACCAACCTTATAGATAGCAAGATGCTTATCAGTGTAAATGATTCCATTAATTGTAGTGTTAACTGCTCCGGTTGAGATGTTAACACTGCCGCCATAGCTTATCACATTGAGTTCCACCTTTCCCGGTTTAGCGCCGGCCAGTGTCCTGACCGGGTTTGTGAGTGTGTCAAAGTTGGAACTCGAGACGTAGTCGGAGATGACGTGGAACTGCACGAGTTCAAGCTTCTGTCCATCGGAAAGAGAGTTGAGGAAGCCGGGTTTGAGTTGGGAGAAGGCAGCGTCGTCGGGGGCAAGGATGGTGAGGCCGCCGGACTTGGAAGTGATGAGCTGAGAGTTGAGTTGGTTGATCAATTGGGTGATCTTCATGAGTCTGATGAGTGTGTTGAATGACTTTGCTTGCCTCAGAATGGCGATGACATCAACAGTGGGTGTGTCTGGAATGTTCTCACTTGGTGAGTTGCTTGGTAATGAAGGTACCAATGGTTTTGGTGATGCTGCTGGTGTTGTTGTTGGTTTAGGGTTTGGTTGAACTACTGGGGATATAGATGGTGATAATTGTGCTATAGTGGTTGTGGAAATTAGTAGTGTTATTGTGAAGAACAATAGAGATTGGTTTTTGATCATCATTTTTGGTTTTTGGTGATAACTGATAAGTGAATTGAAGGCTAATCTAATTAGGGTTTGTTTGTTCAAGTGCTATTGTTCTATTATTGGTATTGGACTTGTTTGTGCTTTCTTTGCAATGAGCACTTGATGATTTGATGAGGTTTAGGACATGGGCTTTTATAGAGGATTGGGAAGAATCATATGGGTATTTGTCGCTATCTGATAAGGAAATTAGGTTATAGCTTCAATGAAGATGTAGATATGGAATGAGAGATATTAGCTAGGGCCTAGAATGATGGGTCTATGAATTCTTGCTTGAAAGTGACATATACATGAGAAACATAGTTGGACAAACAGAGGGTTTAATATTATTGAATGTTTTGGGTGAAGGTGTTGGATGCTTTTGGTAAGGATCAATGTCAAATCAAAATTACTTAATTTATTGCTAAATACGTCTCATTTTCAAGTGGATTTGTATCGGCAGTTAGCAATAATTTTGTTTGTGCACATAAAAAAATTGGTTTTCTATTGGTCTTCTGCCAATTTTTCTTTCCCTAAAAGGATGAGCTGTTATTTTCCGAAGTTGAAATACTAAATCAGGGTAATAAGCTCACTATAAAATTTTCTTGAGAATTTGATATTCACAAAATTGGTTACTCTGCCATCTACCGATAACATCACTAATTAACTTTCGGACGAATATTATACGAAAATCATAAGTGGACACCTTTCATTGATGATATATTTGCTTACGCACCTTTAAAACTGGTGGTTTTTTATTTTAATTTTTTTAAAGAGGGTAGCTGTTCCTATTTGATATTCTTTTTCAATTAACAGGTTAATACTAAGGTTTCCTCTGTGCATTGCCATTTCCCTTTCCAACCTACATTCTATGCACAAAGATGTTAAGAACCATGCATCTTGCATCTCATATCACATGTCCATTATGTATTATCAACTCATCATATCCCAACCTCATAATCATCATAACCTTTTCTCACCTAAAGGTTGATTGGGCAAAGTTGCCAATAATAATCCATAATTAGATAAAAGATCCTTTCTCTCTCCATCACATAAAGATGTGATATACCCTCACAAATCACAATCAACACAACAACAATCTAATCTCACAAAACCATAATAAACATTTCACCAACCTATCATAATCCTATATGCCTGAAAGCAATAATAATACCCCTATATATATACACACACTTCTCCACCAATCCAACACACTCATTCCAATCGTCACACAACACAATTCTTCAAAGAGTGTATCTATCTCTAAACACTAAAGGCTAATAAGTGAATAAGCAATTGAATATAAAAAAATGAAGAAGCAGCAGGTAACAGGGTTGTACCTTATCTTGCTAGTGTTGTGCTGCACCATCATTCAGGCATTTTCACAAACACCTGCAGCGTCCCCAAAACCAGCACCAAAAGCAGCAGCATCACCACCAAAGGCAACAACAAAAAAAGCACCGTCACCAAAGCCATTGGTACCAACACTGCCGCAGTCACCAGACTCATCAGATGCAGCACCAGACGACATCACAAAGATTCTGAAGAAGGCGAAGATATTCAACGTCCTAATCCGTCTGATGAAAACAACAGAGATAATGAACAACATCAACTCGCAGCTCATAACCGCCAAGACCGGAGGCATAACGATCCTAGCGCCGGACGACGACGCCTTCTCAAACCTCAAGGCCGGATTCCTAAACTCATTGGACGAAAAACAGAAGATAGAGCTGGTGCAGTTCCACATACTGCCGGAGTTTGTAGCCAGCAACAACTTCGACTCTTTGGCGAATCCGGTGCAGACGGTGGCGGGAAAAGATCCGGAGAGGCTGCCGCTGAACGTGAATGCGTTGGGGAACAGTGTGAACATATCAACGGGAGTGGTGAATGCGTCGGTGGTGGGAGTTGTGTACTCCGATAACAAACTCGCTATATACAAAGTGGATAAGGTGCTTCTTCCTTTGGATTTCTTTCAGAAAGCTAAGCCTCCTGCTTTGGCTCCCACCGCTCTCGCAAAGGCACCTAAGGCCGCTAAAGAGAACACCGCCGCCGACGATCAAGACGGTGACGCCACTCCCGCCGATCAGCAAAAATCTGCGGCTGCTATTTTTGGAAAACCATTGGTGTCAGTTGCTGTAGCTTTTCTTGTAGCAGTGATGTGGAATTGAGGAAGAAGAAGATGAGATCATCCATTTGACCATTTCGAATCTGCTCCTTCTAGTTTCCTTTTCATTTATTTTTTTATAAGATCGTCAATTTCTTTCTTTGTATCTTTTGATTTACATTCTTCAGTATGTTTCCTTGCGTACGTAACGGTGATTTTGTGAAGTTACATGAGTTTTTTTGCATGAGTTTTTTAGTCCGAAGTTCCATGAAATCTTAATTTAATTTCTAAAATTTTAAATATTTTTATTTAATTTTTAAATTTTGTGACTTATATTCGTTTTTAAAAATAATTTTCAATGTTAGATGTTAATAGAAGTGAATCACTCTCGATGTTATGCTGAATTTTATAAAATGACTTCGGTTTTATTTTTTTAGTGTTTATTAAAATTTTTTCTTTCAAACTAATTAATATAATATTTGAATTATTTGAACATTGAAATTAAAATTGCATCATTTTATATATTTTAGTATAATATTTAATTGTCTTCATCAACGTTGTATTAATATTTATGTGTTAAAAATTATTTCAAAAATTATTATAAATTATATTTATAAAATTTAAAAATTAAATAAAAATAACTACAACTTTTAAAATTAAACTAAAATTTACAAATTTAAGAAAGAAATTGAATATTAAATCAAAATAGTATATGTTTTTAGCAAATTTGGTGCTTGAAAAATTGTATGCATTACTAGATGCAAATCAACTAAAGCAAAACCAAAAAAATAATGTTTCTTTAATTAACATCCTCTGCTCTCTTGAGGGTTGTCGTCGCCTCCGTCTAGATTATGGTGACCTTCTCTTTTTTTTTTTTTAATTTGTTAGAGATATAATTATTAATATTATTTTTATTTTATTAATTTAAATTTTTAGGATAAATAGTTTCATAATATAATATAAGAGTATAAAATTTAATTTTCAGTGAACTCCAAAAGTAAAATAATAGCATAAAATAAATTAAAAAAATTTACGTAAAAATTAAGGAATCCAAAAGAGACTCTTACTTAAAGAAAATGTTAGAGATAAAATTATTAATATATCAGTTTAAATTTTAGGATGAGTAGTTTTAGGGGTTTTGAAAGCCGGACCGAAACGGTCGGTTCGACCGAATTAACTGAGAACTAGTCAGGTGGTTCGATTGTTCTCCAAAATCATTTTATAGAAAACCGGTTAAAAATTGGCTGAACCGATAGTTAACTGAAGAACTAGTCAAACCGACCAGGTTTTTTAAAGGTTCGGTTTTGTCATTTGTTTCATAAACGGCGTTGTTTAACGCGTGAGAAAAAAAGAGAAAACCCACTAGTCCCAATTCCCAAATCCAACCGAAGAAAAAAAGAAAAAGCCCACTATCCTAGTCCCAATTCCCAAATCCAATTGAAGAAAATCTCATGTCCTAAGCTGTTCAAGCTGTGATGTTGATGGTTTGATGAACCAAAAGAGATTAAGAGAGGGAGAAGAATAAGTTCTTCTCATTGTTGAAGAGAATGAAAAATCCCCTTAGAAAATATTTGTTGAGTTATTACACCTTATATACTATGTACTCTTTATATACTCTCACTAAAAAATAATTACAATGGTAAGCCTATTATTGATAAAAAAAAATAATTTAAGTAACACTCTTCCGCAAGCTAGAATTGTATAAATCTAACAATCATAACTTGGAAACATTAGCAAGAAAATGATCTGGTGTCAGAGCTTTGGTAAGAAAATCAGTAAGTTGATCTTTGGGACGAACTGGCATAAGATGAATGAGACTAGACAAATGCTTTTCACGAACAATGCGGTAGTCCACTTCAATGTGTTTGGTTCTTTCATGAAAGATGCGATTATTGGCAATGTGAATAGCTAATTGGTTGTCACAGAATAGAGTGATAGACTTTTAAAGCGGCAAACCAATGAAATTCATTAAGAAAGATAACCAACTAGCTTCACAAGTGGCAACAACAAGAGACCTATATTCAGCTTCTGCAGTGGACTTGGCAACTATGATTTGCTTCTTACTCTTCCAGCTAATGAGAGAGTTCCCAAGTATGAAGTAATAACCGGAAACGGAGCGACGAGTATCAGCACAGGTAGCCCAGTCAGCATCGGCAAATCCAGTGAGATATAGATTAGAAGTAGAGGAGAAGAAGAGACCAGTTGTAGGTCGGCCTTTTAAATATTGGAGCACGCGAAAAGTAGCCTATAAGTGAGAAGTGGTTGCACAGTCGGGTCTAGTGTTTGTGAGGTAAAGGAGTCGGCCGATGAGCTATCTGTAAACAGTGTTGTCTGTTAAAATGGTACCTGATTCCTTTGAGAATTTCTGACTATAATCAAATGGGGTAGAGAGAGGCTTGCAATCTAGATAACCAAATTTCCGGAGAAGGTCCATGGTGTACTTCCGTTGATAAATGTGAATTCCAGAGTTATAGCGTGCTACTTCAATTCCCAAGAAGTAGTTGAGATCATCAAGATCCTTTATTTTGAATTTGTCATCCAAATTTTGCTTGATGAAATTGATTTCGCCAATGTCATTCCCGGTTAAAACCAAGTCATCAACATATACTAGAATGGCAGTGAAGCTTTCATATTGTTTCTTGATGAAGAGTGAATGATCATAAAAAAACTACTTATAACCAGCATCCACAAGAGTCTGAGTGAGTTTAATGTTCCATTGCCTACTTGCTTGCTTAAGCCCATATAGAGACTTTTGCAATTTACAAACCAAACTTAATTGTGACACAGCCAAACCGGGTGGTATCTTCATATAAACTTTCTTGTGCAAATATCCATGAAAGAAGGCAGTGCTGGCGTACAGCAGTTTCAAATGCCATTTCTTTGCCGATGCTAATGCTAATATTACTCGTAGGATAGTCATTTTGATAACTGGACTAAAAGTATCACCATAATCTACTCCTTACACTTGAGTGAATCTTTTTGCAACTAGCATCGTGCCTCTCTATGGTGCCATCGAGATTGAATTTTACCCGAAAAACTCATTTGCAACCTTGTCTTTTGGGAGTTCAGTGAGACACTAAGTTCTGTTCTAATCTAGAGCCGTCAATTCATCTTGTATTGCCTTTCTCCAACATTCATGTGTATCCGCTTCCTCATAAGTGCTAAGTTCTTGATTTGAGGTAATGACTAGAGAAAGTGACTTATATTTTGGAGTTAGTTTATCATATGACAAGTGTTGTGAGATAAGATATAAAGAGTTAGAGTTGGCAAAGTTGCTAGAGTGAGCTGTGTGGGTTGTCATACAATGATAGTCCTTCAAATAAGCAGGCATTTTTTTTTTTACTCTTTTAGATTTTCTAGTAATGCAGTCATGTGTGATGTTAGAGTATTGTGATGCAGGTGCATTGTTAGTGTGTGGTGTGGTAATGGGTGCAATAGTGTGTGAGAAAATTGGTGAGTGCATTGAGCTTGAGAAATGTTCATTTGAATCTGTGAGTGTGGTATGTGTGGGTGATTACAAATGATGTGTGGATGGTATATCATATTGAAAAAGATTAAGGCATTGTGGAGTACGAGTGGGTACCATAGAAATATCAGTGCTAGTGGAATGTAAAAATGGAAAATGAGTTTTATAAAAAGTTACATTTTTTGATATGAAAATTTTCTTTAATTTTAAATCAATAAGTCAAAAACCCTCTCTTCCTAATTTAAAACTGAGTAGTATTAATGTTCATTAATATAATTATTTTGATATAATAAAAGTAACTTATATATTACTAATATAAATAGTCTCATATGTAAAGAAAGAGAGAGAAGATATTGTATTGATTGTTGTTGTGTTATTGCCTAAGACTTAAGCCTCTATTTATACATGAGTGAAGCTTTGAATTTCAAACTTCATTAATGCTCAATTTAACTTGGGAGCTTCACTCTTTCATAGGAAAAATCAGTCGCCCAAGTATTGAATGGTCATCCACGTTATCATGTTTATCACAACACTCCCCTTTGGATGATCATTTAGGATTATTGCCTCGTTAAAACCTTACTAAAGAAAACCCAATGGAAAAAAAACTTTAGTGAAGGAAAAAAGAGTACAATATCCTTTGTGATGGGGACTTCCTCATTAAAAACATTGTCAAGAAAAATCCAATGAGAAAAAAAACTTGACCAAGGAAAAAAGAGTACAGTCTCCCCCTCTTGCCGACATCATTTAATGTCTCAAAATTGGCGCATCCTAATCTCATGTACCAATCTTTCAAAGGAGGGTTTTGGGAGTGACTTTGTGAATAAATCTACCAGATTGTCACTTGAACGGATCTGTTGGACATCAATTGTCCCTTGTTTTTTTGACTCTTGAGTCTAATTTTGTTTTTGAATTTGTTAATGTGGAGGCATATGCAAGAGAACCAAATACTCTTAAATATGAAAGGTTAGGTAAGTTACCATACAAAAGTTTGTAAGGACTAAAATTATCCAGGTTAGTGTTGGGCAGCCTATTAATTAGGTGAATGGCATGAGCAACTGCGTATTGCCAAAAATAATGTAGAATTCCTGATTGAAATAGCAGTACTCTAACAACACCTAAAATATGCTGGTGTTTTCTCTCTACAATCCTCTTTTGCTCTGGTGTTTCTACACAAGAAGTTTGATATAAAATTTCAGTTGATGCAAAAAAGGATTTTAGAGTGAACTTTGGCCCATTGTCATTCCTTATACACACTTAGGTAGCGTTTGTTTTGAAGCACTGAGACAGAGACTGAGAGACTGAGACTCAATATCATGTTTGTTGGCTCAAAGACTAGTACTAAAATTTCTGTCTCTGTCCCCAAAATTTCAGTATTTCAGTACCTCCAAAAAGTGGAGACACAAGTGACTAAAATTTTTAGAGATAGAGATTGAAACTTTAATAACATTTTATACCTAAAATACCTTTATTTCATTTAATTAATTCTAATTTTACCCTTTGTATAAATTAAATTAGAATTTTATTCTTGTTTCAATTTCTGTCTCTCACTTTACACCAAACAGAATACTGGGATTTATTTCAATCTCTGTCTCTTAGTCTCTATCTCTGAGTCTCAGTCTTTCTGTCTCTATCTCTCCACCAAACACTACCTTAACTTATTTTTCAAATTGTACTCTAACAAAATTCACAAAATTAATAACCAATTGTGATGCTTCAGATTTGGTTTTCATAAAAAAAATCCAAGTGAATCTGCTCTTGCCATCCACCACATTAAAAAAATACCTATGTCTTTTATTGGAAGGGACAGAAATAGGACCCCAGATATCCATATGAACTAAGTCAAAACAATTTTTATTTCAGTTGTACTAAAATTAAAAGATAATTTCTTTTGTTTTGCAAAATGACATGAATCACAAGGAAGTTTTGAAGCAATACAATCTATAAAATGATAAGACTTCTTCAGAAAAATCAATTTATGCATGGTATGTGTCCTAATCTAAGATGCCAAATATTGTTGCACTTAATGTGTGAAAGTGTGGTGGGATGAGTAGTAGTCGTAGTTGCCGCCAA
The DNA here is from genome assembly GCF_014773155.1 of Arachis stenosperma. Taxonomy (NCBI): domain Eukaryota; kingdom Viridiplantae; phylum Streptophyta; class Magnoliopsida; order Fabales; family Fabaceae; genus Arachis; species Arachis stenosperma. Next base: position 1,441,754 of record NC_080379.1, on the reverse strand, counting down.
TGAAGCTTGCTTTGTTGAAAGAGGGGATAAGTGAGAGCATTTCGGTTATCTACTCATTGTATATAACCTTTCTATACACTCAACAATGCCAATCATCTTTAATGTGGATTGATCTTGTATCTCACAACACCTATCATTGATTAACAGTTGACAATGTAAGTTTGAGGTTAACTTTGACACAGAGATCAATTTAAAATCAAAAGAAGAAATGTATAAAATATTTTTGAGAAAATTTTTTTTAGAGAATGTGATTGTGCCAATGATGGTGCTAACAGTTTTGGTCCCATTTGACAATATCACATTGATTGGATAAATAATTTAAAAGCTTGCAAAATCTTTTAAGTTAAAAGTCACATGATCTGTTGCACCGGAATCAATGACCCATAGTACAGATTTTAGAGTGATAATACTCATAATTCTCACATTAAAATGTAATGCAATGGTTTTACCTGGAGTGGAAGTCTGAATGGAATTAGTCAAAATTTGATTTGCATTATGAGGTTGTTGCTGCACACTTTTGTCATTGATCAACTTTAACAAAGCAAATATTTGCTTTGGAGTGAACCCAGATCTTGATATTGGGATTGTTTGTCACTTGAGTATATCATCATTCCCCTCATTGGTCACATAATTGATGGTGGTGTTATGTTGTTGCCGTTGATAGAAATGGGATGAGTAACCATGCTTCTTATAGCATACATCTCTTGTGTTATAATGAGAGCATGCCAACGTAGCTTCACGACCTCTACAAAGGGAGAATCTGTTTACCATGTTCGCCATTTTGAGAAATCAATGAATCACAGAGTAATAAGGATTCAGATCTTCTTCCTTCCAACTCGTTGATCGGAACAACTATATTCACCAGGAAAGAATCTTGCGAAATAGCCTCTCATCAAACTCTATTGGATGAGTTTCGAGGAAGAGGTAAGAATGAAAAAAATGTCGAAAGAAAAATTAGGGATAGAAAGAAAATGGCAAAATTGAATTGGATCTCGATTCACAACTTTTTTTTTTAAATTTGATTCACAGCTTGGTTGCTCTCCACGGCTCACGGCACCGTGAAGCAAATCTCATGTTCTAAACTGTTCAAGTTGTGATATTGATAGTTTGATGAACCAGAATGGATCAAGAGAGGGAGAAAAATAAGTGGAAGAGAATGAAAAATCCCCTTAGAGAATATTTGTTGAGTTATTACAAAAAATAATGGTAACACCAACTTAAACGCATAACCCTCTCCCTTCTAAAATCATCTTCTTCATTTTTTTCGCTCACCTCGTTGCTGTCACAATCGAGCCACTCTATAGACATCATCGTGGCTATTACCCTCCCGTCAACTTTTCAAGAGCTTTGCAATCGCCAACGTCGTTAGATATAGCATCCCTCCCTCTTTTTTTCTCTCTCAAAATCAAAATCCCCTTCTGAAGAACCTTAATCCTATCTAGCCCGTGATAGAGACATGAACTTCAACACCTTTAATTTCAAAATATTTATTTTGCAGGCGAGCAAGAAGATGGCAGATCCAAACCCGCAAAAGATTTTAAGACTGTACTACCAAAATTTGCTGAGAAATTCTTATGAGCTATGTATATGTGATTTTGATGGGGGCTTCTCTCATTTTTTTTGTTTGTTACTGATTAGTCACAATTAATTTGTTTTTAATTTTTTTTCAAGTACTCTCTAAGTACTCTTCTTTTCTTTGTTTTTTGAAACTCTAAAAACTTGTTTTTACATAATTAGTTTATTGGGTTTGAATTCTAAATATTTGTTTTGAGAATTGTTGTTCATTATCTTGTAAGAATTTATTAGAAGTTAATTAAAAAAATTTAATTTTAAATTTTATTTAAAAATAATTAAATTTTTAAAAATTTTATTAAATATTTAATTAAATTGGTTCAATCACGGTTTAATCTTGGTTGAACCATTAAATCGTTGAATATGAACCGGTTTGATTCTCACAACTCCTTTCCCTTCTTCTTCCGTCCACACTGCTCTGCCGCCGCTTTCTTTCCTTTATTTTTTTCTGTTTGTTTGCTTTTCGTTCTTAGTTTTTTTTATAATTTATTCATGGTATTTTTTTCCTCTTTTGTGGTGATATTTTTGGTTTTTTTATGGTTGTTGGTATTATTTTGATGTTATAGATCTTTTTAAATTTAGAAAAAAAATTCTACAAAAAATACCTTTGTTTATAAAAAAAACTTTTAGAATCAAAAAATTTATATAGAAAAAAAGAAGATGTATCTTATTGTATTACCGTACGTGTATATAGATCTAGAAATAGGGATGACTTAAATTTGTTTCTATTTTTATTTTTTAAAATTTTTAGTAATCAAATATTATATTTATTATTAGATTATCGATCAATATATAGAATATTTATCTTCTTATTATTGATGTAAAATTAATATTTTTATAATCTTTGTAAGTGCTGCTTGACTTTTTTTATAAATAAAAAATTAGAGGAGTGCTAAGGAGCCGGTAGATTTTGTAATTTATAGCCATTAATTAATCATCATTAATATTTTTAATAGTATGAAATTACATCTAATGACGTAAGATTACTCACTTTTTTACTAGTTAAGTGCTTGCCAAATTTTAATTAAATTGCTAATTTTCTTAATTTTATTCATAATATATTTAATTTATTATTTATTTTTTTATCTTATTGATATATTATTATTTAATAAATATTTTATAAATTTAAAATTTATTTATTTTTTTAAATAGTTTATAAATTTAAAATTTATTTATTTATTTAAACTAATTTATAATTTCATTTTTATTATTATATTAGTGCTGATTTTCTAAAATAATATTACAATTTATTATGCCATTGTTAAATATTTAATATTAAAATCTTGTTATATATATTTATTTTTTTAATTTATAAAACTGTAAATCCTATTCAATTTAAATTTTAAACTACTTGAAATTAAATAAAATTGAATCGGATTGAATTTTCTAAAAAGAAAAATTGGTACTAAATGCAAAAAAAAAAAAATTCAGATATGATGCATTTCAAACCACACCCGAACACCCATGTCAATTTCATCGTAGATCTCACCCTAAACTTAACTACTTTTCCAATCAACACCACACAGAACAACAAAATCTTAGTTATATATTAAAAGAAAATCGCATATGCATGGTTGATGACATACGAAAAAAAAAAAAAAGAAATAAAGAAACTGGAAGAAGTTAACAGATTCCAAATGGAAATATCATGTTCTTCTTCTTCATCTTCTTCAGCTCCACATCATCATTGGCACTGCTAAGAGAGAAGCTATCGCAACTGACACCAATGGTTTTCCAATAATCACAGCCGCAGATTTTTTCTGATCGGCGGGAGTGGCGTCACCGTCTTGATCGTCGGCGGCGGTGTTCTCTTTAGCTGCCTTAGGTGCCTTTGCGAGAGCGGTGGGAGCCAAAGCAGGAGGCTTAGCTTTCTGAAAGAAATCCAAAGGAAGAAGCACCTTATCCACTTTGTATATGGCGAGTTTGTTATCGGAGTACACAACTCCCACCACCGACGCATTCACCACTCCCGTTGATATGTTCACACTGTTCCCCAACGCATTCACGTTCAGCGGCAGCCTCTCCGGATCTTTTCCCGCCACTGTCTGCACCGGATTCGCCAAAGAGTCGAAGTTGTTGCTGGCCACAAACTCCGGCAGTATGTGGAACTGCACCAGTTCTATCTTCTGTTTTTCGTCCAATGAGTTCAGGAATCCGGCCTTGAGGTTGGAGAAGGCGTCGTCGTCCGGCGCCAGGATCGTTATGCCTCCGGTCTTGGCGGTTATGAGCTGCGAGTTGATGTTGTTCATTATCTCTGTTGTTTTCATCAGACGGATTAGGACGTTGAAGATCTTCGCCTTCTTCAGAATCTTTGTGATGTCGTCTGGTGCTGCATCTGATGAGTCTGGTGACTGCGGCAGTGTTGGCACCAATGGCTTTGGTGACGGTGCTTTTTTTGTTGTTGCCTTTGGTGGTGATGCTACTACTTTTGGTGCTGGTTTTGGGGACGCTGCAGGTGTTTGTGAAAATGCCTGAATGATGGTGCAGCACAACACTAGCAAGACAAGGTACAATCCTGTTACCTGCTGTTTCTTCATCTTTTTATATTCAGTTGCTTATTCAATTATTAGCCTTTAGTGTTTAGAGATAGATACACTCTTTGAAGAATTGTAATGTGTGATGATTGGAATGAGTGTGTTGGATTGGTGGAGAAGTGTGTGTATATATATAGGGGTTATATTATTGCTTTCAGGCATATAGGATTATGATTGGTTGGTGAAATGTTTATTATGGTTTTGTGAGATTAGATTTGTTGTGTTGATTGTGATTTGTGAGGGTATATCACATCTATAAGTGATGGAGAGAGAAAGGATCTTTTATCTAATTATGGATTGTTATTGGCAACTTTGCCCAATCAACTTTTAGGTGAGAATAGGTTATGATGATTATAAGGTTGGGATATGGTGAGTTAATAATATATAATGGACATATGATATGAGATGCAAGGTGCATGGTTCTTGTTTCTTAACATCTTTGTGCATAGAATGTAGTTGAGGAAGGTAAGTGACAGATTGCAGAGGATACAGATTACAGAGGAAACCTTAAAGTTAGCAAGGAATTACTGCTACAAGTGTATTACACATAGTATCTTATGATCTTCCTTCAAAGATGTCATAAGAGGGACAAATGATTTTTCTTTTATAAGATGAAACTTTTCTGAACTCAATTTGAACTTAAAGATTAAAAAAGCGCAAACAGAATTTCAAAGGTCTTTCAAGCATTTTATTATTCAAAATGGAACCTATTCCTTATTTCTCTCGCATGATGATCCTGACAAAATATTATTTATGACCATGTTGTTTTGAAAATAATAGACAATCTTCTTTTACCATGGAAGCTATTCAATTTAGCATGTTTAATTTTTGCAGTAGAAAGATTTAGGTTGCAGAGGAAGTCCAAAATAATAGATTCTAGAAAATATGTTATGAAAGCCATCATCCTCCGTTTTGCACTTTAGTTGATATTAATTTTTCTTTTACATGACTTATTCATATCATGCTTCAAGGGAGCCAAAACGCATATATGTTGCCTCAAAAGTCATAGATAAAACCATAAAAAGCTTTTCTTTCTTCTTGAATCAGTAGTTATTTTAAAAAATCATATGCTATGTATTTACAAAAAATCAGCTGCTAATCTGTTAAAATATAGAATATATATTGAAATACGAAATACACATTGAAAATATATAAAACTAACACATTAAATATACATAAACATATTGTACCTGATTTTTGGTGTACTCAGAGATTTTTTTATTTTCAATTACTAATACTTTTAATAATCATCTATTGAGTAATTTCCTTTAAATTCTATGCAAGACTGAACCAATGTAACAATGAGCTTTCAAATGAGAATCAAGCAAAACAATAATTTTCATCATATCAAAGGAAAAACATGTATACAACCTTCACATACATCTCTCTCAAACAATGCTCATCCAATCATGCTACAACAATAAATACATTAAATAATATAAAAAGAACAAAAAACCAACATTGGCTGGGGGTGGTGCAACGGAGGCAGTGGGCGTTGCAACGGAGGCAGGTCGCGTTGCAACATTGGCTGGGGGCGTTGCAATGGATGCTGAGCGCGTTGCAACGGAGACAGGTCGCGCTGCAACGGATGCTGGGCGCGTCGCAACGGAGGCAGGTCGCGTTGCAACGCCTGCAACGTTGGCTGGGGGCGTTGCAACGGAGGCAGGGCGCGTTGCAACGTCGGCTGGGGGCGTTGCAACGTCGGCTGGGGGCGTTGCAACAGAGGCAGGGCGTGTTGCAACGGAGGGTGGGGGCGTTGCAACGGATGTTGGGCGCGTTGCAACAGAGGCAGGTCGCGTTGCAACGTTGGCTGGGGGCAGTGCAACGAAGGCAAGGGGCGTTGCAACGAATGCTGGGCACGTTGCAACGTTGACTAGGGGCGTTGCAACGTTGGCAGGCAGGACGCGTCGCAACGTTGGCTGGGCGCGTTGCAACGTTGGTTGGGCGTGTTGCAACGGAGGCAGGCCACGTTGCAACGTTGGCTGTGGGCTTTGCAACGTTGGCTGGGGGCGTTGCAACGGAGGCACCTGCCGTTGCAAAGATGGCTCGGAGCGTTGCAACGGAGGAGCCAAATTTTCATATCTCAGAATTGGCTCGTGCACTTTTCCTGAAATTTTGAGGGAACCTTGGTAATATTATTTAAAGGTTGCACAAAAAAATCCAGGCCAAAAATCGCACGTTTGTTCCGTTTTTCATTTTTTTTGAATTTTCGGCTTTCCGGGTGGGAAAAAAATCGGCAAAAAAAATTCACTCGGTGTAAATTCACCAAATTGGGGGATGGAAAGATGTTATTTTTCTAGAGGTTGTTGCACAAAACGGCGTCAAAATTCGACCTCTAGAGCACTTTTCTTGAGTGTGTCTCCTCACGGAAAAGGATGTTTACTCGTGGCACTTTGGTAATTGCTCTGCAGCCTATTATAGGGGGAGGGGTGTTGTGCTGCTGAAATTCGAGTCGCCCAAAGGCTTGCAGGGTGCAATACCGACAAAATGCACGTTGCCTTGCCATCCCCTAGGCACACTAGCAAGCATCGTTGGCTAGTTTCGTTGCAACAGAAGCACCCGCCGTTGCAACGATGGCTCGGAACGCTGCAATGGAGGAGTCAAATTTTTATATCTCAGAATTAGCTCGTGCATTTTTTCTGAAATTTTAAAAAAATTTTGGTAATATTAATTAAAGGCTGTACAAAAAAATTCAGGTCAAAAATTGCACGTTTGCTTTGTTTTTCATTTTTTATTAAATGATTTCGCCTTCCTTAGGATCTTGATTAAGTCGTCAGTGGAAGAAGAGTCAGAGGAATCTGATGATGATGAGGGTGATAATGCAATTGGTTGTGCTAATGTGGTGGTTGAGTAGAAGGAGGTGAAGAGGATGAGAAGTGTGATGGAGAACAAAGGTTGCTTCATTTTCTTGAAGGCAATTGAAAGTTGAGGATTTTGTTTTGATGGTTTTCAAGGATTGCAAATTTTGTAAAGTGATGGTTTAGTGATTGGTTTTAGGATTTATATAAGTAAAAAGTTTCATTATGATATTGAAAAATGATTTTTAATTATTTAAATATTGCATTCTATTTCGATTTAACTTTATTTATTATATTTTAGTGTGATTCCTATTCAAAATTTAAAGTATATGTGTTAGACAAAAGAAAATATTATTTAAGAAGAAAATTTGATTTAATAAACAATTAGATTAAGTTAATTCTTTAATGATATTTGGAATATACCTATTATTGGGTATATTTGGTCAAAAATATAATTGACCAGAATAATAATAGAACATTAAAATAAAAAGTGCAAGAACAATTGTCAATAGTCACATATTTAAAAAATTTTTATTAGTATGGACAAAATATATAATATATCAATAATTTTTATAGTTATATTTTATTATTGTAAAATATTATTACTTTTAATTGTCATGTTTTTTTGAATTATTTTTTATTATTAAAAAAATTATAAACCTAAATAATTAATTAACAAATATAATATTGTTACAAAAATACAATTCACAATTTCATAAAAATCTGAACGTACAATATGAATACAAAATACACCGCAAATTAATCGCAGAAAAAATATTAATAAAATTTTATTGTAAATAACCATGAATCAAACAATAAAAAAATACATAATAATATAATTATTAAACAAAATGCAGAACAATTGAATAAATTAAAAAATACAAATGGTAAAAAGGTAGAGAAAGATAATAACAAGTAACAACAGAGGATCGGATTTGGATCTATGGGGTAATTAAGATTAGAGTTACTTATTTATTTTGATTTTTTTTATTAAATAATCAATATAGTATTAATGGTTATATTAGTCATTTTAAATTTAATACTAAAATAAAAGTAATGCTACCACTAACAAAATATATTATTTTTAGCCAACACTCTTGTTACGTTGGGTAACTAGAGATTGGTAGACTGGACTCGCGAGGTTGACCCAATTGTCTTGGGAAGAAGGCCTTTAACTTAGTTCAGAGTTGAGAGCCTTCGTCCGACTTGTGTGTAAAGGAAGGAGAGGATGGTGGTACCTGCAAAGACACTTTGATACCTAAATCAGCAAAGGTCTAAGCAAGTTTTGAGAGTATGAGAACTTAGAGATACCTGAGGACCCATAACCACCGTTAGAGTTGTTCCACTTTTTAAAGAGGATAACCGTCCATTTATGTTAGGGAGGTTGAGATTTGACTCCTGGAAGTGGGTTGAGAGATTTTAGGAGCAGTTACTTATTTGAATAAGTGTTATCTGCTAGCTAATCTGACTCCCGACTTCCTTTTAGTGGAGTTTTCGTAGAATCCGACCTCTTAGATGGAGGTCGATTGCGTGGGGAGGTTGATCTATGTATTGGACCTCTTTGTCTTATTTGGTCCTGGACCTTAGTGTTGAATCAGGATATGAACAACTCTAAATTTTAAATTTTAAATTCTAATAATATAAAAATAAAATATTCATTTAAAATATTGACTAATATTAATAAAAATATTATTTTTCTAATATTTTATTTAAAATAATTCAATAACATAATGGGGTCAAATTTAAATAATAGTGAAAGCAAATAAATTTTATTATTATATATTACATAAAAATATTTTAAAATATAATGAAAACACTTGCCCCATCACTCCTCCAACTAAATATAAAATTGTGGGAATAGTTACTAATTAAAGTTTGAAAACTGATGAAAATATTCTAAGAGTAACTATAAATTGACATTAAATTAGTCTATAACTAAAATTTTTTGTCAAACATTGTAATTAGTTCTATTCCTTTTTAGAAACACTAGGAAACTCAAAAACACTCTTAGTCTCACTGGGATCACAGAATAAAAGTGAAAATCAAAATTCTTCTTAAATCTAAACTTAAATTTATATTTTATTTTCTATTTTTAGTTAAAGTTCTTTATTCTTTTTTATTCTTATTTATCTTTTTCCTCCTTTCTTTTTTAATTTTTGCATTTTAATTTGTTTCCAATACCTTGCATCTTTTTTTTTATCTTTAAATTTTACTTCTGAAATTATAATTGAGAGACACCGAGACACTCACAAAAAAGAGTTGTTTTTGCTCCTTAAATTAAGATTATGAAATAAAATTAAAAAAATTATTAATTTATTTATTATTAATAATGAAAAAAAATCGAGTAAAACATTTTTTTTTCTTTTTATTGAAAGTTAAATTTTGTTAAGTGTTATATAGATATTAACCTTTAGATGTTCAAATACCATTGCTGTTATATAGCAACATCTTACTTATATTTTGTGTTATGTGAGGGGAGTGTCATGTAAATTAAGGTGGTGCATCAAAATGAATAAGATATATATTAAATTATTCTTCCACCTTGGCCCATAACAATAATAGAGAAGTCTCGTGGCCCACAGCCCAACAAAATACATAATTCAGTTACAATTTATCTTATCTTATCTTTAGTTGCTTTTATTGAGAAGGAAAACACTATTATAATAATTCTTTTCACGCGTCCGTCATTCATCACTTCATCAGCTGAAATCTTCTTGCCCTTAAAACACAAGAAAGAAAAGAACAGTCCAGCAGATCGTGTTCTTGTTGCTCCATCGGGTTAGGCCACCATGGAGCGGAAGACTATTGATTTGGAACAAGGTTGGGACTATATGCAGAAGGGGATTACTGAGTTGATGAAAATTCTAAGGGAGGCGAATGATGAATTTATGCTGAGGGAGCTTGAAGAAAGGTGGATAACTCACAAGTTCATGGTGAGGTGGCTTTCACGCTTCTTTCATTATCTTGATCCGTACTTCATTGCTGGACGCTACCTGCCACCACTAAATGCTGTTGGCCTTACCTGCTTCGGTGTTCTGGTTTATATGGAGGTACGAGATAATGCAAGGAAAGCTGTGATCACTCGTATTGACAGAGAGCGTGAGGGCGAACAGATTGATAGATCATTGCTGAAAAATGTTGTTGATTTATTTGTTGAGATGGATCAATATGAGGAGGAGTTTGAAGTTCAGATGCTTGAGGATACTGCTAATTACTACAAAAGTAAGGCTACAAAGTGGATTGAGGTTGAGTCTTGTCCAGATTATATGCTAAAGGCTGAGGAGTGCTTGAGAAGGGAGAGAGAAAGAGTGACTCATTACTTGCACTCCAGCACTGAGCAGAAATTGGTAGAGAAAGTGCAACATGAGTTGTTGGTGACCCATGCTAATCAATTACTTGATGGTGTCTGGGCCTTGCTTAGAGATGATAAGGTGGAAGATCTGTTTCGGATGTATAGACTTTACCAAAAAATACCTAAAGGCTTGGATCCTGTTGCGAATGTATTCAAGCAGCATATTACAGCCGAGGGTACAGCATTGGTCCAGCAGGCTGAAGAAGCTTCTAGCCTTGTCAGAAAATTCATAGAGCTCCATGACAAGTACATGACATATGTTAATGACTGCTTTATAAATCACACACTGTTCCACAAGGCTTTAAAGGAGGCATTTGAGGTTTTCTGCAATAAAAATGTTGCTGGTAGTTCCAGTGCAGAACTATTAGCTACATTCTGCGACAATATCCTTAAAAAGGGTGGAAGCGATGAAGCAATTGAAGAAACTCTTGACAAGGTAGTCAAGCTGCTTGCATATATCAGTGATAAGGATCTCTATGCAGAATTTTACAGGAAAAAACTAGCCCGCAGATTACTTTTTGATAGGAATGCCAATGAGGATCATGAAAAGTGTATTTTGACAAAGCTAAAGCAGCAGTGTGGTGGCCACTTCACATCTAAGATGGAGGGAATGGTTATGGACTTGACTTTGGCGTGTGATAACCAGATGAAATTTGAGGAATATCTTCGGGACAACACACATGGAATTGATCTGACTGTTACTGTTCTTACCACAGGATTCTGGCCAAGTTACAAGTCTTCTGATCTCAACCTCCCGGTGGAGATGGTCAAGTGTGTGGAAGTTTTTAAAGAATTTTATGAAACAAAGACAAAACACAGAAAATTTACATGGATTCACTCACTTGGAACTTGCCACATCATTGGCAAGTTTGAACAAAAGACTATTGAACTAGTTGTGTCAACCTATCAGGCTGCTGCCTTGCTGCTATTCAACAGTGCTGATAAGTTGAACTATTCAGAGATTATGATGCAGCTGAACTTAACCCATGAAGATGTTGTTAGATTACTCCATTCCCTGTCATGTGCAAAATATAAGATTCTTAGCAAGGAGCCTAACACCAGAACTATATCGCCAAATGATACTTTTGAGTTCAACTACAAATTCACTGACAAAATGAGAAGGATCAAGATCCCACTACCACCGGTTGATGAAAGGAAGAAGGTGATTGAAGATGTTGACAAGGACCGACGATACGCCATAGATGCTGCAATTGTGCGCATCATGAAGAGCAGGAAAGTTTTAGGCCATCAACAACTGGTTTTGGAATGTGTTCAACAACTGGGCCTTATGTTCAAGCCTGACATCAAAGCAATTAAGAAGCGGATTGAAGATCTCATAACTCGTGACTATCTGGAAAGAGACCAAGAAAACCCCAATACTTTCAAGTATCTGGCTTAATGGAAGCTACTAGGGTATGAAAGTGGCCATTTTTACTTTCTTACATAATGCTGTAAATGATAGTAGTTAAGTTAGTTAATTCAGCTATTGGAGAAACTTGTTTACTAAAAGAAAAAAGAAGCAGATGCAACATTAATAAAACTATCATGTTTTCACTTAAAATTCATGTCAGTGAGACAAAGTGTCCAATTATAATTTTTTTTATAGATTTCTATTAGGTATGCGGTTGTTTCACATTTAGATTTACATGGCAACTTGAGTAAGAAAATCAGTAGAGTTTGATAGTAACATTTTATACAAAAAAAATTGACCATAAAACTAAAATTAAATTTAGTTTTTTGGCATTTTTTGGTCACTTGGAAATTTGGCATATTATATATATACTTAAATGATCATTATATATAGTTTTTTCTTTTCATGACATCCAAATATAACAACGTGTCCATAATCATTATGTTAGTATAATGAATGATCAAACAATAATTCTCTATTCAAAGTTCTTTAATGGAAAAATTCTCATATATAATACACAAGATATGAACTTATCTCTTATGAGGGAAACAAAGAGGAATAAGAATAACAAAATCGAATTAAATTTTCACCACAAACTGTTTCATAAAAAAAAAATGTAGACAGTAGTAGCAAGAAGCACTTGAAAATAGTTCAATATATTTTTATATTAATTCTGCAAAATGTTGATGATGATTCTCCCCCTTCAATAATGAATCCACTGATCTCAATTTTTGTTATCTTCATCTTCTGATCTTCAAACAAATTGTGATTGTCACAATGCAAATGCTAGAACTGCAATAATGGAAACAACAACACCCCAAACCCCATTATTCATGATCATCACAGCAGAAGACTTATCATCATCTGCAGCTCCATCTGCAGGCCCTTCAGCAGACTTCTTCTTTGATCCCTTAGCCTTCAAAGGCGCCGGAGCTGGCGCCGGAGGCTTCGCCTCGAAGAAGTCCCTAGGAAGAAGCACCTTGTCCACTTGATAAACCGCTAGCTGGCGATCAGTGTACACTGTTCCTCCAACTGTTGCATTTACAATCCCTGTTGTCATGTTCACTTGGTTCCCTGTGCTTGTTACATTCAATGCCAACCTACCTTGCACAAATATGATTACTAGTTTTCAATAATCTTCATGTGAAGATAATAGATGAGATGTGAACATATGTTATATCAAGCGATTCAGTCAGATATATCAAATTAGGGTAAAGTACTAAATTAGTCCCTTATTTTGGTCCTTAAGGTTTAAAGTGTCCTATTTGAATCTAAAAAAATTTCATTTAGCTTCAATTTAGTCTTACCGTGAGGTTAAAGTTAAATAATTAATGAAATGTCCTACATAACAGCAGTATCAGAACAAGTACGATAATCTAGAGAACAAGTACAAGCTCCAAAGCACAAAAGCAACCGTTGATGCATCAATACGTTTATTTATCATTCTCCTTAGTTCTATAGGAAATATTTCATTTAAATTGAAAGAAAAATGATAAATAAATGTATTGATGCATCTACAGTTGATTTTGTGCCTCTGGAGCTTGTACTTGTTCTCCAAATTATCGATCTTGCTCTTATACAGTTATATTGCTATCATGTAGAACATTCTGTTAATTATTTAACTTTGGCCTCACTGTGGAATTACATTGAAACTAAATGAAACATTTTTGAATTCAAAAAGGACGCTTTAAACTTCAAGGACCAAATCAAGATTACGCCTAAATGTAAGGGACCAATTTAGTACTTTACCCTATCAAATTATATAACCATGTTTCAGCTAATATTTTATATTGACATTATTCTAACCATATTCATGTGAGTAATCACCATCTAAGATAGCGGTATTGGTGGTTACTTACACGAATATATGGACATATGTTATGTCAAACAATTTAGTCAAATATGTTAAATTATTAAATTCTCAGACGAAGATATCTTCATGTGAGTAAATTGCGCACATGCATGTGCATGCATGAATGAGTAAAAATAAAGTATTTGTGCATGGTAGGTTCAAACCTATCAGGGTCTGCACCGGCTTGAGTCCTAACTGGATTGCTTAACGTGTCGAAATTCGAGACTGATACAAAAGAGGGTAACATGTGGAACTGGATGAGTTCATTCTTCTGTTGATCATTGAGGGAGTTGAGGAATCCTGGTTTGAGGCCTTGGAAGGCATTATCATTGGGCGCGAAAAGCGTTATGCCGCCGTTGGAGTTTAGGAGCTGTGAGTTGATCTGTGTGGACACTTGTGTGGTCTGAAGAAGACGGATCAAGGTTGTGAAACCTCCTGCTTTTTTGAGGATTCTAATGATGTCTGTTGGGGGTGATGATGGTGATGGTGCTGGGGCAGATATGGCAACTGGGGCAGCAGGGGAAGATGCAGGGGATTGACCTGAAGTGTTATAAGGGAAAGTTATTATTAGTAAAAGTTGCAAGGTGATGAATATGAATAATGAATGATTCATCATAGCAACCATCTTTTGTTGTGTTTTTTTGTGAAATGTTTAGGGTGGTCCTTGTTGTGATGTTGGAACTTGGAAGTGATTGAGGAATGAAGAATGAATGAATATATGGAGAGAGATTATTGGTGTTATTAGAGAATAGAGTGTTAGGTGGAATGTTATTAACATGTCTAGAAACCTCAGTAGTTAGCATATCATTGAAAGGTGGTGTGACATTACTGTTTGAGCCACTTGGATTTCATTGCTTTGGAAGGAAGAAAAAACAGTGAGATCTCATCAAGGTGGGTGTGGTTGCGTAGGTAGCATTTACTTGCAATTTGTAAATTCTTCTGAATTTTCAGGAGAATAAAAAATGAGTTTGCCTTTGTCTTAAGGAAACCAGTCCCTAATTTGCTTTTGAAACTCGGTTTAATAAGAGTTAAGAGTGATATTTGTACATAAAAAAAAAATTTAAGTGTTTATGGACACTAAACAGTCTTTAAGGCAGAAATCAAAAGTTATATGTACCGACATAAATTATGAGAATTTAGTCTACAACAATCATTTTTTCACGATAATTTGACAGTGTCGGAGGAGAAACGTGAATTAACCTAACCCCAAGGATGTTAGCTTCTGACCTACAATGCATTGATACTTTGCTTGGTGTTGAATGGCAATGGGACAGTTGTTATAATTATACTAACTACCTTCTTCAATGTTGATTAGGGAAGAACGATGGTTTTACATATGGATTACATGTCCCTAATCTTAGCATTAGGTCACAGAAATTTTTTTCTCAATTTATAGTTTTTTAAAGTGTTACTTGAAAGTTTTATTTTGAAACATCATAAATTTTCTCTTTCGCCCTCCCCCTCCCTTTCTCTTGACATGTACATGGAGTAAATATCTATGTTGATCCCTAAAAAAAAAAATATTTAGATTAGACATTTTGATCCCAGCTAAATTTTTAAGTCATCGAAAAATTACTCGACAAATGAATCCCTCCATTGTTATTTTTATAGACCTTCAACTTGAAACACGGTCCTCGTATCAATGTAGCTTTAATTGGAAGGAAATTATATAACCAACATCCATACATTAAACAGCCATTAAGTAGGGTAATGCTATGATGAAGATTGATGATGCTTTGGTGAAGAGTAATAATTACATTTTTAAGTAAAGAAAAAATCCACCCAAAAAAATTTGTCATATGCAATGCACATGTTTTTCCTAAATTTAGTAAAAATATTCACTCTCTACCTAATTCTACTCTTCACCAAAGAAACTCCCCGTTAAGTATTATATGTTTCAAAATGGATGGCAGATAAATTGGTTTCATCTTAAACAATGGATGCATCTGCAGAGCATAAATATGCATCTTACAGGGAGTTGTGAAAGTAACATACACTATGGAATGCAAAGCAGTGAATTACTCATTAGATACATACTTCTATAACATATTGTTACAACATTAGATAAAGGTATAAGATTGAATTCCCCACTTGCATTGCTTTACAGTTTCTAACTTCCTCCATTCCCTCCTGAATTTCTCTCTCATAATGCATCCTCAGCTTTCATTGTCTCAGGAACAAAATCTGAACAAGCAAATAGACAACCTTGTGGTTAGTTATCAGTGCAAGAAGCATACACAGTGGGAAATAACTATGAATGCTCCAATAGGAATTTGGATAGTATTAGACAGTTAAGACATTACCAGAAAGAAATTCATATCTCCGCTGCTTACTCACAACATGCGCTGAAACCGGAAGCATGGATCTAATTAGTAATTGAAAAATATTTCATGGTCAATGCACACACAATGATCACTAATCTTTTAATCCAAACTACCAAAAGAGGGTTTTACAACAGTGAATTTTGGAAATAAGAAATTAACAAAGGCATACTAGTTACATTACAAAATAAATAAAAGCATCCCTTGAGTTCCCAAAATAAAACATATAAATATTAATGATAGGCATATAATCAGTTAGAAATCGTATTCACATCAATCTTGAAGATAAAATCATCAAGAAAATATTAGCATAATTTATCATCAGAATTCATCATGAAAAGAGTTCCAACTTCATTGTACATACATATTGATAAAAACATATCATACATGACGACATTCAGCACTTCATTGACAATGTACTAAGCAGATATACAACATGAACACAGTGATAAGGAAGAGCTTACAAATTATAAGTTACAGCTATAGCACAACAGAAATAATTAGCATAGCATAAATCCTGAACAAAATTAAGGAACTAAAATTTTAAAGTTATCAAATATCATATATAATATAATGATATTAGCTATCTAAGAGGAGCACTATTTAGCAAGAAGCTAAACTTTACGAAATAGTTTTGACAAATCAGGCTCTTCCGTGGCCACACACAGAAGTAAAACTTTTGATTGTAACTGCAATAAAACCGAGAATGGCTCTGTCCAAGACATCAACGTTTGTGGAACAATACCAATCAGTGTTATGTTAATCTACTGAGCACAAAATAAAACAAAACAAAATTTCATTAAATTGTTACAAAATGGTTCGAACAATCAGGCTCCTTCCTGAATCATGACCATGTCTAGAAGGTAAAACATTTAGTTGTAAATTTGTAATGGCAATAGAATAACAAGGAAATGATTATCCAACATGGTCGTACTTTACTTTCGCATAAAAACACTTAGTGTTATGAATTTATAAAAAGTTCACAGGTGTCAGCTTCTTTAACATTACATATCCTAAACACACATTCATCATTATTCTTTATACTAAAAATTGTGCCATATCCATGATCCACCAGCATTAGTATGTTAAAAAGCAAAAACAACACTATTTATTACAAGGTTATAAAATGCATTATTTGAAAACTATTTATTACAAGACAAAAACAACACTATTCTCACATGGATAAACACTACACACATCCTATCTTAAGGGAGCGTATATAGATACCACACTCTCACATTGATATACAATACTTATACTTTATCCAGCAAGACAAAACCTTAGCTTTGTTCCACAAGGTGTGATCTACTACATGTATCAAGGGTTGCCATCGCGAAACATACTCGTATTAAATCCATTTACGTCGAAACGATTTGCAGCAGACAATGCTTATTCTGTATGAGTTCAGGAGAACATTTTCGCACAGATTCGTGTTCAACAACACCAATACCAGTACAAACAAGGCCACAACTATTGCAAAAGAGGTTCATGCTTCCTAGTTCCTGGCTAACACAACATACTATACTAACAAAAACTCCAAATGAAGATTAATAGAATGAGAACCAGATTAGAATACCTAGGTGCTTGTAGCTCAGAGACTTCCTACGCTCTTGAACACACCGAACATAACCGTCCTGCGCAAATTGTTCAAGGAACTTCTCCTGCAAGCAAAACACAAAACATTCAAGCACGTTGAAAAGAGAACACAAAATGTAGAAAACGGAAAACCTAAATCTGAGAATTCGAAGAAACGCACCGCAGCTTTGTTGACGACGAAAATCGCTTCCTGAGAAACGCGCAAATCGGGATCTTCGGCCTTGACAATTGTTCTTATACGATTCATCGGAAACACGTGCGATTTCGCGTCTCCTTCGTCTTCCTCTTGCACCTCCTCCCGATTACGCTTCGCTTTCTTAGGTTTTTTGCCATCGGTTCGTCCATTGGAGACTACAGTGCTATCTTCCTCTTCTTGTTCAACTGATTCTACTTCTCGCTTTTGCTGTGACTCGGAGCTGGAGCTAGGAGCAACCAGCGATTCAACACCGCGGTGCTTCGAGTTGCCATTGCTGTGTGTGAGCTTCTTCTTGTTGTTGTTGTTGTTCTTTTTGTTGGCATTGTCATTCTCCCTCTTCTTGTTCTTCTTATTATCTGAGACGTTCTCCTTCTTCTTGTTCTTGTTCTTGTTCTCGTTCTTCGATTTGGTGATGGTCTTGGAATTTTGTTTGGTTACGGTTTTGGTGTTCTTCTTCTTCGTCTTGTTTTCGGTTTTGGAGTTTGAAGCCATTACTACCAACGAACTAACGAAGCTCGTTTTGCTCTGTGGGGTTTTGTTCCTTCTTACAGCCGAAGCGGGTCTTTGACTTGCCGACCCGAATTAAATGGACTCAATTCGGGTCACAAGATTGGGCCTTATACATTCTTGATTCCCGTTTTCCGTATCCATTAAATGGGCCTATTGTCTTTTGTTTTCTTAAAAAAGGAATGTGTAAAAGAAACAAAAACGGAAACAGTAAAGGTTCTCACTCGGTTATCACACAAAGGGTAAAAGCCCAGTCTACATTCTTTGTGTATTGTATATTATCTATTATGTATAGTAAAGAAGCCCAAAGACAAAGAAATGGGTAGAGGAGCCCAACTAATTAAGATTGTAATCCTAGAGAGTTTGAGGGGTGTAGTTGAGAGTGTATGAGATGGTGATGGAAAATGGATCCTCTCAATTATTAAAAAAAATTGAGAGTATAAAATATGATTTTTAATCTTTTATTATTTTTTTATATTTATTCTTAGTTTTATTTATAACACTAATTGTGAGATATTACACTTTACTCTTTTAATTGTTAAAAAAATTTGAGAAAATCCATTCCCGAAAAAAAGGGGAGGGAAGAATGAGGGCATGAGGACGGGAGAGTGAAAGGCGTGGTTGCCAACAGATAGGGTAGAGTAGGGTTCAATACTCTATCCGGGATAAAATACCTCAACCTGAACCCTAACTTCTTTTTTATTTTTTTGTCGCGGATCAAGGCTGGCAGACCAGACTAGACCAGACTGACCCGGAAATAAGCCTGAGATCCACTCGGCACAGATGCCATGCAGCGAAAATCGCAAAAAGAAAATTATTTTTACTTAAACAGAATATTTAGTCTTTCTATTATTTCTAATATAAAAAATTATTTATGTATGGATAGCAAATTGAATTATTAATTTAGTAGCACTTGGCATTTATGCAAAAGACAAGAATTTGAAGTCAAATCCTTATTCGTTCAAATTCTTCTTGATGCGACAGCTCAAGAATTAATTAATTATTGCCTACACAAAATATAATTTAAATAATAATACTTATTTAAATAGACGAGTAAATTAACTATTAAACTAATCTATTTTAGTCTAAATTTATAACACTTTAAAATATGCAACATGGACACCAATTGTGGAGCCTTTTCTCCGAATAATAAAACCCAAAAAAAAATAGATATTGTTAGGTACTTGCATTGTTGAGTCCATGGGGTTGGGTAGTAGCTAATTGGTATTTGGTACCACTAGCATATATGAAGTAATCATTTTATGTTGGATAATGGTGATGATGATAATGCATATTATCTAAGAATATTAATGAATTTAATTGCATTAATTACTAGTCTTATGAAAGGAGATAGAGGACCAGTTTTAGTGGCATGCAGCCAAACCTTAGCTTGGGATTTGGAATGTAGGAGTGTCCACTACACATGCGTGATGCGTTGTTGTCATTTAAATTTGATATTGTGCTCAATCACAACTTTATTTATATTTGCATGTTAGTGGCTTGGAATATATAATAATGATCCATCCTCCTATAACTAGTTTCGTATTGATTGGAATGTCCAAGAAATTATTAGGATATTTTAATCCAAGGTTTGGTATTAAATTGTTTTAAAGGTAAAGTATATTTTTTGTTTTTAAAATTTGATAAAAATTTAAAAAATATTTCTAAATTTTATTTTATTTCAATTTTATTTATAAGTTTTTTATTTGTATCAAATATATTTCTGACGGTTAATTTTTCAAAAAATTTAAGATTAATTTAACAACAATTCATAAAACCAACCCCTCAACACAAGCAAATCAAGCATAATTTTCATGCATTATTGTTTTATTGGTCTTAAATTTTTTGAAAATTTAGTTTCCGAAAGTATATTTGATGCAAATCAAAAAATTTTGGGACAAAATTAAAACAAAATAAAATTTTGAAGTATTTTTAAAACTTTTACTAAACTTCGGAGACAAAAAATATACTTAACCCTTGTTTTTATTAAGTGTGGGTACATACCACAAATGCCAATGTGTTCTAAAAAAAATAAGGAGTTCATCACTTTATAAATTTTAAAATCTAAATTCTAAAGTTTAAATTATGAATTCTGAAATCTAAATTTTAAATCCTAAATTATAAACTACTCTAAATTTTAAATCAAAGTTATATATTGATATAAAATATAATAAATAATTTAAAAAAAAAACTTTTTTTCCATTTGTTTTCTTTAGTTAATTAATCTTGTATTAGGGTATATTATATGTATATAAATGAAGTGTGAATGATACACCAAACCAATTTAGCAGCAGCCAGCAGCAACTTCTAAGGAACCATTTTGAATGACTCAACCACCTTTGATGCTAATATAACATATACAAATAATATATATATATATATATATATAATTAAAATATGATTTTTTAATTTTAAATGTGTAGTTTTTTTTTCAAATGTATGAGATGGTTCGGCTAAATATGAATATATGTTATTCCAAATATTTAATAGAATTAATTACTCTATTAGTCTCTATAGTTTTACCAAATTTTTAATTAAGTTCCTATATTTTTTCTTTTTAATTGTGTTACTACGTCATTTTTAATTTTGTAATTAAGTCATTTTCATGTCAAAAATATCAAAATTAACAGAATATTTCTCTCAAAATTCATGCGGTCAAAGATCAAATTAAGTTTTTAATTATGAATACTTTCAATTTGTAATGAAATATTCTGTTAATTTTAACGTTTTTAATTTGAAAATAGCCTAATTATAAAATTAAAAACAATGTAAAGACCCAATTAAAAAGAAAAAAATATAAAGACCTAATTAAAAATTTGGTAAAATTATAATGACCGATAACGGAATTTAAAGTTATTTTATATTAGTTATTTTTATTATTTAAATTAAAAGGAATAATTTGTCCTAAGTACGTATAATTAGTGGTCTTTTATTTATATAAAGTAAGGTATTTTTAATCATTTTATAGGGAGAAAGGATAATATATTTAATATTCTAAGTTGATGATGATATGATTGTGGTTTAAATGATTGTGTAATTTGTTGAATATGAGGGTGGCTATGTGTGTTTTTTGTGTCACTATGTTATGACTTATCCGTGATTCTCTATCCCCTATTGTTTGGGCAAAAGATAGAGACGTAAAATATGAAAATTGTATACAATTAAAATTAAATAAAATAACTAAAACTGATATTACTTATTCTCTACGGGATACTAAAATTCTGAAATTGATCATCACCATATAATTTAGTGTCATAATTCATGGATACAATTAAAAAATCGAGATATAATTTTTAAGTTTAATTACTCTATTGGTCCCTATAGTTTCGTGAAATTTTTAATTAGATCCTTAAATTTTTTATTTTTAATTGAGTCTCTATACTAATTTTTTTTAAGTCATCCTTAGTAGTAATTGACTTAATTTTATAGAGGCCCAACTAAAAAAAAAAAATTGGTATAGGGACCTAAACAAAAGAAAAAAAATGTAGGAATCCAATTAAAAAAAATTGGTACAAGAACTCAATTAAAAAGAAAAAAAAAGTATAAGGACCTAATTGAAAATTTTGCAAAATTATAGGGACTAATAGAATAATTAAACCCAATTTTTATTGACAAATTTAAGATCAATCATAATATATATGAATTAATTTGGATTAATTTAGTAAATAGCTCATTAATCTATTTAAACAAAGTATAAACAAATTTTTAAATAAAACATAGATCTGTAACAAATTAGTCATTAGCCTGTTGAGTTAAAAGATACCATAAAAAACTGCGAAAAACAAATATTACTTGTATGTTAAAAATTAGCACCGATTAGTTATCATATAAAAAATACATATTTAATATTTTATAAAAAAAAATTATTATTCTACTATAAATAAGTTCAATTATTATTTATAACAAATATAATTATTTTATTATAATAAAATTGATTATTGAAGTGATTGATTTTTTAATTGAAAAAAAAATATAAATTAATATGTATAAATATATTTTAAGTTTATAACTAATTTGATATGTTTGAACCGATTTTATTCATGATATATATACTGTGCCACTTATAGATGCTCTTTCATTTAATATTAAACGTAACCCTCATGATCATAATCACAATATGTATGTAACTACAAAGAAAACAAACAACTAAAAAACAGCACAAGAATCTCAACAAAGGCGACTATTATGACATGAACAACATATCTTAAGATATTGCCAAACGTGGCATATACCCTTGTTTTAATCATAATCTCAATCTTAGATTATTAATAAATACATAGCATATCATTATATCATCGTTGTATTATTTTACAACTGGTTATATATTTATAGTTAGATAATAAAAATATTAAATAATATAAATAATAAATATATCGGATGTTCAATTCATTACGTGTGCAGATGGTTATTGGTTATTCTAATTTCTAATATTAAAATTTAGGTGAATAATTTGAAGTGTAATGTGTTTTACTTGAATTGGACCAACTTTAGAGCTTATTGTTTATGTTGTTCAAAAAAATTATTGATTACTTAACATAATCCTTTTGTCGTTAAATATATTAACATGACAGATTTTGGTGTCAGCATGTTTTTTTTTTTCTGTTTTTTTTTTGTTGAAAAGTATTAATTTCAAATAATTATTAGAATTGTTAGAATTATTAAAATTATTGATTCACAAAAATATTAAAAAAATCATGATAATTATAAAAAATTTTAGTTTGGATGATTTAATCATTAAAAAAAATTCAAATGAGATTTTTATTTGCTAGAAATTTAACAAAAACCAACAAATTTTAGCTATTCCCTATCAATGATAAAAATCTACATAAATATGATTCATATATTTGACGTGTTTTTAGTTTTATTTCTTAATAAATATTTGACTAATTAATTCAAATAATGAAATGTATAATTTTTTTTTGCAAATCATGTTAATTAAGATTGATACACAATAAAAAAAAAACATATAAATTAAATGTATTAGAATAATTGACAATTAATAAAATTTTAGTCATTAAATATCAATTTTGTATAATTTCAAAGAAAACACCTTCTTAAAATATTAAGAGCAGAGAGTAGCATGCTTATTATTATTGTTACCTTAGCTTAAAATTAAATTGCCTCCATACTCTTCTTCCATTGGATTCCATCCCAATCCCATCCTTCCCTCCAAGTTTATATCATCAACTTCAAATTCTAAGTTTTGAAATGCTTATAAGTTTACATATATAATTATATTATATTATATATGTGCATATGTATTTCTGTGTTCACAAAACGGCTAAGCAACAACAGTTCACACTCACACGCATGTGGGGGAAAATAAATATCACAAGAAAAAGAAAACATAAATAAAGCCAACCATTCTCTTGCAAGCTTTTCTTTACCATATAAATATATATTTATATTTTAATTATTAATCGTTATTTGGTGAAAACTCAGGTGCAGTCAACTTCACGTGAAGTTGATACTTAAGAGATGTTAGATGATTTGACTGATTTGACTAAATTTTCATCTAACGACTCTCAGATATTAACTTTACTTAAAGTCGACTTCACCTGAATTTTCACCTCGATATTTTCATGTAAGTAGCTACTTTTATTTTATATGACATTTGCTTCAAGACAGAGAACTTGTGCCTTTATATAAGAGAAGCAAAACCCAAGTGGGGAATCATCATTATACACATATTCCCTTTGATTCAAGGAAAAACAAAATAGAAATTAAAAAAAAAAGGGTTAAAAGTGCAATGAGAGAAGCTACAAAGATTCTAGTGTTCCGTTTGGTTTGGTTCCTCTGCATTCATGTCCCTCCTATGTTTTGTGCCAATGTAACATATGATCACAGAGCATTACTCATTGATGGCAACCGTAGACTCTTCATTTCTGGTTCTATTCATTACCCTCGTAGCACTCCTCAGGTATAAATACGTATTGGTATTGTAATCTTTTTTTTTTAAGTTTAAACTGTTAGGTAGAAGCATGGAATAATTCTCTCTCTATATATATTTAAAGGTGGAAACTCAGAGTGCAGTCGACTTTACGTGAAGTTAATATCTGAGAGTCGTTAGATGATTTGACTGATTTGATTAAATTTTCATTTAATAGCTCTCAGCTATCAACGTTACGTGAAATTGACTGTACCTGAATTTTCACCATATTTAAAAGTCGGAATTTGTTGGATGTAGACGTGGCCAGACCTTATTCAGAAGTCGAAAGATGGAGGACTTGATGTCATTGAGACTTATGTTTTTTGGAACTTTCATGAACCAGTTAGAGGCCAGGTGCTGGTTTAATTTCTTGTTTTAATTAATTTTCCATATTCATATGTATAAATATATATAAATAATAGTTGAATTTGGGTAATTGGCAGTATTATTTTGAAGGAAGGGGTGATTTGGTAAATTTTGTAAAGTTAGTAGCAGCAGCAGGATTATATGTACATCTACGTATTGGACCTTATGCTTGTGCTGAATGGAACTATGGGTATGTAACAATTATTATTAATTAATTATTCCTTTCTTAATTATTATATATTCACATATATGTAAATTTTATTGGAGCAGAGGTTTCCCTCTATGGCTGCATTTTATTCCAGGAATTAAATTCCGTACTGATAATGAACCTTTTAAGGTAACCATTTTCCTATGTCTTCTCATTTACATTTAGTATTTTATTGTACCTAATTCAAAATATATTATCTGATTTTGTTTTATTATTTTAGGCAGAAATGCAGAGATTCACTGCTAAGATTGTGGATATGATGAAGCAAGAAAATCTCTATGCTTCACAGGGAGGACCTATTATTTTATCTCAGGTTCTTTATATCTTATAAACAAAAATATTTAGTAACTAAAAAAAAATTAACAAAAAATAGTTATCTTATTTATTATTTATTAATTATTATAATAACTAATTAATATTAAATTAAATAAATTTTAGTTGTTTTTGTTTTTTGTTTCTTTAGCATTATGGTCTTATAAACTTCTATTAACTTCATCATCATGCCATTCATGGCATCGATATTATTATTATTTAAGAAAGTTAAAATATTAAATTTATTTCAGGTTTAATTACTTCGTTGGTCCTTATAATTTCATAAAATTTTTAATTAAATTTTTATATTTTTTTAATTGGGTTCTTGCATCAATTTTTTTTTTCAATTAGGTCCTTCTTAATAGTAATTGGCTTAATTGTATAAAAATTTAATTAAAAAAAAATTAGTGCAGGGACTCAAATAAAAAGGTGAAAAAGTGTAGAAACTCAATTTAAAAAAAATTGGTGCAAGGATTCAATTAAAAAGAAAAAAATATAAAGACTTAATTAAAAATTTCGTGAAACTATAGGGACCAATAGAATAATTAAACATTTTATTTCAATGACTATCTATTTCTATACTTTGTTATGTAACTGATTATGTGAAGAATAAATTATATTTAGATAGTTTAGCTTTAAAGAAATAGTCACATGATAAGTTATTTTGTTTGGATAATGAAAAATAAAATAAATTTAATTTTGTATTATGAAATGACTACTAAAAAAAGGTGGTATAAAATAACTATTTAATATTTTATACTTGGATCAATTAGGTGAAATTAAAATAGTTTGTTAATTTTTAAATAATTATCTTCTCCTTATAAAGCATTTTTCCAACTTAAAATTATCATTTATTCTTAATCTCTTATTACAATCTACAAATTTTACAAAACAATCATATTTTTGTAGGAACAACATTTTAGTGGTTCTTTATATTTCACAAACTTGCAAATTTTTGTTGTATTTAACTATTTATAGTATAAAATTATAACAACTTGCTCTGATGATGATGGCAGATTGAGAATGAGTATGGAAACATTGATAAACCCTATGGTGCTGCTGGAAAATCCTACATAAAATGGGCAGCATCAATGGCTACATCCCTTAATACAGGGGTACCTTGGGTCATGTGCCAGCAACCAGATGCTCCTGATCCTATGGTAAGTTTTCGATCGAAAACTCAGATGCAGTCGACTTCACGTGAAGTTGATAACTAAGAGCCGTGAGATGATTTGACTGATTTGACTAAATTTTCATCTAATGACTCTCAACTATCAACTTTATGTGAAGTCAACTGCACTTGAATTTTCACCTTTCGACTTTTCTTCGTTTAATCCACGTCATCAAGTATCTTAAGACAGAAAATACAAAAATATTGAACTAAAACAAAAAATATCTATGTTAAAATAAAACATGTTAATTTTTTGTTTTATTTCTTTCTTACACTATAGTAAAAACGTTCATTACCGTCGAATTTACCGTAATTATTATCGGATTTGCTTAGTTGAATATGAAGACCTTAATATGATGTTTTCCACTGTATGATGATAGATTAACACATGTAATGGATTTTACTGTGATCAATTCACACCAAATTCAAATGCAAAGCCAAAGATGTGGACTGAGAATTGGAGTGGATGGTAAGTGACTTAATTAAAAAATACAAAAACGTCTCTCACCTTTTAAAATGCAAGACTTTAGTCCTTCTGCCTAAAATATACAAGAACAAATAGGCCCTCCAAAGAGACTTAGATGTCTCGCATTTTAGAAAATGAGGGACGTTTTTGAAATTTCAGTTAGCCAAGGACCTATTTGTTGTTTGTGTCAACTTTGATTGAAGCTTTTTGAGTTCTTTGCAATTATGGTAGGTTTCTTTCATTTGGAGGTGCTGTGCCTTATAGACCTGTGGAAGATATTGCATTTGCTGTGGCACGTTTTTACCAAAGAGGTGGAACTTTTCAAAATTACTATATGGTAATAAATAAATAATAATAATTTAAACTTATTATTATATGATTCCTTAAATTAGAAATCAGCCTTACAAAAATGACTCTTTTGGTTGATTGATCTTGAAACAGTACCATGGAGGAACCAACTTTGGCAGGACTAGTGGTGGACCTTTCATTTCCACTAGTTATGATTATGATGCACCCATTGATGAGTATGGTATGCATTCTTTTACACAGTTGTCTAATTTGGATTACTATTCATGCGCGATTAATGTAAAAAGTAGTTATTTTTACTGACGTGTTATTGCGTAATTGAATGGACACGGAAAACTCTTTTACATTGATAGTGCATCAAAATTAAATTCGTGAATCATAACTTGAAAACCATTTTATTAATACTCTATGAACACATGAAAACTTCTCTTCATTACATGAAAAATATTATACTATTTATGTGTATTTTGTCCAAGTATACTATCTGAATAATGCAGGTATTATTAGACAACCAAAATGGGGCCACCTTAGAGATTTGCACAAGGCCATTAAGCTTTGTGAAGAAGCACTTATAGCTACTGATCCAACAATTACATCTCTTGGTTCAAATCTAGAGGTACAAAAAACTGCACTATTAAGTATAGAATTTTAGAATTATAACTTGTTTTGCATTAATACTTATTCTATATACTATGTTTTATGAGGGATTAGTCTCTTAAGTTGTACATAATATAAGCCTTGTTTTTTGCACTATTCAAAACTAGGCTGCAGTATACAAATCAGGAACTGTGTGTGCTGCTTTTCTTGCAAACATTGGCACATCAGATTCAACAACAAATTTCAATGGCAATTCATATCAGTTGCCAGCATGGTCTGTGAGCATCTTACCAGATTGCAAGAATGTTGTGCTTAACACTGCAAAGGTATAAATATATATATCAAAACCAGAAGTGCAAATTATTATTGGTTGTGTGATTAAACTAAAGTAATTAGTACTTTTGTTTTGTTTGGTAGATTAATTCTGCATCTACAACTTCAAGCTTCATAACTCAATCTTTGAAACTAAAGGAGGATGGTGGTGGTGCTTTAGAAGATTCTAGCAGTGAATGGAGTTGGATAAGTGAACCAATTGGAATTTCAAAGAATGGTTCATTCTCAAAATTTGGATTAGTAGAGCAAATAAATACCACTGCTGATAGAAGTGACTATTTGTGGTACTCATTAAGGTATATAGGCCTCTCAATGGTTGAAAAAGCTTCCTTGAGTTCTTCTATCTGATTTGAAATCTATGCATGACCCTTTTTTTTAATATATTTGAAGCATTGATTTTGAAGATGATGTTAGTGCTCAAACTGTTCTTCACATTGAATCCCTTGGACATGCCCTTCATGCTTTCATAAATGGGAAGCTTGCAGGTAAATTGCATCAGTGACTGATTTCACAGCTTGAACCTGATCACGTGGAGACAACTCAACCGTTTCTCCAAGGCTTCCTTTCTTTCAAATAATATTAGTGAAAATATATTTTCAGGGAGTGGAAAAGGAAACAGTGGCAATGCTAAAGTCAATGTGGATATCCCCATCACACTTGTAGCTGGGAAGAACACAATTGATCTCTTGAGTTTAACTGTGGGACTTCAAGTAATTCCTCTTTCTCTTCTTCTTTTTTGAATATATATACTATGTACTATATAAGCATCTTTAATAGATGAAATTTTGTTTCTTTTAAGCATTGGTCTTGTTATCTTTTCTCCCTATGTGATTTAGAAACTAGAAGTCATAATATTTCCATGCTCTATATATAAGCTGATGTGATTCTTATACAAATCAGAACTATGGATCTTTCTTTGACACATGGGGTGCTGGGATCACTGGACCAGTGACATTGAAGGGATTGAAGAATGGCACTACTATTGACCTCTCCTCCCAGCAATGGACATATCAGGTTACACTCCATTCGCTTTCATCTGTCACTGTTGATTCTTGGTTTTATCTAGCTAGCTAGATACATTGTTAGAAAGATACAGAATCTATATCTTTGTGAATGCAGATTGGTCTTCAAGGTGAAGACTTAGGTCTATCTAGTGGAAGTGTTGGACAGTGGAACTCACAATCAAACTTACCTAAGAATCAACCCTTGACTTGGTACAAGGTAATCAATGGATGCATAATCTGTTAGAAAAATGCAGATGAATTTGGTTCTAACTAATGTTGTATAAATTAGACAAACTTTGTTGCTCCCTCTGGCAATGATCCGGTTGCAATCGACTTCACTGGGATGGGGAAAGGAGAAGCTTGGGTGAATGGACAGAGTATTGGAAGATTCTGGCCTACATATGTCTCTCCAAATTCTGGTTGTGCAACTTCATGCAATTATAGAGGATCTTATAGTTCATCCAAATGCCTCAAGAACTGTGGAAAGCCATCACAAACATTGTAAGTACTACATTTTTTATGTTAAGAGAACTATAGATATGGTTCGTGATCAATTGAAATGTTTAACTGTAAGGACCTAATTGAAATATCGAGTGATATTAGACGAATCTTCGGAGTAAAGTAATCGAGTAGATAATGATTGACTCACTTATATTGTTCTTGCAGATACCATGTCCCAAGATCATGGTTGCAAACAGATAGCAACACTCTTGTGTTGTTTGAGGAAAGTGGAGGTGACCCTACACAAATCTCTTTTGCTACAAAGCAGATAGGAAGCTTGTGCTCACATGTATCTGAGTCTCACCCTCCACCAATAGACATGTGGAATTCAGACTCAGAATCAGGAAGAAGATCAGGGCCAGTTCTGTCACTAGAGTGTCCTAATCCTAAGCAGATCATCTCTTCCATTAAATTCGCCAGTTTCGGAACACCTAGTGGGACTTGTGGAAGCTTCAACCATGGTAGCTGCAGCAGCAACAAGGCTCTATCCATTGTTAAGAAGGTGATACACACACAGCTTCTTTAAATAACATTTTCTTAGCTACCTTTGTTAGTTATTTTTCATTTCACTTTGTATTGTATCGTACGCCGAATCAACTCATAGTTTTCTTTGATTATATACACAGGCCTGCATTGGATCAAGCAACTGTAAAATTAATGTATCAATTGATACATTTGGAGATCCATGTAGAAGAGTAACTAAAAGTCTTGCTGTTGAAGCTTCTTGTACATAAGACATTGTTGCTTCATGAAGTACCTACCCTTCTTCATAGCTTGGACATGAAGGATCTTAGATTCTTAATTGAAAGATCATGATTACTGATGATTGATTAGCCAAATGTAAAATGGTGAATGAAATATTCTAATTAAAATAGTATATTGAATGTAATTCCATTAGTTCATACCTTATCTTAAAGTTTATATTATTATTAGATTATATTTATAAATAGCATCGGTTATGTCTTATGTTTTGTTTTTCATGAAGTAAAAACCATGCATGCAACAACATTTTAAGGTTCTAAACACATGTGACAAAAGTGCAATGCCATAGAATAAATCATAGCAAGCATTTAAAAGCTTGTTTTATATATGTGCTAATTAAAAATTCAAAGATAAGATAACAAGAAAAGCTGAGATTTTCACTCTTGAAGCCAATTTTGTCATTTTCTTCAACTTTTTATATTTGTATGCATCTTTTTCTGTATGTTTATTTATATACCAATAAGCTAAGCATATAGCAGTAGTCCATTATTGTTGGGATTGGTGTGTTCTTTCAGTTACTGGAAACAATACTAAAATGGTAGCAGCAATGATTGTAAAGAAGGTTGATCAGTTCATTTTTCTTTGGTTCCTTGCCATTTATGCACCAGCAGCTACATTTTGTGCCAATGTGACATATGATCACAGAGCATTGATCATTGATGGCAACCGCAGGGTGTTGATTTCTGGTTCCATTCATTACCCTCGTAGCACTCCTGAGGTATCGAATTATGCCGATTCATACATAATTCATACCTTATTCATTACTGGATAGGACGTAGAGAAAATTTAAATAAATCTTAAACTAAATCCTATTCAGTAATAGATAAGATATGAGTCGACAACTCGTTAATTAGTGAGTAGTATAAGGTATGGAGCATGAACTTAGAGTAAGTGAAATCTATCTAATTAGTAACTAAGTAGTGTGTGTTAGCTTAGGATACAAGAAAGAATAGTCAATCACAAATATCATATATATCTCAAACAAAAACTTGCATGTCTATGAAATGAAACTATGACCATCAAGAACAGTGTTGTATATGTAGGAATTTATGTGCTTGTGTTGGTTGCAGATGTGGCCAGACCTTATCCAGAGATCCAAAGATGGAGGAGTTGATGTGATTGAGACCTATGTTTTCTGGAACCTACACGAACCAATTCGAGGCCAGGTGCAGTTTATTTTGTTACCAACTTAGTTACTATTTTGATATTGCTTCTTATGTTCTAAGAATTTGTATGCAACTTTTTTGCAGTATAATTTTGAAGGAAGGGGTGATTTGGTCAAATTTGTAAAGGAAGTGGCAGCAGCAGGTCTATATGTTCATCTGCGAATCGGTCCATATGTCTGTGCTGAATGGAACTACGGGTACAAATTGTTGGATCCTTGATCTAATTTCCATAATCTTTTATGAGCTAAGCAAGTTTGATGCATAATTTTGTTTTACTTGTGACAGGGGTTTCCCTATTTGGCTGCATTTCATTCCAGGGATTAAGTTTCGAACCAATAATGAACCATTTAAGGTTAGTCCTTACATATATATATATACTTAATTCATGTGATAAGTAATAATAATTCAAAAATTTGTTCCTTCAGGCAGAGATGAAGAGATTCACTGCCAAGATTGTCAATATGATGAAGCAAGAGAGCCTCTATGCCTCACAAGGAGGACCTATTATCTTATCACAGATTGAAAATGAGTATGGAGATCTTGATTGGGCCTATGGTCCTGCAGCAAAACCTTACATAAAGTGGGCAGCATCAATGGCTACTTCTCTTGACACTGGTGTCCCCTGGGTTATGTGCATGCAAGCAGATGCTCCTAATCCAATTGTATGTAATTATTAAGCATCCTTAATTTAAATCTATCTTCATTAATCTTAATTATTATACATGTTAATTGCTAGATTGACACATGCAATGGATTTTACTGCGATCAGTTCACACCAAACTCTAATGCTAAGCCGAAGATTTGGACCGAGGGCTATAACGGATGGTCAGTTACTCGAGCTAAGTTAGTTAGATTCTTGATAATAGAGCGCGGATAAAGACCGAAAAAAAGGGTCTAAGTGACTTCGAATTCTTTGATTTGCAATGGCAGGTTTCTTTATTATGGTGGAGCTGTACCTTACAGACCTGTGGAAGATCTTGCATTTGCTGTGGCAAGATTTTATCAACTTGGTGGAACTTTTATGAACTACTATATGGTATTAAAACCTATGATATCTTTTAAGTTTGTTATTATATGTATCTGAGAAAGGAATTGAGTTGATAGCACAAAGTTTTGATGTGAAACAGTATCATGGAGGAACCAATTTTGGTAGAACCACAGGTGGACCTTTTGTTGCTACTAGTTATGACTATGATGCACCACTTGATGAATATGGTATGATATTTATTTATTTATTTATTTATCTTAGTTTGGTTCTAAAGAGAATCTCAAATTTAATCAATATATCTAATGCAGGAATCATTAGACAGCCTAAGTGGGGACACCTTAAAGATTTGCATGATTCCATAAAGCTTTGTGAAGAAGCATTGATTGCTACTGATCCAGCAGTTACATCTCTTGATCCAAATATAGAGGTATATATGAGTAGCACTTTTTAGAACTTATATCAGATTTTCTTAAATTTCTTCAAGCTTATTATGTTTCTAATATCTTATTAAATCATCTTTATATGCTTTATGGTTTCTGCTCTTTGAGTTCTCAGGTTGCAGTTTACAAAACAGATAATGTGTGTGCTGCTTTCCTTGCTAACATCAATACTACAATTGATGTGACTGTGAATTTTAGCGGCAACTCGTATCGGTTGCCGGCATGGTCAGTGAGCATCTTACCAGACTGCAAGAATGTTGTGTTTAATACTGCAAAGGTTTGCCTCATACAACATTTCAATAAAATTAAACAATTTTGAGGGACTATTTTGTCAGCCGAGAGTTAAAATGGGGTGTACTCAAATTATTTAGATCATCAATTGATCAGAGTTAATAATCAATATTTAAAAAGTGTACTAAGGTCTATATACTTTGTGTCTTGTTTTAAATCCTAAGAAATAATTATCATAGACTAAAGATATTTTTGTTGTGACAGATTAATTCTGCATCCACAGTTTCAATATTCAGAGCTGAGTCTTTAAAACAAGATGTTGGTTCTTTGGAAAATGATAGCTTGGGATGGAGTTGGATTAGTGAACCAATTGGAATTTCAAAGAATGATTCATTCTCAAAGTTTGGATTACTAGAGCAAATAAACACCACTGCTGATAGAAGTGACTATTTTTGGTACTCATTAAGGTACATAGGACAAAGCTTTCTTCTGACCTTCAATGCTTTACACCATGATGACATATTTTCATGATATTTTCTGTTTTTGAAGCATTGATCTTGAAGATGATGATGATGCTGGTTCTCAAACTGTTCTTCACATTGAATCCCTTGGTCATGCCCTTTATGCTTTCATAAATGGGAAGCTTGCAGGTAAAGTTATATATAATAAGTTTCGATTTTTCGCCATTATGTATACCTCAAACCTCTTTTGAAATGCTTTAAAATTGTTATAAGAAAATGATAATGTTGCAAAGTTCCAACAATCAAGGTTGATCTGAAATAAAACTAGACCACTTTTCATGGTTGTTCCTTCCTAGAATTTTCAGTTCAATTTTTTCTTCTCTTAATTAAATATTTCATAGATTATCTAACTATTCTTGTCTATGACACTTCTGAGAACTTTTCAGGGGGTGGAACTGGCAACAACACCAATGCCACTGTCAACGTCGACATTCCTGTCACACTTGTAACTGGAAAGAACACAATTGACCTCTTGAGTTTAACTGTAGGACTTCAGGTACAACATTTTAAACAAAAATGAAATTTTGATTTGCATTTTGCATTGCCTTTGTTAAGAAGTCATTTCTATACTATATATAGTAATCTAATGTGAACCTTGTACATATATATATATAAGAACTTTGGAGCATTTTTTGACACATGGGGTGCTGGAATCACTGGACCAGTAACATTGAAAGGATTGAAGAATGGAAGTACTATTGATCTCTCCTCCCAACAATGGACTTATCAGGTTCTTCTCACCTTTTTTCTTATAGCCTATTATTGTTCTTCTTCTGGTTTCCTTTTTGTTTTAATTTCTAATCTAAAACCATGTAATATGCATATTAAGATTCTGTATTTTACTGAATTCAGGTAGGCCTTCTTGGTGAAGACTTAGGTCTGTCTAGTGGAAATGCTGGACAGTGGAATTCACAATCTACCTTACCTAAGAATCAATCACTAACATGGTACAAGGTAATCTCTTAGAAGATTAAATGTCCACACTTGACAATATAAGAGTAATTTATCAGAATAATCTGCAACTTGTTGTATATATATGTATATCTTCATATCTCAATTCCTTGCTGCAATGAAAATAAAGGGAAAACTACTATTGGACAAAATAATAATACTGATATGTTTCTGTCAAGAAACCATTTCTTCGAAAAGTTTAAACTGATAAGAGGAGGCACACGAATAGTTATATCTCTAACTGTTTCTAACTTAATGATCATATACATGTTGATATTAGACAAACTTTGTTGCTCCCTCTGGCAATGATCCGGTTGCAATCGACTTCACCGGGATGGGGAAAGGAGAGGCTTGGGTGAATGGACAGAGCATTGGAAGATACTGGCCTACATATGTCTCTCCAAATTCTGGTTGTACCAACTCATGTGACTATAGAGGGTACTATTATCAATCCAAATGTCTCAGGAACTGTGGAAAACCATCACAGACATTGTAAGTTCAAGATGATTTGAAAGTAATCCTATTAGTATTAGTGTTGGATATTGATTGATTCAATGATCTTGCAGATACCATGTACCAAGATCATGGTTAAAATCAGACAACAACACTCTTGTATTGTTTGAGGAAAGTGGAGGTGATCCTACAAAAATATCTTTTGCTAGAAAGCAGATAGGAAGTGTGTGTTCATATATATCTGAATCTCACCCTCCACCAATAGCCTTGTGGAATTCAGACACAGAATCAGGGAGAAAAGCAGGGCCAGTGTTGTCACTGGACTGCCCTTATCCTAATCAGGTGATCTCTTCCATTAAATTCGCGAGTTTTGGAACACCTTATGGAACTTGTGGAAACTTCAACCATGGAAGCTGCAGCAGCAATAGTGCTCTATACATTGTGCAAAAGGTACCATCTAGCTTTTTTGCAGTTTGAGTTATGTGTACTCACATTGTATAAGACACTGCATCAGTTCATAATGTTTTTCTTTCGATTTAACTGACTCGGCCGAGCTTTTTTCTAACAGGCTTGCATTGGATCAAGCAGTTGTAACATCAATGTATCGGTTAACACATTCGGAGATCCGTGTAAAGGAGTGACTAAAAGTCTTGCTGTTGAAGCTTCTTGTATGTAGACATGTTGCTTCAAGATTCTTGCTACTTCATGACTTGGACTTGCTGAAGAGCATAGCCCAAGAATCTCAGAAGAAAATGATTCTGATTAGCTAGAAGTAAATTGTTATTAATATTTTATAAACAAATCCATATTGATGTCAGTTTTCTCAGTAGTAAACAAGAGTAAAGAATGACAAATTAAAACATTATATTGTAACTTAAAATGAAAAGGAGAGAACTAAAAGAAAAATGGTTCTTCATATTTTTAGCACACATAGAATTTATGAAAATAATGATCTTGGGCAACAGTTTTCTTAGGCCCTTATTTGTCTATAGAAAAATACAAACACAAACCAAAACAAAACAAGTATGACAGCAATTAGATCATGTTATTTTTGTCTTCATGATTGATTATATGATATCAGTACTGAGCAATCAATCCTTCACTTGAAGCAATCTCAGTTGGCCTCTCGAACCGGCAGAGTTTGCAGGTAGTCGAATAGAGAGTCCTAGTCTCATACTTGTCCTCTCCACCCATCATGGGCATAGCAACCCCTTTCTTGACAGTGCTAACATAGTTAGGCCTATAAGTCTGTCCCAAAATACCTTCAACAGAATCTGAAAGGTTCTTGAACCTGAATTGTGTCTCAAGATGAGCAAAAGCATCATCTGATGGCAATTGATAGTTGTGAACCTTGTTCTCTTTTTCTCCAATTGGCCTTGCCCTTATGTCCATTTCAACCAAACCAGAAACTGTCACTCTCAAACTGTTTGTATCATCAGTTCTCTCAATGATCACTTCCCTGTCATCACCATTAGCCCTCCATTCGGCTTCTCCATCGGTCGGAATGCTAACTGATTTACCATCCCACTTCACTATGAGAGTGTCAACTTTGTCATCCCATTGAGATACTCTCCTAGCTGCAATGTCAAGAGTGTGTGAGTCAAACATCACAGCAAGAGCCTGCACCCATGTGTAGTCGCGAGTCCTTCCTTGTGGCCGAGTTCCAATGAAGTGAGCATTGATTTGGAAGTCATGGTCGGATACTATGGCAAAGTTTCCTCCCTTGGCGCCATGGAAGTAGAACATAACACCATCACCTCCAACGAAGCGAGGATCATAACAAAGAGAGCCATATCCATCACAGTTGGGCTTTCTATCTGCCAAAGAAACAATCAAACTCAACATGAATTCAACACACTTCTTGTTCTAACTACATACATATGTTACTTCTTGATCAAGTTACCAGGAGATAATTAATGCTTACATCTATCTAATCAAAATTAAACTTCTTAATCAAAATTAAACTAAATAGCAGATTCTTCCTATGAATTAAAAGACTTACACTTGCAAGTGGCTTCACATTTGCTGCTACAATCCAAGAAACAACCCTTCTGCTGCTTGTTCTTCTTTGGCTTCCTTTGGTTACACTCGGCCGGACACACGAGTGTCTTGAACTGGCAAGCAGTTTTCGCCTTACAGAAACCTCGCTCTTGTCCGGATGGCAGAGGTGAAAGCTTCTCATAGTCTGAAGATTCATCATACTTCTTCTTTGGAGGCTTCTCTTCCCCCTTCCCCTTCCCCTTGTCCTTGTTCTTGTCCTTGCTCTTGTCCTTGTTCTTGCCCTTATCATCTTGCTTTCCATTATCCTTACCATTCCCTTTGTCATTCCCTTTGCCATAGTCACCATTGCCATTGCCATTACCTTTTCCTTGAGCATTCACAATGGCAGCTTCCATGGCTATAAGCAATATGAAGAATGCCACCAAGATGGTCCACTTTCTACTTGCCATCTTGGTGGATATGCTGATGCAAGTTTGAGCCTTTTTCTGCTTTCTTTCCACCCCTTTTGGTTTGTTTTTCAAATGCTTCAATGTATTGAGAGGTGTTTGGATGGACATAACAAGCATCAAAGAAAGCATACATATATATAGAACTTTGGTTTTGCATAATTGACTTGAAGTTCGGCTTAAGCTTTGTTAACCCTTTCCCTAAGATTTAGAAAAAGCTTCTGATTGCTTAGTTTTTTTCCAAGAATGAAAGATTCCAAAGTGATTTGTTGACCAAGTTATGAACACACAACACTAACTTGATGCTCAAACATTGTTCCCCCCATACTATGTGGAGTCATAAAAGGAGACTTAGATCACTACTCAAAGGGAATGTTACATTTAATTTAAGAGTTTAGTTCTCATGCACTGCGAATGCAAAATATTTTATACAGCCGTGCAAGCACATCTGTTCTTTACGTGGTCTATATAAAAAAATAGTTATTTTTATTGATGTAACATGACGTAATTAGATATACGTGTAAAATTACTTTACATATATCAAAATTAAATTCTTAATTAATTATTAAATGATGTCTTATGAGTGTTGAAACATAAATATAGAGATAGAAAAATAGATTATTTGTATCTTTCGATCTCTATTTTTTAAAGAGTTTAATTTTGATGCATCGTAAAACATTTTATACAATCGTATAATCGCAACCGTTTTTTTATGACTATTCATGCAGTCAATATAAAAGATAGTTATTTTTGCTGATGTGACGTTACGTAATTAGATACACGTGTAAAACTACTTTACACATCAAAATTATTTTTGTTTTAAAAGGGCAATAAGTCCTTTTCTTTTCTAAGAATGTTATTTCTAATTTTATTAGAGAAATAATTTTTCTTTGACCAATAATCTGTCAATAAAGTAGTAGATGAATAAAAATTAAGAAAATAGAAAAACAAAAGTATTTATTGATTATTTACAAAAAAAAAACATAACTTTTTTTCTATAAATTCCATATGAATCTCTAACTTAAAATATATTTTACGTTTTTCTATTTTTTTTTTTTATCAATTTTAGTATCAAATTTCAAATATTTAAATATATTTTTGTTTTTCTATCTCTATATGAATCTCAATCTAAAAGATGATATTATAATAACTCACTGTTATCTAATATTAAAAGGATGAAAACTTATTTTAAATGAGATTTACCTCATTTAATAGTAAATGATATATAAGTTGGCATGCAATATTTTACACTTAGTATGTAAAGAAATAGCTTTTTTTTTTTGTCCTATTGAAATGAAAGATAACTTGAAATTGAAGATCGGAGGCATTTTATAGAATCTTGAATCTAGTTGTATGGAATGTAGCTATCTTTTTATTTTTAAGCTTCAATTTGAAGCTACTTATCAAAAATGAAGTAGCTATATAATATATGAAAAATTATGTTACGTGTACACCAAAATCAGTTATTAAAATTAATTATTAATATAAAATATATGTTAGAATATAATATATATTAAAAATAAATTAAATTATATATATTTATATATAAATATATTAATAACTAATTTTAATAATTAATTTTAGTGTACGGATAATATTTTTGGTTTGGGAATTAAGCTAACTTATTTGAATTAAAACCTTTCAAAGTTCACAGCATTGGCAATTAAATGAGCTGTAGGCACATGGTTTTTACGTGTGTATAGTTGTTATGAAGAAACTTAAATTGATGGCATTGATATTTTAATAATTTTATGTTGCATGGAACAGCTCCATCTATCAATATTTTTATGTAAGTCAACTCCAATTTTGATGCTACTCAAGCCACCCATCCTTGTCTCATTACCTCTTATTTTAAAATAAAAAATACAAAAAAAATGAACGAACGAAAATGAAGAACACAATATGAAGTTCTGAACCTTTGAGATTTTGATAATGAGTACATATTATAAGAAAGTAGGAAAAAAATACAAATACGTTTAACTAAATTATAATAAGTACTATAACATTTGAGGGATTATTTTAAAATTATAATGTAATTTAAAAACTAAAGTGTGACTTAATTCCAGTTTAAAAAAATTATAAATTTTCTCTAATATTTAACTTTTAATTTTTATTTTGAAAAAAAAAAGGACATCTCACTCGAATGTGTTTGGCAAACCTATATATTAGCATATTTTTAATAATTATATCTTTGGTGGAAACTCAGGTATAGTCGACTTTACGTAAAGTTGATACCTGAGAATAGTGAGATGATTTGACTGATTTGACTAATTTTTTATCTAACGGTTTTCAGATATTAACTAAGTCGACTTCATATGAATTTTCACCTATATCTTTATATAATCAAATATGAAAATTAGTTTGTATTTAAATATTTTAAGTGAAAATAATTTTAACAATAACATGACTAATAATAAAATAACAAGATTAATGATTAAGAGCCTTAATTAAATTCATTTATCTGATTATTAAATGAATAAAAGTTCAAACATATATTATTTTTGTTTATGAATAATTCTTTTTTTGCCACTCAATTATAACTCAAATGGTATAAGTTTTTTATACCCATTTAAGAGATGCGGATTTGAGCCTCTTTATCTTTGGTTTAAAAAAAAAAGTTTAGTAATCATAAATTTTTTATTTTTAATTTCATATTTTTATCAAAATTTCAGAAACTGTTTTTTCATGATTGCCAAACACGGCTTAATGCTCCTAGCCTTGTTGTCACCATCACAAACCCTATTCGAACAAAATCATATTCTTTTCTTCAGAAAATAGGGATCCCGTTCCCAATCGGGTAATCACAACTTCCTTGGACGCGGATCCAATTCATTTTCCTATTTTATTCAATATCATCTCTCTTCAATTCCACTGAATCGCCGTTTTTCATCACTCACCCTTCTCAATTCCTTCCCTTTGCTTCATTCAATCGATCGTTTCCTCCATCTAGGGCTTTTCTATCGCGTTCTCATTTCATCTCCTGCGGAATTCAGTTTCTCAAATTAGGGTTTCTGAGCCTCTCCCGCTTCCAAAAGCCCCTCGATTTCGTCCTGGAATTTTTAGGTTTTTCGAAACTGGGGGAATAGGGCACTCCCAGTTTGTCGTTCTTGCCCATAAAAGGAGGTAACTTTTTCAACACTTTTTCTTATAATTTAATATTTTGTTAAAAGTTGCCCATTTGAATGAATATGTCATTTTCGTATATTGAGATGGCGGATTGTGATTGTTCCATGCATAGTTTTCATCTTTATTGTTCCTTACATTAACCAATTTAAAATTTTTTATTGATGGGCACTTTTATTTTCATAATTGTTTTTGTAATAATTGTTTAAAATTTCATCTTTTTTATGTGGAAGGTCAACGAGTTGTTCGTGTGGGAGTTGTGGGCTGAGCCTGCAAGATTGGATATAAGCTGGAGTTATCACAATGCTGGGTTTGAATCGTAGTGGGTTTAGTATATCTTGCCGTTTTCTCCACCTAGCTGAATGGCATCCATTGGAATAGCAAAGCTTAGTGGGGCCTGAAGCCCTCTTTTCTCCCCTTAATCTCAAATCAGGTAAGAACAATTGCAATTCAAGTGTCCTATCCAGATGTTGAATTGGAGATCTAAGATGTTTCTTTTGAATTGGGGCATACCAATTTTTTTTTTTTCCTTCAGGTTTTCAATTTTTGGTTGAGAGATACACCAACTACCTTCAAGGTGCTAGCTCCAAATGCTAAGTAAGACTCTTTCTTTTGCCACTGCAATGGGCTGCTGTAATTGCTTCGGCTTCATAAGGAGTCAAAGCCGACAGAGAGCTAAGCCCCGCCATGTCAACCATAATCCCTCCCAGGAGCGGTTGTTGGATGATGACATGGATGACATGGATGACGATGATGAGCTGATGTATGGTGACAATGTTGCCAACTCCAGTAGTGGAGATGATAGCGATGGGCAAATTCGCCCCAAGCGATCCGAGGATATTTTGAACTTCAGAGCAGAGAATGACTTGGTTTGTAGGAAGTTTCCTGTTAAGGAGACTCACAAAGTTGTTCGATCAGAGGTAATTGTTTGGTAGGACCA
Source organism: Arachis stenosperma (assembly GCF_014773155.1). Classification (NCBI taxonomy): domain Eukaryota; kingdom Viridiplantae; phylum Streptophyta; class Magnoliopsida; order Fabales; family Fabaceae; genus Arachis; species Arachis stenosperma. Next base: position 1,400,400 of record NC_080379.1, on the reverse strand, counting down.
GCTTTGTATGTTTTGCTGTAAGGGAAATTCTGATGTATAGCGAAACACCAAGACCAGGCTGATTAGTGGTATATAGTGTTTGTGAATGTTCTTGAGTACTGTAGTGGTTTTAGGCTTTTAGCTGTCCCCCTTGTGTTTTGAATCATCGATGGCTTTGAGATCCTTTTCCCCTTCATGATATACATATACATATTTATTAAGCTATTTATATATCGGTATAATGGAACTTCTACTTGAATGAAGTCTAGATGTAGTTGGAAGTGTTTGTTTTATTTCCGACATATATTCTTTTTTACTGATTTGATGTGAAGTTGTGGCTAGGTATTGATTTTTTTTCCAAATAAATTGGTTTGTTTTAATATTTTCTCAGCCATTTTAACCATAAATTGCCAGGGTTTGTAACCATGTGCCTTTTCTATAACTAATGTACCATCAATGTATCTGCTCCATTCTGAATGGTTATTTATATTCAGGATAAAAATTGTATTGCATATCTTATCTATCGTAAGCTTTATTGAACTTTTGTTTTTCTTAGGATGACAATGGGACCAAGATGATTAATCAGTATGTTCGTGAATATAAGATCGGTTCTGGTAGCTATGGGAAAGTGGTAAGCTTAGGGTTTCATTGTACTATACTGTCTCTCAATGAATGTGGATTTCCTGAGCTTCTTTCTTTACATATATGGCAGGCGCTTTATCGAAACTCCATTGATGGAAAGCATTATGCAATTAAGGTAAGGATAGTTTCTGGTATGAGTAGGAAGACTACTTCATCACGGCAAATAGGGTGCAGTTGATCAGTTATTGAGCTAAAAATCTTTGACTGCAGTCCTTTCACAAGTCTCATCTACTGAAGCTTCGAGTTGCACCCTCTGAGACAGCCATGTCTGATGTTCTACGTGAGGTATTCTTCTGTTGTATATCTTTGACTCTGCCGGAGGGTTAGTAAAATGTGCACGTTTCAATTTTTTTATATCCATACATGTCTTATGTCATCTTTTTTCACCTCTGATCCTGTTTATACAGTGCTGCACATATAGTATTTGCATTTTATTTTGCTTCCTAGTTGATCCCTTTATGTATATATACACACACACACACACACATAGCATTAGGATTACATTTCCTTCCTTGATTGTTTTGGCTGTTGTTCTACCGTCTCTGCGGTAGGCTAAAAGGCAGACATATTTTTTATTTCAGGTACAAATTATGAAAATGCTAGGGCATCCTAATATAGTCAATCTTATTGAGGTGATTGATGATCCTGAGTCAGATCACTTCTACATGGGTATTTATGATTAGATGCTTCTTTTTGCTTTTGTTATTTGACAATTGAATGCCAATAATCAGATTCCTGAAAGTTTTGTATGACAGCCTTAAGTTAATGAACCTTTTTTTGAAATCCTTTGCTTGATTGCGGATTTTGTTTCTTATACAGTACTTGAATATGTGGAAGGCAAGTGGGTTTGTGAGGGTACAGGCCGTGCTTGTGCCTTAGGTGATGAGACTGCTAGGAGATACTTGCGAGATATAGTTTCTGGATTGTCATATCTCCATGCTCATGTAATGATTCTCAACCATTCTTTTTGAAGTTAATGTTGACTAAAGATCCCCCCCCCCCCCCCCAAAAAAAAGAACAAAAAAAAAAATTGGGTTAATTTGATTTGATTATTTTTTAACCAAGTTGGGTTGGTTTGTTTCATTTTTTATAACAATAATTTGAAGGTTACTTTTGGTTTTTCGAAATGCAGAACATAGTACACGGGGATATTAAACCTGATAATCTGCTGATTACACGACATGGAACAGTAAAAATAGGGGATTTCAGTGTCAGCCAGGCTGTTGAGGTACAGTAAATTACTTAGGTCAAATGCTAATTTGATTACTAGGAACTTATGAAAGCTGATGAGTTTACATAGGGAAACTAGTGTATTTGGAATGTACTTAGATGTGACCACCCAAAAAGATTAGAAGTTGATTAATATACTTCGTAAGCACTTGAAATATCAAATATAACGAGTGTTAATTGTCTTTTATCCTGAACTGAAAATAGTTAACATGGGATCATGTGATTGGTCATTGCTTCAGTGACCTAAGGGTAGAGAGAGACTTTCTTTTTTCTTTTTAAAAATTTTTTTTGGGTTTAGGGGTTGGGGGGGGGGGGGGGGATCTTTTAAGGTTACTGTACCACGCAAAGCTTGATTGTTTGCAATCGGAGTTCCTGCCATCTCCTCTCCTGTTCTGTCTTATTTCTAATTATATGATTCTGGCATCTCTTTAGAAAAGAAAGCAAGTAGTTGTCAAGAATATATTATTACATTTTGAACTTGTTCCTTTCTGTGTGTGGTATCTTGACAAGATCTATGCACACCTCTTGATAGAGATGTTGGTGACATTGTGTGCGCATTAGGATATGTCCTTGTAACTAATGTGGTATCCCGTAATTGGTCTCATTTTATAGGATGATAATGATGAGCTTCGACGTTCACCTGGCACTCCCGTCTTTACAGCACCAGAATGTATTCTAGGTTGGTTTTCTTTACAATCTTATTTCTCTTGCCCCTTGCAGCAATGAAATGCCCTATATCCCACCACTGTTTCGTGTCTGTTGATATGTTCTATGTTCTAGGTCTTACCTATCGTGGCAAAGCAGCTGACACATGGGCAGTAGGAGTTACTTTATACTGTATGATATTGGGTGAATACCCCTTCCTTGGGGACACACTTCAAGATACATATGACAGAGTAAGCAATATATAATATATATGATCCCCCCCCCCCCCCCCCTTCTCTCCCCGGGCAACATCATGATACATCTTTTCAGCATGCGTAATGAATGTTACTATTCCATTTTCTGTGATCCCAGATAGTCAATAATCCAATAATACTCCCAAATGATCTGAACCCACATGTAAAGAACCTAATAGAAGGACTACTTTTGAAAGGTATATGAACTAAGCATTTTGGTTTTCCTCGTAAACCAACACAATTATATGTGGTTCTCAATTAAAACTTGTATTCTGCAGACCCAAAACTTAGGATGACTCTGAGTGATGTTGCGGCACATAGCTGGGTCGTTGGAGATGATGGGCCAATTCCTGAGTACCTATGTTGGTGCAGAAGGAAGCGCTTTGGTCAAGAAAGCAACGAAAACAATACTACTGACTAAATATTATTAGGTTTTTGGGTTTGGTTTATGTATAGCATAAATAGCCCAGGAATTAATCGCCTTTTAACTCTTTTTCTGGCATGTTATGATTTTAGCAGGGTAGTCTTGAAGGAATCTTTGTCTTGGAATTTAAGAAAGGCGATGCGATAGTAACCGCGGAATGAAGAGAATGTTGGTTTGTGTTTTTGTGTGGAAGAATTTGGTGTCTAGGGACTTAGGAGAGGAGAGAATGAGATCTTGTATCCGGCTCTTTACAATGTTTGAGTTTTTGAGTTCCAAGTTTCTAGGCAATGTTTCTGTGTATTCCATGCATTTTGGTTTAAAGATTCATCCTTTTCACACAGGATCATCAAAATTCAGTTATAGGGTTGTGGTGAACTGGAACCCAAGGAATTTAATGGGTCTTTGTAGATTGATGATTTTGTATTGGAGTGGAATGATTAGTAATGCTATGGATTTTATTTTACTGTTTAATCACATGTCTTCTCTATTAGCAAATAGCAAGATTGCAGAGAGATGAATATTTTACTTTGTATTTTACTAATGATTGACTAGTTTTATTAGTCTGATATTATTGTGATCATGAATTTTTTTACTTGTTTAATGAATCTAAGTATACATATATTATATAATTATATTACATCTAGAATCTAGCTCTAGTCAGTGTGATAAATTGCAAGCCAACTTGGGTTAGTCAAGTGGTTAGCTGATTTAGTTCGCTCGTTCGTTTAAGTGAGTGTCGAGAGTTCGAATTTTAGTCTATGTATATGACACTTAATTGGCTAGTGACAAACCTTAAATGAAGTTCAGATTAGTCATTGGCTTGCTAGTTATATCAGGAGAAATTTTAAAAATAGTTTGATAAATTGCAAGTATCATTGTATCAAGTAATCTAAATTGTTGGTATTATTATTATTATTATTATTGAAAAGGTTATGTAGGGCCAATGAAGCTATCTCTTATAGATCTGTGAAGTTGGTTATTCACAAAATAACAGGAAGAAAGAAGCATGACCCCAAATACTTGGTCCTTTATTGCATGTGCCTTATCCCCTACCTTGTTTACTTCATCCACCAAAAGAGACAAATCAGTGACACACTTTTGTTGTGCTATCATCATCATTCATCACCCCACCTAACCAATGTTTTCATATTTCTCTTCTCAAAATTACTAACACCGAATTCGTCGAGCGGTAGACAAACTCGTAAATTTTTCAACAAGTCTCGAGTTTGAGCTCAAGAAATAGGAACAAAAAGTTGCGAATTCTTGATGATAAAATTTGGATATCGGCGACGATTCTTGCGACTTTCGGTCAAGTAGGGTTACCTAAATTAATAGAGAAAATTATCCAAGTGTATATCTCTCTTTGTTGATGCAGTGCCAGGGTGTGCAAGCATCATGATCTTGCACCATTTGTGGAAAAGGCAAAGAAAATTGCTTTCAAAGTAAAGTTTGTTTTTAATAGAAAATAAAAAAGCAAGGAAACGTGTATTGGCAAAATAACGAGCTTCCTTCCTTTCATTCTTTTCAAGATTTTGGAGAAATGGAAATGGAAAAATACAAATATTTGGAGAGTTATATATAAGTAAAGGAAACAATTACAACAACAATGTGGTTTGCATACCAAAAAATAAGTTTTTTTGTGCCAAAAAACCTTCTTACATGAATAGTTGCAATTTAATTTCAATACTCTTTCAATCAATGTAAGAAGAACAGATACAAATATTCAGTATGAGTTATGTTATAATGAAGAGTCTTTTTTAATAAAGAGTAAATATTTTTTTTATAATATATAAAAAATATTTCAATAATGAAAGTAATATACTAATATGTATGGAAGAAATTTTAAGTATATTAAATATACCAGTATTTCAATAATTTTAATCGTTGATCTTAATTATAAAATATATATATTAATTAAATAAACGGTTAAAACTATTAAAAAACTGTTGTGGATACATTTGAAAACTTTCGGTGTGTATATACGAAGATTTTTAAGTGTATCGTCATATCGGTGTATCAGTGACTTTTAACTGTTGATCCTAATTATATATATTATATATATTTTTTATAATTAAGATCAATCGTTAAAAATTATTAATATACCAGTATACCGGCACACTTAAAATTTTTCCATGTATATATATATATATATAGAGTGAGAAGGGGTGAAGTACAGAAAAATAAAAGAAGGGACCACATTATAAGAGATGGTGTGATTTTTGAAGAACATGATATATTAGTAACATAACATAGGCATGGCCTGTGTCAGCCATCAAACTCTGAAATATGAATAAAAGCCACTTGGATTTTCTGACACACAAAATGAAATTATAAGAAAGAATGAATCACCACCACTCCCCCCTTCCAAATATCACCCTAATGAATAAAGCTTGATTGAATCACATGCTCTTTTTTTTTTTTTTTCTAGTTTCTAACTCTTAAAATAAAATAATGAAAGAATCTAGTAGCTCTAGATCTGAGTGATGATGTTACCAAAAGAAAATGAGACCAAATATTTTCATAAGTGAAATGGTGACCATTTATAGAATATGGCAATAAACACATTAATTAACAAGACAGGTTAGAGGATTAGTAAAATTTATTATTTTTTATTAAAAATTAATTATTAATATTTAAAAATATAAATTAAAAAGTATTTTATTAAATTACTAAATTAAAAACTTAAGTTAATGACTAAAAGTGATAATGATATAAATCTGTATTAAAAATAATGAGAATTAGAAATAATCAAAGAGAATAAAAGAAAATTTCTTAGAATTAGAATCAAAGAAAAAAGATAAAGCTTTTATCACATCATGTTTATTTTATATTATTACATTATACTTTTATTTATAGTATAATTCTCTAATTGAATTAGTTCAATATTAATCATATTATATAATTAAAAATAATAAATTATGATGGTTTTTGAATTTTTTTTTTAATTAATCATGCATGTATTTCAATAATTTTTTTTCGCACTTCTTATATAGAAGGACAACATTTGATGTTGACGACAATTTAGAGGACCTAAACATATAAATTAAGATAAAACATCTAAACAAAATATTTTATTTTTAATATTACATGTTTGTTCTTAATTGAATTCGATTATATATATTTTATAAAAATCCTTGTGTTATATTATAAGGATTTAGTATTGTAATAAATCGTTTCAATCTACAATGATTTAGTAATAAACATGTACATTAATATAATATGCACGTTCATTACCAATTATTGTGGGTAAAAAAAAAAATTTGTTGTCACTTACAATATATATATAATTGAATTTAATTCAAGAAAAATATGTAATGTTAGAAATAAAATATTTTATTAAGGTGTTTTATTCTATATATTATTGTCTATAAACAGTGAATGATTTATTAATTAAGAAGAATTTTAAATATATTATATATATCAGTATTTTAATAATTTTAACTATTGATTTTAATTATAAAAAATATATATAATAATATATATTAATTAAAATTATTAGCAGTTGTTTGGAATATATTTAAAAACTTTTCTATTAATTAAAAGTTAGATGTGATTATATATGAGCGTACCTAGTGAGTAATGAGAGGTGCATTTTGTAGGCACATGGGAGTACTAGACCTATGATAATGATATTATTGTGTCAAGCAAATGCTATTGTACTAAACCACCTAGTATAGTAGATGTTATTTATGGAAATTCTTAAATTCTTCTCTCTCTGTATATATAATATAAACTCTTAAATGATACATATTTATAATTAAGATTTGTAGGAGTATCATTGAAGCAAGCACAATAACAATAAATATATATATATATATATATATATATATATATATATATATATAGTTAATTTTATATAAAGTTAATTTTATAAGTTAATAATTAAAAAATAATTTAATAAATTTAATTAAATTATTATTTATTTGCTTTTAATTATTAACTTCAGATGAAATAACTGTAATTGTAAGAATACAAATTTTATGTGTATACATTACTTAACCTATTAACCACTAAAATTTAGAGTAAATAAATAAAATTTAGAGTTGTATACTTAATCTACTAACCATGCTCGCTTCGGATATGATTTTCTTAAATATTTTTAAACTTTTATATATTTTTAATTTTTATTCGTTTGTTTACTATTTTATCTTATCTATTTTTTTAAATAGATATTTTATCGATTTTTTTTTTCATATATTATCTTATTTAAGTAGATCTTGACTAAATTGGTTTTTTTTACATGTCCAAAAAAATCATCTTTTCTCGTAGCTGAGAGACATAAATATCAAAATTTTATATCCAGTGGCAGAGACACATTCATGAAAAGAAGAACAATATCCTTTTCAAGCTTTCAATTTTTTAGTTTAACTCTCTTTTAATTATTAATTTTTTTTTCTTAACTTATATTTTTTATGTTCGTCCCTCCTAAAAAAATTTCTAACTCCGCCCTGTTTATATCTTGATGTTTTTATTTTATCTTCTATAGTTAATGATTTTGCAATTAAATAGTATAAATGATCAGCTGTATTAATATATATGGTTCTAATAAATATAAACACAAAAGAAACGCCGTAAAAAAAAAATCAACTATACAAGATATTTTACGCTATCAAATAAAATATCATAACTAAACTATTTAAATACTAATATCCACAGCGTTATATAACTTATTTTTCTTAATTACACCATAGTAGTGTTTTTTTCTTAAAAGTTTAAATCCTTGTGCGTTCGACAAGTGGCACATTGGAGTATTTTAATTTCAGTTTGGCACATTCACAAATCACATGGCTCTTCATCGGAATAAAGAAAAAGATAAAACGTATTGGATTCTTGCACCTTTTCTCATTCTCCTGCTGCTTTGATTTATTCTCTTGTGTTACGTGTACTTACTAAATGTGACATGTTATATTCATTTATTTTTTATTTATTATTATAAATGTGTACAATAATAATATAGAATTTCATTTTATAGAATTTTATGGAGAATTTTTTATATAAAATACTCAATCTATCTATATCACCTTTGCATCTTTAATTTCTTCCCATTTATAATTAGTTTATTAGTTAGATGCTAAGCATACTTTTTTGATTTTTTCTTAAAGTGGGTGAAGTTACACATGTGAACAACACGTGGGCTTGTTTATTTATGATTAAAAAGAGAATAAATTTTCTTATTATTTTTCCCCCTAAGATATGGAAGGAGATCCAAAGTGAGTGGTCAGTTCTATTATCGTAAAATAATAATTAAATAAATAAACAAATTTGTTGGTTTTTGTTTTCTATATGTTGTGTTTATGTTGTATTTTTTTCTCATAAAATAATCATTATGTTAGGTTGTGAAATATGCTAGTATTTTTGTATTCATGTATGACATTGGTAAATAAATAAATAAAATTATAATAAAGTTATAAAGATGGTGCTTATTTCAGTATAATGGTTAATTAATACATATTGGTACGATAAAATCTTAAATGAATAAAAAAAATGCCACAAAAATTATATTATATTTGTCAGCAATTATTTTTATTTTTTATTTTAAAATTATTATATTGCTGTATATACTAAAACACTGTCAGTGTAAATGAATTTAATTTTAATGTATCTATTTATGTAATGTCACATCAGTCAAAATAAAGGTTAAGTACGATTTTGGTTCATAAGGTATAGGCCGAAAATTTTGTTCGTCTCTAAATTTTTTTTACATACAAAATCGTTTCTAAGATTTAATTTAATTTTAAAATCGTCGTTTGGACCAAAATACTATTCTCTTTCTTCACAAAAATACTCAGTTTCTATTCTTCTTTTTCATCATAACATTTCTTTTTCTTTTTCTTTAGCAACAACAACAATGAAATAAAAATAATGTAATAAATATAAAAAAAACAGAAGCAGAAGTAGAATTAAAAGCAAAAACAAGAACAGAATTAAAAAAAAAATATAAATAGAATCAGAAACATAAAAAACAGAAGCAGAATAAAAAATAGAAAAAATAAAAGCAAAAGAACAATGAATTAACAATCAGAAACAGAATCAGGATTTGAAACAATGAATTAATAAAATCAGAATAAAAAACAATATAATTAATAAAATCATAAGCAAAAGTAGAATTGGAGCACTAAAGAGGAGCAGCAACGCGAAACAGTCGCCTTCAAGCACCGTAAGGGAGACAAGAGAGCGCAAGTGAGAAAGGGCAGAGGGAGAATAGATCGGAGAGTGAGAATAAAGCCGCTGCGCCATCCTCGAGCTTCTGACATGTCATCGAACCGCCCCTATTGAGTTCACCAAGAGGGAGGATGACAAAGACACGAGTTCGGGAGAAAGGAACTAGGGGAGAAGACCAGGCCACGGAGTGGGAGCTGCCTCCATTTCCCCTTTTTCTTTTTCTTCTTCTTCTTATTCCCTTTCCCCTTCTTCTTCCCTTCTCCATCCGTTCTTTTTCTCTCTCTCGTCCGTTCTCTTTCTCCCTTTTTTCTTTTTTTATTTTATAATTTTTTTTGTTAAGGATAATTTGGTCATAAATTTTAAAATTTTGATAAAAAAACAATTCTAAAACTAAGTTCAACCTTAGGGATGATTCAATGTAAAAAAATGTTGGGGACGAAAAATTTTTTTGCTTTATACCTAAAAGACAAAAATCGTACTTAACCTTAAAAATAAATATCCCACGTGAATAATCATAAAAAAATGGATGTAATTACACAACTATATAAAATATTTTTACAGTCAGTATATTAATATTAAATTCTAAATAAATAATTATAAAAAGATAAAATATTTTTTTGAATATTTTTTTTAAAAGACTAAATAATTTTATATACAAGTGTTGGCTACTTTCAAAAAGAAAAATTAATAACGTGAATAAAATTTAAAATAAGAAATTCAAAGATAGAAGTATTGAAGTTTGTGTTAGTATTAAAATAAGAAATGTATGTGTATGTGTATGTGTATGTGTATGTGGTTGTACTTGTACTTGTATAGAAAGGACGAAGCTACTAAATATTTATGTGTACTTTGTCAGTTCTTAAATGAGATAAATCTTGTTAACTAACAGTGACTGTACTGTGCTGTCTTGTAATTTATTTTCTTTCACTGTTTCTGTTTCTTGATTTTCTCTTTTTTCAAATATCATGCAATCACACAAAAAGAAATTGTTTTTCCACTGCATTCATTCCTCATGTACCTCCTTTCCAGTAAACCTAACTCCAATAATACATCTCTCTAATAACAAAATTATTATTTCAATTAATTAATAAATATAATAATTAATATCTTTATAATACCATCCTCCGAAGGAACAATTAACATTCTAGTTTTAGATATATTAATTTTTTTAAATACGTTCTTAATTAGTTATTACAAAAGTATAATTAAATATTTATTTTACAAATATTAAAATATTCTATGAATATTATAAATTAGTTGTTATGATTTATGCATGTTTACATGTCTACATACTGTTTTTAGAAGAACAATTAATTATTGGAATAATAAAACTTTTATTGTAGATCAGCAAAAATAAAATTTTTAAAATTAAAAAAAAAACAACAGTCAATAAACTAAAATTGTGTTTTTTTATTTTTTATTATAAATATAATCTAATTTGATTACATTATTTGTAAAATTTTATTATTTTTTATTTTGATTATAAATATAATATGGTTTGATTATATTATTTGTAAATTTTTATTATAAATCTAAAGATAAAGTTATTTTGTATTTTTATATAGATGATCGATTAGTATTTAATTTTTAGTATATATATAAGAGTTTAATTTTGATATACTAATATTCTGACAGTATAAAAATTGTACAATTATATTCGTTTTTTTATGACTATTTATGTAGTTAATGTAAAAAATAATTATTTTTATTAATATAATATTATGTAATTAAATGTATGTGTAAAATTACGTAATTTTTAAAATTAAATTATATATAATATAGTTGATTATTCAAATAATGGATTTTGAATAGTAATAAATATTATAATATAGTACATCAAAATTTATTGTCCTAATATTCGATCGTAACATTGAGAAAAAAAGAATTAATATAAATATAAATTGATTATCTAATTATAATTCTTATTTTACATAAATAATAATATATGAAATGTGAAATGGTTCTGTTTTTCCATTTTAGGAGATTGAAGAAGAAACCAAAGGACGGCGCTGTTTGATGTGAAATTGTTGGTGTCTGTGTCTCCCAATCATCTCAAATAAATTTATCATCACTTTCTCCACTCTTTACCTACTTTTATTTTTCCTTTTAATTTTTTAATAAACATATTGTAAAGACTGAAAAGATGGTTCTTATTTGCTAATGCCGTCATCCCTTTTTTTCATTTTTTATTTTGTAATGGAATTTATGTGGTGTCACTTAGATATTATAAAAACTTAATTCTTAATAAATATAAGATTTTAGTAATTGATCTAATCAATGGTGGTTAAATCTAGGGAGAATTAGCCAGAAGGACATTTACAAAAGCCAATTAATAAAAAGATCAATTATATTATTATTATTATTATTAAAAACTATTTAAATAAAGGGTAAAGTATGATTTTGGTTATTAAGGTATAGGTCAAATTTTCGTTTCTAACCTTTTTTTTATATAAAATCATCCCTAAGGTTTAAAATCAAATTTTAAAATCGTCATCTTTTCTTAAATTTTAAAATTGTAGATCAAATTATCCGTAACAAAAAAATTATAAAATAAAAAAAATAAAAGAAAAATAAAAAAAAAAAAAAACAAAGTGTTTCTGATTCTGCAAAGGAGAAAGGGAAGAAGAAGATGAAAGGAGAAGGAAAAAAGAAGAAGAAGCACTCCATGATCCATCTCTATCTCTGCTTCTGCTGCCACTTCCGTACGATTTTTGTCCCTAAGGTAAGGACAATTTTAAAACCAAGTTAAACTTTAGAAACGATTTTGTACGTAAAAAAGGGGTTAGGAATGAAAAAAAACAATCAGTTTATATCTTAAGAATCAAAATCGCACTTAATCCTTGAATAAACTTTTAAAAAAGAATTAACGTATTGTTTTAAAAGAACAATAATGCCATTAGTCAATTTTTAATAATATTTTAAATATCAATTTTTTTTTATTTTTTCATTTCAGTTCATTATTCATCTTTTTATTTTTGGTATAATTTTAATTTTTATTTTTTTTAAATAAAAAAGACATGGCATATCAAAATTAATTATCAAGGATAATTCAAGGAATAACCATGACCAAGCCCCAAGGCAAAATAAATTTATATAAGACAAATTATTCTTAGACTCTCTAAATTAGACTATCCTAGCAAAAGTTTACTTTATTAATTGGTGATTTCTCTTTTCCTCTCAATAAATTCCTTCAGTTGATCCTTTATTTTTAAATATAAATAAGGCCAGAGACTTAGATGAGTAATATAAGTTAAAGTCAATTTATGAAATTCGATCAGTAATTAATTTTCTTTCCATTCTTTTTTCTCTTAAAAAATGGGATAAACTCCTAAAAATAAGTTTACCTATCACTACAATAGTTAAATAATCTTTAGCTGAAATGACCATAAATAATCTATTAGTTTAATTTCCATCCTTAAATGATATTAATTAAAAGAGACTAATTATCAGTAAAATCTCACTGACCTTTTCGTTTTTTTTTTTTTTTTTGGGATCAAGACATGTTTGATGGAATTCTTACTTTGATAAAATGTTTTGCAAATAGCTTCTATATCTTGTTGGACATTATGAAACTATTTCTCTAAAAAATTTAAGATTTAATTATTTTGTTGGTCCTTATAATTTTGTAAAATTTTTTATTAGATTTATATATATATATATATATTTTTAATTGAGTCTCTGCATCAATTCTTTTTTCAATTAAGTCCTTCTTGGTAGTAATTGGCTTAATTGTATAAGAATCCAACTAAAAAAAATTAGTGTAAGAACTCAAATAAAAAAAAAATATAAGGACTCAATTAAAAAAAATGGTGTAAAGACTCAATTGAAAAAAAATAATATAGAGATCTAATTAAAAATTTTATGAAATTATAGGAACCGATAGAGTAATTAAATCAAAGTTTAAAGAGTTAGCTAGTGGCATATATAGAACTGGTGATTTATTAAAAATTTAAATTAATCTTGAAGGGTGAATAATGTATAAATTTATCTTACAAAATGATTTTACTATATGTTAAATTTTTTTATTTAAAATAATAAATTAACAAATATCAAAATCTTTTTTTTTTTGCCATAAAAATTCTACATATACGAATAATTTTATTTCTAATATTTAAATTTCTTTTCAAGCATAGTGATAATAACTAGCACCAATTTCAAATTGGTCTTGTTCTTTTCATTTGTATTTTCCTACTTTATGAAGCAAAAAACTACGATCTTCATAAATGGCTCTTACTTTCTAGGAAGTTGCTGCAAACTTGGTCAAACTTTTCTTCTTAATTGTTGAAGCTCTTTTTTTTTATCAAGACGATAATTTATGAGATCAATTCAAAAAATAAATAAATAAATAAATAAAGAATCTATTTTTTCATAAATGACTTGTGGTCTAGTATGAGCTCTATGTCATTGTCAACTATCGATTAACTAACAACTAAGGGTATTCAAATCCAAATGGATCTAAATTAAATTATTTATTCAATTAAATTTAAACAAAAAATAGATTAAAATCTTACTAATTCGAATTTGATTAGATTCAGTTTTTTTTAAATTACTGGATCGGATCGAAATTCTGATCTACTTTTCATAACTGATCCAATCAAATCCAAACTGCATAATGTACTATAATATTATTATTTTATTATTATATTTACAATTATACTTATAACATGTTCAATTTCTATACATTTTTATATTATTCATGTATTATTATTATTTAATAAATATTTTATATTCAAAATGTTATTTATTTATTTATTTTAACTAACTTATAATTTTATTTCTATTTCTATGTTATCGTTGGCTTTTTAAGATATTGTTGATACTTGTTATGTCATTGTTGATTATTTAAAATTTGATGTTGAAACTTGTTATATGTATTTAATTTTTTTAATTTATAAAATCGCAAATCCAATCAAATCCAATCCAATCCAAACCACTTGAAATTGGATCGGATCAAATTGGATTAAAAAAAAAACAGCATCCAATCCAAATCACACTGCAAGTAAAATTAGTGTTCAGATCGGATGAATTTTTTACTTAAAATCGATTCAAACCGCACCGCAAACACTCCTACTAACAACCTTATGAATTATTATTATTATTATTATTATTATTATTGTTGTTGTTGTGACAAAAAATTAAAAAAAAATTTTTAAACTTTTCTCTCAGTTGATATTACTAAATATAATCTTTTATCCTATAATATCTTTTTTTTTTCCTGGTTCACTATGGTAAGATAATCCATATCTCCCCGGGGTTACTATTACCATAGTGTTATGTTATTTTATTGGTTTAGAGTAATAGAGTTTATTCTTATCTTCTTGTATATATATATATTTTTTCTTTTTTTGAAGTTTTGTTCCTTTGTTGGGTTTGTATGGCATTTTATGGATGTTTTGATTTTCGTTTGTGGGTATTTTGGTTTTTTCTTGTGACTGTTTTGGTTTTTATATGTTTTTATCCACCACATAGTTGTCTAAATCTACTTTATTAGAATGAGATATAGTAATATATTTTTCAAGTTGTAGTGTTGTTTATGTTGGTATCCAATGGGGAAAAAAAATTTAGACATAAATAATTTTTTAGTAATAAGAAGTGTTGCTAAATATATAGTTTGTTAATCTATAATTTGGGTTGTATTTATTTGCTTTTTAACATATTAAGATATGATATATAGCTTTTTGAGTTTAAATATTTTGTATTATTAATATGAATGATTTTATACTATTATTAAATCAAATGTTTGGAGTTTGTGAATTAGTATGTGATTCCATACTAAATTATTAAGTCAAACACTTTCACTAATATGATAAAAGATGTGAATACTCATATAATTAAATTTGTTTAATACTAATAATTCTTATAAATTAAGTCTTATTATTTTGATTTATAAGTTCAATTTTAGTTATTCTGAGTTAAAAATGAGCAAAACAGAAATTATAGTGATTAACTATCAAAATAATAGATAACTTAAATTTTTGTCAATCAATAACAGTGTGAAATCATTTTACATCATCATTACATATAAGGTATTAAATTTAAGAGAATCAATATAGTACCTTATATAATTACAAAAATATCAATTCCTTTGTAGTATGTATGGTTGAAAAATTAACATGTTTTTCTCGTTAATTTAAATTAGTTATTTTTAAATTTTAAAAATACTAAATCATTAATTAAATCAACTATATAACGTATATAAAAAAAAACAATTTTCAAATCAGTTACCTGTATTAAATATATATTAAAATATAAAATATAAATTAACATAAATATATGATAAATAATTTAGTAGTTAATTTTTTATATATACGTAATATTTTTGTATTTCAATAAAAACTACCAATATCTTTAAGGTCAAAACTCATAAGAAGGTACTAATTATTTTTATATAAAGTTAATACTTAATAATATTTTATATAATAAATAATTTAACATGTTTTACTGAATTATTTAATATAATATATATAAGTATGTTAATTCTTATTTTTGTATAGAGTAATATTTGGTATTTTTTTCACTAATATAACTTATTTAAAAAATATTTTAAATTTAAATCTTAAATCATAAACTCTTAATTCTAAATTTTAAATTTTAAATTTATATTTTAAAATTATTTAATATTGATTAACTATAAGTTAATTCCATATATTTTGTTTTCTTAGAAGTGGTCAACTTTATATAAAGAAAGGAATAACTTGACAAATCCCAAAATATTTAAATCTAAATAGGAAGTGGACTATGTCTAAAAAGAATTTATTTTTCTTATTAGAGTAAATCCATATTCCAAAAGAGAAAAAGAAAAGTGAAAGTGTGGAATACCCTAAAACGTAGGGTGAGGGCAACAACAACAATAAGCACCATTTTGAGAAATTAGATTATTTATTATAAATCACTCTTATATTATTATTTCTCAATTTTCTACTTATTATTATTAGTTTCTAGTAAGTCAAGTTTAGTATCAAACTCTCTCTCTCTCTCTTTCTCTCTCTTCCATCACATCACTTTCTTCCCTTTTTCTCTCACATCCTCCTTCGCCGGTTTCCGGCCAAAAAATCATGTTTTGACGGCGCCCCAATTCCGTCGGAATCATGCGGCGGTTCCACCCTACCTTAGATCCGCTCCTTTTCTTTCATTTCCAGGTACCTCGCACGCTATTTTTATTTTTAAATTTTTCTTATCTCTCTGTTAATTGTTTTTGGAAATTCGTCTTTTTTGGTTCCGGACTTGTTTTTTTTATTCTTCAATTGGATCAGAGCTTGCCCTTTATATCAAAGTTTGATTTTTTTATTTTTATTTTTTTTGGGATGTTTTGCCTTTGCATGCAAATTGGTTCACTTTGTTGTTGTTGCTGTTATGAATTTGCAGATGATTCTGCCCCTTTAGCTGGAAATTCAGAAAAAAAAAGGAATAAAGAATATTGCTGATTTTCTGGTATTTATATTGCTTATTGATTTGTTTTTGTTGCTATTTTATTTATTTGTTTATTTTTGCATTTTAGTTCCTATTTTTATATGAGGTTATGGTTTTCCAGTTAACGTGCAAATTGGGTGAAGACCCTGAAAGGGATGATTTTTTTTAGCATAAGGTGATTACATATTCTAAAATGGAGTTTCTGAAATTGATGGAAAGAATAAAGAGATAGAGATTAGTGGCATGCCCATATTGGGATTTGGGTATAAGCTGCATGTGAAGGAATTGTGCAGTTTTTGGTTTGGAAACAGTGAAGAGTTGTTAACATGACAAAGAAATTACGGTCTGATTCTTCCATACAAGAGGATGATGAGAAAGTGAGTAGCTTTGTGAGGATGGATTCAAGGGAAGGAGTGAATGATGGTTTTTCTAGGAATGGACCAAGTGATTCGCTTCTCCCTGGTCTTATTGACGATGTTGCGCTTAATTGCCTTGCTTGGGTTTGTAGATCTGATTATACTTCGCTATCATGCATAAATAAGAGGTACAACTTGCTGATTAAGAGTGGCTATTTATCTGAGTTGAGGAAGAAATTGGGAATTGTGGAGTTGGAGCATTTGGTTTATTTAGTTTGCGATCCGAGAGGGTGGGAGGCATTTGATCCTAAGAGAAATAGGTGGGTAGTGCTACCTAGGATACCTTGCGACGAGTGTTTTAACCACGCAGACAAGGAGTCCTTGGCTGTGGGCAGTGAGCTGTTGGTTTTCGGCCGTGAATTGATGGATTTTGCCATTTGGAAGTATAGCTTGGTTTGTCGTGAATGGGTGAAGTGTGAGGGTATGAACCGACCTCGCTGTTTGTTCGGATCTGGCAGTCTTGGTTCGATTGCTATCGTTGCTGGTGGAAGCGATAGGTATGGAACTGTTCTAGATTCTGCTGAGTTGTATGACTCTTCATCAGGTACATGGGAGTTGTTACCACACATGCATACGCCGCGTAGATTGTGCTCTGGTTTCTTTATGGACGACAAATTCTACGTGATTGGTGGAATGTCGAGTCCTACTGCTTCATTGACTTGTGGGGAGGAGTATAATCTTAAGACGAGAAGTTGGCGGAAAATCGAGGGCATGTATCCGTATGTCAATGGGGCTGCTCAAGCACCTCCACTTGTGGCGGTCGTGGATAATCAATTGTATGCAGTTGAGCATCTAACCAACATGGTGAAGAAATACGACAAGGACAGTAATTCATGGAGCGAATTGGGAAGACTTCCAGTTCGGGCCGATTCTTCGAACGGATGGGGCCTGGCTTTCAAAGCTTGTGGAGAGAAACTTCTTGTCGTTGGCGGACAAAGAGGTCCAGAAGGCGAAGCTGTTGTACTGAATTCATGGTGTCCTAAAACAGGTGTCAGCAATGGAACCATCGATTGGCAGGTACTTGGCGTGAAGGAGCACGTTGGAGTGTTTGTGTACAATTGCGCCGTTATGGGTTGGTCCGGGGAGATGCGTCTAGATTGACTCCACCGTGGTGCGGGTAACTTAGCTTTGAAGGGGGTTCTTCTATGTTCATTCATCTCATTTACTAAGTTAATTGTTGATGGGGTAGCTTTCCCTAGATGAGAATTTCGGGTTCTTTTCTTTTTTAACATGGTTTATTTGGATGTGTTTCTTACTTTCACGGTCCATAATTTTTATCTGCTTATCTGCTTTTGATGAGATTACTGAGTAGGCTTACACAGATATGTTCTGCTATCCAACTTATGTAAACCAATAAAAACAAGGGAGTTTCACTGTTTAATGCTTTGATGCTCATTCTTTGCTGCTTCTTTTAGTCTTGCAATGTATGTTAAACTTGTCAAAAATTTATGTCCACTAATCTATGATGTTATACACCTTGTCTTGTCCACATTTCCAGCTGTAATTCCTGAATTTAGATATTGTTTGCATTTTCCTTTGTGCAAGTTGACCCAGAAATGATTCTCATCATTAATCATGATAGATTAAACAGAGAATGCTCTTGGGACCATTCTTTTTCTTTTATCACCCTATTAGCCTGCTTTACCAACTATTTTTGTAACCCAATATTTAATGTTTCACTTCCATTATCTTTAGTTGTTGGTGTATTATAATAGTAGTATATACATACTCTTCATCAATCGTTTTACCTAGAGTCTATGCAAGGCTTTAACTAACATGTTTATGAATTATGATTCATCAGAGGGGGCTCCATGCAATGCCTACTTTATTTATATCAATGTTATTTGCCTATTATCTACCCACTTGTCTGCTTCTAAATTCTTTATGACAAAATCAAATGTTTCTGGGTTAATAAGATAATATAGTATATACATACCTACATAACCATATAATAAATAAACTAGATGACTTTTGTGTGTTGCTATTGTTATAGTTAGGATCCATCTTTTTCACTTTTGTTAGTTATGTTGAGAATGAAATCTATCTTTTCATTCAATTTGAGCAAAGCTTATTCTGCCAAGTGTTAACCATGTTGTTGGGAATGCATTGGTGATTGGTGACAGCCTCCAATGTGATTTAGAATTCCTTTGCACCAGTCATTAGGCTATAATGCATCTATTCCCTATATTGCAAAAAATGAGATACAAAATCCAAAAGTGTTTGTATTTCGAGGAATTAATGACAAATTTAAGCTTTTTATTATTTAACTAAATTCTTTAATCTACTACTACGAGTAGCATTTCACTTGGTTCAGCTTTTAATATCTAATTAGCTTTTTCTTTTGATGTAAAAAATAAAAATTCTTCACTAACATAAAAAATCAGCTATTATTATACATTGGAAACTCAAGTGCAGTCGACTTTACATGAAGTTGATATCTGAGAGCCGCCGTTAGATGATTTGACTAAATTTTCATCTAACGATTCTCAGATATCAACTTTACGTGAAGTCGACTTTACCTGAGTTTTTACCTTATTGTATATTTGTATTTTTTTTATTTTCCATAATATCTTTAATTCCACAGGTTAAGAATTAATTCATTTAACTTCTGACATTTATTTAAATAAACGAGTGAGTTATCATTCAACCAACCTAAGTTGGTTTATACTTCTGTATATTTATATGTATTATTTTACATATTTTTCTAACAAAGTAATCAATCATCAGAATAATCAAATACTTTTTAAGATTTTTAATCACTATCAAATATGTATCTTTATGCAATAATAACTTATGGCTAAATTTTTATATCCATAAAGCATGGTTGAAAATAGAAGTCATAATATAATGAACATTTTCGAAGAAAGCAATGCTTACTTATTAGTGAAATTCCAAGGAGTGGATACAGGCTTTTTTGTCTTTGATAATGGGCTTTTGAGGATTTATGATGGGCTGACCTGGTGAACGGCCCAAATGAGTTGACCAGTGACTGAAAAAAAAAAACAGAGGCAGTTACGGAACTTGGAAGACAGTTATGATTTGGACCCAAAGAAAAGAAGACAGTTACCATCACCTTCGCAAACACACCGCTGGAAAGAATGGAGGAAACTAACACTGAACTCTCCCCTTCTAAAACCCTAAGCCCAACCAACGGTCAAGATTCCATCATCCAATCGAATCTAACGGCTACGAACGAACCTGAAAATCAGATCCCTGAAGCTGAACATCAAAGCGACGTCGTTGCAGGGGAGAAACGCAAGAGGGACGACGACGAAGCTGGAGAAAGCGTTGACGGCGGCTCCGGCGCCAGCGGCGAAGATCGTTCGCTCCATCCGCTGTGGAAGACCAGCCTCTGTTCCTACTTCAGGCGCCATGGCAACTCCTGCAGCCACGGAACCGCGTGCCGCTTCGCGCACGGCGAGGAGGAGCTTCGCATTCGGCCTGACAACACGTGGGACCCGACGTCGGAGCGAGCGAAGAAGGCGCTGAAGTCCGAGAACGGCGAGAGGTGCGGCGTTTCCGAGGAAGTGATGATGACTGAGGCAGTCGTTGACGACGACGATGGTGGCGATGAAGAAAACGGCGGTTCCGGCGGATCCAACCACGCGCTTAGCAAGTGCTTGGTGCATTTGCCGAGGAAGTGGTGCTCTGATAATCTGAGGAGTTTTCTCAATGATGCGGTGAAGAATTCACTTCAACAATTTTTCTTAGTTAGGAGTTAGAACTTTGATATTTTGCGTAGTGAAGCATTTGATTATGTTTTTATGCTTCGGTTTCCAGGGTATACGATTTAAGCATGCAAAGAAGAAGAAAGGCATGATGGTAGGTTTCGTTAGTTTTGAAGATGAAGAACAAATGCAGAGTTCATCAAAGGTAGTTATGAGTTTATGAACTGTGATCATTTTACTTTTTATTGATTCCTTGGTATGTAAGAATCAAACCGGCTACTGGTAATGTTGGAATCTATCAATTTGATAGGATCTAGAAGGAAAATCGATTGGGAATAAAAGATTGAAGGTTGCAGATGTTATTCCTAGATCGTTTGAAAAGAACAGTAACTCCAATGCTGGTTCAGTTGCTACATTGGATGAGGAGAATGCGGGGGTCAATGTCGATCCAAATGTGACGGTGGAAGCTGGAGCTAACAGTGATAATTTGGCAGCCAATGGTTCATTGTCAAAGACAAAGAATTTGCGAGATGTAGTGACTCCTCTAGCTCATATGGCTTATGCTGATCAGCTGGAGCAGAAAAAGAACTCTATCATGCACATGCTCAAAAAACTTGTAAATCATGATTATTTCTAGTTTGTCATTATAGTTTTATCAGTTGTACTTTGAACCCCCTTTTTTAATTTAAATGTTTTGGTGGCAGACTAGAAATGCTCGCAAAGCTTGTCCAAATGGTGTTTCTTTCCCTGACTGGATTGTCAAGTCTAGGGAAATAGGTACAGTTTGTCTCTGAAATTACCTCCAAATATGCAAGAACAATTTTCATTTCTAGTTCTGGAGTTCAAGGTTGGATGAAGGTGTTATTCTGGAAAAATAGGAGTATATAACAATGATGTTTTCTTCATAAGTTGATACAATCCCCAAAGATTTCGCTTAGAAGAAAGATGGATTATATAGAAAATATATAAAGATGCATACTGCAGTGTAAATATTAATGGCTCATCTGTTTTCTGTTTTCCTTTTCTTGCTCTCCCTTTTGCAGGTGGTCTTCCGTGCAACCTAGAGGGTATTATTGCATCACCTATTGTAAATGGATATCGTAACAAGTGTGAATTTTCAGTTGGTTATTCTCTTGAAGGCAAAGTTACAGTTGGCTTCATGCTTGGAAACTTCAGGTAATATTTTATTTGTGTATTTTTTTTTGTTTGTGTAGTGCTTTGCTTATGAGTTATATGCTAATATATTATTACAGGGAGGGTGTAACTGCAGTTGAAGAAGCAGTGGACTGCCCCAATGTTTCTACAATTGCTGGCAAATATGCTACTATCTTTCAGGAATTTCTGCAGCAATCTGATTTACCAGTCTGGAACAGATTTAAAAATTCCGGATTTTGGCGTCAATTGACGGTATAATTTGCCGGAGTTCATGTTGATAATCTTATGTCGATGTTACTTATTATTTTCCAATGTGGTCTGAATATCTGATTTTATAATTAATTATTTAACTTATAAAAGCTAACTAATTTTCGTGTTTCTCTCAAGGTTCGAGAGGGGAGGACAAATGGGAATGTTGCTGATGCTGAAAGTTTTGGTAGTATTGCAGAGGTCATGCTAATTGTGCAGGTTAGTTTCTATCTCCTCATAAAAATGATGTTGGTATTCATCCTTTGTGGGGGCTGGGGATAGTGATAGTTTCTTTGTCCACAATCGACATGTGAAACAAGAACCCTGGTTACATGAAGGTTATGGTATAAGTAACCTGCTTTTTTTCCATATCTTTTTAGAATAAAAATGCCAACCATAGCTTCTTGCCTTGATTATAGGTTTCTACTGCTGGTTTTGATGACACAAAAGTATCTGGTGAATTTAAGAGGCTTGCTCAGGCATTTGCTGTGGGAGCTACTTCACATGGTCCAACGTTGCCTCTCACAGCTCTGGTTGTACAGGTAGTAGCCCTTCCCAAGTTTCTACTGTCAGACATTGATAAATATTGACTACATATGCATATCCATGGTGTTTCTGTTTCATTGTTTGCTAGATAGTAGTATATATGTTCTCTCTATCTGAGCATCAGTAGATTAGATAATTTTTTCTTCCAAAACTGTTCTGATGTGATAATTGGTTTTACATGTAGGATCACCAAGGAATATCCAATGTAGCACCAGCTGATGCACCACTGCGTTTGCTTCCCATCCGTAAAACAGGTGACCTTGAGATGGATGAAAACGCAGATGCCATGGATGTAAGAATCCATGATTATATAAGCAATCTCCGTTTCTCTATATCTCCAACAGCATTTTTTCAGGTTGGGATGGAAATCCTTGTTTAATTTGTTTTGCTCTGAATTCTTGTGAAGATTTCTTTTTTCTGGTGGTATGTTTCTTCTAGATGGAATTTTGAGTCTACTTCTACTGCAGGTCAACACTCTTGCAGCTGAGAAGTTATACTCACTTGCTGGAGATTGGGCATGCTTAGGTCCTGATACATTGTTGTTTGATATATGCTGTGGGACAGGAACCATTGGTCTAACATTAGCACATCGAGTTGGTATGGTAATAATCATCATTTAAATTACTTTCTTTCTTACTTTGTAGTGATTGCTTTTGCTGAGGGTAAACAATATATTCATACTAGACCTGGTTTTCTAAATCTAGTATATGAATTAAGACCTTATTTTTGAAGTTCCCTATTTTTGTTGATTTGTTTGAGCCTCATTTGTGCTTGATTTCTTCCAGGTGATTGGCATTGAAATGAATGCTTCTGCTGTAGCTGATGCTCATAGGAATGCTGAGATTAATGGCATAAAAAATTGCAAATTTATATGTTCAAAGGTAAGATCAGGATCCTCGATTTTAAAATCCTGATAATATCTCATGGCTGCTAGAAATAAGGTTGGAAACTTGGAATTATGGAGGGTATTTCATTTCTTAGTACTGACAAATTCTATTTTCTGATGGAAAAATTTTATGTTTGATGTTATTGTTGACTTGTAATAACATTGCTACTTTTGCATGCTGGCATTTATATGAGGAAACAGGCAGAGGACGTGATGGGATCTCTGTTGAAGGAATACCTAAATGTGCCTAAGGAACAAGTTGATGACCCTAAAATCGCTGAAAGTAGCAATGATATTTCTGAGTGTGGTGATCTCCAAGAGCCTGAGAATGTTCAAAGTTCCGAAAATAGCAACGCAGAAGTTGGAAGTGAGGTTCAGAATTGTAGCGGTTCTGAAAACGGGAATACTTCTGCACAAAATAGCTCTGAAGGTCCTAATACTTCCGCACAACACTTTAAGAATGTCGTCGCCATTGTTGATCCTCCACGTGCAGGACTTCATCCCACTGTAAGAGCCATACTCTATTGTTCCATCCATCTCTGTTTATATTGCAACTGATTATAATCATATGTTGCTTGATCTATTCACTTAATATTTGAATTTCTGACATTCAAATTGTGAATTGCAGGTGCTTAAAGTTTTGAGAACTCATTCACGCCTCCGCAGGCTCGTGTGAGTTACTGTTCTGAAATATACCATATTCTTATTCAATTAACATCTATTTCTCCATGTAACCTAATTATGCACCTTTAAATGCAGTTACATATCCTGTAATCCTGAAACTTTGGTGGCAAATGCTATTGAGCTTTGCACTCCATCTCCCATAAAAATCGAGAAAGGAAATAAAGACAACAGAGGATGGAGAAACATGAGCAGTGCTGGTCTAGCAAGGCATAGAGCCAAGTCTATGCCCATCTCAGAGGCCTTCCACCCTGTAAAAGCCATGGCTGTTGATCTTTTTCCACATACTCAACACTGTGAATTGGTTATGCTACTTGAGAGGTAACTGGACCAGTCAGCATCATGGTTTAGGCTTTTTTTTAATTTGGTAGGTTCTCCAACTTATTCTGCCGACATTTTTTTGGGGTGGCATTGAATACTAGGTGGTGGGTGTTACTATATGTTTGATCTTGCTTACTTTGAATCAAAACCTTCAACATTAAAAATTATGTTTCCTTTTTGCTGCATGTATCATGAAGTACTATCTGCGTGGAGATTTTCTATAGTTTTATTACTGCATCTTCAAAGTCATTGTTTAATCCTAATTTCTGTTTGGGACCTTGTAGCTTTATTTTAATAGACATCTACTTTTAACTATTTAAACAACAACATTATTTAGAATAAAGGAAGAGATAAAGAGACACCTTTCCTTCCATCTGAGTTGGACTTGTAGTTTCTTCTAAACTTCAGAGGAAGAAAAATCAGAAATGGGTCTTGGAGCTGTTTGACAAATGGAAGAGAGTATTAGGCTATTAGCAATTTAAAATTGAGGTTTGACAATGAAATGTTTCTTTTCCACATTGCATTCCATATGTTTAAATTTAATTTATTTATTACTGGCTGCTAAAGTTAGGGATGGCTGGTAATGTGGTCACTGGTCACTATCAAGCACAATTATTTGGGTAATCAAATAACCGATGTCAATAATTTTATGAGGTGAGAGTTTCTGGAAGAAACAAGTGAACTACGAGTAAACATCTTATTCGGAAAGCAGATTAATAGTTCAAGTGTTAAATGAAATGACTGAATAGTTATTTGTTACTGTATTAACTAATAACCTTTGGACCTAATAAATATATTTGCTAACTCTCAATATTTAAAATTTGTGTTATTTAAAATAAATATTTTATTTAAAAAAGATCATTTAGCTTCTTCACTCTGGCTTCTTTTTTTCTTTTAATTCAGTCTACTTCTCTCCCTTTTTTCCCTCTCAACACTCTTTTCATGTTTTGTGTTTGATTTTATATTGTTTGTATTTTTATTATTTAGAAATAATAACTTCTTAAAGAATGGATTGGAATTTAAAAATACTTATTTATCTAATATTTTTGTGAAGAGTAGTAAAGTAAATAGATATTAGATAGACCATATGATAATAAAAAAATTCACGTGGTCCCATGACTTTTTTTTATTTTTATTTTGGTGACTTTGCTCCCATGACTTTGGACGAGGGCTTCACCTCCTCCATTAGCATTTTTTATTAACAAAAATATTTTTTTTCTTTTTTTCTTTTTCTTTTTAAATGAAGAAACTATCCTTGATAGGTATCTTCCTTTCTCCACTATCTTTTGACCAGTCTTGTACCTAAACAAAATACAATTTCAAACTGTTCATTTTTTTATCCCCTTCCAAGTTGGCTTTGTTGATGGCTGGCTAGTTGGCAAGAGTGTCTTTATCCTCACTGCCACAATATAAAAACCTACTTTCCTTTTGTTGACTAACTGAATCATATCATATCATATCATAACATATTGTAACTTTACCTTAGAAAACCATAAAATCATCCACATTCAGGTCCACTTGTCCACTATCTCATTCTCAACCTTGGGAGTGTAAAAGGCTAAGGTTATACACATTCATTCATTCTTTGAATTTCCCATCTTTTTAATTACATCATTTTGCTTCACTTCCATATCCATTATGAATAACTAACTTTATGATTTAAGAGATACTTGTTGTAGCTCCCATATTTATATCTCTTCCAATCAAAAGCTTCCCTCTTACAAACTTAGAATATATAGTTGTGTCAAAATATGAAAATGTTAAAAAAATTTCTCTAATTAATTAATTTAAATGGGTCAAATATCAAAAATTCGAATAAGATTCTTCAAATTTCGTCTTATATATGTAGCATTGGTTAACAACATTTTTTTTAAATAAAATTTAAATTTATAAATTAGTTTTTACCTTTTAGTCTAAAATATCTTCTCCAATTCAAGTATATCATCATAAAAAAAATAATATTTATTTATATCTATAGTAAGTAGTTTACCAAACTTAGATGATATCCATTTACATTAGGGAATTGGGAAAATGACTAAAACATAGCATTCATGACGCCTTGACATCTCAACTATCGTGGCTATGCGATTTCCTTATCATGAAAATACATTGAATATTGGTGATGGTGGCTAATGTTTTTATGGCTATGGTCCATAAGATTGAAATCATGACACGTCATATTGATTGTTATGTAGGTTAAATTATTAAAGATTCATAAACAAACAAAATGAAATATAAGTTTGATTTCGTTTCGATTAATAAAAAACAAAAACTATATATGACACATAAGAATGCTACTTATGTGTCTCTCTCACGTAATCAATATATATTGAAATTTGAAAGTTCATTTTTATGAAGGGGAATTCAAAGGGTATAATACTCTTGAATTTGAAACTTAGATAGTTATTATTATTTCATTTTTTTCCACCAAATCAGAACCTCAATCTTATAAGCATCTCATGACAAAAGCAAAAGTAGTGGTGTTTATTCATTAAACTTTTCTAAATAATTATATGAGCATCTAGTGGTAAATATATATATGCTTATTATTATCATGTTTGTCGAGCCCCTAGGTTTTGATACTTTAATTCAAAATTTTGTGGAAGCAAGGAAAGTTAAAAAAAAAAAAGGTAAAAAGGACATCTATCTTTATTATAATAATAATAATAATAATAATAATAATAATAATAATAATAATAATAATAATAATAATGCATGGAGAAAACAATAAAGAAGAATGATATCTTTATCTTAATTAATTTTACCCTACATACACCGACCATATATTATAACCTCGAAAATATTTTGTAACAAAAAAAAATTAACCAAAAATAAATAAAATTTATCTTATTTAATATTTATTAATTTTAATAATAATTAATAAATAATAAATAAAATAAATTTTAATTTTTTCGGTCTCTTTTAACATTAGTGTTATAACATATTCTCCTTTTTAATTTTTTAATCTTGCTGAAGAATGAATTGAACATGATTGAGTAGCACTAAGGCTGCGTTCTGAGAACAGGATAGGATAAGATACTGATAGACAGAAAATACAAAATTTTGTGTTTTTATATTCTGTTTGGTGATAAACTAGAATAAATTATGAAAATCTAATTTATTCTAATTTTTTCATTCAAAAATTTTGAGATAAAAAATATAATAATAAAAAAATATAATTATGAAAAATTAACAAAAATAATGAAAAAAAAGAATGAAAAATAAGTTGTGTCCCTTGTTAATGTTCTTATATACTTCCTGTCAGAATGAATACAAAATATACTAATTCAATGTCTTTGGATATATTGTCTCTGTCCATATCTTTTTTATCAAATATAATTTTGTGTCTCTGTGTTCATATCTCAGTGTCCTGTTTTTATAAACAAACGCAGCATAAGGGATTAGTATCTAATATATATTATTATCCAAATGACATAAGTCTTATATATTGGACTATTAAGTAAGGTACCAATATATAAGTGCCAATTAATTAATTAATTAATTGTGAACATTATTTTATTTAATTACTATATACCAGCGTAGAAGAATTGACTTTAAATCTACATGAAGTTTATATGATAACAAAATTTCCAATATAAAATAAGGAATTGGTACAAAGTACACCCACCTTTGTTGACATATCTAATGGTTTAGCTTAATGATGCTTAAATTCAATAATAATCATGCATATGCATGTGTATGTGATTCCTATTAGTTTAACATTAATTAGTATAAATTATGCGTATATCACTAATTAATTGTGTGGTGGGGTTGGAGTGTTGTTTTTTACTGTTGATTCAGCTGGCAGAACTGAACTACATTATTTCTTTGAGTTAAAGGGGAAGTGGGTCCTATGAGATATATATATATATATATATATATATATATATATATATATATATATATATATATATATATATATATATATATATATATATATATATATATTCGGATATTTAAATACATAGTAATCATTAATTAAATTTTAATATTCACTATTATTTATTTATCATATTTTCTTTATCTTTAATTTTCATAAATACGAATCTAGGTGGCCAAATAATATTCTTGCCGATAAAAGTGTCCAACCTTAGGTGGCTAGCTTAGAAAATTATATTTCTTGTGGACTAATATATATTTTATATATTAAATTTATATATAACGGTTTTAATATTATATTAATTTAAATTTTAAATAGAACAAGTTAAACAATGGTCACGTTAATCATATCATATCATAAATTATGCATTTCTTGACAGTGGCTGTTTACAAACACTCCTACATATTAATATTTTAGTGTGTTTTTTTTTTTTTGGTCAAAATTAAGTTGACCTAATTTGACCATATTACACACATGATCTGATGCCTTTTGATTTTTAAATAACCATAAGATAATTTCCTCTGTAATTTAGATAATATAACAACTTATTATAATTTGTTTGTTTAATTTAAGTTTTCAATTGATAAAGCTAAATAATATTACTTTTCATCACATAATTTTTAGATTAGACCTAAATGAAATATGCGACAAAAAGATTTTACGGTGAAAAATCATACAAGATATACAAAAAATATTTTAGATTTTATTAACATCTACTAACAAATAATAACCAAAAACAAATCCAAATAGAACTAATTTCTACCGGATTCAATTAATGTTCATGTACATGTGCATGCATATAGAGAGAATAACAATAATAATATTCTACATTCAATTAATCCCTTCAATATTTTCATGTGCATGCATGCATATATTATGATGAATTTATGCTATTCCTGCCTGTTCCCTTCTGTGAAAAATTCGTGATGATGTAATTAAAATGAATTTTTTTGTCTAACAATACCAACCAAATAATGTTTATTTATTTAATTTTGAGTAAAGTATCATTTTTGTCCGCAACGTTTGGAATTAATTTTAAAGTTGTACCTAATATTTAAATCGTCCAATTTAACTCCCTACCGTTTCAAAATTGACTCAATGTTATTCTGTCGTTAGGGATTGTTAACGGAATTGACGGCGGGACAAAATTGAGACAATTTTGAAACGTTAGGGATCTAAATAGGACTAAAACGTTGGGAAAAAAAACGATACATAAAAAAATTTTAATTTTATCCTTTACTAATATCAATTTTTTAAGTTACATAGTTATTCAATTATTTTTTAACCATATTTAAGTAAATTACACTTAATTACATTACTTTAATTCTAAATTAATTAATTTTTTTATAATTGTACTTTTAAAGATTTTTACTCATCATAAAATGTTTGTAAAATGACTAGAATCACATTACCTTATTGTATATGTATTATTTTTTTCTCACAAGTTTATGTATTAATTATTCTACAAATATTTTATGGTGAGTAAACATTTTTAAGAGTAAAATTATAAAAAAATAAATTTATTTAGAATAAAATCAATGTGATTAAATATAATTTACTTAGATGTGATTAAAAAATAATTGAATAACCATGTATCGTAAAAAATTGATATTATTGAAGGATAAAATTAAAATTTATTTATATGTATCATTTTTGTCCCCAACGTATTCGTCCTATTTAAGTACCTAAGGTTTCAAAATTGTCTCAATTTTGTCCTGCCGTCAATTATGTTAACAGATTTCTAACAGTAGGACAACATTAAGTCAATTTTAAAACGTTAGTGACTTAAATAGAACGATTCAAATATTAAGGACAACTTTGAAATTTATCCTAAATGTTGGAGACAAAAACAATACTTTACTCTTTAATTTTTTTCTTTTTATTTTACCTATTTGGACTCTGAACAAACTATGTCACAATAATTGTGTGTATACAAAAGAAGGTTGATTTTTTCACAAAAAAACAGGCATATAATATGGCAAAAGTTGCGTGACATAATTGCCATTATTTGCATTAATAATCTCATCCATAATGGGAGGTGGGGATAATAAGAACTAGGCCTAAACGTGGTTGGATAATTAAAAGATTTAAAAGAATTGAATTGATGTACAAATGAATATATATAGTAATATAGTTGAAGTATGAGTAATGATTAGAGTAATACTTTATTTTTAATTATGTTTATAATTTTTAAATAAGAAAAAGTTTAAAGATATATTTATTTTAAAAATATAAAAATGTTAAAGATATCATTTTTATTATTTAGAAATTAAAAAGATAATTAGGAAAACTATTTAAGACGCATAATCATTTCTTGTTGAAGTATTAATGCATAAATACAGTAGTGTAATTTGCAAAAAAAAAAAATATAAAAGGAAAAGATAGTTAGGAAAGAAAAAAAAAAACAAAATACAAAGTTTAACTTTATCTATCTTCACTAAGATTGCTTTATCTTTTTCTCCATCTTTTGAATCTTTATTCCACACACACATACTAGTAAATTCTATTTTTCCTTATAAAAAAATTCATTGTATGTGGAGAATTTAGAAGTTTGCTAATTAGTGTTAAGAAATAATAAAAAAAACACAAAATAATTAGGTAAAATATCAGTACATCAAAATCAAATTTATTGATTTAATGTATATCTTTAGTACACATTTTATTTTGTTCATGAAATTAAATCCATACATTAATTTTCAACATTTAATGAAAATGACACTTCACAACTAATCTACTTCACTAGTATTGCAATCTTATTTGAATTCTACTTAGAGAGAATCTACATCCAATTCCAACACAAACACATAACTCACTCGTAATTTATTTCAACCATGTTAAAAATACACATAAAATAAAATAGGTCTAAAATACACATCAAAATATGAAAATCAGTCATTAATATAAATCACACATTAAAATATATAAATATATAAAATTAATAATTAATATAAATATATATTAAAATAAAATAAATTATACATATATTTATATATAAATATACAATAATTATAGATTTTATTTTATTTTTTTTCTAAAAAATTGGATAAAATTATGTATGTAGTTGTTTTTATATAAAGTTGATAATAAAAAATTAATAAAAAACAATCTAATAAAATCTGTCAAATCATCTAATACTATCAATTTCACATGCAAGTGAGCTTTCACCAAAAAAGTATTTTTTGACTTTTTAGGTATAGTTTAGATAAACAGTTTAATTAAGCTTTTTTTTTGAAAAGATAGATTAAATAATAAATATATTAAAAATTATTTATAAATAAGTTATTTTGTTTTTGAATTTTTAGTTCTAAAAAGATTTATTTTAAAAAAAATGTGATAAAAAATAGTAGTATTATGAAAAAAATTATTTTTTTAAACTTCTCTACAAACTTCTAAATAACTTTTTAAAATATTATAATTTAATTTTAAAAATTGTATCAGACATTAATACTATTACTTTTTATAAGTCAAAAAACTAAAAAAATTATCTCACGTGTAATTTTTATGCAGACAGATCCAAATAAACTGAGGGATCCATGTGCCTATATTTTAAAAAAATTAAAGACTTAAATATATTTTAAAATTTTTAAAAACTTAAATGTTTGAAGACTTAAAAGATTAAAGACTTATTTATTATTATTATTTTTTAATATTTCAGATACTTTTTTCTTTTTCTTAATTTCGGATTAGAACAAGAAAAAAAGGTAGTGTGTCCGCGCGCATTGAATTGAAGAACGAAGAAAGGAAGGAACTGTGAGTAATGGAAAGATAGTGTGAGTAGGCCAACAAGGCTTCCCCACCATTCACTCACCCTCCTTCTTCTTCTTCTTCTTCTTCTTCTTCTCATAAATGCTTCCTATTTCTCTTCCTATACACTCTCTCACTTCATCTTTCATCATTAATCACTGACCCATTGACTTACTTCCTCTCCTTTATTCACATGATTGCTTCCTTCTTCTACTCTTGAAGAAAAGTTTGTTTTTTTCGCTCGGTTTCGGAAATCCAAGTTCTGGGGTTATTCTTTTCTGGTTCAGTAAGATGAGTTCTCAGGAAAAGTCTCTGACTTTGGGTGGACATGAACAACAACATGCTGATGCTGATGCTGATGCAGCAGCTTCTTGCAGAAGAACAGTTTCTCTGCCAGCTCAAAAGGTATTACTATTGCAGAAGAACAGGTTCTGCTTCTGATTCTCTGCCTTTCATGATTGTTGGCTTCTTTGTTGATTTTTTTATTTTTTCCCTCCTTTCTTCTTTTTTCTTCTGATTTCTCTTGTTTTTCTATGATTATCCATGTCATCTGTTGGTGCTTTTCTTTCACCTTCTATTTGTTTTTATGTTATGTTTAGTTTAGTTGATGATTCCTCAGACTGAGATTTTGTTTTTCAAAGTCATGTGTAGTGTTTTTGTTTGATACATCATAGACATGATCCTAATACTAGAACTAATTAGTTATGGTTGCAAAGTTTCCTTTTTTTTGTTTTATGTTATAATAGGTTTAGTTTTTCTATTTATAGCACTCGGAGCTGGATTAGTCTGATTTAATTTTATTTGAGGGATATTATAAGATTTAGTATCTTTGATAGTGTGAATCTTATTCCTGTTAATTGCCTTGGCTGTTCTTCCTTATGCTTGTGCTGTGGATGAAAGCTGAGTTCAGTTTGAGTATCCTTCAGTTTTTCTCCTAATTACTAAATTAAAGAAGAATTCATCACTCTAAAAGCATTAATTAACTTACCCCGTGGCTTGTGTCTGTTTGAACCTTTTGCTAGATTGCTCAGAATATTTCTTTGCACTTTGATTTTGAGATGGTGTGTCTTTATCTTTAATGGTATTGAATGTTGTTTTGAAAGTGGGATTTTCTTCCAAGTTGTTGTGCTTATAATAGAAAAGGGCACAACAATTACTGATTCTTGAGGTTATGATGATGTAGTGATTCCGGGTTAGTGTGCAGCAATGTAGTTTGTAATTTCTGTTTACATGTTTGCAGCAATGTAGTTCAGACTGTTCAGTTGTACTTCGATGTTCACATGACCGATTTTATCAAATTCCTATGTCATCTTGATAGGTTGATGATCCAATGGGGATAACCGAAGAAACCATGCATGTTCCTCCAAGGAAGCGACAGAATCTTCTCCTAGAAATTCCCTCAAGAACTCCAGAAGAATGCTCCCAAGATTATGTGGCAATCAAAATGCCAATGACACCAAGTCCCACTCCCACCCCAAAGAGAGTGAACTTTCTCATATCTTCTCGCTCGGTCGATGCTCCTATGCATACTTCTCCAGGGCCTTCAGCTTCAAAAGGCAGATCATCCATAAGAAGCATTCTACCGAAATTGAGCTTCAGGTATCGGCCACCAACGGATACTGAAAAGGGTACTACTTCAGCACAAGAAGGTTCCTCTTCAGGTCATCGCGAAAAGCCATCAATCTCAAGATCACTATCCCTTAGTAAGATATTTACTCCTAGGATTAAAAGAACATCATCATTACCACTAGGAGAAATGGGACATTCAAATCCAGAATCTGCTCATGGTGGAAGTGTCGGTGGTCCTCTAAATGTAAGATTTCAACCATCACAATGATATAAGTTCAAAATGATTTTGATAATTGTAAGGTGTCTTTGATCTTCTGTAAGTAATAATAAGAACATAATGATTTATGCATTACCTGCTACTTACATTGAACATTATTTGAGAGCAATATTTTTTAAGTTCTCTTTATTTAGTGTTTCCTCTGGCACCCTTTTAATCTGTTACCTTCTTTTGCAGAAAGGAGAGCCGCAGCGTAAGATAGCTCGCTCGCTTTCAGTGCCTGTCAATAACAAAGATAAAGGCATAAGGAGGATGGATTCATTTTACCGTATTGTTCCTACCACCCCTCGAGTAAAGGAAGGAA
Source organism: Arachis stenosperma (assembly GCF_014773155.1). NCBI lineage: Eukaryota > Viridiplantae > Streptophyta > Magnoliopsida > Fabales > Fabaceae > Arachis > Arachis stenosperma. Next base: position 1,365,958 of record NC_080379.1, on the reverse strand, counting down.
ATGCATTGTCATCCACATCCCCAACAAAGAATTCCGGTATATCATCATTTGCACTTGTGAAAAAATAGTAGAACTTTGAATGTTAAATCCTTAATAGGACTCTGTAGTCTGGATTTTTAACTTGCTTTAAATCGGTCCAGAAATTAATGACGCTGATGATGATGACGGAGAAGATATACCTGAAGAAGAGGCTGTGTGTAGGATTTGTCTGGTTGATTTATGTGAAGGAGGTGAAACCTTCAAGTTGGAATGTAGCTGCAAAGGAGAACTTGCTCTGGCTCACCAAGAATGTGCAATTAAATGGTTTAGTATCAAGGGCAACAGAACCTGTGATGTATGCAAGGAGGATGTTCAGAACCTACCTGTCACTTTATTACGGATCCAAAGTGTTCGAGGCCGGAATCCAGGAATAAGTAGGACTCAGCTCGAAGATGTAAACGGATACAGGCATGTCTAGCTACTTTCATCTGATACAAAAGATCATAACTGGCTTATGAAACAAACCATCTATTCCTTTATGGATCAGAACATTCTTGTTATATGTTTGTTAACGGATTTGATGTACCATAGTTATTACTACAGAGGCAGACTCTTAATTTATCTGTTTTTCTTAATAGGGTATGGCAGGAAGTTCCGGTGCTTGTCATTGTCAGCATGCTTGCTTATTTCTGTTTTCTTGAGCAGTTATTGGTAAGAAGAGCAATCCTATCAGAATTCTTAAGAAGTTACAATGTTCTATGAGCTAAGTTATTGAATCTTTGCAGGTCACGAAAATGGGAACCGGTGCAATCGCCATATCTCTTCCTTTTTCCTGTGTGCTAGGCCTACTTTCCTCCATGACATCATCAACCATGGGTAGGTTCTGCAAAAAAATTGATATTGTCAGCAATCAACATAAATTTTGAAGAACACCATGATTTGCATAACTGATTGGAACCCTTACAAATGTGTATAGCAATCAAAGTTATTTATGGTGGTTCTGTTCATCTAAAATGATGTGCCAATGCTAATGGATTTTTGACACTAAATGGTTCTGATTCATGATGACATATCTTTTCTTCTTTATGCCAACTTCAATTTTTCATGATGCTATGTTCATCTTCACTAATCTATGCCAACTCTTGTTTATTTTCTCTTTTGTTTGGTTCTAGTGAAGAGCAGGTTCATCTGGATTTATGCATCTGTCCAGTTTGCACTTGTGGTTCTTTTTGCGCATATATTTTACTCCGTGGTAACTTTTTTTTTTCTGATTAATCCCTTGAATGCATATACTTATATATGAATCAAGCACTAAATTTATTTTTAACAATACAATAGACTAGCATTCTGATGTCTTTTTCAACTACAGGTTCATGTGCAAGCAGTTCTGTCAATCCTTCTGGCAACATTCGCCGGTTTCGGTGTGGTTATGAGTGGAAGTTCTATTCTTGTTGAGTTCTTTAGATGGAGAAGAAGATGGCAACAACAACAACAAGGTCCACAACTGATGACACAACCTCGGCCTGCAAATACGCCGCGTCCGGTGGTGCCTCCGAACCAGAATCAAACTGTGGAACAAGATCAAGAGAACTCAACTCAAAGCTGAAATTTTTTTGTGATTCTTGTGGTTTCTTCCTAAGGGCTTATTGCTTTTCTTTTCTTGGATTTGGAAGTAAATTATTGTGTATAAGTTAATCAAACTTTGTTGCTCTCCATCATCTACACTGAACTTCACTGTACAGCTTATGGTTTAGAAATAGATTGACTTAGAAAATAGATGCTGCTTCTCTTTCCCAAAGAATTTGTTTTTGTTTTGTTCTGTTCTGTTTGTAGTGAGTATTTCAGCAATGTTAGAACCAGAAGGCTTTCCAAGCCTTCTTTTTTGTAGTTTTGGGTGAGAGACAAAAGATTGAGGAAAATGTTTGTTGTGTTACAAGTTGATGATTATTTTGATGAGCTCATACCAAATGTAATGATGTAGTTAACCTAAATAGAGTTCTATTATGCATTTTTCTAAAGCAATTTTCTGTTCTTCACTTCTATTTAATTATATATTGTTGCATTTACAATAGTAACTTTGTTTTTGTACTTTATATCCACTGTTTTAAATAACAATCATATTATGCATATACTAAAAATTAGTCACTACTCAATTATTGCATATAGAAATACATATTTGATATATTTGATATCTTATGAAAAGTTATTATATTATTCTAAACAAGAATGATTATTCGGTTATTGCAAGTTTGACTATTCTATTATGATATAGTTGATTATTTTAGTAATTGTTTTAGTTTAAAAAAATGTGAGAATTAATACATATAAATATATACAAATATATATTAGGGTAAAGTACTAAATTGGTTCTCTAGGTTTGGGCGTAATTCTGTTTTGGTCCTTAAGGTTTAAAGTATTCTATTTGAATCCAAAAAAGTTTCATTTAGCATCAATTTAGTCCCACAGCGAGGTTAAAATTAAATAATTAATAAAATGTCCTACATAACAACAGTACAAGAACAAAATCGATAATCTAGAGAACAAGTACAAGCTCTAGAGGCATAAAATCAACCATTGATACATCAATACATTTATTTACTATTTTTTATAATATAAATAAAATATTTTCTATAAAACTAAAGAAAATGATAAATAAATATATTGATGCATCAATGGTTGATTTTGTGTCTCTGGAGATTGTACTTGTTCGACAGATTATCGATTTTGTTCTTGAACTGTTGTTATGTAGGACATTTTGTTAATTATTTAATTTTGACCTCATTGTAGGACTAAATTGATGCTAAATGAAACTTTTTTGGATTCAAATAGAACAATTTAAACCTTAAGGACCAAAACAGAATTACGTCCAAACCTAGGGGACTAATTTAGCACTTTATCCTATATATTAATTAATGTTTAGTTTATGTAGAATATTTTTGTTTAAATAATTATAAGATTATATAACATTATTAGGGTAGTAAAATCAAACCCTTTCTACATTAAATTATAGGAAATTGAATTATAACATTACATCATCACTTATGACTTATGAGCAATCTATTCCTTTTATTTTAGTTTTGCTAAAACCATCACTATACTACTACAAATTTTCAAATTTTGATATGATAATGATGATTTAAATTTTGTTGAAAAGGGGTTAGGAAAGTAAAAGTAAAGTGGAAATAGTGAACACACGTGCACCGGTTTTGTTGGATTGGCGTCTAATCATATTTTACTATGACAAGATGAATACCCAAATTATGTTAAGATACAACAATTCATTATTTTAACTTTTTGTTGGCTTTATATATATATATATATATATATATATATATATATATATATATATATATATATATAAAAGAATCTTTTAGACATTTTAATATTTTATTGATAGTAAAAAATATTTTTAATATTTTTGTTAATTATATAATATTTTGCATTGTCATATTTATCGAAATATAATTTCTTTCTTTCTTTTTTTTTTACCATTTACACTTGATTAGAAATATTAAACTCTACCAATAATATTAGGTGAAAACTCAGGTGACGTCGACTTCACGTGAAATTGATACCTGAGAATCATTATATAGAAATTTAGTCAAATCAGTCAAATCATCTAACGACTTTCAATATCAACTTCACATGAAGTCGATTTTTTTACCATACATTATACGGTTTGAACTGTTGAAATTATATTATAAATATAATAAAATATTATATATATTTAAGTTGCAACGTTGGAACAATTCATATTGTTTTTGGTCAGAAATAACTCCTCATAAAACAATGGGATTTTGTACAATGTTTGACCTAAAAAACAATTGATGAAGACCGTTGACCAAAATACAACAAAGACGAAGACTTTACTAAGATTGAGGCATGAGGGTGTGTTGGTGTTAGTTGGAGTTCATAACATCGTGTAGCACGTGCTTAATGCCTACCCAGTACCAACTCCAATTCTATGATAAAAATGTGAACTCTAATTAAGAATTTATTATTAACTAATGAATTGTCGTTTATACAAAATATAATTTAAATTTTTAATATTTATTTAAATAAATTAATAAATTGACTGTTCGATTAATCTAAATTTATTAAAATATTAATATATAATGTATTAATTAATTTAGTTAATCATATCTAATTATTTATCAAATATCATTTATCTTCAATAACTAACTAGATAAATAATTAACTAGAACTAAACTTTACACAAAAATTTAATGGAGATTCTTAGGTAGTGTTTATTTTTTTAAAATCAAAATTAAGAAATTAGAACTCAATTTAGTGACAAAAATTAAAACTAAAATTTCAGTTTTAAGTACAAAAATTTTAATCTTTTCAGTATCTTCAAAAAATAAAAACATAAAAAATAAAAACTAAAATTATAATAACATTTTTTTAAAAATATTCTGAATTAACTTTTTAAATTCTAAATTTACTCCTCGATCTTTATATTTATCTTAAACTAAAGATAATATTCCATTTGATATATTTTATATTAAACACAATACAAAAATTTAGTTTAGCCTCTGGCATCTCTATCTCTTCGTCTGAATCTCTTTAGGGCCCGTTTGAAAAGCTTTAGAAGTAACTTTTTTGAGTTTTTTACTTATGAAAAGTAGTAGTATTAATGTCTAGTGCAATTTTCAAAATCAAATTACAACTTTCTAAAAAACTATTTAAAAATTTATTAAGAAGTTAAAAAAATAACTTCTCTCATAATACTACTACTTTTTATCATATTTTTATAAAATAAGTATTTTTAGAACTAAAAATCTAAACACAAAATAATTTATTTATAAATTACTTTTAATATAAATATTTATTATTTAAATTATTTTATCAAAAAAACTTAATTAAACTGTTTATCCAAATTAGGGCTTAAGTCATAACAAACTAACTTTTGTCCATTTTCTCTTCACTAACAGGTCAGTTTTCAATAACCCATGCAATGTTTTTTTTTTTTCCCTCTAATGACAATGGCAATTGATACAGTGAACTCTCAAATCCCATAGCCATATTTTTCAGAAGTACTTGTCAACGTTCAACACTTTCTTCCTCCGTTTCCTTCAAGTTACAACATTAATTCATTAAATATATGTTATCTCTATGGTCAAATGCTGTTAGTTTTAATTTTCTTCTTAATATTATTATTATTAATTAACAAAGTTGTCAAAGTAGCAGCCCAAGTAGCCAATTGAAAATGTATGAACAATTCAACACAAACATTTATATATATTATAGAGAGAGAACTTTTGCATGTGGCTGAAACTTGAATATTTGTGATTCCTATATCTATTTATTTGACTTTCAAGTTTGAACTCCATCTTCATCAAGGTTGTGTTGTGCTTCAACAATGGCTACTACTGCTACTGGGGTACTGCCACCTTCATTTCCTTCTCTAAAGACTAAGGATGATCATTCAGGTTTGGGGTCTGTGAAAAGTTTGGATTTTGTTAGAGTTTCTGATTTGAAGAGAATGAAATCTAGAAGAACAAAGATCTCAGTTATAAGGAACTCATCAAGTAGTGGCCAAGATATTGTTGATCTTCAGCAATCATCACAAGGAAGCCCTCTTTTAGGTAAACATATGTTCTTGGTTTTATGTTTGTTTTCTCTCTATTCAAATCAATTATCAACTACTTTGACTTGTCTCATTGAGTAGTTTCTTTTAGTCAAATAGGGTTTTAAGCTTCAAATGATTTTAATCAACCATCTTTAGTCACATGAATTCATCAGAAAAAAATGCTATTTGTACACCAAAATCAATTATTAATGTATTTGTGTATAAAATTCCGCTTATGTTACGCTTGCGGTACATAACCGATCCCAAACCCGGATAAAGGAGGGGTTGCGTTAGGTATTCGACAACCAACGTAAAAATATAGTCGAATTCCCATGACAAATGTATTTGTGTATAAATACACGTGTGGTTTAATTTATTTTCAATGTGTATTTGTATTTTAAGATGAATTTTATACTAAAGACTGACTTTGGTGGTTGATTTTAGTGTACAGTATTATGTTGCATGTAAAAGAATTTGAATGGATGATGAATTTGAATGCAGTTCCTAGGCAAAGGTATTGTGAGTCATTGCATAATACTGTGAGGAGGAAAACAAGGACAGTGATGGTTGGCAATGTGGCTCTTGGAAGTGAGCACCCCATAAGAATTCAGACCATGACTACAACAGACACTAAGGATGTTTCTGGAACTGTTCAACAGGTTACACACAACACACCCCTCTTTTCTGTTTAATCTTTCTTTGTTTTTGTTTTGCTTTCTTTTGTGAAAGAATTTTTGTTGGTTTGGTAGGTGATGAAAATAGCAGATAAAGGAGCTGATCTTGTGAGGATAACGGTTCAGGGGAAGAAAGAAGCTGATGCATGTTTTGAGATTAAGAATTCCCTTGTGCAGAAAAAGTAAGTATTATTAATTTTGATGTTGATGCATCATGCCTATGTTGTGTTTGTTCAAATGTCTCTTTCACATTTTCAGCTACAACATACCTTTGGTTGCTGATATTCATTTTGCCCCTTCTATTGCTCTTCGTGTTGCCGAATGCTTTGACAAGATTCGCGTCAACCCTGGAAATTTTGGTATGCTTGTTTGTTCATTAGTATGTTCTTTTGTTTTCAAAAGATTTGGTTTCGTAATTCAAGTGATGATGATACCTTTCAGCTGATAGAAGGGCCCAATTTGAGAAACTAATATACACTGAAGAAGACTATCAGAAAGAGCTTGAGCATATAGAACAGGTCAAACCACTCATCTATGATGTTCTATCTCAAATTTTTTAGGCTTCAAATGCGAATTATTGACCCTATTTTAATATTCAAATGCTAGGTTTTCACACCATTGGTTGAGAAATGTAAGAAATATGGGAGAGCATTGCGGATTGGGACGAACCATGGTAGTCTCTCGGATCGTATAATGAGCTACTATGGAGATTCTCCAAGGGGAATGGTGAGTAGTTTTCTTTCCAATTCTTCATTTTCATTTTTTGTCCTTTTATGTACAACTTTCCTTTATGTAAATCATACTAAGTAATGATTGAACAGGTTGAATCTGCTTTTGAGTTTGCGAGAATATGCCGAAAGTTGGACTTCCACAACTTGTTTTTTCTATGAAAGCAAGCAATCCGGTTGTCATGGTCCAAGCATACCGTTTACTTGTATCTGAAATGTATGCCCAAGGCTGGGATTATCCGTTACACTTGGGAGTTACTGAAGCTGGTGAAGGCGAGGATGGAAGGATGAAATCTGCAATTGGCATTGGAACTCTCCTTCAGGTCATACTAATATAGCCCCTTTTTGCTGTTTTGTGTTGCATTACTGTGTTGATCAAGCCATTTAAATCTAAATCTCTGTCACTGATAAACCTTGTTCTATGTGCAGGATGGATTGGGGGATACGATTCGAGTTTCTCTCACAGAACCACCAGAGGAGGAGATAGATCCATGTAGAAGGTTGGCCAACCTTGGTATGGAAGCATCTAAACTCCAGAGTGGAGTGGTATGATTCAAGATAATGCTCGTTTTTGTTCGGCTTAAGTTGTCTTCGGTATAGCATTCCGAAATTCATAACCTACTTTCTATGGTACTTCTTAATTTCAGGAACCTTTTGAAGAAAAGCATAGACATTATTTCGACTTTCAGCGGCGATCGGGACAATTGCCAGTTCAAAAAGAGGTTAAATATGAACTCAGTGAATCACTTAGCTTATATATACACAGTTTTTGAAATTGTTTCTACATTTATTCTTGTAGCACTACCAAAGCATTTATAACAGTAAATCTTCATTTTAATACAGGGAGAAGAGGTAGATTATAGAGGTGCCTTGCACCGGGATGGTTCTGTTCTCATGTCAGTCTCCTTGGATCAATTGAAGGTAACCTTTTTGGATTGCACTTCCCTTGTTCTAGCCTCTGGATTTCTCACTGTTTATGTTCATATCATTCTCAGCATATTCTGTTATTTATTAGTAGGAGTTATTAAGTGCAGAAAAAAGGGATCTATGCTTGTGCTGAAACCTCTTTTTTGTTTAACCAATTTTTTTGCAGGTCCCAGAGAAACTCTACAAGTCACTTGCCGCAAAACTTGTTGTTGGCATGCCATTTAAGGTTTATTTTTGTTAGATGAATTTTTTGTGTATTTACTATTTAGTAGGTAGATATTACATGGTATTCTCTTTGTATTCAGGATCTGGCAACAGTTGATTCAATCCTTTTGCGACAACTTCCTCCTATTGATGACCATAATGCTGTAAGAACTCGCTAATTCTGCCTCATTATATTTGAAACTGTTTACTTCATTGTTAGTTTATCCTGTTAGTGACATGGAATTTCATTTTTTCCCATTTTGGGTATTGTGATCAGCGGCTAGCTCTCAAAAGACTGATAGATATAAGTATGGGGGTTATAACTCCTCTGTCAGAGCAGCTGGTAAAGCCATTGCCCAATGCTATGGTTCTTGTAAACCTTAAGCAACTGTCTATTGGTGCTCACAAGCTTTTGCCACCAGGTGCGACACAGCCGGAGTTCTAACTGTGTGATTTACTGTAGTAATAATGTATTTCCCATTTCTAATTCAAAGTTCAAGTCTGATCTAATGTAAACTGTTGTCCTGTTAGGCACACGCTTTGTTGTGTCGGTACGTGGTGATGAGCCGTTTGAAGAACTTGAAATTCTAAAAGGTGTTGATCCTACGATGCTTCTTCATGATCTACCTCATGTGGAGGACAAAGTTAGCAGAGTGCACGCAGCGCGGAGGTCAGGAATGAATTCATGATATCTTGCTGGCCTTGCATGCTGAAATTCAATTTTAGGGTCAATAGAAAACCATAGTCCATGATTCCAGTTCTTAAATGCAAACTATGTGAAGTGATAATTTATTGAATCACAGAACCCTTCTAATCCTGATACTTTATATTTGCAACAGGTTATTTGAATATTTAGCAGACAATTCTCTGAATTTCCCTGTCATTCACCACATTCAGTTTGAAAATGGGATTAACAGGTAACCCTTAAATTACAATTACTTAACTTGCAAGAAACATGGTAAATTTTAGTTCTTTTCAACTCTCAGGGATGACTTAGTGATTGGTGCCGGTGCTAATGCCGGAGCACTTCTGGTCGATGGGCTTGGTGATGGACTCCTTTTAGAAGCTCCAGACAAGGATTTCGACTTCCTTAGAGACACATCTTTCAATTTACTACAAGGCTGCAGAATGAGAAACACAAAAACAGTATGTATTTTAAAGCATCATTTCCAAGAGCTTATATTGGATCTAAGAAAAACATGAGGCAGAACTTTGTTTTTATGCATAATTTGTGTTGCAGGAGTATGTATCATGCCCATCATGTGGCAGAACTTTGTTTGATCTTCAAGAAATAAGTGCAGAAATTCGGGAGAAGACATCACACTTGCCGGGTGTTTCGGTAATAATCCACTCTCTACTTCCATTTCTAACCATGAGAGACATATTCTTACACACTCTTATGTTCTTATGTAACAACCAGATTGCAATCATGGGTTGTATTGTAAATGGACCGGGGGAGATGGCTGATGCAGACTTCGGTTACGTCGGAGGTGTTCCCGGAAAGATTGATCTCTATGTTGGGAAGGTAACATATTCTTTAACCTCAACATACAACTATAAAACTTAATAGTCAAGAAAAGAAATAATGTAATGCGTTTATATGACCTGTAAAACAATGTGTTTATTCGAACCGTATTTTACTTTTAGATGTGTCGTAAATCCTACTTAAATTAGGTCTACGTTTCATCAATTAATAGATGAGATATGAGTCGATATCATGTTCACTACTATGAAAACAGAAATGAAAACGCAAACCAAACGCATTCAAAATTTTACTTTTCACTGCTTTGTGTCCAAACCATTGGTAGCTTGGTGACTTCAAAGTTTTCCTTTTCTTGATTCTGAAAAGGTGGAAATTCACATATAGTTGTCCTCATGCGAAGTTGCTAATTGAAAACCATTAGATAATAATTTAGTCAAACATGTCAAATCATTTAACGGTTTTCATCTAAATATTTCATATGAAGATAACTACATGTGAGTCTTCTCCTTCTGAAAAAGGGTAAAAAGTGAAAACAAAGTAGCTTGCAACTTCCAATGCTGAATGAAGGTTGGCCATAGGATTGACTGTGTTTTACCACACTTTTGCAGACTGTGGTTAAGCGTGGAATTGCAATGGAGCATGCAACCAATGCCTTGATTGAGCTCATAAAAGAGAATGGTCGTTGGGTAGACCCTCCAACAGAGGATTGAAACTGTTTTTTCATTGATTAATAATCACTTTTCATGCATTGTTGCATAGGTAATGTAAGCATCAAAGTTTTTGTCATAAAATAGATTCATTCTTTCCCCCCTTATAAAAAGTTGGCACTTGGGAATTGGGAGGATCAGAAATAAGGAATAAAGCACAGCCACCCGAAATAAAGATTGGGATGGGATACCCTGTAACTGCATTGTTATGCATATATATATATACCTACCATAGAATAAAGTAATTATTATTATTCATTAATTTTCAAATTAGTCAAAGTTATTGTTAGATCTTATGGCATTAACACTTTGCATATACTACTTACCTGTATGATGGTGATTGAAAACAGATGTTGGCCTAATTTTAGAACCATGTTTAATTTTACTATATTGCTTCAATTATAAGCTATACTCCGATATTGTCAAACTATACGCCAGAATCAAATCTATTTAGGGAAGAAAGCATTTATGGGAGAGAGAAATGGGTAAATACTTAAGAGTCATCACATGTTTCTGCCTAAAAAGTTAGGTTAATTAGCATGAAAATATACATATGCTTGAAAATGTCTAGATTTAATGTAGACATTTGGAGTCAATAAATTGTGCTATGTTTAGACACCCACATTTGGCGTGCTGAGGAAAATTATATGCACATTTTTTTTTATAATATATTGAGAGCAATGAGATATAATACAAGTTTCTAAAGTTTCCCACCACCATATAGCAATACTCTATTTCTTTTTTATTTTTTTAAGCCCCAAAAGAAAAGTCAACATGAGGAACTAGCTAGAATTAGCCAAGTAAATTTATTCTCTCATAAAGGCGACTTTGAGTCAGAGAGACTACCTCAATCAGGAATAACATCTCTGCCAAAAATGATTTGCACGCTTTTACAGATATTTGGTATATTTTTTTATATTTTTTAATTTTTAGTCTTGTACTCTAAGAATACAAATTAAAATTATAAATTAAATTTTTTATTAAAAATATTAAAAATTTAAATTTTTAATATATTTATTTTATATTTATTTAAAATTTTCAAGTAATAATAAATTTAAAAGCACGTATCAACTAAACTTTTTATTTTTTAATAATATAAAAGATAAATATTAGTACATGTCTTAAGAACACGTTAAAGAAGAAAAAGTGCTATCCCTTTTATATAGCTCACAAATAACATTAATAATTTCAAATGTTATCCCATCATAGCCAAAAAAGGAAATAAAAAAGTGGAGCAAAATATATTCTTTTTTCTTAAATTTTTGTTATTTATTTTAATAATATTTTAATATTTAATTTTATTATTAATACTTTTAATTTATTTAATTTATCTTTAAAAACCTTTAAAAATATTTTTGACACAAATAAAAGAACTTAAAATTAAAACTAAATATAATTAAATGTTAAAATATTTAAAAAAAATCATAATATTTATAGACAAAAAGTATAGTTTATTCTCGAATAAATGCTATACAGCTACACATGAGCTATGAGCTATGAACTGGGCTATAGTATTTCATATTTCTATTCCATTACTTCTGATTCTAATCACTGCCTAGATCGCTCATAATAAATGCTAGTATTATTTTAACCAAACAAAATTGTATTTATCATTGATCATTCATTCACGTTAGTTGAAATTCCATGGCGAATTGAACCAAGCATACAACTCTACGAATATCACTTACGTGAAGTAGGATTCACATCCAACCTTTATTTAAACGGATAAGTAAATAGAATTAATTATTTGACTAATTTAAGTTGGTTAATTAAGTATTCTACTATTGCTAATTGTATTCCTAATATTTTTTCTATTCAATTGATATAAATTTTAGCTGATTTTCTCATATCGTCCTTTATAATTATACCTGAAAATCCTAGTTATGAGCATAAATAATTCAGGGCCACAAAAAGAAATTCTAATCAGTAAACAAGTAAAAAAATTAATACAACTAAATATGAGAGATAATATTTAATTTAGATCAATTTACACGTGAGTTTTAATTTAGTTTCTGAAATTTTAATTGTCTCTCTTTAGTTTTTAAATTTTGTAAATGTGACTTACGTTCATTTTTAGGCTAATTTTTGACGCTAATTTTTGACGCATAAACACGTAGACAGTTGAATATCATGTTGAATTTTGTAAAACGATATCGTTTTAATTTTGACACTTCAATATCCAAAAAAATATCATAAATAGTATTTATTAAAAATATTTTTCATAAAATATGTAATCTGATATTTTTAAATTATTTAAGTGTCCAAATTATAACGACATTTTAGCATAGTATTTAATTATCTATGTCAGTGTTTTATTAATTTTTTTTGTCAGAAATTATCCATGAACCAATATGAATCAGTTTGTAAAGTTTAAAAACTAAAAAAATAATTAAAATTTCAAACAGTAAATTGAGATTTGTGTATAAGTTTAGAACTAAATTAAATATTAACTCTAAAGGTGTACATTTATATACAGAACACACGCAAACACTACCAATTGGGCCAGTAAATGAATAATAACGAAGAATAATCTTTTACTCAAATTGAAAGTCCTTTATTTATTTGAATGGATAGCGAATAATATAAAATCCAATAATAAAATGCAATAAAAATTACTCCTACAGTAATAACTGAAATTCAAGAGATATGGAATTAACAACAACCTCTACCAGAATGTAATAGCCAATTATCAAAGACTCAAAAACAGTTTTAAATTTGTTCTACAAAATGAAAATTAGTATCATATCACCAACAAACAAGAAGAATCTGAATAATGAAATTGAAAAGGAAAAACGAAAAATAAAAAATAACCTAGAATATGGATGATGAATAGTATAACCTGAGCCAAAAGCTAATAACAGAGGTGGAATGCTACAAATCGAAACAATAAGCGCAAAATCCAGTTCATTGTTTCTTCTACAGAAACTCTCTCCTTGCTGCATAACCGTACTGAGAGCGCTCAATGTTCTGCCGGCGCTTCCGATACACCATGCATCCAACCACAACGACGCCGGCAGCCGCAATAACTCCAAACGCGATCCCTGCCTTCTTTCCGGAACTCATTCCTCCGGACGATTTACTTTCTTCGTCTTTCACGCCAGTGCGGTTAACACCGTCGGCGTCGGCAGCCTCCGCAGGTGACGGAGATGGAGATGGAGATGTAGATGGAGAGGGAGTGCTCGCTGGAGACGGTGTCGGAGGCGAATCTGGATTAGTCGGAGTCGGCGCCGGCGGGGAACTAAGCGGAGAAGGAGCAGGAGTAGGAGCGTCCTCGGGAGGAGAGTGTGCGGGTGAAGGAGACGGTGTAGGCGAGTCGGAAAGAGGTTCCGGCGGCGAATCGGCAGCGAGAGCGAGGTTAAGTGAGAATGAAGCAATGAGGAGGATAACCAGAACGGAGAATCTTGCGAGTGCAGGATTCTTCGCCATTGGTTACAAGATGAACTGAATGGAAGTAACAATGCGTGGATCTGAGATTGGTGAAGTGAAAATTGAAATTGCGATGAAAGAGAGAAGAAACTGTTTTGAAGGGAACGGAAATCTGAGTAGATCTGAAAAGCGTGTATATATGGTGATATAGTGATGAGGTTTGTTTATGAGAGGGTGGTACCAATTAAATAGGGACACGTAGGCGGTGTAAAAGTAATGTAAAGTTGACGCGATTCACTGGATCGTAACACAACTGTCAACTCATTTGTGTAGCAGCGAGAAGTGAAGAAGCTTCGTAAGGAAGGAATGTGAATCTTTTTTGTTTTCATGCTCTTATTTATTAAGTCATGTGTGCAGTACGTAATTTATGACTAAGGGAAACTGAATTTTATTGGCAAAGGGATTTTACACCACTATTCACACACAAGAAAGAAAACCATTACAAGTTTGATAGAATAATTTTAGATTTTTTTTTTTGTTTTTCACGGTATCCCCCAACCCGACAAGTCAAGGACTAATCCGTCGCGGTACTGAGCTCCATTTAAGGGTTTGCCGCTGGCCAATGGGTTGCTGCATGCACAAGGCGGGATTCGAACCCCGACACTTACTTAAGCGGACTAGTGAGCTAACCACTAGACCAACCCAACTTGGTTAATATTATTTTTCTTTTAATAGAAGGTGTTCTACCTTATTTAGATAGATATTGTCCAATAACTAACTAGTTCTTTTAACTCCTATGGCCCAATCTAAAAACTAAAGAGCCTTTAGCACAAAGAAGTCCAATGTTTTCCTCCAAACTCAAACTCGGATTATTATTCTTGACCAAAAAAAAAAAAAAAACTCGGATTATTATTAATTTTAACTTGAGAAGCTTAATTTATTGAGAAATAATTGGAAGTTCTAACTCATCTTTTTTTTTTGGTCATTCTAACTCATTTTTTTAATTATCTTTCTAATTTCAAAAAAAAAATGTAAATTTTTTTTTGATATTTTCAAAAATTAAAGTTTTAAACTTTTACTTTTTTAAGTATTGGGAGAATAATTAAGACTCTCAATCATTAGTCTAATTTACCTCCTTTATTACCTTGGCAAAAGCTCTATATGGCATTGTAGTAGTATTCAATTGGCCATGATGGCACTTTCAACTAATAAATCAAACTTGTGATTATGCGAATTCTGTTTCTATTAATTCAGAGGGTGACTCTTTATTTTGGTAAAAGTAGTAACAATTCAATATCTAGTAACTAGTAAGGTAATTACAAACCTTATTTTGCTAATTTAGTTCTTTTATTTTAATTCTAGTAATAAATACATAATGAACAAATTATTTTTAAAATTACAAGTTAAAAAAAAAGTACTTTACTTTTAGATTTCAACATCTCAAAAATGCATTTAAAATAAGTATTTTGTCTTACTTTGAATAATATAAATAAAATTAATATACCGAAAAGAGTTGAACACAAGAGTTGAACAACACTTCATTTTAGTAGAATTCGAATAAAAAATTAACTGTTAACCCACTTTCACCAAATTACTTGTGACCAACATATATATATATATATATATATATATATATATATATATATATATATATATATATATATATATATATATATATTTAATTTGTTTGATTGAATAGATGAAGACTTACACCACAAGGTTCCATTTGTCGTCTTAGTTAGCTTATTGTCACGGTAAATTTTTAGAAGGTTAGATTTAACAGTGTTTGTATAGTTTTCTGGAGTATTTGAGAATACTCTAGATGGTTCCGGAACATTCTAGAATGTTCTAGAAGGTCCCGAAATACCCTAGAAGGTTCTAGAATACTTTAGAAGATCATAGAATATTCTAGAAGAGTGTGGATTGATATAAAAGTATGAAGAGTTGTATGGAACAATCTAGAAGTATTTAGAAAGTAGTGGTAGGATAGATATTTATAAAGAAGGTTCTAGATGATTAATCTAGACCATTGCTTAGATTTAATCCTAACCATCCATTGAGGAGGTGGATGGCTATAAATAGGAGGTAAGAGTTAGTGTGGGTGTGTGAATCATTTGTAACCAACACTTGAGTAATAAAGTGTTCTTTCCACCAAAGCTTTCTTTCTCTTGTGTTCTCTTGTGTTCTTAGCTTTCTTGCTAAGTATTGAGGGTTAGGCTGACTTGGTCTTAGCTCAAGAGGTTGAGTAAGTCCGAGTGCCGGCACGGTAGCGTTGGAGTGTGTCCAAGGCCGTGACAATTTGGTATCCGAGCAAGGTTCGAGAGGGAGCACAAGTGGTTTGTGGGTATGGCTTCAAATATCACCATGGAGCATGTTGAGTCACAAAGGGGAAGGAATACTATTCCTTCTCAATGGGGAGGCAAGAAGGTACGTTCTTCAAGTGAGCCTAGAGGTAAGGACTCTAACTTCTTAGAAGAAAGAGTTTCTATGTTGGAAAATGTTATATCCTCTATGGATGAGCGGTTCCAAAGGATAGAACATGACAAGGAGACCCTCGAGGCTCACGTGTTAGGAGAACTAGATGCTTTCAAAGAAAGCATGCTCCAAATCGAAGAGAAGCTTGAAAATTCCTTGAAGCTATTTGAGGAAGTTCGAGTTTGGTTCGAGGAGGCGAAATCTCGACCAACCATTATAAGGGAGACGACCAAGATTGATCTCCCCAAGCCAAAGGAGTTCAAGGGCGTAAGGGACGCTCGCGAGGTGGAGAACTTCCTATGGCAAATGGAGAGGTACTTCGAAGGCCAAGGGGTGGTCGAAGAAGCAATAAAGGTACGCACTGTAGCTCTCTACCTTTCTGATAATGCTACTTTGTGGTGGAGGAGAAAGTGCGTAGATATGGAGAAGGGTACTTGCAACATAACCACATGGGAAGATTTCAAAAGGGAGTTGAAAAGACAATTCTTCCCTGAAAATGTGGTTTATGAAGCAAGGAAGAAGTTGAGGGAGTTGAAGCACAAGAGTACGATTAGCGACTACGTAAAGGAGTTCACTACTCTCACGCTTCAAATCCCCAACTTAGCATCAGAGGATGCATTGTTCTTCTTCATTGATGGACTCCAACCTTGGGTAAAGCAAGAACTACAAAGAAGGAATGTTAAGGATGTCGATGAGGCCATCGTGGTGGCCGAATCACTCACTGAGTATCATAGGGGAGACTCTAAATCCAAGTCTTCCTCCAAACCTAGTTCTGCTAAAGGTGGGGGAGACAAGGGAAAGAGTTTTTCAACCAAGAAGGAAGGAAAATACTCTTCAAAGAAAGAGTACGAAGAAAAGAAGAAGGCTTTCGTGCCCAAAGGAGGATGCTTCGTGTGCAAGGGACCACACCAAATGAAGGATTGTCCCAAGCTAGGGATTTTGGCATCTATCGCCGAGGAACGAGAAGCTAAAACTCAAGTAACTGAGTGTGTTGGATCTATCCAACACATAAATGCTGTGAAGAGCAAAGAGGCAAGCACTGCAGAAAAGAAAGGCTTGATGTATGTCAAAGCCTTTATCAATGAAAAATCTGTCATGGCTATGATCGACACTGGTGCTACACACAACTTCATCACGCCTGATGAAGCAAAGAGGCAACACCAAGGGTGAACCCCTTAAGGGAGTAGCAAAAGGGGTTGAGATGACTCTTGGTTCTTGGAAGGGCCTTGTAGATTTCTCAGTAGCACCCATGGATGATTTTAAAATAGTCATCGGGCTCGATTTGCAAAGGAAGGTAAATATAATACCTATGCCATACTACGACGTAGTATGTGTCATGGAGAAAGGGTCTCCATGCATGGTCCCTACAGTATCTAAAGTTGGAGGGCCACCGATACTCTCTGCTATGCAACTCAAAAAAGGGTTCAAGAAGGGAGAGATTACATATTTGGCTCTATTACAAGAGGAGCCAACATCTGAAAGAGAAGACGTTCCTCCCAAAATCAAGGAACTCCTTGAAGAAAATAAGGATGTGATGCCTCCCGAGTTGCCAAAACAACTACCACCTAGGAGGAAGGTGGACCACAAGATCGAATTGGAGTCAGGAGCAAAGCCGCCCGCCTCAACACCTTATAGGATGGCACCGCCAGAACTTGAGGAGTTGAAGAAGCAACTCAAGGATTTGCTAGATGCTGGATTCATCCGTCCATCGAAGGCACCTTATGGCGCACCAGTCTTGTTCCAAAAGAAGCATGATGGTTCATTGAGACTATGCATCGACTATCGAGCACTTAACAAGGTAACCATCAAGAACAAATACCCCATTCCTTTGATAGCCGATTTGTTTGATCAACTTGGTAGAGCCAAGTGGTTCTCAAAGCTAGATTTGAGGTCAGGATATCACCAAGTGAGAATTGCCGATGGTGATGAGCCTAAGACCACGTGTGTCACGAGGTATGGATCGCAGGAGCGTTGGTCAAGCCAAAAGGCATCACCAACCACTCATACGATCCATACCTCGTGACACACGTGGTCTTAGGCTCATCACCATCGGCAATTCTCACTTGGTGATATCCTGACCTCAAATCTAGCTTTGAGAACCACTTGGCTCTACCAAGTTGATCAAACAAATCGGCTATCAAAGGAATGGAGTATTTGTTCTTGATGGTTACCTTGTTAAGTGCTCGATAGTCGATGCATAGTCTCAATGAACCATCATGCTTCTTTTGGAACAAGACTGGTGCGCCATAAGGTGCCTTCGATGGACTGATGAATCCAGCATCTAGCAAATCCTTGAGTTGCTTCTTCAACTCCTCAAGTTCTGGCGGTGCCATCCTATAAGGTGTTGAGGCGGGCGGCTTTGCTCCTGACTCCAATTCGATCTTGTGGTCCACCTTCCTCCTAGGTGGTAGTTGTTTTGGCAACTCGGGAGGCATCACATCCTTATTTTCTTCAAGGAGTTCCTTGATTTTGGGAGAAACGTCTTCTCTTTCAGATGTTGGCTCCTCTTGTAATAGAGCCAAATATGTAATCTCTCCCTTCTTGAACCCTTTTTTGAGTTGCATAGCAGAGAGTATCGGTGGCCCTCCAACTTTAGATACTGTAGGGACCATGCATGGAGACCCTTTCTCCATGACACATACTACGTCGTAGTATGGCATAGGTATTATATTTACCTTCCTTTGCAAATCGAGCCCGATGACTATTTTAAAATCATCCATGGGTGCTACTGAGAAATCTACAAGGCCCTTCTAAGAACACAAGAGAACACAAGAGAAAGAAAGCTTTGGTGGAAAGAACACTTTATTACTCAAGTGTTGGTTACAAATGATTCACACACCCACACTAACTCTTACCTCCTATTTATAGCCATCCACCTCCTCAATGGATGGTTAGGATTAAATCTAAGCAATGGTCTAGATTAATCATCTAGAACCTTCTTTATAAATATCTATCCTACCACTACTTTCTAAATACTTCTAGATTGTTTCATACAACTCTTCATACTTTTATATCAATCCACACTCTTCTAGAATATTCTATGATCTTCTAAAGTATTCTAGAACCTTCTAGGGTATTTCGGGACCTTCTAGAACATTCTAGAATGTTCCGGAACCATCTAGAGTATTCTCAAATACTCCAGAAAACTATACAAATATTGTTAAATCTAACCTTCTAAAAATTTACCGTGACATTATGCAGCATCAAAGTTCTGAAAATCGGATCGAATTGACCGATTGAACCGGTCCAACCGTAAATCGGGCTCTAATACGATTCGATTCATTGTCAAAACCTGTTCTCTTCAAAAAAATTTTCAATCGTTGAACTGGCCAAAAACCGGCCGGTCAGATCAAATCGGGATCCGGCCGGTTCTAATGAAACGTCGTCGTTTAAGGTTCCCTGCCTAGGGATCAAGAAATCATCCTCCTCCTCAAGCCATTTCTGATTTCCCCAATTCCTCAGACTCTCTCCTCTCTCAACTCTCAACCCTAGGTTATAGCCTCCGCCACCGCCGTAAGGAGAGACTCAGCGCCGCCGCCGTCCATTGTGCTCAAGGGCCACCGCTGTAGGGAGTGAGAAACTGCCATCGTTCGCTGCGTTGTGGTCGTGCTCCAAGTCTCCCCTGTTCACTCTCAGTCTCACCAATCGCAGCTTCTTCTTCGAGATCGGTGTCCGTCGTTCTCTTCTTCTACTCAGCCCCACTTCATATAGCTTCCCGTGGTGGCTCCGTGGACTGTGGTACATTGTTTTTCTTCTTCTCAATCCCCTGTTCGCACTTCGCTCTCTTCTTCCTCGCTCGGTGTCCATCCTCCATCGTCTTCGTCCTGCGCACCGTCATCTTGTCGCCCCTGTTCCCGATTCTAGGGTTTCCCCTGTTCCTGATTCGATTTGGTAACCCGAGGCGCTAGGGTTTCTGCGCCCTGCCAGATCCGATTCTTTCTTCCTCCTCCTCTGAGAATTCAAGATGTTTTGGCGCTTGGCTGGCTTGTCTACTGCGTCTCCTGTGAGTTCCGTACTCTCTCATTTCATATAGTACTTCGATTTTTGTGCGTTGTTCTGCAAGCTGCTTGGGTGCACTTATTTGTTGGTTGTTTTAATTTGTGTGGTATTTGATCGAATTTGATTTTCCATACGGAGGGTTCTTGCAATTAATTTACTATGCGATTGATTTGATTTAGTTTTTGGATGATTGATTGCAGAATCTGATGTTGTTGCTTGTTGCTATTGCTCTTGCTATTTTGAGAATCAGAGTGATCGGAGCTTTGCCATGATGGAAGTATTAATCAAGAAGCAGTTGCTGATAACAATGTATCTGTGAGTAATAATTCACCTGCCAAGAAGCTCTTTGTAATTTCAGTTATGTTTTTAACTTTGTAATTGCTGTTTTGTAATTTCTGGTTGTTGGTTGCTGGTTGCTGTTTTATAATTTCTGTAATTGCTAATGCTAATGTTCTTCTTTTATAGTGTTTTGTAATTGCTGTTTTATAATTTAGTGTCACCCTTTTAGTATGATTATTGGTTAATGTTCTGTAATGTTTGTTGCTGAATGCTGATTGTTGAGTTCAGATATGGTGTTGTTGGTGGTTAATTTAGTCTCACCCTTTAAATGTTTGTTGCTGAATGCTGCTTTTTTAACATTCCACACATGTTGGATACACTCAAATATATAGCAGAGGCTATGCCTATTTGTGTATTATAGGGTTATATTATCATGTTGTATATGTGGCTTTCCATGGATGAGAAGACGAATAACTTTGTGTTTGATGTGAATTTGTAGGGCTACAAGTATGTGAAGGACATGGAGTGGGTCAAAAACAAGTTTCCAGTGAAATCGTCATTAGGGAAAGAAGATCTCTAAAGGTAGTTGATAATAGGAACATGTTCTTCATCTTTGAGTTGTACAATTGAAATATATAGTTCTTGTTAATTGTTTGTATCCAAAGTGTTTGGCACACACAATACTCGTTAATTACTCGGGGAAGCCATCTGAAAATTATATTGGAATTGTGCTTTTTCCTATGCTCTTTATCATCTGTACTTATAGTAGCTACACTTTTATGATTTATTGGAATAATGCTACAAAAAGATTAAGCAGGGGAAGGTGCATGTTTGGCCAAATCATACGGTTATTGTGCATGTGGTTTTACAGAAACCAGTTGTGTGGCTGTGGCATGATTCATATTAGTTGGTGTGGGTCTACTCTATATTATTAAAATGATTGACGTGTTTTCAATGGTAAATATAAATAGTGATTGATTGATATGCTAAGAATATGCCTGGAATATGCTATACCCAAAAGGAGCCTAAGCCTTTTCTTTATTTGGGAGCTTTCAGTACGCACGCAATTAAGAATTGACTACTACACTTATACAATTAACAAAATCAAGCAGTTTCATAGCAGTTTATTGTAAAATTATTTTTCTTAGAATAAACTAGCAATATAATTTGAATTTAAAATCTCTTACCTACTATCTAAAATTTATTATCTTTTATGAAGTTTATGGTAGTTGTACACTTGTAGGTAACTAGTTATCTTCATTGGCACAAAAAAAAAAAATTCTTTTTTATAATGACTTGGTAGGAATAATCTCTTCATGTTTGAGTGGTTAGTAATATTAAATTAGTCTTATGGACATTTTCATCTATCGGCCCCCCCAAAAAGAGACTTGAAAAAGCCTCTCTGATATTCGTTATAACTTATAAGTTTATTACTCTTTACTCTGTTTTTAGGTCTCACCTGTTGCCCTCTTCCCCAAACGCCACAAGATAGCGCCCCGCTGCCACCATCATCACCCCGATCCCTCTATGCTGTTGTGGAAACGAGTCCATTTCCACAATGCTTCCGGACTGCTCACAAGGTTCCTCCCTCGCCGATCGCAGCACCACTCTTCCGCTGCCGCAGACGCCGTCGTCGTCACGCGAGATCTCCCTAATCGTAACCGCCGACTCCCCCTCCGTTTCTGCGTGTGGGTCGCGCTCAAGTTCGAGAGCCTCGTGGATCAGCATTCCCGTAACGAGGTAAGTTGCACTCTCGCCACTAAGGAGTGGTGCTCCCTTTACTGGGACGCGCTCCAGCTTCTGAAGAAATCTGGGATTTTCATAAGTTCTGAATCTGTTAGAGCCCTCATAAGGACCTATTCCTATATGGGTCTTGCTGAAGAAGCCATTCAGTGTTTTGATAGAATGTCTGAGTTCGATTGTGAGCCTGATGCTCACGCCTATAACACTATCTTGAAGGTTGTGCTCAAGAAAGACTTGTTTGTGTTGGCTTTTTCGCTCTATAATGTTATGCTTAGGTCTAATTCTTTGCCAGATGACCACACGTACACTCTCTTGATTGGTGGATTCTGTAAGATTGGAAACTTCAATGCTGCCCTCGAGATGCTCGATGATATGAGCAAGAGAGGTGTGCTGCCTGATGTTAAGACGTATACGGCTATTATTTATGGCCTCTGTCAGTGGAAGAAGGTTGATGAGGCGTTTAGGTTGTTTAACACTATGAAAGAAAATGGGTGCTTGCCTACTTTGCGCTGTTATAATGTCTTGATTGATGGGTTTTGCAAGAACGGGAGGACAGATGAAGCGCTTTCTTTGCTGTCTTTGTTGAGGATAGATGGTTTTGCTCTTAATCTGCAGAGTTACTGTTCTCTGATAAATAGCTTCATTCACGCCAAGAGATATAGTGAGGCATATGTATGGTACACCAAGATGTTTAAGAGGGGAATTGTGCCGGATGTTACTTTATATGCTATCATGATACGTGGTTTGTCCGAAGAGGGTAGGGTTGGTGAAGCTGCAAAGATGTTAGATGAGATGATTGGGATGGGTTTAGTACCAGACGCCTATTGTTACAATGCATTAATCAAAGGTTTTTGTGACATAGGTCGTTTGGACCAAGCTAGATCTCTTCAGCTTGAGGTTTCCAAGGACGAACAGTTTCATAATGCTTACACCTACACCATTCTCATCTGTGGCATGTGTAGGAATGGAATGGTTGGAGAGGCACGGGAGATATTTAATCAGATGGAAAAACTTGGATGTCTCCCTTCAGTTGTGACCTTCAGTGCTCTGATGCATGGCCTTTGCAAGGCTCGCAGAATTGAGGAAGCACACCTTTTACTGCACGAGATGGAGATTGGGAGAAGCCCATCTTTGTTTTTCCGGCTTTCTCAGGGTTCTGACAGGGTTTTTGATAGTGTTAGTCTCCAGAAAAAGGTGGAGCAAATGTGTGAGGCTGGTGAAGTTTTGAATGCTTACAAGCTTCTCAAACAACTTGCTGGGAGTGGGGTTGTGCCTAACATTATCACATACAACATTTTAATCAATGGTTTTTGCAAAACTGGTAATATCAACGCTGCTATCAAGCTTTTCAAGGAGCTGCAACTAAAGGGGATCTCACCTGATTCTATTACTTATGGGACACTTGTTGATGGACTTTATAGGGCTAACAGAGAAGATGACGCCTTTAAGATCCGTGAACATATGTTGAAGCATGGTTGTCAACCTGGATTATCAAATTCTAATGCCCATATGAGCTGGTTAAACAAAAAGGGGAAGGTCTCGATGGCCTTCAATCTTTACTTTGAATATCTGAAAAGCCTTCCGAAGTGGGATAATGATTCAATCAACGTGTTGGAGAACCATTTTATCAGAGGAAATGTAAAAGAAGTAATTCGAGGCTTACTGGAAATGGACTTCAAATGTAGAGATTTTAATTTAGCTCCATACACAATTCTAATTACTGGGTTCTGTATGGCAAAAAAGGTAGATGAAGCATTAGCTATATTTTCTGTTCTTGGTGAGTTCAATATTAATATCAATCCTACAAGTTGTGTACATTTGATTGATATTCTCTGTGAGGAAGGGAAGCTGGATGATGCAGTAAACATATTCCTCTACACCCTAGAAAAAAGTTTCATGTTGAGGCCAAGAATTTGTAACAAGCTCCTCAAATGTCTCCTTCTTTCGATAGATAAAAAGGACTATGCTATTGATCTTGTTGACAGGATGCAGTCCCATGGATACTGTTTGAATTCACATCAATATGACAAAGCAATGTACGTTATTCGACGGCTAAGGAGAAGGAGGAGCAATAAAATGCAGAATTTTGAATGATTGAACAACTCCGACTATTCAAGATGGATATTATTCTTTATTCTTTGTTATGTGTTATTTTTCATTGACAGATAACTGATGGAGAAAGACTAACGCTTACTTTATGGTTCACTCGTGATGGTTCCCATGATGAGGATGTGAAGCTTGTTTCTCTCCTTTCACAACACCTATTACATAAGGACATGGCTGCATCGTATCTTCCTCTGCCTGCATCCTGTGATATGTATTGTTTTTCGCAGGATCAAGCTTCCAATGACCAGTTTGGTTTTAATATATGTTGGGCCAGGCTTCATAGTCTTGGATATGGCATTTCTATATCTGAAGACGGTGCCTGTGACTCAGATGTATCTGAATTACTGGTGAAGCCAGTGCAGTTAGTAAGAGGAGATGAGTTGTTAGACCATGAATTTGTCAATATTTTGCATGCACTTCAGGTATTTATAAGAATCCTTTTGGTAGATTTATTCATTTATTAATAAAAGAAGGAATTTATTAAGAAAAAGAGATGATGATTACAAAGGGAGAAGAAAGAAACCTATCAGTTTATTCAAAGTCTGGCCGTTCATCAATGCAGGAAATTCATGCAATTTGATTTACAGAGAGAATACTTTACATCAACTAGTGCTTTCTGCATTTTTATTAAAATAGAACTAACATGTTTTGTTTTTTTGAACTAAAATATAGTTCTTTATTTTTCACTAACCTCATTTACTACAGTTGTTTATGCATAGCTGATTTCATGTAATTTATTGTGGAGACTTTTTGGCAACTACTGACTCTGAGTCCTTCTGCCAACCAGGTCATCCATTTCTATTGTTGGCAAGGATCTGCCTTAAAGACCAAGGCATTGAATGTGCACACGAACGTGCTAAAACTTTCAGATAAGGACAAGGAGAAAATCAACTGTCTGAAGTCTGTACTTTTGAATGATGAAGATTTGGTATTGAAGGTTTTTGGGAGTATGCCTTTGGAAGAAAATGGAGGCATTTACTTTGACTGAACAGGAATTGTGGCTGCAATTGCTGCTTGGGAAGATTATGTGACGAAGTTAAGTAACTTTATTGGAGAATGCATGAATCTATGTATACGGTGCAACTTGATGAGTAGTATAGATGATCGACCAATCCCGGAAAATGGAGCACCTAAACGTTGTGCTTGGGCCTTGGAATTAGAAAAAGACGATGATGAAAAAAGTGGAAGATAGTTTGTGAAGCCTTGTTTGATAGCATTCCGAGTTAATATGCTTTTGCGGAATTTTATAACGAAGTTTCTTAGATGAGGAATTATACTCAAATTTATCCTAGAAATTATCATAGTATTAAAATATTACAGGTACAAGATGGCAACTACTAGTACATATACTTTCAGCTAGTAAATCAAACTTGTAATTATGGCATTGTAGTAGTATTCAATTGGCCATGCTCCCACTTTCAGCTAGTAAATCAAACTTGTAATTATGCGAATTCTGTTTCTATTAATTCAGAGGGTGACTCTTTATTTTGGTAAAAGCAGTAACAATTCAATATCTAGTAATTAGTAAAGGTAATTACAAACCTCATTTTGCTAATTCAGTTCTTTTATTTTAATTCTAGTAATAAATACATAATGAACAAATTATTTTTAAAATTACAAGTTAGAAAAAAAGTACTTTACTTTTAGATTTCAACATCTCAAAAATGCATTTAAAATTAGTATCTTGTCTTGTTTTGAATAATATAAATAAAATTAATATACCGAGAAAACATAATTGCCTTATATACGCAAGAGTTGAACAACAATTCATTTTAGTAGAACTCGAATAAAAAGTTAACTGTTAACCCACTTTCACCAAATTACTTGTGACCAACATATATATATTTGATTTGTTTGATGGAATAGATGAAGACTTACACCACAAGGTTCCATTTGTCGTCTTAGTTCGCTTATGCAGCATAGAAAAGAAAAATAGAACAAGTGCATCCAAGTAGATCCTTACAACACATGCACAATTTATTCTTGTACCCCTTTTAAGTGAACATATTATATACTAAGATTTCAAGGTTCTTTCAATCTATAAATTAATAAATAAATAAATTCTCACCCCAAATACACGTTACCTCTTAGTTCTGAATTCTCTAGCATTCTTTTCCATTCCTCCTGCAATTTGTGTAACTATGCTATCATCTCTCTAAGTAACTATAAATAGAAATGCCATTCTACTCCTCATAGTTCATCCTTGACACCAGAACCTGCTTTAGAAGTTGAGGTTGGTTTCTTGAGCTTGAATGGGATTGATGCATGTTTCCTCAGGAACTTATAAAATGCTGCCACCGTACGGTCCACATCGACAGTAATCTGCAGGCACGATCAGTTGAAAAATATTTAAGATCATTTAACGAAAAATATCATGCAGATCCAGCAAAGCTGAATAGACATAAATATGTGCTCTCATTTCGTATGCACATACAGGGTCAGAACTCTTTTTTCCTGCTGGGAAGAAGAGAATTGTGGGGAATCCGTCAGTCTGCAAAGTAAATATAATTCATTCAGTACACAAGAATTCATTGAAAGAATTGTTATAATGGCTTCCATTGTAATGCTTAATTCAATATTCAAACTATACTATCGGTTGGAGAATATGTTGTTTTAATTGATATAATTGCAACAGTACAAACAATATGATACCAACATATACTTTAAATCTGAGTTACCTTTATCCTGGGATGCTCGTTTGTTGAACCATCCATCTTGGCTATCACAATAGAATCAATACCACGTAGATGCTTTGCAAGTTTATTGTATGTTGGTTCCAGTGCTTGGCAGTGGCCACACCAAGGAGCATAAAGCTAATATTACAACGACAACTTGTTAATATGATCTATATTTACCAACAAAAGTAGAAAATGACTCTTGCAAGCTATGGAACAAGTATTATTGTACCTCAAGGAGAACATCCTTTGACTCATCCAAGACAATGTCATCGAAGTTATCCCCGACAACAATTTTTACGTCACCATCATTCTACCAAGTTAGCATACATGTTAGATCAGTGGCTAAAATACCAGGCCAAAAGAACATTTATGGAAAATGAAAATAACTCACAGTTTCTGGAACTGGATCTGACTTGAGAAAAGGTTTTAACTTGTCATGAAGAAAATCTTCACCAAATGCCTAAGAAAAAAAGCATACATGGAATTTTCAGCCACAACCAAGATTTCAAACATAACTAAGATAGAAGATAGCATTCATGCACATTCATTAACATGATAACAAAATGAACAGAGCCCCTGACAAGTAGAAAGAAGCGTACCTTAATATTGTCAACAGTCACCTCACCATCATATAAAAATTTTCTCCCATCATTATTTCCAATATATGCAAGTACCTATGCAAGATACGATGAGTTTCATTCTGACATACTTGGATAAAACGAAGAAAGGGTGGTGGTTCCATTACTTTGGGACCTTTTCCTGTGATGCCAAAGAAGCTTGCTACAGGCTTTCCAGCATCTACATCGTCCATGTCCACATGAACAAAGACCAGCTGCAACAGATAATTGAACATTAGAAATATATAGCTCAAAGATTCTTTTGAAGGGAATGGCAGATGAATAAATTATAAATTTATTATTATATGTGAGAAATTAGAATTTATTATTTCTTCAATATTATCATGAGATTATATGAACAAAATGCATGATGAAAGAAAGAAAGATCAATTTTGAGATATCAGTAGACAACACATTAAGCTCCCAGTACTTAGTAGTATCAAACATAAAATGCCAGAACTGTGATAATTTTACGAATAAGGACAAGGTGATTAGTGTTAGTTCCTATATACCCACAGAGTATTCGTAAAATTTAAGACTAGTTCAGACTAGTGTAGATAAAAAAAAATTATTTCGTTAACTAAAAAGAATATAGAAATCTGTCTAGACTCCATCTGAAGAATGCCATAACAGAGTATTAAGTAATAACCTGTGAGAAACTATACCTTCCCCTTGAAAAGTTTTGCTGCTTCTCCGAAAATTGGAAAAAACTTATCTGAATTTTTCTTAGTCACAAACAGCAACAACTACAACACACAATAGAGTTAGAAAATAGTCCTTTAAAAGAACGTTGCTTCCTACTTTAACAAATATAAAAAGATGCGGACACAAATAATTACCTGTTTCTTGATTTTACTTTCAAAGATTAATGGGGCAGTTTCTTTTGAGAAAGTTGTAACCAAGGCAAGCTTGTTGATGGCTACAAAGTCTGCTATTTCCGCTTTTACGAATTTGCCATCTGAGAGGCAAGGTGAAAAGAACTCGGAATGACTCTCTGGTTTTCATCAAGGGACAGTTAAAAGAGAAGGACAAGAAAGAAAGCGCACCAAAATAGCTGAGCTTCTCATCCTCCCTCTTAACCAACACCAAAGCAGGGCGTTTAGCTTCTGGGTCAATATGGAAAAGCTTTGCAACATCAGGAACCACAGTTTGATAAAAATTGACATTATCCTCAAGTTTGGATGCAGCAGCTAGCTCCTCACTCTCAGAACCCTGCATGCATATAATAACAAACAAAATGATAAATCCATTGATTTGATTAGGAAATGCAGCGGAGTATTTTCATTTAACTATTTGACTATTCCCACCCTTGAACTTTCCAAGACGAGATTTTTTGATCTTTCAACCATTTAATGTAACCATTCGAATATTATTGAACTATTAATATTCTTTTGGGAGCCCCCCACAAAAAAAGGGGGTTCACTTTTTTACATATTCTATTTAATTTAATGTTATAGACATAAACATATACCGGGAACATACACCTATTCTTTACTCATCTAGTAAACATCTCCAGACACCTAGATGGATAAATTAATATGTAGTCTGAGGAATGAGACTACAATTTCATCAAGTTATCTTGAAATGGACATAGAAATTGAAAAAATGAAACAAATTCTACTTCCATTTCCCAGCCCCTACTTTTAAACAAGGATAAAAAGGCAACCAAGTAACCAACTTGCTATATGGTAAAACGGATATATGACCAAATTCAAGAAATCCAAACACTTACAACTAGAGTGGTGAGGAAGGCCAAGACAACTTTATTCTCAGACGTCAATATGCGTTCGGCATCATCCGCCGTACTAATGTTGTACACCCCAGGCCCTATCTTCTTCTTAACCCAAGTCACAATACCATCCCTGAATTGAAACAAACAAAATCATTTCCAACTTAAGAATCACAAAGTGGCATTAACATACAAATTAATACCAAACTATCATATACAAACATAAACCTCTCGGTAAAACTTGTAAAACTGTGACTTTATCAGTTCATTATTTTGCCTAAACCACTTATATCAGCAAAAGCATTAGTTTGCAAAAAATGTAGTAGGAGCATATGAAAGCACACATAAAAACAATGCAAAAAATTAACTGAATATCTAATTACATTAAAATCAATAAAAATAAACAAGTAATTGAAATCGAAGGAAAAATTGAGAGACAGAAGGTTAGGAAAGTAAATTTACTTTGTCCTGTGGCCAGTGTAAGGCTTGTGCTCTCCATCGACGAAGAAGAAGATGGAGGGAAAGCCCTGAACGTCGTACTCGTGCGCCACTTCTTGCTCCGCCGTGGCGTCAATCTTTGCCAGGACGACGCCGTAGTTCTTCAGCTCCGTGGCGGCAGCGGCGTACTCCGGCGCCAACGCTTGGCAATGTCCGCACCATGGCGCGTAGAATTCCACCATCACGTATTGGTTGTTCTCAATTACGGTCGTGAAGTTCCGTTCCTTCAATACGACGACGTCTTTGTCGTCCACATCCCACGGCGGTTGTTCTGCCTCGAAGTGCGAGGGGGAGTAAGAGGAGAAGTCGCCGTAATCGTTGTCGTCTTCGTCGAGTTCGAGGTCCTCGTCGTCGCCGTTGGGATCTGGTAAGTTGGAGTCGGCGTGGTAGTGTGCGGTGGTGGCAGCTTCGTCTGGTTCCTCCAGGAAGCTGAGATCCTCGTCGTCGTTTTCGTTGGCGGTATTGTCGTTTTGAGCGGATTTCTTCGTTGAAGTGAGAGTGAAGGAGGAGAAGAGAAGTAGAGTAGTGAGGGAGAGCAAAACGACGAGTCGTTCATGGCTAGGCATTGTCGTTTGAGGAGTGTACGACACCAAACGGAGTTGTTTTCGGGTTTCGCCGGGGAAGTGAGTGAAGTGAAGTTGAGAGTGGAGACACAGATTCAAGCTGTCAGCTGAGTTAACAGTTAAGTTGGGCTTTGACCAAAACATGGGATTAGAAGCCTTTTGACTTTTACTTTATTTCAATTGCAAAGGCTTCATTGAGAGGCCCAATAATGAGGCCCAATGGATTTATCGAGAAGTAATAGCTAATACGACGTCGTTGGGTAGCAGTGATGTGATGATGCCTTCTCTCGAAACAAAAAGAGAGAAATTGCGTGGTGATTGCTCTGGTTGGGGAAGACCGCAATTGGGAACAAACATTGCTCCGACAAATCTGTTGCAGAGAAAAACAATAAGCGAAGACGATGATTAGCATACTCACCCAGGTACACTCCCTCTCCAAGCATGAAATTCAACTCTCTTACGATTCCATGATTCTATCTTTCTATGTTTATGTTTTGTTGTTTCAAACAAAAAATCATCGCTTTTTGTTTTTTGGGGTGTGTGAATGAATGGATAGGAGCGGCTACTTGGAGCTACACTGGGAGTGGTATTGACCGGCGCGGTGGTTCTGGAGCAGCGAAGAAACATCTACTCCTCCATCTCCAACGTCCAATCTCAATCTCAGGTCAAAATAACATAAATGATGAGAATTCATCTTTTAGTGAAAATGCAACTTTATCTGTATTGAATTTGAGAAATTATTAAGTGATTGTTCGTCTTGTGCACCAACTGTTTGTTGGAATGCCCGAGAGAGAATACTATGTCTGTTCTCAGTTATGAGGTTTTATTTATGCCTTGTATCTGTTGCTTAATTTAGGGTCCTTCTTGCAAGCTGCCCCCTGTTTTAGTCTCAGATGTTTCTGTAACTTTGTGTCAAAATGGTTGGTAGAATCTCAGATTTGGACTTAGTGACAAAATTGTTGTATAGAGGGTAGAATCTTGTGATGAGTGGCTTGATCATGTGCATATAGGGTAGCTCAGTAGCTAAAGGTAAAAGCGAAATACTATGCAAGAACCGATAAAAAAATTATTTAGACTTAAATGGTTAGACTATTAGCACAGTTTGCGATAGGGTACTATTCCATTCATATGATCTAGCCAGTCTCACCTAATGGACAAAGCTTTCGTGTTGTTATAATGTCGAAAGGAATTCTTATGATTGATTAGATAATAAGTTGAGTTTCTAATTTATTCATAGTTTCTTTCTCTCTTTTTTTAAGAAGCTAATTTATTCATAGTTTAAATCTTATGAGGGTCAGTTTGGAACTTCCCCAAATTGGGAAACAGAGTTTCTTCAAGCTCATATGTGAATTTTTCTTCCCCACCATTTCTTAGGTACACTATGCTGACTCTAATGGTGTGTTTAGTTTGGTTGGGGTGGAATGGCTTGCTATATAACATTACTCTTTTTAAAAGGACAATATCATAATTTGTCAGCCTGGTCGGAAGCTATATGTTTATAGTTACTTAGTTGCTGGAACTACCTTCAGGCTAAGATGTGGCAGTTGGATATCCAGCAAAGCTTCACTAAACACATGTTCACTTGTCCACAGTGATTGACAAAATCAATATGAAAAGTTGATGTTCTTGTTTGTCCTTGTGCATGATATCAAGTTTTTACTAAACATGATTAGCTGTTGAATGAATCCAGGTATAGCATTATAAGGTACCATGATGTCTTTCTTGCTGACCATTCTTCGAATTGGACTTCAAGTATCTTCCACTCTCCTCTGTTTCCATATGTTGGGTTATGCTTCGTATACATAGAATGTGTGCCATGTGATTTCAAGTCCACGTTCTTGAGCTATTCTGTTATTTATTTATATTTTTTTTTTTGTGAAATTAACAGGCATGCTATATTCCATGCTCTGCTACCCTTATGTTGTAAATTTCAATTTGGACTTACTACATTTAAATGCTAACCATTTGGTTTTTATGCCCTTCTAGGTCAGACAACCCTCATTTGCTAAGAAATCCCATTCTGAATTTGCACATATATGGAACAAAGCTGTAGATCAAACATTTGGACCTTTGATAAAGTCTCTCAGCTCACGTGGATGGTAGAAATGTTATGAGTAATTTTATTTTCAATATTGATGTTTCAACTTTTGTAATTGTGAAATCAAAACATGCAATACTTGCCCTCTTTTTTACCGTCACATTCAATTATTTGCTAAACCGTTGTGTACACGGGCAGTTGTTTGTAGACCAATGTACTACAATACTCAGATGATGCTTCAATATACAGATCAAGATTCCTGATTTTATTCCCCTGCACTCACTAATTTATGAATTGTAATTTACATACTGTTTTACAATCTCTCCTCTGGCGTTCTCTAGCATGTTGGAGGTGCCTGTTGGCTGTTGTCTATAAAATGCACTGAATGTTTTACATTAATGGCTGTCATCTATAATTTATGACTTATAATCGTCTTGATGTGAGCCTCTTTATGGTAGTTCTTGGTTTCAAATTCTGCGAGAATGTATCTAATTTGTTAAGGCATTAATTCATAGACTAACGAGGAAGATGAGGTATTAGACTATAGTAGACCCCAGGGGGAATAAGTTGCTTCATTGCTTCACTATTGCTCTTGATTTGGTTGAGGAACTTTCAAATAGAAATGCTTTCCTTTTTGGAAGTCAAATATAAAACTCCACAAAAATTGGTAGTTTTTCACTAGTTTGTAATGGTGAGAAGTTGGAACATCCCAATTAGAAGCTTGTAACACTTTGTGATGACATCCAAATTTGAAATTGATCACTATCATAACCTTAGATGCATTAGCTAACCATAAAGAACAAAGATTAAGGTTACTACTGGTAAGAAACAAGAAAATTTAGATACATTACATACACACACAGATATGGTTAGGGAAGGATTTTTAAGGAACTTGGGTGGTGAGGTCAAGTTTCAACCATGCTATAAGCTATAGTTTTTTTTTTAATCTGACATAGGACCATAGAGGGCATATTATGCATGACACTGAACACTGTTGTTGGTTGTTCTACTCATGTTTGCTTGGCGAGTGACCTTTACATAGTATATTCCCATGGCCAGAAGCACAGCACAAGCAACAGCGAAGACAATGCCGGCCACAGCACCAACTCCAATTTGTTTCCTACCTTTATGTGTTGCCAATGCTTTGTTTTCATATACTTGAGTTGCTTCCACTTGTGCTGCCATAGGCAAAGGTGAACATTTTGATGCAGAACAAGGGTCCTTGGTCTCATTTTTCTTTTGTGCATTAGGATGAAAGAAATCATATGCTGATGGTGAGAAAGCTATAGGACTCTCATATTCAAGGCCATGAGGAGCTCTTTCTTGGCCACTAGCAATAGACACAAGTATTGTAGAAAGGAGGAAGAGGAAGAATAAACCAATGCGACTCATTTTTTTCTTTTTGGTCTATCTGGTATTGTGTAAACCACTTAGAAGAAGAGAAAATAGGTAGTAGCTTTTGGATGAAAACTTGTTGGAGAGCTTCCAATGGCTTTTATAGTATCTTGAGGAAGTGGTTGTTCCTTGTGCTTGAATTTATGTGTTGGGAAAAGGAGGCCAATGAAGGGGGGAACAGAATTATGGGTTTTGCTTTCAGCTGACCCCAACCCCTAACATTGATTGCTGTGTAATTCCCAAACTGCCCATGATTATATACTTGTATAAGTCCACAGTTGAACCAAATTAAGAATTGTATTGATTAGTGGCATTTTGGTCATATACAACATTTTTCTCACAAGGTTATTGCTTATTTTTGTACTTGATGAGTCCTCTTGGGGTGGCTTTGAGTGAGAATGATGCTTATAATTTCCTCATGGCTTTGAACTACTTGAGTGCCCATACTCATATGCATACATTACAAGCAAATTGATACTAGTTAGGGAATAAAATCATATGATAATTAATTCATCACATCATTGCTTTGTGAAGGAGAAGAGGTTCAAGAAATGGCTGTATGGGATAGATTATTAGTTGGAAGGTTTGTGCTTAGCTTTATCGCTACGTGGAAGAGTAGAAGTAATTAAAAGCATGGGGTTGCCTTAGCTTAGAGGGGCAGCAAAGGCCTTTTCATGCTTGGCCTGCCCCCATCACATTATTGCTAAGCCACAAAACGCATGCAATATCACAAATGCTTAGTAGTACTAGTGTTCTACACTTCTACT
The DNA here is from genome assembly GCF_014773155.1 of Arachis stenosperma. NCBI lineage: Eukaryota > Viridiplantae > Streptophyta > Magnoliopsida > Fabales > Fabaceae > Arachis > Arachis stenosperma. The sequence goes on along the minus strand of NC_080379.1, from coordinate 1,331,431 downwards.
TCCCCACTCATCCACTCCATGTGTATGTACATGTAATATTAACCAAAAATATTTTGTCTACTCATTTTTTTAGTATTCAGTCAATTTACTCCATATATTATTAGATTTTTCATTTTATTTAATAATAAATGAGAATGAATACCCAACTTGAATTGGTTGAATATTGAGTTTATTTGTCCATTTAAGTATTGAAGGTTTTCTATTTTTTTGGTTTCTTACGATAACTGTCGATCCATCGGACGAAAGACTAATCTGTTACAAATTTGAGCTTCATTTAAGGATTTGAAGTTCCGACACTTGCTTATGCGAATAAGTAAGCTAGTCACTTGACCAATCCAAATTTGTTAAATGTCAGAAGTTTTAAATTTCGTCTTTTATATGCAGCAACTCATTGATCAATAATAACTATTTATTATCAAATGAAACTAAGAATTACAACAAAAAAATACTGGAAACTAAAAGAAATAAGCGACAGTAAATTTGTTTGATGTGAAAAAAAAAAAACCACAAAATATAATGAGCACATATAGTGCAAGAATACAACTTAATGGGGTGAATATAACTTGTGATGTTAATTAAAGAAGATGTCAGCACTTCATGCTTGTTCTCTCTCATTTTCTGGGTATTATTCATTGTTGTTATGTTCAGTTACTTTTCATGCCTTTGTGCAGAGAAGTGGATCGCAATTGTGATTCTCTTTACTTCCTCCATTGCACCGCATATGTTTACTCTCTTTGCATTGTGATTCTCATAATTTTATTATTATTATTATTATTTTTTTTTTTTTGCGGGTCAGCTGCAATTCAAAAAACTATAAGAATATATATATTAGAAGTAATTTGAGGAGTTGGGTTAATGCATTTAGGGTGACCAAATTCAAATAATAATTCATAACAAACTAATTAAAATCAATCGGTTTCACTTTTACTTGCAAAAAAAAAACATCGCTTGGGTGGGCTTATACTCGGCCCAATGGATGTGAAAATATAAAACCCATACCAAAATATGGATATAGACTATGATTTACAATAACAAGAAGAGCCTTAAATCCCTGTAAAAAACTAAAGAGCCCTATAACACCATAAAACAAATAAAGAGCCCCAAAATAAAAGAATATATATATATATATATATATATATATATATATATATATATATATATATATATATATATATATTCAGCTCTTCTGTCCCCAAAAAAAAAAGTAAAAGAAAAAAAAATCCCTCTCCTTCTTATTAGTTCAAAAAATTAATATTTTATTAGTTGATTATTAGTTTTTTTAAAAGTGTTTAATTAAGGAATCAATTCTTTTAGCCAAGATAAATCTTTTTATAAATTATTTTTTATCTTAAATTATAAACATTAAATCTTAAATTTTAAATCCTCTAAAAAAATGAGAATTTTTATAAATAAAAAAATTTAACTAATATTAACTATTCAAAAGGCACTTCATATACTTGTTCCAAAAAACCTATAGTTAGATCCCATTTTGGCTAAAATGAATATTTAAAAGTTATTTACATCTTATGCATAGATATATCATATAAAATAGTAATATCTACATAGGTTGTTTCGAGAATCTTCTATGTTTATGTTGATAAAAATGCATAGGATTAATTAATGTAACTCCTATGCCCCATTACATTGATAATTTGATATTGAAAAAAGTTTCAATAAATTGTAGTAAAGGTTTCATCTTGTTACTTCTTCCCTTTTTTTCCCTAATTAAGTTGCTTATTAACTTATGATGATATTCACCATTACATATGATTATGATTGTTGTAATAATCTAAAATGTTCCATCAAGGATATCCCCTTGAAATTAGAATATGCGGCTTAATACCTTCATTTTATATATTTTTCTTCAACCTTATCTAAGAAAATAAGACTATATATATAAAGCCAAGAGTCATTTTCTTCAATTTTATTATTCATTCATAATTCTATCATTGCATTTGTACATCAACCTATCATGAAAGTTTTTTTTTTTTAATCTTGGGTGTGGTTTAGATTCACATAGTAATTAAAATTAGTGACCATTTTTAAATTTCCATTTGTATAATAATTACAAATTAACAGAACACTAAATAATTATTAATGATAATTTAACTATTTATGAGTGCCTTTTTTCAACAGAGAGTGTGCCCATATAACTTTATCGAGCACCTAAAACACATATATAAAATGGACATAAAATATATGAAGGTATGAGGTGAATTAATTAGCTCATTCATTAGTTTATGTATGCATATAATATTATAAAATAATGTATGAAATGAGGGGTACAAAAGTAAGGAATCCAAAGCCATATCCACCGCACATAGTAATATTGTCAACCTTTTTTTTTGTGATGGTTATGGTATTTAAATTTTCTTGTATAATTTATTAAAAATTAATATTTAATTTAAATTATATAAAAATATACAATTTTAAAATATTAAATATGTATCTTAAAATGAAAATTAGACAAATTGGACACCAGAGTAGACCAGGTTAAAAATTAACTTTTTTTTTTCTTCTTCTCTCTTTTTTTTTCATATATATATATATATATATATATATATATATATATATATATATATATATATATATATATTTATTGTCCCCAGCATCCGCAATTAATGAAAGAATTGGGAAAGAAAAAAAAAGGGCGAAAGCTTCATGTGTCACGTCCCATAACTACCACAATAATAGATAACCTTATAAGTGAGAACATTGAATTGCAATGGTAATTAATATATTTATATAATTAGAACAATGTTTTTTTTTAATTATGAATGAGACTTGAATTTGAAATTTTTAAATGAAGAGGAAAAAATTATACCATTTGAACTATAATTTATTAACTATAATTAGAACAATATTATTTCAACGTAATATATTAATTTTATTAAATATAAAAAAAGAAAAATAAAAAGGCTGATGTTATTAAATACACACCTCTAAAAATATATCTCTGATTTTTTTTTTCCATCTTATTAAATCAGCCCTAGTTTATATATGTAGTATATGTTCCAAAAAAATATTTACTCATATTTTTCTTCTTTGATTAATAATATCACTAAAAAAGACCCACTTGCACTAGTTTAATATAAATTTAATTAGGTCACATACACTATAGGATAAGCATCACAAAAGAAACCTATTAGCAATGTTAGAAGTTAATACAGCTGTCTAGATTAGACCCCATAAATATAAATAGTGGATACACTAACTAGGGTTAATAATAATATAATAAAGTGAGAACAAGGTAAGCAAAGCAAATACATACATATATTGAAAAACCAAAGGGAAAAAAAGGGGATACAAAATAACACCCTTAATTGGCTAAATTGGATATTAAAAGATAATAATTATTAATTAAGCTAATCTAAAAGACAAGACCGAATAGACAAATTAAAGAGGGACCCCTCACACAAATTAAACTTGCATTACACTCCACTCCTTGATGAATTTATTTATTAAATTATATATATTATTTGCTTAATTAGTGGTTGCTCCTGAAGGATCCAAGGGCTTTTATGGCAGATGCTTTAATAATGTGTTCATGGTAGATTGCAGCCGCTGCAGCTCCAAGAATTGGTCCAACCCAGAATATCCACTGAATTATTGAAACAACAGAACAATTATATTAATCATAAAAATTAAATATAAATTACATCTTTTCATATATTAATTAATTGATAAAAATTTAGGTGAAGTCGACTTCACGTGAAGTTGATATATGAGAATTGTTAGATAATTTAACTGATTTGACTAAATTTTTATCTAACGGCTCTCAAATATCAACTTTACGTGAAATCGACTGCACATGAGTTTCTACCTAATTAATTACTTACATGGTCATCCCAGATTTTGTCTTTGTTGTAAATCACGGCAGCTCCGAAGCTTCTTGCCGGGTTGATGCCGGTGCCGGTCACCGGAATTGTGGCCAAGTGAACCATGAACACAGCAAATCCAATTGGCAGTGGCGCCAATACCTTTATTTTATTATATTTTTTTATTTTAATTAGTTCATCCATAATAATAAAAAAAATAAGATAAAAATTCACATACAGTTATTTTTGTACGAAATTAATAGTTGAAACTAATATCTTACAGGAACATGGGAGTCTCTGGCGTTTCTCTTAGGGTCAGTGGCAGAGAAGACAGTGTAGACAAGAACGAAGGTGCCAATAATCTCAGCACCCAAAGCAGTTCCTTTGTTGTAACCAGGATGAACGTAGTTGGCACCACCTCCATACCTATCAAAGTAAGCTTTCTGGAATCCCTTGGCCAGTCCGGTGCCGCAGATGGCGCCGGCACACTGTGCCACTATGTACAACAGTGCCCTTATCAGCGACACCTTCCGGCCAAGGAACAACCCAAATGTCACTGCAGGGTTGATGTGTCCTCCTACAGTGGCAAACACAAAATAAACGAAAATTATTTTATTTAATATTTATTAAGTATTACAATAAGGTGAAAATTCAGGTGAAGACTTCATGTGAAGTTAATATCTGAGAGCTGTTAGATAAAAATTTAGTCAAATAAGTCAAATCATCTAACGACTTTCAAGTATTAATTTCACGTGAAGTTGACTACACCTGAATTGTACCTTACAATAATTATTAAATATTAAATAAGATAAGTTTTTATAATTATTTTTTATTAATATTTTTTTGTTATTAAATATTTTATAAAAAACCTTTTAATACTTAAATAAAAATTTAATTATATATGTTATTTTTTAAAATATTTAAAAATTAAATTTAAAAATTTTCTTTATTTATAAATTACAAAAATATTTTTAATTATTTTTTATCAAAAAATTTTGCAAAAAAGTCTGCTGATAAAATTTAAAATTTAGAATTTAGAATTACCCGAAATGCCAGCAGTGCAGTAAACAAGGATGAAAATCATGCCACCAAAGGCCCAAGCAATACCCAAGATTCCAACACCATCACACTGTGTGTTACCCTTGATTGTGGTATCACTTTGGTTACTATAACCAATAATGGTCAACACAGTGATGTAAAGGAATAAAAGTGTTGCTATAAACTCAGCTATGAGTGCTCTATAGAAGGACCACTTTGTAAGCTCCTCTGCATCAATCAATGGTGCTGGTGGTGGTTCATGGTAGTCTTTTGCCGAGTATTCTCCTCCTCCTCCTCCTCCTCTTTGCTCTTCAACTTCAACATCTTTAGCCATTTTTTTCTCTTCTTTGATACACTAGTTTTTGTGCGTGGTGTTGTTCCAAATGGGGTGTGTATTTAAGTAATGAAAGTGAGATAGTGTGTGCAATATTTAAATTAAAATATAATAATGGGGTTGCTTTAATTTGCTTTCTTTTGTGTTTGTTTGGTGAGTGTATGTGGATATGGACAAGGATATGGTTAATATAAATTTTTGTATTAGCTTGATTTTTCTTGCATGGTCCCATTCTATAACAACCATTCCAACGGCTCTTCTTTCATGTAAATTAGTATTTATTTTCAGAGAGATTATGTGTTTTATTTAAAGGAATAAATATAGGGAATTAACTTTAATTACTCAGTATTAATTATTTTTTATTTTAAATGTATTTTTTAGCTTTTATTTTTTACATTATTAATTTATTTTAAAAAATATTATGTATATACTAAAATCAATTAATATATATTGTTTAACTCATTTTCAATACATACATTACTAGAAAAAATAATTTTTAGCAATTATTTATTTTACTTTTAGCAATAATAAAAATAATTTTTAGTATATTTACCGGTAGTTATATATTAGTTGTCTTATATTTTATCGTTAAAAGGTTTATTGATAATTTTAACGACAGCAAAAAATATATAATTATTGTTATAACATATAATAATAATGACAAATATATAATTACCATAAAAATATAAGTTAAATAAAATATATAGTGGTCATCATGTTATTATCATTAAAAATTTACTATTAAAAATAATTTTTATTATAATAATATATTATTTAATTTATTTTAATATATATTTTAATTATATATTTTATACTATTAACTAATTTTAACTATTAATTTTAATATGAAAAAGTATATCTACCACCCTTGATTTGATATACCTGGAAGGTTCTCATAAATCAACCGCTCCATTAAAGTGGTTATGGGCAAGTGTAAAAATTGCATAGGGCATTATTGCATGGCAATAATTATTGATATATGAGTGACATCAAACATTAGAATATGAAATTAAGGGCAACACAATGGTCTACTTTTCCCTACTTTGCTGCTCTGTCTCTCACTAATTTGGCAAACCCTAATTAATGCTATGGTCCCATTTTTTTTACCAATGGGTCATCCCTATCTCTCTTCTCATCAATTGAATCTTATTTCGTTTCATAGCACACAGAAAATAAAATTTTGATAAATGTTCTAGCTTAGACTTCTAGTTTACTTTCCTCTTTAATATAATTTATTCAAAAAATTCCATACATATAATAATTAAGGTTTGATTCTTTTTTGTTGGTGAATCTTATCATATGCAAGAATATAAAGTTTAGATTATTATACATGCCATGTTATTTAATCATGCATGTAGTTATTGGATTTTTAGTATAAAAAATTTGGAGTAATTAAAATTTATATGAACAGAGCATGAGAAACTATCATAGAATGTATTTATTACTAATTAGTTTATCATAACTTAAATTTACATTTTATAAACTTTCCTTGTAACTAAAAGTATATATAATTCTCTAGAACTTCAAAGGGAATAAAAGGAACTCTCTAGACTTTGAAATTACATTTTTGTTTCTGGAGGGTGCTAGCTGAATTATTTTCAAATTACCCGAAGTTTCTTGATTAAAAAATAAATAATACGTTGACTATAAGATGGGTGATTAATTTGAGGGGTGTTCCATAAAAATGCGTAAAACGTTTTTCTGTATAAATATTTACGTGTTGTATTATTATTGGACGTATTAATGAATCGATTATTTTTAAATTTTTTAACAAATTAGAATAAAATTGATTTTTTTTATAACAACAACAATAAACCTAATTTTTTTAAGAATTTAATTAATTGTATTTTTAAATTTTTAAGAATTTAAATATCCGAAAAACAAAAAGTCAGGGATATAATTATCTTTTTATCAAAGAATTTAAAGATATTTGGTTTAGATTATATAATTCGATTGGATCAAATCGGGTCTAATAATTATAAATTTATAATACAGACAATTAAGTTTATTATTGTTGCTATAATAAACCAATTTTGTTTTGGTTTATAATAAAAAATAAATTATTAATCAGTTTAATAAAAATGTCCAATAATAACATAATATGTGTGAATATTTTTAAAAACAGACATTTTTAATATCTTTATTAAAATAGTCTCCTTAATTTAATATACTAGGGAAAGTTAATTAGCTAGCGGCTAAGAATCATTAGCATTATTAATAATTTGAATAGCAAGAGATTAAGATGGATGATTCGGAGAAATAAAAAGTGAGCATTATTATTATTATTATTATTATTATTATTATTATTATTATTATTATTATAAATAAAAGAGAGGAAGTTGTTATCTATCTTTGTTATGATGATGAAGGTGTGACAGATGAATTTATCTGGACGTTACCTAAAATCAAATGGGTTTTGACCACATTATTTGAGGATTCAATAATACTCACAAGTTTTAGGCCACTTATTCTAATTGGCAATAGATTAAATTTTAATTAATAGAAGTGCTGTTAATCAAATCATACATCATAGTAATTATTTAAAGTGGATTTGGAAATCCAAACCTAATATTATAATCTTTTGCATTACTTGTACTACCCACTACCAAATGTAATATAACATTTAAACAAATAGAATATTCGAATTATTGCTTAGTTTATTTTATAAGCCGCACCTTATCATGTCACTTTATAAAATTGTCTCCATAAAACAAAGTCACATAAAGGAAATTTTACTAATCGATTTGGGTTAGTTGAATATTACTTACTCGTCTGTTTAAATAAATATTAAAAATTTGAATATTATTTTATATATATAATAATTTAAATAAAATTTAAATTCGATAGACTAATCTACAATAGATTAATAAATAATATGACTATAAAATTTATTGGAGAATAAATTTAACAATAACAAATTCTAAAATTTCGCTAATTAAAAATTTATATCTATCAGTAATTAGCGACGGACAAAATATTAAAAATTTACTGATAAATAATTACCGGCAAAATTTATATAGTCAGATTTATTTCACCGTTAAATTCACTAATAAATCCAGCAATATTCGGCGATTTTCTTGTAGAGATCTAAATTTAGTTCAAGTAGAAAATAATTTACGAAATTTCCATGATATCAAGCAAGACTAGTTTTATTAAGTTATATATATAAAAGAAAAAAATGGTGTGGTTTTAATAGTTTTGGATGCGTAATATATCAAAATAAAAAGACAATGTATGAACTATACTCTTTAATTTATAAGTACTATTTAAATAATAATGATCACTATACAAATGGTTAATAATGGTTATCCGTCAATATAGTTTGTATAAGATTATAAAGTTACTTATTTAACATTATTGAGAAAGAAGCTAAAGAAAAAATGAAATTAAAATTTCCTAGGCATTTGGAGATATAAAGTGGTGACATGGTTTTAACATGAAAAGGGGGCATGACCCTCACATATCAACCCAAAAATAAAATTGATGAGGTATTAAAGTGGGAAGTTTTGAACCCTAAGGAATTAGAGTAAGGTTATTATTGTGAGGCACCTTAATTAATTATATATGATGATTAATCATTGTGTGTGCAGTGCTGAATGCCAGCCTCACTATGGGACCAAAAATAGTTGGTCCTCTTTACAGATATATAGGATTATAATTTATCTAGTACGAACCTAGTGTCATAATTTTCCAACTAACCACTTTCACAATATGGCCTAGCAAATAATGAAATTAATTTTATATCTTTTTATATATATAATTTATATTAACAGTGTAAAAAATTTTATATAATCATCTAATTGTATGTTATTATATCAATAAAAATAATTAATTTTTAAACATATTACACAAAAAATTATCTTAACGCATGAATTTAATTGGATGATCGTGTGTGTCTATATATATATATTTAAAATCTCACTAGGGAGTTAATGGAATATTTGTACAATATATATAATGAATTATTTATTTGGCCAAATATGAGTTAAAAAATAAACATTTAAAATAAAATACTACTAATTTTTTAAACACAATACACCCATATTATCCAGAATAACCATCTGAATATCAGGATAATAAACATCTGATATTCTACTGAATCGAACATTTCTAAACTTACATTATACACACCAGATACTCCATTGACTTCCTATACTTCTTCGTATATATATATATATATATATATATATATATATATAACCTAATTAAAGGTGGGGAAGATGACATGTAATGCCAACCCCTCTATAATTTAGTGCGTAATCAGTTTAATTAATAGCTCTCCATTCTCATATGCAAGTATCATGTGCATAATTGAATAATGAATGGATAGTGATTGCTACGATAATATGTAAATTTGGATTGTCTAATACAAAGTATGTTTCGTGGCTGAGATAGCACCACGCATTTTTTTTTCACCAAATTATATATGAAATTTATTTATTTATTTATTTATTTTAATTTTTGACTGTGTATCCTGAGAATGAGAATCTTACTGGGCGGTGGCTGCCTCTGAAATTTTTAATTAAAAGTACAATTTCATGAGATTATAGCTTGCACATTTAGCACCCAGCATTTAGTGACATTTGCATGGCTTTTTGATATATTATGATATCATATGATATAAAAGAACCCTAAAAAGACAAAAGTTTAATGTTACAAAAATTCAATTATTAGTTGTTAATCTTTTAGATAGATAAGTTAATTATATATCAAAGAAGATAAATTGTTGACGTTCACTTTATTTGTGTAGGATATTGCACAAGACATAAAAGTTGACTTCTAAAATAAAATATCGTATAGAAGTTAGAATTTAGAATTTAGAGGATAAAAACATTACATAATTAAGGACAAATATCGATTTATATTATTATTAATCTAGTTATAGTATATTCTTATAGAGTTGACTATAGGGATGACAACACTACCTGAATTCGCGGGTATTCACCTCGCCTCTATTCGTTCGGGGCGGGTAAATAATTACCCGCTTTCGCACTAGGGCGGGTTTTAACGGAACGGATTCTTGGGCGAGGCGGAACGATGTCGGGTTTAGGTTAAACCTGCCTCTATCCGTCCCGGTATATATAATATATATAAAATAATTAGTAAAATGATTAATAATATTATATCATATTTAAATTTTTATTTTAATTTATGTTATGTATGTAAATAATGGTTATATAATTTTTAAAATTTTATTTTATTTATTAGATTTAATAATTATAAGGGCGGATAGAGGCGGGACGGGTACCCGCAGGAACGGATTAAGGTTTAACATTTTATTATCCGCGGATAGAGGCGAAACGGATTCAATACGGGTTTTTGTTTGGCGGGACGAGGTCGGATAAAACAAAAACCTGCCCCTACCTGTCCCATTGTCACCCCTAGTTGACTATCTATTCACTGCCCTCTAATATGACACACACTACAATACTTTTATATAGAAGCATAATTCGAATACTTTAATAATTAATAAGATATTTAGAAAGATTACTTACAATGATAAATCACTTCTCTTTTCAAAGTGGTTATCACATACTACATATTAAAAAAATTTGAGCAGTGATTATTCAACTTGTTTGACAAATTTGAGCTTTATCTTGTAATGTGAGAAGAGGAACCTTTATGAAAAGGATTGTAGGTTGATCTTATATTTTAAATGACTTCTACAGTTCTATGTAGGCACACTGAAATGGGAATTGTGAACTTCCTCCTTTTTTTTTTATAATAAAAATGTAGTAAGAAAAGTCTAAATTCTTAGAATATTGAGGGATAAAAAACCTTCAAATTCTCCTAAGACTTATCTCACTTTTCCTAAACAAATTATCTTCAGGTTAATCAGGAAATTCCTTTTCTATATCCATTGCAACTAATTCGTTAGAATGCATAATAATATATCTTCTATGTAACCTTTACGTTGTATGGGTCTTGCACATAATAGTTATCAAGCTATTGCAAAATCAATAAATTTGGGCCAAGGAGAAGATCTTCCACTCCTTACTAGACATTGAAAGAAAGCACGTAAAAAGAAAACACTTAAAAAAAACCTTTGGGCCTTCTGTGTGGTATCGAAACTTGAATGTCGCTCTTCGGGGCATTCAATAAAGATATGAGAAAAGATAAAAAGAATAAAGGAAAAGCCCATTGACCTAAACCACATGCCCAAGGTCCATTAAAATTGCTTGAGCAAATTCAGATAGCTCATTGCCTCAATCACAATAGTTTGACCCAACAAAATCACTAGTAGGTTACCATAATGTCACGAGATTTGCGGTTACAAGATTCTTAGTACATGTACACTTAAAGAGACCTAAAACAAAAGGTAATTACAAATACTTGGGCACTTTTTAATAAAGTATTAACAAAATTAATAGGTTATTAACTTATTATTGAACATTTCAGTAGTAGTTAATTTACAGAGAAGACTCGTATACAATTCTCTTCATGCGAAATTAATAGCCAAAACCATTAGATAATTTCACAGATTTAACTAAATTATAATCTAATACATCTTGACTATTAACTTCCAAATCTCTTCATGCGAAATTAATAGCCAAAACCATTAGATAATTTTACAGATTTAACTAAATTATAATCTAATACATCTTGACTATTAACTTCCAAAAATACTATTTGCACACTAAAATCAACTATTAAAATCAACCACCATTATTATATTTCTAAATAAATACATGTATAATTTAATTTATTTTTAATGTATATTATATTTCAATATGTATTTTATACTAATGACTAATTTTCGTATTCTTCACATGTGAGTTTCGCCTAATTTATATTAACGGAGACAATCTTCACAAGTATTTGATGCGCCAAATGATTATCTTGCATTCTTGCTAAAATTACAGTAAACCACTCTACTGGAATATTTACTTCGTTATTCGTTAGTCATCTAAATATTGGCTCAATTGAGGACAC